>NC_059136.1:30853054-32103054 GCF_020740605.2 Lemur catta
TACATGTATATTTCATTGACCAGATTCTTAAATGGAATAAAAGATGGTGACTGTCGGACTTCTACCTGAAAAACGCGGTCATCTTCTCCCCAGAGGAAGGCTCCTTGGAAAGAGGAGGATCAGCGAGCTTCTCCTAGAGCCAGTGTGGGGATTCTGCCAGTTAGTCACTATGTCTATGCCAATTATGTATTTTGTAACTAGGGAAATAACCACAGGATGGGTTCAGGGACCTACCGGGCCCACCCTGAGAGGGACCTGAGCTAAAACTCCATTGGTCACCTCACTCCTTTAGCTCTACTCTTGCCTGTGGGCCACAGTGACATGTTGGGTATTCTGGAATTAGTACCATTCAGAGCCTGTGTACCGTAAACTCCAAAAGGTCTGATTATTTCTTTTTCCCCAGTGCACAGTCACTCTGGTAACAGGCCACAGAAGGGGGTCTAAGGGTGCTGAGAAATGTCACCCTATTTAGTAGATTGAAAGGATTCTCCCTGGATCACCTAGTTAGGCTGGTCCTCCCAGCTGCAGAGTTCTCATAGGACTGTTAAGAGTGGCCCTCTCCCCAGCCTGGACTCTCTCCCTGGGAACTTGCAGCCTCAGATGCCTGAGAGAAGCCTTCCTGAACCCTGCAGTGGGACCTGCTTCCTTACCCCAACCTGCTGATTCTCATGTTTAGTTCCCCCACAGGGATTTAGTATAAAGTAAGAGTCATGATTCTTATTCACTTGGTAAATATGTATTGAATACCTAGTGTGCACCAGGTACTAAGCTGGGTGCCAGGAACACAATGGTGAACAAGGCAGACATGGCCCCTGCTTTCAAGGAGCTTGTAGCTTTGAGAAACAGACTGTTTCAACCCAGTGTGAGAAGATTTATGACTGATGAACGCAGGGGGCAGTGGCTGCTCTTAGGAGAGCCATGAGAGAAGGAATCCGGGAAGGGTGCAACCGACCTGACACCTAATGGAATATCCAGCCTGAGAGAGAAGAGGAGGGGCAGGCTCCAGAGATCCTGAGGAATAGAAGGGGGGAGCGTGGACTACTGGTCCAGCTGGAATAGGAGTGATCGAACACAATGTGGGTTTTGACAGGTGACATGTGGCAAAGTCTTGCTCCTTCACCAAACTTTAGTCTGGCTCCTCTTGTCCACTAGGCCCCAACCCTGGCCCCATCCTTGCTGGACCAGTTGTGGCAAGAACCCTGCTAAGTCTGTGTAGTGAGAATCCCTTACCCTGGATATCTGATCACCTCGATGTCTGATCAAATTCCTCGCCCACCCTCTCAATATAGGATCACCATGGACGGTCTTCAGCACAAATCCTGTGAAGTTGGTTTGGCAAAGACTCCCCAACCTTCATGTCTCCTTGCAGTCATTTTCTATCTACTGACTGCCCGCCCCCACTTCTTGGCTCTAAAATCCCACTTTTTCTTGTAGTCTTCTGAACTTAGCTCAGTTCTAGATGGAAGTCTGTTTTCCCTTCTTAGGATGGTTTCTGAAAACAATTTATCTTTACCGCTTTATCTAATATTGGGCTCTAGGAAGAGATTGAGCCTGGAGAGGTAATTAATAGCCAGACTGGAAGGGGTTTCCATCCACAGAGAACTACTGCAGGGCTTGAGAATTCTGGTGTTTTCATTTATTTGCATATTATAAAAATCAGTCTCATTGAATAATAAAATGAGAGGTAGACAGATGTAGGAGAATAGTCAAAAATCTAAGATAAATTAATAGCAACAAGATTATTTTATTGTTGCATAGTAACAAGATGGTTAGGCCCCTTTACAAGTCTCTGATGTGTTTTTGCAACTTTAAAATGAACTTAAAATAAAATAAAAATAAAATAAAATCAGCTTAAATAGGAAGGTCCAATGACAAGGAGGCTTCTAGAAGAAGTAACGACTAGGTAAAAATCTCATCTAAGTAGAAGGCAGGAAGGTAAAGTCATAGTGAGGTGGGTGACAGGCTAGGCCAGATCTGAGCACAGAAAACTGCATGAAGTGAGAGAAAGTAGGATGTGTTCTAGGTGCACCCTGGGAAAATACATCTTCCCAAATGCAACAAAGTATGATAAAAGCATTAATAATCCTTTAGCATTCTTTATGACTCTCTAAGTATAGAACCAATATAATTTATTCACTGTGCTCCTAAAGCCACTTAACCCTGCCTAGCATTATGCCACCACTGTAGGTACATAGACCATACACTGCCATCTGTGATGTGACGTCCCCAGTCTTCCCATCACCTCTTCTGCAAGGCTTTCCTTTCTTCTGCTGGGCAACTCCCACTGCCCCTTGAGACTGGTAAGGAGGTTAAAGCAACAGCCCAAGCAATAGGCAGGGATCCACTGCAGCATTCAGATGCACGAGGTACAGACTGCTTCATATTGCAGTTGATGGTTTTTTCTCTTCAACAACATTCTATCTACTTTTGGGCAGAATTGGAATCTTAAACTAGAATCTTGAATATCTATGAAGCTCCCACTGGGTCGAAAGCAAGAAATAACAATGTGCACCTTCAAAAATATTTCTTGACTAGAACGAGAGCTTAGCTACAAAGAACTTAGTTTCTGATCCCTCTGGTATTCAACCCATGTATTATTTGGACTTGAGATTTGATAGTGGAGAATAAAAATTGATTCCTCTCCCTGACTTTCAGAGAAATATATTTCCCCAAAGCATGTGGGCACCCTCTGCAAGTTAGCAGCCTTTCTAAGGTCTATAATTTCTTTTCCTGTATTTGATCACATCTCAATCTTCTCTGCTTTAAAGGAAAACGAAGTATATCAAGACAAGAATAAAACAATTTGGAGCCATTGATGCTGGGTATGTGTTTATAAATCCCTGTTCCAAACAATTTAACAACTTCTTGAATGCAAAAATAAATTAGATTTGAAAAGTCTAATAATGAGACTGCAGAGAGGATTAATATAAGAAGCTAGAAATTCTCCTATTTGAGGAATTAGAATTAGCTTTCTAATATTTACTTTTATACTGTATTTTTTATTTCATAGACTTCCATTGCATTATGTAATACATTGTCTTTAATGTTTTAAATGCCCTCTTATTTGTATCTTTTCTCAGTTTTCAACAGTTTTCAAAGCATTTTCTAACCTCTTATTGCATTTTATCCTTATAACAATTACGTGAATTTGGTTGGGTAGGTTTTTAAAATTTAAATTTACCAATAACAAAAAAATCAAGGATAACTTTAAAATATTTATAAATATTACTTCAATAGTCAGATTTTATGAACCACATTCCAGAGATTTTCTTTGGTGGAAAAGTAGGAAATGAATCTGGGGTAATATTAAACCTAAGAAAGATGCTTGAAAAATTTGAAACACATTTTAAAAATGCCACACTCTTATTGTTTATGAAATCTATCCCGTTAGCCTCATTGAATTCCTCTCTCAATGAAGTCTTCTTTGATCTCTGATAATATTAATTATTATATTGCCATTATTATATATTTATATTTTCTGTCACCATTGAAGCTGTGGTCACTGTTTTAATAATATTCTTTCTTGATAGCAAAAAGACATGTGGATTTGGAATGATGAGTCTGGATTTAGAGCTACTTCCCAGCAATGAGCCCTCTTCTAACCACTATAAACCAGAATGAGTTTTTGTTCTATGGTATAGCAATGTTTGCCTTGTGTCTTTCTAGCAATCAACATCTTGGGGAGCAATAATGACCTAGTTCTAAAATATGTGTGGCAGAGCTTATTTTAGAATACATGGTGAATTGACTATGAAAAGAAATGGCCCTCTTATGAGTACAGCATCGCTGTCAGCATCGCTGACATCACAAAAAACGGGAAATCTCTATCCCATCTCCTTCTGGTGGATAGAAGACAGTTTAAGAAAACTAAAACTACCACTTCTAATTGCATTTCATGCCTGTTGCTGGAAAGGTAATATTCTTTTTATCTGATGATTTTTTTCTCATAACTTCAATACAGATAGTATTATTCAACCCTGAGTTCAAAGATGTGAAATACTGACAATTTTGGACGGCTCTCCAAGCATTTGATACAGGAAATTTATTTTTCTTAAAAAATAACCTAGAGGGCATTTTTTTTGTAGTGACTTCAGGCTTTAAGCTGCAATTCACTGCTATTTTCCTACTGCATGGTGAGTTTTAGGGAAATTGTGATGGGAATCTTCCCTGAGAATACACCAAGTTCTCACAAAGTTGTGTGTGCTCCTTGCTTTATTTCTTTCCTCTTGTTTGGCATCTCATGTGAGACAATGTGCAACACTGGGTAGGAACATGAGCTTAGTTTCATCCAATTATAGGTGAGAATCCTGGTTACATATGTTATTTTTGTTACCCCAGACTCATCAATAAAACATGTCCACCACCCTCTTTTTTCATGTTTATGAATAGAATAGGAATAAGCACATGAGATATTGTGAAGATCAAATGATTTTTAAAGTATAGAGATATTTTAAACAAACTTTAGGTATTTTAAACAAATGATTGTTCCCTCCTCAGTACATCTAAATTTCATACTCTGTTTCTTGCCCCTAATTTTTCCAACTAAGACAATTTAACCACAGCATGGGGTTTCTTCCAGAGCTGAGCTTGTTAGGGGGCTTCCCTGTCCTATCCATTAATTACTGTTATTTCTAGTCCTTCTGTAATCAGATGAACCAAGGGTTGGCAAACAAGGGTCCATGGGCCACATCTGGTCCACTGTTTGTTTTAGTATAACCTGCGTGCTAACAGTAGTTTTTACATTTTTCAATGGTTGAAAGAAATAAAAAGAATACTATTTTGTGGTGCACGAAAATTATGATATTCAAACTTCATTGTTCACAGGTAAAGTTCATTGGAATCCAGCCATGCTTATTCATTCCCATATTGTCTATGGCTGCTTTTGCACTACAACCACAGTGTTCAGCAGCTGTGGCAGGGACTCTAAGGCACACAAATGCTAAAATCTTTATGATCTGGCCCTATATAGAAAGAGTGTGCCAACTTCTGATATAGGAAAAAGAATCACACTTAGGTAAAGCTGACTGCCAGCCCAAGCTCTACTTGTTAGCCATGTGACCTTGTAAGAGTCACCTTTCTGAAATGATGCTCCTTATATTAAAATTCTAGTCTCCAAAGCATTTAGGGAAAAACCAGTTGCATAGACTATGAAAGCTCTTTATAACTGTAAAAACAGTATAATTATGATTCTCAACCTTGTTTTGCCTTTGAAATCCTTTATTAATCCAAATTTAATGTGAAACCTCCATATGTAAACCAGCTATAATAGGACAGGTGGTTGAAATAGGAAGGTTGTAAAACTAAACCCCAATATACCTCCCCTGAACCCCCTGGACTCCTCTGCTGAACCCCTAAGGCTTGGAGGAGAAGAGTTTGAACACACTGGGGGATGAGGAAAGCAAGGGCTCCTAACCTTTCCCATTATTAAGATTCCTTTTCTCATCTAAAACATTCTGAATTCACCCCATGTATCCTGAACTTCACCATTCAGTGACTACAAAATAAGAGGACATAAAAATGCCCAAATAATAGGAAAATTTCTGGTTGTTGTCAAGGTGACCAATGAATGTGGGTTTCTGGCAATTTCTCTGACATCCAATCTTGAGATAACACAAACAATGACCAAAAGGTTGATAGATTTGGGAGATGAGCATGACAGTGGTGGGGAAGCCCCAGGAAGGATAGAATACAGATGAGTTATGTGTTGGATAAGGGAGTACCCCAGAGGAGAAGAGATTGGGATGACGCAGATGGGGGTGGCCTGGGTTTCCGCTTTTGATGTGCTTCCTTTGTTCCTCAAGACTGTCCATGGCTGAAAAAGAGCAACATCAGACATGGGCTGGTGAAGGACCAACAGGGAAATGGCAGTCCTGAATAGGTGAGGAGTGCCTAATATCACATGCAGGTAGACCAGCTGGCCTTCTCAGCTTAATCCTCCTCTGCACTCATAAACCATCCTGAAGGAGACCCTGGCCCTACTGAGAGGTGCAGGGTGCAAGCCTTAGAGGTACAGTTACTGGGGAGAAAATAGGAAGGAGAGAGCTGTTTGCCTTCCCCCCTATTAAAATTTCCATCACAGGACTATGTATTTACAGGGAAATATCGTGAGACATGTAAGGTGTGAAGCATCAATAGAATAAAGACAACAGAGTAGAGAATCTAGAGCAAGTGGATAATGAACCAGACAGAACAGGCAATGAAAATATTTTCAAAGAATAAAAGAGGATATTTGTAACATGAATCAGAGATAAGCAATTAGAATGAAGAAAAATTTGTACACTGGCCAGGAAAAATATAACAGTTAAAGTTATTACATGGCTAGAAAATAAAAAAACTGGAGAGATTTGTGTGTGTGTGTGTGTGTGTGTGTGTGTGTGTGCATGTATAAAATCTTCAAAGGATAACTTATTGGTCTGAAAGATCAGGCTAAGGATCTGTCCTACAAAGCAAAAATAAATAAAGAGACAGAAAATGTAACAATGTAGCTGCTAGATAGAAGGGCAGAAATAGGATATTAACATCTTTAAGACAGAAATTCCAGAGGACAGAAACATTAAGAGAAGAAATATTTGAAGAAATGTTGGCTGAGAGTGTCTTAATTTTAAAGGACACACAGTGTGACATAGGTTAAAGAAAACACACTTTGTTACCAAAAAGGTGAAATTTTAGAAGATCACAGAGAAAATTCCAAAAGCTTTCCAACAGAAAAAGAAGGTCACATGCAAAAGCAGAAGAAATAAATTGATGTCATGCTTCTCAACAGCAACACTGCCTGAGTGTTTGGGTGCATGGAGCCAAAAGAGTAACACTTTTTCTATTTTGAAGGAAATATATAATTTTATATCCAGCTTAAAAGTGAGAGCAAAATAAAGATATCTCTGAACATAGAAAGTCCACCGTTCCTGTTTGAGCCTCCTATGATGGGCTTGATTTGTTATATATTTCAAGAACCTTCATTTGGAATTAAAATCCAAAATTTGACCCTTTATTCTCCAGGATAAATAATGTGCCCCATGAATGCAGTGAATTTAGAAAGTTATTCTTCCTCCTGAATGGCAGAAAGAAGAGTAATATGAAAAATCACATTACAAGAAATATGAAGAAATCAACCTGCATTAATATCTCAAAGTATCCTCTTATAAAAATGTCATAATGAATATATAAACAAAGTGCTCTGAAAATGAAAACAATACTGAGGCATGGACTCTGTTTTGGTGTGGTTTTAAGAAAGCCATAGATCTTGTGGGGTAACTTTCTGATAAACACGTGACCCTCACGTCAATACTGAGGGTGAGAAAATGCAGTCTTTCCCATCTACACTCCACAGATATGAACTTCATTAGAAATATTGAAACTTTCCTTGGGATACTTACATTTTCTTTATTGCCAATGGAATGTGCCATCAGTAATTCAAAGGAATCTACTTTTTCTTTATGATTTAATAGCATGATGCAAAACATTGAATTTCACCATGCTTATTTCTAATCAGCAACGTCTTCAAAAGCAAAAGATCCTTTAGACATTGCAACACAAGGTTACTTTAATTTTTATTGCAGATTCAAAGAAGCTCCTATTGGCTCTGCAGTCAGTAGACTAGATGTAAAAATGCTGCCTGGTATAGAATGTGGGATTCGATAATTCTTGTACCATATTTCTGCTACATTTCTATGCAACGGTTTTACACTGGATGGAGTTCAGTTTTTTTTATTCCATTCTGCACTATATTTCCAAAGAGTACATTTCTATGTTCACTATAATTGAACCATCATTATTTCATGTCTATGATATATTTATGTGGAGTGCAGTTTTGGTCTGGATGAAGCATACTTATTTGTGTGCTCTTCTAGCCTTGGTTTTCAAACAGCGTTTTTTTCACTTGTGAGAAGTGTAATCATTTCTACGTTATTTCTACATGAATAGGTTCCTTAGCAATAATAATAATATGCGTAGCTACCAATTACAAGCCACATGTGCCAGTTAGGGCAATAAGCAATATGCATTCAGTTATATAATTTAATCTTTACAAACAACCCTGGGACTTAGCTCTGATAGTCAATTTCATTTTACTTATGAGGAAACTGGGGCCCAGGGAAATGAATTAAATTTATCCCAGCCTGATAGCTAGTAAGTGATATAGACAAGTTTGAATTCGGGTCTCTCTGAGTTTAAAATCTTGATTTTAAATGTTATTCTTTGGTGCTATATAATAAGGATATTATTACGGTTATCACCACTACCATCATCATCATCATTATCATTATCATACATTCAGGGAATAACTCCTCATTACTGTGGGGTAGTTTTCTGGTATCTCATCTCCTGATACCGAACCCTCAGTGTACTCCAGTATTCAATCTGTGTAACTATATTAGGATTGATAAATACTATCATCACATGGGAGCTGTGTCCCCTTCCTGTGTGTGATGCACATTTCTGACAGTGATCGGACACAGTCACTCCCTGCTTGCAGCTCTCTAATGGTTCCCACTTGTCTCTGGGATATGCAGAGGGTATAAATGCATATGTTGTGGTAGATTAAAGACATATAACAATTTTTTGGCATTTGTCCCGTTAAAACATATTTCTTCTCCTCTTGAATTTAGGCTGATATATAACCACTTTGATACCTAGAGTATGGCAGAAGGATGTTTTCCCAATTCTAAGCCTCATTTTAAGACACTGGCCAGCTCCATCCTTGTTCTATTGGAGCTGTGAGTCAACATATAAAATATCCAAATACTCTACTGAGGAGACCATCTAGGGAAGTCCTGAGGTTATATCAAGCAAGAAGGGGCCCAGCTGAACCCAGCCTTCCAGACTCTCCCTGCCCCCATCAGGTGAAGCACAAGTGAAGCTGTCCTGGGCCCTTCAGGTTGCTCAGGCACCATGTGGATGCCACTGACACCAATCAACACCACATGGGGCAGTTGGGTTAATGGAAGGGGGCAGGGAGGAGGTGGGTGATAGTGCTGCACAAGGAGAGGTGTGGAGGGCTACTGGAGCACACAGCAGCACCGTGCACGTGTGTGGGGGCGGGAGGAAGGGGAAGCTCTCTACAGGAAACGAAAATGTGTAAGCCAAGATCTAAAATATGAATACTCCGTGGACATATTTTGCCAACTTGCTTTTTTGGGAGGTCCATGTGCAAGTTCATGCATAATTAAGAAATTGAGATCTAGAATCTCTTTTCATATTCTAAGGCCTTCTTTTACTATTGCTTTTCATGTTGTATCTAGGTTGCCACTAGTGCAAATCTTACCCAAGGATTAGACAGAACCCTCCCCAGTTTGATACATCTGTAAGTTCCAATCATGCTATACGCCATATAGATTCTTGCCTTCAGTTCCAAATAGCCTCTGTGGAGAAGCAAGACTTTCTGGTCTTTTACAAATTTAGATGCCCTTTTAATCCTTCAATAAGTGCCTACTGAGTACACAGCAGAAACCCAACCCTCAGTTAGACATAGATGAACAGAAAGGGATATAAATATATGACTCTCATATTCTGAGAAGTTGCAAAAAGGCTACAGTGGAAAGGACACTGAACTTGAAATCAGAAGTGGACTCAGATCCTGGTCCTGCCATGACCCCCCAGGAAGGTGGGCTAACTGAAGGGGAATGAAGGAAGGCAGGGTGGAAAGGTAGGTCACCAAAGAGGCCTGTCTGTACGACCAAAGAGTTTGGGCTCAGTATCAGAGGCCCTGGGCCAAATGTGTTTGTTTTGCCCATCTAGTGATTTTGAAAGAAAAATGTGCAAACATTTAAACATCCAAAGATCCCACATAAAATAAAGACTGCTTTTTACTCTTAAAAAATCAGGGGGTATAACAACATAAGACCCAAATTTTCATAAGGCAAAAATAAGCTACAGCTGCCTGACTTAAAAAGGGCCTCTCCACTGCCACAGTCCCCATCGTTTCCTTTTGTCTCCCCACTATTGGTTCACTATGTGTATTTAATTTATTGGTCCAATCCCTGTTGGCATTTGTTCCAGTTGTCTGTTGCCGTATAACAACTACCCTCAAAATGAGTGCCCCCATACAACAACCATCTTACTTCATATTATGATATTGTGAATCAAAAATTTCAGGCATGGCTCAGCTGGGCAAATCTTATGTTCTAAGTGGCATTGACAGGTACAGTCTGGTCAGCTGAACAGTGGCCACTTTCCAGTGGGTTCCCTGCCTCTGTCCTCAGTTCTTTGTATGCAAGTCCATCTACCTATCCCTCCTGGAGGGATTGCTCTCATTGCTTTGATGATATCATGCCATGCCATGATCATACCATGCCCTGACTCTGCTGCCCACCACATTCAGTGCAACTCCTTACAGCAGCACTCAAGGAGGTGCACCTGTGCCCTGGTGCTGTGTGTACAGCATTGGCCCCAGTGCAAATCAGGCACTGACAGGCTTTTGAACTCACCTTGGACCTTTTCCATCCTATACATTTGTTTATGCAATTCCAGTCTCTTGGAAAGTCCCATGTCCTTCTTTTCTCTCTCTCTTTTTTAAAAATTATTATTTCAAAATATTAAATGGGTACAAATGTTTTTGGTTACATGGATCGATTTTGTTATGTTGAGTCAGAGTTATAAGTGTGCCCATCACCCGGATAGTGTTCATTGTACCAGTTAGGTATGTTTTCACCCATCCCCTTCTCTCCCTGCCCCCTGCTTGATTTCCACTGAGTTTTACTTCCCTCTGTGCACATGTGTGCTCATCAGTTAGTTCCAATTTAATAGCGAGTATATGTGGTGTTTGTTTTTCCATTCTTTAGATACTTCCGTTAAGATAATGGTCTCCAGTTCCACCCAAATTGTTGCAAAAGGCCTTAATTCATCATTCTTCATGGCTAAGTATTATTCCATACTATACATGTACCACATTTTGTTAATCCACTCATGAAAATGGGCACTTGGGTTGATTCCACATCTTTACAATTGTGAATTGTGCAATTTGCACCTTCCCTTAAGCAGCCATTTCAAGTTTTCCTTCACCTCTTCCACATGGAATTATGGACTGACATCACCTTTTTTTCAAACAAGGTTTGAAACCACTCATGGCTTGCCAAGCACAATCATTGAACAGGGCAGTTAATGTCCTTGTGCCTCACTTTCCCCATTTCTAAACTGAAATGATATTAAACGCCAGGATTTTGAGCTTCCTAATACATAATACCCAAAGTCTCCACTATGACCTACAGACCCCACATGACTTAGTCCTTGTCTACCTTTTCTGTGTCTTCCTTTTTTACTGTTTTGTGATGTGCAAAGGCCCCCAAGATTCTCCCACACTCTGGTGTACCTAACCTCTCAAAACTTCAGCTTTCCCTTTTCAGAAGGTGGAACAGAGATACAGAAAGGTGGTTTTGCATGGAGGCTGTGGAGTCAGACAGACTGAGTTTGTGTCCCGAATATATGATATTAGCAATTTGCTCAACCCCTATGTGACTCGCTTTTCTTATCTGTGAAATGGGGACAATGATTATATTTTCCATATGGGTTTATTGTAAGAAATTAGTTACTATATTTAAAGCTGGAAGAATATGTAGTATACAGTATTAGGTAGTTTGATTATTGTAGCTTAGATAAGACTAGAATGATTATATTCATCTATATATGTTGACAAATTTGAGAATTTAGCTATGACATATAAAAGAATAGTTTCAAACATATTTTCATAAATTCTTTGACATTATTACTATATGAATAGGGTGAAATCTTACTTAAAAACATTGAACTTGACAATTTAATGGTACTATATCCTGGTTAATAAATCTTTCCATTCTGTGGACACTGATTAAGTTTGTGATTAATGATACCATGGATGTTTTCCCGATGACTGTCACAGTGCTGGATTTGTTTCAAAATTGATTAAAAGGTTTCCCACATGTGATTTTATTTAATCCTAATAACAACCCCATCGAGTAGTATAGGTAAGATGGGGATTTTTCTGTCACTGTTTATAGATTAGTAAACAGGTTAGGTGATTTGGTTATTGCCACAGGCTAACTACGGGGTGACCTAAAGCTAGGAAAAAAACAAAAACAACAACAAAAATCAGAAGGAAAAGAAAATTCAGAATCTTTGTCTTGCCTTGTTATATGATGTTGGAAAGATATTATTTAGGTGTAAAGCAAAGTCAATAAATAACAAATTCCAAATGTCAGCAGTAGGGCTTTATTGACAGTCATCTTTAGTACTTCTTAGATATCCATAACTATTTTGAACTTTATTTATTGGAAAACCAAGCCCTTCAAGTAACTTCTGTGTACTACTAGTTGAGTTTTTCCTTATAATTCTACTTCTTTCTGAGGTAAATGGCATACCCCTTACTTCCAACAACAAATCCTTTGGAAATCTTCCAAGATACTGAGTTGATGTTAATTCAAACTGTTTTACACCTTGACATTGTTGATGAATAAGGCATGTGTGCAATTAGAACTGCCCACACACATTCTGAGCCTCCATTCCTGGGCACACGGACTGAAGAGGCATGGCTATGTAACTTGCTTTGGCCAATGGGAGGGTAGTGAAAGTGACATGCCATTTTCAGAAAGAAGCTTCAAGAGCCAAAGGGGGCACTTGGTTGTGAAAGCTCACCTTGATACGGAGTCTCCATATGCTACAGCAGCATGCAGAGCCCCTCCACCAACCTGCTCTGCACAAGGAAAGTGAACAAGCAATAAACTTCTTTTGGTCTTTAACGTGGAGATTCCAGGCTGCTGTTTGTTAGCATAGTACAATCTCACTTATTTTGATTGGTACAGAAAATTGACACCTGAAATTGAGAGTGCTCCCATTGCAAAATGATGATGATGATGAGGAGGAGGAGGAGGATCTTACTGGCAGCCTGCAGTCTGGTTGCTGGGCAGTGAGGAAGCTATTATTGGAGGCTGAAAATGGAGATCTATTTTATACAGTAACAACTACCTGACAAATTTTTACCCTGTGGAAACTGTGGATGCAGATTATGTAACTAATGCACTTGTAGTTCTAGGGGAAGCAGTCCAAAACCAGAATGTTACCATTAAGGTCATTAAATATGAAATGTCTGATTTTGAATCAAAAGTGTTGTTTATTATATCTCAAACAAGAAGTAGTACAATTAATCAAAGTTTGCACCTAAACTATCAACACAGTTTTGCCAACTTGATAGTAGCTTGTTTATGACAGCAGCGAAGAAGCCTGGAGAGCGAATGGCGATGAAGTTGTGAAAGGTGTTTTCCACAGCTTGTTGAGAAGTGAATATTTTTCCTTGCAAGAAGTGGTCCAAAGCCTGAAAGAAGTGGTAGTCAGTTGATGCAAAGTCTGGTGAATACGGTGATGACAAAGAGTTTCCAAATACAGCTTCTGTGGTTTGAGCAGTGTTGCTTGTGCTACATGTGGTCGAACGTTGTCTTGCAAGAGGATTGGCCTGTCTCTGTTGACCAATCTCAGCTGCTTAATCACAAGCATCATCATCATTTTGTCCAACTGGTTTCAGTAGACATCTGCTATAATCAATTGACCAGGTTTCATGAAGCTGTAGTGGATAATACCAGCAATGGACCTCCAAACAGACACCATTACCTTTTTTTGATGAATATTCGTTTTTGGACTGTGTTTCAGGACTTCATCTTTATCCTACCATTGCGCCGAATGCTTGCTATTGTCAAAAAGAATTATTGTCAAAAAGTACTAAGTTTGACAGTTGGTAAATATAAAGATGAAAACAGAGCCTGGTGCTCTCTGGGACCTCAGGTTTCCTGGAGGGATAGGGAGAGATGGTCCCACCTTGACATTGGACCTGAGTTGTCAGCAGAGCTTCACTGCTCACCAGCTGGGCAACCCTGAACAATTTCCTTTATCCCTCTGAGCTCAGTTTCCTCTACCATAAAATGGAGATAACTGTATTGATTGCAGTAGATTGATGGGAGAATTGAGACATTTAGTGGTTGCTATTACTATTATAATTCTATTTAAATTATGACAATAGAGATAAGTGTTATAATGAAGGGCAGTGAAAGAATAATGAGCAAATAGAGTAAGAACTTTCCAGTTGCTGTAGGACCCAGGGAAGGCTGCTCAAGGAGCACTTGTCCCAAGATTTGCAGGTGGGTAAGCAGGGGAAAAGCATTTTAGGCAAAGGTTAAAGCATGTTCAACTAGATCATCCCCTGGGCAGCGCAGCTCATTCATGGGATTACAAGAAGTTCTCTTGGCTGGACAAAAGGAGGCAATTGCCTGAGTAGCAGCAGGGGCAGGAGAGCTGAGAAGGGATTCCACACAAACCTACTCACCATTTAAAAAAGCATTTATTTGTATTTTCTCTTCAATGGATGCTTCTTTTTTTAAATTTCAGAATATTATAGGGCTATAAACATTTTGGTTACATACAATGCCTTTGCCTACAAGCATGCCCTTCCCCCATACAGTGCGCTCCACATCCATTAGTTGTGAATTTAGCCACCCCCACCAAAGGATGCTTCTTAAGGTAAGCTCAGAGAAAAAGAAAAAAAAAAAAAGAAGCACATACTATTAAATTTCATTTCATTCCCATCACTGTGCTTTTCTATTAAGTTCAGATCAATTTTTTCTACCTAAATTTATGCTATCTTAGGCAGGAGGGAGTAAACCCTGTGACTTTGAGTGACAGTAGGTTCTTTGCACTCAGTGGGAAGATCTTTCAAATAAAAATTCTGAGGAAAACCCTGCACCCTATGCTTAGAGAGCCTCTATATTCCACTCCTTATCTCATCCATGAAAAATGCTTCCAATTATCTGCCTGCCTCTATTATTTGAAATAGGTTCATATCAACCATTCAACCCAGATAATTGAGCTAAACCTTTAAAATGGGTTTTTAATGGGGGAACCAGGCGGTGGGGAATAAGTTGATCTTAGTAAGTAAAGTTTCTCACAATCAAAGGCAGACTAATTAAAGCTTGACAGCCTATGTGAATATGCACATTTGAAAAATTCAGCTCTCTAGAGATAAAACACGACAGGGAAGCATATTAGCCAAATGTCTGTATCTTTTCTCTAAGGCACTGAAACATGATGTTCTAAAGAGATGTGCAGACATTTTTACTTTTTTGGTTTGTTTTAAAGGTTTAGAACCCATTTTTCCCCCAAATAAAAACTTTGACATAACACCAAAATACTTTCAGTATTTCAATTTTGAGCTGCTCTGGGGCATTGGGACAGGGACATGCTCCCTTAGAATTTCCCTGGACCCATCCTAGTGTTGCAAGTCTTCCAAGCCAACTCCCAATGCTTTGGAGCACACAGGGTTTCGTTATTTGCTCACTAAAGAGAGATAAACTAAATGATCTTCAAAATCCCTCATTGTTGCACAACCCTATGAATTCAAACATATTCTGTAATGCAAATAGGCTTTGTGCATCCAGTTAATATTAACAGTTGTTTTCTAATATCCCAGGTCATGTGCCCTATTTAAGTAATGTCTAATTCTCACTGCAGCACTGATTTTTAGATTCTGCTGTTTATTTTGTAGATAAGAAATATGTATCAGTGATATTCAGACACTTGCCAAAGGTTGCACAGCTTGTAAGTGAGGAAGCAATGATTGGAATCTATTATATTTTTCTCTAATCCCAAAGCCAACACTCTTTCCACTATGCCAGCCTGCCTGTGTCTGGGTGAAGGTAAAACTGTCTGTGGCTGGGTTTAAGGGCTTTCATTTTATAGGTACAAATATGAATAATTGGTGCTCATGATGGTAGTAGATTTTATACTCTGGGTTGTATTGTTGCTCAATAATAAACTCAAATTCTTGGGGTAGAATTTTTTTCTTTTGATTTAGACAGAACAGCTAGGAATTTATAAGAACTATCTTGAAACATAAAAATCCCGTCATATATATAGTGAATGGCATATAGAGGTGCCCAAAAGTATATTTGTTAGATTTCATATTCTTCGAGGCCCTAAGAAGTTGAACTAAGACCAGTGGGGAAAGCGTAATTCACAACAATCTAAGGAAGATCTAAAAGGATTGTCTGGAAATTCAGTGGACTGCTTTGGGAGATATGGTTCTCACACCTCGAGGGCTGTAAGCACAGGTTACTTGTCTACTTGGCAGGATTATTGTTGCAAAAACTCAAACACAGAATGGAGCATCAGAGGACTGGGAAAGAAAGCCTCTGGTATCCTTACAACAGAGATGCTTTGAGTGTTGCTCCATTGGATCCCGAATTCCAGCCTTACTCCTCCTAGGAAGCTGGGTAGGTTTGTCCCTACTCCCTGAGACAGTTGAATGTGCACAAAGTCGATGTAAATGAAAGGAGAAGTCAGCCCCATCCCTGCAAAGTGAACTGGACAGATGAGGTACCAGGATGCTGAAGGAGGCTTGTCCCTGCCATCTCTGCCTGCATCACTCTGCTTCGTTCCTCGCCAGCTCTCACCAGCAGTGATTATTCATTTCATTTGCATGTTTACTTGTTCGTTTTCTCACTCCTCCCGGACATTGATTCTATGAGGACAGGGGCTATCTCCACCTGGCTCACCACTATCCCACTGGGGCTAACAGGATCACTGACGCATATGTGAACTAAAATAAAATCCTAAGCCTCCCTGACCCCGCCCACTGATCAGACCCCCTCTTGGCCAAGGGGACCCCAGAAAAACCTTAAAACTGAGTTCCTGGCCATGAAGGAAAGGGAGGTCTGACAGGCCTTGGACAATAAGATACTAAATTACTAACAGGACCTAAGCCTATGCAGGGCAATGTTTAAATCACCTGCAGGCCATCAATGTGCTTAAGAGATCGCTTGTGTGAGTACACTGTGGCTTGTCTCTGATTAACAGACTTTCTCACCTTAACTTAAAACATTTCAAGCCTTTAGATAAAGCTATAATATATTTGATTTGATTACAAATCAAAGAGTCTTTGAACCCACCTGTACCCTGTAAGCCCCCGCTTGGAGGCGTCCTCCGTTTTCGGGCCAAACCAATGTATAACTTACATGTATTGATTTATGATTTTATATCTAATTCCTGTCTTGTATAAAACCAAACTGGAACCGGGCCACCTTGGGCACATTTTCTCAGGACCTCTTGAGGCAATGTGCTCTTGGCCAGTGACACATAGTTGGCTTAGAACAAACCTCTTTGAGTAATTTTGCAAAGTTTGGGTTTTTTCTTGTTAACACATAGTAGATACTCAATAAACAAATGAATGGAGGGAGGGCCTAGACCTAGGCAAAAATGTGAGCAGGTGAGGCAGTAGCGCTGATAGACTTGAATGCCACCGAATTTCCACAGCTGAGACCATTGCTGTGTAACTGGCAGTGTCCACCTGCTCCATCAGCCCAACTGGAAGTCTCTGCAGCCCAGCACCTGTCCTCCCAGTCCTCAAAGCTCTGGGAGCCTGTCTTGTCGGGTTGGAAATCACTCACAGGAGGGCTGCGGGTCCATCCCCTCCCCTTATGTCAGGTGGTCCTGTGGTTCTACCAGGTGCTCCTGCGTGAACTCCACTTTGCAAACATCTGCCCTTCCTCCTTGGAGTATTGCTGTGTCTGCCTAACAAAGAGTCTTCCCAGGGTCCTGGATTCCACACTGGTGTACTGTGAGACCAATCCCAGATCCTAATTTCTGAACAGCAGTAGCTGTAGTGACTGTAGGACCTGTCGAAAATTCATTTCAGTTTTCTGGTTCTGAGCATAATGTCTAGCTAGGGGCATTTGTTTGTGGGAAGAAAAGAACGAGGGAAGGAAGAAGGAGAGGAGGGAGGATGGAGGGTGGAAAAGAAAAGAGAAAGGGATAGAGAGGAGGAAGAGATGGGAGGGAGGAAGATAAGGAGGGAAGAAATGAAAGAAAGGAGAGAGGAAGGGGAGAAAGAAAGAACGGGCAGGCAGGCAGGCTCTTCCCCAGCCTAAGATTTACTGTCTCTCACCTTGGGAAGCTGGATAGAGTTTCTTCTCTCCAAACTGCTAAAATACTTGAAGTATATCCTCCCACCCCACTGTGTTCTCCTGGAGTTTGGGCACCAGGTACTGCCTAAGGGATGCCATCTCCATCCCAGCCTCTGTGTCTTTCTTGTCCCTAGATAGAAGGTAGGATAAAATATCTGGTCTGTCATTCACTAGCTGTGTGCCCTTGAGCAAGAAACTTCAACTCACTCAGCTTTGGTTTCTGCATCTGTAAATCGGGGGTAAAAATTGGGAGCCCCCTCCAGGGGGCCATTGGGAGGATTAAATGAAATAACACTTGCACGGTGCTGATTATGTGGTTAAGTACCCCATAAATTCTCAGTTGTTTCCCGTTCCCTTAAGACACCCTTGCTCTTATCCTTAAAGCACATGGACATTGAGACCTGTTTACTTTGGGAGGGAGGCAGAGAAGCACACAGAATGCAGGGGAAGGCAGGGAGCAGTCCCGCTCGCAGATGCGGCCACCAGTGGCAGAGCTGTTCTCTCCTTGGCTTCTGCCAGCCTTCTTTGCTGAGCAAAGATCTGAGCCCCAGATGCCATTTGATTTGCATGCTTGAGGGGATAATAAAATAACCCTATTATGAAGTGAAATGGCCTGTGATCTCATTGAGGAGCTGGGGATTACTGCAGGGGAAGGTAACTGTCCAGCACAGGAAATGATCCCTTGCAAAAAAGAAAATATAGCAATTTCTGAGAAAGAGCAAAAGTGAAGTCGCTAGGGCAGAGATCCTTTGGGTGTTGGCAGGGGCCAGGCTTGAAGCAACAACTTGTGATAATCTGAGCAGAAAGTAAAGGTGGCAAAGTCTTCCCAAGCTTGGCAAGTTTTGTGTAGAAGTCATCTTGGATAAACTGCTCTTACACATTCCTATAGTGGACTCACAAGAGAGACAGAAAGACTTTGGGAAAATGGACTATTTCATATTACCACCCCCCACCACTACCGTTTGATTTAATTTGGTTTGAATGAGAATTGAGAGTGACTGTATTCCTAGGGAATATCTCCCCGATACTGCACCCCACATGGTCATAGCTGATCATTCAGTGACGGGCACCTGACCCAACTTGTCCAATCAGAGTTCTTTATGAAAATTTCTCTCATCATGAACTGAGAAGGTGAGCATGTTGCGTTTCCTTCATGAGGGTTCTATAGCAAGAAACTTGAAAGCTGCCTGGCACCGTATGCTCACCTTCTCAGTTCATGATGAGAGAAATTTTCGTAAAGAACTCTGATTGGACAAGTTCGGTCAGGTGCCCGTCATTGAATGATCAATGCACCTGAGCCCTGGGGACAGGTGGGAAGGAGACATGGGCAGAGAGAGATTTGATGTGTTTAAATCCTGTCAGTCCTCCCTGGAACCTGCTTGCATCCCAGCCATTACCTTATCATATGTGAAAAAGAGAAAACCAGCCCTTGCTTCTGGAGCTGGCCTGTCCCTCACAGCCAGACCTTGGTGCACTCCTGTTGAACATAAACAATTTCACAGAATATCAACCTCAGACAAGGCCACTCAATTGCCACGATGGATCAAGACGAAAACAAGACCCCTTCATAATCACGAGCATAAACCTTGTCCAAACCACAAACGTTCCCCACCCTGGCTAATATAAGTGCTTGTGCTATTCTATCAATGCGAGTTTAGCCTTGCTCTAGTCTGCCTCCCTATAGCTAAGATTTACTAAGATACTCAATCACAGAATGACCCTTGCTACCTGACAGCATCCAATCCAGAGCACACTCCAGCTTCTTTAAAACCTCCACAAAATCACCCAACCAAAGCCCAAATCCTATAATAGGTTCTTTCCAACACCCTCTTACTGAGATGCCCTGCAGTTCCTCAAAGCGAACAATCTGATCTTGTTGCAATGGGTGAGAAGCACGACTTGTTTGACTACAGGTGTGCTCCTGGTAGTCTCTGCTGGACAGCACGGACCCACTGATCAACCCAATCCTGCTTCCTTGGTAGAACCTGGTGTTCGTCTCATTGACGTCTCTTTTCTCCCATGCTAGTTCAAGTTGAGTTTCTGGCTTTTCCCACCAGATGTGTCCTGACTAACGTGACTCAATACAATCTCAGTGTATGAACCACGTAATATTTGTGTTCTTCCCAAAGTTAAGCAAACACTTTTGTCTCTCTAACCTTTGCTTATTAAACCTTCATTTATTCCACAGACTGAGTTTCCACTGTGCAGCAGGCACGGCCCTAGTTTCTGAGGACACAGTGGTGAATGACACAGGCAGGCACCTGATCCCGTGGATATTGCATTTTAATCCTGTGTCGTTTGCTCTGCCTGAGACAGCACTCCTCGCCTTGCTGAAATGCTTCTCATTCTTCAAGGCATCACCTAAGAGCCACCTAACCTAGGAAGCCTTCTAAGATCATCAGAACAAGTCGTTCTGTATTTATAAATGATGTGGTAAAAAGTCTATGATATAAGGTTAAGCAAAAAAAGGAAGGGAAAAAAAAGCAGGGATACAGCAGTGAATGAAGCCCCCAAATCCTTGTTCGGATGGAGCTTATGCCTGTTTGGGGAATTAGATAATAAACAAAAATATGTCATCTATATCAGGCTATGCAGAACAATGTCAGCCAAGGCATGGAGGCGGTCAGTGGTGGGCAGATTATTTCAAATAGTGTGGTGGGGGGGGTGCTTACCCTGCTTAGGGGGGAGCCCAGGAGCAGCAGTGAGCTGTGCACTCCCCAGGGAGAGTCTTCTCAGGGAGAATGTACAGCAAGTGAGAAGGCCCCAGGGTGGCAGTGTACTTCGTTGTTTGACAAACAGCCAGGAAGCCAGGGTGGCTGGAAAGCAGGCAGCCAGGGGTCAAGTAGTATCATTTGCTTAATATTCACTCTGCCAGGAACTGGGGCAATGGGGGTCAGTAGTGGAGTTCTGCTCCACAAGGCCGTTCAGGGACTCAAGTTCCCCCCAGGTAGTGGCTCTTCAGCCCTGAGGTTATGGAGCATTCTGTTGGAGCCTCTACATCTCCCTGCCGGGGTGGGGACAAGAGGAAGGAAGAACTGTGAGAGAAGTGGATATGGCTGCCATTTTGACTGTCACTCTATCAATGAGAACATAGACATATGACCCTAGCTAACGGCAAGTGCACCTGGGAATTTTAGGTTAGTTGTGTAGACAGGAGAAAAAAAATGGGGTTTGGTGAACACCTAACCTTATTTCAGCTACACCCCCCACATTATGAAAAGGTGCACATTTTGTTGAGCAGTCTGGTGGGGGTATCTCAAAGTTGAGCCAGGAGCTGTCTGTGGCCCTTTGTTGACAGGGGTTGGAGATGTGGCTGTGGTTGGTGGTCCCGGTGGTCCCAGTGGATGGCTCTAAGCCCTTTGGCTCTGACCTGTACCACGGGATGAGTTCACCGAATCTAAGCCCCTTTCCATACACTCCCCTTTCCACGTGCAGATCTGTCCTGTGCGAAGAGAAAGAAAGCAAAGTCCCAAGCAGAGGAAGCAAGTCCACATGGGAGCCTTCATTAAATGATGCCCAGTAAATACATCACTCCAATTGGGCCTTTCGGATTTACAAGGTTTAATTCTTCAGCTCTTCCGGAATCCCTCGTGGGTAATTGCGGCTGACAGGTTTACGCCTCATGACAGGCGTTTTGTCACTCTGCTCCAGCCCTCGCAAACGGCTTTACAGTCTGTCAAGCCTAAACCTCTTTAAGCAGGGGCAATTGATGTCAGATAACGTTCTTTGTTGTGATTCAAAGCTGAAGCTTACTCTGGCATGAAATAAACTGAATCTTTATTGAGAAAGGAAATGGAAAACTCAGGGAAGGAGGAAGTTTCCGTAGGGAGATGAGCGGAGGTTGGTCTGCAGATGCCTGGCGTCGGACCCAGCACCATCCTATCGGACAGTCGTCTTTCTCTAGTGCACTTGCAAGATGCTGCTCAGCTCTCAGGAAAGCCTTTCCAACCTCAATTCTGACTAGTCCTTGTCATCCCTCTGCCCCAGCAAGGATGGCTGGAGCTACTTCTGACCAGTATAGCATGTCTCTCTGTGCCTCACATCTTACATTGTTCATACACTTAAAAAAAATATTTATTGAGCACTTACTATGTGCCAAGCACTGTTCTAGGTTCTGCATATGCAGTAGTGAGCAAATCAAAGTGTCCTACAGTCACAGAGCTTACCTGATCCATGTTCCTCACCACTTGGGGAACTCCTACTCTACTGTCAGGGTCCAGTCCAAATGCTCCCTCCTGTGTGGAGTCTTACTCAACCCCTCCCCCGACAAATACAGCATCCCTCCATGTAATTAACTCAGAAACAGTTCTCTTTGGGATCCTTAAAAAAGAATATCACCAGAGGACACTACCCCACTGCTCTAAACACTGGCTGTGGAGATGCCACAATTTTCTCTTTCCTATACCAAGGAAGCCTACTGAATCTAGGGCTCTGGAAGTCAAATGATTGTGGTCATCCCCATATTCTAGCTGGTTTTATCTCTTAGAACAAAATGTTAAGATCTATTTCAAGTGTCTATTAGAGGGCCGGGTGCAGTGGCTCACGCCTGTAATCCTAGCCCTCTGGGAGGCCGAGGAGGGTGGATCCCTCGAGGTCAGGAGTTCAAGACCAGCCTGAGCGAGACCCTGTCTCTACTAAAAATAGAAATCAATTATCTGGACAACTAAAAATATATATAGAAAAAATTAGCCGGGCATGGTGGCACATGCCTGTAGTCCCAGCTACTCGGGAGGCTGAGGCAGTAGGATCGCTTAAGCCCAGGAGTTTGAGGTTGCTGTGAGCTAGGCTGATGCCACGGCACTCACTCTAGCCCAGGCAACAAAGTGAGACTCTGTCTCAAAAAAAAAAAAAAAAAAAAATGTCTATTAAAGAGACACTTAGCTTCTATCTCTTAATTCTAAGCCCTATTTAGTGATATTCAGTTAATCCACCCAGTTCAGATCCTCAAAGTATTGGCTTCTCACAGTGCCGCTGGATGGCTCCAGCCCTCCCCACATAACCTCCACATGCCAAGGTGACCATTATTCTCTTCCAGGACTGCCCTTGACCCACCTTCCTGGACTGCATGCCACACTGGCCACCGCAGTTCCAGTAACATCACTCAAGCCCCCCCACCTTGGCTCACTCCTCCCTGGCCTGGGACTGCCCCCATGAATGTACAAACTCAGGAGATGAGGAACAATCCCAGGGCATGTTCATGTTTTCATGCAGATAAAAGTCATCTCTGTTATCCCACTGTCTCCTTTGTTAAAGGGTGTTTTTTTATGATGGGCAAGACCTCTGATGAGACCAAATATAGAAGAGCTTCCTTTGAGTTAGGTTTATAACATTTATTTCAGAATTGTAATGTTTCAGAGTTGTGACAAAGGCAAAAAAGGAAAACATGATGGGAGCTGGGAATATCAGGGTAAACCTGACACCACACACAAAAACATGATTGAGACCATGCAATTGCCACAACGTACCCCCTCAAGCCTGCGTCATTCCTACCTAATGACAAATGAGTGAGAACCAACCAGCCTGGACCTGTTCAACATCTTCCCTCCAGCCTGGGGTGAAACTTGTCCTTATGTCCTTTTTGCCCTAGCCATGGTGTCTCTCTCAGTCTAATGGGAGCAATTACTTTGCAAGAATTGCCCAGTGGTTGTCAGGAATATGGCAGCATAAAGGCAATTTAGGAGAGAAACAACCTCAAACCTCCCGGGTACACTGTGGCTTTTGTGTCCTGTCGGCTTTGCTGAAGAGAAATCTGTCTGGAGCATCTGCTTTTGGATAACTTGATTGCATTCATGGCTCCTCTCCCCCTCCTCTTCTAATAAAAGAAGGTTCTGCTCCAAAGGCAAATTCCAGTTGGCACACTAGAAGCAGAATCTGCTTATGATTTTTAAAATAGAAATTTGCCTTCTAAGAAAAAAATCTAGAACTCCATTCTCTCATTGACTTCATATGTAGATATGTGTATCCCTACACACATTTATTATACATATTAGTATGCATTTATGTAATATATATGTGATACACATATGTGTATGATACATGTATGTATAATACACACATGTGTGCAACCATGGCATATGGGTTACATATGGGCTTGCATCATACCATATAGTGGTGCTTTGTCATCACTCATGGCCACTTGTGAATTATAAAATTTTATTTTCTTGGGTCCTTCAACCTAAAGTTTCTACCTCAGTCCTTGTTCTCAGTGTCTTTGTACTTGTATGTGACTCTGGGTAAGTCACTTAAGGTCCCTGAGACCTTGTTTTCACTTATGCAATTTTATTTTTTTCTTGTTTTTCTTATTTATTTTTATTTTTCTGTAGCTGGGTGAAGAGGATCTTATGCAATTTTAACCACAAATATGTGTGTGGTCTTTATAAGTCATAAAATGCTTTCACATGCTGTCTCTCCTTCATTATACGGAACACCCAGTAAATGTGGGAAATTCTGCCATACTCACTTTAAAGATGAAGAAATTGAGGCTCAGGGAGGTGAAGTTGCCCACTGTACCCGCCGCTGGCGAGTGGCAGAGCCTGGACAGGCCAAGGGTTCTCGCTCCTAGTACTTTTGCATGTCTTGCAGATGGCCAGGGGATAGTGAGTGGGGCTGGAGGAAGAAAGACAGAAGGAAAATTTACAGGGCAACAAGCCAAGTGATTACAATGGTCTCTTTCTTTTCTAACAGTGCACGGGGAATAGAACCTCATTTTATGTGCTGAATATATACACTCCCATTTATTTTTTCTTATGTCACTATATGATAGGCATTGGGAGACCTACTTAGAGAGATTCAGCAAGGTAATTTGAAGCTCATTTGCCTAAAACTGCTAATGGTGATAATGAATTTGAACCCATGTCTGCTTGGTGTCAAGCCCAAGCTCCTTCAGCTGTTCCATGTTGCCTTTTAAAGACAGAGCCACGTAGGGAGAAACGCCGTGAACTGCTGTGTGTGCTGTTCACAGCTGAAGGAGTTGACCATCGTCGATGCCAGGTTCTGTTTGGGGAGTCACCAGGCAAATGGCCCTGCCTCCCGGAGGCTCTGAAGCTGAGCCAAGGCCATCCTATTCCCAGTTTCTTACTTTAGTCACTAGTGAGGTCTCCTAGTACCAATTTCTGAAAAACTTCCAACCTCATTACCTCTTAGAGAGCTTTTCTCAGAAATCTCTTGAGGCAAGCTTTGAGGCAAGCTTTACCTTTTTTTTTTTTTATTCATCTCTGCTTTTCTGTGATTAGGGTCTTTCTGTCACTTGGCTGCTATTAAGTTTCTATTACTCTGTAGCACACATCACACAGAAGCAAGATTCCCTTTATTTAGAAGAGTGCTGGAGCTTTTGTAACCAAAATTATGCATTTCAAATGCGGCTGGCCTGTAGGTCCTAAGATGGTGTTGGGTTTAGACCTGGAATTGTCTTGTAAACCTTTATTCTATTATAGCTAGTGATTGTAGACCTAGAATTAAGCAGTGGTGTGGATAGATCAGAGTAGAACAATGTATCTGCAATTCTTTCAACAAGCTTTTCAGAGCGAAACATTTGGAAGGAAATGCTCTTTTGTGTGCCAAGACAGAACTTACTTACAGGAAATTATGAGCAACAACGTCTCAGCCAATATGAAAGTTAAAGTATTTATACTTCTATGTAACTGCTGGTTGATAACTTTAGGACATATATTACAAGCATTTATTAGCAACTCAGCCACCTTACACATTCATATGATTTATTACATTGAAATACAAAAGGAGAACTGGCCCCACAAAACACCTAAACACGCATATGAGCTTATTTGTTTTATGCTTTGTTGTTTTGAAGACAGAGGGTTCATTAAACTCCTATTACATGAAGGATGTCTTACATATAAAATCTTATTTATTTTTCCCAGTGTGGTACAGATTTTCATTCTCATTTAACAGATAAGAAAGCTAAGGTTGTCTGTGGCCATACCACCCTGAACACGCCTGATCTCATCTGATCTCGGAAGCTAAGCAGGGTCGAGCCTGGTTAGTACTTGGATGGAAGAAAGCTGAGGTTTAGCAAGGTGAGGGGACTTGGTCATGACAACAACACTGGGATTCAAACCCAGGTTTTTGATTAAATGCATTTTATATTATAGCCCATGGACGTTCCCAACCTGGAAAGACCATTCTTGTGAGATCTTTATACTTGTTTTATTTCTCCAGGACCACAGAACTCTTCACTCTAGTGCCCAGGGTCACAGCCCTGATTCATCCAACCCGGTATGTAATCCATGGTGACATCGAGGTCAAAAGGTAGAGAGAATAGTCATCGGTCAGCATGATGTCATTCTCCAAATGCTAGAGATAGCTGTTTGGGGCTGCTTCCCAGTTATGTGTGGTCATTCTCTCTGCTCTACTTTATAATCTCAATTTTCAAATAATCTCAATTTTTCTAGGGTTTATGTTTACTTCTTGTATGTTTCCACTTCATGCAACTAGGTTGTATATAATAGACACATTACTAGAACAGGAGTCAGTATTTTGGGAGGCTAGCTTTGTCACTTACAAATTAAGTGACATGGCATATTTCCTTAGCTCCCTGAGACTCAGTTACAAAATTCAAATAAATAGTAGCTGCCCAATTTACCTCCTAAGATTTTTATCAAATATCGAATGAGAGCAAAGGTCACATGGGGGCGTGGTAAACACTGTTAGCAGAAATGTTACAAACATCCGTTAATCCTACAGCTATCATCTTCGAAAATCTTCGATTATCTTCTCTTGCCAATCCACAAAACCAAGATTGACAGAGATCTTTTTCTCTATACTCTTACCTATTCATAACTGTATACATTTCAACTAACTCCTCACAACTTGACATTCTTGCTCTCACTTTATTTTTCTTGTTCCCTTGTTTCCTTTTCTCTCTATGTATCTCTCCATCTCTCCACAGAACTCTTCACTCTAGTGCCTGGGGTCACAGCCCTGGTTCATCCAACCCAATATGTAATCCATGTAATCCATCTCTCATGCAGAGAGGGAGATGAGAAAAAAGCAATGAACTCAAGTGATTACAGTGGAAGAAGAAACAGGCCAAGTGTTGCAGGAGAGATACAAACACAAGGGGGAAAGGGAACTCTAAGGACGCAGTAATTATGTCTGGTTCTGTCCGAGATGGAAGTGAGCATTCTAATAAAGGGAAGCTCAGGAAAGACCTCAAAAGGAGATGACATCCTATCGATTTGATGAAACGGGAAAATGTTGCTAGGCATAAAGTGGGCCCGGGGAGATGGTTTCCAAGGTAGATGAAAGAGCAGGATCAAAGACTCAAAACTACAAAGCGCAAGACACAGAAGTTGTTTAACACACAATCCCTACCCCGCTTTCTTGTGTGGTGAGATGAACTGAGACCTTCCTTGAGCATTCTGTTTCCAGCTCTTTCCACCGTGTACACATCGCCTCAAAGCAAGCAACTTCCATCAGGAAAAATAGTCTGATTAATATATTTGGAGATGGTTCTACTCTTTGGAGATGGTACGCATTGAGCCTTCCTCATCTAAGCTAAGGACCTTTGGTAATTTACATTGGCTCAGCAAGGAGTTGACAATATGTGATATTGACAGGAGGGATGTGTTTTCTCTATGAGAAACTAGGCTCGGTTGTCTTTGAAAGAAAATTAAAACTCTTTGTGATGAGAGCTGCTTATCCTAAGGTAACTCAGGAAGAGTACAGTTTGAGATTTCACGTCTTCCTTCTGCTTGAAGAACCAGAGCCCGTGATTGAACCCTGTGGAGCCAAAACCTGGGGAAAGGAGCGACTCCACTAACTACTAGTATTTTCAGGGCACAAAAAAGGGCCTCAGGTAGGCTCTTCCTCCTAGATGCATGTGGAGTTTTGAAGTGAGGCTTTTCCTGGAAGATGGGGATTGTTTGCGGCACTGCACTAGGGGTAACAAGATTGATGAACCAGGGAGAACTTTTTTCCTAACAGCATGGCAGATCTCAGCTAACTTAAAAATTCTCAGGTGTCAGAAAAGCAGCAGAAATGGAAAACCTAAATGGGAAGCACTTTTGTGGCTACTGGAGATGCCCTGGGGGTGTCAGAGGTCTTAACACCTTAGTCAGGGCTTGGTTAGAGAAGCAGTGCTGTGAGTGATAGAGAAAAAGCAGCTTGTCACAAGGATTTGACATTATACAGCTGTGGGAGCTGGCTCCACCATCTGCACAAGGCCGTGCTTCTGCGCCTGGGGCTGGGATGAAGTGAACAGGGCAGGAAGCTAGGGAAGAGGGGAGGACATGAAGTGGAGCCACTGAGGATGAACTGATGCCTGCACCTGTTTCTCTCTCCCTCCATCCGAACTTTGCTTACAGTGATACAAGGGACCTGAGGAAGAGGTTGGTGTCCTTTTCCAGGCAACTGCTGGGATATTTCAAGGAAACTAAAGGAAGATGTCCGGCAAAGGCTGGAGTAAGGGCCAGCACAGGGAGCCGGCATGATTGGTCACCAACATGGGCTTCCGAGCACTAATGTGGCTTCCGCGTCATTTCCCACCTTCTAATGTTTCTTGAAGGCAATGTTAACCAAGAGCCATGCAGGGAAGAGGATTCTGGAAGATGTCCTTCCAGCTGAGCAGAGTCGACAGAGTACCAAGCCACCACGGTAACTGTGGGCTTCGGTCTTAATGGTACTGAGGGTGGGGAGGAGGTTCTGGGTCCAACCCACCTCAGAGTAAGAATCTAGTGCTAGACCTTTGTGTGGGGCTCTGAACCCCCGACAGAGGGGTTTACAGGGCCAATTTGAGATGTCATATTATATTTTCAATCTGCTTTCACCTGCTTTCACTTGTAAATAATATATTTTATGAGGTGAGCTATGACATTAGCTGCCTGCCTCATTTTAAGACTGCCTTTATGTCTTTTTACAAAGACCAAGATAATTAGGGCTACATCAGTGATGTCGTAGTGAGGAAATTATAGTGAGTCAATTTATCACCATGATAGGTAGGTAAGAGCCACCTTTTATGACAGATGTGGTTTGTAATGTAAGGCAAAGAAAATACAGCATTATGGAACAAATGTTCTAAAATATTTTTTACGCAAAAAATATAACCTAGTTTCAAGGTTTCAATTCGAGAGCTCATATAACTTCAGTACGGCTGATAAAAATTGTGTAGTATTTGCATATAATCTACACATATCCACTCATATACTTTAAATTATGTCTAATTCCTTATAACACCTAATATAATATAAATGCTATGTAAATAGTTGCCAAACTATATTGTTTAGGGAATAATGACAGAAAAAAGTCTGTGCATGTTTGGTACATATGCAATTTTTTTTCTGAATATTTTTGATCTGAGATTGGTTAAATCCACAGAAGCAGAACCCACAGACAGGGAGGGCCGGCTGTGCTCAAAACACACAAAACAGGAAAGATTTTCAGGGAAAAATGAAGCAAGACATAAAAGCTTTTATATTATAGAGTTTATATAAAAAGAACAATAACAACAAAATGGAAAATACTCAATGTGTGGAACGGCGCAGACAAAACATGTGATTAGACCGCCGAGAGGCTGAGATAACAGACAACCTGAAAATGGATAGAAAATAAGTATATTTAAAATTATTAAAGTCACAAAAATTAAAAATTGAAGCAAAAACCCTAGAAACACTAAAAAGACACTGTGAACAAAGAACTGCCAAATTTGAAAAAGAATCTATTCCATGTTCTACAATAAAAGTATTTCTGTTAGCAGGGAAGCCCTCAGGGAATGAGTGGACTGGACGGCCGACTCAGGGTAGTTACCAAGACTGTAGCACGCAGTGATGAGACGGGAAGTTTGAAAAAGAGATTACAAGGTAGGTAGTAAGAAATCTAAAAGATTCTGCTGACCTCCAGGAGTTCCAGAAAGAAACAACAGAGAGAATGGAGGGAATGACGTGTTCAAAGGGGGAATGTTTGAACATTTTCTGGAATTTGAATTCTCAGGTTCAAGAAGAGCAATGACAAATACAGAGCCAAAAATTAATAAATTCACTGCTAGCTATATCATATTGAAACAAAAGACCAAAGGGAAGGGAAAGAGGACTTTAAAAACAACCAAAGATAAAATACAAATTTACTGCAGTTACACTGACAGCAATTTCAGTGATTTCTCTCTTATTTTATTTTATTTTTTTTCTTTTGACTTCTTATAGAGCTCTTTTTAAGTGATTTCTTAATAGAAATCACTGCAGCCAGATATTGTGTAATAATATCTTCAACCTGTCAGGGGAGGATGTCAATCTAGAATTTTATACTGAGCTAAATTATCACTCAAGAATAAAGATGACACAGAAAGACATTTTCACACCCCCCCTAAAAAAATAAAACCCCACTCACATATTTTAGCTGAACAAAAGACTAATGCCTGGAATACAGAGAGAAGGAAACTGAACTCCAAAAGATATGAGATGAAAGTAGGAAGGGAAAGCAAAGAAATCGATCAACATGTGAGAAAACCTAAATGAGAACTACTCATATAAAGTAATCCTTGTAATAATGATAATGGTCAATTTGAGAGTTTAGATACAAAGTAAAATTAAAATGTTAAATAACATGCATAGTAAGGCCCAGGGGTAATTGGAGTTACAGTGTTTTAAGATCCTTGTACGGGTCAAGAGGAGGAAGGTTAGAGAGATGAATTAGATTTAGATTTTGTTAATTCAAATGTGCTTGTAAAAGTTTAAGAGTATGTGCTAAAAGAACAGAATTAAACTATCTATAAATTATAGAAATCTTCTTAATGGGGAAAGACAGGAAAGAAGATTACAAACAGAATCTCAGAGCCGTTTGTGGATTATTTATTTGTAGATAGCCACACCTGCAGCCTCTTCACTGGGCGCACTCTCAGCCCCATAGCCACAGTGTGGCAGATCTGCAAGGTGAAAATTGTAAAACTTTATGAAGGACATAAACCAGTGTCAGAATCAATCAAGATTCTGAGAACTCTCCGAGGAAGAGAAATACAGACCAGCAGAAGGTGCCCAAAGTATGGAAAGGATTAAGGCTGTTCTCACTGCTCTGCTCCCCTGGCACAGAAAGGTTAGACGGCTGCCCCATCTTACGTGTGGAAAGAGGGGGCCCTGCCAAGGCCGACTGCCTGAACGATTGACATGGGGACCTAAAATTTATACAGATAGAAGAGGTGTCAGACCCTGGGAAGCTAGGTCATTTCCCTATTGGAGATGCGAATCCCTCCTGGAAAACCTTCAGGAGGCCAGCCCTCATGTGGGCAGCGTCCATTGAGGTGGATGTCAGCAAGGATCCAGATGCCCAGAAATTCAAAGGGTTCAATTGGGAAAATGCTAGTGCTTCTGCATGGGCTATCATCCACACCTTTCTCATGCCTCTCTGCCCGTATCTCATCACGGCACTCTAAGGTCTCAGTGATTGATCTATGGTGGGGGTTCCTGAATGCTACACCCCAGGGTTACAGAAGAGGGTAGAACATTGAGAGTTTCTGTTAGTGTCCAAGGAAGGGAGTCTGGAACCCAAGTCAAGGGCACTGTACTGCTGGCCAGGCATTGTAACAAATACTTTAACAAATACTCTATTAGCATTAGCCCATTGAATTTGTACCCAAACTCTTGGATACACATGATCACTACAGGTAAAGAAAGTGAGAATCAGAGAGATTATCAAATTTCCTGAAATCACATAGCAGCTAAGGGGCCAATGAAGGATTTAAACCCAGGTCATTTGGATTCGAAACTCTTGCCCTTTTTTCTAGAATACACCATATCTCTAAATTTCCCAAACATTTTTTACTTCTCTGCATTTTTATTCTTCTCTTTGGCTTGTTTTTAGAGAGCAACAATACCCACCCACCCACACACACACTCACATTTGTACCTGCACATTCACAAACTCATGGGCACCCAGCTAATGTAGTCATGAACATCCACAAAGATGGTTTCTGTTTTACTGGTCTTAAATTTTTTGCCTTAACATTCTGCTCCTGCATCAGGCATGGTGCTTAGAATTAGCAAGGATAACTGGAAATAAACGGGGTCTTTTCCATCATGTCTTCCATTTGAAACTGGATGAAACGGCACCAGGAGGCAACTTAGGAGCTGGCACTTCGTCTGTGGCCCTGTGGGGTTTTTAAGCACAGCTTCTTGGTACAGAAAAGACCCAGTTAAGGAGAGAGAAGGGGGAAGTTTTGAAGGCCAGCCTGCTGTTGGTGATCCCCTTAAAGGGAACTAAAGGGTAAGTCATGGAAATATAGTATCTAGGCTGAAAGGGACTTTAGCTATCAGTAAGAAACAGGACCTCAGAGCACAAGCTTTGGGGTCAGAGGGGCCTGAATTTGCATTACAGATCAGTCTGCTACCAGCCATGCGATTTGGGCAAGGTCTTCATACCCTTAACTCTGGGTCTCAGCCGACAGCCTCTGTTGGCTCTCCTCCTTGAGCACAAGCTTGCCACCGCATAGAGCCTTCTTTAAGTGCATCTAATGATTTAGGTCTTTTAAAAAGTACTTGCTCATCCTGGACTGATAACTTTTTTCTGTGTGGTTAAGAGCATGCCCCCAGTGTCATTCAACCTGTGCTTATGTCCCAGCTCCACTGCTTCCTTACCGCACACCTTCCCTTGGCAAATTCATCCTTCCAGGTCTCAGTATCCTGATCTGTACGAGACAGACAATAGAACCTGAAGGGGTTGTGCAGATTACAGGAAGTAACGTGTGAAGTGCTGGGGACACTGCTCTGTGACTGGCCACTGCTCAGCACTGCCAGCTGGATACTTCAGCAAGACCCTTTTCCCAGCCTGTGACCAGCCTCCATGTTCTGGTCTTGCTCTTTCTAGACTGTCTGCCACACTGCTGTGACTGTCATCTTTCTAACAGGTTCCGAATCCCATCACCTCTCCGGCTAACTTTTAAAACTTTAGCTCCCTGAACTCTGAACTCAACCTGGCATTTGAGGCTCTCCCTGGCCTGGCTCTTGCATGTCCCTCATCCTCACACTAGAAGACTCTCTTTCACAGACAGACACGCCCTTTGGGGTCTCCACTCTGCTGCTTTGGAAATTCTTTCCTCCTTTTCCAGCTGACAACCCCCACTCATCCTTTAAGGTCAGGTCAAAAGTTAACCCTTGAGAAATCTCTTCCCTACCCCATCAGGTGCTGGTCTGGACTCTCATGGCACTTTTTACTTTCCCCCAACACAATGCCTGCTATGTATTAAATTTCTCTGTTCCCTCACCGGACTGCAGGGGAGGAATGAAACCTTATTCACACAAAGGGACTGGAATATAGCAGGTGCTCAAATCTGAATAATTTCTTTCCCTTCAAATCACACAGCCTTTGTGCCAATGACAGCTTCTCATTCCAATAATTCAACTGCTGCTAATTGCATTTAACAAATTTTTTTCTATAGAAATGTGGGCAATGTACCCGTGATTCTCTCATTATCTCTTGCACTCTTTGCTAATAGAGCATTCTGAAGAACCTGTCCTGACTTCTACACTCAGCCTTCAAAAGGCTTTTCTGAAAGTTTTCCCTAGTACTTTAACTCCAACAGAGATGCTATGTTAGAAGTCTGGGTTTGAGGGAACTGGAGAGTCTCTGAACTATATAATATCTGTGGTTCCCAGGATTGCAGATTCAGAATCAGCATTGGTGTTGCTTCATCATAAATAATTAGATGCTGGGGAATTGATATTTATTAAATAAGCCCAAATCAAGCTGAAGGATAAATTATAATATTTTGTTACTAATTCTCACTGAGGCTTGTCCAGCGTCAGCACATCTTGGTGCTAGGGTCCCCGTGGAAGACGAGCACAGTCCCTGTATCAGCCATAACTCACAATAATGTGGTTCTCAACCTTAGTTCACTCTCTTCCCTCCCGCTCCCAGGAAGGGAGCCGGTGCAGGGGAAGTGGACAGTACAAGATGTTCCTGGGATTTTCCTCCACATACATTCACCTGCCATTGACCAAGGGGAAAGAGAACTGCAAGTAGAGTCGGTGAAAAAAATGTTCATTTTAGCAATGTTCAAGGTTTATAGCATTTACTCCCAAAGCCCTTACACATATATTATCCCACCTAAGACTCTTCAAAACCCTAAGGGAACAGTTTTATTTGTGTCCCTTTTTAAATGAGAAAACAGAGAGCTCAATGATTTGCCCTGGTCACATCACAGAGCCCTAACTCATACAAGCAAATTTCCAAAGCAACTTTAATAGTGAGGATAAGAAACTGTAATTATATTTTTCAATTTATTTGTCTACTTGTTTTATGTCTCTCACGCTCATTAAAATATCAGGGCCTAGAAGGTGAGACCTGGCTCCTTCTACTCACCACTCTATCCCCAATGTCTAGAATATGAGTTGGTGCATAGAGGTTTCATCATTACAGATAACATAGATTTTTGAAAGGGTGATAATGAATAAATAAGTGAGTATAAAACCTAAGACATATGCTCCTCAGGAAATAGAAATAAAAGATTTAATAACAGAGTGTTGAAGACAGCAAAGCCAAGTGGAAACAGAAAACTCTCCTGGCTCCCTTCTTCTCATACCCATTCCCAGGAACTTAGCACCTTTTATAGATAAGTGACACCTGGAAATGAACCAGTCCTGGTCTTTGGCATAAAAACTCAAAATATGAATGTGATAAGTGAAAATGAGTTGAAAAGGATAGATATGCTAATAATTAATTGTCCAAAGAAACTCTGGAAGGGGTTTATATAACTCGTTGATTATAGACTCAAGGTAGTTTTAGATAAAAGGGTTATTGGCCTAGGAAAAGAATTTTTGAAGAAGACCCCCAAAGCAATCACAGCAGCAACAAAAATAAATAAATGGGACCTGATCAAATTAAAAAGCTTTTGCACAGCCAAGGAAATTATCATTAGAGCGAATAGATAGCCTATAGAATGGGAGAAAATATTTACTCTCTACACATCCAATAAAGGGCTGATAACAAGAATCTATCCAGAACTTAAAAAATTTAACAAGAAAAAAATCAAACAACCCCATCAATAAATGGGCAAAGGACATGAACAGAAACTTTTCAAAAGAAGACAGAATAATGGCCAGCAAACATAAAAAAATGCTCAACATCTCTAATCATTAGAGAAATGTAAATCAAAACCACAATGAGATATCACCTAATCCCAGTGAGGGAGGATTGCTTGAGGCCAGGAGTTCAAGGCTGCATTGTACTATGATCGTACTACTGCACTCCAGTCTGGACAACAGAGCAAGACCTTGTCTCTAAAAAAATTTTTACAAAAGAACCAATTTTCATCTTTGTTGATTTTCTCTATTGTTTTTCCATTTGCTGTTTTGTTGATTTCTGGCCTTTATTATTATTTTGATTATTCCCTTTACTTACTTTAAGTTTAATTTGCTATTCTTTTTCTAGCTTTTAAAAGTGGATTTGAATCCAACTCTGACAATGTTATAAGTGGAACTTAATTACTCTGCCTCTATTTCCTTATTGCTAAAATGAGAAGCATGTTGTTACCTGTTTCATATGGTTTCTGTGACAGATAAATAAGATGCTACATGAAGAGTATTTTTACCCAAATCTGGTATATAATAAGTACTTAATAAATGTTATCAGTTACTAACCATTTAAAAATAAGAAAAATATATATTTATTGACTGTCTTAGTAATAGGCTCACAATAATCTCACGAGATAGGTATTATTGTTTTTGCCATTTTGTATATGAGAGAACAGCAGTTTAGAGAGATTCCTTTTTCAAGGAAACAAAGTAAATGGCAGAAATAGCACTAAAATCCAGATCATTCTCCGAAGTTTATGCTCTTAACCACTATGTATATTTCTCTTTAACAAAATAAGTAGCTGCCACTTAATGGGTACCTACTGTATACTAGTCCTTGTGATAAATATTTTACACACATTATTTCAGTTTCTCTCTGCACATTGCTGTAACTTTGATGGCGTTTTACAGATAAGGACATTGAAGTGCAGAGAGGTTAACTAACTCAACTGATGTCTTATGGTGAGAAAGTGGAGAAGTAGCCATGCAAACAATCCATGTTATTTGATATGATTTTTCTGCTTTTACTATAAAACTAGACAACTTCTTTAGCTCTTCACCCACTTATTTTTATTGTCCAAGTGAAAACTCAAGGACTGAGCTACTGTTTACCATGAACCGGTTCCTACCCCTATGGCATAGATATTCAGCCAATTTTGACACAGCCTCTCTTTCCCTCAGTTTTATAAAACAAATATAGGAAGCCTCATGAGTCCTCCAATATGTGACTTGTCTTCCTCCTTTTCTCAAATATGTGCTTAACTTAAATCTCATAAACTGCTAGAACATTTCATATGTTCCATTTAACGAGATAACTGTCATGTCTGCACTATTCTCAAAGTTAGAGAAATACATATGAACTGAGTTTTAGAATAAAGCAACACAACATATGACTTACTTCTGTCTTCTTTATGTTTATGAAATTACAGGACTTCAAGCATTGTGTTTATGCACATTTCTGGAAGTGACCTTCCAGATCATTTTAGATTAGATCACATTATACACACTCCCCCATGGTTTAAATTCATATTCCTGGTAGCTATAATCCTGGTCTTCCATTTTACAATTACTAGAGCATTAAACTATAATAGCCCACTCAGAGAGGTTGTTTGTTTTGTCGGTGGTTTGTTGGTTTCCACAGGAAACTTCTCCATAGGAAGTTATTGCCATGCCTGGCAGTAGTATGGGATGCTGGTGGTAGTGGCGGTGGAGGTTGTCAGTTACTCAACACTCAATATGTGCTAGAGACTCTTTCTAAGCATTTTACATATGTTAATGGATTATGTCAGCTGAAAGAATAAGTACACCCTCATTACCACCTGACATAAAAAGAATCACCTGCTTTCTTCCTCTTTGGGGGAATTCACATAATTTCTTAGCTCTTCATTTGCTCTACCTGCCAATCTAGGGCAAAAACAGTGGCCTTTCCCTCTCTGGGGGCTGAGTTCTTGAGATCAGATGAACTCTTTACCACGGAAATACTCAGAGCAGAGTGTCTCAGAAGGCTACACATAGAAAACAGCATTTATTAGCTATTTTGTATCTCCAGGGCACAGAAGTGACTCCAGCCAGACGCCTGTCTGCTGTGCCCTTTCCAGCTGCCACTTTGTATGTTAATTGCACACCCTTAACATTTATTATCAAATCTGCTGGTTTAAATTTCTCAGATGAAGGCTGGAAGGCCGTCCTCACTCAGGGGACCCATCTTCCGTCACTTTATGGAAATGAAACTTGGAGTTTGTTTACTGCTGGTCTGTGAAATCCCAGGTGGGGAAATGTTTAATTGTAGAGAAAGGAGGCTGAGTCTGAGTCAAATGTGTCCCATTAAACTGGCTGCCTTGATTGCCTGAATTCTGTTTCTTCTCTGCCCACAGCAACACGGTGATAGAATGGCATGTTTTTGCTCTATGTGCTCTATATCATCCCAAATAGCATACGTGACAAATAGATTATAAACATGCAGCAACACCTTATCAGAGTTGTTCCTTTAAGTCAACCTCAATTACTCAAAGTGGAAGTGGTAAACAGAAGCCAAAATATATAGCATGAAATGAGTGCACTACACTCACTTTTTTTTTATATTGGTAAATGAATTCTTCTAGGCCTCATTTAGATCTTATTTACTCTTGCTGTAAGACAGTAATGACATGTTCAGTATTGATTAAGGCAGATAGACTGTGAGTAGTAACAACTGCTCACTGATATAATATTTAAGAAGACAGGTTATAAAAGAAAGTCACAAAATTCACAGCCAGCAGAGGACCATTTAGTTTAGGAACAAATAGCCCTATTCATCTGCATAAACTATCTGCAACAGCCACTTTCACATTTGCATTGCATTAAATTCTGAACGCACCACTGTAGTCTGGCATTGTAAGTGACATCACAGTGAAAACCTGGCACCATAATGTGGAGAGAAGCATGTATTCCATAACCATATAGAAGAAAGAAGCAAAACAATAGTTGTTGCTGAGGGTGCTGTTTGTTACTGCTTATTTACGTCATCTCTGTATTTAGGTAGTTAATCATGCAATTATGTTTAAAAAAATCCAGTCATCTGTTGAGGAAAGACCCCTCAAAAGAGAATAGAGTGTATCTCTCATCTTATCTCCCATTTTCTCTGAAAAAATTAAAAACTGACCCCTGGCCATTCCAACCATGAGTATCTTGGAGTAATGTTAGTGAGCAGGGGAGGGCTGGCCAACTCTTGCATCTGGAACAAAGAGAGGGACATATTATTAATATATTGAATAATTAAAGAGCATTTACTTAGTGCCAGAAACTTTGATAATTACCTTGTGTAGTTTTTCTGTTTTTATTTTTTATCCTTCCTTAAATTGTTAATGGTAGATTCTATAATACATACATTTTGCAGTTAAGGAAACTGCGATGGTATTTCAACTTGTGACCATGTGCTGCTTCTTACACAGTCTACCGTATGATATAAATGTATGTTCAAAAAATTCATTAGACCAGAAAGAGCAGGTGACTAATTCTGCCAGGGCTATTTGGGAAGGATACATATATTAAATGATGTTTTGTCTGTGGCTTCAAAAATTATGATAACTTATCATCTTATTTCTTCTTGTCAAACCTAGGATATGTTGGGCTTGAGACTTCATCTGCATTTCATGTAGTATGTGTATAATAGTGAACTCAAGTACCATTGAAAGGAGATAATTCTATCTTTAATAAATGTGAAAATAAGACCTCTTATCAGCTCGATGTTAATGAGATGCAAATTCATGCCCAGGGGAATCTGAAATGTCTTTTTTTTTATTAGCTCTCTCAGCTAGCTCTTGCTTTTTTTCTTCTTGTTACTGTATTCCATAGTATAAAATCTAAAATAGATATGGAAGTCTTTCTATACTGCTATGCTTCTAACACACAGTTCCTGACATGTTCTGCCTTCGTCTCCAAGAATCTGGTGAAGATGATGATATTTCGTTACATCTTTTAAACACCTAATCTGGTTTAGTTTATCTATGTATCATGTCTCTTGTTTGAAATCATCTCGAAATTTCAAACTATTTAAGGAAGTTTAGCTTTGACAAAGGAAAAGAGATGAGTGGTTGGTGGACGAGAACTGGAGGTCAACGGTATTTTTCCTATTTGTAAAGTCAGGAGATATTACAATAGGCTTATAAATACCAGGGATTAATCCAGGAGAAAGAGGAAATCTTGAAAGTGTGGAAGAGAGGGGGATAGAGTGCAAGAACAGAGCACCTTTGGGTGGGAGCAGATGGGGTCCAGTGTAAGGTGGAAAGGTTAGCTGTAGATGGAGACAGGGTCAGATTATTCACGGTAACAAAAGAGAAGGGAAAGTTTGTGGGTAAATATGTCTTGTGGTTGGATGATTTGGTGCAAGCAAATTGAAACAGTATTCTTCTAATTGCTCCTCTATCTGCAGTTGACTGATGGTGAATGCCATGAGAGGCTGGGACTTTAGACGGTTCGACTAATAAACATCCCCCTAAACCTGGTCCTAGTGCTGAGAGGGACAAAAAGGGATGTAGGCATGGGGGGCTCCATCCTGATGCTTCTGAGGGAAAGCTCCACTTTGTATTAGTCTCCCTTTTGGAACAGGTCTCTGGGCAGCATGGGGTGAGGAGACAGGTGCTGCTGAGCCTGAGGTTGCCTCTGGCCTCTCCCAAAGCCTGATTGCTGTTGGTGGTGTCAGAGTGGGAGAGGCTGCATAATCGTGAGCAACTGACTGTAGTTATAAAGGCTTCTGCTTCAACTGGCCTAGCCAGGGAAGAGGGCTTGTAGCCTGACAATGGCACCAGGGACTTCCCTCTCTTTTTCTTATTTTCGCTCTTCTTGCATGTTGCATTGAATCTCTTTGTCTGCGGTGAGGGACCTGGTCAATGGCAGCATATGCCCTCACATGTCAAGTTTTAGTCTGAAATGTCGGTTCTTAGTACGCTCATGGCCGAAGAATGACCAGACACACCAAAGTCAGGCAAGCACGACACTGAGAAAAGATAGGATTACAGGGCAAGAGCATATAGGTTTACAGAGCATGACACATAAGCCACAGATGCCACTGTCACAGAAGAGGGAGAAAAAAAGGAAGGGAACAGAAAGGGCCTGGTTATGGTCTCTGCGTCTTATTTTGTGGCACCCAGATTGGGACCTCCCTCGTGGTTCAGAGGTCACCATTGAACCACTTTGATTAGACAGTTGGGAGTTGCATTACTATGCATGCGGGTTGTTCTAGGTCATTTTCCTGACTCTATGGTACCTATGTGGCTTGGCCCATGGGCTAGAGAGTCCTCTGCATTCTTTTGCAGCTGGCATGTTAAGTTATGATTGGCAGGTCTCTCCTACCCCAGGTATGGCAGTCACTCGGGAGATTAGGGTGGGGCAGGACCAAAATGGGGGGCAATTGGTAGGGCAATTGTACCGAAGCAACAGCACCCACTTTTGTCCCAGGGAGAACTGGAATCCTTCACTGTCTACCTAACACAGAGGGAAAGGCATTTCTCTGCCTGAGCAGACTGGAAATCTATCTATCCCAGAGAAGCCCCTTAATTGACCTGAGTCTGGTTATGTGCGCATTGTAGTGGGAGAGGGAATTTTTACCTTTGCCTTCTGAAGGTTTAAATCTTGAAGTCTGCTGAAATAAACTGGCAATAGACAGATTAATGGGAGGAAAGCATTCAAATTTATGAATGTGCAAGCACATGGGAGTCACACAAAGCAGGAAACTCAAAGAAGGGCCAGACGCCTGAAGCTTAAATACCCTCTTCGCAGGAGAGAGAAGAGTGGGAAAAACAGACAATTTTAGAGGAAGAGTAAACAATTTTTAACAGATATGAATGGGCCCAAAGAGCAGACAAGGAACGGCCTGGGACAAAGTTCCTTTGGGCTGTGGGGGAGGTGGTGACAAGAGTGGGAAGGTAAGGGGTGGAACTGCTCGGTGAACAAAGGTTGTCTTATTATGCAGATTAAGGCTCTCAGGTAGCAGCCCTCAGAAGAATAGATGAAAAGTCTGCCCAGAGGGAGTGTGGTGACGACCTCCAGTTTCTACTTCAGTGATTAATCATTCCTAATTAATGAGATTTCATACAAGGGATTGAAGGCAATTATGTTTCTTTTGGAGGAACTTCCTTCGCTCAGGTAAGGGAACTTTGGAGAGAGCTCCTCCCTGCACTTGGAGGGAGAAATAAGAAAAGGCCAGAAAGACTTTGAAGTATCATTTTTTGAGCCTCAACAATATCCTTGGATAAACCAAAAGCCAGGGTTTTCTGGTTAGTTCAGTGTCCACTCTGTGACCAACTGCTCTAGCAAGGAGAAAGAAACATGTACAAAGTTTGCAAATTCCCTTTCAAATCCTATGGCAAGCAACGATAGGGGTAGCTCTTCTCCAAAAGAATGGCTGAGTACAGATATGACCACAGGGAAAATTCTACCAATCTATGATCAATATTGTGTCGCAGATTCCCTGATTTTCAGCCTGGCACCCCTGGGTATAGCTCCAAGTTTCCTTTAGGACCTTGTCTATTAATATTTCTTTTCACACGCCTTGAACTTCCTGCTTGAAGGCCTTTGCCTACAGCTCATCCACTTGGAATACCCTTCATTTCCATCCAGTCGCCCAACCCAACCGTCCAACCCTATCAGTTAAAACTGCATTAAGTCCCGGCATGTGGCAAGATACGTGCTGCCACGGGAGCCATAAAATAAATAAGACAGTGTCTATATTGTGAAGGATTTACAACTGGGCAGGTAAGACACACATTACCAAGTAATGTGAAGATACACAGATATTCCAGTTATAGAAACACAACAGATATACTTGGCCAGGTCTGGGGCTGCCAGAGAGGTTTTAAATACATGAGGGAAAAAAAGAAATTAGGATCACAATAAATCGAGCAGTGTAGCAACAGTAAGAAGTGAAAAACTACAGTCATCAGAGGGAGAGGCTACATCCTACACATCGCTCAAGACATAGGACATAGGGTAGATGTGGTCCCCTTTGGTAATGTTTCCCTTACTTTGAGAGTTAAAAAATAATTTCTCTTAATCACTTATGCTGGTTTCTTCACACCTTTTAGGGACCCTGGTTACTTTTGTGTGTGTTGAATTGCTTGTATGTGCTTTTTCTCCCCTCTCTGACATGTGAGGTCTTTTAAGAAAGGTGCTGCATCACTTTATCCCAACATCAACCAGCGGAATGGCTCATATAGAGCGAGCATTAATAAATGTGGCTCATTGAACTTATGCAAAAACTTAGAAATGTACCCACTCAGGATATGTACAGATTTATCCTGGATTTGACATAAAAGCTTGCCAAGGGATTCTCACAGGGCAGAATGCATAGGCAGTGGTTTCCTCTGAAAGGTCTATTGATCTTGTAAGGAAATGGCAATGCATTTGGGGAGGGGGTGGCAGAGCATTTTCATCTATGCTGCAAGTCATTGCAATAGGAATGATGGTGAAAGAATTTCACAGGGAAATATTCTCCAGCATGGCTCAGCAAATGTCACCCACAGCTATTTACTACGATATTTATTGCTCTGTCATTAGCTTATAAATAACGTCAGCCCAGAGACCCAGGGACGATGTTATCAACAGCAGTCATGATGGGCTTGTTCAGGAAGGCAAGGAAACCCACCTTAACATCTGAGAAGGAAACGTTAAAAGTAAACTCTAGCAATTACCAAGAATCATAACTTTCCCCATAAAAACAGTCTGAGCAAAACCTAAATGGTGCTTAAAATAGCATTTCTCGCCAAAACTCCCTCATAAAAGCACAGAACCCAATTGAGATATTATAGGCATATCTGTCATAGGCCTTCAGGCAAATAAACCTCAAATTGATGGGTATGATGTCAAATGGAATTCCTCTAGGCTTTCATAGTCACGTTGAAATTCTGATTCCAGGCACTAAATGAGAGCTGAGAGCTAACTGGTTTATTAGTTGTGTTTTTGTAAGCAGAGCTGAGGAATATAAAGAAACTTGGGGAGAAAAAAAACTAATCTTGGTCATGTGTAATATCATTAAAAAACTCTGAATGCTTTATTATGGTCTCTTGGCAAAATAAGTTAAGCTTACATTTTCCCAAATCATTTTTGCTTCTCTATTTTACCATTAGGAAAATAACTTTCTGAAATGAGCTGTAGCCGTGATTCTAGTCAACCCCCCGCCTCGCTGATCACTGACTCTCTTCCAATCCTCTTAGATTTCTCTTTCTAGTTCACTCTTTGAACATTGGAGTTCCCCATGTCCCAAGGTCACTCATAAGAGAAACTGTATCTCTTTCATCTTTGAATCTCCAGGGCCCAGCACAGATCTTACCCAGAATGGAAGTCAGGAAATATGGAATTCATGTGACCAGATGGATGGAGGATACAATTCTTGGTGCAGGGTGTGCAAGGCATGAGTTGCTGTACACATGAGGGGGTATGGTTTGGCCTTCCAGGGTGTGGGCTCTAGAGGCCAGTCATTGCCTCTCTGCCACTCCCAAGCTGCATGACCAGTGGAGAGCTATTTAACCTCTCTGCATCACAGTTTTCTCATTTGCAACACAGGGATTGTCATACCTCCCTCTTAGGTTGGCTGTGAGGATGAACCAAGCAAGAGAGGCCCAAGACCATGCTAGCCATGGTGCCTGGTACCCAGGAAGCACACAACAAATAATCGCTTCCGTAGATAGGTCTACTCAACCCTTCCCACTTAACTCATGTCCAAATGGGTACCTTAAAGAATCCTGAAGCAATGTGAATCTTCTCGGCCCAAAAAGACTGTGGGTGGGGGAAGCCCACACTATTGGGTTCTGAAGAACACTGCCATCACAGCTGGTCCCCATGGGCTGCAGCAGGGAGGAGAGTGCCCAGAGCCAGACATGCCCACAGAGAAGGCAGCAACCCAAGTTTGCAAGCCCTCTGGGGATAACAAACACAGCAGCTACTACCAGAGGGCAGCAGTGGCCAACCGGTCAGAGGTGGATGGAATCACCTCCTAGTCACCAAATCCTTTAAATTCCCTCTCCCTAAAGACATGGGATCCCTTTATTCCTGCCCCCTCTAGCTCTTCCACTGCTGAGGGTTCATCCCCTCACCCTCTCTTTCACCTGCAGCCTGAGTTCTCTCTCTTGTCAACTCTTCCCATCCTCCCATGTAGCCTTCCTTCCTCTCTTTCCCGTGAGTTGAAAACCTCTACTCAAGGTGCTCTGCTCCTGTGCAGAGGTGCCCTTTCCGCTCATCCCCTGCCTGCAAGGAGGAAGTGCATGGTTCAATTCTGTACAAATGGCCTGTGCTCTCTCCTTGTCAGCCCACTCTCTCAGTGGCTGGCTTTGGGAAAGATTTTTAACCTTATTTCCATCTAAGTTTTCTCATTGATAAAACAGGAACAATAACAACACCAAATCACGACAGAGCGAGGATTGCACATATTAATACAAGCAAAGCATTGAGAGACTAGTCCCTGCACATGGTCCATGCTCATTAAAGGTTAATTGTAAATGAAACCAAGCCAGACACTAAAAAATATGCAGAAAATAGGATCCAAGAGTTTAGGGGCCATGACAACCATCTTCACCAACCAGCCCCAGTTATGCTGTTTCCCAGACCTGTTGTCAATTTCCCGTCTTTAGGATAAGCACCTTTTTCAGAGTGAGATCTTAAAATCTAACTCTGAAATTTTTCACCCTGGCCCACTAACTTCCAGGCAGAACCCCTGTCCTCCCCTATCTGCCCCGCACCCCCCTTGGTGCTACCGCTGAAGCCAGCTCCAACCTTTGAGCCCAGCAAAGGCTCTGGAGCTTTGATACTCACTGTCAGTGTCCCTCCAAAGGACATCCCTGTTCCCAGAAGCAACATCTTACTCTCCACGGCTGCATCTTCAAAGTTGCTTGCTAAAATTTTTCTCACTTCAGTCTAATAGCTGAGTCTCATAGCTACATTGATCACCCCTTATGAAATATTTTTCATCTGAGACACCTGGCCCATCACCGTTTATAAATATTTCCAAAGTGATGTCTGTGACACATTTGCGGCCACTCATTGCCACTGTGCTACATGATGCCTCTGCCAGTGTGGGGAGACTTGAGTTCACTTTCTTGCAGAGCAGGGAATAAGAACAAATATATTTGGCCTTGACACTGCTTTACTAGATTTCAATGAAAACTATGAAATATTTGAAAACCTGTTCCTGAGGGGACAGAGGTGGTCAGGGACAAGGTTCACTTGAACCTTACAAGAAGAACTCAGATTTTTCTGACCACATGAGCCCCTATCCTTAACCTTACCTCTGGTGACATGCTTTTTCCTATAGGTACAAGGAAGAGAAAAGAACAAAATAAAAAGCAAAAAGAAGCAATATAAGTTAGAAACTTAGAAAAGGTCTTCTATTTTATCACACACACAGAGCAAAATTGTCAGCTTGTAAAATAGTTGTGATGTAAAAATGGCACTGAGCATGTCACAGAGCCTCTGGCTGGTCCTGCACCCTGTCCTCACACGCCCAGGGGATTTGGTAGTGAAGGACATTTATGGTATTCCAAGAGGGAGAGCCCAGCCAGAAATATTGTGCCTGATATAGCTGAGTATTTCTCTGTGTAGTTTTATTAATAATTTTGAAAGCATTTTCATAGGATTTGCTAACAAACTATGCAATAGTTAATATCTGGTGCTGGAAGTCTCATTGAGAGACTCTGACTGGGTTAGTGCTGTGGATGCTGTCGGTCCCCTGCACTTACCACTTCCACATTCTCTGGCCTGACTTCTGACTGCCAGCACCCATATTTCCTTGCCTGAGGGATTTCCTCAGCTTCCAGGGCCCTCTTTGTTTCCTGTCCAGCAGCCCAGAAATGCCAGGAAATTAATGCCCCTTTCAGCATATCTCAGGTATTGACTGATGGGAGTTGGTGTATCAATGCCCAAGCTTCCTGGGCACCATTTGGATGGGATAACGCTGGTGCTCTTTCACCTGAGATGCCCTACCATGGTAACCACTGTAGAATGATCCCTTTCTCCATTTCTTCCCTCTATGTCTCATTGGCCACCTCTCTACTAGCGGTTTCTGACATCACCTCCAAAATAATCCCCTTGCCCTCAAATCCTGATCTCAGTGTTTTCTTTTGGAGGGAGCTGAACTAAGGCAGGAAAATGTGCAGTCCTCATGACAACTGATAACAGGAGTGAGACTTGGTTAACACAATGTATTCTTTGGAAATCAAGGCAAGATTAAAATAGATACCAAGAACTTGGATGAGAAATGGACAGCCCGTGGAAACTGATGACAGTAGCCATTTGCAGAATCACCAGCAAATTAAGACAACGCTGGTAGACAATAGTGTCCCAAGCTGACTGGGGGTGGAAGACCCAAGGACAGTTATCTGAATTAATTAGCAGCATAAAAATGAGGAATAGCGGGATCTCTTGATGAGCTCAGTTTGTAGGCTCCTCTTGACTGTGAAAAAAAAAATATATATATACAAAGAAAGAACAATTTAAACAAAAGGTGTCATTAAATGACGCATATGATGTAAAAACAATTTAAAGAAATTTTAAAGACAATTCTAATCTGTGAGATGAGAATACAAGGGAGTGTATAGCTATAACATTCCTTTGGAGCCTCCTTCTGTCAGTTTAGACACCCAAATCCCCAAACTCCAAATATTAGTTTCCTTTTGCTGCTGTAACAAGTTACCACAAATTTAGTGACTTGAAACAACACACATCTATTCTACAGTTCTGGGGGTCAGAAGTCAGAAATCAGTTTCACCGGTCTTGAAACCACCCTTACAAATTAATAAAGGGGTGCAAAGAGACAGTTGTGGTAAGGGCCTAGCTAAAAATAATGCACAGGCCCAGCTAAAATAATGAAAATAATCAGCCACTGTCCCCCTGTTGGCTTCTCTATAATGGCTACTCTGGAGCCACGTAGCTGGTGGTCATAAAGATTCTTAACTTTCTCTGTAGATAGCATCACCTCTTTGAAACCTAGGGGTAGTTTCTGAGATATCTTCCAGGTCCTGCATTCCAGTAGATTGGCTAACCCACCCAGGTCGGCAGCCCATGCCAAGGAACTGATGGTTCTGTCCGAACCCAGCCAGTTAGCAAACCAAATTGCCTAACCCTTTGCCCCACCAAACTATCCTTAAAAACCCCATTTTCCAAATTCTCAGGGAGGCAGATTTGAGAAATTCCTCCCATGTCCCCACTTAGTGCTCTGCAGCATTAAACTCTTTCTCTGCTGTGACTCCTGCTGTCTCAGTGTATTTTCTTCCTCTTGGGCAGTGGGTAATGAACCTGGTTGGACGGTAACAGTCTAACCACAGGTTGTCAGGAGGGCTGGTTCCTTCTGGAGGCACTGAGGGGAGAATCTGCTTCTTTGCCTTTTTCTGCTTCTAGTGATCACCTGTATTCCTTGGCTTGTGGCCCCTTCCTCCCTTTAAGTGCATCCCTCCAATATCTGCTTCCATCTTCACGTCTCCTTCTCCTCTGACTCCTCCTTCGTCCCCTTTTCAAGGACTGTTGTGATTCCATTGGGTCCACTTGGATAACCCAGGATAATCTGCCCACCTCAAGATCCTTAACTTAATCATGTCTTCAAAGTTCCTTTTGCCATATACGGTAAATTTATGGGTTCTAGCAATAAGGATATGGATATCTCTTTGGGGAAGAGGAGCTGCAACACTCCAGGCTCCTATCACACCAAATTTGTTGATTTTTCCAAAGAATTAACTTTTGATTTTATTGTTTTTTTCTGTTTGTCAATGATTTATTTCATTAATTTATATTTATATATTTATCTTTTCCTTACTTATATTTCTGTTTAATTTGATCTTCTTTTTCTAGAATTCTCTGGTGGAGCTGGTCAGCAATGCAAATTTATTTGGTTTGCTAGTAGCATAGCAGAAATGTTTAATGTGTAATTAGCATTTTAGACCATAGCACCAGCCCTGCAGACCTGGCAGGGTTTTACCCTGAGCTGGCTGCTCGTCAGCTGGCAGCAATGTGATGTGACTAGAGGCTGTGACAAAGAAAATAATGGAAAAATCACCAGGGATTTAGAGAACGTTGTATGCAGCACTAACCAATTGCACTTTTGCTAAAGGATATTGACAGATTTGAGCTGTAGAAACCTCACTCTCCCTTCAGTGAAGAGAATAGCTAAGAATGGGCCTGAGTGGAGATGCATGTCCCAGGTGGCTCCTGCAGTGATATGGGGATGTGATGACACAAGTCTTAACTGAAGTAGGGGTAGTGGGAATGAAGGGAAAGTACAGACCAAGAAGACTGGAGAGGAAGACTTGGTGATATGGATGGTGGTGGATGAAAGAAAGAAAAAGTCACACTGTAGTGGCTGGCTCAGGCAGTGGTCAGGAAAATAACCTTGATTGAAAATATAGGGAGTGTCACATATAATAAAAATATATGGATATATATATATACATAAAGTATATACATATATATGGAGAGAGAGAGAGAGAAGTTAGAGAAGAGAGAGAGAGACAGAAAGGCAGAGTTGGATTTTTTTTTAAGTTTTTTAAATTCCATATATTTAAGGTACACAACTTGATGTTTTGCCATACATAGACATTGTGAAGTGATTACTACCACCAAGTAAACTAACATGTCCATCATCTCACGTGATTCCTTTTCTTTTGTAGTAACAGTACCAAAAATCTATTTTCTTAGCAAATTTCCAATATATAATACATTTTAAATTATAGTCCTTATGTTGTACATTAGATCTCTAAATGTGTTCATCCTATATAACTGCAACTTTGTACAGTTTGACCTATATCTCCCCATTTCTTCCCAAACCCTGCACTTTGGTAATCACTGTTCTACTCTCTGTTTCTATGTATTCAACTTTTTATTTTAAAGATTCCACATATAACTGAGATCATGCAGTATTTTTTCTTCTGTTTTTGGCTTATTTGACTTAGCATAATATCCTCTAGGTTCATACATGTTGCTGCAAATGGCAAGATCTCCTTTTTCAAGGCTGAATAATATTCCATCATGTATGTGAGTGTGTGTGTGTGTGTGTGTGTGTGTGTGTGTGTGTGTGTGTGTAAAATTTCTTTATCCATTCATCTTTTGGACTTAAGTTGTTTCCATACCTTGGCTATTGTGAATAATTCTGCAATGAACTTGAAGCTGCACATATCTTCATGAGGTGGTGATTTTTAATTCTTTTGGGTATATTCCCAAAAGAGGGATTGTTGGATTATATGGTAATTTTATTTTTAAATTCTTTAGAAACCTCTATACTGTTTCCCACAATGACTCTACCAATTTACATTCCCACCAACAGTGCACAAGAGTTCCCTTTTCTCTATAGCCTTGCCAACTATAGTTATCTTGTGTCTTTTTGATAAAAGCCATTCTAACAGGTATGAGATAATATCTCATTGTGGTTTTGGTTTATATTTTCCTGATGATAAGTGATGTTGAACATTTTTTCATATACTTTTTGGCCATTTTTATGTCTTCTTTGGAGAAATATCTGTTCAGGTCATTTTCCCATTTCTTAAATCAGGTGATTTGTTTTTCATTGAGTTGTGTGAGTTCTTTATATAGTTTGAATATATATTATACATCTTAACTCTTATCTGATATATAGTTCACAAATGTGTTCTCTCACTCAGTGGCTTTTTGCCTTTTTTTTTTTTTTGCCTGTACTATTGGTGTTATATCCAAAGAGTCATTGCCAAGGCCAGCATCAAGGAGATTTTCCCCTATATTTTCCTGTAGAAATGTCATGGTTTCAGAGCTTACATTGGTTTTATATTTGAAGGAAAAAAATTCAATAAATATTCAATGACACTTGTTAAATCATGGTAAGAATCACTTTATTCAGTCCCATTGTGATACATATAGGGACCATAGCAATAGGATTTTCCAGTGGAGGACAGAGATTGGGCTTAACTCCAATTACAGCATGGGCTAGTGTGAATTTATAGCCAAGGAGCAGGGTGAAAGTCAGTGGATGGAAAATTACTGAGAAGAAACATCAGGGGCAAGGAGGATTCTGGCTAAACCAACTTAACAGGATTCTTGCTGAAGATAGACCAAGGTGCTCAGACATCACCTGGGGGGTGGTGAGGGATAAGAAACCTGATTAGATATAGGGGGTAATCAGATGTCAAGAATGAAGGGTTATTACTAAACTGATCTAGCAGGATTCTTGCTAAAACTAGATTTTATAAGGAATTGCCTATATGGGCCTCAGAGAAGGTTCAGGAGCCTGACTAAAACTCAGTCAAGCAAAGGGTGGTTTGAGGAATCTTAGTTTTATGTGCTAGTAGAACTTCTAATTTGAAAGGTCCAAGGGCTACTGGATGAATCAATTTTAATACCAGAAGAGGGGTCTTGTTGGAGCTATGGAACATAGATTTGATTGATTCTGTATCAATAATTTATGAAATTCACAGGAAATTGGACATTATTGTTGACAGAGATGTTTTACAAAGATATAATATTCCCTGATACTAGAATCTATTCACCAGTCATGGGAAATGCATTAGAAAATTTTACGTGTTTCCCAAAAAATAATTAATTTGGCCAACCAGAAGGAAAGCCTAGTGGGTATGGTAAATTCCCTGCTAGAGAATGTCTTTGTATGGTTGATATTTATTATTTCCAATGGAACACATGCACATGGTTTTGTTGTTGTGTTAAAATCAAAGAGCATTGCATCTCCTGAAGCCCCAAGGCTCAACCTCTTTACCTAACCACTCCCATTCTCATACTCCCCAGAGTCAACCACTTGACACACTTTAGGCTATTTATTCTAGCATTTAAGTTCATTTATATAAATAACTTGTTTACACCACTATATTGTGTTTTATATATTTTGATATATGTCTTATCTTCCATTTGTGGAAGAGTGTTTTATTTTCTTAACTTCTTCTGAAAGGCACAGGTCCTTGTATTTACCCGAAGCTCTCAAGATAATAACACCATAATTTTAGGTAAGTCAGTATTTTGTGCTTAAATTGTTATGACCATGTAAATAGTGTCTTCTGCTGAGTCAGGTAGTATACTACAATTATATATCTTTTCATGTGCAATTTTTTGTTTTAAATCTTTAACTTTTTAATGTTTTGTTTTGTGTGATTAGTTTTCTATGCACCTATCACTGATTCTTGTCCCCAACCCCGGGACATCTAACAACTTCTTTCACACTATTTTCTGTTTGAGTATCAGCTTCCTTTGCCTATTTACTTTTTACTCCAAACCTCCCTCTTGACTCTCTCTAGCTTCCTATTCCCATCTATATTGGAGAATGTGGCTTAGGTCTGTAGGTGCAGATGACCTCATGATAACTTTACCTGCAAATGGAGATGGCTCAGTGATGGTATAGTGAATGAGAGGAAAAAGAAAAAGGCAAAACTAAGGTAGGAGTTCCTATGTAATCAACTAAGACAAAAAAGGGGAGAGTGGGCAGCTTCTCTTTAAAGTCTAGTTATTCTCTTATAAGGGCTCAACTTCCACAGTTGCAAATCCTTTATGATTGATCAGCTACAGTTTTTCCTTCATCTTTCTTATTTTTCTTTCTGCCTAAATTCTACCTACCATTTTCCTATAGACTTCACATCAAGTGTAGTCTATAGTAACCTGTCACTCTTGCACTTCTGCAATTTATTTATTCTTCAATTCATTAAGTTTACACTGCTTACTTCCAGAGAAGACTCTAGGTGGCTTGAAATGAAATATACCTTTTTATTTGCTGCAGCATCTGCTCAGTATCTGCTTCCTGCTGCTAGGTCACTCCATCGGTCCCCTTCTCTCCCCCACTCTGCCCTGGGAAGTGCTCACTCACTCGGAGTTGTGCCAGTCTGCAGAGACCCCCATTCTCCTGGCAAATCTATCTGTTTGGTCTGTTCCCATTATTGACTGAGTGACTCCCGGGCTTTGAGAGGTCTACTGACACCCTGCAGGAAGCCCCATCATTTGGGAAAGCAAGGAAATGGAACGACTGTCACCTAGAACATGAGCCTTCCCAGAAATGAACTGAAAATCCCATCTCTGGTCAGCTCTAGCTGTGAGAGCAGTATCACTGCAGAACCTGCCTGTGTAGGTGGATTCCTGAGTCCCAGCTAAGTCTTGGCAAAGGTTGTCAGCCCCAGCCGAGGCTTCGGAATGAGATTAACCCCCACCCTTATACTCACAAGGGGGTTGTCTCTTTTCAAAGTTCTCTCTGCCCTGCTGAGAAATAGGTGCCAGAGGAGACAGAAAAGTTTCCTTCTCTTTCTCTTTTTAATATAAAAATGTTATCATTAATCCTTTAAGCGAAGCAGAGCAAAGACCTGACATGTTTGCCTTAAATCACCTTCCCTGCAATGTGCTGATCGTGGTCTCTAGAACAAGCACAGGATTAAAGCAATAAAATGCAAAATCCCCAGCTCTAATTAGCAGAAAGCACACTGAAAAGCTGGATTTTGTGGTCATGGTCAAAGCTAGAGATTTAATCAGACTCTACATGTGGAGTTGAATCTCAAACAAACTATTTCTCACATTTTAAAATTCCAAACTCATTTATAAGAGTTTTTTTTTTTTTCACTCAAAAAAGAAGCTCACAAAGCAACTGTAAACATTCTTGTCTTTTTCTTGCCAGAAAATGTACAGCCCCACTCATTAATCAACCTTGTGCCAGACGTGGCAACTGGCTCTGGCTGCAACCTCCTTCTTCTCTTCCTGTTATGGGATTTGATTTGCTTTGATATTCCTTGGTTAGGTGTTTCTGGCCTACATATTCTCTCTTCATATCTCCCTGACTCTTGTCTGCTCCCCAGACTCTATTGCACGACGTCACTTAGATTTTCTTCCCAAAGGAATAGCAGGTGCCTAGGTCCTAACCAGGATGCGAATTCACAGTCACACTCTGGGTGGGGCTTGGCGTTGCTAGTGCCATTGAAGCCAGGCATCCTGAGATACTGAGTTGTAGCATGGCATGACCCTCACTCCCTATTGCCACAACCCAAATGATTTTGTTCTTGATCCTTGTAATTAACAGGGAAACATTTATATCCTTTGCCAGACTGAAAGCCCCTTGAGGCCTGCTTACCATTGTGTCCATAATGCTGTTAGCTAAGTACTTATTGAATAAATATGTGAATGCATGCACGGTTTCCACTTGGACTGGAAGACATCCTTCCTAGTTCTTTTTTTTCTCCAGCAAAACACTCTTCTGCAATGTGGTACAGTAGAAAGAATGTTGGGTGTGTGGGAGTGAGGAGGGGAAGGGAGTGGTTAGAGTCAGACAAACCCGAATCCTGATGCAGTTCTAGAAATAGAATGTTCAATCAGTGTCAGTCATTGATAGTTTCTTACACTTGTGAATTTACTAATCAGCATTACACTTAGTAATTCATTGATTCCTAATTTATCCATTCTTTAAAAACACTGGTTATTAAGACTTACTATGTGTCCATCTCTGGACCAAGTTTGGGGATATAAGTGGTAACCCAAACAGATGAAGTCCCTGCTCTCATGGAGCTTATGTTTGTTGGAAGGAGAGGAGGCCATATACCTGTGACATACATATGCAGATCATAACATCTGATTTAGTGATGGGGGTACCGTTGCTAGCAAGACAGACACAGTCATTCCAGTGGCCAGCAAGATAAAAGAAGTCAATAGACAAAAGCATAAAATGACAGGAACTTGTATTTGGTGCTGAGAAGAAACAGAGGATGGGTTGGAATACAGAGTATTGGGATCATAAATGAAATAACTCAGAAACAGAAAGTCAAATATTGCATGTTCTCACTTTTCAATGGGAACTAAGTAGTTTGTACACATGGACATACAGAGTGAAATAATAGACATTGGAGATTCAGAAGGGTGGGAGGGGGGTGACCAAAGAAAAATTACTTACTGGGTACAACGTACACTATTTGAGTGTTGGTTACACTAAAAGCCAAGACTTCACAACATAGTGTTATATACATATAACAAAACTACACTTTTACCTCCTAAATCTATTTTAAACAAAGAGAATACTGGGTTTGCAGGGTGTTCACTTAGGGAAGAGTGGGGAGAAATCTCTCCAAGGGGGAGCAATTCCTCTCCATGCTGCCCCTCTCCTGCTGTTCATATCCCATCACGTAACTTAGCATGGCCCTTAGGAAGTTTGCAGGAAGTATGCTGTGCCCTGTCGGAGCCATTCCTAACCGGGACATGTCAGGTAAGTGCTCTGAGCTGCACCTGTGGAGTGGGATTCATGGCAGGGTCCTGAGAGGATTAAGCAACGTCGCGCAGGTAAAGTGTTTGTACTGACCTGGCCCGCGGTGCATGCTCATTGTGGGTGGGGTTCCCTGAGACACTGATTCTGAGACAGAGCTATGACACGGGAGCAGGAGGTTTACAGGGTGTACTCTAGGGTGCAACACCTGGGAAGGAGTGAAGGTGGCAGATTGGGCAGGTAGAGAAGTGCAACTGTGGTGTAGCCTCAGCAGGAGTCCCGGCTGACCCCTGAGGATGTTGGGGCTGGATGGCCCTCAGGAGCCATCCAAGGGGGCTGGGCCTCTACAGTCCCTCACTGATCAGTCAGTGGGTGCTCTTGATAGGTAGGAGGTGACATTTGGTGGAGGGCAGTTCTGGAGGAAGGAGGGACTCAGCTGTGACCAGTCAGCAGCGACACACCCACAGCTAAGGAAACGAGTGCTTGGGTCCTAGATGGCAGATCTGGGCAGCTCACAGGGCATCTGCCGCAGTGCCCCATGCATGTTATATCTCAGTTCCTCCCTATGGAAAGTGTCCAGTACAGGGCTTGCTCCCAGGAGATGCCCCACCATTTCCTGTTGCTCTGCGTTGACCCCTGCTGTGAACACACATGCACCAAGAGCCATAGGGTGAAGCCACATAGACTTGGAATGGGCCTCTGCCTTTGTGTCCTCTTAGTGCCTCTGCTTAAAGAGATTGCTTGTCAAGGAGGAAACTGAGGCAGAGCCCAAGACCACATGAGGCAGTTGATGGTGGGTTCTGGAGTTGACATTCAACGTGTTGTCCCTGACTCTGAAGTTCAGTTTCCTTCCTGACACCTCACCGCCCCTTCCCCTGCATGGCGCCTTGCTCCTAATGAACTGAGCAATTTGGATCAGAGGTGGGACATCACAGAACTCTGACCATCTTCTTGGGATCCCGCACAGGCAATGTGTTAAGGGCTCCTTCAAAAACACAGGGTCCTGGAGCTCGGAACACCTGTGCCTTTAAGCAGGTGGGCATCGGGTGGCATCTTCCCTAGTGACTTTGGGTGAATTTTCAACTCTGTCCTCTCTGTGTTCAATGCCAACTCCATTCCCTGTCAGGAGAGATGAGAGCTGCTGAAAATTCATCAACTTATCATGTTGTGTGCCTAACATTGACTTGCAATTGACAGTTCACATCTGTCAGAACCCAGAGAAGATGTGGCAGTTCCCCTGCAGGGTAGAAAAGTCGGGGGAGCCAGGTGGAGCTCAGGCCTCACAGTTTCTAGGTGTGGTCTGTGGCTTCCAGCTGAGAAGGGGGAAAACTCGTTTAAGGCTTTGCAAGAACGTTCCACCAACTGTGTTCCACCAAATTGTTGTTTTGTGGATATTGATAACAGTGCCTTTGGGAAAAGTGTCCTGTGGAATGGGGTTGGGGGAGGACTCCCAGATTAAACACAGAAACACAGATTAACTGGAATTATTTGGCTTTATTTATACAGGATTATACATAAGCATTTTTCAAACATATTAAATATGCCATTCAGCCCATACTGGAGAATACTTTTTTTCCTGATTTGTTTTTTTTCTATCATATATTATCTTCTTTAGTCTTCACAACACTTCTTTGACTTGGTTGTGTTTATAAGACCCATTTTGCAGATGGGAGAAACTGAAATCTAGGAAAATATTGTAATTTTTCCAGGGTCACAGTATTCCCAGGTGGCAGTATTCCCAGGTGGACTCCAGGGCTGGTTTGCTGCCTCCAGGATCAGCCCTGAGGTCACCTTCAGAAAACCCTACTCTTGCCATCCTTACATTGGGCTCATATTAGTACTCAATTCTTAGAAGGGTAAAACAAGTCTTAAATGTAAAGATAGCATCAAACACAAAGCTCTGTATAAATGCTAATTATAATTTTGGGGAAATGCATTAGGCCTAACATCCTCATATGAAAATTCAAACTTTGGACCATATATATATATTTTCCCTCTATTTCTTATTTTGATGAAATGAGAGCTACACTAGGGTCAGAACACTTGAGCTAAGGTGGCAACAGTGGGAATTCAGGCATTGTGCTCCTTCTCTGAGTTTCAGATTTGGCTTTTTAAAATGTTTTTATTCTTTCTTAAAGGATGGATAATACTGTCTTCTCTGACTCTTACAGAGCTCTTTAGAAATCGAATGTGATGATAGACATGTAAATCATTGCATGAGAAGACACTCAATCGTCTGTTACTGTTCTCTTCATTGAGACATGATGACGCCAGTCACTTAGGCATCATTTGTGTCTGTGCCCTCTACTTAAAGAAAGGGACATGCCCACAGCAAGGAGAAACACAAGCTGCAAACAGTGTGCGCATGACATCAAGCTTTCATGAGGATGTGGAAGGGTCTCTTCGGGGCAGGACCCTGGTGGCTTGGCTGGCTAACTAACTTCCTAGACAAGAGTTCCCCGAATCCTGAGAACAAACAGCACATTATGACAGAAACGAGAGGCATTTCCTTCCAAGGCAGTATTGTCCTGTTAAAGTAAAAAGGGCAGGAAAGCTCAGAAAAGCACAGAGAACAAGTAAAAATTGGAGAGTTTAAAAGCGGGCTTATTGGATATGTTTAAAAACAAAAGTAGGACAAAACTTATAACATTAAAAGAAAAAAGTGTCCCCTAAATTTATGCAAATAAGGTGATCACAGCTATATATAAAAAATGCCCATGAGGAAATTCACCATATGTTGTTAAGAATAATATTAATATATGGAGAGATTGTGGTTAATTGCAAGGAGTAAATTTTACTGAGAATTTATCTATTTCAGATGCATTTCATATATTTTCTCATGTATTCTTCAAAACAGCCCAGCTGAGTAAATTTCACATTCTATTTTATAGATACAGAAACTAATATTTGAAGAGGGTTTTTCTGTTGTCATCTCTGTGTCTTTTCATTATGTTTCATTTTATAAACAGGTATTGTTTTAACTTTTAAAATGGACTAATAAATATATTATGAATCATAATTATTTCAACTTGCCATAAAGTTTAAAATTGAACAAATCATGGGGAACACAACTTTCCTTTCTGTCCCTCCCCATTGCTGACTTCCTTCTGCAACAGCTTAGTGAATATTTTCATCCCTTCTGCTTTCCTTACATTTCTTTTCAGCCCTTGCTGTTTCTGGGACTGAATCCTTTCATCTAGTCCTCTGGCCACATGGTCACACTTCTGCATTCTGCAGCTTATAAGCTGCTGAAGCCGTCCCTTGAGGAACGCTGCAAAGTGTTTGCAGAGTCTGTTTCTATGAAAGGACTCAGTGAGGGAGAAAATTAGAGGGGATTTCGCCTTATCCCAGTGTCCATCCTGCATCCCATCGTGGGGCTTTGTCTAAGAAGGTCCCCTGCACACCTTTGTAAAGTCCTTCTCCCAAATTTTCTGATGGTTTAGCTCAGAGAATACGCACCCTCTGTCCCTAGCCAGCCCCCAGTGCCCTCCTTCCTCCCTTCTCCAGATCCTGTAGGTCGCTCTCACCAGCATCTCTGACTGCAGCATAGGGTGAATCACTCGATGTAACTTTAAAGTCAAAAAGTGACAGTCAATAATTTTTAACTACGTGATAAACTCTGTTCTGAGTATTTTGCACATAGTATTAAATTTAATCCTTTAAATGATGCTAAGCGGTAGGTACCATTATCACCTTCATTTTAAAAATGAGGAAACTTGTCACAGAGAATTTAATTGACTCACCCAAGGCAACACAGCTAGTGGGCAGGGGTGCTTTCACACACATTCAGATATGTTTAATTTGGCTCTTGTAAAAATATTTTCTTAGCCAATACAACAGTGAGAGGAAATTACTAGGGAAGGAAGAAGCAAACTCTCTCAACCCCACCCCCTCGATGACCACGTATCAAGGCCGGGCTCGATGAGCCTGAGTCACAGCGGTACATCCCGTGTACTAGATGCCCATGTACCACCAGTGGAAATGAAGCTAACGTTCCCATAATTTCAATCAGAAAATTATATTTTAGTTACGATTTTCTAACTTGATTGTATTGAGGTCGGAGAAAATGGTCTGCCTGCTACTGATTCTTTGACTTATTCAATAGTTGGCCAACAGTCATGTTTGTTCCAAGTGTGCTGATGAAGAGTATGTGTCCTCTGCCTGGTCTCAGGCCTATATATGTCCTATAAAAAACAAGTCCGTGTGTATAAATTAACTCACGTTAACAATCTCTGGTTGGGATTTGATGCGCTTCCTGAACAAGGCATTCATGTCTTTCATTAACTTGGAACATCCACAGTCATTTGAAGATGGTCTCACCCTCATTCTCTGATCTCTCCCACCCTGCCCCTGCTTGGACGTGTGTTGGACATAAATTGGCTAGCTCATTTTAGTTTCCATTTTCCTCATGCTATTTTTCTGTGTCACATTCTGGGTAAATGCACTCAATTCTATCTCCCATTCCTAATTATTTCTTCAGTTGTACACATTTGGGCTGTCTCGTCTGTCCATTAGTACTTTAATTGCAACGACTACATTTTTCACTTCTGCAGGTTCTGTTTGGTTCTTTTACAAAAACACCTGGCCTTTGTTAATAAGATGTTGATTCTGTCTCACTTTTTATTGTTACTCATAATTTAGAATTTTTAAAATATACTTATTTTATGATCAATAATGGTAACATTATTATCTTATGGTCTGAGGAGTCTCAATATCTTGCTCGTTTGTTTTGTGTCTGCTCCTCTCACCCTCAATGGCTTACATCCTCTATCTTGTGTGTTTTATAATAATGTTTAATTTTGAGCTCATTCACTGTAATCCCATCTGTGGACATCCTGGAAAAACTGGGTTGAGAGTGCTCCTTTCTAGAGAAGGTTTGAGGGCCCGATTATCCTGCGCCTCTGGGACATGACAAGTCTGGGACTGTGTGTGTATTAATATTTAAGCTTTGAGGATCCTGGACTTTGCAGTCAGTTGAAAACTTGAACCCCATTGTGGCACAACTGTGTGGCCTTTCACATACTCCATGGGATTTTGTTGAATGTAAGAAGGAGTGAAAAAAAAAGAGAATGAAATAAATGCATTATTTTCATGCTCTTTTTATAGAAAAATTGCCAAAATTAAGCAGTAATTTTTTTAAAATCAAGAATAACTAAATGTTGTCCAGACTCCTCCAGAAAGCACATCCCTACGGAGTTTTAAAGTGCTGCAGTTATTTTATAATTCCTAAATCAGAACTTATATATTCTTCTCCTTAATCATAAAACACTGGAGCTAAGCGGGAGTTCAAGGTCGTGCAGGCCACCCCTCTTGCTGCATAAGTAAGGAAGGGTCACACTGCTTCCCCGAGGCCAAGCATTTGCCGGATTTGAATTGTTCATGTTGTACGTCAAATCAGAAACAGCAAAATGTGAACACATGAAAAAGCCTGAAGCTCAAATTTTCCTTATCCAGTGAGACTTTGTATCTCAGATCACCAATTAAAACCATCCTGAATACACATTTTGCTGTTTTCTCCCCGAGGGCCTCACCGTGGATGGCCCCTTCCCTCCCAAAATGAGGGAATATTTCCAAAGCAGCACGTAATGTGATTGAACAGCCCGCCAACCTCAAGCTCAAGGATTTCAAAGGATTTAGCCCTAATTTACCAGGGAAGCAGGGCGTTTCAGTGACTCCAGAAATTTTATTTTATTTAATTTATCTACTGATTCTGGAGTTGCAGATCATTTTTGTTTAGTCTTGTCTCATCTTAGGAGCACAAAAAGCAATTCCAGAGCACGAGTGACTTTTCTTTTTACCAGTCTATTATCTGAGAGCGCTTATCATCAGGCAAGTCTCAGAAGGATCAATTAATTGGACAGATTGGAAGTTTGCTAACTAGCGTGTTTCCCACTTGACTCTTTCTGGCTTTTACCTGCTTCAGTTTCTTTGTTTGAAAACCTCATTTCCCTAAACAAGACACCCTCTGGGCTCAAGTGGTGCAGCCATCGCAAAACATTAGGTTTCCCTTAGTATTTATGTGACTTTTTCTAGCTTGAGTGATTGTTTCTATGATTGTGTCTGGAACAAGCTCCCATCCTGGTTTCAAAGGACAGCTGACAAGAGAAGGAGCCACTGTTCCAAGGCCTCGTGGGTTTAAGAAAGAAGCCCATTTAGGGGTACGGGCATGAGGAAGCCAGACGAGGAACACATGGAGACACTTTGTGAACTTCAGAGGGGACAGGCAAATGAATGATACTGATAACAGGGCAAAAGCCTCTGCAAACCAGAATGCTCCCAAGAACTCAACACTCTTCCGCTAATACAGAAAAACTTTCTGCAAATTGCTCCCAAGAATGAATATGGAGTGAAACCTAACCTTGGGTCATCAGAGGTCTGCGATTGTGCCCTTCCATCTCTCACTAATTTTGTTACCTGGAAGAAATAACTTTACCTGGAAAAGATGACTTTTCTGAGCTTCAATTTCCTCACCTGGAAAATGAGGTGTGTTAAACCTGTTGATCTCAGAGATAAACTCAAATACTGAAGCTCTGTGACTTTGGTTTCATCATTTCATAGCTGGGGAAATGGAGACCCTGAGAACTAAATTTCTTGCCCAAACTGACATGGTCAGCAATTGGCAGAACTGAGGCCAGGCCGGGTCCCTTCACCTGTGCTGACCCCCATGTCCTATTCCCTCTACCATAGCCTGTTCTGCAAACACAGGATTTTTGTCACATTCCGAAGTGAGGGAAGGAGTTTGGAGGCTACAGGCTCTTCAGGGCTCTGAGTCCTCACACACTTGTCTTTTTCTCCCATGGTTTACATTTGTTAAATTGTCTATCAAATGTTCATGCTTTGGACAAGTCCCTCGCCTCCTGAAGGAAAGCAGAACTGAATTATTCATCCTTTCTTCATAATTAAAGAGTGTCAGCGACATGGACTGGTCTCCGCACACCGATTCTCCTGGTCAGCTCCATCTGGGGCTCCGGGGATGCTGGGGGGAGGTGGGGGGGGCAGCCCCCTCCCCTTTCCCTCCTGGATCAGCAGAAGCCTGAGCGCAGAACCACATTCCCACCTGTGCAGTTGGCAGCGACAAAGTAGCTCCTCTCTCAGTGCTGGAATCAAGGGCTGACAGCATTAAAATGCAACAGCCACTTGATACAAAACACGCAGGACATCTGGTGCATCAGGAGAGGAAATCACTTGTCTAGAAAGTCTGGATCCCAGTTCCATATGCTGTCGACTAACCAGCTGTGTGCAAATCATTGCACATCTTTGACTTTACATGTTATATCTGCAAAGTTGGACATTTGAAGTGAACAGTCTTCAAGGTTCTTTCATTGCCCAAAACAGGGTGTCTTAATGTTGGTGCTATGGATAATTCTTTGGCTGCACAATTTTCTGTTGCGGGGGCTGCTCTGTGCAGCATCTCTAGCCTCTGCCCACTCAATGCCAGTAGCAACCCCCTCCCAAAATGTCTCCAGACATTGACAAATGCCCCCTGGAGGGTCCAAATATCCCCATTTTAAATCTATGATCTAAAGTAATGTAAGACTCTAATCTGTACTTTTTTCGAGGTTTGCTGCTACTTTGGGGTATAAACTAAAGGAAAGACAGCCCCCCAATTTTTCTTTCACTAATTTTGCCAGATTTTTTATGTGGAGGGTTGGAAGCATTTTGAAAAGTTTATTGTCTGGGATATAAGAGTTATGAAGCCATTACCCACTTTAGATAATGCCTGAATTAATTTTGTATTAATTAGCTCAAAATAATGTTGTTAGAGATTAAACTAAAGGGGCAGAACATAGAAGAGATAAATTCAGTAACTGCAAAACGTGGCACAAATATACTTGCGAGTGAGCTTCTTCCCTCCTGGTGCTTTCCCGTCTGGGGCTGTTGCTCAGAGTCTCTGGATGGCCACCTTCCAAACGCCAAAACGTCACTCTCTGTTGAAGACGCATCTTAACACAGCTTGTTCCATGAAGCCTCCAGTGATTCCTGTTCGTAAAAGTAATTCTGTTTACTTCTCTTTTACAGGGAAATGCGTTTGCTTATCCCTTGCGGTCAGCCCTGTGTGATCCTATCTGAGGGCCAGACTGTTACAGGCCAGTGACCCCGTCCAATGCTGCGTCCTTCCCTAACCCAGAGGAAGCGCAAAGGCCCTGCCTCTTCTCCAGATGTGCTCAAGTGCAGAACCTGGACCATGGCACTGCTGTCCCAGCTAATCTCCTCCTCTCCACTGGGCTCCCTGGACTCTGCTGCCCAGTCCCAGGTTGTCCTTCCTCATTCCTCTCACCAACCGGGGCTCCAACATTTGTAGACACACCACCCTTCTTCAACAGCTCTTCTTACCTTGTATATTGGGAGAACATCTTGTTCTTCACAATCCACTCCAATGTCACCTCCTCTGTGAAGCCTTCCTGGGTCACACCGTTTTCCCAAACCCAGACAAACTTGGTTCTTCCCTTCCCTGTGTCTCCCAGAGCACTTCTGTCAAATGCTCACCCCATGTCCTCCTGCCAGCAGGTCTCTCCTTCCACAGCAGAGCCCTCATACGGAGCGCTGGCTCTCCTCCCACCGCTCATTCAGTGAAAGCTCCAGGAAACTCTGAGTCTGAGCTCCAGGTCTTTCCCTCAGTGAATCCTGTCCTGCACATATACCCCCCCAAGATCGACATATACCCCCCCAAAAGTCTCTCCGGTTAATACCACAAATAAAGGAAATGCCCCAGAATCCTCCAATACAAGTGATTAGAACCAGGGGTTCATTTGTTAAAGGAAAAAAAGAAAGTAGAAAATATTTTGTAAATGTGTATGTAGCTTGAGCATTTTATTTTAAAGTATATAAATGTTAATGGAAATATACATGTATTTACCAACCATGAGACAGAGCAAGAATGCTTTTTTGAGTACAGTTTCTCTGCTAGAGTTATCCGTTATCCTGCATGAACTACATCATAAAGTAGCTTCTACTTCTCCCAAGTTTTTCTATCTTTAGAGTGGAGAAAGAATTTAAGCCATTTGAGCTATACACTCAATGCAGCTATATTCCAGATCTTTATGACCTTGGCTTCAATTTTTTTTCAAGTTATAATGATCATACACAATGGTCCAACAATTTTTAAAGCAACATACCTTGTTTTTTCAAGTCTTTGTAAGATGAAAAGTTTTTTTTATTTGTAGCGGTTTTTGTAGAAACAATGTATCTTTCTGCCCTAATATATCTTTGGTTCCTGAAATAGTTTTCAAGAGGCAGACCTGTTGGGAATTGTAAACATCCCGCTGGGTAGGGAAAGCTCACCCGCTGACAGCCAGTCTCAGTCCATAAGGTTTTACAGAGGGATGAGGCTGTATTGGTTAACCAGGCAAGTCACTTAAATAGAGCAAATTTAGGAGAGCTTTTGCTGTAAATGTTTTCAAGATTCAATTAAACTGATTTGAAGAGTATAACAGTTCCAGATAGTCAACAGTTACTGAGCATCTCAACTTGAAGATGCTGTAAGAAAGATGGTGGAGCAGAAAATAAAACAGAAAAATGATACAATGTGACTCCTCCCCATGTCCTCTAGTTCTTGGGGTCCTTATTGTTTATCGCAAAAATTTATCACACTGTTTATTCTTCCCCACGCAGAATATCTCCACCTCATCCTGCAGTGCCTAATGAAGATCTATGTCACCTTCATACAGCCAGTCAGCAGTTTCCAGATGATGATGGAATGGAGAAATGCAGCCAGGATGCGCCATTAGAACTTTGCTTCGTATTGATGGGGAGGACGCTGCCTTTGGCCAAGCATGTTGCCCATTAGAACTTTGCTTCGTATTGATGGGGAAGACACTGCCTTTGGCCAAGCATGTTGCCCATTAGAACTTTGCTTCGTATTGATGGGGAAGACACTGCCTTTGGCCAAGCATGCTGCCCATTAGAACTTTGCTTCGTATTGATGGGGAAGACACTGCCTTTGGCCAAGCATGCTGCCCATTAGAACTTTGCTTCGTATTGATGGGGAAGACACTGCCTTTGGCCAACCATGCTGCCCTGGGCCTGAGTAAGGGGCAGTGGAGAGAGAAGGGACACCAGCCTCAGCAGCCTGAAATGCTGAATCAATATTAGCCAAAGACGGCCTTGATATGGGGGAAACTGAGTTATATGAGAAGCCATAGGGATGGGAAAAGGGGAGTATTCCCTTGTTGCCTAAGAGGTTGGACCCTTCAGTACTCTTGGGGTGCTTGGGAATTCTGTGAGGTGACAGTGAGACTTTCTGGAGCTCTAGTCCAAGAGGCAGCTTTGGAGTGGCTCAGACCAGGCCCCATAATGGTGTGGAGCTGGTGGGACCTGATTTCCCAGCACCTCCTGGAACAATCTTTCATCTGTGCTAACTTGCCGGGTTTTAAGCCTGGGCAGCAAAGCACATCCAGGGAGCCACACAGAAAGAGGAAGAGGAGGATGACAGAGGAGGGAGGGAGGGAGGATTGTGTATCTAGGCACACCTGTGATGATAGGCTTTGGAAGGTAGGTGGTTATCCCCCACCTGGGTAGAGTCGGGTCCAGATAACACAACTTTGTGCCTAGTATTGAGACTTTATATTTACACCTCAAATATGCACCCATGAAGCATGGTTGATGTAATTATGGAAAACATACCAGACACTTTAGGAAGTGATTATCCAGTTTACAATTATTTACTTTGTCTCAAAACTGCTTCCCTTCTGTGAGAGCGGGTGGTGAGGCCCTTTGAGGCCATAGTCCTCAGTCATTGGAGCTTAGACCAGGTGCTCTGACAGGCAAGGTAACTCACCTTCTCCCTTGGCAACTGGAATTGGGTCTGTAAGTGAGTGGGTATAGGTTGGTCTTCTGCACAGAGGGGCTGGCCTTGTGGGCACTGTGGAGGGGCCATCGTTGCCCCTTTAGGTACCCAGAAGAGTAGAGAAAACCAGTCTACAGAAGCCGTGTGGAGATGGCAAGAGGTGGAAAGAGACTTGGGTCTGGGGTCTTGATAACATTTTCAGTTTCTAATTTCCAGAAACTTTATGAAACCCAGCCTCATTCCCAACCTTGATTTGAAAAATAATTCTGTATTTTTATATAAAAATTTTCTCCTTTTTCTTAAGCTATTGAAATTCACCTTATATCTGTTCTTTACAACTAGAGGGTTAAAAATAAGTAATAAAATTATAAGCACTTCTATATTCTAAATATTTGCTGTGTGCCAAATCATTACTCTAAATCGATGGCTATGGCTGAAGTGTGTCTCCCCACCCTAAACACACTGGTTGAAGCCTTAATGCCCAAGGTAACTGCATTTGGGCCTTTAGGAGATAATTAAGGTTAATGAGATCGTAAAGGCAGGTCCCTGATCTACTAAGACCGGGCTTTACAAGAAGAGAAAAAGATGCTTTCTCTCCATACACACACTAATGAAAGCACCTGCGGGAGCAGGTGGCAGTCTGCAAGCCAGGAAGGAGCCCTCACAGTCACCAATGCAGTCGGAACCTTGACCTTGGACTTCCCAGCTTCCAGAGCTGTGAGAAAATAAATTTCTGTTGCTTAAGTCATCTAGTCTATGGTATTTTGTCATGGCAATCTGAGCTAATGCAAAGACTAGTTATTATCTGATTTAACCCCCACAACAACCTGTTTAAATCATGCCTCATGGATGGGAGGTGGAAGCTCAGAGGAGTTAACTAACTTGTTCAAGCTTCTCCTGCTGAGGCAGGAAGTGAACCAGGTCTTTCTACTCAAAGCCTGGACTCATTAATACTGCTGCCTCTCTCAAGAATTGTGTCCCCAAGCAGCTAACTGAAAACTCCAACTGTTTACCAAAAATAACCGTAGCCACAGAGAGAACAGGAGAAACAAACCCCAGCGGGAAAATGCAAGATGCTCACGAGGGCCTCTGTGATAGATGACCATGGGTGAACAGGGCACGTGGTTGTCATTTTGACCAGGAAACCTGCCTTCCAGCTTCTCCACTCATCTGCAGGAAGCTCCTGTGGGTGTGATGGATGAGACTGTCCCGCAGCCCCATGGCCCTGAAGCACAGTGACTTTGGACTCATCTGTGAGTGCTGAGGCCCTCGGCCAGGATTCTGCATGTAGGGAAACAGCCCTGCAGTAGATTCAGCCTTAGAGCTTGCTTCTTTGCCTCAGGAAAAACATTTCCTTGTGCCCAGTGTTTCCCAGGAGCAGGGAGAGGCAGATGGGCTGACAGGCAGAAGATGACAGCCTCACCAACGAGCTTGAAATGTCAGCTAAGGACACGCACCAACTAAGCTGGAACGGTCCTGTCGCTTTTCCTCAAAGAGTTTTTCAAATTAAAGTTTGAAATTGTTTATTCCATAATTGTAGATTCACACAACTAATTGTAGATTGACATGCAGAGAGATTCCCATGTGCCCTTTATCAAGTTTTTCTTAATGAAAACATCTTGCAAAACTATAATGCAATTATCACAACCGGGGATATTGACATTGATACATCCCCCAGGTTTTATTCATATTTCCTGTTTTACTTCTATTTGTGTATGTATATGTATTTAGTGCCACATAATTTTATCACCTGTGTAGGGTCATGTATTCACCATGGCAGTGAAGATAAGGAATAGTTCTATCTCCACAGATTCCTTCTGGTTGTCCTTTTATAACTACACCCACTTTCATCCCACCTCTAACTCCCCTCCCTGGCAACTGCTAATTTGTTTTCCATGTCTATATTTTTTTCATTTCAAAATGTTATATAAATGGAATCATACAGTCTGCAACCTTTTGAGATTTTACTCAGTATAATTCTCTAAAGATTCAGCAAGGTTGCTGCATGCACAAATTTCTTTGTGTTGTTGAGTGGTGTTACATGGTATGGGTGAACCATAGGTTGCTCTACTCTTTCCCCATTGAAGGGCATCGGGGTTATTTCCGCTACTATGGTTATAATGAATAAAGCTGATAAAACATTCATGTATTTCTTCATGACCATAAGTCTTCATTTCCCTAGGGTAAACATTCAGGTATGCAAATGCTGGGTTGTAGGTAAGCCTATGTTTAGTTTTTAAAGAAACTTCCAAACTTTTTATAGTGTTTTCTATAGTGCCTCTACCATTTTGCATCCTTAGCAGCAAAGTATGAGTGACTCAGTTTCTCTGCATTTGATGTTATCACTGTATTCTTTTTACTTTAGCCATTCTGATAGGTGTGTAGTAATACCTCATTTTGGTCTTACACTGCATTCCCCCAAAGGCTACAATGTTGACTATCTTTCCATGGGCTTATTTGTCATCTGTATATCATCTTCAGTGAGATGTCTGTTCATGTCTTTTGTCTATTTTCTAATTAAATTAAATTTTATTTTTTTTACTGTTGCATTGTACAAGTTCTTTATATATTCTATATACTACTTATTTGTTGGGTATGTCATTTGTAAATTTGCAAATATTTACTCCCAGTCTGTAGCTTGTCTTTTCATTCTCTTAACAGAATCTTTTGCAGAGCAAAAGTTTTTAATTATGGCAAGGTCCAATCTCTTAGTAAATTCTTTTATGAATTATGCTTTTCGTGTCAAGTCTAAAATCTCTTTGTCAAGTCATAGACACTTAAGATTCTGTAGTTGTCTGAAAGTTTTGTAGTTTTACATTTAAGTTTGTGAGATTCACACAAACACTGCATATTAACAGAGAGAGCTGAATCTCGCCAAACCATAGACCCTGATAAAAAGAGAAATGCAACCTCCTACCTTGGTATGTATTCATTCATTACCGTAATATAAGTCTACTCTAACCAGGGTCACATGCAGTTTATCTGACAGAGAACACAGTAGCTGTCTCTGTTATGTGAACCCAAAAGTGATAATAACAAACCCATCTATGGTCACCTACGGCTGTGTCAGATGTGCCTTTTCTGACTCTCTGTATACCGCCTCCACCTGTAATCTCTCCACTTCCATAAGAGACAATAAGAAGCAGAAGATTCCAATAAAGTCAATGTGAACATTTGCATTTGTCTAAGTGGAGCAAAGCTGAGGAGAAGGCGATACTGAGAAAACCACTGAGATGAGCTTAATGGACGATGGCTGGAAAGGATCATGTCCAGTCTCCTGGCCTTGCCCCAGCCCTCGGCACAATGGCTGATGGGTGTCCACCTCCCAACTGGGATTGCTTCCCCACCCCAATCTGAAGTTGGGTAAGTTAGAGAAGGGAGGATGTTGACATCTTGAAAGGAAACAGAGGCACAAGAAAGAAATCATGACCAATCAAAAGATACATAACTTGGAAGACACAGTTCCTCAGACTCATTTTTTCTGTGCTATTCCTGCAGCCAAGCATGCAAGCCCATGACAAGGGGGACCACGTCTTTGGCATTAACAGATGTATGTCAAGGACCTATCCTAACCTCTAGCATATAATCAATAAATACATGCTAAATAAAGGAATGGCCTTACTCATAATTTTTAAAAATTTATTTCAGGTTTCATTTCCTCCAGAAACTCTTCTGCAATCCCAGGAAACACCTCCCATCTCCCAGTGCTTTCTTTGTATGAAATTATGTGTTTATGTGCCTGCCTCCTCCACTAGACAGTGAGCTCTTCAAGGGAAAGATATGTTTCACTTACCTTTGTAGCCATAGCATTTAGCACATTTCCTGTTGCATAAGAGATGACCAATAAATAAATGCCAAACAAAAAGAAAACCCTATTATCTGTCTCTGCATCAGTTGTGCTGTTCCCTCTGTACCTATCAGGATCTCTTGTATATCTTTAGTTTTATAACCTGGGCAGGAAAGAACCCAGGCATTTCTTGGCAGCCCCAAGCACTGGAGTGACAGGAAGCTGCTTCTGCCTTCTAGAGGCGGCCTGATTTATATCGTGGGTGTATGAATCTCTACAATGCTCTATCACTTTCAGATAATGGTGGAAGAAAGAAAGGCAAGGCTGAGATTTAAAAACTATTGTACTCTCAAAGCTGTTAATGGATGAAACAGACAGAAGTGAAAGGTGTCAGTCACCTCTCTTCTCCTCCTGTTTTCTAGACCATGGAGTATACATTTTTTTCTTTATTCATTAATTCAATCACTTTTTATTATGGTCTGTGCTTTCTCCAGCCTGTTTAGAGTTAAGATATTTTAGTGAGCAAGACAGATAAAAGTTCTCCCCTCATGGAATGTACATTTCAGTTGATGGAGATGGATGATTATCATGGCAAAATATACATCACAAATATTTTTGCTGGTCATTAACTATAGATTGAAGGTCTCATTTTCAAAAACCTGCATACTATTCCCTAGTATGTATATGTAAAATGTTTTAGTTCTTTAAAATATTTGCTGTCAGGCTCTCTTAGAGGTCTATGTCTGCAGAGCCCCCTGTTTGAGCCCTCTCCGTGTGGAAGGAGAAGATTCCACCCCCAACTGACATCAGATATTTCCATAAGACTTAATTTTTGCTGATGGAATGTGATTGAAGTTATGTATGCAATGTCCAAGCACCATCTTCAAGAACTATCACATGAGTTCTGTGATTGCTGTATTATTTTGGCCATGGCCTGCTACATCTCAGATTGAAGCTGACCCTGCAATGAAAAGGATATGGAACAGAGCCGCATCCTACTGCATGGACGTGAACGTGAACAAAATCTTCGTTGATTCAAACTTCTAGGATTTTTGTGATCTTCTCTTTTTTTTCTGCAGCATAATCTACAGAAAGTTGACAGATACAAGATGTATAAAATTCACTCAGCTATTCCACTATAATAAACCTTTAGATTATGTCCATGTTCTCCACTTCAAAAATTTTCATATAACCAGGCTGTATGTGGTGATTCTGGGGGCCTGCTTTTAGCAAGATTTTCTTGTAGCCTCAGACATGGTGAAAGGAAGAAGGACTACAAGGTTGGGTGAGAATCCCAGTTCTGCCAATTTCTTGCCGTGTGGTATTATGGTTCTTGGCACACAAAAAAAGATACTTGGCTTCTCCAGGCCCTCAGTTTCTCTGCTTGCAAAATTGAAATGGAAATAATAATAATACCTCCCTCACAAAGAGACTGTGTGGGTTAAAGGGGAGACTGTACCGTAAAAGCAATTTGAAAATAGTAAGTAAACATGTTGGTGATTGTAGCTTCTTTCCTGAGTTATGCTGTGTAAGCGGAGCTCTGTAAACATTGGAGGAATGACCATGTCTTCTATATGAATCTTCCTAGGAAATGATGATGCTTTAAACACTTAACAGTGGTGGCTCCACCGAGGCACAGGGCTAGGTTTTCTGAGGAGCCTCTGAGAAGCTGGTTAACTCCTGTGAGTCATGCTGCTAGTTGCCACTAGGGGATTCGTGGCCTCTGATTAGAATAATACAGGCAAAGCATTTGGACTTACTTCAAGTATGAGTAACAGGAGGAAGCTGGGCTACATCATTGAATAATTCATCAGTGGTTTTCATGAAGAATTTAGAAAAGCACAGAAATTATTTAACTACATTTTCTAATTAGAAGCCATAAAGTACTCTCGACACATAAAAGTATTAAGGAAAAAAATCAACTAAGGATAAAAGGTTTGCCTTTTCGCTAAATGTTAAGTTATATTACAGTCAAGCTTCCAAGTACGCATTTTGTTTTTTAACTTATTATATAAGTGACCAAAATTAATTGTCACGATTGAGGTATGTTATATCAGTTTTTAGAGAAGAGATGTGAAATACCACATTACTTTAGTGTGTGTGTGTTTGTGTTGTGTACAGCGGTGGTGGTTGGGCATTACCAATGTCCAGAATAGCCAACAGATTTCTGCTTTCAGTCTCTCACTCTTCATTCCAAAAAGAAGCCAACAATGTTCCTAAAATGTATTTGGCTAATGCCTCATAAATGTGAGTTCTACATCAACGACCAAAGCGTAAAACCTTAGGGCTGTGTGTGTGTGTGTGTGTGTGTGTGTGTGTGTGAGATGATGGTTCATGCCACTGTGGCAAACTTTGTTCATATCATCTTTTTTTTCATTTCAAAAAGTATTGAACAATATTTAGCTTTTTTTCTTTCTTTTTTTTTTTTTCTAGTTTTTCACAGAAACAGTGATAGACTCACACCTGACTTTCTAAATTCACATCATACTGCATATTGGTGGGGAGCAGAAAATTGGGGGTCTTCAAAAGAAAGAGATCTCAGAAGAGCAGTGAAGAACATATTTTTTTAATCTTACCCAGATAAATGTGTGAGAATTCTTGTGTTGATGGGAAAAGCAGGAGCTCGCCATGGGAATCAACCACTTCCATGTGCCTCAAGGGTCTCTGGTGACACATGGCATAGAAAATGATTAGTGTGATGTCCCAAGCAGGACTGTCAAATTATGCCTTTAGCATTTGACCCCTGTCCTCGTGACCACTTGATAAGTGCCCTTCATGCAGGGGAAGAGGCTTTATTTAATAAATGTCTCCTTACCCTCTACATTTTTTTGTCAAAGAGAATTAGTCCCTTTGCGCCAAGTCAATACGTACTTTCATGCCTTCTTATCTTGGCCCATGCAAATCTCTCAGACTAGTTTCTACCCACTGCTCTCTTTTTAAAAAGTTTTAAAAGTTCTCCATCTCTTGAGAGCTTACTCATTCCTTAAGGCACCGTCCAATGTTGTTGTATCGCTGAATCCTTCTCCTAGTTTAACATGGTACAAGACTGGTCCAGAAACTTTGTTTTTCGTACACCCCATCTATCAAAAAGATTCTAGAAGTTCTTCCAATAAACGCATATTTATTTATTTCAAATCATATGCAGCAACAATTATATATAGGTCGAATAAAATTATATTGCTCATGTTCAACCTTTTGACTTATGAAAAGTGGCCATTTAACATAGTTCAGCCGAATAAGTTATAATAATGTCCAAAAATATAAATGAAAAAGGAAGATATGAAAATTAAATATCATTTTATTTTTCCTAGCACAGAGAACCTTTTTCTTCACTGAAGCATGTTATTAATAATGTTCTGCACACTTAGATGTTAAATGTCTTTCTAATTCTAATGCTTTATAGTCTTCTTACCTAATATCTCAAGGCTTACTATGTCCTTGAAGCAAGATTTATCATTAAGAACAGTGGCTCTTAAGCCCACATTTCAAGTAACTGTGTTATTTTCTCATCAGTCCCTTTTTTGTGATGCTCTTAGGACATTCAAACTGTGATTTTTGTTTGTTTGTTTATTTATTTCAGCATATTACAGGGGTACAAATGTTTAGGTTACCTTCATTACCTTTGTCCTACCTGTGTCAGAGCTTCTTTTCAGATCTACTAATATTTGCATTATATATTTAGGTCCTTCAATTTTAGGCACATATGTATTAACAATTATTATACCCTCTTGATGAATTGATCCCTTTGTGATTATATAATAACCTCTTTTTTCTCTTTTCACAAATTTTGGCATAAGGTGTATTTTTTCTGATATAAAGATAGCTATCCTGCTCTCCTCTCCTGGTTTTCATTTGTGTGGTATAGTTTTTACATTCCTTTACTATCAACATGTGTGTCCTTAATACTGAACTGAGTCACTCATTGGCAGCATATATTTGGGCCTTTAAAAAATCCATTCAGTCACTCTGTCTTTTGTTTGGAGAATTTAATTTATTTACAATCAAAGCAAATGATAGGTAAGATATACTTCAAAGCATTATTATACATAAAGACTTACTATTACCATTTTGTTAATTGTTTCTGGCTATAGATCTTTTGTTTCTTTTTTCCCTTTATTGCTGTCTTCCTTTGTGATTTGATGATTTTCTTCTTTTTGTCTTTCATATATTTACTATAGGTTTTTGTTTTATGGTTACCACAGGCTTATATAAAACATCTTATAATTACAACAGGATACTTTAAACTGAGAACAACTTAATTTTGATTGCATATACAAACTCCATACTTTTACTTACCCTCCCATATTTTATATTTTTGATGTCACAATTTACATCTTTTTATACTGCATATCCCTTAACAAATTATTGTAGCTATAGTTATTTTTAATAGTTTTGCCTTTTAACTTTTATACTGGAAATATAAGTGATTTACACACCACCATTACAGTATTCTGAGTTTGATTATATACTTATTAACATTGTTTTTCTTAAACCCAAGGGACCATACTATGCATCCCACTATGAAAACCAATAAATTGAATAGAAATTACAACCTTCATAGTCAGACAGATCCAAGTTCAAAACTACACACTCACCAACTGGATGACTTGATTAACTTCAATTTTCTGGGATTCAATTTCCTCTTCAGTAAACAAGAAATAATACTTGTGCAGTAGACCCTTTTGGGGAATCTGTTCAACTTACAGCCTCTTACTCAACAACTACTTTTTCTACCCACTCAGTGGGGAGAAATGTTTGTTCCCCATGAGCGTTTTCCTCCCTGGCTCATGCTGGGCTAAATTAGATTTGCTTTCCCTGGAATTTAGAATTAGGACATTGCATTGGGAAACCATGTAGTTGGCTGTGGTGCCTAACTGAAAGTTGAGGTTGTTCCATGTCTGAGCTAAGAGGTCATTTATTTGCCATGTGCATCGAGAAACACAAAAAGCAGGTTTGCAGAGTGAGATCAATGAAGTCGATGCCCAGAGTACAGAAGAGGTAAGAGTTATGGTTGAATGAGCTCTCTAAGCCACCTTAAAGGACAATTCTATGTCTCTCTTACCTAAACACTTGCCTACTTAGCTTTTGAAGAGAAGATGATAATTTCTATAAATGGACTTACTAGATAAGTGTCAGAAATGAAAGACTTGAAAAGCTTTTATAGAAAGAGGCAGAAAGTACAAAATGATATTTTGGCTCTGTCCAAAATCTCATCATAAGGTACTTCCTCTATGAGACTATAATTACACCAGGGTTTACCCTGAGTTGCAGTGTATCATTAAAAAAGCAATTACTGCCAGCAGCCCTTGTTCTCTGGCTAAGAGTTGAATGGGAAAGTTAATAGTATTATCAGAATTTTTTCCCCTACCAAACTAATTCTAAGAAATGATGTAAATTGAATATGTGTTTGTTTTTTTAAGACAAGCTTATCTTAATTGAGTTTTTCATAATTGTGTTCCACTGGTTATATATGAAATGAAAAAGGGGAGTGTAGAGAAGTGAGCACTTGAGTGTCTAAATTATTTGTTTCTCTGTACTTCATTTCAGGCATTTTCTTGAATCATTTGAGATACCTTTTAGCACTAGGAACTGGGCATTTCACAGAAGGGTTGCATAGGTTCTAGTATTGATTGGTACTAAGGCAGTTATACAATTCGGAATAATGACCAGAGAGCTCTGTGGGACTCTGATATGTGTAGGAATCTCTCACCATGTTAGTAACATTTGAAGAAATGGCTGAGAGTGTCAAGAAGAACATCATTTATCAATCATGAATTATGTACTTTAGTGATACTCAGAGTATTGCTTACATTACTAGTTAACCCTTACAACATGCATAGTATCATGATAATTTTAGAGATGAAGAAGGCAGGGGGCAGGTAATTAAGTTTTTCAAAGCCACACCATTAGTAAATATAGTGAGCGCCCAGCCTGGGCCTTGTGTGCTATGAAGGCCAGGATCTTAAATGCTCTGTTCGACTGCTTTTTAGCTATATTGTATTTATTGAGTGAATATTTATGCTATCTGATTGAGTCATACCGTTTGTGAGGATAACAAATGTTTAAATTGGAAGACCATTAATAATGATTTCTATAAATTCTCCCTTTTATAGTCATTCTTCTTCATTAACAGTGTTCAATGAGTTATTAATTGGGGTTAAAATATTTTAATAGTTAAAAAAATTCCATTGTGTTACATGAATGTTCAATGACACCATGGAAAAGAGTACCTTTCAGGACTTCTTCATTTAGAAGTGACAGAAATCCATTTTTAACCAAAGGAATAAAAAAATGAATTAACTGGAAAGATAGTGGATTGGTTCATATAATTGTAGGGGGAGTCACAAGAACGAATAAAGTTCTGAAGACATCAGAGACCAAAATTGTGAATTCTATGTTGGACTTACCTTGTCTCTTGCCTTGATTTTGTCTTCCTCAGAAACATAAACTGGCCACCAAATTGTTCAGGGATTTATTCTTGAAGCTCAGAGATTCTTGAGAACAGAGGCAACCTCTCCTTAATGGTTACAGCAGAAAAATCCCAAATAAAGATACAGACTGGCATTGAAACAATCCTAGGGCACTGAATAATTTTAGAGGCTTAAACTTGGATCTTTCCATATCTGTGGTGGCCAAAGGCAATGATTTCTAATTACCAGAAGAAAGGGGACTTGTGTACTGTATATAGTCTAGTCTTTAATTTAACAACATATTTGCCAAAGCTTTTTAGCATTCATAAAATTCCAGAAATACAATGCAGCTACCCTGTATAATTACTGGGTCCAAATTTATGTCTAGATGTTATTTTCATCCCCAAATCCAGGGTTTTTAAATGTTATACCTTCTTTTCTCTGAGGTCTAGTTGAGGCTTAGAAACTGATTCTGCAATCTTTGGGCTAATGATAACTATCTGCTTCCTATAATAAACAGTTCTAGGGTAAAATATTAGTCAACGTAAGTATCTCAGGAAGAAAAGGGAGAAGGAGGAAGTGATATGCGTTGCCCCCTGGCCAGGTATACAATACCTCAATGGAAAGGGATAGAAATGTACATCCATTTGTTGTCTTGCTTATTGACAATAGACTGAGTTCTTTGTTCAATCAATATAATTGCCACAGAATCTGCTTCCTGGATGAATTCACGTATCTGGTATCATCCTGGGCCATTCCTAAGAGGTACAGTGTGGTGAGAATAAATCTCATTCTGTGGCTGAAATTTTACTTAATATACTTGGATGAGCCTGGGGACTGTCTTAGGGAATGTGCAATCCAGACCTCTTTTTATGATGTTTGGTGTTTCTCTAGCCATAAGTATTCTTTAAAATCCCAGTCAGCTATCTGACAGATTCATTTCCTAAGGACAGCAGGACTGATGCCAGAAACCATGTCTGGTCATTATCTTTGAATCAATACCCTACCCTTTTGATTGCTTAGCAATAGGTCTGACATTCTGACCATCCTCCTTGGCCTCAGATTAATGATTTCTGCCTTGACTCTGACCTCAGAGAAAGTGAGAGTCAGGATAGGCTGATAAGGCAAGGCTAACTCTCTTCCCACAAGTGCATCCAAGTTGCTTAGGCTGTAGGGAATAATTTCCTTTGTTAGGCAAGGGGAATTCGATCTTCTTCCACATTTCCCACTCCCCTGTCTTTGTGCATACTAACTATATTGTGGGGTAGAAAACTTAGTTTTCCAATTCTGCAGAGCACTTTACTGCCTAACCTTCACAGTTTAACATTGCCAAGGCTATCTAGAAAGGGCTTCTTATACACTGGTGCATACAATTTCCTTTTTGTTTTCAGAAAGATCAGTTTGTCTCCTTGTTGTAGAAATTTACTAAAGTTTACTGAAGAATAAAGAACAGAGCCTACAATCCAATACCCTCCCATTTTTCTACCAGGTCACTAATACTCTGGTATTGCTGGGCACAAGGTTAAAGTTCCAAGACTACAAGAAATCTGCAACGAGATGCTGTACTACCTTGTAACACGGTATGTCCAACCTCTGGCCTGAGGATGGTGGGGGGAGTGTAGAGAGGGCAATGAAGGGTCCCTTACCCTATCTTGACAAAATCAGCTTCACATTTCAGTTTTCAAAACTTTCATCTTCACTTAGGGTACCAATTCTCATTATTAGTCAGGGTTCTTTCATTGGAAATGTCAAAAACTCAACTTGATCTAATTTAAGCAAGCAAGCAAACAGATAAACAAACCCTTATTTTAAGAGTATTGACTAGAGAATTCCAGGTATATTAGGGACAGGAACAAGGGACTTGATGTTGCTGGATGTCTTTCTGTCTGGCTCTTACCACTACTTTTCTCTACAGATCATCTTTATTCTCATGGATTTATGCATGTGACAGCAAAGGTGCTGTCAGGTGGAGTCACATTCTTACTTCCTGCATGCAAAAGGAAAAAATCTTTATTCTTAGTTTCAGCAGAAAATTCCCAGAGAGATTTCAGTTTGTACCATTTGGGTTATGTGGACATTCCTGAATCAATTGTGTGACCCAGGGGATGCTCTATTGCAATTGGCCAGGTCTCAGTCACAAACTCATTCTTGCAACCAGAATGGTGTAGTCTTTAAACAGAAGAGATAGAAGAAGAGTGTTAGGCAAATACAGATAATAGTAGAAATAATTGTGATTCACTGTGATACTTAGTGTAATGCAATTATGTAGGGGCTGCCCTAGGAGCACGGAGGAGAGAGTGGGGGAAACTTAATATTTTGCTTTTCAACTTGACCAGGAAATGCTTGAGGTTGGGGACTGAGTCACATTTGCCTTTGTGTTCACAAAACTTATCACAGAGAGTACCATAGGGCAGGTATTTAAAAAATAATAAATGTGAAAAGAAGCAGGCAGGCAGGCAGCAAGGAATGAGATCCCATTCTGAGAACTGTTTAGATTTCCCTTAGGAAGCCTTATCCTAGTACAGCGGATAAATGGATGAACTCAAATCATTGGTCAGCAGAATCTGCAATGGGAGGAGGAAAAGGGAGCAAACCATCCATTTCAAATCATAGAGTTTTAATAATTTCACTTAATACCGGGCGTGTTCGTGACTGCTTTTCAGCTTCCAGTGACTGTGATGTGCCGTACATAAAATCCTCTCTGAAATCATCTTGCCGTGCACTTGTGGTTTGACAAATACTAGACTCATCTTTTTCACAGTTGCCGCTTCTGTCTAAGCAATTTAAAAACTGAAGAGCAATCTGGCAGCCATTTCATGCCTCCAGTAATGGGCTTTACCCCATTATTTACAGTTTCTCCAAATTTCAAGACATGCTGATGGGGTAGATGTTGGAACAGGTAAAGTTGTAACTGTCATGTAGATTGAGCATAATTACTGCAGTCCTTTGTGAAGGAAGCTATGCCCTATTTATAAATAGTTCATTAATTGGTGAGTATAAAATCAGACCACCATTCTTGTCATGGAAGAGGCTAAATGCCCTTTCTTCCTCTAACACGTAACAGTTGGAGAGTGATGGAGAAAAATATCTTGCCTCATACATGTGCACCCACGTTTATTCCTTTGCTCAAATGCATTCAATGACACTTCCAACATACATTGTGTTTTTCTAGGCAGGGTAAATGTATCCTCTTTTATAACAGGGGCCATGGACTGTCATCACTGTATCCTCAATGCCTGTCATGTAGTAAGAGGTCAAAAACAAAATGATTTTTTAATAAAAAGGTAAACAGTCAGTTGGTAAATGAATTTAACATACAACGTAGTGCTATAAACACAGAGGGGAATAAAACTAGTTTCCCGCTCTCAAGAATTTGTTCTAGAGACAGAGCGTAAACAACTGTCCGCAGTTCCATGGGTTGGGGGTTGAGGGTTGTGGAGGGAGGTTACGGGGTGCTGTGGTCGCACAGAGAAGAGAGCCTTTACATCTGCAAAGGATTGGCAAAGATTTCATGAAGAAAATGACATTTGAGAGATTGCATAACAACCCTTCACATGGTAGACATTTAATAAATATTTGTTGACTAAATAAACAAGCATTACAAGATGAGCATAAATTTTCTGGAAAAAGAAATGGAGAAAGAAAAGGTATTTTAGGTGTAAGAGAATGGAATGTTCAAAGGCTTGGAGGCACGAATGCACCTGGCTTCACCGGGGAAAGAGCCACCCCTGCAGGCACCCACTCTGAGGCGGCAGTGACCTTTCCACTGCTAAATCTAAAGGGCATGTTTCTGTGCCCTTCCTGGGCCTTCAGATGCTGTCAACCACCCCTGTACACAGAGCTCTCACTTCCCTTGGCTCGTAACACCATGAGCCTTCTGTGTTTCACTCCCACTGCCTTGGCAACTGCGGCTCCTTCTTTTCCAAGAGACCCTCATTCTCTCTCCTTCCTGTAACTGTTAGTGTTCCTTAGGGCTGTTCTCACACACATTCCATGGATAACGTTGGCCACTTCTTTAGCTTCAACCATCATCTCAATACAGATAATCCTGAGATGTATGTTTCAAATTTAGAGCCTTTTTCCAATATTTAGACATTTAAATCCATTTCCCTATTGATCATTTACCTACCTATTGTTAAAAATTTCTAAATGATGTTGAACCCTTACTTCATTATGGACACAGGGGAGGCAGCGATAGCAGCCCATGATGATGATGGACTCCACAGGAGCACGTAGATCATGCAGCGAGACCAAGTGTGGAGGGAGAAGGGTAGAGAATGGGAGAGGGAGAAGAGGAAAGGAGAAGAGAGTGAAGGGGAAGAGAGGACATGAAACCCAGAGATCATGACCAAAGCAGCCAGATGATGAGCTATCGGCCACAGAGTCTGAGAGCAATCGGAGAGATAGGAAGAAAACAGGGAAGTGTGGTTCAGGCCACCAGAAAGGAAATGATATTTCAACAATTAGGACAGATAAGAGGGCATGCTTTCCTCAGTGTGGTGAGGGCACACACCAGGTCGTGTTCACTTGAAGAAAGAGTGGGGAGTGGCTAAGCGGAGGCCAGAAGCACAGCTAATGTCTGGAGCAGGCAGATGGTGAGGGGAAGGTGAGCTGCAGCAGTGCATGGAAGGACAAGGGCGTAGTTGTCCTTTGGGTGCCCAAACACACCGTGGGTGCCCCCATGGACTTTGCATTTTCCCTTCCAGTCTTCCTAGAGAACTGCCCACCAACATCAGAACTCTGAGAAGTGCCCTGGGGTCCCTGTTCTCACTCACATCCAGTCACTGAGGGAGTCCCTTAGGGAGGCAGCATTACATAATGGTGGCTGAGGCAGAGGAAAAAGTTTTGACTGGGGTTCAAGTCCTGCCCATGCCACTTACTAACCCTGTGGCCTTGGGCAACTGCTTGACCCTGTCTGAGTCTCATTCTCTCTTCATCTTAGGACAAAGCCAAAAATATCTATCTTGAGGTCTAGGGATAATTATAACTGACAAATGGAAGGCAGTAAGCCAAGTGATAGGGAGTTAATTCAATATTATCTCCTTGCTTTCCACTTCTTTACTCTTCCAGGCTACCCTGCTAACTTCCTTCCAGTGCCACTGCTACTACTGATTTTGGGCTCATCTTAGGCCCAGAGAGGTCAAGTAATTTTCACAGGTCACACAGCCAGTAGGGAAGGGACCACAGATCAGAAAGGTTGCTCTGTCAACTTGAGATGCCGTTAGGTACCATTTTCTCCAATGCAGACGGTGGCTTGTGGTAGATTCAGAGGGGTGGCCCCACATAAGAGCATTCTGGCTGCTCCTCCACCAACTAAGTGCAAGACTCTAAGGACTTATGACTTCCTAACTTGCCTCTGGGCTCTTCCCAAAAGAGATTGAGGAGATAAAACATTTGAAATTTGCAGCAGGTACAACATCAACTGTTTTCTCTGGAGCTTCAGGAGCTTTACCTTCTACACATAACGTATAATCCATTATTAAAAGCAAGCGTGTTGATCATTCTGCATGCACTTCCTCAAGTGTCAAATGCATCTTGGGGGTTATCCACCCCCTATACTTGTTACTGATGCAGCTGCCCGGGCGCTAGAAGAAGTTCGGTCTTTTTCCTGCACAAGTTGTATTTGTTCACTTGCTCCTGCCCTCCACCACCTCTCCCTGAGCTGCAGGTGCTCAGCAACAGCTCTGAGAAAGGAAGGCGATCAAAGTTCATCCTCATCTGGAACTCATCCTTGGCTATTTCAGTCTCTGCTTCAGCCACGACTCTGCCTCTATCTTCAAGACCAGTGCATGGGAGAGGATTTCCGATGGTGTTTTGTAAAGTCCAAGCAAAACAGAGATGATGTCCTTAAAAATGTTGTCCCTCCTGAAGTCACTTAGTTAACAGTGCTGAGATAGGCTTTTGAGCTTGAGCTTATGTCTTTGTTGTCGGAGTCAGAAAGAAAACAAGAGAATGGGGTCTCCAGGACTGAGGAGGCTGAGATGTGAGACTGTGCTACATAACGTCTAAAGACAACTAGATTTTTTACTTTCTCCTTCTCTCTTTACCCACTCTCTCCTTCATCTCCCATTTCCCCTTCTCTTCTGCTTCCTTTTCTTCTTTCTCTTTTGTCTTTTTATCTCTCTGTGATATGATCATCACCATCATCACTATCATCATGCTCATCTTTATCATCATCACCTTTGTTGTCATAAGAAAAAGCATGCACTGAGTATCTGCTCTAATAGTTTATTCACTGTGTGTCCCTCTACTAGTTTAGTAAGTTCCTTGAGGATAGAGGGCAAAGCTGTCTCATCAACCTTGTATTCCTTGCACACATAACAGAAACTGAATGAACACGTTAAGTGAATTTACAAACGGACTTTTGAAAGTCAATAAGATTAAAACAATTGGGATAACTGAATTAATTTCTGTAAGCTGGTCTTTGTGTCAGAGCCTGATTATACCCCCATGGAGAAGCAGAGTCTGTTTAGGTAAAGAAGATAGACATTAGAGTGGGTGTTCTTCCCCCAAATCTAGCTCTTCCTTCACTTCTACTCTGGCTTGGGGTGAATTATCTGTCTTCCTCTTTTTATAAATGTGGGACTGATGAGATGATTGCATAAAGTAATCAAGTTTTTAGCACGTAGTGGTTTTTCCATCCAAGCGATTACCTTTTGCCAGACATAATGATACGTTTCCCTTGAACTGACAGTTACTCCTGTCATGCTTTCTGCAGGTGCCGCCGGAAAGCTCAGGTCTGAAACTCGTTACTTGCTAGCGTTCATTTTCCTCTCATCTTAGTAGATTTATTGTAGCTACCGTATTTACTATAAGCAGCTTCGGGCATTGTATGAAATAGTGTGTGAGAATGTGAGTGCTAATGAGTAGTAGTTAATCCTTATTATTAGCTAATCCCTATTTTAATATTACCCAATCTGACCAAAAGCCAGAGTGTCACCATCCCTTCATCATTTCCATGAAGGGAGGAGTCAGCTGGGAATGGAAGATTGTGGTTGTGCAAAACCCATAGCATGAGCGGGAAAGCATGGCTCTGGCCCTTTGCAGCAAGCTGGACTTTGGTTGGATTCTTCCATTTTTTCCAGTTCCTATTTTTCTAGTTGCTGTTTACCACACCAAGTCTAGCTCAGCTTGGCTCATTGTGTCCACTGTCCTGACACATGGCAATGGGCTTTGGTTTGGCCCGTGAACTTTGGTTTTACTTCCAGGATTAGAATGAATAGTTGGCCTCTGGTGTGGGCCCTGAAGTGCAATATTATCGCACCCCACCCCATGATTTCATTGCAGAAGGTAATAAATGGTAACTGTCAGTCTGTGTGGCCCAGGCAGGAGCAAGGAATAGGCAGATGGAGCAAAGAAACCCACTGGTGTGACTCAGTCCCACAGCCCCACACATCCCAGGGCACCAGGAGTTGTAGCAGCAAGAGACTGGTGCGTCACAGGATGCTACCAGTCACGCAGAGCCAAGGCACACCAGAAACTTGAAAGTGAAATTAGAAAATTGAAAAGTCTCTGTGACTTAGCCAGACAAAGGCAGGTTTGGGGGATCGGTTGAAAAACAAAAATTGGTATCAGCTACAGAAAAGCAGAGTCAAAGACTCTGTTAACCACTGCAGGCTGGGCTGTGACGGTTGTGCACCTCCTCTTGGGCCAGTCAATTAGGGATGGCACTCTTGTCTTGCTGCCTGGTAGACAACATGCGTGACTTCTGTGTCAGGTCATAACATAAAGAACCCCCAGACCTATTCTGGCGGGTGGGCATGCAATTGTAAGGACAGCCTTCATTTTTCAGTTAGTAGCACTTTCACTTAAAGGCACATATTTGTGTCAAAGGAATCCAAGTTGGTAGCATTTCAGATCATTTTTTTTTTGACTAGTGCAGACCATAAATCACTATACATGCACAGACACACAGATAACACCAAAATCCCTTGGCTTAAGAAATATCCTTCCTCCTTTCTCTTCTTCTCTCCCCCCCTCCTCCCACCTTCTTTCCTCTCTAAGCAGTTACATATTAGCATAATTGGACGGATTATTCAGTAATCACATTTCTGATACTGCAAAATATTTGTTTTATTAAATCTTTTCATAGTATGACATTGTTTCTTTTTAAGGTGGGGATTCCGCTGTCTTATGATGCTGCCCATTCTAGGTAAGAGTTGTCTTTTTTTTTGACTAGTTCACATGAGCTGAGCAAAGGGTAAGGGATTAAGCTGCCTTGAAGTCTCCAGGAGGTTGTTGGTTCTGTGCAGGGTGGTGACTGGAGCCATCCCCAAGCAATGGATATACTTGTGTCAGGTGACCTTGGCCATTCACTTTATCTTTCTGACCTTCGGTTTTCAAGAACTCTGATAAAATAGAGATAATATTGCCTCCTTGCAGATTCAGGAAGGATTAAATGAGATGACATGTATAAAATGCACATATGCAATGCCTGGTTTGCTAGAAACAAAAGGTAATTATTACTTTGAGATTATTGAGATTACTTGTATTTGGGGGTAACAGTGACAAATTACGTGTATCTGGAGGATGGCATATTAAACCAATGCACTATGGTATGAATAAAAACTTGAATGTTAGATTTTTAAAAATTGGTTTCCTTTTATTCATACCTTATTTTACATTCTTCTGCTTTATCTCTCTCCTTCCCATCTGTGTTAGATAAAATAATTCTTGATCTCACAATGATGCCAAAGGTTTGTTTCCCTGTTGAGCCCAACATGCAGGAAAGAGCTTGCTATGTGCCAGGCTCTATGCTAGTCACTTTCATCCATGACATGCTGTCTGTCTGTGTCCACTCAGGCTGCTATAACAAAAAGCCATGAACTGGGTAGCTCATGAACAGCAGAAATTTGTTTCTCACAGTTCTAGAGCCTGGATATCTGAGATCAAGTTGCTGGCAGATTCAGCGTCTGGGGAGGGTCACTTCCTTATTTGTGGAGGACATGGTCTCACTGTGTCCAGACATGGTGGAAGGGGTGAGGGAGCTCTCTGCGGCTTCATTTATAAGGACACTAATCCCATTCACGTGGGCTCCAACCTCTTGAATTAGTCACCTCCCAAAGTCCCCTCCTCCTAATTCCTTCACCTTGGGGGTTAGGATTCAACTTATGAGTCTGTCAGGGACACAAATATCCAGACCACAGCACTGTCATATTATCTATAACACTATATTACATTTATTTTGTTATGTATCTGATGTCCCCTCAGAGTACTTTGAATCTCTCAAGGTATGGACCTTGTCCCACTAATTTTTGTATTCCCAGCTCCTACACCTTCTGGCCCACAATGCATTCAGCTGAAATTTACCTGTAGTTTTTGTTTGTGTGTTTTTTTCTTTTTGTTTTCCAATGGGTTATATCTAGTCCGGTTGGGCAGTGCCCTCGTCTTACTAGTTGTTACACAGTTTATATATTGATACTGGTCAGGTATTCAGTACAAGTTGAATGAATACATTTGATCCTCACGGTACTCATGAGGTTAATATTATCACTTCAATTTGTAGATAAAGAAACTGATGTTCAGAGAGGACTTATGCAACTTCCACATTCTTTCAGAGCGTGGGAGGCAGCCAGGATTTGAAATCTGTTTTGTCTATTCCAAAGCCCAAATGCTTTCTCTATTTTGTGTTACCAGCTATGAATCTTTAATTTTTTAAACAGTCTGGTATTGAATACTTGGGATATTTTATAACTCAAGTCTAATTTTAAAACTTCACATTATACAGGAAAGAAAAGCCAGATGGATCTGTGCATAGAGCCTAGTTCACATCTTACCACCTGCCAGCCAAGAGCAAAATGTTGAAGGTGTGTTCAGGCTAAGCACACCCTAATTCGCCAAGTGGAAGGCATTCATACACAAATGAAAAATCATGGACTCAATCATTACAACAGAGTTAACCTTCATCCTTTTAAAATTCTGTGCTTAAAGATTTGCATATATACACAACGAAAACCACAAGCTTGACAAATATTTCATACAGTCTGTTTTGGACTGAATGGTTATGTTTCCCCAAAATTCATATGGTGAAACCCTAACCATCAGTGTGGCTGTAATTGGAGATGGATCCTCTAAGAAAGTAATTAATGTTAAATGAGGTCCTAAGGGTGGGGACCTCATCTAATAGGATTAGCTTTCTTATTAGAAGAGACACCAGGGGCTCATTCTCTCTCTCTCCATTCACTTCGTGAGTGCTGTGAGGATAAAATGTATTCATCAAACTTTACTGGAACATGGCACCAAGAAAAGGCCATGTGAGGAGGTGGCAGTCTGCAAGCTAGGAAGAGAGCCTTCACCACAAACTGAAAATAACCCTGCTGACACCTTGATCTCGGACTTGCAGCCACAACTGTGACAAAATACGTTTCTGTTTTTTCAGCCACCCAGTCTATAGCATTTTGATATGACAGCCAGAGCTGACTAATACACATTCAAAACAGCTTTTTCCAAGGGAAGCCTGGTTGAGTCAACCAAACCAACCTTGGTTAACATAGATACTGGGTAAGAATGGGCGATTATTGGACTACAGATGTTCATGCTGTAACATAAATGTTGCTAATCAGCAGATATTTATGGGGCCCAAATTTGTCCAATGGGTCCTGTAAGATAAGAGTATTAAAAATGTTTTTGAGAGTATGCCAGCTTTGATTGACATTTCCAGTATGTTTATGAACAGTTAAGTTCTCTTTAGTTCTCATCTTCTTTGTCCGTAAAATCACAGGAGTGGATATGAAGGCCTGCAAGATTTTCTGCATGTATGAGACTTTTTTGAAGGGCTAGTTCTTCCACATTTTATAAGTAATTGATATATTCAATCCTAACTGTTGAAAAGTGTAAAAAAGTTTGAATCTGGACCTATCTTCAATAAAGACAGAAGGTCTGGGGATGGGGCCTAGCATCCATGTTTTTTATAGTTCCCCAGGATATTATCATGCATAGTTGGAGTTCTCAACCACACTGAAAATTCTCTTCTTCCTAAGAATACCATGCTCTGTCTACTTGTAGGGCTTGGCATGTGTGTTCCCTCTCTGCACAGAAAAGAGAATTCTTTTTGATTCTCCAAATTTCCTTTTTAACACCTTCACCACATATTTCAGGCAGAATTTGATTTCTCTTCCTTGCCCTAAAGGACCAGTTCAGGGTTCAGATACAGCTCAGGCCTCACAGAGGGTAGAGAACATGCTATATGCCATTTTCAGCCCCTCATATAGACCAAGTGCAGGTACCAAGTGTTAGCAAATAAATAGTGATTTGACTTTGGATAAATTAGTTCAGCTCTCTGAGTCTGTTGACTCATCTGTAAAGAACACTTCTGATTCTGACATCCAAGAATTCAACATAAATAAATCTGCGTGTCTGAACATTAAAGCATATAATGTGGAAACTTCAATTGCATTTTTAGAGAATTGTTCTATTAAAAAGCTATTAAAATGCACATACTTTACGATAGAAGAAACTCAAATCCGCCCGGGTGCTGACAGAAAGAGGATGCTGAGGGACACCTATATTTGGGTGGTGGCTCTCAGATCAAGGCCAGGAGACCTGTGAGAGGTGTGAACTGTCTACACTCAGACTGCCAGGTGAGAAGTCCACCAACAAAGAGCTCTGGTTGGAATTGGGTTGTCTTCATGTTGTTGTGCCTCATGTCTGGCTCCCTTGCAGTAAAGAACATTTACTGTCTATAATCATTTAATTACCCTTGCCTATTCTTGCCGACAAACTAAAAGCCAAGTCATTTGTGATACAAATATAGTTAATGAGATAAGCAGGAGATTAGGAACTCCACAAAGCTGTTCACATTCGCCATAATGAATTCTGCTGATTAAGAAGCCCTGACAGACTTGTTCGTGTCTTCTTTATTGTGCCTGCACTTTGGGTTTATCTTCCACTTTCTCCTTTGCCTTCAGATGATAAAGAAAATCTAGGGGATGTGTCTGTAATGATACTGAGGAGGGTTTCCACAGTCATAGCATGGCAGAGCTGAATGGAACCTTGGTGAGATCGTGGCCCGCACCTTTGCTTCACACGTGGGTGACTTGAGGCTTTGAGAGAGGAAAGAATTATTCAAGGATTTTAACTAAGGAGTCCCTGTGCAGGGCTCTTCTGAATACAACAGCATCTGTGGAAAATTCTCCTCTCTCATCCTAAGAAGGTCTCTGTCAACTGTTCCCTAACCCATTGGAGGAAGAGCTGTCAGCCCTCAGTTCCTGGCTGATGTCTCTGATTTCCTCAGCTTCCTTCTCTAACTACATCCTCTAATCACATGGGCCTGCCATCCAAAACATCCTTTCTCTTGCATCTTTGGTCTGTGTATCTCCAATGGCTCCTTTCTCTCTGTATGTAAAAATATACAAGTTTCCTCCCTCACTTGAAATAAACAAAAACTGCCTTTTCTAATTACAGGGTAGCTATAGAAAAATTACACAGACTCCCACTATACTGTTCAAGATAGAATAGGACAGTCTGAAGTAACAACACCAAAATCTGAGTGGCTTACCTCAAAGTTGGCTAGCGGTCTGGGAGATAGTCCCAGGCAAGTGTCCTTCATGGTGGCTCAGCATTGCACCTCCATCCCAACAGTCACAACTGTCCCCACTACGGGACAAGTGAGAAATCTGGAGTGTTAACACTGGCAATTAAATGCTTCCACTGGGAAGCAGCTCACAGCCCACGTTTCTGTTCACATTGCATTGAGCAAAGCAAGGACATGGCCTTGCCAAGGGGCAGAGGTACAATTCCCCCCAGATGACCAGGTAAGGGACTGGGGCTAAAGGTGACCAAGTGTCCTGGTATGCTTGGAACTAGAAGTCTCTCACATTCTAAAAACAGGACAGTTGACCAGTTACTCACCCTAGGGGAAACGGATAGTTGCTGAATGGTACTACTGTCTTCCACATCCACTATGTGAGATACTTAACCTTTCTGAGCTCCAGTAACTTTGTGCAGAAAATGGGAACAGAGCTGACCTCATAAGCCTCTGTGATACACAAATGATGTCATGCAATATGCAATGTGATACACAAATGATGTCATGCAATATTACTGGACTTGGGGGAATTAATTGGTTCTAAAGAATTGGCTCACATGATAGTGGAGGCTGGCAAGTCTAAAATGTGCAGGAAAGATGGATAGACTGGAAATTCTAGCAAGAGTGGACGTTTCTGATTTTGCAGTCTTGAGTCTGAAGGCTGTCTGAAGGCAGAATTCCTCTTCGAGAGACTTCAGTCTTTTCTCCTAAGGCTTTCAACTGATTGGATGGGGCCCACCCACATTATGGAAGGAAATATGCTTTACTCAAAGTCTACTTTCTCATTTAAATGTTAATTACTTCTAAAAAAATAACTTCACAGCAACATCTGGACTGGTGTTTAATCAACATCGAGTCACCATAGCTTAGGCAAGGAGACACGATTAACCATGACATAGGCACAAAATATTCTTAGCATAGTATTTGCTTCTAGTAAGTGCCCAGTAAATCCTTTCTTGGCTTTCTTTTCAAAGTATTTATGAATTTCTGTCAAGGCAGACACTGATTTAGAAAATGCAAAATCATCAAACAAAAATATTGTAGAGTGATCTTTCAAAATACAAAAATTCTTCTGGCTCATTCAGGTTATTTGATGGGCCATTTACTTAAATGCGATTAACTGTATGATTGAGAGGTACATTTAACAAACATTGATTTAACACCCATTATGTGCTTAGAGCTCTTCAGGGCACTAAGGCTCTACACAAGAAGGCAAGGCCCACCATCACCAGAGATCCCCAAATCCAGGGAAGGATTAGAAACATACTTACAAATCAGTGCGGTGAAGCGTGTCATAGCCTGCGTACAAGCAACACACAAATACTGTGGAAGGAGAAAGTAACTGTGCCAGGAGGCTCAGAAATAGTTCCAAGGGCATGTGACTTTTATGTTGGCAGGCAATGTTTTAGAAGCAGACGAGTACAGAACATTGCACGGCCAAAACAGGAAGATTTGAAAGAACATTCATGGCGTAGTCTAACGATGGTGAGACACTTACGGGGCCTGGAGAGCAGAGCAAACAGAATGCTGTCCTTCAGAATCACGTTGGACAAGCTCATCCATCTAACTAGAACCCCGTAGGGCTTTCCTCCGTAGGCTGCAATTGAGCAGCTCAGCATGACCTGCTAGGTTTTTCACCAATGGGGTCCTTTGACTGTACCCATAATGATCCCTGAGCCTTCTTGTACCCTGTATACCTGCCCAGGACTGCACACTAATGATTCTTCCTGTGGTACTTTCAGCTCACCCCTGTTTCTTATCAGACAAAACTCACATGTTCTTCAAGGCTCAGATTGTGTGAAATCTTCCTTGCACCCTCTTCTGTCCTCCAAACAAACTTAATTTCTTTTCCTTGCATCTACCACATGACCTTAGACATATTTCTATTGCGGCATACAGAGCTCTGTAATGTAATTTGTTTATGCATGTCTGTGTCTTGGCTTTGTAGAATTAGAGCTCCTTCAGGAGAGAATCATGTTCCATCACTGTTCCATAATAGGGTCAAGTCCTGTGGCCAGCACCTACTGGAAGCTCAGTATGTGCTGATGGAATTTATAAATGACACACAAAAACCAGGAGCTAAACACATAGCTATTGTTGAGTAGAGGCAAATGTATTGCAAGTTAAATTAAATATCTGGGACTATTTTAGAATTAGTGTTTTTTCGTGATATCAGTCATAACTGGTAATGATGCTGAAAAAGACAAATGCGTTGAAATATTTTTCTGAGGTTTTTAAACAAATTGCATGTTTTCTATTATGCAAACCCAGAATTTTGAGTCAGAAACAATAGACCGTTTCTATTTGGATTAATGAAAAGAAAGATGAAAATAAATCTTAGCTCTGGTTTAAAAGCGCTTGCAAACTGATGTCTCAAACAAATACAGCTATAGCACAAACTGGGAAGGACAAAGATAGCGTTCCTTTTTAAATTTCCCTTTATTTCTGGAGTAAACATTATTTCTTTTAAAAATAATTATTTTAATTACATTATGTACTTATCATATAAATAAATATAAGTATACAATTAAAATTTAAAATAATAGTAAAAATTATTATCTTTTAAAAATTATTTCTGTTTATTTCTTTAGTAGATTTGCTACAGGTTTGCCTTTGTATTATTTTTTCACCTTTATATAATTTTTCCCCCAAAAGCAGGTTTGTTGACTTTCTTTTGGTTTGTTGACTTTGTTTATCATTTCTGTTTTTTCTCACATGAATTTTGCTTAATTTTTATCATTTTCTGCCTCTGTATTCTTTAGGTTTTGTTTTATTTTCTATCATTTGTAATTCTTTCTACTGAATTACATCATGTATATAGAAAATTGCATAAATAATGAGTGTAAGCTTGATGAATTTTCAAAAAATAAACATGTGCATGTAACCACAATACAGATCAGGAACTAGAACAATGTCATCATCAACCCCAGAAATCCCCCTTGGATTCCCTCCCAAAAATCCTCTTTCACTTCCTCTGTACAAGTAACCACCACCCTGACTTCTAGCAACACAAATCAGTTTTGCTTATTTTTGCAAGATATTTTGATGGAGTCATAGAGTATTAACTCCTTTGTATCTGGCTTCTTAAATTCAATAGTATATTGAGATTTAAACTCCTGTTGTTGCATATATGTAGTTTATTGATTTTCATTGATATATAATATTTCTTTTGATGAATTATTCCTTTTCCCATTCTATTTGTGATGGAAATTTCCATTTCTCAATTTTATAAAAAAATTATTATAAATATTCTTGCACTTGACTTTCATTGCTCATTGGTATGTATTTCTGTTGAATATATATAAGAAGTGGAAATGTTAGGTCACAGTTTATGACTATGTAGATGCTGCCAAACAATTTTCCAGAGTGAAATGAGAGTTGAAATTGTTTCACATACTTAACAATACTTGCTATGGTTAATTTTTTTTTTTTACATTACCCATTCTGGTGCTAGGTAGTGATATTTCATTTGGTTTGAATTTACATGCCTCTGATGAGTCATTTATTGAGCATCTTTTTAATCCTTATTGCCTTTTCTTTGAAGTACCTTCAAGTTTTTTAATCAACTTTTCTATTGGGTTGTCTCTTACTAATCAATTTGTAAGCCCGGTCTACATATTCTGGGTCAGGTTTTTGGCAAATATATGTCTCGCAAGTATCTTCTTTCATTTACTGGCTTTTCTTTTTGTTCTCTTAACAATGTTTATTGATGTACACCAATGTTCTTAATTTTAATGCAATCTAATTATTTAGTCTTCTCCTGTAAAATTAATGACTTTTATGTCTTACTTAAAGAACTCTTGTCATATCCAAAGGTCACTAAATTACTCTGCTATGTTGTCTCATAGGAGCTTTATTATTTTCTTTTACAATTTGCATATAGTAGATTTACAATCCACTTGGAACTGAATTTTTGTATAGTGTCAAGTAGGGGTCAAGGGTTGTTTTGTCTTGGAGGTTTTTTTTTGGGGGGGGGTTGATTGTTTGGTTTTGTTTTTATATGGATGCCAGATTGACTCGGTACCATTGACTAAACAGACTGTTCTTTTTCAACTGAACTGCACTGTCACCTTCATAATGAAAGAACTGGGTGGGTCTGACTCTGTTCCACTGTTTATTCTTGCACCAGTGTAGACTCCTTTAATTAGTTTAGCATTGTAATAACTTTTGCAATCTGGTACAATAAGTCCTCTGAATTTAATTTATTTTCTAGAGTTGTTTTGGAACTAATCCTGGGTCTTTTCATTTCCACACATATTATTGAAATATCTTTTTTTAATTTTTACAAAAATATCTGCTGCAATATTGATTTGAATTATATTCACTCTATAATCAATCTGGGAAATTGTCATCTTTACAGCATTGAGTTTTTAATGCTGGAACACGCTATATATTTCTCTTTGTTTAGTATTATTTAATTTGTTTTTAAAATGTTTTTGAACTTTTCAATGTAGAAGTCAAGTATATATTTATTACACATTTTTATGGGAATTTTAAAATTGATATTCTAAATTATACGTTTAAAAATTAAATTCTAACTATTTAGAATGGGAAATATAGATAGCATCGGTTATTTTAAGACTTTAATGGATTTTATTCTTAAGAAACCTTTAGATTTATAGAAAAATTGAGAAGATAGAATATAGTGTTTCCATACACCCACTCACCTAGTTTCCCCTATTATTAACACCTTACATTAATATGATGTATTTGTTATAATTGATGAAGCAATATTGATACATTCATATTAAAGTCTGTAATTCATTCACATTTCTTTAGATACCATATTACATTTAGTTGTCACGTCTCCTTAGGTTTTTACCCAAACCTTCATTACAAAGATGGCTTAGAGACCAACTTCACGTCCAGATCTTTTTATTTTTTCACCAAAGTAATGGACCTTAAGGACAGCATGTAATAGCTATTCTATTGACATACGTCTTATGTTGTTGTTGAAAGGATAAACACAGATAACATATATGTCCCCCAATGGTTGTAATAATTAAGTAATTTTCTTACCAAATATCTCTTTCAATAGGTCCTCTAGACAAAGGAAGAAAGACCAGAAAAGACTAGGAAGCCTGGAGAGTTTTCGTTTTCAGAAAGATTTTCCCAAAGAAAGCAGAAAAGTGCTGGCTTTAAGAGGTCCAGTTCTTTGGAAACTTGAGTTCCTGTCCTGTGTGTATCTCCACTGGCCCCTAGAATAAAGCCTTAGGCATTTCATCCTCTTTATTTGCCCCTCAGTTCTCTTTGTTGTAATAATTTGGAATGATAATACTAACCTCATAGGATTAAGGATGAAATAAAATGAACTGTGTCATAATTTGGGATTCATGGTAAATACTTGATAAATATTTGTTGAATTCAAATATAAGACTGTTACTAATGGTATTGGAAAGAGAAAAAAAAAAACCAGACTTTGAGTTTAAATAACAAGGACTCTCTGGTAGTTTATAATCTGATATATTTTTGAGTCTCAGTTTTCTCATTTGCAAAATATGCATATTAACCATCACATGGGGAAACAGGGAAGATTAATTGAAATGATCATGTAAAATGACCAGCCCGGTACCTGCTATAAAACCTCCATATAATTAATATTAGAACTTTTTGCTTAACATTAATTTTTTTATGTGCTCTTATACAGATGCATTATGTTCTCATTTTCTGAAGCTTTAGGGCGAAAAAGCACTGCTCCATTTACTTCTTCTCCCCCCACACACATTCCTTGCTATTACTCCCTCCCTCCCAACAATTTTCCTTTCTCTATTTTCTTTCTGCTTTAGGCTCAAGTGGATTAACTACTTCTGAGCATTAGAGACTGAGATGAATCTTCCCGAAGAAATCTCATCACAGATGGTTGGGAGCCACGCTGATTAGAATGCTTACTGTTCCAGCACTAGGACACGTTTAGAGGTGAGAAAGATAAAAATATTTCTTTCTTAAGCTGAGGATTTCCCAGAAGGTAATAGGAAAAGAGTCTAAATCAAGGTTAAAAAATGAATACATTATCTGTTTGATGTTTACCCATTGGCAGGTCTTATAAGTTAAGGAGAAACGTAGTATCTTTGAGGAGGTTCACATTTAAAATCGGTTATGAACAAAATCTGATGGCATTGAGTGTTTGCATTAGATAAGCTCCCCAAAGCCTAATTCTCAAAGTCAAAGATTTTATATTTCTATTAGTTTTCCTTCTATCATTTTGCCAATGGAATAAAAAGTGTGCAGGACTAAGGTTCTGAATGGCTGCTTATTAACTTCGCAACCTTGGGCCCTTCACACGCACTTTGTGGTCATCGTCCTCTTTATTTGTAAACCAAGACAGTTCATACTGCTTTATGAACATCTCTTGTTTTCTATTCCAACTGTTCCTGTCCTGTTTCAGATCATCAGTGTTTTTCCTTAAAGTAATTTCAATAACCATCCTGCCACTGGTCCATTCTCCACACAGCTTCTGGAATTATGTTTCATAAAATGAAAATGTGATACTTTGTTTTAAGAATGTTCAATCTTTGACTATGGCAGAGATCTTCTTAAACTGGCATCCCGCTGCCCAAACCCACCATCATTAATAGGATCATGTGGTATTTAGAAACAAAAAAAATTGCATTAGTTCCTGCAACAAACACAGTTGAGTGCTTATCAAATGCCCACGTATGCTGTGATACTTCTTAGTCTCCCTTTAAGTTAGATTGAGGGCTAGTGACTCATTCCAGCCAGCGGATGCCTGGGCCAAGGCTGTTTGTTAAGAGGCAACATGCATCCTCTGTTCCTGCTTCAGTGACCATGAAGACCCTGGGTTCCTGCTGACATAGCTACAACATGGAAGCGAGATGTTTTATCCACATTGGACTCTGTGTGAGCAGGAAATAAACCTTTCTTAATGTTACACCACCAAATATTGGGGGCTTCTTAGTTTTCACAGCACAGCGTAACATAGCCTAACTAATAAAACTGCCAACATTTTAAAATGAAGAGGGTGCACATAAAAATCTTGATTCCCAGCTTATTTGAAGAACTAGAAAATCTCTGATACTGGATTGAAACACATGTATGCCAACCATCTGCTGCAATAGCTGTGCTTGCTAGCCAACCCAGGCATGTGTTCTCTCATTTACCACTGTCGTTCCCCTTCCTCTTATTTTCAGCTGCTCTATGTATTTGAATCTGTGGCCTCTACTCTGCAGAATACTACTCAAATTCCCTAATGGGGCATGTGGACTCTTCCTGATTTGCACTGATTTATCCCTGTTGCCTTATAATCCAGTACCAAATACACAAGTCATATCACACAGTCTGCAGTTGCTCAAAGATTTCATTGTTTTCCATGCCTGTTATTTCAGGTATTTTGGTCTCTGCCTCTAGTACTCTTGCTGCAGTCTTTGGTGAACTCTTGTTCCTTTTTTAATATCCATTTTCTAAATTACATTTTTGGGAAATCTCTCTCATGTCCTTCTTACACCTCTCCCATCCAGAAGGACTCCTCCATTTTAACACTTAACCCTGCATTCTGTCTTAGCCATCTTCTAATTCCCAAACCCTAGTGCAGTGCCTGCTACAGAATGGGCACAAGATTCATGCTAATGAAGTAACTGCAGAATTGTGGCATTTTCTTTTGCAAATTTCAAAGCAGTGGATGCACATGGCAATACTTCAAATAATACAGAAAAGCTCATGGTGGAATTGAAAACTTCCCCCTCCTCATCCTTAATGCCACTCTCAGAAACAGCCTCTTTTCCTTACCATTTTTGCTTTTATTTATTCTATTGTTGGCCTCCACGACTTGATATACGACATTTGAAACTATGTTTCCTGATTTATTGTTTTCTTCCCTTTTCACTCTATCCTCTTTCCAGCGTTTGATAGTACTATTGTTATGCTTTAAGTTCTGCTGGTTGTCTTTGTAAGTCTAATAATAAGCTTAAACTCTTTTTCTATTCTGTTTGATAGTGTCTGTTAAATTTAGCCTTCCTTTCCCCACTTCTCCTCCCCTCCACCTCCGTAGCCTTATTCTCTAGGCAACACTTTATGCTGTCAAGGATGTTCATATTTATATTATATTCTTTACCCTAACCAAGTCTTCTGTGATTTATTTATTCATTCAAACTCAATTCCTTTGTCCTTACTTCAAAACAAGATGCCCCTCCCCTGAATACTTTAATCTCCATCTCTCTACCCCCACCCCATGCCTCCTTTCAGCTAATCTGTCTGCCCTGTCCTCAAAACCAAAGAAAAGCTCTGCTCTGCTGGGAAGGCTTCCAGCCAAATATGTTTTTCCCTCCTTTCAAGCCTCTGTTCTTTGCTGTTTCCTAAATCATCAAGAAAGCAGGGCAGCTGAGAGCTGAGTCAGGGACTGTCCCAGGCACTCTGTGGGTATCAAGAAATATAGTCTTATATGTTAAGTAAATCAAGAGTCAACATTTTTCTTTGTAGACACAGATTAGACTTAATGGGATGAATTAGTAAATCCAGAAAGGGACCTGTCCTGGAGCCAAGTCTATCATTTTTATAACAATGTGATGTTTTTAAAGTATAATTCTGTAGTCCCTACAATTCAGAGCTGCAAGACTCTCTGAGGAAGCAGCCATTATAAGGGAGGGATGGATAAACAGAACCACCTTGTTTTTTTCAGTATAACTAGACCAGAACTGGAAGGTTGGAGTCCTGGGTTTCTGATCCAGAACCGCTTGGGGGATGGTCATACTTGTAGCTCTGACTCTGGCGGGGCAAAGACAATTTATGTAACCTAAACATTTGTACCCCCATAATATTGTGAAATTAACAAAAAAAAGATTTCAATTCAAGATGCACAAAGACCAATCAGAGTGACTCACACTATTTTTCATGTGCTTTGGGGAGAGCTCTCTTAAAACAGAACCAGTACTGAGAATACAGAGCTGAGAGAGGGATTATAAACCTTGTCCACATGTCTTCTGTCTGTTGAGTTCTCTTGACAGTAAAGCCTGAGAACTTGGGTTCAGGCAGTTTATTTGGGAGATCTTCCAGAAAGAATTGATGAAGTGAGGAGAATGAGAAAGGGGGAAAAATGAATAGCCAATGGAAGGGCGTGTTTTCATGTTTCAGCAAAATAATCAACAGGACATGATTCTGCTGGGACAGTGTCATGACCACCCGGATATGTCCACTGAAGCAATCCCATTTTAGATTGGTTGTAGTTTTCCACTGATAGTGCTTAGCCTACCACATTTCTGAGCCACACTTGCATTCAGTATAAGAAGGCTCCTGCAGTTTGGGGTCTTTTGTGATTCCATACAAATTTTAAGATGTATTTTTCTATTTCTGTGAAGAATGTCATTGATATTTTGATAGAGATTACATTGAATCTGTATTGCCTTAGGTGGTATGGACATTTTAACAATATTAATTCTTCCAATCCATGAACATGGGGTACCTTTCCATTTTTTGGTGTCCTCTTCAATTTCTGTCATCAGTGTTTCATTGTAGTTTTCATTGTAGAGATCTTTTACTTCTTTGGTTAAATTTATTCCTAGGTATTTTTAATAGGCATTTTAAATGGATTGCTTTCTTGGTTTCTTTTTTAGATTGTTTGCTGTTGTTGTATAGAAATGCTACTGATTTTCGTATGTTGATTTTGTATCCTGCAATTTTACTGAATTTGTTTATTAGTTCTAACTATTTTTGGTGGAGTCTTTAGGGTTTTCCATGCATAAAATCATGTCATTTGTGAAGAAGGATAATTTGATTTCTTTCTTTCCAATTTGAGTGATCTTTATTTCTTTCTCTTGCCTAATTGCTCTGGCTATGACTGCCAGTACTATTTTGAATAAAAGCAGTGAAAGTGGACATCCTTGTCTTGTTCCAAATCTTAGAAAAAATGCTTTCAATTTTTCCCCGTTCAGTGTGATATTAGCTGTGGGTTTGTTCTATATGTCCTTTATTTTTTGGAGGTATATTTCTTCTATATCCAGGTTTTGTTGAGAGCTTTTATCATAAAAGGATGTTGAATTTTATCAAATGCTTTTCCAGCATCAATTGAAATGATCATATGGTTTTGTTCTTGACTTTGTTAATGTAATGTAACACACTTATTCATTTCTATATGTTAAACCTTCCTTGCATCCCTGGGATGAATCCAACTTGATCATGATGAAATGATTTTTTAATGTGTTGTTGAATTTGATTTGCTAGTATTTTGCTGAGGATTTTTGCATCTATGTTCATCAGGGATATTGACCTGTAGTTTTCTCTTTTTGTTGTGTCCTTGTCTTATTTTTGTATTAGGGTAATGCTGGCCTTATATAATAGGTTTGGAAGTATTCCCTTTTCTCCAATTATTTGAAATAGTCTGAGTGGAATTGATATTAGTTCTTCTTTTAATGTTTGGTAGTATTCAACAGTAAAGCTATCCAGTCCTAAGCTTTTCTTTGATGGGGGACTCTTTATTACTGCTTAAATCTTGTTACTTATTATTGATCTATTCAGGTTTTCTATTTATTTATGGCTCAATTTTGGTAGGTTGTATATGTCTAGAAATTTATCCATTTCTTCTAGGTTTTCCAATTTGTTGGCATATGGTTGTTCATAATAGTCTCTAAAGGTCTTTTGTTTCTTTATGGTATCATTTATAATGTGTCCTTTTTTGTTTCTGATTTTACAATTTGTATCTTCTCTTCTTTTTTCTAGATAAAGTTCTTCTCTCTTCACTAGTTAAAGATTTTTCTATTTTTTTTATCTTCCCAAAAAACCAACTTTCACTTTTGTTGGTCTTCTATATTCTTTTTTAGTCTCAATTTCATATATTTTTGCTCTAATCTTTATTATTTTTTTTTCTGTTACTTTTGGGTTTGGTTTGTTCTTGCTTTTCTAGTTTCTTGAGGTGTATGGTTAGGGTGTTTATTTGAAGTCTTTCTACCTTTTTGATGTAGGTGTTTATTGCTATCAGCTTCCCTCTTAGAAGTGCTTTTGCTGTATCTTATAGGTTTTGGTATGTTGTGGCTCCATTTTCATTTGTCTCAGGGAATTTTTAAATTTCCTTTTTAATTCCTTTATTGACCCATTCATTGTTCAGGAATATGCTGTTTAATTTCCATGAATTTGTACTTTCCAACCTTCATTCTGTCACTGATTTCTAATTTTATTCCATTGTGGTAATGTAACAGAGATAAAGGTCTGAAAAAGAATAATGAAATGTTTTATGAGTTGTCTCTTTAAACCCCTGCCCCACGTTTTGAGAATTAAAACCTGTGTTCCTGTCCAGGACCAGTAATCAAAGGGGCAGAAAAATGTTCTTTGCTGTTTGTTTTCCAGTATCTTAAACCACAGGAGATAGCTCAACAGAACTGTCCAGACAAAAGTCAGGAGATTGTCATCACCAGAGATAAAGTCGACAGAAACTACCAGTTATATAGTCAAACACCAACAGCCTGAAGCCATGACATGTGACACTGGGCATGTAGACTCTGAACCCAACTGACAAAAACTCCCTTTTTAAAAAACCTTGTATTTATGCTTAAAGTCAGGATGGGAGTCTCTAGGGTGCTAGTCCACTGACCTCCTTATTTGCCAGAAAATTAATAAACTTCTCTTTCCTTTTCCTTAAACCACTTGTCCTCATTCTTCATTCTCACTGATTCAGCCTCAGGGACAAGAACTGAACTTTCTATAACAATAAGAAAATATACTTGATATTATTTCAATTTTAAAAATTTATTAAGACTTGTTTTGTGGCCTAACATAAGGTTATTTTGAGGAATGTTCCATTTGTCATTGAGAAAAATGTTTCTGAGCTATATTCTGCAAAGCTATTTTGTGGAATGTTCTGTAAATGTCCATTAGGTCCATTTGGTCAATAGTATACTTGAACTCCAATGTTTCTTTGCTGATTTTCTGTCTGAGTCCATTTGTCCATTGTTGAAAGTGGGGTGTTGAAATTCCTTACTATTATTGTATTGTAGTTAATCTTTTTCTTTAATTGGTCTACTAATATTTGTTTTCTATATCTGGGTGGTCTAGTGTTGGGTGCAGATGTATTTATATTTGTTAAATCCTCTTGCTGTATTGACCTCATTAATATTGTATAATAGCTTTATTTGCCATTTTATTTTTTATCATTCTTGACTTATAGGCTATTTTATCTGATATAAGTATAGCTACTTTTGCTCTCTTTTGATTTCCATTTGCATAGAATATCATTTTCTATCTCTTCACTTTCAGTCTCTGTGTGTCTTTATAGGTGAAGTGAGTTTCTTGTACACAGCATATAGTTGGGTATTGGTTTTTATCCATTCAGCCACTCTATGTCTTTTTTTAATAATTTTTATTTCAAAATATGAGAGGATATAAGTGTTCTTGTTACAAGAATGAATTGTATAATGCTGAAGTCAGGGTTTTTAGTGTGCCCATCACCAGATAGTGTAAATTGTACCCAATGGGTAAGATTTTTATGCCTCATCCCCTCCTACCCTCCCCCTTCTTAGTTTCCAGTGTCCTTTACACCACTTTATGAGCATGTGTACTCATTATTTAGCTTTTACTTATTAGTTAGAACATGTAGTGTCTGTTTTCCATTCTTGAGATACTTCATTTAGGATAATGTTCTCCAGTTCCATCCAATTTGGTACAAATGACATTATTTCATTCTTTTTTATGGCCAATATATACCATATTTTCTTTATCCACTAATCAATTGATGAGCACTTAGGTTGATTACATATCCTTGCAATTGTGACTTGTTCTGAATGTGATAAACATCCAGGTACAGGTGTGTCTTTTTGATATAATGATCTCTTTTCCTTTGGGTAGATCTCCAGTAGTGGGATTGCTGTATCAAATGATAGTTCTTTGAGAAATCTCCACACTGTTTTCCATAGAGATTGTACTAATTTACAGTTCCACCAATAGTGTATAAACATTCCTTTTTCACTGCATCCATGCCAACACCTATTGTTTTTTGAGTTTTTAATCATGGACATTCTAAAAGGGATAAAGTGGTATCTCATTGCAGTTTTAATTTGCATTTCCCTGATGATTAGTATTTTTTCATGTCAGTTGGCCATTTGTATATCTTCTTTTGAAAAAATTCTGTTCATATCTTCTGCCCATTTTTAATGTGTTTTTTTTCTTGCTGATTTGTTTGAATTCTTTGTAGATTCTAGAGAGTAGCCCTTTGTAGGATATACAGTTAACAAATATTTTCTCCCATTCTGTAGATTGTTTATTTATCTGTTGATTATTTCCTTTGCTATGGAGAAACTTTTTAAATTAATTAAGTCTGATTTATTTAAGGTACATGCAAAGCTCTTATCTCACCAGTCAAGGATTAACATGGTCAATGTTATAAATCTACAGAAAACATTACTGAAATTAATTCAACTAAAGATATACTTATATGGCACCTTGGAGCCTGCACATCCTTATACCCTTAAAATTATTTGTTTGTATGTCTATCTCTCACACTAGAATGAAGACTACTTGAGGGTAGCAATTATGCTTTCAATATCTTTATCACGTAGTACCTAGCATCACTTACTCAAAAAACATTTAAAAGTGTGGGATGATGTGGATGTAGGATTTAGGTGGAGGCAAGAGAAAGGTGATATGTTTTAGTGGTTAGAAGCACAGGCTTTGGAGTTAGACAGCCCTGGATCTTAATTTCAGACATACAGCTCTCTAGGTGACCTTGGGAAAATTACTTGACATGCCTAAGTCTTAGTTTCCTTTTCTGTAACTTTTTATTTGTCAATGACAATAGTATCTACTTTGCAGAGAATTGTGCAGAGTAATTCAGATAATGCACAGAAAAGATTTAGCATAGTGCCTTGCTACTGTAAACTAATACAGCCACAATATAAACTGTTAAGATTTGCAGAAAATAACATTGGAAAAGAAAAGGTGCCAAATTTTGAAGGAGTATGAATGCTCAGTTGTATAATATGAATTCCATCCTATGAGAAAGCATGCATGAATATTTTCTAAGACATGACATAATGTGAACTCTCTTCAAAACCTATGTTTGCTGAATGTATTTAAAAAATTGTAGTGAGTTCAAGGGTGTAAAAACCAGTATGGCAAAAATTGATAGTTTCTGTAGAATGTTTTAACTAAGGCAATAACGTAGGCAGGAACAAGCTCAAGGAACTGAGGAGCTAAAATATGTAGGACTCATTAGATTTTATTGTCAAAGAAATGGGATTAAGAGTAATTGGTGTGGTAGTGTACACCCAGTATGATAAATCCATCCTCGTTGCTGGTGTTTGCTGGTGATTGACCTATGAGCCAGTGAAATATCAGGCAACATCTAGGAAGGGTGTTCTCATTCCTAAGAAAGACAGTTCTACCACTGGAAGCTCTTGGTGATATTTTATAGACAACGATGCCTAGAGTTGCTAGAGCCAATTTGTGGTCAGTGTGGCAATGAAGCTTACACACAGAGGGCAGAACTAGAGAAGCCAAGAAAATTGGGGTAAAGTGGTTCTGGAGCCCTGCCATCTTCTGAACTAATTGTTATATTCTTTCTAATTGTTACATTTAAGCCTGATTAATGTCGGGGTTTTATGTTACTTCATAGCCCAAATCATCTGGACCAGTCTACTTACTGGATGGCTTAGGAGGGTGAGGGAAGATGTAAATCAAAGACAATCGTGAGGTTTTAACCTTTGTGGCTGGATGGATTATGAAGCTGTTTACCAAGATAAGGAACACTGGAGAGGTGCAGACTTGGAGAATCAACTTGAAATTTAGTGTTTAATACATTGTATTTGAGATATGAGGCTGATTCTCATTTAGAAAACTCCAGTGAGAAATTTGACATGTAGATGTGTATCTCTGGATTTTGATATAGGTTAAGGTATCACATATACAGAGGTGAGAGTTGAAAGTGTGTGGTGAGTGATACCTCCCATGGAGAGACAGTGGGCGTGGGGGCACAAAAAGTCATAAATAGACAGAGCTGTTTTAGAAGCTCTTTGGAGTTGTTAAAAGCAAGATGATGTGCTTAGGGGAAAAGTAACGCAAATTGGATGTGTAATATGATAGGCTCTAAGAAATGAGGTCTAACTCATACCTCGTGCCGTGAAGATTTCATCTTAATGAATCACACATCAAAGGGGCCCCCAAATAGAGATAAAACAAAGCAGTTAATGACATCCACAATTTCTAGCAGATGATGGGGTTATATGCTTTGTAATTTGGCCTTAACAAGGGCATAATAGAGCAGAAGCATGCAGAGAGAATGAGTGGGTACGTGTGGAGTGTTTACTCTGTGCCAGGTGTAACACACAGCAGGTGCTGTTTTATCTTGTAGCCACTCTATGAGCTCCATACTGTTATCACACCCATTTTACAGGGGAGGTGAAGGAAACAAACGATTTAAGCAACTACCCACAATCAGATGGTTAGCAAGAAGTGGAACCCACTTGCTAACCATCTTATTCTGCTAGCAGAATATTTGCTATCTCCACTATGAAATGTAATCTTTATCAAGTATATAATACAATTTCTGGTAGAGTAATAATTTGTATTCATGTTTTATCTTACCTGCATGCTGCTAGTGGCAGATTACATGACTCATTTTCTAATTATGAATTTCCCAAGCAACCTACATAGTGCATTGAGTAAAATTTACTGAATAATTGAATATAGGAAAAAGAAAAAACTTCTATCAAATAAATAGTGTCTAGATCGTGGTTGATCCTTTGTAATTATGATCTCTTGGATTATTGTTAAGCACATATTCAGTCCCCTCACCCACTCCCTGTGGGCAGAGTATAGTTCCCATATGTGAATGTGGGCCTCGCCACGTAACTTGCTTTAATAATGGGATGTTATGGACATAAAACAAGCAAAGGCTTGAGATGCTCTTGTGTGGTTGGGCTCTGCTTCTTGCATTTCTGTCATTGCCATGAGAAAATCCTGCCCCAGGTGCCCTGCAAAGCCACCAGAGCCACCTGTAGAGATGTGAGTGTGACAATGAAAGCTTACCGTTTCACACCACTGAGTTCTGGGGTGGGTTGTTATGTTGCAATAGCTGACTAGTGTGATTACAATCAGTATAAACTATATTTGCTCATGATCCTGATGTGTTAATTCAACTAATATTTATTTGGCAATTACTGTACTGAGCTCATTGATAAACTTGTGCACATGACAAGCACGGCTTTGTTGTCATAGCGTTCCCAGCCTAGTGGAGAAAGACGATATTTAAATAAAGTATTATAACAACACATTGTTAGTGCGCTGATGGGCGGGGAGAGTCATTGAAGGAAATGGAAACCATAGCAAGGCCATCATCCCATTGTAGGATTATCGTCAAAGGAAGAGCTGAATTAGTCCTATCTGAAGAGAAAACAATGTTAGAAACAAGAATACGAGGACACTAGGGAAAGAGAGAGAGATAGGGGAAGAAAGGAGGTCGCAAGCAGGAAAAAAAGGGATAATACATGCAATGTCCAAGGGGAAAGAGAGAATAAAGGCTATTAGGGAATGTGAAGACTTTTCAACAAAACAAAGGCAAAAAGAAAAAAGTGGGATAGGATAAGGCTGGAGAGAGGGCTGAGCCCAGGTCATGGAAGCCCTAATAAATGTTGTCAGGGAGTTTGGACTTTGTTCTCGGAGAACTAGGAAATTGTTTGATTAAACTTTAAAAAATCTAAGTATTTTTCCCCTTCCAAAATTATAAATAACTCAGTTTATTAAAATAGCACACTTTGCAAATTTTAGGGCAAAATTTAAGAAATTTTTAAAAATCCTCTCCAAAGTCAACACACCCATACTAACGATGAAGTACTCGAGTGTTTCTAATGAGCCAGGAGCTCCTGATCAGCACACTCGGAGGGCCACGTGGGTAAGCTAATGTCAGGGTGTGAACGTGTGCTTTCCTCAGTTCTTTATTGCCTGCTTCAGATGTTGCCATGGGTAACCAACATCTGTTGCAGAAATTGACAGTTAGTGCTTACAGAAAAGCAGACAATAGGAGAAGGAAAACTTCCTTCACACCCCCCAATTTTCTTATGACCCCTCCTCTTGGAGTCTTCCAAGACCCTGGTCATAGCATATTTCTCTGAATGGACTATAAACTCCACGAGGGCAGGGACCATGTCCCTCTTGTTTATTCATGAACTGTTGTTCAAAGATGTTGATATCAATGATGTTTAGATCAATTATTATGATCTAAATCATAATAATTATTTAGATCAAATTATTTTTTATTTTGCTTTCACAAGGAGAGCGGAGTCATGGACAGAAAATAAGCTCGTATCTCCAGGGTACAGCGCAGTTCCTGGCACATAGCAGGAGCTCTGTACATATTTGTTGAATACATCAATGAATGAATGAATGAATGAATTGCTGATATAAATCAGGTAGCTAATTCATGTTTGCTTCCTCTACTAGATTGTGGTTTTCTTGAGGGTGGGAGGCAGGTCTTATTCTTCCACATTCCTTCAGTACCTATAGTGGTGCCTCATGGGTAACAGACATCTTACCTCACAGGTAAGCAGACATTGCGTCCTAGTGAATGAAGGAATGATGAATTGCAAGGATAGCATTTGCTAACCGGAAATAGAATGGAATCCAAAGTTAAGTATCAACACAGAAACAGATTAGTGGAAAGGAAGTGGGTCGAATAGCTGAAGCAGCGGTTCAAAGACATGAGCAAACCAAACAACAAACACAAAGGGGCAGCATTAGAGATTAGCATGAACAATATGCCTTGGTGCACGCTGCACTCTCTGCCTGCGACGTTTCCAGCTCCCTGACTCCCTCGGTCCTTATCTGCCTTCTCTGTCTAGTTGTTTATTCCTCAATTATTAAGACTCAGCCTAGATATATCATTGTGATATTTTAATTCCTTGCAATGATGACAATAATGATGGTAATAATTAATAATCTAAATCAAATTCTCTTTTATTTTTCCTTCAAAGGCAAATAAGGAGAGCACAGGTATGGGCAGAAAATAAGTGTTTCCCACTTGATTTCTTCAATATTGTCAAGCTAAGCCTTGCGGGGTTTTTGTTTTTTTAGGGGAAGAAGAACGGGTCTGGTGACACTGGCATTCCCCTTCCTTTAAGTAGTTGACTCCTTAGGAGATCAGGGGTCACTGGCCTTTCCGAGAGCAGGCTACACCCTTTCTCCACACTGCCATTCTGGGACCTCTCTCAGAGTAGACAGCTGGGTTGTGCAACATTTCATCTGGGAACTGAAGAGGAACAGAAAATACCACAAATGTGCTGAGGAAAATCCCATCCAGCACAGGGGCCCAGTGTTTACAATCTCACCCCAGATCACTGCGTTTCTGAGTGGGGCCACTCCTAGCTGAGTTTCAAATCTGATGCTGAATTTCAATTCTAGTAACACGATAGGGAGGAAAGAAAGTCCTTGGTGCGGAGAGATCTGCTCATTACAGCTGGTCTGTGAATGTCTTTTAGGCTCTTGTGGACTCTTTCACAATATGAAGGTTGCTGATGAGGAAATGTCTCCGGTTTTATTAATACTGTGAACCGTGTGTCTACTTGTCCTTGTTAATTCAAATAATAGACATTGCCTCACCCATGTCCGGAAACGCCCACCTCCCATTCATTCTGGAAACACTCAACTGTGGAGTGCAGATTCGTTCCAGGAATCCCCAGTCCTGATGAGGTGTTCGGTAAATCTCCCAGACTGGAGATTCAAAATCCCCAAGAATGGGACTGATGGAGATAAAACACCATCGTTCTTTCCCTTTTTGCACCCCAAATACCTATCAAGGGATAATTCTGGGCAAAGAACTACGCTAGATGTGAGCTATGCAAGGAAAGACAGGGGAGCATGGAAAATTGTTATTGAACATCTGCAAAGTGCCAGGCATGCTCCTTAGCCCACTCATGTACAATTTTAAATTTTTTTTTACCAACAAAACACTGTAAAATAAATATTATTATTCTGGTTTGTTCACAAGAGAAAATAGAGGCTTGGGAATATTAAGTAACTTGTCCAAGTTCACACATCTGTAAACAGCTAAGCCGTCAAGGGAGGAACCACACCTGGGTCTCCCTCTCCTTCCCATGCTGTGCCCAGAGTTGGTCCTAGCATCTCACTTCTCATGAAAATGGTTAGATGGTTCCGTGCTTCTCCTTCTGGAAATGGCAGTCCCAACATCAACAATCGCATCTGGTGTCTGTGGTCTCTTGTGCTCCTCTCAGAGGCCTCCTCCTGCTCCTCCTCTGCTCCCACTTACTCCCTCCGGAACCTTCTCTCGGGCTGAGCACCACTGACTCCTTGGTGCCATTAGGTCACAATGCCCCTGGGTTCACAGGTCTCAGTTCCCCAGCAAGTGCACAGTGTGGTAAAGAAATCTGTTCATCACAAGAAGTAGAGTGTCATCTGGCAGGACAGAGTTTTTAGAAGGAGGGTTTTTATATAAGCGTTATGATAATGTAATGTCCCCCAAGTCCTCAGAAACCACACTATAGATGCTGTTCTCCACCCCACTTACACATCTGGTGAGTCAAACCAAAAGGAATATCCTAAAACTAACAGGAGAATATTGTTCTATCGAGAGTTCCCCAGGGGCATGGAGAAGTGGCGGCAGTGGGGAGGAGAGGAGGGGGTGCCTGGAAAAGTCGGGGACTTAGAACACTCTAGTGTGTGCAGGTGACCCCATGAGGGCCATAGCCCGAGCCGTGACTACAGGAGCTTAAAACACGTGTTATGTGTTCCGCTATGCTCACAGCAGCACTATACAGAGTAGCCAAAAGGTGGAAGCAACCCAAGTGCCCACTGATGGAATGAATAGAGAACAAACTGTGGTACATACATGAGACGGAATATTATTCAGCTTTATAAAGAAAGGGAATTCTGGTACATGCTACAAGATAGATGAACCTGGAGGGCATTTTATCTAATGAAATGAGCCAGACACAAAAGGACAAATAATCTGTGATTTCACTTGTATGATGTACCTGCCGTAGTCAAAATCATAGAAACAGAAAGTAGAAGGGTAGTGAGAGGGGCTGCAGGGAGGAGAACTGGGGAGGTTTTGATTCATGGGGATGGCGTGTCAATCTTGCAAGATGAAAATGATCTAGAGATTGGTTGGACGACAATGTGAGTGTAGTTAACACTGCTGAACTGTACACTTGAAGATAATTAAGATGGTAAATTTTATGTTATATGTATTTTACCATAATTTTAAAAAATACACATTTTATCCAGATAGATTTATATGAACCCTAAGGATATAATTTGTGAGCCAGGGAGGCAGCTCTAGCTTCAGGTCTCTGCAGCAAGTGAGCTGATGAGGCAGGGAGCAGAGGGCATCAGGTGATGGGGAAGAAGGGGAAGGGTCTTGGAGCAGGCCGTGTAGACCGGGAGGCTGAGGCAGAGGCAGGGAAGAGCATTTCAAGCAGATGGTGCAGCAAGCACAACTCTCCCAGGCAGGGGAAGGGCTCAGTACATTCAAATAACAGCAGAGGTGAGCTCCCCCCAGCACATGCGGAAGTGAGAGAGGGTGGGAGGCAACAGCTACTTCAAAGCACCCCAGGCAATGGGAAGTAGCTGAAATTTTATTCTTGAGGCATTGGGAACCATTTTAAATATTAGAGCATTATCTGACTATTACACATGTTACAATATAGCAAAGAATAGCAGTATTTCCAAGGACCTGAGCTACCAAGACTGCACTGGTAATGATTAGATAACAACCCTGTAGGTCAAACTTCTCCTCAGTAGGGGAGCAATCAGGCTGAGTGAGGTCAGGTCTGACCCCCTCCAGAGCACAAAGCTTGTGATCAGAGACTCCCTGGGTTCAAATACTGGCTCTTCCCCTAGTGTGACCTTGAGCAAGTTACTTGATCTCTCTGTGCCTCACTTTCCTCTTCTGTAAAATGAAAGTGCTAATAATAGGGTCTCACACTGCTTGAGAAGAGGATTCCGTGGGTTGCTGTATGTTCTCATAATCATGCCTGGCACATGGTAGGAGGAGTTTGAGTGTTAGCTGTTCGTATTACTGTGATTACATTGGATTTGCAGGGCCACTGGAGGGGACAGGCACACAGCAGGATCTTTGTCTTCAATTTAGAGATGAAGAGACACGATCTCACTTTGATAAATAAAAAATACGTGTGCTCCAGTCTAAGGCACACCCTGGAAGTAACTACACAGAGACGCTGTTTGAATGTGCATAACGAGGGTATAATGCAGGACCAAGAGGCCGGCCCCAGGTGACCGGCAGGCTGAGGAGGGCTGGGATTTTGGCTTAGAGTGGATTCCTCGTGTTTCTCCATTTGCGTCAGTCCTTCCACAAACTCAGTGCCTCTCAACTGGCCAGCCGCTGAGTGTTTTGGCAAAGGGCCTGGTTGAATTACTCTGCAGGTCCACCTGGGTTGTGTCAAAGCACCTCTTTACCCGTTAGCACTGGGGAGAGGCTCTCTGGCTGCTCCTCCAGAGAACAGGCGGGTGTGCAGGTTTGGGAGTCGTCCAGCTGGCCTTCCCTAAGCTTTGGTTTCTCCATCTGTGAAGTGGGATAATATCACTCATTTCACAGGATAGCTGGGAGGATTAAACCACATGCAGCATCTCACGTGCCTAGGTCTGATATGTGGTCAATGTGTGCTTTCCTTTCTTTCTGGAGCTCACACTAACTTTCATAAAAGAAAATAGCTGAAGGAAAGTCCTGTTTAGTTTATAGCAGCTTCAGCTAAGTCACGGCATCCTTATTAACACTGATGGGGCTGACTCCAGAATCATCAGGAAGATTCATCTCTTCAAAAAACATGTACTGATCACCTACTATTCAATAGCTCCTTCATATATATTCAGTCTTTGCAACAGCTTTACTAGACAAATGCTTTTATCATCATTGTTTTATAGACAAGAAAACTGAGGCTCAAATAGGTAAAGTTTCCCAAGATTGCAGTTTCAGTGTACCTGACTCCCCAAAATTAGCCTTAGATTACTACCCATAAGCCTTTATGCATTGCAATTCAAGGCTATTTGTAACGCTTATAATACCTCCAGCAATGACTTTTCAAAAAGTTGGTTTCTCTCCCTGTATCTTGTCTGCTATTAAGGTGTGAAGTTTAGGGGCTCATGGAAAAAGAAGGGTCAGGTGGGAGAGAAGCATAAAACTTAGGAGAAGCCCCTCACTTGCACAGAGCACCCAGCCCTCGGGAGAAGGGTGAGCGGGGCGGCCAGTTTTAGGAAATAGAAGTATTGCACATCCGGTTAATTGTGTCTGTCAACCCTAAGGGTGGGGGGCATCTCTTGTGTCAGGCAAGGGGATGATTCAGAGGGGAGAGAGTTGGGGAAGAGTCTGTTTTGATCTCAGGGACTCTGTATCACTCGTTTCTCTGAACTTGGTCCAAGATGGCAACACCAGGACAGAAACCCCAGAGAGGCTGAAGGGAAAGCTGGATGAGAAGTTCTGGAAACCTATTTCTCCATTAGGACTATAGGGCGAGGCCCCTCACAGGGCAGTGCCCCACCAGCATGCAGCAGCCAGCAGCTGGAGCAGGAAGTTGGGGCTGAGTGGCACAGCCAGAGGCAAACGCACCAGTGCCCTGGGCTTTGTCTGGTACAGAAGAGGCTTCACATTTCTGCTTGCTGTGGGGATAGGGCGCGGGATGCACATGGTAGCTGAGGGTAGAGAGCCAGGAGCCCAGCGTGAGGCCTGTGTCCTGCTGAGAGCTGAGGCTGCCACATCTGGGGCCCAAGACTGAGAGTCAGAGTCAAGACAGGAATGACCCGACCAGACACGTGGGGGCAAAGTCGGAGGACAGCAGAGTCTCTTAATTCCCTCATGCTCCCTCAGTCCTGGATTTTAGCAACAAATAGCAGCAGAAAGCCTTGTGATGACCAGAGTTTGCACAATTTAGGAAACTAGATGGTGAGTTATTCCCCATTATTGGCAAGTTTAAGAGCATATGTGTGTGTGATTCCTCTACACAGTGGTGTGGGACAAGAGCCAGAAGGGATCAGATGTAGAAAATGAAGAAGGTGTGATTATGGAACTCCCTAATTTGTAGTTTATTATTTTATTGGCCCCACTACTAAAAAGGAGGAAGTACATTCCTTTCCTGGCAGAGTGAAAATGCTGCAGAAAACTACTGTAGAGAGAACTCAAAGAAATAATGGAAGTGCTTTGGCTTCAAGCAAGGGTGTGATCAGTAGTGAGCGCAGAACTGCTGTTCCATGCCCTGTAGCACCACTTTGCTCCTAGGGGCAAGGACAGTACTTGTCCAGCTAGGGTAAAATTTCACTTGAAAGTCAAGCAAATGGCTGTGGTGACATGGAGGAAGGCTTTTAAGCTGGACTTTAAAGGTACAGAGCCTTTCTATGGGTTTAGATAGGCAAAGAGAGGTTGCCCAAATGAGGAGACATGGAACATAAGCCTATAGGACGTGCTCCACAACAGCAAGGGGCCAGTGTGGCTGGATTCTCTCCTGAATATACTGGGGTGCTGGTGTCAGAACCCACATGCCAAGATGTTCCAGAGAAGTTCAAATTAAAAGAACCATAACAGGAACTTCTGTGCTTGAGCGTTAAGGACCAGAAACAAAAATATAGATAGATGCTATAGGGGTGTGGGAGAAGGCAGCTAAGTGTGATTAAGCATGCTGTGTGTGCTGTATGTGCCAAGTTACGTGTCTGTCCCTTTGCAAATGTTCTTTTATTTTTTCCCTACCACACTCTTACTCAATTTTGAAAGTGGGTAAATAGACGAATTTTGCTTATTCACATCTCTGAGCTTGGATTGCCTTTCTTACCTGTGCCCTTTGAGCAAGCTTCAGGAGAAGATAGGGCCAAGGATGGCAGCTAGAGGAAAGCACATGGCAGCCCCCAAAATCTACTCTCTCCTTTGAGTAGGAGCTGGGCTAATGGCTGCTCAGATAGAGACTACATTTCCCAGCCTCTCTTGCAGCTACGTGTGGTCATGTGACTGAGCTAGTGCAATGGGATGCCAGCCAAAGTGACTTGTATCTCTTTTTTATCTGGATGTTCAAGACACAGATGTCTGTTCCTCCAGGCTCTCTCCTCTTCCTACAACCTGGGGCATGAGCGTGGCGGTGACCCTGCTTCAGGCATGCAGACAAGGACAGCTACAGGGACAGAGCAGTCAGATATGATTCCTTACAGGAGCCATCACAGACATGTGCAGTCACCTCAGATCTATCGTATAGATAGACATAAATTTTTATTTCTTTTATGTCTTTTGCTTTGGAGGTTTTTAGTTCCATTTAAACTCAGCCTTAACTCTAGTATAGAAATTGAGGTTTGAAATTGGGGTGCCGCCATAAGCAGAAACTCAAATTATGCGGCAGCAGAGAAAAGCTCACCAGAAATACTCGGCTTACAGGAAGACACATAGAGAGGCAGATTCCAAAGCAAGTATTCAATCCCCAACATGGCTTTTCCCAGCATGTGTCTCAGGGCCTGGGACAGGATAATAAAATGTCAGCTAAAAGACTCCCTGAGTTCACTCACTTAGTTCTCACAGCAACACTGAGAAGCAGGTACTGATTTTTTTACTGTTTCAAATGGGGATATTGAGGTTAGAGTAGTTAAACGATTTGCCAAAGATTACACAGCTATTAAGTGGTAGAGCTGGGATTTGAACCCAGGCATTCTGGGGTCAGGGTTCTACCTCCTTATAGAAGTCGAAGCAAAATTCTGTTGGACAAAGAGGTGCTGCCTCGTCTCTCTTATTACTTCTCACTCTCTGTGCATGCTTTTATCTCTGCTTTTAAGGGTGCTGCAAAAGGCTTCTGATATATAAGCCCCCAAAGTAGATCTATGACTCCTCCATGTTAAAAATAGTAATTATCATCGATTTCATATTGAATGTGTTTCAGGCTACACACAAGGCTCTGTCACCTGAGCCCTTCAGATGACTGCCACCTGCCAGCACGCCCAAGATCCCCACTTTGGTTTCTCTGGATTTATGTCTGAGCAGTGGGGAAAAGGAGGGTTGGTTATCAACACAAGATGGTTTAGATTGGGCTAGGCAATGTCTCAGGGCATGCTCTGGAGCCTTCTGCTAAAATATCTCATTTCACTCTCCCAATAACCAGAGATTGGTTATGTCATTGTTGTCATTTTTAGGATTAGGAAACAGAGACTAAGAAAATTTATGTAATTTGGTTAAGAATATCCAGCTTATATGGGTAAGACTTGAATTCAAGCCCTTGTGATACCGGGCCCACGTCCTCAATCCATTTATTCTATACTCCTTTCCACAAGGCTGTGCCACAGAGCCAAGGCCATGCCCATACAACACTTGAACCAGTGACTGGAAAGATGAATGAGTGGAGTGCAAACTGTTTGAGCTTAGCAAATTATCTGATTTGTAGTTTGCCATTCAATTATTTGTTCATCCTATTATTGTATTTGCTGCTAGTCATAAATCAATCAAATATGAGGTACGTTATCTACATTTAAAAACTGACTTTTCTTTCCTCCTTCCTTTTTCTGCTCTAACAACATTCATATTTCATCTGAAGGAATGTAGTCAATCATGTCCTGGGGTGTTGACTGTAGATATCCTTACCTTATCATAAAACAATAAACTTCATCTCTGTGTGCACACAAACTTATCAAAGCAACGAAATCTAAATAAAATGTAACTTCCTTGAGATTTTACCATGCATCACCACTTTCATGCTTAAGAATGATCTACAGTTATTTCTGTCTATTAAAGGAATGAATGTTTAGATTTTTTTCTAATACTTTTTATTTGAGCCACCATGGTAGGACAAAGAGGCTTCTTTTATTCTACCTCGGGGTGTGGTGTCATCTGCAAAGACTGCTGTAATTTGAATGACCCCTTGCTGAGGAGAAGGGAGAAGTCAAGATTGCTAGACTTAGAGTTTAGGGTACTCAGCTGATTATGCAGCTGATTTGAGGGGAGGGGTCCTCACAGCAGTGTCTTGGGGAAGCAGAAGAACACTTCAGTGTAGAAAGTTGGATATAATGGATGTAACCTGGCAGAAGAAGACCCTGGGCAGCTGGGAACCCATGCTGTAAGCAAGGCAGGTAGTAGCATTATGACTCCTGATGGAGAACATGGCTTTGTGTTGTAGGTGGCGAGAGCAGTGGGGCCCAGGGCAAGGAAATCAGAGGATCAAGTTGGAAATTGAGTCACAAAACCTAAGAACATGTTCAGGTGGCTGGTCTCTGGTGTATGACATCACACAAGAGGCCATGGGTTGAGCAGAAGCCAGCAGCCCTGGTCTGAGGGCATTTCTTTAATTTTGAAACCCATTTGTTGGAGAGGTGGGAGTCACTACCATCTTTGCACACACCTTGCTCTCTATCAGCCAAGGGATGGATGGGGCAGTGCCTTCTGGGAAGGTGTTGACTAGCACTAGCTGGGAGAGAATGGGGAGAAGAGGAACTGACAACATCTGAATTACTAACAAGATCTGAGTTTCTGCACTCGATTCATTTTAATGTGTTTTGCTTTCCTTGACTCTGACAGCACCCTCACTTTGAAAATCAGCCTGGTTGTACGAGTGATGGGTCCAGTGACCTCAGCCATATTATTGACCAAGATATAAGCCTTCTCATCCGCCGAGTTTAGAAATGAGGTCTACTGGAAATGATCTAATTCCTTGTTACTCAAGGTGTGGTCCGGGAAGCAGCTCCGTTGGCCTCCCTGGGAGCTTGTTAGATGAGTGAAACCTCAGAGCCCACCCTGACCTGCCAAACCAGAATCTGCTTCTAAGATGGACCCAGGTGATTCCTGTGCAGATACAATTTGAGAAGCACTGATTCCATTGATTCCATGATTGGAGGGAATTATGTCCTTTATTCTGCCATTGTATTCAGTCATACAGCCTAGAGGGAGAGGCGTGGACAGGAAGATTGAGTGTGTAAGGCAGTTCTGTCATTTATTGGGTTTGTAACTTTGGGCAATTAATCCCTGTATCATCTTGATCTCCTTATCTATAAAGTGAACACAGTAACATCCATATCCTGTGCGTGTGAGGATTACTGAAACAGTATCATGTGTATGAAATGACTGCGTATGGTGCCTGAGAAATGGCAGAAGCTGGGTGCACAAGAGGATGACCACCCTGCGCTGCAGCGTGGTGGTCTCCGTTGCTATACACGGCAGGTTTTCCTCAGCGCGCTCAGCTGCAAGGCTCCGTGGAAACTGAATGGCAAGTGGGTTGGGGGAAGGAGGAAGCCAGGAGTGACAGATCTGGGCACAAACTGCAGAGGCTTCTGGTCAGTAGGAATCTCTCTCTTGAGCCCTCTGTCCTCTTAGAGATGGTCACTGATGGTCTCAGCAGGTCCTGACCCCTGGTCCAAACCACACTCGCCAGTCAGGAAGGGGGTGGTTCTTGAAAAAGTCTGGCTGCCTTCAGCTTGGGATTTACTTTCCCTTGGATTAGGCCAACTTGTCTCACCCCATTAAACTGCCAGCACTAGATCTGAGACTCTCAAACCTCAGTATGCATTAAAACCAGCTGAGACCCTCTACAAAACACAGATTCCTGGATCCTAAGCCCGAGACTCTGGTTCAGTAGGTCTGATATGGGGCCAGGCACAAGCATGCCTAACCAGCTTTGGGTAAGGCTGATGCCGTGGCCCGTGGATCACATGCGGAGCAGCAGTGCCCTCGGGGATGCTGACGAAGGGGGTCTGGGGCCACACTTTGGGGAACTCTCCACAAGACTGCACTAAACTGTCGGGTGCAGGCTCTGACTTACCCATCTTTCCTCCACACCCTTCTCTGACACTGCCCTGCTGCCCACATACAGGGGCTAAATAAGCATTTTTTTAAATTAAAAAACTCCTACAAATCTGCAACATCTCTGCTAGTCTTTACAGACGGGAACCTTACCCTGACACCTTTTCCCAGAAGCTAGGACTGAGCCTTTTGCCCAGACTACGAGTTTCCTGTGGCTGCTGCAACAAATTCCTGCAAACTGGGTAGCTTAAAACAACAGAAACGCAGTCTCTCCCTGTCCTGCAGGTCAGAAGTTTGAAGTCAAGGTGTCAGCAGGGCCAGGCTCCCTCCAAAGGCTCCAGGGGAGAATCTTCCCTGGCCTCTTACCAGCTTCTGGTGGCTCCTGGATATCCTCAGCATTCCATGAATTGCGGCTGCACCTCTTTATCTCTGCCTCTGTCTTCACGTGGCCTCTTTGCTGAGTGTTTGTGTCTCTCCTCTTCTTGTAAGAAACTAGTCATTGAATTCAGGGCCCACCCGAACCCACTATGACCTCATCTTTTTTTTTTTTTTTATTTCAGCATATTGCAGGGGCACAAATGTTTAGGTTACATATATTGCCTTTGCCCACCCAAGTCAGAGCTTCAAGTGTGTCCATCCCCCAGACGGTGCACCCTTCATCTTAGCTATTAATAATTACATTGGCAAAGACTCTATTTCCAAATAAGGTTTCTGAGGTTTCAGATGGGCATGAATTAGAGGGTGGGAGGGCACTTTTCAACCCACTACACCCAGAATGGGCAGGCCTGACCCATCTGATTTGGAGTTCAATAAAGTCAAGTAGGCCACCTCTGCATTCTCTTGGTCACATCTCTACGGAGCTTCTGTGCTCTGGACGACAGCTTTAAGCTTGACGCCCTCTGGCTCTGCTTTCATGTGCGTTCAGCCTTGCTCCTTGCATTCTCATCTGACTCTCATGTGGCAGGTGTTAAACCTGGAATTTCCCACACTTTCTTCTCCTGGGTCATCTTCCTACAGCCCATCAGGGACCCCCATGCCAGTAGCAAGTTTCCAAACTAGGACAACAAGGGGCTGAGAGTGGGCCAGGGCACACAAAGTTAAAGGAAGAGAAGGTAAATCTTTCTGGATTATAAATTTTTCTGGGAGATCTTGGTGGAAAACTGATTTTAATTAAAAGAAATACAGTGATGTTGAAGAAATGAATGCTCAATGTACATTGCTTTTTAAGAATAAATATGGCAGACTTCAAATCCATTTCAAGCTTGTGTTGAGCTACTTGGATTACTTCTTTCTGAAACTTCATAATTCTCTACTTTGGGGGCTCTCAAGTGGGGGAGAAAATTCCAGCCCCTTAGTCTTTTGAACAAGACTGTCTTTGATGTGGCCCTGCCTTCCCGTCTAGCCCCACACTCTCACTTTTCCACCCACGCAGCACTCTGTGCTCCCGTGACACCAATCTCCTTGGGAAGGCCCAGATCTTTCATGCCTCTATGCCCCTGTACACACTGTTCCTGCTGCCTGGATACCTTTGTTCCGTTCACACCTGACTGGTATCTATTCACCCTTTCCGGCCTTACTCATGTTTCACCTCTTCCCGGAACCTTCCTGAATTCTTTGAAGTGAAATTAAGTTCCCCTCCACTGCACCCATCCTGTGCTTGCCCGTAATCTCAGGCACTCCCGTGTTCTGGCACACACTGCCCTTTGCTGCCATTAGCCTGTACATTTCCCTTAGAGACTGAACACAGTGTGGAGCAGTAAACACATCATCATTGCCCCAGCATCTGACAGATGGCCTCGCATGGAGTCTGCACTCAGTTTATGATGTGCCAGATGACAGAACACACGAATGGGACAGTGAATGAACACCCCTGGCTTGAGGACTCAGCCATGTCCACTAAGACTCCTATGTTAGTTTTTGTTGCTGCTGTACCACATTGCCACAGACTTAAGAGGCTTAAGACAACATAAAATTTATTCTTTTATAGTTTTGGAGATAAAATGTCTGAAATGGGTCTCACTGGGTCAAATCAGGGTGTCAGGAAGCTGCATTCCTTCTGGAGGCTGCAGGGGAGAACTTGTTTTCTTTTCCAGCATCTAAAGACTGTCTGCATTCCTTGACTCACGGCCCCTTCCTCCATCTGCAAAGCCAGCTGCGTAGTGGCTTTGTCAAGTCTCTCTCTGAGCCTCCTGTCTCCCTCTTCCATTCATAAGGACCCTTGTGATTACACTGGGCCTCCCTGGATAATGTAGGATAATTCTTCATCTCAATCATATCTACAAGGTCTCCTTTGCCATATAAAGAAACTTTTGCAGGTTCTAGGGATCAGGATGTGGGCATTGCTGAGGGGCCTTTATTTTGCCCATCACAAGTCTCATAGTCCAAAGTCCCATCCTCAGCCACCTCCAAGCAATGACAAAGGTAACCAGCCTGCCATCCGCTGGGCAAAGGAGCTCCAATAATGTGAAAAACTGTCATGCAGGTTGGGCTTCAGACTTCCCCCTGCCCCCGCACCTGTGCTAAGACCTCCTTCCCAGCTTCCTCCAACTGCACAAGTGAATGAGTCCCTGGGAACGCCATTAACCCACTCACCAAATGTGCAAGTAAATGAGCTGCCAGCGCAGATTAGTTCTTCAGGTGAGAGAGCAAGATGTCTGAAGGCAGGATCCCTCTTGGAAGATGATCCGACAAAGGGAATGTGTTCATTAGTGTGGCAGCCGTGCGCTTCCGAGGAAGAGGGAGAGGGAGGGTGGGTGGGGGCGCGGACAGGCCCAGATGGAGCACGAGTTCTGGCCGTGCTTGCTCTTCCCAGTGTTCATTCTCTGCCTGGTGCAGAGAACAGTCTCCTAAGAATGCAGGCTGTGACTTTGGGGCAGAGTGACTGGGCGTGAAGGTGTGCGTTATGCTCCTTCCTCCCAGCCTCACTCCCCAGAGGTGAGCTGAAAATCGGCCATGTGCCTGTGCTGTGTTTGCAAGTCAGGGCCAGAGAGAGGAGGCGCCCAGAGCCCTGTGGGGGTGACGAGTGACCATAAAGGATGAAGGGCTGGGATTGAGCCGGGAAGGCCGATGCATAGCTGAGGACAGAAATCACAGCCTCCACCTTCCAAAATGAGATGTTAATGTGGCCAAAGAGCTTTGAGCTGGAACTGTTTGATGTGAAGTCACCCAATGTTAGTGTCGAGAGGCAACGGAGGAGCCCAGACAGAGCAGCAGGTTTGACACTTTCTCCCCGTTATCTGCAGGGTGTTCATGGAGAGCTGTGGACCCCAAGCGGCCCTTTGCTCTGTGTCATCTCTGAAGTAGGCCCCGTACTTAAACTGACATGAGGCTTGAAGGAGGAGGAATGAGCAGAGAGCAGGCCACAGTCTCTGGCTCCAGCTGTATGCTTACCGTTCCAACCTCGGGACCTCGCCCATGCTGTCTTGGAGATGGGGAGATGGCGGTGCTGCAGCCTTTGTTCTCATCCTGGTGACATCCACTAAATGCGCCCCCCTTAGAGAGATGATCTGAGCCACCCTGCTAAAGTAGCCCACCTGCCCGCCCCGGTTAGTCTCCATCTCAGAACATCTCAGAACCTGCCTTTGTCCTTCAGAATGTGCCTCTGGTTGCAGCTCCATTTCTCTGTCCCTGGGACTTTGTCTCTGTCTCTTTCCATGTCCCTCTCCTTGTCTGGCTTATGCACTGCGGGGCCCCAGTGTCCAGAGCTCCACAAATCTATACTGAATAAATAAATGAGGACATTTTAAATCTTCTGTTTTATAAGAAGCTGCAGTCAAAGACACCAAATATATATATATATATATATATATATATATATATCAAATATTTGGTTGAAGGAAAGCTGAGCGTTAGGGTTGACAGGATCAATGACAGTTAGCAAGCAACATCCCTGACACTGGAGCTCGGGGTACCCAGGTGGGAATGGTGGCTCCACACTCACCTGGACGATACACTCCCTGAGGACAGAGATAGTGTTCCAGTGCCTAGAGAAGCGACTTGCCACTGTCATTGGAAGAATACATTATGGGTGCATATTTGTGTCTGGTCCCTTTTTCAGTTCTTCTTCTACTAGAGTTTTTCTTCCTTGGACCAAAGAAAGCCTGAGCTGCTTTTATGCAATCCCATTCCTTTGTTCCTTTTATTTCTTCTTATTTTTAGGGGAAAAAAAATGAATCTACTGTGATTACAGTGTAATTGTGTTATTAGTGCTCTTCTCCCCCAGCCCAAGAAAAGGGTGATTATTTAGAACCTTCATATATTCCTAGCTTTTTTGACTAAATAGATGTTGAGATGGTATTTTGAGATGCTATGTTCCCTGCTATCCGGAGTTTTTCTTTCTAGCATGCAAGGAAAACCCCGGATCTGTGGAAACTTGTAAAAATCCTTCTCCAGGCTTTTGAATTTGTATACAGGGGTCCCTGCTAACACATTGGGCCATCAAGAGGGAGTTCTCTTCCCCGTTAGGAGTGTGAACTTCCAGCCCAGTCCCAATTCTAATTGGAGTTTTATTTTCTGGAGTGGAAAGTTAGGCTTGGCACAAAATGCCTCTTTGTTTATGCCCATTCTCCTGTGATAGAAAAGCCACTAATTTTCCAACACAGAGGCTGGTGGCCTCTACCAGTCATTCTCTAAGACTGATTTTCTTTCCTTTTTCTCATTTTTCTTCCTTCTCTCCTCCCTCCTGGGTTTTAATCCTTTTTCCTCCAGTTGCTTATTGAATGATCTTGGTCAAGTTATTTGACCTGCTTTAGTCTATTTCCTCCTCTGTAAAATAACAGTATCTAACTTATAGTTCTGCCTTTCATATTAAATGAGAAATGTCTGTGAGGTCCTTAACAACTTGCCTGGACCATAATAAATGCCTAGTAAATGAGAGCTATTCTTCTTTCTAATTGCTTCATTCTCACCCTTTCTCTGTCCTTCTCTTTCTCCTTTTATTTTCCTTATGCACTTTTTTTTCTAGTACATACATTATTCCTCCTTTTGCTCCTTTTTTATCTCCCCTTTGTAATTCAGCTCTATTGATTATCTAATGATTAGCTTGATCAGAAGTTGCATTATCATTCATCTGAAATATATGGTTGTGTTTCAGGGCCCTGGAACTAGTGTGCATCCTTAAAGAGTTGGTTTATAATGTTATTGATATTTATGGCATCAGAACAATATTGCTTTGTTTTCTCTCCAGCAGCCACTAGATTGCAGAGATAATCACAGAAGAGTTTATGTTTCCCTAATCAGGAGCAACAAGGAAGCCACCTCTTAATCTAAGGTAAGATTTTTCTCTGGACAAAGCAAGTAAGAAATATGGTTTTTATGCTAGGACTTGCATCGTCTCTCCTTCTGAATTGGGCAGAGGCTCATAAATTGTTTTCCCAATGTTTTCAGGTCAGCTGTTAGCTATGTTTGCTGACTCTCTGAATTATTGGCCAATTGTTGGCACCTTGTTATTTATGGGAACATTTCTATTGCCTATTTTGGCAAGAAATTCTGTTATCTGAAGGAATATACCATTCAGCAAATCAGAGGTTAATACCAGGTGATTGCCACATGTCAGCTCCTTAACGTTCACCTTCCTCAGCAGGTATTATATTATTCCTTCAATTTGTAGCACTGTTAACATTTTCTCAATTTGAGGAAGCAGAGAAGTTTTTCAGAGTGATGATTTCATTTATATGCCAAAAGAGCCTGGTTTTTTTTTTTTTTTTTTTGGTTTTTTAATTCTGTGCATATATATTCATGTATGAGACAGAAACAGTTATAGGCAGGATATTTGTCAGTGTCTAAATGCAAGGATCAATACTTATTGACCACAGGACAATCACTGGTATGTCAAGTTATAGTAAGTTTCATCCTGCCTGTCGTTGAGCGCTGCGCCCGACACGGTGCTGAGGTCATTGCATATACTGGCCAATTGACTGCACAATGACTCTGCGAGGCTGAGCTATGGTTGCCGTTTTGCACATGAGGAAGCAGGGCGGTGAGAGGCAAAAGAGGGGTCAGCATGAACAGAAGGAGGTGGAGTGGATGTCGTATGTGAAGCGATGGAAGTGAGTCCACTTGGTACTGCAGGGCATGGATCCTAGGAAGAGCCCAGTGCAGCCCTTACTTGCAGTGTGGCCTCAGACAGGCATTTCATTTCCTTGCACTTCAATGTGCTCATCTATGTGTGCAACTGGGGCATCTGTTCCTTTCCTACCAACGTCAAAGGTTTGGGGTGAGTATCAGGTGAAGCAACAAGCCGTGAAGCCAATTTACAGTTTGCATAAGACACTGTGGAACTTTAGTAGTAGATATTCTATCCCAAAGGTTGAGATGGCACCTGAGGGAAGGACTGACATTTGTTGAGTATTTACTGTGATCTGGCAGAGTTCCAAACACCTTTGTGTGTGTTCTCTTATTTGAACCACACAAAACACCAAGTTGAGTTATTGCTCTTATTCTATCATAAGAAAAACCTGAGGGTGAGGAGGGACAGTAACTCGCTCAATGATACACAGCAGATGAGCAATAAAGATGAGGCCTGAACCTCTCTTTCCCCTGACAAAGCCTGGCACTTCCCACTAAGTCATACTGGTAAAACCAAAGGCACGTTTCAGCCCCTCTTTAAAACAAACAAACAAATAAAATCAAGCACCTCAGTAAGGGATATCTATCAAAAGGATGCAAATATAATGTGGTTGGTGGGTGGGAGCCAAGATGGCCAACTTGAGACATTGCTTTTTGGATCGTCCCAGCTGGAAGGTAAAATATTGAACTGAAGAAAGCAGAGAGCAGTTGCAGCTCAGGTGTGGGTCACAGGAAGAGACAACAGAGACATCTGGGGACCCAACCGAGAAAAACTGCAAAACTGAGAAAGAAGAAGATAGAGAAGAGAAGAGAAGACAGTGGCATCGTTTGAACTCAGAGAGGCTTGGAGCTCAGGGAAACGGTAGGGAGGTGGGCTTCTCCCCCCCATAGGTACCTTCAGTGACTATTGAGACATAAAACATTTTGGAGGCCCTTCCACCCTCCATGAGCCCAGGCACAGCAGCTAAATAGGAACAGTGAAGTGAACCCAGTGATCCACAGGAGTTTGGGTGTTCAACACTCATGTGCACACATGGTAGTAAAATTCAATGGAAATAAAACAGGTGGGAGGAGGAAGAAGGGATGGGTAAATTCACTCCTGATGGGTACAAGGCACACAATCTGGCTGATGGTTACACTTTTAACTTTCACTCAAACTGCACAAAAGCAATTCGTGTAACCATATGTTTCTACCCCAGTAATATCCTGAAATTAAAAATAATAATAATAATATGGTTGGATCAGATCCCTTTAAGAATCTTTCTAGCTCTGACCACATCCTTTGTTGAATATTTATTGAACAACAGCTTGCCAGAGAATCTGTAGTTCTTCAACGAGTTCTATTGACTTCCTTATCTCCACCCAGTCCTGTGATAATGGATAGTGCAAAAATAAAAAACAAACAAACAAGCGGTGAGTGGATAACTCTACTCATCTCACAGACAGATATATGAAGGTTTTAGATGTACAGTCATTTGGTCATTTTCAGGTCCTGCTTCCTTGATGTTCCAGTAACCGGGTAAATCATCTATTTGACAGCTTGGAAGCAAGCGAAGCACAGAGGGCAGTGGAATCCAGACTGTGTGTTGAGAAACAACCAATCGCCAGGCAAATATGGGCTTTGGAATCAGCTTACCTGTGTCTGAATCTTGGCTCTTTCCTTAATGAGCATCAGCACCTGGGCCAAGGCTCTTATCTGAGCTTCGGTTTTGTCATCTGAGAAATGCAGATAGTCACAGTGCCTGGCCCTGCTTCTGGCTATCATAGGTTCTTAGCTGACATGAGCTTCCCCTTCCCCTACACTGATCGGTGGTTGAGGAAGGCTCCTGGTTGAATTCCAGAGATCTGGCATCTCACACAGTTATTTTTCCAAATGAAGCCCCCAAGCTATTTTGATGATTTTCTTCCCCCTCCTTTTACAATGAAGTGACAAAGGTCTTTCTGGTTGTTTTGTTTTTCCTTTTTGTAAAGTAGCCAGGATAACAAACTTCATGCAGTATTGGCTGTGCAATACATTTCCATGCTAATTAATAGCAGCCCCAATCGGGTGAGATTTTCTTAGGAAAATAAATTACATATATTCAGGTGTCTGGTTTTTACTGCCATTAAACTTAACTACCCTGTTTGTGTCTCTTTATTGCTCTTCTTTTATAAGGACCATAAAAAATAAGCTACAATACTTCAGCCAGGGGCCTGGAGGAAGCCGCCTTTTCATATTTCTAATAGCTTCAAATAAAATATGTTCAAGCACTCCTGGCCATCTGGCTGCAAAAGGTTGTTTAGAGAGGCCCCCGCTTTCCCCACCCCTGGTTCTTACAAGCATCAATTCTATTTTCCAATTCCTTTGCTGGATTAAATTTATGAACTGTTCAGCCCTTTGGGTGATAAATTTATTGATTGTGACCATTTCCTCTTTCTAGTTTCCAATTAACATGATTGGTATGGAATCTACGGAGACAGCTTAGGTCTTTTTCCTTTCATCTTGCAGCTCAGGAGCTGAGTCAGCACAGATTTCAGCCTCCCCCTCTTTAACTTTCCTACTCACACACCTTTTAGAGCATTTGACAATAGCTCAATATTATTTCCATTCATTTGGAAAAAAAAAACCTGGATTTAAAACCTGCAGATGCAGCTTATAAGTTTTCTTCAAACATTTTCATTCAGTACAGGTAATTTCCTATAACATTTTCATCTTATGGGCAGCTTCATATTTGCGTGGGAAAATAGATCCAGCTTCTAATCAGACAGTATTACAAGTGAATGTGATGCTTTTTACAAATGGAAAGTGACATGAAGGTAGAGAGTAATAAGGAAATGGGAATTTGCTTCAGGGTGTTCATGACTAGCGCAAAGCTGGTGCACAGAAAAGAGATGTTCTTCTCCAATAATGTAGCTGAATTCTGGAACTCTGGAGCCAGAAGGCTTGGGTTCAAGTTCCAGTTCTACCTCTTCCTGGACATAGAACCTTGGAAAAATTACTTAGACTCTCTGTGTTTTAGTTTCCTCATGTATAAAATGAGAATAATAATCACAGGATATATTTTATTACTGTGAGATTAAATAAAATAAAATCTGCTAGGGGCCGAAACTGCAATGCTATGTAAATGTAATTATCAGCTAAAACATTTATCAATAGCCTATTACTATTTCCTTCAGCTAATATTTGTTAAGCACCTGCTGTGTGCTAAGTGTTCTTCTAGGTACTTGACATGGTCCAAAGGTGAAGCAGAGCCTTCAAATTCAACCCAAGCATCACATTCAAGGGGGAGCTTTTTCTGTGCTTAAATCTCTGCTCAGACTGGATCTCCTATCATGAGTTCTAATAAGACCAGGACCTCTTCTCTGCAACTGTGAAGGTTAGAAGTCTATACTGGGTGTGCTATTTAAGTACTATTTCACCTGCTAACCCATAAGCCTCATGAGAATGGGAGCTGTGTCTGTGTTGGCTCCGTGTTTAGTGTGAGGCTCCGCACATGCCAAGAGTCCGATCAGTATTCGCTGAATGTCAAATGGAGGTAGAGTCCTTTCCCTTGAGGACCCTGCATTTTAGCAAAGTTATCAAACAAATTCTATAATAAAACTATATATTAAAAATGTGGTAGACACTTGAATTGCCAAAATCTTACTCCACACTGGAAATTGAAGAAATCTTCCTGGTGCAGGACCTTGAAGGGTGAGTAGGAGTTCTTTAGGCTAAGAGGGGAAGTGGGGTACCCCAGGCCGATGGAAGAGCTTGCTCCACTGTGTAAAGGTCTGAAGGTGTGCTGGGGACTGATGGCGTGGCTAGGCCTCCAAGAACACGACAGAGGAGGGTCAGGAGACTGAGCCTAACACGGGTACTCTTGTCTCAGAGCACACAGCTCAACGCCTTGTGTGGAGTTGCTGCTCAACAGATATTTTCTCGCTGAATGTTGAATGAAAGATCCAGTGCCCATCCTTAAGGAGAATACTAAGTATGTGGCTATCAAAGTACAAAATATTTACCATTTAAGACACAATGGTTGGTATGTTATTTAAGACACAGGTTCTGGCAAAGGTAATAAAGACCAAATACAACAGTGAGACAATTACCTTTCTCTCCTACAACAGTCTGAACATAAAGAGTATAGGGCTGGTCCAGCATCTCGATGGCACTTGGGACCTGGGCTCCCTGTGTCTTGAAGCCCATCTGACCTTGGGGTTCAAGATGGCTGTCCCAGCTCTCTGCATCTTATCCACATGTTTCAGTGGATGAAGAAGGATACAGGAGGCTACTACACTATTTCAGCTTATCTTCCACTGACTGGGAACTGGCTCTAAGAGAAGCTTGGAAACGCAGTCTTGAGCTGGGTCACCATGTACCTGGCTAAAATTTTAATTACTATGGAGGGAATTTGAGCAAATATTGGTGTGACACCTAGACATTTTTGTTTCTGCAAATTCTGTGCATGGTCAGGAGCCTGCTGAGATGAGAGTTATTGAATGTGAGGTCCAGAGACACGAAACTTGAGAAAACCGGCTCCAGAGGGGACTCTAGTTCAACCTCCACCCTTCCTCGACTGTGTAGTCAGACTTATTTCAGTTAAAAAATATTTCTGAAGGAAAGGATTGGTTCAACCTATACCTGCCACTGTGTGAAAATACTTTGATGTGCATATACCAGTTAGGAGAGGTGTTACGGGTCATTTTCTACTATTCAAATATAATGCTTCAGAATGAGCAATTTTTTAATAAATTTGCATTCCTTTATTTGTATTAGGAATATTTTTTATAATGTGGGAGAAAATTGGGTGTGTTTATAATTCGTTCAGCATGATTTAGGAGCCATGGTGACATGGGAACCACTGTCTGCGTTATCTGTCACAGAGTTTGAGAGCTGGTTATGCTTGGAATGCTTCCTTAATTTATGTCACAATGGGGTTGGAGGAGGTTGGGAACTAAAGAAAAACTAAAGCAATGCAGAATCTGGGAAAAGGGGAATTCACTGCACTCATTCCTTCAGGATAGAAGGGAGAATCAGGCCAGAGGTATTGCTGGGGAGAATCTAAGACCAGAGGCTGTGACAGTGATAATTATGTGTGGTTCCACATCTCTTATCAGATGATTTTTTTTCCAGAAAATATTCACTCCCCTCCCTTGCGCTTTGGGGTGGCTATTTTCCCACTCCACTAACTCTTGCTTGGACACCAGAAGGTGAGCAGATTTAATAAGAGCAGATAATGCAGGCACTGTTTAAATGTGCTTGCATAGTTTGGCTGGGCTCCTGGGCTCCAGTGATTTGCCTTGGGAAGTTCAAGCCCAGGAAGGTTACTGCACCTTCAGGCTGGGCCCCCTAATGAAGACAGGCGGAGCAGACCCAACCGCAGCCTGGAGCCAAGCCTGCTGCCTGGAGCAGGTCTGCCAGCAGAGACCAGCCCACACGAGCTGAACTGCAGCTGGCAGCAGACCCACGAACATAGGAATAAATGTGCTCATAAGCCACTGAGTTTGGGATTGTTTAATCATGCAGCGTTAATGCAGGAATAGCTCACCAATACACAAAGCTTCTGAGTTTTGCTTTCTATTGTTTTCCGATATGCATCACAAATTAAAAATACATTATTTCTCATGCATGCCACAGTCTGTTGAAGATCACAGTGGGGGTGGTGAGAAAGGGCTCTGCTCTACACAGTCACTCATGGATTCAGGCTCCTTCCATTTGGGTATCTGCCATGCCCCCAGGGCCCCAGAGGGTTCCCCCAGACCCCACACATCTGTCAGCAGACGAGTGAAGAAAGTGGAGAGGGCTGCTCAGAGGGCTTACAGGTTCTGTGCACATTTCATTGCCCAAAAATCGGTCTATGGCTGACCTAATTGGAAGGATGGCTGAAAAAAATGGTCCCATACAAGGCAAGAGTCCTAGTGGACTATACAGGGAGCACAGAATCCACACCACGGAGCTCAGCAGAGGGAATTCAACATGAGGTACTGGTTACAGAAGTGTTGGAAAAGCAGAAACCAGGAGAAGGTAAGGCAACCCAGAGATCAGCAGCTGCAGGAAGCTGTGGCCACCCCCAGGGCTGGCAGGCCAAAGAGCAGAGTGATGCTATCAACACCCAAGTGCAGGCACTGCCCGAGAGAGCCCGAACCTTGGCAGAGGGGCCTCCAAAGATCCAGCCAAGTTGTTGAGCGCACAGTGCTACCTGGCATGAGATGAATCTACAGAAGGAAACTGAAACCACAAAGCACAGTTATGTCACATGATTTAGAATGACCAGGAGGGAGCTAGAATTAGTGTGAGCTCACCAGGGTGAGAGCTGGAATACTGAGGAAGCCAGAACCAGTACATTAGACTCCACCAGAAGCAGAGCAAAACGGGAAGACGTACCCTGGCTTCTCCCCCTGTCCTAGGCTGGTGTCCTGGAATCCGATCCTGAAACAGGGAAGTGTGTGCACGTCATTTACTAAGAGAAGCTCCCAGGGGGAGATCTGTATGACTAGGAAAGCATGCCAGCAAGAGGAAGGGATTTAAGCAAGGATGGGGTTCTAAGCGATGTCTAACCTTAGCCAGATCCTGCAGGGAGCTCCAGAGTACAAATTGCATGTCAGTGTTTGTCCTTCCATGAGGCAATGGAGAGGGATCCTTATCTAATCATTGACCCCACACAAGTCAGTGATCAGATAAGTGTTCCCAGGGGGCTGTGAAACCTCCAGGCACCTCCAGACACATGGCTGTAGCTTTTAAGGGCCCATCCTGCAGAGAAGATTGGTGGTAGCTATGAGCCTTCAGCAGCAACAAATCAGCAGGGGGATGGGCACCCCAAACTTAAAAGGGACCCCCAGGGATCTGAGCGGAGCACCAACAATGTCTACCCCAACTTCCTGCTCTCCTATCTCTTGGCAGTTTTTCTGTTGGGTGAACTTGACTCACGAAGTCAAGCGTGGAGGGTCTGTTCATGAGGAAAGGCAGGGAGGGGGTGAACCGGAGAGCAAACAAGCAAATGACAGTAACTGCTCAATAATATCTGCTAAGCTGAATTACACTTCCCTACATGTTGTAGACTTTTTGGCACTTTGCAAAAATTGAATCTGTCAAGAGTGGTTGAAGATTTACCATCACTAAGGAAATAGTTTTCAGTAGAAAATTATCATTTGCCTAAGAGTGCATGACAGATACTGATTTTGTGTCAAACATACTACAATTTACTCACCAACCTAAAAGGAGTTTGAGGGGAAGCTTAGATTCCAACTTGGGTTGGATGGGATCCATCTGTCCCCAGTCACCTTCTCAAGTGTTAAACCAAACAGACTTTAATTTTTTCTTCTGGTTGTGAAATATGCATTTTAAAGGAAAGTCCAAAAGTCCAATGAGATGGAGATATTGTGTAGACTTTGAGTTAAAAGCCTGGAATTACAGTGTGTGGTTATTTACTGACTCATAACAGGACTTTACCAACGTGTGGACTTGTTTTGTGGGCTCTTCCTGACATTAATAGCGTGCTCTTCCAGCCATCGCCATCACCAACACAGTGCTTTGTCTTAGTTAGTATTCACAATGATGGTAAAATGCAGGTTTTGAGGCTATGGTACTCATTATTTTCTTCCTTATATCCCCATAGAAGTTGAGGGGAGGGGTTTTCTTCTGAATTTACTAGGAAGAAATAGTCTTACAAGAACAATTCTGTTCCTTTTGCCCCCTCTCAAAACATGCTAAAGACATAGTTTTACACTGGTCTGTGTTAATGCTATTGTTCAACCAGGAATAACATTGCTATCGTATTTTATCATCATAAGACTCATATTTTTTCTTTATTGGTTAAAAATCCATAACACAGGAAGGAAGAATATGATTAATTATAAGCTCTCCTTAAACCACTATCCCTTTTTGCTCTATTTTATAGATTTAAAAGGTGTGGGTCAAAGAAGTTGGGTCACCCCAAGAGAAGTGGCAGAGCTGTGGTGTGAACCTGATTCTACCAACTCTAAGTCCAGAGTAATCCCCTCTCCCTCCCTGCTGTGTTCATTAGCCAAGCAGCCTGCTTTGTCTCTGAGTTTGGGAAGACACTTCATTTGTAAGTACGCTCTATTTTCACAACTCAAATTCAGGAAGAAACTTTGATTTATATGCTTAAAAATAATGTAATTGACACACACAGGGGACTTCAGTTTCTGGTCTGACGTACAAAGGCTTGGGAGTTGTCACTTCCATCCCCACAAACAAATAAACCAAACAAAGTGAAAATCAACAGCTCTTCTTAGATCCATCAGAGAATTGAAGTCACAGGGCAAACTGCTGCCCCTAAGACTGAAATAACAGAGAGAAGGGAATCACAACTTGGTGAGGGCAGAAGCCCATGGCTGGAACCAATATCTTTAGGAACATTTTAAATTATAGTTGACAAATGGCTGGAGACTCAGCGTGGACTACTTTGAGAAGCAAAAACTCTAGGGAGGGGGCAGTCTTCAAGGAGACTCACACTTTCATGAGCTTTACCTCCAAGCCCACAGGTCCTCAGGGCATATTAATATTTTGGAGAAAAAGTTCCTCATGTTTCCAGCAGGAGAAATAAAATTGCAGAAATTTTGAAATATGCCCAGAGCTCTCGGGTTTCTTTATTACTCCCTACTCTCAAGGGAGACTATTTTACCAGAGCCCACCAGCCAGGGAGAAGGGAAATACCCAGTTCCAGCTGCTTTTAGCCTTTATGTCTCACCTGAGCAGGAAGGAAGAGGGAAGCTGAGAAGCACTCATGAAGGCTACAGTCTTGGGACACAAGCTAACTGAAAACTGAAACCTCATCACAGGACTAACCTAATCTATGGTCCTGTGGTCCTACAGTTCTTCCCCTGCCCTCATACCTCATTATCACATGCACAGGGTGCCTGCAGAACAATAGAAATTATCACTAGAGGAACTGCAAGCCTCAGATGTTATTCAGCAAGATTCTCTGAGGAAACCCAATGACAACAGTTTGAGACAAAAACTGTGGGTGCCCTAAAAGAAATTTTAGCCTTTTACAGCACAGGTACAGCAGCCAGCAGCCTGACTGCCAGCCACGTACTTGCAAAACCTCACACTAAAGGAACCTCAGTTCCTTCTACCACACACATCATGTTCAGCTTTCCACAGAAAAAATTATAAGGCATACTGAAAGGCAGAAACACAGTCTGAAGAAACAAAGCAAGCATCAGAACCAGACTGAGATATGGTAGAGAGAATGGCCTTTATCAAAAAGTCCCAAAACAATACATGTTGGCGTGGATGCAGAGATAGGAACACTCATACACTGCTGGTGGGACTACAAACTAATGCAACCTCTGTGGAAAGCAATATGGAGATACTGTAAACAGATACAAGTAGACCTACCATTCAATCCAGCAATCCCATTATTGGGCATCTACCCCAAAGAACAAAAGACATTCTATAATAAAGACATCTGCACTCGAATGTTTATAGCAGCACAATTCACAATTGCAAAGATGTGGAAACAACCCAAGTGCCCATCAATACATGAGTGGTTTAATAAAACGTGATATCTATAAACCATGGAGTTCTACTCGGCCACAAAAAACAATGGTGATATAGCACCTCTTGTGTTTTCCTGGATAGAGCTGGAACCCATTCTACTAAGTGAAGTATCCCAAGAATGGAAAAATAAGCACCACATGTACTCACCGTCAGACTGGTTTCACTGATCAACACCTAAGAGCACATATAGGAATAACATTAATCGGGTGTCAGGCAGATGTGGGGGGGGAGAGGATGGGTGTATACATACATAATGATTGCGATGCACACCATCTAGAGGATGGACACACTTGAAGCTCTGATTCGGGGGGTGGGGTGGCAAGTGCAATATACGTAACCTAAACTTTTTGTACCCCCATAATACGCTGAAATTAAAAAAAAAGTAGGCAAAAGATTTGAAAAGACACCTCACCAAAGTAGATATATAGATGGCAAATAAACATATTAAAGGTGTTCAACATTATATATCATAAGAAGCAAGTGAAAAACAGTGAGATATCCCTACACACTTACAAGAAAGGCTAAAATCCAAAACATTGACAACAGCAAATGAATCTGATTCATTACTAGTAGAATGCAAACTAGTGTAGCCACTTTGAAAGATATTTTGGCAGTTTCTTACACATCTAAGCTTAGTCCTACTACAGGATCTGGCATTGTGCTCCATTGAGTTGAAAATTTATGTCCACAAAAACATCTTCACAGAAATTTTTATAGTGGCTTTATTGACAATTGCCCCAAATTGGAAGCAACCAAGATGTCCTTCAATATGTGGATAGATAAACAAACTATGGTGTATCCATAAAATGGGATATTATTCAGTGATAAAAAAAGAAATGAGCTATTAAGCCACCCCCTACCCCCCCCCCACACACAAGCAAACAAAAAACCCCATAGAGGAATGGTAAGTGAATATTACAAAGTGAAAGAAGCCAATCTGAAAAGCCTTTATGATTCAAACTGTTTGATATTCTGGAGAAGATAAAACTATAAAGGCAATAAAAAAAATCAGTGCTTACCATGAATAAGAGGAGGAGTGTGCAAGGGAAAATAGATGAATCATGGGATATTTAGGGGAGTGAAACAATTCTGTTTGGTGTTATACTGGGGGTTAAATAACATTTTTAATTTGTCAAAACCCATAGAACTGTACAACACAAAGAGTGTTATACTGGGGGTTAAATAACATTTTTAATTTGTCAAAACCCATAGAACTGTACAACACAAAGAGTGAACTCTAATGTGAATTATGGGCTTTAGTTGATAATAATGATTGGTCCTGGTTCATCAATTGCAACAAAAGTACCACACAGACGCACAATGTCAATGATTGGGGAAACTGAGGAAGGAGGAGGAGAAGCATATGAGAATTTTCTGTACTTTCTGCTCAATTTTTTAGGAAATCTAATATTTCTGTAAATAATAAACTATATTAATTTAAACATATGCACACATAGAGAGAAAGAGAGACAGAGAGGAAGAGAAAGAGAAGAAGAGCCTAGGTACTAGTGCCTGCAAAGTTGTTATAATGGCTAATTTTCCATGTCAACTGGACTAAGAGATACTAAGAGACAGTAGAACATTGTGTCTGGGTGTATCTGTGAGGGTGTCTCTGCAAGAATTTGCACTTGAATCAGTAGACAGAATAAAGAAGATCATCCTTACCAATGGTAGTGGGCATCATCCAATCCTTTGACGGCCAAAACAAAACAAAAATGTGGAGGAAGGGCAAATTTGTTGTCTCTCTTCTTGAGCTGGGACATCATTTTTCTGCCCTTGGACATTGGTTCTATGGCCTTTGGACTCTGGGACTTACACTTTAGCCTCAAACTGAATTGCATTACAGGTTTCCCTGGGTCTCCAGCTTGCAGACAGCATATTCTGGGACTTCTCAGCCTCCATAATTGCATGAGCCACTTCCCTTCATAAATCTCTCTCCTATATATATATATATATATATATATATATATATATATATATATATATATATATGAATATATTCCCTTCATAAATCTCTCTCTCATATATATATATATATGAATATATATATATATATATTCATCCTGTTGATTGTTTCTCTGGAGAACCCTGGCAAATATAGTTGTTCAATTTATGGGAGGTAAAAAGAGTCTTCCCTGAGATCAAAAGAAACATCAGTAAGTTATATTAACCCCATTGATTTTGAACTTAGTGAAAGTTACTATTTTGTTTTTCACTAGATTTACACTCTGTTTTGGTCAGTTGCAAAGGAATTTGTTTTTGCCCTTGACTGAACTTGAGCCAATAACTAAGAAGAGATAAAGCAATTTTATTCAAGCTACAAACACACACATACTCACAGATTGTTAATGCATTAAACTCATAAAATGCTTTAAATTTCTAGCTCTGAAAATCAATGAGTAAATACAAAAGCAATATATTATTCTTTTGAGGTTATGACTGTGTACATACAGGCTGACAGCCCGTAATTGTTGATCTGTCCTCCCTCCCTCTCTCCCTCCTTCCTTCCTTCCTTCCCTCCCTCCTTCCTTCCTTTCTTCTTTCCTTCCTTCCTTCCTTCTTTCCTTCCTTCCTTCCCTCCCTCCTTCCTTCCTTCCTTCCCTCCTTCCTCAAGCTTCTCACAGCCCAGAGGTTGAGAACTGCTCAGTCAGAATGAACTGAGAGGTGTCAGGCTGTAGTATAGATTTTCTCTGTAAGAGAGAGCCGTCAATAGTAACTACCCTCAGTATGGCACTACCGTGCCAGCTATGAATTCTGGTAAATATGTATAAGTAGAAGATAAAAGTTGACTACAGTTTGGTCTATACAGAAACTGGTTGATCTATACAGAAAACATCATTTATAATATGTATAAAATTGTTCCTGTATTTAAGAAGATAACTTATTGAACTCATTTAGCCATTCAAGGTAAACTAGACAGAGTGAGGCCTAAAATGACACACGTCAGCCTACAACAGGAATTTTCAATTCATTGAGAACCTCTGGAGAGAAGACTTAGGGGCCTAGAGTTAGAAGAAAGAGGGAGGGAAGGGATCTCCAGAGACAAAGGAGGGATCCCAACAACAAGATGGGTAACAAGATCTATGGAGGGACTTAGCCTTTGAAACTCCCCTATAGGAACAAGCGTCTGAAAATATCTAAGAACAAGGTGTCAGACCTTCCATTTGAACTATTCTTCAAGGTAGATCCTATAGAGTAGGTTACTCAATACTCATCCAAACTTTTTGCTTCCTTCCCTCCCTTCCTTTCCTGTGGAGTCTGGGAAGCTAAAGACTCATACGCTCAAGCAGATGTCTGCTGGGGATTTGGGAGAAGTCTGTGCTTCCTAATTATAGGAGCTATTCCCTCTTTCTCTATGTCTTCTGTTCCTCCCTCTTCCTTCCTGAATGTAATGGCTGGAGCTATGGTGATTATCTTGTGACCATCACGGAAAGACCAAGATATTTTCACAAATATTAGCCCTGCTATTATAGGAGATATTTGGGGAGTATTTAAGGAATCCTACATTTCTAGGCGATTTGGGAATATTTGAGTACAGAAACATTGAGTTGCTTCTGTCTAATTTTTATTCCTAAACACAGAAATTCTGTCACCAGTAATTGCAAATATAGATCACAATTCTCCTGATGTGATATTCAAGAAAATGGTGTAAGATGGTACTTCATATGCACATTTTTGAAAATATACAACATTATTCACAAGCATCTCATTGAAACAAATGAGCAAGGGATGGTAATGAGAATATGCTAGAAAACGCTCACTTTTATGTGAACCTTAAGTAGAATGCATATGCCTTAAGTAACATGAATATGCATTAAGTAAAATGCGTATATTGTCTTAGTGAGCTTCTTTCTTATTTTATACAGCTATGCAGGCATAATCTCAATTATTCTAACTCTGTCTCTTGCTATAAGGTCTTCAGTTTCTCAGCCATGAAATCTTCTATTATGGGTTTGTTCAGAAACAATCTCCAGAGGAAATTCTGTGTCTGTGTCCCGGGAGTCTGTTGTGGGCATGAGTGAAGAGAGAGGCAGAAGGGGTAATGTGGAAGCCTGGCCCCCAGAAGCATAGCACCTGCCAGGCCCCTTCGTGGCCATTTCTTCTGTTCATCAGGGACCTTGCTCTCTCAGTCAGAGGGTATCAAATGAATGAAGAAGAATGACATTTGTCCTAACATTCCACGGTGAACAAGTAAAGAGCGGGTGACATGCGCCTGTCCCTCTGTTCCAGGACAGCCCTGCCCACTTCCCACAGAACTTGTCAGAATGTTCACAGTGTCTAGCTGTGTCATGAAAATGGTGAGAACGCTGTGCTTTGTCACCCCTGCCCTGCCTTGAACCTCTCCCTGCTAATCAGTCCTGGCTGCCAGGTGCTGTCATGAATTCTAAATAGGGTAACCAAGTTCTCCTAAACTGCCTGGGACTTCTCTGGTTTTAGTATGGAAAATCCTTCATTCCAAGGAAACCCTCCATCTGAGTCAAATTGAGAAGCTAATCACCCTGGTTCTGGACAAGCTGCAGATGCATGGAGAGGCTGCAGCACAACGCTCAGCCTCAGGGTCTCATTTTTGTTCTTAAACACAGAAATTTTTTCACCAGTAATTGCAAATATGGATCACAATTCTCTTGATGTGATGATCAAGAAAATGGTTAAAATGGTACTTCATATGCACATTTTTTAAAAAATATATATAACATTATTCACAAACATGACAAGCAAAAATATGGGGCAGCGTTGCATGAAGTCCAGGCTCGGGTCGCTGGAGCTTTACTGCGATCTGGCAATACAGGCAGCTACAGCTTTCTTATTGCTAACAGCCAACTTTACAATAAGTAATAAAACTTATTATAATAAATCTTGTTATTTAATATGACTTAATATAAAGAAAGATTATAATAAATGTTTCCTTACAAGAACTCAAAGAAGAAAGTAACCAAATAAATATTGAGTTAGCTAGAGGAGATAAAATTTAAAAAGTATTAATACTTAAAGATAATATCATATGGTATTACAGTGAATTTTTCCAGAGGAAGAATATATTTTTGCAAATCACAAAATGTGAGATTAAAAGTAAGGTTTAAATGTTTCAGCAGGAACTTAAATGAATGAATGATTTCTCTCAAGAAAATGAAGGGGATCTCATAAGAAATTAACTCTAGAGGGGAGAAACAGTTTAGAGAACACCAGAGAAATTTCCCAAGCTAGTTGAAGCATGAGTCTTGCCCCTAAAGAGCTAGAGAACTCCAGTAATAAAGCTACAGCTCTAAGAGAAGAAATGGAAAGATTCTTTAATTCTTTCAAATGCCAAAAGATTGCCCTTGATAGAAAAACTCCTAGTAAGTGGTTGAAAGTTTAGGCTGGGAAGACTGGTCAAATAAACCCCAATGAATTTAGAAAAGAAAGTGCACATAGCAGACCAAAATTCCCAGAAGCAGATATTAAATTTTGGCTTTTATAAAAGATATTCAAGATCTTGGTAATTGTTGATCAGTATCTGGCAGAAGCTTAATAGAATAAGGGAATCTTCTAGGTTACCAGATTACTGAGGCCAGGGGCATGTTCAGCTGGGATGGCCCAGGCACCCATGGTCCAAGGTGTATTATGTAGACCAGATGTTACTTCCACAGAATTCAGATCCTACAATGAAGATTTCTCCACCAAGGCAAGCACATCCTGGAACAACTCTTCTTCCTAAAAGGAAGAGCAGAGTTTACCCTCTTGTTCCCAACCTCAATTATCTTTCCAGACCAGCAGGACACTTGAGTTTTAGCAGAACAAATCACCCAAGATCCTAAAAAATGGTGGCAATGATGCCTTTGATATTTTAGAATCTCCTGATTGTCTCTCATATTGAAAGTGATGCAGATGAAGCAGGATTTATTCTCCACTCCATGAGCCATTAGGAGGTACCACTAGGAATTAATCCCTGGGGACCGTTCATAGGAGAGGATCTGTTATTCTTCCCTCTCCCCACGAAGGGCTTCCATAACAAAATACCAGAGTGGGGACTTAAACAACAGAACTGTGAGAAAACAAATTAGGTTCCACCGTTCTGGAAGCTAGAAGTGTAAGATCAAGATGCCAGCAGGGCTGGTTTCTGGTGCAGCCTCTCTTCCTGGCCTGCAGACAGCTGCCTCCTGTCTGTGTTCTCACAAGACCTTTTCTGCATGTGTGTATATGTGTGTGTGTGTGTGTGTGTGTGTGTGTGTGTGTGAGAGAGAGAGAGAGAGAGAGAGAGAGAGAGAGAGAAAGAGAGAGAGTGCACTTATGTCTCTTTCTTCTTTTATAAGAACACCAGTCCTATTGAATAGGGTCTCACCGTATGATGTTATTTAATCTACAGGAGTTTTCTTGTCATTTTGCCAAGCACTGCATGTCCCCACTTACCACCAAGTTCTGAAAGTGAGCCTCCAGCAGGTCTGTGTTCACCCTCCAAGGTGCCTCCTTCTGAAGGTCTACAACCAGAGTAATAGTAAAGTGATTTTGAAGTGTCTTCCTTTTAGTTAAACTACTGGTATTTAAGTGATTGTACGATTATTTAAATTGAACCTTAATGGTATAACATTATACTTCACGGGACTGTATTTTATAAATAGAGATGATATATAAAGAATTCTATAAATTATTTGCATTTTACAATTATCTAGATGGTACATATATTATATTTGTATTGCATTTTGATTTTGTTAACTAGTCCTCCATAACATAAACCATTATACTAGGCATTTTGCATAAGCATTTCAGCAATTAGACTTATTTAAAATTTTAAAGGTTATATTGGGTTGTCAAAAATTGTACTTAATATTGTTAAAAGGACAATTGTGGAAGTAGTTTGAAGTTTACCTAAATAAATTTGCATTGGCTAAAAAGAATCAGTGTGACATATGGAAATCAATCAATGTAATATACCACATTAACAAAATGAAAAAAATAATACATCATTGTTTCAATTAACACAGAGAAAGCATTTCACAAAATAAACACTCTTGATAAAATTCAACATTCATAATAAAAATACTCAACAAATTAGGAATAGAAGGAAACTACTTCAACATTGTAAAACCCGTATATAAAAAAGTTCACAACTAATATCAGAATTAATGGTGAAAGACTGATAGCTTTTCCTGTAAGATCAGGAATAAGGCAAGAAATATGACAGGAAAAGCACAGATAACAACAAAAAAATAGCTACATTTTGACTCCATTAAAATTAAAAGCTTTTGTGACCCAAAGAATACTATCAACAGAGTGAAAAGGCAACCCATGAAACGAGAGAAAATATTTGAAAATCATATATATAATAAGGGATTGATTTTCCAAATATATAAAGAACACTTACAACTCAACAACGAAAAACCAAACAACCCAATTTAAAAATGAGCAGAGGACTTGAACAGACAGTTCTGTAAAGAAGATGTACAAATGGCCAATGAACACCTGAAACTATGCTCAATACCACAAATCATTAGGAAAATACAAATCAAAATTCACAGCCATTAGTGTGGTTATTACCAAAAAATCAGCAAATAACAAGTGTTGGTGAGGATATGATGAAATTGAAACCCTTGTACACTGCTGGTGAGAATATAAAATAGTGAAGTCACTATAGAAAACAGTATGGTGGTACTTAAAAAAATTAAAAAATGAATCACTATATGATATTAATACATCAATTTCATTGCTGGGTATATACCCCAAAGAGTTGAGGCAGAAAATTGAATTGATATTTGTATACTCATGTTCACAACAGCATTATTTATGATAACCAAAGGGTGGAAGCAACCCAAGCGTCCATCCATAGGTGAATGGATAAACAAAATGTAATATATACATACAATAGTATATCATTTGGCCTTTTAAAAGGAGGAATTTCTGACATATACTATAACATGGATGAACCTTGAGGACATTATGCTAAGTGAACTAAGCCCACCACAAAAGGATAAATATTATATGATTCCATCCCACTTATGTAAGTTACCTAGAGCAGTCAATTATAGAAAAAGAAAGTAGAAGGGTGGTTGCCAGGGATTGAGGGAAGGCTAGAAAGGGGAGTTATCATTTAATACATTGGGAGTTTCAGTTTGGGAAGATGAAAAAAGTCCTGAAGATGGATGATGGTGGTTGGTGCACTACTTTGTGAAGGTACTTAATGCCACTGAAATGTATACTTAAAAATGGTTAAAATGGTAAATTTTGTTATGTATTTTCTACCACAATAAACAGCCATAAAAATCAAACGTGGTTCTTATTATCAAGTTGCCTGATCACCCCTTTTTCCTTTTTCCAGAAAAAGAAACTATTATATCCTATCTTAATATGATGATTTCAAAAATTTTCAGATAATCAGTTGATCTCCTTTTAAATCTTAAACAAGTTAATTAAGATTCTCAAAAAATAGTTTTATCCTCTTTGTCCGTTGCTTTAGATACCATCTCCCTTTATGGTCCTTTAAATATGCATTAATATGAAAATCAGGAGTAGCTCCTTCACCCATTTTCATTGCTGGATTTGGAGTGTGAAGGTGAAGTGGATGTAATGAAACCTGCTTGGATTCCCACAGCTACTTAAGGCCTGAGTTGATTGCAGACTTTGAAAGCTGCGCTGCTGGGAGAAATAAGGTGAGGGAACAGCACGGGCTGCAGGAAAATGAGCTCACCTTGAATTTGAGACTGTGGCTGCTTTTCATCATGATTAATGGTCACCGGCCCCTGCTCACATCAATCCAGGCTCATTCCCACACAGGAGAGAGCCAGCCTCAACATCCCAGAAGTTAAATCTGGTCATGATAGCTGCTGCAAAGGCTGGTTTGGCCTGGAGAGGTCCTACCACCTGCTGCTGCGCCACCTCTGTCATGGTGCTTGCAGCCAAACAGGTGAGCAGGCACGGCGGTGGCTGGCTGGGACGAGGCAAGGCAGGCCAGAGCAGAGCTGATTTACCTGGCAGAGTGGGGGAGGGCCAGACAGAAACGTTAGGAGCCCGGGACAAAACCTCACCCATCCCTATTCTGAAAACTGAGGTGAGTTACTCAATCTCTTTTCATTTTAGTCTCCTCTTCTGTAAAATGGGGTTGAGACTTGCCTGGTGAGTTTGTTTTCAGGATTGAATGCGATGGTACACATCCCTTGTCTGGCCCCATAGTTGGTGCCCAATAGAGTTCAGTTTTCTCTAATTCTTCTTGCTCTTATTTAATATGATGTTCCAAGTAGAACAATTAAATTCTTACCTTGGTACTTCTGTATGAACAGCTCCTTGTGTCTAGAATGTCCTCCCACTGCTTTGCAAACTACTATCAATTCTTCAATATGCAACTCAGATGGCACTTCCTTCCCTGTTAGGAAGGCCACTTGTCGCTCTTTCTCTTACGGAGATAAATGGAGACAAATGGAGCCAAATAGCTCCCCGCCTTCTGCTCCACTTCTGTGTCTGTGTTATAATTCCACTGTCAGGCTCTCCTACTGAATTGTTACTTCCTGTTTCTCTGTCCCCTGCACTCAACACTGCCCTAGCCTAGGCTTTAGCAAACTTTTTTGTACAGGGCCTGACTGTAAATACTTCAGGCTTTGCAGGCCGTATGGTCTCTTTTGCAACCACTCAGCTTTGCTGTTGTACTGCAAAAACAGCCATAACAATGGGTCATTGAATGAGTGTGGCTGTGTTACCAATAAGATGTAACTTATAGAAACAGGCAGTGAGTGAGTGGGCCAGATTTGTCCACGGCTCGTAGTTTCTGACCCCTGCTCTACCCTGCCCATGTAACATGGAACTTGGCATAATTAATATTGGAAAATATATTTTTTAGAAATCCTGAGCTCAAGCCTGGTTCTGAAATGTCTTCTTCCATCCTGGTGCTCTGTTCTTGTCTATGATGCCCACTGGATGCAAACAAAAATCCAATATGGCCCATTGTATGCACCTTTTGCTCCAGAGGCTAGATTTTGTGTTTTCTTGCTTGGGCCAAAAATGCAAGGACATATTTAATATAACAATGTGAAAAGGATGCTGTTTGTGGAATCAGAAGGCCCAGGATGAGTTCCTACTTTGGGTATTTACTGTGTAATCCTAGCCTGTCTATATCACCCCTTGAGCCTAAGTTTCTTCATCTACAAGATGGGCTGTGTGCCTACAGTGGAGAACTCTGATGAAGATCAAAATGATATTACACAGGGCGCTGCTTTGTAAGCTGACTTGCTAGTCAAATGTGTGGTGCAATTATTATTACTGTTGTTGTTATTATTAGACTCAGACTGTAGCCTTCTCCCATACTCCACACCCCGAGCTGGTAAGAGGGGCATGCATTCATTCATGTATTCATTCACTTATTTAATTACATATTTAAGATTGGAAAGTTGTCAAATAAGGAAAGAAACTATCCCAATGGGCCAGCACAGACTCAAAGAACATTTCAAGCACTATGTAATTGGTCTTTCTTCTTGTCTAGTTCTATTTTTATATGATCTGGTGATTTGGCTACTGAACAGGAGCCTAAGATGAGAGAAACCAGAGTGATTGCCTGGGTGTTTAGACTGCGAGAAGCAGTAAGCCATGCACTGTCTCCAAAGCCCCATTTGGAGACCAGCTGGTGTGACAGAGATTGTTTCCCTTCCACCAAAGTCTATTCTTCCTTTTCTTCCAAGTCATGGCCACACTTCCTTGCAGGAAGAGGTGGCTATTAAACTTAGTTGTAGTCAGTGAAGTGTAAAAAGAAATAGAATGCAACACTTCTAACCTCACTTTTAGGAAATACACACACACACACACACACACACACACACACACACACACACACACTGCCATGCATTCTTCTTGCTTTTCCACTTGCCCATGGCCTGTGGGATACTGATAAGAGTAGCCCTGGAAGCCACGTGTTAACAACAGCATCCTGGGTCCCTTAATGATCCAGTGGAGCAGAGCATCCCCTGACTTGAAACCTTCACTTTGGGCAGTTAACTGAGCAGAATATTAGCTACTTTATGTGCTGTGTTATGTTTTCAGCCACTTAATTTTAAAACCTATTCATTACAGCATTTTCTCACTAAAAATGACATAAGTATCTCTACCTTATTTACTTCCTTCCTTCATGCCTTCCTTTCCTTCTGTCCTCCTGCTGCCTTAGTCTTTGCTAAGTTGCACAAATCCATACCCCTCGAGGTGAGATGTACTTTGGATGAGAACTTTTCAAATTTTACAACATTAATGTGGCATACAAGGGCTGATCCTTGCTGAGGCTTGAAGCTTATGTAATTTTGGCTGCTTCTTCAAGTAAAAGACGATAAGATTTTAAATACAAAATTATATACAAAAGCCCTGAAACCTATGCTTCATCAGCTTCACAGTAAATACTCCACTGGTGGTGTATCCACCGTGTACACAGTCATGTAATCTGGCAAGTTCTGGTTGAAGCTTCTCATAAAGTTTATTAATACTTAAGCACAAGACATATGAATATCCTACCTGAGATCAAGAAGGACTATACATACACAGCCTCTCAGTAATTTAGGTGGTATTTTTCCTCTAAATTCATTAAGGTCAGATTTGGTCTAGCTGTCAATGGATTTTTAAAAATACAGTTCTAGGAATTTTTTCGATTTTAGGGTTGTAAATATGGAATCTGTATAACACATGGTCAGCCCTTCTTAGGCACTGTGAGGAGAGGAGGGTACCTATGTGCAATCTAAGCCCTTTCATTCAAGGAAATCTACAATCTCATTAGTAAATAGAACAGGAAGAAACATAACCACAATGTGATTACTGCCCCTACAGTAGCTCACATGGGGAATGAATGACAGCCTTGTGCAGCCCATATGAGCTTCCTGTTGGTAAGCATAAAGTTCTTAGGGAACCAGGGATCACAGGGAGTCTCTGTTCCCAACCACTGTAATTTTTTCCAATGTCTACCTAGATGATGTAGCAGGTTCAGATGTAGAGGACAAACCTGATCTCAAACACTGATTTTTCCATTTATTAATTATGACATTGGGTAAGTTATCTAATTCTTTTGAATAAGTAATTATTATTCATGAGATGCAGTGATAGTTATATGACTGGCTACCACTTGTTGAGCCCTTACTACGTTTCAAGTGTTGTAATAGGTGCTTGACCTGAGTGATCTCTGTGAGTCTGCCCAGTTGTCCTGCCAGACAGATTTATTACCATGTTAAGACTAGAGAACGGAAGATCAAAAAGCTTTAGAAACTCATCTATGATTCAGGTCTGTTGGATTCCAAAGCCCAAGCATGGAACTGTCCCTCTGTCCCTCATTGAGACAAGTAATAATATAAAAATAACCCAGGAAGTCACAAACATAAAATGTGCTAAAGTTTCTCCAAAGCTTCAAAATTTTCTGCCCTAATCTGCATTGGACCAACACACTTGACATCTTCTCTTCACTTGATCTTTTCCTTTCCAAGATGGCATTATCCTAGATTTTAAGGCAATAATGATAAAAAATAAACAGCATAAGTAGATTAGACTATGACTAGTTTTTGTGACCTTCAAAATATCTTTAAAGTTTTTTTATATTTTAATTTTGTATCCATAATTTTGTACACAAATCTGTCAGGCCTCTCTTGAGAACTTGAGGGGTGTGACAAAACTGGGCTTGCATTTTTACATGGTAACAACTGGCAGCCTCCAAAATCCCAAGGAGATTCCCTTGTTATACTTTTCCATAGCACTGTGTGCTTTTCTTTAGACTATTTAACATAGTTCATAATGCTACATTTATTTCTGTAAACATATATGTACTACTTATTCCCCTGACTTGAAAGTAAGCTTCATGTCTGATTCGCTCTTACTGTACCCTCAGGGACTAACAGAGAACCCAGTCCAAAGGTGAGGGTCAGGAAATACTTGTTAAAGAAAGAAGCACATCTAAATTAATAAGGAAGAAAGACAACATGGAGGTGGAGAGTTCATGTGTCCATTTTGCACTGTTACTGTGATAATTCTTTAAACTGTGCCCTTCAACATGGAGCTGCCTTCAGCTTTTTTTGAAGAGTAGATCCATAATGACCAAGACCAACTGCTGTCTAGATCCAAATGCTATAAGTATAATGACTTCATAGCGATATCTTTCTGCCACTTAATGACCCTAAACATTAAAGAAATTAGAATTGGCAGGATCTGTGGGGCTATTGTTTTTTAACTTACTGGGATTTCCAAATGGTAGCTTTGTGCTGCCAGCTAGTATAATAGCAAGGATTTATAGGCAATAAAACATAGCCAGGTCCCCAATCATAAGAGTTATCATGAGCTGCATGTGGGAAAACAGTCTCCCATTTATGTTGCCTGATGAGACACGATTGACCATAATCGTACCTTGATTTCATAGACTGGCTTTCTTCAGAGAACCATAAGGTCCTTAAGCATATGGTTTATGATCTTACTAACAAGCATCAATCCTGACACATGTAGACAGGGAAGGTCTCTCACCAAACCTTCTGCAGAGCACACAGCATAGTAATACCTTACTGTTTTGGGCTTTTGTTATTTGATTGAAGGTATCAATCTAACAAACTGAGCAACTACCAGGAGTCCAACCCTGTGCACAGGACTAAGCTCCCCAATGTGGCACAAGAACCTCTGAAGCTGATGCACTGAATATGTTTTCCAGTAAGTATTTCCTAATCCTCACAGGTGGCGAACTTCTCCCAGTTGTCTTCCATGTTCTTAGCACTTTGCCAATTCTCCTGCCACACATGTTCAGCCTCATATGAAAATCAGGCATCTCTGGTTCATTGGAGAGTCAGGTGTTCTCAGCAGATGGACTGAGTGTGCCCTGTGTCCACCCTCAGTGGCTGTGTGAAGGGGTACACCAATTCATTCTCTTATTCTCAGCTTACTCATCTTTAAAAAATAATGTCACTTTGCATAGTTGGGACGAATATTTAAGATATTGTACATAAAGTACTTAACTATAGAGATAGTATTAAATAAATATTCAATTGCTTCTATTCTGGAGTGCAGGAATGTACACTCTGGATCTGCTTCTCTCAGTTCTTGGCAGAGTTCCTATGAATTGGAGATTGATAAAAACTTACAAAAGGAAAGAAGGGAGGAAATTTGAAGTCATTAAATGATGCTGGCCATTGCATGGCAGCAGGAACTAAAGAAATAGGAAATCCAGACATTCCCAAAACTAATCCAAAAACAAAAATATGCTGAAGACATACGAAAGGATATTTCTTGACAAAAGGATCCCATGGTCACCACAACCTCCATCAGTATGTTTGGCGTCATGATATAGATGTTGATTTTTGTCTGCAGTTCCTGGCCTGTAACTCCCAAGTCCCTGTTATAATGTTGGGGAGCTTTCAGCCTCAGGAGGCATAATCTCTCTCTTTGACCCTCTCCAGTTCTCCTTTCACCTATACAAGGTAGGACTCTAATCTGATTGTGGGTCAAAAGATCCTCATTCCAGAGAGAGTCCTGCCCCTGCCGTGGAGGAAGGAATGCTTCACAGAGAGGCCAGGAAGAATCTGAACAGACAGGACTTGCTGGGTTTATATCATGAGCTTTTTGTCCAGTCACATTTCTACACGGTTGTCAATCATGCCTACGTAATGAAGCCTCCATAAAATCCCAAGAGGGCAGCGTTCGGAGAGTGTCCCAAAAGCTGAAAACGCAGTTTCCTGGAGGGTTTCCACCTGGGGAGAGCAGAGAAGCTCAGCCCTTCCCACACCTCTCCCTATGCATCTCTTCATCTGTATTCTTTGTAGTATCCTTTATAACAAACCAGTAAATGTAAGTAAGTGTTTCCCTGAGTTCTCTGAGTCACTCCAGCAAGTTAATAGAACCCAAAGAGGGAGTCACGGGAACCCCAGCTTGAAGCGGGTTGGTCAGAAGTTCCACAGGCCTGGACTTATGACTTGGTGCCAAAAGGGGCAAGCGGCAGTTTTGGGCACTGAGTCCTCAACCAGTGAGACCGTACACTATCTCCAGGGAGATGGTGCTGGAATTGAGTTAGAGGACACCCAGCTGGCATCCACTGCTTTGTGTATGGGAAAAAAAACACACACATTTGGCCATGTAAGTCTTCTGTGTTGATGACTTTTATGGTGTGAAAACAGGGAAAAACACAGTTTGAGAGGTTTTTCCCCACAAGTGTAAGCTTCAATTTGAAGGTTCGATATAACGTCTTTTCAAGAAAAATCTAATTGACTATTTGAGTTAAGTGTTTGATATTCCATTTCTTCTGTCACAAGAAAACTCTCAATCTGCTTCTCTGTGGGTGTTTCCCACTTAATAACAAATCCAAGTCCCCGAGGTTTACTTGGTCCCAGGATCAACACAGGTCAATCCTAGTTGCAAATTGCCATGCACGGTGGAACCTGGAAAATCTTCTCTACCCACTGGGGGCCATGCTATACTGCACTGCCAAAGTCAGTGTCACAAGCTAAAAATCAGGGGTTCCCTCATCATCTCTAGAAGATGACCTTGACCTCCGCTTTGGTGATCTAAACATGCTACCACCACTGGTCCTGTAAGTCTATAACTTATACAAGAAGCGTGGGGAAAGGAGAATGAGGTCTTGTCTCATTGTCCACTCTGTCATGGTTACCCCACATCCATGCAGACTCCCTGTGGGTCAGTGTCTCTGCCAGAAGTCACACCCAAGGGCTTTAACAGAAGAAAGTTTATCAAAGGGACAATTTCAGAGGAGATACCAGTGCTGATGGAACTCACAAGAGTTAGTGAAGCATGCACAGACCAGTAACCACAAGAAGACTTTACCACTCCAGGTCAAAGGAACATGTGGGAGCCATGGCAGCCATGCACCCAGCAGCAGGTGACCACATGGAACACAGCTTCTGCCAGGTCCATGAGGAGGCAAAGAGGTAGCTGGGGAACACTCTGCCATCTCTCTCTCCCCACCCTCCATCTCATGCTGGTAGCCCCATCAGTCAAGTTTAAACACGTGTCAGGAAGCTAGGGAGCCTGTTATTGCAGACTCTGGAGGTCGTCTTGCCTGGGAAGGTGGAAGGGCAGAAAAGGGCAGAGAATGGATCTGCAGACATTGGAGGACGGCCAGCACAAGCTCCCACTGTCACAGTTTTTAATTACATGTACATGTTCCGTTTGCTCCTCACATTGCACCGGGATGCTGGTAAGACTGTCACTGGCTGTTGAACTCCTTGGTTCTTGTCTTCTCACAATCAGAGAATGAAAGCAGCAAAGTTTATTAAAGTGAAAGTTCACTCCTAAAGGGGTTAAGAGTGGGCACACGTCTGAATGGACTGTGGCCCTGGGGTCTCTGTGGGTTTCTAATCAGTAAGTGATAGTACACTCCACAAGGGGTAGGAGCAGGCACACAACCCAGCAGACAGTGGCACTGGAGTCTCTGTTTCATCTCTTTTTCTTCTATCTGTCCTCTCCTTCATGATGTTGTCTCTTTGTTAGGGTGTGACTGTTAGGGTGTGAAGTCCATACTCAGGTGAGAAAGAATTTTTAGACAGTGATTAGGATATACAGAAGTAAAAATTTATTTATTTTCCCAATAAAGAAAGAAAAAAAAAAGGGAAACAGAAAGAGTGGCCATGACACATGGAGAGAGGAAAGAAATGTCGGGTGGTGAGGAAAGTTGTTTGGTGCTTTTAAAAGGTAAAAATGGATTGTTTTTTCTCTGCTTCAGCAGACTGATGACAAAAGAGTCTGTGAGTTGTAAGGGAGTTATTTATTTCTTTTTCTTTTTCTGTGAGGCTGGGTTATCTAAGTCCTTGAAATCTGTTTTCTTAGCAAAAACTAAGCAGAAACCTGGACCAGGGAGTTCGCACCCCTACTGTCCACTTAGGGCTCTTCAAGGCTGAGAAAGAACTCAGAGTTAACAAGTTAGGCCATACATGTTTTAATTAAACAAAGGGTAGTTGTGCTGGGAATTTATTTCTCTTGCTTTCTGTTTGATAGTTTATTTTACTCTGTTAGATAGGTTATTAATAAGACTATCTTTCACTCTTCTCTCTCTCTTTTTTTTTCTTGATCAATGGGGATGTTGCCTTCTTCTTGCTGTCAGGCAGGGGAGTTCTACACCTTATCATGGTTAGGCCTGGATATGTTGTGGTGTCCAAAGTCCATGGGGGTGGGGAGGGCAAACTGTAATGTATAATGTGTCCTTATGTTTCTTGTGATAGTTGTGACTACCCTTGTCTGTATTATTGTCACAGTATGTTCTCTTACTCAGCATCCCATTTGTTTACGTTGCTTGCTTTCATGTTTTCTCTGCTCATGCCTCACTTTTCTTATGCAAACATTCTGTGACACTTACAGCTACCTTATCTTGCAGTGTGTTTTCTTACTCAGTATCCTGTTTGTTTACACAGCCTGCTCTGTACCTCCTCTGCTCCTGTCTTACTTTCCTACCTACACTAACAAGATGACTGGGTCAGGGAACAGTGTTGGACTCAGCTATAAAGTCTATCCTAAGAGAGATTTCCTCTCTGATAAATTAGTCCTGGTGTTGAGCCTGATCCCCAATCTGAGTGTCCTTCTGTCCTTTGTGAGACTGTGCTTGGCAGCCCAGGTGCTGACCCCAGTCAACATCGCCTCGCCCACTCAGTGGTTTCTGACACTGAACCTGAAACAGCAGGCATCAAGGTGCTAGCTCTTCACAAGGCCCTTTGGTCCTGCTGCAGATTTGATCACTCCCACTTTCTCAAAGTTCAGTTTCCTTTAACCAATGTTTACATGAGAAAAAGTAACTATTAAAAACAAAAGCAAAGCAAAAAACTCTGTTACATTCTTTTGCAGATTTTCTATATAAGTAATCTTTCCTAGAATAAAGACATTCTCAAATGTGACTTCTGGTCTAGACATAATTACCCTCTGGAAACTTTAAGTGACAATTCTATGGTAAAAACAAAATTAAAAAAACAAGGCAACACCAAGAATATATATATATATATATATATATATAAGTATATAAATATACATACACAAACATATATATATTCACACACACTCTGAATATATACTCTGTCTCCCTCTCTCAATCTACATCTATGTATACATAGATGTAGATTGATAGATATCTATATTATTTTATAATTATTATTATATTGCTATATTATCATTATAAACCTTATAAACCTAAATTAAAGTAACACTGACATAATCACATCTTACCTATCAGCAAAAGTAATAGGTAAAGACATTATTTAATTAGCATGGCAAAGAGAGAGTTCCTGAGAGGCTGTTCCACCAGGCATCAATTCTATAGTTGCTGGATCCTGGGGATGCCGAAGCACCCAGGATGTGGTCTAGAGTGACTTGGTCAAGGAGTAACCATTTAAAGAGCTTCTTACTAACAGTACGAATGTGTTCCAATTTTTCAAGAATCTATATAGATGCATTGCAACTGAATAGCAACCCTGCTCATTAAATTAACAAAAATTAAATATGGCCACTCCTCTGTTGATGGGGTGCAGGGAAAAGGGTACCCTCAATCATTGCTGGTGGCATGTGAATTGCCAGAACAATGCTTGGAAAACAAGCATCCTGTGGCAAAGAAATATGTTAAATGAGCTCATATTGTATAATACTTAGCTATTTTCCTACCCTGCCCTTTGCTTGCCCATTTCAGAGAAGCAATGATGAAAATATGGTCTGAATTGTTTATATCAGTATTAGTGCAAATTACAAATTAACAATACATAAATCCATTCAGTACTTTGAAATTTATCCCATGGAAATAAAGAAAAAATATATCAATACTTAAGTAAAGGTAGTGATCAATTTACTGTCCTGTTATACGAAGTAAAATATTTTTAAAAGAACTGAAATTAAAGAAATGGCTGAATTCTCTCAGAAATAACACAAGGAGCAGGACCACCTGAGTTAAAGCAGAATCTGTACTTTTCTGCAGCTATGATTTTAATAACATCTTCTAAAGCCCCAACTGCACCATGATAAAACATGCTTCAGAGAGCACTTTGACAAATGCCGTACTGGTTTTTATCAGCCAGCATCTCCCCAGTTTCAAATGGATGATCATTGGCTTTTCTTCCTGTAGTGGAGCCCACAAGTCATGTGTAGTATTATGCTAAAAACAAGCCCAATGCAGCCCATAGAAGATCCCTCTGGCCTCTGAGTACAGTCCTCTGTTACTGCCTCCATCAAGTGAAGAGGTAGTGGGAGGATAAAGCATAAAACACACAATCGTTGAGGGCTGGATGAGCTATTTCAAAGCATAAAAATAAAATACGGAAATGCAATTCCACCAGTTGTGCCATATGCCTCAGTTGGCTCTTTGCACAGATTGGGGTGTGCTGTCCACATCTTTGGAGGCCTTGTTTCAAATACACACCCTCAAGTTTTCATTCACAGTTTCAGAAATTAATTTGCTATCCCCAGCTGGATCTGCATCCAGGGCTCAGAAATGATACCTATAATCATCAGGATTTTAGGAAAGTGAGAACAGGAGACATTCCTTCCAATATCACTTCCATCCTTTCGGACACAGCCTTCTATTATTCAAAGCTGTCAAGTCACACGAGGGCTGATAATGGGATATGGCAGGCCCTGCACAGCCAGACAGGCAGAGCTCCACCGAGAATGGTATTCTAACGGTTTCAGGGTGAGCATTGTGGATAGAGGTCAGAAATAAACATGAAGGTTTCCACAAAGAAATTTATCAAAATTATGCAGTGTCTGGTTCTAAATATTCTAAATGTATTAATAAGAAGTGAAAAATGAAAGTGAATTTCCAGGTGGTTTTTGTTTTCTTATATGTAAAATGGATAATAATAGCATATTTCTCACTCGAGGATTTTGAGGCTAAATAAGGTAAGCATTGACCCACCTCAAATCATCTGCTGAGTGAGTCAGGGGACAGACAAACAGACAAGTAAAGTAAGATAAATAAATATGGATACAGATACAGAGAGACCGACAGCTACTCACTGATGGTGAACGTTAAAGTCCTGAGTTCATCATTCATAGGTCCTCAATACCTGTTTATTGAGTATGTGAAGTATCAGAACAAGGCTTTGTATTTTGTTGGGGTTTGGGGGTGAATTTTTATTCTATAAACTTTACATCTTCACAGTCAATATCTATTTAAAAAATTATAAAAGTTGTATTTCCAAAAGATGTATTTCCATTGGTCGAGTCCACTGGCAAATTACTAAGCAATCACTCACAGCAATTACAGGGACAAGTACCTTCTGCCGGTGGCTGAAAGCCCACACTTCCCCGAGACAGACAGCTATGTGTGGGCAAGCAGTCCAGGAGGACATTGAGATGCATAGCCCTTTCACTTGGAGGGAAGAGCTTGCATGGACAGTGTGTGAGGGTGTGTGCAGGGAGTGTTTCATGTACAAATTGGTCTACACAATTATAAGCTGCATCTTGTAAATCAATCCTGTATCTTTGGTCATTTATGAGCACAAGCTGGTTTGGATGAATCTAGCCATCAGCTTCTAATAATAATGACATCAATAATGATGTAGGTGATTTGTGTTCATTAAATCATTTAATTTCCTCCACAATCTTATGTTAGGTACTATTAGCATCTCCATTTCCTTTTTTCTTTTCTTTTCTTTTCTTTTCTTTTCTTTTCTTTTCTTTTCTTTTCTTTTCTTTTCTTTTCTTTTCTTTCTTTTCTTTTCTTTCTTTTTTTTTTTTTTGAGACAGAGTCTTGCTCTGTTGCCCCAGGTAGAGTGCAGTGGTGTCATTGTAGCGCACAGCAACCTCACACTCCTGGGCTCAAGGGATCCTCCTGCCTCAGCCCCCCAATTAGCTGAGACTACAGGTGCATGCACAAGACCCATCTAATTTTCCTATTTTTAGTAGAGATGGGGTCTCTCTCTTGCTCAGGCTGGTCTCGAGCTCCTGAGCTCAAGCAATCCTCCCACCTCAGACTCCCAGAGTTCTGGGATTACAGGTGTGAGCCACCATGCCCTGTCAGCATCCTCATTTTCTGATAGCCCACTGAGACAGAGAGTTTGAGGAGCTTAATATCACATACCTTATAAATGGCAATGCTGAGGTGTGAATCCAATAATCTGAATCCAGAGTTTAAGCTCTTGGCCATTACAAAACCCTTTTATTTAATAGCTTAGGAAATGGAGGCCTAGAAAGGAAAATGATAATAGTGTCAGAGCCAGGGTTTGACAGTACCTTTTGGTTTAATTAGTGCAAACCCACTAAATGCTTATTGCAGGCCAGCAAATGGGCAAGGTACCTGCTATGGTTTGAATGTCCCCTCCAAAACTCATGATGAGACTTAATCCCCAATGTGGCAGCAGTCAGAGGTGGGGCCTTTAAAAGGTGGTTGAATCATGAGGGCTCTGCTCTCATAAATGGATGCATGGGTTATCATGGGAGTGGCACTGGTGGCTTTTCGAGAAGAGGAAGAGAGACCCGAGCTGGCAGGCGAGCACACTGTGCCTCTGGCCATGTGATGCCCTGTGCTGCCTCTAGTCTGTAGAGTTCTCACTAGCACGAAGGCCCTCACCAGAGGCAGCCCCTCCACCTGGGACTTCTCAGCCTCCATAACTAAAAGAAATAAATTTCTTTTCTTTATAAATTACCCAGTTTTAGGCATTCTGCTATAAGCAACAGCACATGGACTAAGACAGTACTAGAGAGACAGTTGAAAGCAAGATGGATAAGGTCCCGTCTTTGCACAGAGATGAAACTCGAGCCAGGACAAAGGCGGAGTGAGCGGGTTCTGGCAGTGAAGCATGGCGCAGGCTGCGCTGCCTGAGGACAAGGAACTAAGGCAGCGTCAAGGCACCAGGTGAGAACCAGAGGACGACTGAGCAGCCAGGTGAGTGCTCTGGAGCTTAACACTCAGTCCCATTGCACTTAAAGAAAATGTAAACCAAATATTTTCATCCTTTCGTACATTACCAGCTTAGCTTAGTGAGGTTGCATATTTTCCCATCTTCCTAAGCCATCCCTGCTTATCTCTTTCACAATCCTGCTGTGCTGCTGATCCTCCTTGTGCACATGGCTGCATGCTCGCTTTGCACTGGCCCGTGTCCCAGAGGACAGCTTCCCCCAGGCTCTCTTACCTCCCAGAATCCTGTTGGAGTCGGTCTAATGGTGGCCTCTAAAGAGAACCGGAAGGTAGGCAAGAGATTCCCCTCTCCCCTCCACCAGGTGGGGCCAGGTTTTTGTCAGTTACTGAACTCATCTGCCTGTGGCTGCAGGGCTCCTCTGTGGCTCCTGTGTCACAGCCAGGCTCTGGTAACACCAGTCCCTCTCCTTCCCCATGGGTCCTTACACAGGGAAGGATTCTGCTCTTGCTGTTCCTGGGGTTATCTCCAACCTTGTGGGTTGCTTAACCTTGCCCACACCTCTCCAAAGAGCTCTCTCTTTCAACTCTCTTCTGTCACTGCTTTGGGTACACCATTTGTCTCCAACTAGACCATTGCTGTTTTATATAACCATTTTTTGATTTAGTCATTTGAAAGATGTATCTATTTGAAAGATACATACTTTTTTTTTTCATTTGCTCATTGTTATATATCATTGCCAGTATTTCCCCTGATCTTTTGATTCTCAAGTACTTTTTTTTTCTGTTGCTTTAAGGAGAGTTTAAAAAATAATAATGCAATGTGAGGCAAAAGGAGATCTAATAGAGCAAAATTCTGAATTCTAGAATTATTTTTTAAAAAAGTTATATAATTTAGAGTAAATACACATATGGGAAATAGAAAAATGGATTAAGAAATCTTTCTGAAACAGAGATAAGCCAGACATAATTCAACAGGTAGAAACAGTGATGTGAATTAACACTTTGGCTTCTTTCAATGGTTCAAAGTATTTGTTTCTCCTAAGTAGGTAAAACATTCTCCTTGAAAATTGTGTTTGTATGACTCATTAGACATACAAGACCTTTTCTCGTGATTTCAAATTCAAGTAACATTTCATCAAGTATTCATTATGAGCAGATACTTTCTTATACCTAACTTAGTATGAAAAGTCTGCAAGGTTAGTATTCTCATCTCCGTTTTAAGGTGAGAAGATCGAAGTTCATAGGGGTTAAGGAACATAATCAGAGTTACACAGGTAGAATAAACAAACTTCCCAGCAGGAGAGAGATTTAAACATAAGCCTTTTGCCTTTAAATCCAGTGCTCTTGTCACAGTATCAAATACCAAACAAAATACACTTTAACAGAAGTCATGAATATTTAACAAGAATCAGATTTAGCCTATGTGAAATGATGCTTCTGAAAGATTCAAATTCAGTCTACAAGTATTAAAAGATACTTGATACCGAAATAAGGGCCAAATACAGTTAACTGGAGAAAAATTTACAAAATTAATGAGTTATAAGCACCATAGTTAAGTAAAAAAAATTTTAAATTCCTTATAAATAAAAATAAATATTACAAAAATATTCTAAGAAACAGGTGGTAAAATATGCCCACACTGACATCAGTTAAAACTCATATACCCAAATGGATATAAAACTGTTGGTGGGGACTGCTTGAAATGGATTACCCTGAACGGAAGGTGTGTATAGCATCAGAACATCTATTGAAGTTCGGTGAGCTAACAGGAGTTAGTGGACCAGTAAAGGTATCTTCACTTTCTTCATTTTGAAAATAATAGACTGTATAATAATAGAAGTGTCATCACAAGTGCAATACCAAAAACTCATGGGTGAGCCTCTTCTGAAGCAGAGTTGGTAAAACATATGGCATTTATGGAAATTCCTCCCCTTCGATGCTCATAATTACAGAGTTTAGCCGCTTCCATGTGATGCAAGCAACTTTCCTATAAATAAAAAAGAGATAAACCAATCTGCCGACAACATTAGGAGCAGCACTGTTAGAAACAAGAGCCATTGCGAGAGGCAAGTCTCCTGTGACAACAGCTGGGGTTGATGTGGCGGCATTTAGCTCAACACTTCCAAATAACTTATTTGTGGAGAAAGACACTGTTCACTGACTGTGGTGGCATTCACCAATGAATAATACACTTCAAAATCCAATTCTAGAAAGACAGCAGCTACATATCCACATCCCCTTCACAACTGCCAACCACCTGTGCAAACTTGGTGCCAGGAGACACATGAGGCCTAGCGAGGGTAAGCAAGGCCTTGGGACATGCAGAAATCTCAACAGAAAACTTTGCTGAACAATTTCTGCTCCCCTGGGTTAGACGAGAGCCTGGAAACCAATGAAAAGAGTCCTGGTTGAGTGGTAGAACATGGCAGAACTAGAGAGAGTGTGACCTGCAGAGATATTGGACCTCCAAAAGTTTTGGGGCTGCAAAGCATGTTTCTGGAAAGATCTATCAATCTCCCTGATTTGAGTAGCTTTGTAGAATCTGGTGGATATGTACACTGAGTCCCTTTGTTTAGCTGAATCTGTAGATTATAAGTCTGTAGGGCAGAGATGTTTCTCATCTTTAAAGATGAAAGCTAAGACACTGGTACCTGACCCTGAGCCCCATTGTATGAGTAATGGAAAATTGCAGTGTACTTAAGAGGGAACTAATGGCCAGAAAAAGGAAACACAGGCAGATACTTATGAAAGTCCATCTACTAGCAAAAAATATGCTGGAGAAGACAGGCAGCTTAAGCAAAGAAACAAAATAATCATACTTAAGATTGTATTGCAGCATGAGAAAAGACTTCAGAGAACCAGAAACAGTCCATTCTCATTATTAGAGGAGTTGTTTTATAAAGTCACTGTGAACAATGAATAATGAACCATTGCTCCTACAGGACATACCGGGTTAGGCTTCTGGAGCCTCTGGTCACAACATTCTTATCAACTGATCAATATATAACCTTATTCTATGTATGATTCTGTTTAAAAACACCTTATTTAGTATATACTGTGGATCCATTAACATGCCTGAACAGCAGTATATCTCAGGCCTGAACAAAGCTTATCTAACACGTGTATTTTCTTCATAAGGTACATCGCTGCCTTCTCACACTTACGGGCACTAGACAGCACTTCAGCACTATTCTTGGGGGCCATTTTAAACAGCAAAATAACCAGGAAAGAAAAGCCCCAAAATGTGAAAAATGTGGCACTAAATCAACCATGAAAAGGACATTTGTTTATGGTATGAGAGCTGAAACAAGAAGGCAGAGCACCGTGTTGTTCGACCTCATCTGGGAATGTGTGCATTGGGTGACCCAAATTTTTTGGCACTGTGCACATGTCCCTGAATGACAGTGAAAGCTCCATGATATTGACTTTAAAGTCACAAATAAATCTTAGCAAGTAAGCAAATTTTCAAACACAAAATTCATGAATAATGAATTTCTCTCCCTGGGCCTGGACCTCATCTGATTCTCCTGTAGCTCTAATCTTTCCAGGGACGATCAATTCCCTGATTCCAGAACCTCATGGCTCGCACTTTGGACATTAGAAAGGGACCAGCTTTTCAACCACTTATTGCTGTGAATCTACATTCTCCTACCTAACCCAAATCAAGACACGTTAAGGTCACAAATGACTGATACTCATCCAAAGCATCAACCGAAACTGTAGACTCCCATGCTGCAACCAAACATTCAAATGCTTTCCAACAGAAAGCAGACACAACAAAGTCATTAAAAGGTTAGTTAACTTTAAAATTAACAAATATTTTTCATTTTTTGAAATTATTAAGTACACAGTAGTTAGATTTTTAAAAAATAATGTATATTTTTATATATATCTAATTGAAATTTCTGAAATGTGGCCTTATTTGATTATAGCTAAATTAATGGGACCTTCTAACATGAAAATGTTCCCCACCTCTGCTATGGACTAAGACCTACACTACGTACATTTTTTATTTCATCTCTGAATCTCCCACATCAGCTTATATGATACCTGTGGTAATGATAATATCTAACATGTTACAAGAGGAAACCAGGATGCTAAGACCAGAGAAACTACCCTTTCAAATACAAAATAACTCAGATAAGTGTGGAGGGAATTCTCCCCTGCTCCCCATGGCTTGTGCCTGGCAAGATGCCAAACCAGCACACCTGGACAGACCCTCACTGCAAGACACATCCCTGCCCTGAGCCTCTGTCCCCCCACTCCAAGGGGTTGCTACAAGTGTTAAATGAGAAAATGTCTTTACAGTATCAACACACACTCAATTGGTGCTCCATCACAATCATAATTTCACTATTGCTGCATCTCTAGAGTAACAGCAACAAAAGTCATGGCAACTAAATAGTGATTTAATTTAGTGAAAAACAAATCTATTTTTCACTTCCGTTTTATGCATCAATCTTGTTTATCCTCCTTTCAGTTCTGGCTGTTGCAGGCTAAGTGGGGGTGTGTTTACAGTATGCTAAATTGACTTCTTAAAACATACAAAACAGCCAAATATTTCAATTGGCAACATAAACACTGAGAAGATGGCAGCTTCACTGAATACTTCTATCACGATAAGAGATCAGGAGAAGAGAGCCATGTTTTCACTGAGCCTGTCTTGAAATGCATGGCCTCTATCGACATTCCTTCCAGAAACTTGAGTTCTTGCACTAGTCAGTTAGAATAACTTCAGACTCCTTTGTGAAGGTCTCATAGAAGTTAGAACTATTGGTTAGGCTGACCACTGTATGATTCATGTTCCTAATGGTTTACAGCTTACATCCCTAGGAAAAGACTCTCTGACTTTTGGCGGAATCCCTTGAAATGGAAGTTGTTCTAACTACCAAATGTGTGCTGCAAAACTGGAAGGTCCCTGTTTTACCTCGCCTTCTACTAGGAGGAGGTACATGCATGTGAGAACTCTCCATGGCCAGAGAGTAAGGGTGAATTCATAACAGGTGTAGATCTCATGTGGCACCATGCTGATCGCATGTCTAGAATAGTACATTCAGTTCTGAGTATTGTGTCTGTTTTAGCATACACACCTACAGGAGCTCGTCCAGTGAAGAGTTACTAGCATGCTTAGTGGGTGGTCAAAATTATGTTTTAGGAAGAACATTGAAAATGAAACTAATTAACACAAAGAAAATAGTCCGGGAATTTGTTCATCTTTAAAATATCTTAAGGACTGTTATGGCAAAAGCAATGTGTTTTTTCTAGGTGCACCCAGGTGTAGGTTTAGGGCAAGTAGATAGAATTATGCATTTTGGGGAACTGACATTGTTAGCTCAGAGGCCATCCGTGGCCTGTGGAAATGGTAAGGCTTCTCTAATATGTCTTCGATTCTCTCAGAGTTTTCCTTCCATGACTTCCCCTGTCTCTGGTTCCTGGGCCCAAACCCTCACTGCTTTGGACCTCTCAAAGCCTGGATACCAAACTTGGCAAAGCTTTGCTTTCCTCCAGAGAAATCCACTGTCCCAGAAAGAATTAGTGAGCAATGTAGACTTTACTAAAGATGGGAAAGAGATGGAAGATAGGGGAACTTTCCTTTTCTCCAAAAGTCCTTCTCTGGCTACCCCTCCATGGGCTGTCACTGCCCCACCCAGTCACCAGTTACCTCCTTTCTACTTTCTCCTTGATTTTCCCCTAAAATTTCTAACTTTTCTCCATATGTTATGCAAAATAACTTTTCTCTTGCTGGGTAACTGACTGTAGCTAATTCCTAGGCCAATACAGGATGGTCAGTCTAGGCTGGGGACTGGACCTACCTTCTGTTCTATTTTTCAAAATACTTGTAAAAGCATTACTTTCTAATAAAGACAGTTTTCTACGTACTAGAAAGTCTCATGAATAAGGAAGTTGGTTTCCTGCTCCATATTAGTGTGTGGGTAAATGTCTGTGTGTGTATGTGTGTCGCGAAAGTTTACCAAGATTCTTAATGAAGTGTGAAACTGTTTGCAAAAGATCAAGGGAGGACATTATTAACTGAACCTGAACTGGCAGCTACTGAGATGTGAAGAGATTTATTTCGTAGGTAAGCAATAATCTCTTAATAAAATTGTGAATAATGAGTGGGAGAATTGGGCAGGCAGCAGATAAATGAAAGGGGAGTAAAATTAAAATGTCAAAGGTGCATTGAAATGAAATGAAACCAGAGTGGAGGTGGGAGGACTCAGAGAAGAATGAAGATGTACAGACCCAGAGTTTTCAAGAAGGAAACAAATCTGAAACTCAAAAGTGAAGATGCTGTACTGACCACCCAAGAAAAGAAATGTGCTTCTTGCCTTTGGGGAGAACTTTAACAAACTGAAGAATCTAGAGCAGACACCCAGATGGTGTCTGAGGTGCCTGAAGTCTGGAGCTGGGGGCACAAAGATTGAAGTCAAGACAGGTTACTATGAAAGGAATAGCAGGAATCAGGGTAGGAACACCCATGACAACGCTTTATATCTCTGCACACACAGAGCCATTTCCTCATTGGTCATAAGAGGCAGAAAAGTCGAGCATCAGTATCCACATTTTAAGTAGACAGAGACTGACAGACAGAGACTGAGGCTTGGGAGGCTGAGTGACTTGCTGAAGGCCAACCGGCCGGCTACCCAGACAAGACAAGATCCTGTATTTTATGATTCCACACATATGGTGTTTTCTCTTTGCCATAGGTGTTTGACTCTATCTGCTCCAGATCCTCTTCGAGGGACTAGAAAGCTCCTCTTTTTTTCCCCTTTATGTATTTTCAAGTTGAAACTTCAACTTTAAAATCCAGCTCTATGACTTATACTCTGAGTGAGTGACTTTACCTCTTTGAGCCTGTTTCCCCACCTACAAAATGGGAATGAATAGTAACTATCTCATAGGGTTGTGCAGATAAGACAAAATACTATAGATCAAAAGGCTTTGTTAATAAAGCACATTAAATATGTGGGTGATGATATCATTGGGGCAAGGCCAGTATCACTACCACCCTCAGAACAGTCGTACAGACAGTGGGAGGAGGCACCCTGGCCTCACGTTGCACCATGAAGACAATCAAGTGTCACCTTGTATGACACAGCTTGGTGCTGAGCCAGGTGAATTTTATTCCTATGAAGCAAGTACCAAAGAGAAAGTAGCCAGGCAAGACACAAAAGACAGAGAAGATCCACCAAGAGAGAGCGAGAGGATGAGATGCAGAGAGAACCAAAATCACCTAAGCGTGTAGCTAGTCTTCAGGAAAAACATTACGATAATGGGATCACAGAATGTAGGAGTTCTAAGGAACCTCAGAGTCAAAGGTGGCAGGTTGAATATCTAGCCCTCCCCCAGGCTGAGAGAGTGAATATATGCACAAGTGTCCCTCTACAGTCAAATGAGGATGAAGTGTCAGCTTTGTCATTGGCCAGGCCTGATGTTCCTCCATGTGCAGATTCAACATTAAAAGCAAGACTGGATAAGATGGCTTAGAGGCTTAGCTGTAGGTTGGATGGGCCTTGAGTCTGACATGTGATCAGGGTGGGAACACTGAGGCACGGATGGGGTGCAGGTTCTGCCAGGCTGTGCTCAGAATCTCAGAACACATTGAGAGAGGGATGCAGGGCACATGCACCAGCTGGGCCTCTGTGCACGTGGTCCCAAATCAGAGTTTTACCCTACTGGGGTCACTCTGACCAGCGGGTCCCAATATTCCTCTCTCACAGGCAAACGTGCATGATGCTAGGGAAGATGGCCGGGGCAGAAGCATCCATCATTTTAGGACCTCCCAGAGACTGTTGCACTATTGTAGAGGATACCCTGGAAGCATCATCGGGAATCTCCTCCTCTTTGCTCCCGGTCAAGAATAAGAAGAGAAAAAAGAAGGGCTCGTACATCAATTCACCCACAGGAATCACTTAGTCCATTCGTTTCCTGTTGGGGAAATGGGGAGAGTGGTAGGAGCTGGCCTTGCTGTGAGGCTTGAACAAGTTGGAACATACAACACACAAGTAAGCCAGGAAGCACCCAGACAGCATTAGCTGTTAGTGTCACTACGGCAGACGTGATTTACTTCACGAACTAACGTTGACTGGTGCACAGTGGCTGCCTAGAGAGGATTCTGAAGCCCCTCCGGGCTCGGCGGGAGAAAGCACCCTGCCACACTCATTGCTCATGGGCTGGGTTGGGGAGGGGCTGCCACCTGTGCGTGCTGCTTGCTCGAGCTCCAAAGCCCCATTGTTTCTTATCAATGAAAACAATTAAGGTTAGAAGCTGGTGGTGTTTCCTAAAGTCAAACACAAAAAATTATTTTATTATGGAAATAAAATTCATACCTCTCTTCCAGTCCAAATGCCTAAATTTGCTCTTGCTCCCCCAAGCTTCTCAGCTGACAAGGGAAACTGGTGGACAATGGAAGTAGGAAGAACAAGCCAACTGGATTCCAAAGTTTCATTCCAGAAGAGGAGGAATTTCTCTGTTCAGATTTGGATAATAATCCCGAAAGCCACAATCCTGAATGCCATAATCCCAAATGCTGAAAGATCAAAATCCCTAAAGGCTTGATCTCTAACATCTAACTGAATCCCCAAAGCATAATGACAGATTTGGAATTAGGGGCGATCAAGGATTCTAAAAGTAAATTTTAAGGTGTTATCAATCAAGTTTGTGTATTTGGTGGAAAAGTCAAATGAGTGGATTGGCCCTATGATACAGCAACTATGAAAACTGCAGTATAAAAATGCATCGTTTGTCTGCCTTGGCATTCTTTCTAGCTGTTGAAATTCCAGGAGTTTCCAATAAATTAAAGCCACAATTGCTGAGGAAGCCAGTGATGTTATTGACTGGCTTGAAAATAATTATGTGCATGGTAGGATAAGAGGACACTTGTGTCACAGTGTTGCTGTTTGATCACAAGTATTGTTTCTACCAAATCTGTGGTCTGTATATGAGCACACGCAGAATGGATTTCCATAAACCCCAGATAACATATAAACATGCCACAGAAGATGGGAAAATTTAATAGGAAATGCCCATGTCAATGTATCATAGAAGAATTTCAAAAAGAGCAGCATGTAGAGAATGAATGTGAATGCATTCTCTGAGGAAAGCCATGCCCTAAAAGAAAAAAAAAGTAGCTATTCATCCTGATGCAAGACTGCAAAATATAGTTAATGATCGTGAAAACCGACCAGCTCTTACGGACTACATCAGTGCAATTGTCCATAATCCAGCCCTGTAATATACTTTTACATGTTGAATTTTCTTTTGTAGCTGTTGTTCTGGACTTTGTCTTTCTTTTAGTTTTGTTTTATTTTATTTTATTTATTTAAGTTTTATTTATTAGTTTTATTTTAAGTTGTCAGCATTATTTCTCACAATTTGCTATGCTATGTATTTCATATTCACATTATTTCCAACACTGGAGGTATCAATTGTGTAAAGGCTTTTAAAGAGTTCTAATTTGTTTTATGCATTTTTTACATAATTGACTCTACAAAAGAGCATGATCACGATGTCGACTTTGTGTATAATCATTGTGCATGTATGTAAAATGCTGAAACTTCCTTGATAAGTAGGGAGATGTCCTTTTTGTACACCCGCATTTGTGAAAGGTGAAATTTCTCAAGATCTCAGCTCTTTAGGTGACTGCATAGCAGTGGTGACTCATCGAGGTTTTTGGTCTCTTCCGGAGACTTCTGTCGTGGTATTTCAGATGGCCACATTTGCATAAGCTATTTCTTTACGCATATGGTTCATTTGCTCATAACTGTTACACCCTTGTGACTGCCGTTAGTATACCTGCATGTTTATGCTTGTGAAAATATGTATGTTATTATTTCCTATTTTATTGTGTAAATTGGCCTATAAAGTGTTCGGTCCTGTTGTTTCTCAAATAAATCTCTTTATAAAAATGTAAATAAATATCTTTTAAAGAATTTGTGATTATTTTTTTCAGAATTATATTTTTGGGATTTTGATCTTTCATGATTTCAACATGAGGGATTATATCTTTGGGGATTATGATCAGCTCCCCTCTGGCCAAATGTAGGCTCCTGCTGGCAGCTGATTTCTGCACATTTTCCAGGGACCACCAGAGAATGTTGTGGTACCACAGAGGATACCTTGGAATTATTCATGCCTTCTTATCGTATGGACTTCCTGACAAATTGCTTATTTGCTCTGTGGTTTGAGAACATTTGATTTTGCTGCAGGGGTTCTTGTTTATCTCAGAAGTGCTGAGCAGCTCTGATCAGCTGAAAATGAATATGCCAATTCCACTGCGTTCTTTGAGCACCTACTGGTGCTGGAGAGGGCACCAGGCACTCCTGAAACCTTCAGCTCATTTAAGCCTTATCTTGTCAAAACCCCTGGAGGTGGATATTTTTCTTCCTTTAAGGAAATTAAGGCTTGGAGAATTTACAAAACTTGCCTAAGGTCATATACAGCGTCAGGAATCAAATCCAGATTTGTCCATCTACAAAGACTGAACTTTCTGTTGGAAGAAAACTGACTGCTTCTTGAGAAAAGCATAAGGTCCAGATGCCAGAGGGGTGAGTTACTGAAAAACTACCGTGTGCTGTCCCCCAGCAAGCACTTACTGTATGTTGTTTCATTTGGCGTTCAGAGCAATCCCATTCCTGCCAGGCTCCTTGATCCCCAAGTTAGAGTTGAAGTAACAGAGTCTAAAAGAGATCAAATGTCTTCCATAAGGTGACACCAGCTGAAAGTGCTGGAGTCGGGACTTCAACCCAGGTCTCCTGACTCCAAATAACCTTGTTCTTTTCACTGCATGACACTGCACAGAAGAAACTTTAAGCAGGCAATTTGTCTGCAGGAAAATATGTCACTTGGGCCTCAGTTAGTCCTTATACACCTCCTCTAGAGAAGTAGACGTTCACTTTTTTGTCAGCTTAGTGCTTTGTTTTGTTTTTAAATCTACTAAGACTCTTTTGACTACAGCACAGGGTGCTACTCTGCTCTTAAGTGTAGTTTGAAAGAGACTGTCAATCAGATTTTCCTACATTCCCCTGTTCATGATGTGGACATGTTACCCAAGCTCTGCAACCTCTCTCTCCCAAGGGATGAGACACAGCAAGACCTGAAGCTTCCTAATGGGAAAGTCTAAGGAGGCTGTCCCTGTGAGATCCCGTGCTGCAACGCACGCCTGTAGTCCCAACACAGTGACCAGCAGCACTTCCCTTCACTGCTTGAGATGATAAATTATACAGTTATGCTAACTACCATCCCAATTCTGCAACATGGAAGCCTTCTGATGCCTGGGTCTTCAGCTTCCCCTTCAATTATATAAGTGGCCTCATACCTCTCCAATAAATTATTTTTTACTTAAGTTAATCAAGTCTGTGTCTTGCTTGCAATAATAACAAACATTATGCCCCTTGAAATGACTTTTTGTGGATGAGGTCTTTAATAACCAAATAGCTAGGGTTTTTTTTTACCAAAAACATTCAGCTTCCTTTCCCTACAATTCCCATGCTTGCTTACGGGCTTATGGACAGGTGTCCATAGCAGAATAGGCAGAGATCATTCTTGAAAGCATGGCTTCCCCTCTCCTGGGCTGACCCGGTCTCTGCAATTGCTCAGTGAGCACCGTTGTCGCCAAAGCAGCAACCAGCCCTGAGGCCTTTGATGGCGCCATTCTGTGAGAGCGCCAGCCAGCCTAGCCAAGGCAGACTGATCAAAATGAATTTCATTAGTTTGGATGAGGCAGGAATTTGTCCTCATGGGAACTGACACTTATTCTAGATTTGAATTTGCTTTCCCAGTCTCTGATGCTTACCCAGTCTATGGTCCTACCGAATGCCTCAACCTCTGCTCTGGTATCTTACACCAGGGGACAGTTGCCACTGCAATGAAATCAGACATGGAGGAATGCCCATGGTATTTGATACCCAAAAGCAAGCACATGGCCTCCTGAAGGGGTGGGGGCCTATTAAGGGCTCAGCCTGGAAATCAGCATGGAGGCAACATCTTGCAAGTGTGAGGGTGATCTTGCAAGTGTGAGGGTGATCTTGCAAGCGTGAGGGCCATCTTGCAAGTGTAGTGTGTACTCTGAACCAGCAACGGATGTTCAGTGCCATTTCTCTCAGTGCCAGAATAGAGGGAAGTGGAAACTAAGGAACAAAACTGGGGATGATGTAGTTCTGATTTTCCTAAGAACCTGCTTATAAACTCTCAACTTCCCATTTCTGCAATTATGGGATCCACTGTTTTGGAAGTCTCCATACTTGTATCAGGTAAGATCTCAAGAGGAACAGATAGCATGTGCAGATTAGGATACTGTAAGTAGAGTTTGTCTACAGAGGACTACTACAAAATCGTAGGCAGAATGTAGTAGAACCATAAGGGATAGTGAAGGAACCCAGGGCCAGTATCTCTTGGGCATTTGTCACCTCCAAACCTAAGGGAACAAGGAGTTTTAGAAACTGGGAGAAAGAATCCCATAGAATCAGCTATTTTGAGAGGAGCTATGATCCTCTGTTGAGAGACACAGCCAGCCAGTGGGAATCCGAGAGGGCTGGAACCAAAGGACCCTGGCTACACTCTCACCCCTCCCCCACACCACTTTCAAGGGATTTCCATGGACCAAACTCAGCAGGGATCCAGAGGCCACTGGATCCTTTGATTATAATCTTTTAGAGCTAAGAAGAGTGGAGAAAAGTATGTGTATCTAGAGAGGCAAACAGGAGATATCCAGCTCAGTACCCAAAGAAAGAATGCAGAAAACTACTGTAATTAATCGCTGGACACAAATCAACATTTTTTAAAAAGTCAATTGTATTTTTATATAAAATAATGAGCAATCAAACATTAATTAAATTTTATATATCTATATATAATAACTAAAAATCTTCAACTATATAAAAATAAATCTAATGAAAGATGTTCAAGACCTCTGCAAACAAAATGATAAAACATTTTTGAGGGGAATTGAAGAAGACCCAAATAAATGCCAGGGTATATTATGTCCATGCCTTGAAAAAGTTTATATTATTAGGATTCAATACTGTGTTATCCTTAATTAATTTACAGGTTTGATGCTATCCTAACTAGAATTCCAAATTTCTTTATGGAAATTTCAAGCTGATTCTCAAATTTATATGGAAATGCAAAGCCAAAAAAAAAAAAAAAAGCCAAGGCAATCTTAAAGAAGAAAGTTGGAGAATTTACACTAACCAGTATAAATGCTTCTTGTAAGGCCACATTAATTAAGACAGTGTGACATTGGTGCAAGGGCAGACAAATATACCAGTGAACCAGAATAAAGTCCAGAAATAGAGCCAGTCAGGTAAGGACAGTTTATTTATGACAAAGGTGACACTACAGAGTAGTGAGTAATGGGCAATCTTCAATAAATAGTGCTGTGTTAACTAAAATTCATATGGAAAAATTATGCATTTTGACCCCTATTTTGTCTCCTAGCAAAAATCAGTCTATGAAGTTTTTGGACCTAGAAGTAAAAGCTTAAAAAATAGGGCTTCTAATTAACTGAAAATAGATTATAGACTTAAATGTAAAATGCAACATTATAAAACTTGTAGAAGAGGCTGTGGGGGAAATCTGCATGACCTTGTGTTTGGCGAGGAGTATTTTTTTTTAATTTTTATTATTTTTCATGTAGATGTATATTCTGCTCACATAGAGTTTTTAGATACAGCCCCAAAAATTGTTGTAAAATTGAAAAATTGACTTTATTATAGAAGAAAAATTGTTAAGTTGGAATTAATTAAAATTAAAAACTTTTACCCAATGAAAGACACTGTTAAGAGAATGAGAAGAAAAGCTACATACTGAGATAAAATATTGAAAATCACATATCCGATAAAAGATTTAAATGCAGAATATGCAAAGAAGTCTTAAAACTTAGCAATAAGAAGACAAACAGCTCAATTTAAAACAGGCAAAAGATTTGAACAGACACCTCACTACAGAATCTGTACAGATGGTAAATAAACATATGAAAAGATGCTCAACATTAATTATGATTACAGATATGCAAATTAGAAAAACCATGAGCTATCATTTCATATCTATTAGAATGGCTAAAATTTAAAAAAAAATAATTTCGGGGAGAATGTGGAGCAACAAGAACTCTTTTTCATTGCAGGTGGCAATGCAAAATGGTGTGGCCACCTTGGAGGACAGTTTGGTGGTTTTTATAAAACTAAAGATAGATTTACCATGCAACCCAGTCACTGCACTCCTAGGTATTTACCCAGTGGATTTGCAAACTTGTGCTTACACAAAAACCTGCATATAAATGTTTATAGAAGTTTTATTTATAATCCATACAAATTGGAAGCCATCCAGAAGTCCTTTAATTGGTGAATGGGTAAACGAACTGTGGCACATCCACACTATTGAAAGCGATTCAGCGATCAGAAGGAATGAACTATTAAAAAGCACTTGATTAATACTCTTGAAAATTGTCAAAGTCATCAAACCAGGCAAAGTCTGAGAAATTGTCACAGCCCAGAGACATTTATGGAGACAAGATGACTAAATGTAATGTGGCATCCCGGATGGGATCTTGAAACAAAAAAAGATACTGGGTAAACTTAAGAAAATTCCAATAAAGTATGGACTTTAATAACTGTAAATCAGTATTGGTTCATTTTTGGTGGTAAATGTAGCATAGTGATGTAAGATGCTAACCATAGGGGAAACCAGGTGAAGGATAGATAGGAACTTTCTGCATTATCTTTGCAACTTGTCAGGAAATCTAAAACTAGTCTAAAATAAAAATTTATTTAAATATAAAAAATAAATCTTCTATGGGATAATGTAAAATGTATATGACCTTAGGTAGTAACACTTTCTTAACCAGAACCCCTAAAGAAAAGATTGCTAAGAGTTGGGCTACATTAAAATTAAAAACTTCTGTTCATCAAAAGACACCATTAAATGAGTAAAATAGAAAACCACAGAGTAGGAACAAAATGTTTTTAATAAATATTATCTACAAAGAATTTATATACAGGATAACACACACACACATATACTTCTATAAATCAATAAAAGTCAGACAACACATTTGGACAAATGAAAAGCAAAGCGCTAAACATGCATAGTCAATGAACATGAAAATATGCTCAAGATCATTAGTCATCAGGAAAATACAAATTAAACCCACTGACATACCGATACTTCTGACCAGAATGGCTAAAATTAGAAAGATTGAAAATACTCAGAATGTGTAGCACTGGAATTCAATACTCTGTTAGTGGATGTGCAAATTAATGCAGCCATTTTTGGAAAACTGTTAGGCAGTATCTACTAAAGCTACACATAAACATACCCTATGGCTTAGCAATTCCACTCCCAAGTCTATATGCAGCAGATGTACAAGCATATACACACCAAAGACATAAAAAGTGTTTGTAGCAATAATTCCTGGACTAGGATGAGGCCAATGAGGCACCTGGGGTGCAAGATTTAAGGAGGCTGTCATTCTGAGGGTCATACAAATGCATTGTGTATGGCCTTGAGAGTGAATGCTTCCTTAAATTTTGTGTTCTCTCATTGCTTCACTTGGCTCACATTAGTCCTGACCGCGGTAGCAGTATGTTTCATACCAGCTGTGAAGCAGACACTGTTAGTGCCCCTAAGGTCACCTGCTTCCCTGCTGCAGTGGCCACTGCTAATGGCCTGTACCTGCCACCTTCTCAGAGCACTGCTCTGGGCCATTGGAACGGCCATTCCCGAAGCCTCCTAAGAGGAACCCCACACCCACCACTCTGGGTGGCTGGGAGCCAGGACTGACTACTGCAGACTGCAAAAGCCCCACTCCTTTGCCGTAAGGCAGGACAGATTCTGTGGTGCAATTTATGCTCTGGAGCTCTCTATAGGATCCAGCTGGGGCTAGACTTTACCTGAACCCACATCCATCCTTAGCTTCTCTCCTGGCCCCAGAAATTTCTCCATCCTGCTTCCCTTACCTCCTTATTGGTTCCTTCTAAGAGCACTTCCTTAATGAATCACTTGTACAAGATTTCATGTCTCAGGCTCTGCTTCTAGGAAATGTGACTCATGACAAGTGCCAAACTAGAAGTCATCCAAATGTCTATCATAGGAAAATGGACCAACATGTCATGATACATCAATACAATGGAAAGAAATGGGAATGGGTGAATCGTTGCCATATACAACCATATAATGAAGCTCACAGTCCTGTTATTTAGGGAAGAGACTAGGCATAGTAAGTGGATACCACATTATTACCTAACACGGAGTTCATAAAGCAACATGACGGATCTATGGCATGAGAAGTAAGGACTGTGCTTAACTCTGGGGAGGAATAAGGGTACAGCAGGATGTGGTCTAAGAGGAGTTTATGGATTCCAGAATTATACTATCTCCTAATTTGGGTAGAGGTTAGATGGATATGTGTGGAATTTAGGTAACATTTCAGTCCAAGCTCAATGGAGAGAAAAAAAAATTATAAAGGTTTTAGAAAATGGACTACAGATAATCCCCTGCTTACACTGTTTTGATTCATGATTTTTCAACTTTACAATTGTCCAAAAGTGATATGCATTGAGTAGAAACTGTACTTCAGATTTGATCTTTGCCCAGGCTAGCAATATTCAGTACGTTACTCTCTCGTGATGCTGGGCAGCAGCGGTGGGCACAGCCCACCATCACAAGATAGTGATCACAAGATAGTGATCACAAGATAGTGATGGTAAATGATGAATAGTCTACAGTGTACTGTGTTGCCAGTGTTTCTGGATATTGTGATTTGTGTTTTTGCATCCCATCTGTGTCCCCTGCTTCTGGTGAGAAGAAGAGGAGAACAATACTCGTGAGATGGAACTCAAGATAATTGCCCAGCATAAAGGCACCAAGCTAGTAATGGCCATCGCACATGAATGAGGACTTTCACAGTCCACGACCTGGACCATCTTAAGGGATAAGAAGTGAATCAGGGATGCAGTAAAATTGTTGGCATTGGTTAAATCCACCATCATCATGAAGAAAAAAGCTGGACCTATTAAAGTAATTACCTGTCATGTGGATGGAAGACCAGATACAGAAGTGCATACCACTTCACCTACTGATGACCCCCACTAAGGCAAGAAGTCTTTTCAAGAAACTAAAAGAAGGTGCCAACAATCCTTCATATAGGGAAATGTCAATAGCAAGTCATGAGTGGTTCCAACACTTTCATAACATGAAGGTCAGCGGTGAGGCAGGAAGTGCCAATGCTGAAGGTGCCTAAGCTTTTAGGAAACAGCTGCACAGAATAATAGTGGATGAGAAATATTTGCCAGAACAAATATTTAATGTCTATGAATGCTCTTGTTCTGAAAGCGTATGCCAGAGCTTACGTACGTTCATCAGGAGTCCAAGCATTCTTGGGATACTGGAAAAATAAGCACCACATGTACTCACCATCAAATTGGTTTCACTGATCATCACCTAAGAGCACATTTAAGAATAACATTGATCGGGTGTTGGGCAGATGTGGGTGGGGGAGAGGATGGGTATATACATACATAATGAGTGTGATGTGCACTGTCTAGGGGATGGACATGTTTGAAGCTCTGACTCAGGGAGGGGTGGGGGGGCAAGGGCAATATACATAACCTAAGCTTTTGTACCCCCACAATATGCTGAAATAAGAATAAAAAAAAAAGAGTCCAAGCAATGCCAAGATTCAAGGCATTCAAAGAGCATGTGATACCGCTTTGGGCTGGAAGTGTTGCAGGGTTCAAGTTAAAGCCTTTCCTAATCTACCACTCGGAGAACCGTAGAGCATTCAAGAATGAGAGCAAGCATATAATTTCATTTATTACCTCCATAACAAGAAAGCCTTGATGACATCATCATTGTTCAAAGACTGATTTTTGGCCGGGCGCGGTGGCTCACGCCTGTAATCCTAGCTCTGGGAGGCCGAGGCGGGTGGATCGCTCGAGGTCAGGAGTTCGAGACCAGCCTGAGCAAGAGTGAGACCCCGTCTCTACTAAAAATAGAAAGAAATTATCTGGCCAACTAAAAATATATATACAAAAAAAAAATTAGCCGGGCATGGTGGCTCATGCCTGTAGTCCCAGCTACTCGGGAGGCTGAGGCAGTAGGATCGCTTAAGCCCAGGAGTCTGAGGTTGCTGTGAGCTAGGCTGATGCCACGGCACTCACTCTAGCCGGGGCAACAAAGTGAGACTCTGTCTCAAAAAAAAAAAAAAAAAAAAAAAAACAAAGACTGATTTTTGAATTGTTTTATTCTACAGGCAAAAGAATATTGTAGGCAAAACAACATCTCATTCATGGTTCTTATGATCTTAGACAATGCTCCAGGGCATCCGCAGCTTATTGGGGACATACATCCTGATATAAAGATTGTGTTTTGCCACCAAATACAGCCACACTAATTCAACCATTGTACCAAGGCACAATAGCTACGTTTGAAGCATACATTTACCCCAAACATTTGTGCAGACTGTTGAAGCAACTGGCCAAATGCTTGAGAATTTTGGAAAGGTTCTAACATTTTAAATGCTATCCAGAATATGGCTGCAGTGTGGAAAGTCACAGAGCAACACATGAGAGACATTTGGAAGAAAATTTTGAAGACATATGTGAACACATTCAAAGATTTAACGAAGAGCCTGCTGTTGATGGAATAGTAAGTAACAAGACATTAGTGCTCGGGAAACAGCTAGAACTGGATGTTGATGAAGAGGATATACATGAGCTTGTTGGCATTGGGGTGTGGAGCTTTCCAACAGGACTGATTGACCTGGAGGAAGAAAGAAGTAGAGAAGTTGAGGCAGAGGAAGAAGAATTATACCCGAAACACCAAGAAAGTACACAGCAAAGGAACTGGTGGAGGCATTTGCTCCAATCAGCCGTGGCCTGCAGATGTTAGAAGAAAGGGAGGTCAATTAGGAGAGATTCACGAGAGCTGACAGGCAGATACAGGATGCTCTTGCTTGCTACAGAGAAATAGATAATATAAAGAAGAAACAAACTGTACAGTCAAAACTTGATATCTTGCTGAAGAACACTACACCTGCTAAACCATCAGCATGTGTCGATTCCCTGGTGCCTTCTACCAGTGATTCTTGAGCCCCATCAGAAGAGAAAGAAATTGATGACTCTGTCACTGTAGCTTCCCCACATCCAGCAGTTAATTTTAGTTCAATGCTTCAAACATTCTTCAGGCTCCGTGGGCTTTCAGCATGTACGTTCATGCTGAGTACCCATAAATCCATTCTGTTTTTTACTTTCAGTACGGTAGTTAATAAATTACACGATTGTACCCCCTAAATCTAAAAGAATAGGCTTGGGTTAGATGGTTTTGCCCAACTGTAGGATAATTTAAATGTTCAGAGCACTCTTAAGGTAGGCTAGGCTAAGCTATGATGTCCGGTAGGCTGGGTGGTTAAACGTATTTTCGACTTACGATATTTCCAATTTACTATGGGTTTATTGGGAAGTAGCCTCATTGTAAGTCGAGGAACATCTGGATTACTCAGTGTCCCAGGGTGGTCCTCTCATCACTCCTTGTCCTTTACCCTGGCAGCCTGCTGACATGGAGCAGGTGGAGCAGGGTCCGAGTCCTCAATGGTTCTTGTTCAGAGGCTTGGTCTGATCTTTTATTTTCAAAGATTTATAACTTAATTGATGAGCTCAGCTTTCCAGATTACCTAACTAAAATCCCGAGTTCAATAAACTTCACACACCAGGGGAATCCATTCTGCTAGGAAGGATTCTAGAAATAACAGTGTTACTGCAAAGAAAATAGTGACACAACCAAAAAGATCAAAAAAAATTTTTTTTGAGCCATATTAAAAAAGAAAAGTCTGATCATCCAAAGCTATAAAATTTCATTCTACTTTGAAGGGAAAATGTCAGAAGCCTAGCAGAGAATGGAGCAGAAGAATGCTTGACATTTTTCAGTACTTTTAAATTACAATTCTATTTCAATATTGTAATTAATATTAGTCTCAGTCTCCCACCTTGCCTGTGTAATATTCCTCAGCAGAAAGAGCATGACCTTTAGAGTCAGACAGAGTGGAATTTAGTCCTGGCAGCACTATTTGCCAGCTGCTACAGCAAACATATCACCTAACCTCTCTAAGCCTTGAGCTTTCTCATCAGAACAATGGGCATAATTATGCCCTAGCTCTAGGGCTGGGAGGATGAGGGAGTGAGGAGAAAGAGCCTGGGAAATTCAAGAAATGGAAGTTCCTTCTCATTCCCTGTAGGCAGTGAGGGTCCTTGTTAGCATACTCTAAACCCCTTTGTGAAAGGACTCAGTGATGTATTTATCCATTCATTCAACAAATATATAGTGAATTTCTACTCTACTCCCTCGGCACAGATTGGTAAATAAAATAAAGTCCCTGATCCCAGGGAGCTCACATTGTCCCAGGAGACACAGAGACAAACACAGACACATGCACAGAAAATATAGCAGGTGACGACAGGTGTGTTGAGTAAAAAGAACAGGCTCAGGACACAGACAAACATGGTTGGTTCAGGAAGGTCCTCTGAGGAGCTCACTAGAGCAGAGACCTGAGCAGGGTGAGGGAGCAAGACCTGTGAAAGGTGAAGAAGGACCATCCTGCACGAACTAACTCAGTTATCTCAAGCTTTCAAGGGGAGTTTTCTCCCATGTTCCCAAACAGAGGGAAGAAAGTGACTCTTTTGATGGTTAAACAAAACCCCCAAATATAAACGCAGCTCCTAATATCTCCCCAGGATCAGGAGAAGCCCCTCCATCCTCACCTGGAGGCTGTGCGAGACCCTTTTGCTGCCTCCTTCATGCTGGCAGCCATGCTTGCGAAGTGTCTCTCTGTGTGCAGTAGGAAGAGCACAGAAGGAGGCACCAACACGCCACTTGGTTGCCTCAGTGTCCCTCTGGGGGTGATTCTTGAGCCAGAGAACCTTTTAAAATGACCCCTGAGGAGACCATCTTTGTAAAGGGGGCACAAGACAGCAGCAAAGGCTTGGGTTTGGGCGCAGGCAAGGCTTGGCTTCCATACCAGCTTCGCCACTTCCCAGATGCATGACCTTAGATGAGTCATTTAGCTCCTCTGAGCCTTAGTTTTCAAATCTACAAAATGAGACTTATAACATGTGCCTCATAAAAGTGTATTTTTGTTTTACTGGTTTTTATTATTGCTACTTTTTGTTGAATGCCTAGCCAACTGTGCTAAGTACTGAAAGTAGTACCTGCCCTCATAGAACTTATACTTTAATAGAAGAATGCAGACAATAAACAAACAAACTCAAATTTAAAAAAATAAGGTAATGTCACAGAATGGCGAATGTTGCCATAGAAATGATCTCTATCCCATAAGGGATAGAGTGAGTGAAAAGAGCCTCATTTAGACACATATAGAGGCTCGGGGTGAGCCTGCATTCCTGTACCCTGCTTTCTATGAGTTCTAGAAATATTCCTCTTAAAAAAAGAAAACTATCCCATATATAAATGAAAATGTACCCCCTTCTTTCTCAAAGAGAGACAACCCCAAAATGTTTTCAGTTATTATATCTAGTTCCAAATTCACATTTTCTGATTAAACTCCTCTTAGTTCTCTTCAGGTATGTTTTTTCATGATCTACCAACGTGTGAGATTAGTAATTATTTTAACTAGTCTTGGCACACCCAGTATAGAGCAGTGGAGGGAAAACAAGAAAAGAATAAGGTCAAAGTTGTCTCCACCTTTGTGTAAAGGGAGAGGGGAAGTGCTTATGTTTGTACAGCCATACTGTGGGGCAATGCAGTCAAAATCCATTGTTTTAGCAGGACGGAGAGTTTCCTGATCAGTCAGCCCAGCCCACCCAGTTCTGCTTTTTGAAAGGCTTTCTTTTGTGCACTGTTCTCTGTCCCACATTTGAGACAGGCCCTAGGAAGGATTTCCTTCCCCTGCTTGCAATCTCTCTGCAGCACACTCCCCAGGTCTCAGAGGCCTGGGGAGTTGGGAGCCCACCAACCTGTGCTCACCAGGAATGAAGTTCTTCCTGCCATACAAATCCCCTACAATCTCAGTCATCCATTGCTTGATTCAGTTTCTGGAAACATCACTGGCTGGTCACCAAAGACAAGAGCTTTTTGAATCAGAGCCCATGAATCTGGATACACCCTTGAAGTTTTTGTTGTTTATTAAGGGATCGCAAAGCTCTGCCTGTTCCTGTATTCCTCAGCCAAATGGCTTCTATCTGGGTGGCTGGCTCGGTGGGAGGCAGAGCTAATCTGTCCCCCTGCTCCACCTCCAGGCTGGAAATCCAAGCATGCAGAGAGGGCGTTCTGGAGGAATACGAAGGGTCAGGCTTCCCCTATTTTCCAACTCCTTTTGGGCCACAATCCTATTTCCAGTTATATATCCCAACTTCACTAGCTTTATTGGGGTACGGAACTGGGCTTTTGCAAATTTACAAGCCTCATAAATCTGATTCTCAGCGATCTTGGACAGCTGCCCAGAGGCAGAAAATGCCTCTAGACAAAATGTCCACCAATTCTTTCCTTCTTTAGAAAGGATTGGCTTGGATGAAGGGTTGTCCCTCTACTGCAGTGCAATAGTGGAAGCTGTTTGAGGAGTAAAATACTTCCCAACGCTCTGATATCATCTACCATGGAAATACCTCCTCACACACTGATCGTCTACCAAGGAAGTACTTCCTAACACTCTGATACTGTCTACCATGGAAATACTTCTTAACATCCTGATATCATCTACCAAATCCTCCAAGTGCCAGTCTCAAGAGGTTCAGTGTCTGAGGTCGTAGATACACATAGAAACAATTTAACTGACTGCTCTGCCACTGCTGCAGAAGAGGGACTGTCAGCTTCCCAGAGGCAGCAGAGGACTCTTCATGCCCTACACCCCACCTGGACCCAGGTAAGCCCATATTATAGCGCCTGCCGTGTCCAAGCACTAATTTCTCAGTTAAACAGAACTCTCTTAAAAGAAATCAACTAAATGTAAATTAGAAAGAACGGAAGAAAGGAAGGGAGGGAGGGAGAGAAGGAGGAAAATATAAGCTTAAAACAGAAGGGAATCCACTGGCTACAGGCAAATCCAGATCTAGGGGCTCGGCTGATGCCATGGTTCTGTGTTTGTAACAGTGTTTCACTTGCTTCCCTGTGTGTTGACTTCATCCCAGCTGGGCTTTCTGCAATGGTAGCAGAACAGATGCCTTCTGTGTATCCCACACCTGGATGTCCGCAGCCCATGATCTCCCCAAAGAACCTTGATTTCCTATAATCTATATATCATTTTTCATAGAAACGTTCTGATTCGCCTGCTTGCATCCCGCACCTGGATTTTTTTCTCTTCCCTAGGCCCAGAGAGGGCTGGAGCAGGGATCGATGGCTAAATTCAGGGGAGAACCAGTTTCCTTGGAATTAGGGGTCTGAATGGAGAAAAGAAATAAACACAACTGGTTGCACCTAACATTTCTATCACAGAGGTCCACGTGTCTTTACGTTTTTCACCTGAGTTAACCCTGAGATTTCTCCAGCTGGAGAGGAAAAGGAGACCACGCAGTAAAGACTTTCAACCTCTTCCATGACCAGGGATTTCAGCCATTTCTGGGAGCTCAGTGGGGGCAGAACTGCCTTTCTGCTCATACACATGGGCCTCTCAGTTGCTTTTTCTGCTGCGGTTTTGGGTTCCCGATGCCTGGGACCCCGTCGCTGACACTCGCCGATGGCCAGTGGCGGATGCTCTCTCACAACTAGCCTGAAGGTTAGGCACAGCCACGGTGATCAACGAAGCCACTAAGTGTCCTCTGCTCAAGGACAGGGTATCCCTCCACCCGACTGTGTCCCCAGATCCTAAGGGACAGAGGCTTTGTGCTTCCAGTGTCTTAGAGAGTCTTGGGGCAATAGCCCCCTTACCCCAAACTCAGGCAGGAAGACATGGGGCCTGGCGGGGGTCTACAGACAGTCTCTGTGGCAGACTCCAGCTGAAGTCTGGCCACTGCTCTTCTCCAATGCAGGGCCTTTGCCCTGGAACCAAATGTCCCTTGAGAGTGCCTCTCCTTTTACAACAAGCTCTTGCTCAGTTATTTCTCAGACCCTCTGCCGGGCCTGCCTTCTCACCCTCTGATCTCATTTGATTATAAATTGAATGGAGTCTCTCCAGAGTTTATGTCCAAAAGAAACTATTGCCTGAAGTTGCTTTTAATCTCAGGGAGTTACTTGGTGGAGACTCTGTCTTTTCTTTTCAGAGCTTAGAACGTGTTCCAAAGGCAACAGTGATGTCAGTTCCCAGGAACCGGCCACGGTGAAGTCAGCAGTGGCCAGCCCGGCCCTTCCTCAGAGCCACTTCCCAACTTAAAGGCCCTGAGGTTAGTGGGGAATAAAAATTGCTTCTTTCTTATGAATATTTTTTCCTGGTTTTATTTTTAAAAACCTACATGTGTGAGTGCTAGAAATATAGAAAATGCACATTTGTGAAGAAGAAACTTCGATCACCCAAAATCTTAGTGTTAACTGCTCTTAACATTCCCGTGGGTTTCTGACTTAAAGTGACTTGAAAACTAAGCAAATTTCTGGGCAGGAAGTCAAGAGGAAGTGTGAGTCCAGGCATGAGGTGATCAGTTGCCGCCTGTTTCGTTAGAATTTTCTGCCTTCTTGTCAATGTTCATTTCACCCTCAGAGCTGTTTCCCTGTGCAGCTGAGGCCGCGTATTTATGGTTCATCTCCAGCAGCACAGAGTTTAGAACCACCTCCACCCCTGGTCTCACACTCTCCTGGATGGGTTAATTAGGCTCTGGTGAGAAGGAGGGGGAGGGGAACGAGAAGAAGGAGGGGAGAGAGACAAAGGGCCTGGGAACACTGAGGAATATTGTCAGAAAGCAGAGAGATCGGGGGCGGGGACTTGAGAGAGACACGCAGGAGAGAGGGAGGCTGAGGACCAAGCCTGGCCTCGGGACACGTGGTGGGGATGGGTGTCTCTTCCCTAACTGGGGACAGTCAACCAGGCCCCATCAGGCAGGGGCGGTGGCAGTGTGCTCGCATCTCAGAATCCACACTTTTGTCTTGAAGGACCCGGTGCGCAGAGATGCTGGGGAAATGCAGGCACACTAAATAAGGGGCATGAACGCCCCCAGTGTAGTTGTAATGATCTTCCGGCTCTTTCTTCAGAAACAATTGAGGCACTGAGGCATCAGTCTGTCCCCTGTGACCCGCCTGAGCATTCTGTGTCTTCCTGCCCTCGCACAATTGGGCCTTCAAATCCCATTTCCAGGGTTTCACCTCCCACCTGCCCCCACACTGCCCCACGGTGCCTGGCTCCTGCCCCGTGCTGGCTCCTTCGCTTTCAAAGGCTGGAAAAGCAAAGCGTTTGGTGAATGCAAACAGGGGTGCATCTGCAGCTGGAAGGCCATGGCCAAGGAAGATGCAGGACAGACCTGCACATGACAGCAGAGAGGGAGCCTCCGAAAGTGGCAGCAAGTTTCCTGCTAGTCCGAGCTCCTGCAGAGAAGGTGGCTATGAGCAGCTGGGTGGCATGGGTTGGCCATGCCAGTGCTGGACACATCGCACATGTGACAGTGTGATCGTCCTGGAGGTCCAAGTGAGGACCCAGCCTCTGTCCACCGTGTGTGCTGTATGGAGCGGCCAGAGGGGAGCCGGAAAGGATGAGTCCTATGTTGAGTGAGCAGTAGAACTGGCATTCAGACAGGGGACTACCTGACTGTCATCACAGCCATGTGTCTCTCATCTATAGTCACCCGCTTTCCAATCTATGACATGAAGATGTTCCATCTAGATGAACATCTAGGAAGGAGATAGAGTGGGAGGAGGGAAGGGCCGGAATAGAGACAGAAACCAGCTGTGTGACTTCAGACAAGATACTTACCTTCTGTGATCCTCAGCACAGGGTAAAACGGGAGACATAAATCCTCCCTACCTCTTAGTATTGTTCTAAATTAAATGAGCTGACTCACGGCGATCACACAGAGCAGCGCTGAGTTGTAGGCAGTGCTCAGAACGTGTTACTACCACTGCTGCTACTGCTGCTATTGCTACTGCTACTATGAACACGGTTACTACTATTGCTGCCGCTAGTAGTACTACTATTACCACCGCTGCTGCTACTACTGTTACTACTTTTACCACAGTAGCAACAGGGTGTCACATGGTGACGAGGCTGAGCGTGCTTACGTGCTAGCTCAGAGCTCTTCCTCTTCTTATAAAGCCGCCAGTCCCACTCCTGTGATAACCCATTAATCCATTAATCTGCAAAGGAATTAATGTATTCATGAGAGCAGAGCCCTCAAAACCCAATAACCTCTTAAAGGACCTACCTCTCCACACGGCCACATAGGTTTTGGAGGGGACAAATATGCAAACCATAGCAACTGGGGAGATGCAATGATGATGGGGATGAGGAGCACAGGTGCTACTCAGAGCATGCTTAGAAACGTCCTCCACGCAGTGACAGAGATGTGGAAGTGACCTGCACACTGTCTCAGGATCAGGGCTGTGAGAGGCTTTGGGACAAGATGCTCTGTGAGCCAGAGGATGGAGCACCCAGCGCTGCTGGCAGTCCCGGTACCAGCTGTACCCTCCTTCCCAGGGGCTCTGATATGGCCTTTGTCACCAGGCCATCTCTGTGTGGCCTTCCTAAAGGACCACTAGGAAGCCAGGCCTTCCTGCCAAAGAACAATCCCAACTGCCTGCCTTCCTGACAGTGCCTCCACCCTCTCAGATGCCAAGGAGCATGTGTGCATCTGCTCAATTGCAGAGTCCAGTGCTTGAGAATGAAAGAAAATGTGTCATTCCAGGCTGGTGACTCCTGTCACTCAGAAGCTTCTGGATTACGGGGCCCCTGAGTGCCTATCCCAGTCACAGCCCCTGCTCTGCAGTCTGTGGGTTTTGCTGAGGGAAGCAGAGTCCAGGGGCCAAGGCTGGTCCGTCTCACTCCTTGGGCCTCACTGAATGTGTCCCCTCAGTAGGGTCTTTCCCAACCTCCTTAACCACATGCATCAGCCCAGTTGTCCCCCTCACACCAGAACATGGGCTTCCTCCCCAACGTTTCCCTTCTATTGGTGATGATGTGCTTATCTGTCTGTTGCCTGCCTAGTTTCTTTCTGCACCAGACTCTAAGCTTCATGAGGCAGTCCCTTCCAGTAAGTGTGGCATCCACCGTGCCCTACAGTGTGTCTGGTGCATAGTAGGTGCCTAATAAATATCCATAGCAGAATGAATGCATAATGGCTTTTAGAAAAAGAAAACAAAACCAAAAACCCAATACGGTCTTCCATGGAACCATAGTGTCTGAGCACTGAATGGGGCTTTCATGGTGGCATTTACTACTCACCCCATTCTGAGGTCCCAGCTGCAAATTTGAACAAATGGCCACATCTTTCCTCTTGCACAAAGCTGAAGAGGTACACTCTGGGTGTCAGCTGCTTGTTTGGTTTATTTAGGAAGAGTTTGTTGAAAAGACACCTGCCCTAGGTGTTCTGGGACTAGGGTCCCAGTTGTATCCCTGGCATTGCAGGCGGGCTGAGCAAAGCACTTCTGTCCTAGTGTCAGGCCTTCATGATGAGCTGAGTGAGGTGGATTACACAGTACTTAGCACCTGTGCTTTTCAACCTCATTTTATGTTCTTCAGTTCCATGCTCTGTTTCCATTTCTGCTTACTTGCTCAAAGCTGAAACTTCTTGTCTAACTTTTCTCATGAATGAATTAATTTCATTATCATGGGTGATGGCTTCCCATAAAAGAGTGAGTCTAGTCCTCTTTTTTCTCTCATCCCTCTGCCTGCCACCATGGGATGACGCAGCAAGAAGGCCCTCGCCAGATGCCAGTCCCTCAATCTTGAACTTCCCAGCATCCAGAACTGTGAGAAATAAATTTCTGCTCTTTATGAATTACCCAGTCTTTGGTGTTCTGTCAAAGCAGCACAAAACTGACTATAACACCAGGGTAGCACAACAAATAAACCAAACCAACATGTGATTCCTGTTCCACCTGATTCCAATATACTCCGGAGCTAGGACTAAATGTTCCTACTTTGGCTCCAAATATAGTGCATCTCTCACCATCTTGTTGTGTAAAATTGGGCCAGTGTCCTTCCTCAGAATGCATATATGATGCTAGATAGTTGTTAGAGTCAAGTAGGAAGTCACGGTGGAAAGCATGCTATAAACTGTGGAGTGATGTGCTCTTGAATGGCGTCATCAGTGTTAGTTCATTATAAAAGCTCATTAAAGCCTTAACATTGGACTTTCATGGGACAGGGGTAATAGCAATGATGGCAGTTGTCACATTAATGCAACCTCAAAGCCACCCTTCTCCTTTTGTCCTTCCCTTCCTTTCCAGACCCCCTACAGGTAGCAGTGACCAGGCAGGACACTGTGCCCAGTGGAACATAGGAAGTCCTGGGTAGAACTCTTTAGGAGAGACTCAGCTGGCATGCCCTTCAGCCCTGTACTCACTCCTTTGCTCCTGCACCTTTCCCTCTTCTCCCTGCCTGGAATGTGGATATCAGGCCTGGAGATGCTGCAGCCCTTTTGGGACCATGAGGATAAAATCACAACACCAAACAGGGAGATGTTAGGGGCTGGTCCCCTAGTGACAGCCAGCACAAGAGTGTCATGTGAGACAAATAAATCCTTTGGAGGTGAAACTGCTGTTACTTGGGTTGTCTTTTATTTGCCACTGACTACATCCCTAATTGACAGGTGAGGATTAGACAGATGATGACAGAAACAAGGTGGGTGAGGAGGAGAGGTAGGAAGGAAGGAAGAGAAAGTAGCTAAAGGAGCCATCTCCTATCACGCCATGTGCATACAGACACCAGGAGAGGGTGGTTATTTGCATGGTATGGGTGGCTCATGATCTGTATTCAAGTCCATCTATCCCTCCAGCTCACGTTTGGAAGGAGGTTCCAGAGACTGCCGAGTGCCTGTGACCCAGAGTGTGCATTCATTTCCTCTTTCAGAGAGCAGATCTTGAGTGTGGCTTTCCTCTTAACACACATTGCCATTGCTAAGTGCTTCACGTGCATAGCCTCATGTAATCCTCCTCCTACTGACTGCTGAGAGGATGAGTGCTATCCTAACCCCATTTCACAGATGAGAAAGCCGAGAGCTAGAAAGGTAACCCATGCCCAAAGTTTCTGACCTAAGGCTCAAGCCCAGCTACAAACTCAGAGTTTTGTGCTTTCATTCCTGTGCTATACTGTAAATCAAATGTCTGCCCCTCTCTGAAATCTGACTGGGGCGCTCACACGAAATTGTTCAGTCTCTTCTCAGTGGTCCCACATGCCTACCTAAATCTGTGCAGAATCAAGACATAACTGTTAATAAGGGACTTCCCCACAGGGCTGTGAGCATCTTCTCAGCCGGGGACCAGGCCTTACCCAGCTTCATACCCTGGCACCTAATAAGATTTCTGAATAAATATCAGTTGAAAAAAATGAGTTAACTAATTAAATAACAAAGGTTAGATTTGGCACAGCCAATCAGAGGGGCTGATAAAATAAAATGCAAGCTCCAGCCACAGGAAACAAGAACCTTCTACATGATTAGCATCTCTTCAACCTTTGCACTTTTCGTTATGTAAGTTGTAATATTAATGAGTTATTGATTAATGAATAACAAATTATTTTTTATTATACTATTTTATGTCCATTTTTCTGTGTGTCTCACTTTTGCCCTATATCTGGAATTCATCCCAAGATTTCTAGGTGTGATAAAATCTAGAAGCATTTCTTTCGACACAGCTCACGAAGGCCCTGTCGAGTCTGGAATACATCTTCCCCCTTGTCACGGGAGATACGGCGAGGGAAAGAAAATATAGTTATGTGCAGAGCCCAAAGAAGACTGCATATCTTATTAATAGCTGAGATAAATTGTGTGCACCCTCAAAGCTGGGTCGATAATGATTCGTCAAACTTTGTTACCAACATCTTAAAAAGCTGATGTGAGTCATGGAGAACGATTTTGCACAAGATTTGTCACCTTGATCTGCATGGGAAATGAATAACTAAATATAAAATGCCATTTTGCTGTGACTCATAGTTCTTTCAAGCTGACAGACATTGTAAAGGAATATAATCTTCTATTTCTAAAAAGTGTAGTGGAGGGGTCTGCTTCTTAGTTTCTTATCAACCTGAAGGAGGATCAGAGAGAATGCCTGTAAGTCCCCCAAAAGGAATAGTTTTGTCATTTCTACTTTTTGACAATGTACACATTGGGGAAAGGGGCCATAATCCATGGGCTCTGTTTCTAGGAAAATGGAAGTTCCAAAATATGTTTATCCTCACCTTAGGATGCTATAACTGGGTTGTTTCCTTCCTACAACATGCACAAATTATTACATTTGAAAATTAGAACCTATTGCAAACTTTCCCCTTCCACAAATTTCTCTCATACATGATTGTAGGAGATACAGATCATCTTCTATGTACCTAAGCATTTCCGATTGAACTTTTGCAAATTTCAAGACATTCCTCAAGATAACTTAGGAGGAGAGATATAGAACCATTGGCAATAGCTTAAAAGATGTTGAACAATTAGTTAAAAAAAAAAAAGAAAGCTAAAGATTGTTCTTCATTTGTCTATTCCCTGCACAAAGTGAGCAGAATGCACAGGCATCTTACTAAGACTCTGAGGGAGTTACATCCTGAACAGTTTCTAGGGAGGAAGGAACTTGTAGCTAGATAATTATGCCACGGTGTGTACGATACTGCACAGCGCAGGGGCTAATGACCCAGGTTTTGTGTATGGATGAATCTTCATTAGAATCCTTGCTCTGCTACTTACTAAAACAGTGGCCTTGGGCACTTAAATAGTCCAAGCCCTCGTGTGTGTGTGTGTGTGTGTGTGTGTGTGTGTGTGTGTGTGTGTGTGTTTCATTTGGAAAATGGACACAAAATAGTATATTCCCTGTAGGATTATTTTAAGTATTGAATGAGATCACTTAATCTCATTTAATATGTGAAAATATCTAGTATTGCCAATGGAACCAGAGAAGCACTCTACAAGTCTTAGTTAACATTATTGCTACTAAAACAAGATACAAATTATTTTACATAATGTGCTAGTTTGCTGGTAACTGCTAAAATAAAATCTCTAAGTGATGTCAAAGCTTTACTCATGACCTCACCCCTCCAGCTCACTTTGACCTTCCTATACATGTTTTCTTAACCACACATGGCCCCTGTGAGAACTTCAGAAATCCTGTTTCTAAAGGTACGGACATTGGAATGAACCCTTCAAAGCTCATGCGTTGCGAGCTCCTGTTTTTAAATCCCTATCCCCTTGGCTTTTGTGACATAACTCTCCTGGCCAGATTTGCATCTCTGGGCATTCTTAATCCTCCCCTCTCTACATTCGTCTTTCTCTGTCCACCCACTACAGGCTGGTGATTCACCAGAACCTCGGCCTTCCTCTTATTTGATCTTCTCTCTAGATGATGGAACTTCTGTTAATGGAAACAAACAAACATACAAAAACCCCATACTCTGTAAAATAATTTAAGGAGGTTTATTCTGAGCTGAATGTGTGTGACCAGCCTGGAGTACATGTCTGTCCTTAAGAGGTCCTGAGAAAATGTGCCCACAGTGGCTGGGTTACAGTTTGGTTTTATAAATTTATGGAGACAGGAATTACGTGTAAGATCTTAAGTCAATGTGTGGAGGGCGTACATTGGTTTGGCCTGAAAAGGCAGGGCATCTCAAAGCGGGCAGGGGAGTAGGGCTTATAGGTTATAGGTAGGTTGAAAGATTCTCTGATTTGTAATTGGTTAAAGAAATGAAGCTCTGTCTGAAAGCTTGGAATGTTTTAACGGATGTCTGGTAATCAGAGACAGGCCACCGGACATTTACCTTTACTGAAACTCAAGTGATCTGTTACGTAAATTGATGGCCTGCAGGTGTGGTTTAAGATTGGTCTTGCACAGACTTAGGCCTGTTAAGGATTTTGCATCTTGTTGTTACAAAGGCTATCTCCAGGAAGGGAGGGATTCCTTCTCATGGCCAGCCACTCAGCTTTAGGGTATTTCTGGGATCCCCTTTGCCAAGAGGGTATCCATTGAGTCAGATGGGGGGCTTAAGATTCTATTTTAGTTCACACCTCTTTTGTGACTTTAAGTACCAGGGCATGCAGATGGGTCCCATGTCTGCACCTCCTGCCTGACCTCGCTCCTTAACTTCAGTCCCTAATAGATCCGCCTTCCTGCTGGGCTTCTCAGAGTACCCCATTAGCATCTTATACCCCGTAAGTTCCCAAGCAACACTTCATTCCCCACTCCCACCACCTATTCCATTGTCATCTAACTCAAGTAGGAGAAGCTACCGGAAGTAGGCACCCAGGTCAGAAATCTGGGTGCCACCTCTATCCACTCCTCTCCTCCCATGCATGTGAGAAACTCCCATTAATCTTGTCTTCTGAATGTTTCTGTAATTCATCCCACCTCATGATTCCTTCTACAAGTGCCCAGACTCAGTATACCTACCTCCTAACCAGTCTTTTGGGGCATCATTCTTGCACCCCTACCCAGCCTCCCATCATGTCCATTTCCTGCTCTGAAACCAGAATGATCTTTCTAAAATGCAAGTGTAGGGATGGGGGGAAACTTCCTCTTTGCCCAGGAAGGATTGCTGAAAGATCAACTCACAACAGAGCAGATTAATAAGAGAAAGAGATTTATTTACCATGCACATGGGGAGAATCAGAGTGATCACCCAATATCCTAGTGGGGTCCAGAAATTTATATATCCTCATTTTAGAGTGCAGAGGGAGATGAGGATACAGGCAGTTCTGTTTAGGGGCAATAAATGGTTACTAGGGAGGATGAATAGATACTGGGAGAATTAATGGATGGCGGAACAGATTGACTTGTAAATGATCCTCTTTGGAAATTGAATTAACCTGAGAGACAGGTATTATATTTAAGATGATTCAGACCAGGTCTGGATGCACTCTTGATCTTCTTTTCTGTAATATACTGAGCAACAGAGAGGGGGAGGGAAGTCCATTGTTCTTTTCGGTGGGTCTGTTTTTTAATGAAGAGAGAAAGCCCCTTGCAATGCCTGTTGATGTCTAAAGGCCTTTAATTCAAAATACTCTTTATATAAACCAAGGAGACATATTTTCGGGTGAAATTTCCTGAGCTCCTTCAAGGGATGATGGCATCCGTACCACTGCCCCTACTTTAAACCTCACTATAACGTCTCCATGTCTACAGCAGTATTTCCCTCTCCAGGTGCTGCCAAGACCCGAGAGTGAAAATGCTCGGGGCCAAACTCACTCATGGTCAAACATCTGTGGGGACGGTGGCACACTGTGCCCACCGCCACCCCACCTCCAAGTGGTGACTGAATCTGCATAGCAGCGTCAACGGAAAAGAACCCAAACTCTGTAAAATAATTTTTTTTTTACTCTTTTTTCAGCATATTGTGGGGGTACAAAAGTTTAGGTTACATATATTGCCCTTGCCCCCCACCAAGTCAGAGCTTCAAGCCTGTCCATCCCCTAGACAGTGCGCACCGCACTCATTATGTAAGTATACACCCCTCCCCTCCCCCACCCACATCTGCCCGACACCTGATCAATGTTATTCCCAAATGTGCACTTAGGTGATGATCAGGGAAACCAATTCGCTGGTGAGTACATGTGGTGCTTATTTTTCCATTCTTGGGATACTTCACTTAGTAGAATGGGTTCCAACTCTAAAGAGGTTTATTCTGAGCCGAATACAGGCAACTGTGGCCCGGAGAGCCACGCCCAAGAAGCCGTGAGCAAGTGGTCCCACCGTGGCTGGGCTACAGTTTGGTTTTATACGTTTCAAGGAGACAGGAATTACACATAAAATCATAAATTAATACATGGAAGGCGTACACTGGTCTGGAATGAAAAGCCAGGACATCTCAAAGCCGGAGCTCACAGGTTATAGGTGGGTTTAAAAATTCTTTGACTTGCAATTGGTTAACGAAACGCAGCTTTGTCTACAGGCTTGGAAATGTTTTAAGTTAAGGAAGTCTGTTACTCAGAGACAAGCCACCGGACACACATCAAGAATCAAGTGATCTGTGAAGTCAGTTGATAACCTGCAAGTGTGGTTTAACCTTTGTCTTACATGGCCTCAGGCTTGTTAAAGATTTAGTGTCTTGTTGTTACAAAGAATAACTCCATAAGGGATGGGGCCTGTCTGACCTCCCTTCTCCTCATGGCTGGCTACTCAGCTTTAAGGTTTTTCTGGGGTCCTGTTGGCCAAGAGGGGGGTCCATTCAGGCAGCTGGAGGGCTCAAGATTTTATTTTAGTTCACTAGGGGGGCCTGTTTAATTTTTTTTAACTCTGTTAAAATGTTTTCGAGCCTCATTTGGTCCTGTCCTTCAGAACTGGTGTTTCAGAAACCCAAAGTCTCCAGCAGGATGTACATGATCTTCAGCATCAGGCCTGTCCTCCATCTCTGCAGCCTCATGTCTTACCAACCCCAGCTCCATACTCTACGCTCCAAGAGAACGATCGCCAGGAACGGCGAGTCCACCCCGTCCTCAGCCAGTTGGTCCCTGGCCGTGTCAGCCAGCACGCCGGGCGCAGGGCTCCCCCCAGGAGGCCACGCAGAGCAGTGGTGAGTGGCGGACTCTTGAGCCCGACACATGAGGTCAAGTCTGGACTGGCAATCTTGGACCATTTACTTCATCTCTCCAGTCTCCTCAGTCGTAAAGTGGAGATGCTAACAATAAATCCTACCTCCTAGGGTTGTCGTGAGGGTTAAGTGAGCTATACATAAAGCACTCAGAACAGGAATTAACACCTAATGACTTCTGTGCACACTCAGCTAATACTAACAATCAGTAGGTAGATAACTATCACAGAAGAGGCAGGAAATGTGCATGTACAGTCAACACAGCCTGCCTGGAATTCCCTCTTACTGGCTTCTGCACCCGCCATGTTGGTTGAATCCCCCCCACACCTAACCCCTGAACCCTATGATGGCCTTCTAGATAGTCCAGCCTTCACAGTGCCCTCAAGCCCCTCTCCCTGGAGTTTCCATCCTTTACTCTGGCCCAGTCCTTGGGAGTCTATGCTCACAGCCTGCTCAACTGTCCCAGGCCACTTCACCCCCAAGTCCCCAGCTCCTCCTGAGAGGAGATGCCAAGCCCCTCCCTGGGCACACTGCCCCAGGAACACTCCCAGAATTGATGTGCAACAAACAAAAAGGCTGATGCGCCAGTGAGGCGGGGGGGGGGCCGGGGGGGTAGAGGATAGGGGGCTGAACAGCTGCCCCATGGTCTCCACTGTCCCCTTCATTGGTAAGGGCCGTTGGCATGTTCTCAATCTGCTGTCACACACAGTGCAAACCCAGCTTTAAGACAAGCCACCGCCTCTCAGATCGTCGCCCCTAAATCAACATTTTAAAACTTCAATATATATTGGTAGGTGTTAAAGTCAATTTAATGGGTACTTCCAAGATTTTTTAAAATAAAAGAGTATAGAATGAAATACAATGGAACAGAAGGAATGGAATAGAATAGGAGCACATTGCATGCATTAAGGTAAGTACTGTTGTGTAATATATTTATTCCTGTTTTATATATCTTTTATATGTGTGTGTGTGTGTGTGTGTGTGTGTGTATGTGTATGCGTACTGGGGCATGATGAAAAATATATTTTTTTACTGTAGGTCATGGGACAAGGTATTTTGAAAAGCACTATCCTAAGCCCTTATATAAAAAATGTTGGAGCCTTATTGACTGGAATTATTCATAGCTCACTCTTTGCTCATTCTAAGATATGAAGCTCTTAGCAAAAACAAAAAAACAAACAAAAAACCAAAAAACAAACAAAACCCCCATAAATAAAAAGCCCTCACGTTTCCTCATAAGAACACTTCAGTGGCATCAACCTTAAGGACACAGAGACTAACCTGTGTTCAGAGCCACAACCTGAGGGTGGGACCGACCTGTCCTCACAGAATAGAGCTGTGTGTGTTCTAGAGATGACCTGGCTACACAAGGCCAGGAGTCTTTGCCTCCAGAGAGATTTTCAGTAACAGTGGCTGATACAGAAAAGACTTCCTGGGGATCCGAAAGTCTGCTTCCCATGGGTGACACCTTTACATATCAGGGACTTGGAAAATATTTGAGGAATGAATTTACTTTCCCCTGCTTCCTCCTAATACGCCCCACCCTCTACACTGACAGGCAAACCCACCCACATGCACTCTTATCCTTGCTTTCTCAGCATTTTATTTTATTTTTTTCTAGGTCAATGGTTTTCATGACATTTTCAATGGCAGAACCTTGTGTTTCAAAGGAAATCTTTAACAAGACTCCACCATATAAAACAGATAAAAGCACTAAATGAATTCCCAGAGCATTTAAATCTCCATTTTCTCAATGGGAAAAAATAGCGTAATAGTTTGAGTTTTTTTTTTTAAAGAGCCCCTGAAGCTTATCTTCAGAGATTGGTTTGAAAAATGAGCACCCGAGAAACTATGGTCAGCCAGTTAACATCGTCCTGAGTGGCGCTGGGGCTGGAGTGAGATAGCGGAGGAGCAGTGTTTTGCTGAGAGCTATACAGCCCTCTGCTGTCATTACTAGTTGCACTTCTGCCAGCTGTACAACCTTAGACAAACCATTCAGCTTCTTTGGGGCTCTATTCCCTCATTTATGAACCACCAGGGTTAGACTGCAAGATCCTGGGCTTTGTTTATGCTCCATATGTCTGTAGAACTGATATGGGCATTGTTCTTAATACCAAAATGCTCGTACGCATCAAAAGCCTATGGTTTGCGGTGAAGGATTTAATCACTACTGCAGGTTTCTCCCAGTTGTTCGATTTTATGATCCACCCAAAGAGGCTCTACCTGTCTCCCAAGTCATTTTTACAATCTTTAATACTCAAGCCACTGAGAAACTCATCTTACCATGTCTCACTGAGTTCTAATAATACTGACAATAACCATAGAAATGTTTTTAACACTCGACAATCTACAAATGCTTATCTTCATTATTTCCTTTGATTTCCACAATAAATCTATATCTCCATTTTATACCTGAGAAGGCAGGTACAGAGAGGGAAGCTGATTTGCCAATGTTATCAGGCAAGGAGAAGGCTGGAGCCCAGATGGGCTTGCCAAGTGGGGGCCCATTGGGAAAGCCCTGGTAGCAGGTCAAAGAGTCTCCATTTTATTGGGTCAGCAGCCCAGATCTGGGAAAGAGACACGTTATTCGATCAAAGTGGAGAGAGATTTAAATCAGGCAGACCAGGGCAGAGGCCCCTCCTGACGCCAGAAAGATCTTATGACGGCTGCCCTGAGGTGGAGGCTGCAGGGTAGGGGGAAGGGAACATTTCACTCTTATCTTTCTTTCAGGGAATCCTGAACCCTGCAACTGAAACCTCTTTCTTTAGTTCATCCCATGAAGAAGTGCAGACTAGCTCCAAACTAAAAACCAGTCTCCGTCTGTGTGTAAAGTACAGAGGGCAGAAAGAAGTCCCTTCTCCCCTCGTCTTTCTTCATAAAGCCTTTCTCTCCGGGTTCTCTTTCCAACCGTTTGGTGGTTCTCATGAGTATTAAATGCATCAGAGTGGCTCTGATTCCCCGCCTCAAGCTGGAAACTGGAACCCAAGAGGCGCAAGAAGGTTTAGGTCAGTTTTGTGAAGCTGCCAGATCTGATGGGCTAAATTTTCATTCTATTTGTTTTATGGATTTCAAAGGTTCATATTCATCTAACTGTGAAAATGGAACTATTCGCAAGTGTTTTGAAAGGACAAAAGCTGCACTGTGGGCAGCAGACTTTGGCCTAACCCTGAGAAACCACTAAGGAGTAAAATGATGTGGAATTTCTCAGAGTCCTCCATGGGGGTGGGATCTGACACATGGTGGTAGAGCTGAAGGCGTGAGAGACAGCTATGTCTGTGGCCCAGGACATGCTTGAAGCTGGTGTATTGACTTCATGCAATGTGCGACATTCACAGCCATTCACACTTCTTTGGCACTGTTGCAACAGCGATAAATTTCAGCAGCCACATCATCAGATATCTTCAATGTGTTACAGGTTGAAAATGCTCATTCTACAAGAAATTCAGAGACTATTAGAGACTACAGAGTGTACAAGGGTCTGGAAATACCTAAGTAACGGAGGAACATGCAACACGATAAGGGACTATTGCAACCATCCCAGGCACATTTGAATGTCTTCACAGATCAGAAAATATTTCAACTCAATCTTAAACAGAGGACTTTGCTCAGTGGTTATGTAAGAGGGGATATTCTATGCAAAAGGAATGACAGTTGAGGGTGGGCAGAAGTATAACTGAGTCTGGCATGTTTTGTAAATCCAAGTGGTTCAATAATGTTGAGTCCTCTGCTTGCCAGGGTTGGGGCATGCAATGGGGTTCCTAAGCCAGAGCAAGTTGAGGATAGTGTCCGCAGAGGGCTGTGGTCTGGCATGGGGTATCAGAGCCTAAGCAGAGCAAGGAGACCATCTGCACAGGAGAGAGGATGGTGATGGTGAGGGGACCTAGGCATGATTGGGACATAGGTAGGGGGATTGATCAAATAAGTAATGGTATTAAAGAAAATGGGAGCCAGGTTTCTCACTGTCAGAGAAGGGAATGACAACTATAGGAAAGAGAAAACTAGAATAAACCCTATGGTGATGGATTGGAATTGGAGATATTGCTGTGAATATAGAAAGAGAGATAAAGAGAATGTTGTAGGGTGACAGAACTACTATTAAAATAAAAAACAGAATATTGATACTTCTGGCAGCTGATTTCAGATGGAAAATTTCTATAGATTTATAAAAAGTTTGTTAACCCTTTCTTTTATTGTGTCCAATTTGTTGTTAAACCCATCAGTTAATTTTTTTACATCAGATGTTGTACTTTTTAGTTCTAGAATTTTCATTTGACTCTTTTTTATAATTATGTTTCTCTATTGAGATTTCATGTTCATTAATTTATTATCACTACATTTTGCTTTAAGTACTTGAACATATTTATAAGAGCTGCTTTAAAATTCTTGTGTGCTAATCTGAGTCATCTCAGGATCAGTTTTTATCAGTTATTTTGTTATAGATTACATTTTCTTGCTTCTGTGCTAGTCTATTAATTTTTATTTTATTCTAAACATTGTGATGCTACATTGTTGAGAGTCTGGATTTTGATGTTTTCCTTCAGAGAATGCTGTTTTGTTCTGGCAGGCAGTTAATTTACTGGCAGATTGATCCTTTGAAGGCTTGTTGTCAGGATTTGCTAGAGTGGCTCTAGAATTCCCCTTACTCTAGGAGTCGAGCAGCACTGCTGCTAAGATGTGGCCTTTCTAGAGTCTCAGTCGAGGTCTTCTCCCCACTCTGGATGATTGAAATGCATATTTTTCTCAGCACTGTGTAATATCAAAGATCTCTGTTTATTTCATAGCTCCCCAGAAGCTGTTTTTTCCAGGCCTTGGGTAGTCTTGCCCTTCCCATGTTTATTTTAATTCCATCCTGTGCCTTAATGGGGATACACAAATTTCTAGAGCCCTTCCTTGATGTAGCTCTGTCCTCTCTGTTATCTCGCCACTTCGTAAACTTTGAACTCCAACCTATGCCTCCCCAGGTTAGCAAGCCTGTTGTGCTCTGCTTGGATTCCACTTTTCTGATCTATGCTTCAGAACTAGCCCCAGGCAGAAAGCCAGGATGATCATGCAGCTCACCTTCCTCAGGCATCACCTTTAATCCAAGGCTCTGTGCTGAAGTCTTTCTGAACCAAAACAAAAGGGAGTGACCTGTGTGGCTAATTTTATCATTATAAACATCCAGCCCATTTCTCACTTCCCTCCTGTGGGTTTAGGGAGGAGTTGGCTAGATGAGTCATATAGAACATACGGAAACTTTCAAACTATTGCCTAAAGTGTCACAAGGCAATGCAGTAGGGGGGCAGAGCTTGTATCTCTCTAATAGGCGAAGAGTCTCAAAATTAGAACTATAAAATTTGAGTTTAGTTACTTCAATTCCACACACACTATTGAACACCTACTATATTATGTTCCAGGCCCTGTACTAGCTGCTGGGGGTACACGGATGGATGAGACATGGCCAGTACCCTGAAGGAGTTCATGAGAGACAGGGCGCTGCACAGCACAACGGTTAGTGCAATGATGGAGGGTCTATAGAGCAACTACGGTGGAGGCCCAAGCAGGAAGGACCCATCTAGCCTGAAGAAGCCAGCATGGGTGGTGAAAATCTAAAAGGAGGTGATGGGTGAGTTGACGTCTGAAGGATATACAGAAGTTGTTCAGGCGGACAGAGTGAAGCACCTGGCAGAGGAAATAGCCAGTTAAAAGGTGTAGAAGTTCAAGCCCTGTGGCAACTGTAGTTAAAGAAAGTGCTACGTGATGGCTATACCAGCTATACTAAAGTAATAGAGCATAACTGTCTATACTAAAGTAACAGAGTGTTCTGGCAGTGGCAGTGGGCACAACCCAGGGTTCTATCAGGAGATCCAGTCAGAGAAACAAGCCAGATTATCACATGGTTTTTTGCCATATTTAGGCTAATAAACATAGATTTGCTTTGTGTGTACCTGTAGCTGTCAATAGTACATAAATTAACAGTATTTTATATCTCTAGTTATGGGCTTAAGGTTCCAACTCCACTCCTCACTGTCCACCTGAAGTCTGTAGTCCTATTTCATCCCTTTGAGATGGCGGGATGGAAGCAGAGAAGGGAGCCAGGGTGGCAAAGGAATTTGAAAGCACCTGATTCCGGCTGTGGCAGCCAAGACAGGCCTTCCCCTCACTGCTTTGGAAGGGAAACATCTCTATCTCTTTCCTCCGCTGTTTATTCCTGAAGAAAATTATGGCCAACCGCAAGTTCTAACTATCTGATTCTCAGGCAGTTCTAATTCAAAGGCTCATTTTATAGTTAACGAGCAGATCCCTTCAGGTGAGTCCTCTGGGAACTAGACCCTGGGATGGACATTTCTGGGCAGAAAGTTTACTGTGCATCAGGAACAGCACTGGTAAGGAAAGAGGGAGACAGAATTGCGCAGATAGCGAGGTCAACCTGCAACGCAGTTAAAACTGAGGTCTCAGTTGACTCCATGGCGAGTTCCGTAGCTGGCAGGGCCCTACCAAGATTTCACATATTAGGCAATGGGCCAGGCCTGTGTTTCCCACTTCAACCAGTCATTAGATGCATTTTCCCCCAGGGCAAAGAAAAATCCCCCTAGAGGGCCCTAGCTGCGAGCTGCCAGCTGCCAGCCCTCCCAGACACCTGGGTGCAGCCTCTCAGGGTGCCCCACAGGTGACCTATCATGGAAAGTTCTGCCCCTGGAGAAATGATAATTAGCCAGACTATTTAGACTCCAGAAATGAACAATAACATACGGTTGAGGATCAGCCAGGTGGTATAAACAACCTGTTTGATAGAAAACGGGACCCAAGAGAAAAACAGAATGTGTGTGAGGAACATACTTGTCCCCTGAGGGATGGCCGAAGGAACTGCAATGTGCACTTGCGGGAGAGAAGACTGGGAGGGAGGTGGGGCCCACCTTTGAGTAGCTGAAGGGCTGGCCCGGGGAGGAAGAGTCCTGCATGTTCCTGGGGACCTCAAGAGGGTGGACTTGGGTGGAGGGCTTGCTGCAAAGCGCCAGCTGCCCCCACAACGACTGAGGCAATCGTTGTGTTGGGGGCAGAGCTGGAGCCTCTGCAGGTTCCCGTGCCCATGACAGCAGCTGCCGTGATGGAGGCGGCATCTGAAGGAAGCCAACTCTCTCCTCCTCGGGCCGGTTCAGGAATCATGAGTGTGACTGTGGCTCAGGTGCTGATTCTCAAACCAGGCTGCACATGCAAAGCTCTGGGGAGCTTAGAAAAAAAAACCCTCAGCCCCAGACAAGTCAAATCTTAATCTCTCAGGACAGGGATGGGTCACTCTTATTTCTTAAAGACTCCTCATATAAATTTGATATGTAAACAAGGTTGCAAACCCACTAGGTTAAGATGTGTCTGCCCTGGCAGAGTGTCCTTTGTGTGAGAGGAAATGAGCAGGGTCGTTCGAAGGGTGCATGAGGCAGCTTCCTGTTGCATGATAAAATCAATAGGAAATAATTAATCCCGAGGGAGTCAGCCACGGTAAAACACAGCAAGCAAATTGATCGCTACAAGCAGGATCTGTGACACTAATGCTGACTGCATTGAACCAGAGGAACTGGAGCTTTGTTTTGGCAACGCGATCTACTGCTCTATTTTAGTGAATTATGTGGCCTGGCTTGTTGGGAATAGAGTTGCCTTCAACTTTTTCATACAACGGGGACTATTCTCATAGGCATCTCTTTAGTCCTCCAGGGCTCCAATACACTAGTAGCTTGTTTCAGTAACAAAAGTAATTTGTAGGTATTGAAAAAAGTGTGGAGATATAGGAAAATGTAAATAGAGAAAAGTATAAAGAAGAAAACAAAATTTTTCTTTAATCCTATTATCCCAAACCAGCTAGTTTTACAGTTTTGCCATAATATGCGCAGATAACACACACTCGCTGTGTATAAACACATACATGCACATGCACGTACATACCCGTATGTATGCATCTGTCTGTGTATTAGACACTGTACTAGGCAATATTGACAAATTATGTGAAACCTCAAAACAGTTGGCAAGATTATCTCACCTAGGATGACAATAAGAGCACCTACCTCATGGGGTTGTTGCATATTAACATTAGTTAATATATGGTAAAATTCTTAGAACAGGATCTGGCCCATAGTACAGTGCCCATAAACATTAGGATGAGAAAGAGAGAAAGCAAGAAAGGGAAAGGGGGAGAGAGAGAGGGAAGGAAGAAGGGAGAGAGGGACAGAAGCAGGGAGAGGTAAGGAAATTTGCCCATGTTAGAAACAGGCAGAAAGAGGGAAGACTTAGAGTGGGGTTTTCTAACCTCAGCATCACTGTCATGTTGGGCTGGATAATTCCCTGTCATAGGAGGTTGTCATGTGATTCGTGGGATGCTTAGCAGCATCCCTGGCCTCTACATACTCCACGCTAGCAACGTCCCCTCCCCCAAGGCACCACAATCAAAAATGTCCCCAGACATTACAAAATATCTCCTATGGGGAAAATTGCCTCCAGGTGACAATCATTGACCTAAATCCATCATATTCTAATTCCTGTTCTTTCATAAGAAAAAAAATCTATTTTAATCAATTGCACATGTAAAAAAACCACAATTCAGATCCACACACAATTTTATATTCTGCCTTTTCACTTAATGTCACATCATGCTAGTTCTCCACATATTAAATATTCATTATAAATGTAATTTTTAATGGCTGCATCATATTCCATCCTTCCAATGCACTATCATTATTTTAATGACACACTGTTGTGAAATAAGATGTTTCCACTTTGTACTCCTATCAAAAAAAATCATCCCCCAAAATGCACACATACATAAACATAAATCTTTGTCCACATTTCCACTTCTTTTCATTGATAAATTTCTGTAGTAAAATTACTGAAACAAAAGTAATCAATATCCTACAGTGTCTTGATATATATTGTCAAGTTGATTTCCAAAACAGCTGTTGGAATTCATACTCACACCAGCATTCGGACTGCACTAAGTACAGGATTTGGCATGATTTTGACTTGTTCTAGCCAAAGGGGTCTTTTAATCTAGACTTCATAAAAGTCAAAAATTAAAAGTTAAAAAATAAAATACAACACATGCTGCATAACGGGTCATATTGATTATGCCACAGGTAATGTAACTGTGCATAACTTCAAGAAACTTCACAGCAAAGAAGGATGGTTCTGACTTGAACTCTATTTCTCTTCACTAAGGGACTGATAGGAATGTTAGATACCCCAGAGAGGAAAACGTTCTTCTAATTTCTAGAGGGTTGCCGGCCAGGCTTGCAGCCACGGGGAGAGGGTTGCAGTTGAACTGCTGGTGGTTGAACTGTTGGTGCTGGTGGCTCCATTGGCCACATGAGAAGCTCAGAGCCACCCAGCCAGGATAGACACCTGATTTCCATCCCACTTGAGAGTAATGTCCAAATCCTCTATAAAAGGAATTACTTCTTTTTGTAATATTCTAGAATTCTTGCAATAGGCAGAAAATGTGCTGCTTCACTTCTCCATTTGGGGGAAAACTTTTAGAAACAGAAGGGGAACTCAGATCTACTTATAGGCAGCCATGGAACCTCAAGTCAACTATGGAAACTTCTGGGTACAGATGTTAGAGGGGCACCTGGTGGGAGGAGGGACTCTAGCATCCCTGAAGGCTGGTCCAGCACAAGTGCTCTCAGACCCTGAACTCCAGGCCTCTCACTGTTATCTTTCATATTCTGAGAAGATGCCACGTAGGCTTCTTTGACAGTATTTATAGTCAAATGTAGAGTAACAGAGCTAACAGAGAAGACTGGTTAATCCCAATGAGCTGTTGGTACAACCAACAGATCTGAACCTGTGCATTCTGAATGTCATTTGCTAAGTCATTCAATTTCATAGACATTCATTCAACAGGGTTGGTTTGAGCCTTCATTGGAGGTACTACAGAAGATGAACAAGGTGCTGTCCTGACCTCCCAGAGCTTACAGTCAAGAAGAGTTTAAAAATATACAATTATCTAGAATGTTAGGCATAAAGTTAAAAAAAAATAAGTCTATTATAAACAAAGTGTCCAGGGACTTTATTGCAAGGACACAAGGACTGCAGCAAGCATGATATAACACTCAGCATATGCTGGACACTGTGTGCACGCTTCACATGGAGTCAGCTCATCTAACTCTCACAATGCTACACTGAAACTGGTACCATCATAAACAGCTGGCCCAAGATCCCACAGCCAGTGAGCTGAAGTGTTGAGAGATGAGCCCCTGCAGCTGGATCCAGAGGCTGTGCCGTGCAGCTTCTTGCAAGCTGGGGTTTTAGGATGAGCCTCGTGCAGGAAATCAGGATGGAGCTTTAAGAAGTAAAAAATGAAGGACAGAGCTCCCAGAGAGAGTTATGCCAGTGAATTTATGCATAACCAAGTAGGCAATAGGGAACCAAGAATATTTTTGAGCAAGGGGGATCACATTATCGAAATTGAACTTTAAGAAGATGAATCTGGAAGCACTAAGTAGAAGGAAAGAAATGCTGAAAGTGGGGGCAAGGAGAAAGGTGGTATTGGGATGGGCCAGGGTGACATTCATCAAGGCATGTGGCTGTATAGGGATGACGGGAGTGTGATCATGAGATAAATGCCCAGTCGTTACTGAGCGTGGCACTGCATTCTGATTCTCACACTAACCTGGAAAGGAAGCTACTGTCATCCCAAGTTAGCAGATAAAGAAGCCAAAGCGGAGGGGAATTAGATACATTACCTAAGATTCACAGCGTGTCAGAGACCAAACTGGGATTGAAACCCTGCTCAATCTGAATCCAAAGTCATTCTTTCTAATATTCCCCTGCAAATTATTATCCAGCTTCTTTTGCTCATGGAGATGGGGCCGGAACAGCCGCTCAAAGCAGGCAGAATGGGCGCAGGACAAGGGATGGTTCCTGTTGTCCTTTTTCTTCTACAACACGTGCAGGGATAACTAGCATGGAGGCATCATCTAGCCCTGCTGTTTGTTTAGCTACAGTGTGAGTTTCACTTCTGCATCAGAGAAGTCCCTCTGGGACAGTTGCTGGGGACTTTCTGCAGACCAGGGAGGGTGGGGTGTTCTGCTCGCCCTGCAGGCTCCTGCTGTGCAGTCTTTGTTTAGGCTCAGAGCTGCTGTGCTCCTTCAGACTGACCAAGGGAAGCGAGTGCCTGGCAACAGGAAAGTAGTGTACGTGGAGCTGTAGGCTCTATCCCAGGTTTTACACACACACATGTTCACACACACAAACACACAGCGGCATTGTGCTTGTGTGTGCCCATCATTTAGCTCTCAATTATTAGAGAGTACACACGGTGTTTGTTTTTCCATTCCAGAGATACTTTGCTCAGGATAATTGTCTCCAGTTCCTTCCAAGTTGCTGCAAAAAACATTATTTTATAGGGATGAATGAAAACCTCTCTAACGGGCACAATGAACACTACCTGGGTGACAGGCACACTTATAATCCCAACTCAAGCATTACAAAAGCAATCCTTGTAACCAAAAGCATTTGTACTCCTGTAATATTTTGAAATTTAAAAAGACATTATTTTATTCCTTTTTATGGCTAAGTAGTACGCCATGGCATATAGATACCACATATTCTTAATCCACTCATGAATGGATGGGCACTTAGGTTGATTCCACATCTTTGCGATTGTGAATTGTGCTGCGATAAACTATCATGTATTCTTACAGTAACGTTCCGGGTGACAATGCCGAGCCTCACTTCAGACTTTTTTTCCTAGAAGTAGGTGGTGCATATGCATGGTAGATAGAGTGTTACATAGGAGGAGGGACTCGCCTTGGGGTGCTTCTCTGATGGCCACAGAAAAAAGAAAGTCTTCTTGATGAGAATCCTGATTTCATTGTCCTTAGCAGTGAACACATCTGATATGCACACACGTCTTCAGCCCATGAGTTTAACACGAAGGGCAACAAAGAGCTGGCTTTACCACAGGCACAACTGGACGTGAGAAGAGGAACCCCGGGCTGGTCAGGGGTGGGGGCCACAGTTCCAGGGAAGACCAAAGCACAGAGTACGATCCAGGAACAGATATGGATTCAAGCCCCATCCTCTTGTTTTGACCTTGAACAAGTCCATTATCGTCTCTTGCCTCAATTTCCTTATCTGTAAAATCAGCACCTCTTGAGCGTGCTATGAAATTACATGTGACAGTGGACGGCATCAGCCCTTGAGAGCTCTCCGCTGACCAATAATGGGTGTCCAAATGCTGGGGGAGCCCCTCGAGTACTATTTCTCTCAACGTGGCTTAAGCTTTTTGAGGGCGTTTACTGGGTCTTATTTATCTTTGAATTCCCAGTATTGTGCCAGGAAAATGGTCACCTCTTAACAAATATTCCTTAACTGAACTGAAGTAAACAGAATGAAATTGGATTGAATTGACAAAGCCTCAACCTAAACATGATACAATTAGAGAACAAAAGGAGAAGATATGTCATTAAGGGCTTTTGTCTGCTTTTATAGAAATATGGAAATTCAGAAAAGAGGGAGAGGAAAGTAGACGGAACAGACAGTTACTGGGGACAAGCATTTACTGAATACCTATTCTGTGCCCGATACTATGCCAGCCCTTCTCCCAAATATTATCTCATGCCTCAGAGCACACCAAGCAAAAGCATTACTACCTTCCTTTAATAAATGAAAACTCAGGGGTTCAGTAAAGCAAAGTCACCTGCCCAAAGTGACCTGGGGGAAGTGGCCGGGCCAGGGGAAAACGCCAGAGGCTCTCTCCACCCTATCCCCCTTCCCGCCTTCTTACTCAGCTGCAGGCTGGGGGCAGCACCTCTGCTCTTTCCCTTTGATTTCTCTTTTGTTTCTTGTGCCACATTAGCTGAGCTCTACTCACCATGCCCATTTTCAATTACAGCCTGCAAGCCTGTGCTTTGAAGAACATAATTTATTTTCCCAGTCAGACCAAATAGAAAACACAACTATGTCTTTAAATACTAATTAACCTTTCACAGTATTTCTCTCTCTCTCTCTCTCTCTCTCTCTCTCTCTCTCTCTCTTTCTCTCAACCTCTCCCTCTCCCTCTCTCTCATTCCCCTAAAGCAAAAGCTTCCACACGCAGGACAGTTCTTGCCACGATTTCTTCCCTTGACTCTATCACTTGGAGGTCTGCAGCACACAGCCACGAGGACTTCTGCAAGTGAATTTAAACTCTTTTAGAAAGAGAAGACGGCCACAGATGTGGTCATTAATGTGCTTGTCTCTCTGCATTGAGAATTCTAAGCTCCCTTTGATGTAGGGTTTGCACAGTCCATTCCAAGGATGGCTCTATTGGGTTCCCATTGATATCATTCCCATTGACCATATTACCTTCCCTCTGTGAACTCTCTAATAATCTCAAGGACATGGGCTTTGAGGGTAGACAGGCGGCCCATTTACATGAACTACATGCATCTACATGAACAAGCTTAAGGATTACTCAATTAACATTTCCATGTCAGCGTCATAATTTTCTTACATTGCCTTCCATCCCCCACTCGGCTGTGCCTCCCTCTTCAGCTCTCATGTTTTCATAGCTATCTCCTCCAGTTTGGGGCCCCATTCTGCACCTCCATCCTTGCATACTTGGTTTTGGAGTACTTGTATCATCTTTGACTTCAAAACCTATTTTAGAAGAAAATCATCTGCCTGTCTCCCCAGTCGGAGTGCTCCACTCAGAAATCACCCCTTTGTGCTCAATACCATTCTTTGATAAACCCTAATGATGTATTTAGTTTGGGACCTGTTGAATTTAAAATGCTTGAGGGGTTATTCAAATGGATATACAGTTGGATATGTTGATTCAAAAGTCCAGAAAGAAAATGAAGAAGACTTGAAGGTAATGGTGACATGAAAGGCAGAAAGAGAGAGAAAAAAAGAATTTCTAGAAGAAAGGAATGGTAAATGGAATCAGATACAACAGACAGGTCTGGTAGGGTAATAAAGGGATGTGTTTATTAGGTTTGGCAACAACGAGGTCAATATTTTCCATTGTCAGATACATTTATGTGGGTGGGAGGGAAAAGACACCAAACTGCGGTGACAATAGGAAAGCATGAGAGGAAAGAATGTTGAGATCGAAAGTCTAGATCTTTACTTCAAAGAGCTTAGCACAGGGCCTGGCATGCAAGAGACTCCCAGTGGACAAATGAGAATGAATGGGACACAAGAAGGAGTCACGTGAAGGCAGGGACCTTGGTGCCCTACTTTAAGGACATGTCCTGAGGATTTTTCTCCCAAAAGTAGTTCACATCTAACTAGGAATATAAGCAAGTATACAGGTCACAATTAATATGACTTTTAGGCAGTAAATTGCATGTAATGTGTTGAGGCATAAGAAACTGATGTTGTCTGTGTGCTTCATTTCCAACCGAATGGGTGAAATTTTCCAGGTGGTAGAGAATCTACGTTCTGATCTCCAAGTCAGAAACTCCATGTGACTAGCAAATGAGAGGTGACCTGTCCATAGGTATGAATCTACATTTATTAAATTACCTGGGGACTGACATTCACTCATTCATTTATTCTTCCAACAGATATCAATTGAGCTCCTACAATGTGTAAATCATTATATTCCCCCGCCAGGTGACAGTGGCCAGGACGTTTAATTCTAAGGAAGTCCAGACTGTGTGCATCTGTTGGGCAGAACATCCACTCTCTGGAAATAAAACTACACCAAGATCTACCGTTGCTAATCCAAAAGTGGCTGCCCACGTGGATGCGGAGCGAGGGGAGGTAGTCGGGATCTTGAGGACTATAGACGTGGAACAATGGTCGACAGATGGCCATAGAGATTGATCTTCTCCACTGACCAGACTCTGGTTACCAGACAGTTACTTGTTTCCCTTGGATTTTAGTAGAGAAACCAAAAGCCATTCTTGCAGGAATTTCCTTGCAGTGAAAGTGAGAGGTCAGAGCTGGGAGCTGGCGACGGTATGACATGAGGATGGGGTCACCATTGCCCTCGGCGTCTGGTACGTAGGAGGTGTAGGTAAACATTTTTGAATGCACGAATACATACTGGGTTTGACATACTGGGTTTGGAACGTGACACTGAGATAGAACCAGATGTTCACTTTTGCCAATCTTGTTGGCTCCAGCTGCTTGTCTCTTGCCGTTTCCGCCTTCTCACCTGGCCTGGCCTAGACGGAAATGTTCCTTCCCAAGACCTACTGTCAGTGCATTCTCCCAAACTCCCAAGGGATGGATGATGTATGCGTGTAACTACGCATGTTTCTGTGTGCACATGTGTGTGTAAGGGACCTAATTAAAAAGACAGTTATAACTTGAAGTATCAACCAAGAAACATCTATCAAAAATGTCTTCTCCCTTGTATTAGAGATTAATAACTAATTAGTAATAACTAAACTAGCAACAGCCATGGGGTATAGGTTCGTTGTACCCATTTCACAGATGAGGAAACTGAATTCCACAGAAAGACAGTGACTTGCTTGCCGCGCCAGTATTAGGAAGTGGCAGGACCAGAGTTCAAACCCCGGCCAATTTGACTCCACACCTAATAAACGCCCAATGCACCCAACATTTGTAGTGTTCTTTGTTTTTAGCAAAAGAGGAGATTCAGCTTAAAAGTCCCTTTAATCCTAGCAGACACGACTGTTTCCTTTCCCTCGGTGCCTAGCCTGTGCCTTCAGGGGCAAGTGCATTCATTCAGGCTATTCAGACAAGGTCCAGTAGGTGGAGGTAGAGAGCAAACGCCAACTGGCCCCTGGCTGAGGAGCCGGCAGCTGTTGCCCTGACAGATGACAGTATCTGGGTACTGTCCTCACCTGATACTGTTAGTTGACTTCCGTCTTCAAAATGCAAGTCTCAACTACAGCCTAGGCTTGCAGTGGAGGAAGATAAATTCCTGTGAATTTACTCTCTCAATCCTGAAAGATTAAGGCCAGACTGGAGTTTGCTACTTAAATTAAGCTCTGGGAATAATCTTCTATGGAAAGGGAAAATCAGTAAAACAAACAAAAATAATTCCACAGTGTCATAGGTAATCAGCATAGTTTTACTTAAAGGCGCAGCCCTGATTTAAGTCCTGGTTTTCTCTCTCTCTCTCTGTCTCTCTCTGTCTCGTATTTTTGTGACTCAGGATCCAAATGAGGAAGGTCAAGACATTGATATTGGTTGAAGTTTGATAACTGTCCCACTTTCCTATTCTTTTAATAGACTTTATATTTTAGAACAGTTTAGATTTACAGAAAAATTGAGGAGAGAGTGCAGCATTGCCACGTACTCCAAACCCAGTTTCCCCTATTCCTAACGTCTTGCATTGGCCTGGTGTCTTTGTTATGGTTAAAACATGGATATTGACACCATATTGTCAACTAAAGTCCATAGTTTATTCAGATTTCCTTAGTTTTTACCCAATGTCCTCTTCTCAGTCCAGGGTCCATCCAGGACACGTGACGTCTACTTGTCACATCTACTTGTCTCCTTAGGCTCCACTTGGCTGTTTCTCAGATTTACCTTGTTTTCAATGACCTTGACGGTTTTGAAGATGTTTTGTAAATTGTCCCACCACTGGAATTTTTTATGATGGTTTCCTCATGATTAGACTGCTTTTTCTCATGATTAGACTTTTTGGGAGGAAGAGATAAAGTGCCGTTTCCATCCCATCATATCAAGGATACACTGATCAACATGATCTATGACTGTTGATGTTTAACCTTGACCAGCTGGTTGAGGTGGTGCTGGGCAGGTTGCTCCTTTTCCCTCCTTTCTGTGTTGTACTCTTTGGAAGGGAGTCACTATGTGCAGCCCACGCCTAAGGAATAGGAAGTTATGCTTCCCCTCTTTGAGGGTAGAGTATCTACATAAATTATTTGAAAAAAATTCCCCATTTATTAATTTAATTATTTACTTATATTGGCATGGAATCAAGCATATTTTATACTTTGAGTTTTAAGTCAATACTACTTAATGTTGCTGTTCAAGTTGTTCCAACTCTTTCAGTAGGTTCCTCTGCTCCTGGGACATACCTTCATCAAAGAGGGCTATTTCATTTGTTTTTGGCCATTTAGATTTCTTCCCTCCTTCCACTTTCCTATCCTTCTTTCCTTCCCTCCTTTATTCCTTTTATCGTGGCCTCCTGCCTGACTTTCTCTTTTTCTTCTTTTTTTATAACACAACTTTGCCCTGTGCTAGACCACCTGAGATGAATGAGAGATCTCTGCCTGCAACATGCTCCCAGACAGACAAGAAGACAGACAAAAGGTGTACAGGTTCAATGCAGGGTGGTAAATTACATAGAAAGGAAAACACAGGGTGCCAGATGGGGCAGAGGAGTTGGAGTAGGAGTGTGGGTTCTGACTTGCTGTGTCTCCATGACCTTAACAAGATCATTTTGCTTCTCTGGGCCAGAATATACAAATCATAAAATCAAACAGGTTAGAGGGGTAAAATCATGGTGGGGGAAAAAGCTAATTTTTTTTTTTATTTTAAAAAAACAGACTCTATACCGTACACTATGGCAAGAAATTTATTTTCGTTTATTCACTCATTAAAAGCATAAATGATGAACTAGACACTAGAAAAAGTGATTTATATTCAGTGACTCACTCAACAGATTATTTACCGAGCACCAACTATGTGCAGAGCTCTACTAATTCATGTACTCCTCACATTATACCCATTTTACAGATGAAGAAACTGAGGCTCAGGGACCTTAAGCAGCTTGCTCAAAGCCTACCTAGTAAGTGGAAGGGTCAGATCTGGGCCCAGGTTAACCTGGCTCAGGGCTTGTCCTGCCATGACTCAGGGTTACTCCCCATGTTTTCTGTGATTGCAGGTATCTCTCCTGCAGGGGCCTGGGTAACTTAGCAAGAGCATTCAGCACAGGAGCTGGCGTCCCGAGGAATCTCTCACTGAGTCTTAGTGTTGCTGGTCTTGGTAGTAAATTTCTCTGTGGGCTCCACCTCCAGCTCTCATTTATCAGTGATCGTTCATTTTACAGTATTCCCCAAGCTGCCTACCAATTCATTTCCTGAGTGGTTCACACAGAGACGAGTTGTGCCAGGTTGGGACTTGGCCTGACTATGCCCTCACAGGGCATCAGACTGGAGCTCAGCATCTTCAAGGAGCGCTGCCTCAGCAAGGCCACATGCGACCCTTGGTCGCAAAGCACTATCCTGGGCATAGGGGATGCAGGTGGCAGGGTGGTTTGGCCAATGAAAAGACACGAGCTTTTTGGAGGAAGCACAATAAGCCTAATAGATCTCTAAGGGGAGCACAGGGCAAAGGGCAAAACATTGCAATCAGAGTCAAAAGAAGGAGATGGAAATCAAGATAGTTTTGAGTATCAACTGTACCTCAGGCACATAGCAAATAAGAGAGTGAAGAAGTTGTCTCTGCCCTCAGGGAACCGACTATGTCCTGTAGTGCCTGCAGAGATATTAATAGATGCAACGTCAAATAACTTGTGATTCGTGGAATTGGCACTTTGGAGAACTGGTGCAATTTTGCAGGGGGCTCCCCCGGCGCACTGTTCTGAATCTCCTCATGCAAGCTAGAACAGCACTCTGATCCTCGTTGTTAACAGAAGATAATGGGTATGACAAAACACACCCAATGCACTAATAAAATTTAATGCTCAAATCAAGCAATAAAATTGCCTATTCATATGCATTTTATATCTCCCCATATAATAAAAAGAATCGCATTTCCTTAAGAAGAATGTCTTAAGTCTGTGTGTGGAGCATCCTTTCCCGCCACCCCACCCACAAATCCATTGATTTTACAGACAACATCCAAGGGGCACATCAGGTAGAATGTGGCTTAATGGTGAATTGAGGCACCATTCTCCCTACCTATATAAGAAATATACAAGAGCAGTCAGATAAAAATTAATCTTCCTCCCTTTCCCTTTCTCTATATGCTCTGAGTTCAACGTCCCTTTCAATCCATCTGGCCAGTCATATTAGTACACAATTTGTATGTGGACAAGCAGCTTGGACCATGATGTTTGTTCTTCTTCAAAAACTATCTCATCCTTTGTCGATGCAGGTAGACAGGCTGCCCGGTCACCCCTTCCCTTCCACAAAATACTCAGAGGCTGGGACGACATGAAGATTTATTCTGGGTCTCAGTCTACAAGAAAGAGTGCACAGACAGAGGGATTAAGATAGGAATGTGGTCAAGATCTGGGAATTCCATGAGAGTTGTCTGATTTTTTTTCATACAAACATACAAATAAAATTAGTATTTTTATTACAAACCAGAGAAAGTAGTTCTTAATAAAAATGCAGGTAATTCATTGGGGCATTTAAAACAATTTTCAAATCACTCAAAAGTTAAATTGGATAAATGAAGTTAATGGAGAAAGTAGGGAGAATGCATTCGAATGTTTGCTTTTTTTTAAAAAAAAGAATACTGTGTAAATGAGTGTATAAAACACAAAGAGGGAAATAGATGTGGGCCACTTATTTTTGCCCAGAGTAGGATGTTCAGTGAATGCTACAGAGAAGTGCCACCATCTTCTTGTTCCATGAGCAGGAGTTTCAGGTGGACAGGAGAGTGGCAGAGCAAATTCTGAGAAGCATTTGTCCTAAATTCAACTTTTAGCACCTCGAGAGTTGGGGGTGGTTTTGCCTGCCCCATCCTAACGATGAAGTTATTGTGAGGATGCCTGATCCGGACACACAGGTGTTCTTTGTGCATGGCAAAGTGTCGGGAAATGAAAGATGTGCTGCTATTCTCCTTCGTGAAGTCATCATCTCTGTCCTTTGAGTACCTGAAATAATGGGAGTCCCAGTTCTGCCATGAAATAGCGATGTGGCTTCGAATAAGTTGCTCAGGCTGCCTGATCCTACGTCTCCCTCACTGTGAAATGAAGGCACGGCACACCCTGGGCTCCAGGGCTCCTTCTAGGCTGCTGTGATTCAACGCATCTCCTGAGCATGTTCCCTGTGTTCAGTCCCTGGTTGGCACTGCACCTGCAGGATCCTTAGCCTTGAGCAGCATGTGCTTTAGTGAGGAAGACAACACAAGACACCCTGAATCTTGAGTATAAGATCTGTCATTGCAGAGGTAGACATAGCACTGTGAGAGCTCAGAGGAAAGTGGCCATTTAAGTTCAGCCTCATTAGAAGTAACTTACAAATTGCAGCATGAGAGACTAAGGTTAGCTACAAGGAGGGACTCAATGGCAGTTTAGGCCCTAAAAGATTTTTCCAAAGTAGATGAAAGTACTTGTGAATTTTATCTTAGCCATGCAACTGAATTAGATATATATCCTAGAGCAAGCCCTCTAGAAATATATTTAATAATCATATAGAAATATTTTGTTGTTGTTGTTGACAGGATATTTTAGAAAACAGGACAGATGTCAGTGTTAGCTAGTGTCTTATCTTGGGCTGCTATAACAAAATACCATAAACTAGTGGCTTAAACAATAAGCATTTATTTCTCACAGTTCTGGAGGCCGGGAAGTGCCAGATTAAGGTGCCAGCAGATGTGGTATCTGGTGAGGGCCTGCTTTCTGTCTTCACATGGCAGAGAGACACAGGCTCTCTTGGGACTTTTATGAGAACCCTAATCTCATCTGAGGGCTCCCCCCTCTCGACCTCATCTAATTTTAATTACTTCTCAAAGACCCCGTCTCCTAATAGCATCCCATTAAGGGGTAATGTTTTAACACATGAATTTTCTGGGGATACAAGCATTCGGTCCATAACAGCTGGTAAAAAGCTACGGTCGGGAAGAAACGGAAGGAACACACCCTCCCCAGGTAATCTGTGGCAAATATCTGAATCTTGCTGTTCATTGATTCCCTTGTATCAAAAGAGACCAATTGAATTAGTGATCGCTACAGTAATTTCTTCCCCTAACCAACTCTACATGACCTTTTGAAACTATTTTGGAGGGAGAAGAATTTGTTTCATTGGATGCATTCACGAATTCATTCTTCTGTCCTTTCATTCAACAACTATTTATTTATGGGCCATGTCCTGTGATAACCACTGCTGAGTCTGCACCTGTGAGGACGGGGCCTTCCGTGAGGGTCCTGTGTTCAGTGTCGGCACCTGTCGGAGCAGGGGACTTCAGTGTGGGGCCTGTACTGAGTATGTGCACCTGTGAGGGCAACAGCCTTGGGGGGTGGGGGAGGGTGCTACTCATTGTGTGCACCTGCGAGGGCAGAGGCCATGGGGGTCCTGTACTCCGTCTGCACCTGTGAGCACAGCAGCCTTCAGGATGGGGTCTCTGCTGATTGTCTGCACCTGTGAGGGCAGGGCCTTCACTGAGACTCCTCTACTCAGTGTCTGCACCTGTGAGCGCAGGTGCCTTCATGTTGGGCTCTGTACTAAGTGCCTGCAGCTGGGAGGATGTCGGCCCTCAGGGCGGGGCCTCTACTGATTGTCTGCACCTCTGGGAGCAGGGGACTTCAGTGAGGGTCTGGTATTCAGTGTCAGTACCTGTCAGTACCTGATGCTTCGTACCAACAAGACAAACCCCGCCCTTGGAGGGGCGGAGTAACGAGAGTAGCCACTTCCTGGGCTGAGATGCCTGGTGGCCCCAGGAAGTGCCCATCCCCCAGTCTGGTGGCTTATCTTCCCCCATGGCAGGGCAGACCCCACCCTTGGAGGAGGGGAGAAAGGAGAGACAACATTTTCAGGGCCTGGGACTTGGGGGAGTCTCAGCCAACGCCCCTCCCCAAGCCCGACAGGACAGACTCAGCCTTTGAAGGCCGGGAGAAAGGAGAAAACATCGCTTTCCATCTTTGACTGGCTTGAATCTGTGGGACCTTGGAACTAAGGAAAAGGGGACACGTTGTTGACTCGGTACATTGGGTTGGTTTTGATCATCTGATAAGATCATAACACAAGGGCTTGCCCTTGGCGCCCAGGCTGTTGCCAGCTTTGGGGCTTGTGGTCTGGGAAGGAAAATCTTGATCAGAGTCCTTAGCAATTGCACCAGTTAACACCCTCCCATCAGGAGCTGCTTCGCAACTGTGACGAAAGGGCCCTGAATAACGTATTAGCAGCTCTCCCCTAGCTGCAGATCAAGCAACCTCTGAAGTTCACAGTCTCAGGCTCGCGGGTACCTGTTGTTCTCACCCCACCTAAAGTGGTAACAGGGCTCAAGTAACCCTTGGGAGTGGCATGGCATTTCCCAAAAACTGAGGCACTTGTATATCCCATTCGGGGCTTTAGAGCTCAACACAAAGGCATTAGAATACCTTGATAACCAACTCCTCCATGCAAACTACCAGCAACAAAAGAGAGGGTAACCTCACAGCCCAACACAGTGTCTTCCATCTCAAACTAGTGGACCACAGTGGACTCACACACACAAGAGCGATCCAGCTCCTGGCAGTCTAAGCAAGGGATCCAAAGTCACTAATCTCCTGTAGCAGGAGATGAAGAGAAATGCAGCTTTGGAACTTTGTAGGTATCTTGCCCCATCAGAGGCCACTTTGGGGCCCCCGGCTCATATTATGCTGCTATTCACAGAAAGGCCATGAGCTTAGCAGTTAAGAGTACAGACTCTGTACCCAGCTGCCCTCATTTAAATCTTAGTCCTGGCTCTTACCGGATGTGTGCACAACCTCAGTTTTGTAAAGTGGAAATAGTACCTGTCACATAAGGTGGACATGAGACTAAAATGAGTTAACATATAAGGAAAGTGCTTTGACTAATACCTGGCACACTATAAGCACTAAATAAGAGGTAGCTGCTATTATTTTTATTCCATTGCAGAGGCTGCTGCCATTTATTGAACAGTGATTTCGCTCCAGGCATTGTGCAAAGCCTTTTCGCTTCTCCCGTTGTGCGGAATCTGTGCGGGAACTCTCTAAATTAGGTATGACATGAATGGGAAACTGTAGGGTCAGTTAAGTTCAATAGATGTTTGTGAAAGCCGCTGCCATGGTTTGCATGTGATTTGTCCCTGCCAAAACTCTTGTTGAGATTAATCCCCAATGTGGCAGTGTTGGGAGGTGGGGCCTAGTGGGAGATGTTTGGGTCACGGGGGCAGATCCCCTGTGAGTAGATTAATGCCTTCCCTCAGGGGTGAGTGGCTTCTGGCTGTCACAGGAGTGGATTAGTTCGCATGAGAGCAGGTTTTTTAAAAGAGCCTGTCTTCCTTGCTTTCTCGCTCTCTTACTTCCTCTGTCACCATGCGATCTCTTTGCACACGCCCACCCCCCTTCCACTCTCTACCATGAGTGCAAGCAGCTTGAGGCCCTCACCAGATGCAGCCACCCAATCTTGGACTTTTCAGCCACCAGAATGGTGAGCCAAATAAACATCTTTTTTTTTTGTAAATCCGTCATAGTAAGATGTTCTGCTATAGAAACACAAATGGACTTAGACATTCCTATTCTGGGCCAGGAAGTGTGCTGGTGCTGGAGGTACAGAGACGACTGTCCTTTGGTCCAGGAAGCATCCTTGGTGTGCCACCTGGACAGTTGGCACTTGGCAACTTAATACTTAGTACTTAATAATACTTGCATAAGGGGACCTGCATTTTCATGTTATACTGGGCACCGCAAATTAGGTAGCCAGTCCTGCTTTGGCCAGCCTGGGCCTGGGGGTCATTGTCATTAATCTGAATTAGGACACAGGAGCAGATCCTACAAGGCAATGGGAGAAGCAGAGAGGAGGGGGAGGGGAGAGGATCACAGAGGAGCAGGGAGGGGCACAGGGCGTGATGTGGCAGAGCCAGGAAGAGAGCTAAGACCCTCTGAGCCTCCACCCACACTGTCGCCTCGTCCCTTCAGGGTTGTGCCACTCCTCCCAAGCCATGCTCCCCCAGCACAGTGGGCCTCACTTCTTCAACAAGGTGGCACCAGCAGGTTTCTCAGCACAGTCTCCTTGTGGATGCTCCAGCTTGTCTGTGGGTTGCTCTCTTGTCACACTCTGCACACAATCCGTCAACAGCACTGCTTTCCCTCCTGCAAAGATTCAAAATACACCAAGAATGAGGAGAAAACTGAGTCTCTCCAGGGGTAAGAGGAGGGAGAAAGTGTTCCATGGGCCCAAACAGTATGCATGACATTCAAACACCATGAGAGCTTAGGCAGGGAAGACTTCAGAGGCCCATCCGCTGCCCTGGCTGCAATGCTAGAGTGCTGGCCCCCACCTGCCTGGCAGACCATAACTCATCCTGCAGATGCAACCTCAGGTTTGCTTCCTCCTAGTTGGGATGGAGCCCCACTGCAAAACAAAGGGGAAAAATGTGTATATTTTTCCCAAAAGGAAGTACAAACATTAGAGTAGGGAATTGGTAGAAGCTTCTGGGTTCCATGCTATGTTCCTCCTGTCCTGGTTGACAAAGGAACACTTAACAGAAAGTCTCCGTGCAGGGGCTTGGACAGAGAAAACCTCAACCTCTGTGTGGACATTGCACAATCTGAACAGCTTTTATCAAGAGGTAAAAAGGCCACTCAGATGCATGCTCACACATGTATGCACGTCTATATGTCAAAACAGTTCATTGTCATTATTTATATCTTTTCCCCTCCTCTTCTTCCACCTACTAAGCTAGAATCCAATTGCATTGCTTTGCTGGGCTTTCATTTGCTAATTGGTGATTGGGCTGAGATAGGAATGGAGAGTCATTAGAAGCAAAAATGATTTTTATAGGCTGCACTGAGGTTGCGATTTGAGGGAGAGAGGTGCTGGGTAAAGAAGTCTTCTAGGAAGGTCTCTGGGAGGTTATAAAGTGTCATCATTCTTCCCCTGGCCTTTGTTACAAAAAGAAAATCACAGAAGGAATGTGTTAGGCTTCAAGACATTAACAGTCAGATTGGTGACTTGGGGAATTTGTCATCTTGCTGAGGTCAAGTTCAAGGTTAAATGGTAATGGTAGAGAGTCAGTGTGGTTAGATTGAAAAGTGCTCCCCACCCCCATTCCCCTTTCCTTTTAGTGGTAGACATCTCCAAGCTGTAGCTGCAAACCTGGTCACCCAGCAGCAAACATTCTGCTTCCCAGCCCCACTGTAGCAGGGACAGGCTCTGTGATTCCTGTTTGGCCAAGAGATGTGAGCAGAGGCTCTGTGTGCACTGTCTAGGCTGTGCCCCTCAAAGGAGCTCATTCCCCTCTTTCAGATAAGAGTGGACCGAGTGCTTCAGACCCAGAGACAGAAGCTAGCTCTCGAGGACAGTAGGTTTCCCAGGAACATTTAGCTCTGGCTTGTTATGTAAGAGAGAAATAAACTTCCATAATTTCGCAATAAAGAAGGTGACAAGATAAATGCAATTGCTGTGGCAACTGCCCTCTCTGAAAGGTATCTCCCCGCTTTCCAAAAAGTATCCTGATATATTTGGAAACCTGTGGGGGGAGTGTGTTTGTGTGCTCCTACTTACTTTACAGGGCTGTTACAAGGATGAAATCCAGTGAAAGAATATATATGTAAAATGCTCTGTAACAGCAAATGCTTTATAATTTGGATGGCATCAAAACCAAATTCTTCATCTTTCTCCTGTAAAACCTGCTTCTTCCAATATATTCTCCATCTCTGTAAATGGTCCCTCCTGTTGTCTAAGATCTTAGGCCAAAAACCCTGACCCTGTCTTCCATTCACACCCAAAGTGTAGCAATTCCTTCGGCGCCAGGCTCACAAGATACCAAGAACCTGATCCCATCCCCCACCCGCACCCCTGCTGCAGGCACCCTGGCCCCACCCACCTCTTCTGCTGCTTGCTGGTGACAAGCGTCAGCTGACCAGTGTCCCTGCTCTGTCTCCCAAGATCTGTCCTCCAAGCAGCAGCCAGAGGGAAACTTCCAAAGCGCACATAAGAGGGCACCAATCCTCAGCCCCAGGCCCTCTGAAGGGTCCCAGCTCACTCAGAGGAAGAGCCAAATCCCATTCCATGACTTGCACTGGACTCCAGAACTGAGCTTGTTTCCCCTCTGACCGCCTGTCCCACCAGTCTCTCCGGGGACCCCTCTCAGCCCAGCCCACCAGCTCCTCGTGTGCCTCTCACACACCAAGCAATTCAAGCAATCCCTGCTGCAGGGTCACTATCCTTTTTCGTCCCTCCTCCTGAATGCTCCCCCTGCCAGATAGCCACAAGGACCACAGGACCCCTGCTGGGCCTCTTGCAAGGGCTATTCAAGCATCCTCTTTCCATATGGTGCTCCCTGGCCAAAAAGTCTAAAATACCAACCTCTCAGCTAGGTTCCCCAGCCTCTTCTGCATGTGTGTGTGTCCCTCCATACAATATTTTTATCATTCTGACATACGCATTTGCTTGTTTATCCTCTGTATCTCTGCCTCTGGAATACAAGCTGCAGGAAGACAGGCCTTGTCCATTTTATTCCCAGCTGGGTCCACCAGGCATAAAGTGTCCAGCACATAGTAGAGCCTCAACCCATGCTCTCTGGCTCTCTTTCATGAAATTATCAAAGAGATTGAAACTCGGTGGACATACTTCAGAGCTTCTGTTTGATGTACTGCCTTGATGACATTCTATTGGTAGGACCAGCTAAGCAAGAGGTGGCTGGCATGCTGGAGGCATTGATAAGGTACATGTGACCTCCCGGTTGGCAGAAAAACTTCACTGCGATTCAAGTCCTGCCATATCCATAGAATGTTTTGGGGCTCCAGTGGCTGGGGCAGGCCTGGACTTCCTCAGCAGGGAAGAGTGGAAGCTGGTGTATCTTGAACCTCCCTCCATAAATAAGGAAGCACAGTACCTGGTGGGGCTTTTCGGGTTTTTCCAGAGCATGTGCCACCTGTAGCATACTGCTTTGACGCAGACCAGGGGGCATGGCAGGCCACCCACTTTAAGTGGGGGCTGGAGCACATAGGCCCCTGCGGCAGGTCCCGGCTGCCATTCAAGGAGCCATGTTCATGGCTCATGGACCACAGGACTCAACAGAGTCTGTGCTGTGGGAGGTAGCAGCTGTGGGGAGAGGTGCCACAGGGAGCTTGTGGCAGGCTCCAGGGAGCAGATCCAAGACAGACCCTTGGATTTTAGCCAACAGCCATGCCATCTACTGCAGAGAATCATGTGCCTTTTGAGAACAACCCCTGCCTGTAGCTGGCCCCTGGTAGAGACAGAACAACTGTCCGGGCAACACCAAGTGACCATCTGGCTAGAGCTACCCGTCATGAGCTGTATCCAGTCAGAACCACAAAGTCGCAGGTTGGGCAGAATGAGCACCAAGCCTCCGAGCTCAAGCAGGACCGAGGGCACATGCCAGCTGCATGAACAGGTACCGCAGACTGCCCTGGCCTCGCCCACTGCCACAGCAGGGTGCCTCCCAGCTCACCCCTGTGCCTGCATGGGGGGTGCCGTTTGACCAGCTGAGGGCTGCGAGACAAATCTGAGCTTGGCCACGGATGGGTCAGTTCACTGTGTGAGTACAAGCCAAACATGGAACTGCAGCCCCACCCCAGGGTGGCCTCCAAGGACAGCAGCAAGAGAAATTCCTCCCAGTGAGCAGAGCTTTGGGCATTGCATCTGGTGATCCATCAAGCTGAGATTTCAGAGGTGGCAGATGGGATGGGGGGTAGCTGAAGGCGAGGGGAGTTTAGAGTGGAGGAGGGGAACGGTGAGTGCCAACTGTGGCCCCAATACCAGCTGCTGGGGCAGGGACTGTGGCTCATCCCCCTGGCACAAAGAGCCAGCCAGGATCCTACAGGGAAGAGCTGCTTCCCATGGTGCACAGAGAAGTGGAACTGAGGAAGCAAGTGCAACTGCAGTGGACAGGAGAGATGCCCCACAGATCCCTGCAAGGAAGGACAGGAGCCAGCGTGGGGAGTGTCGCTGACCACCTGTCGGCTCCGTTCCAGGTCAAGCTTTACCGGGGCAGCCGCATCCAGTGACTGAGCTGTGAAGACCTGGATGCTTCTGCCCGCCCTGGAGCAACTCTCATGGACAATTCTTGATCCAGAGCCCCACATCCAGTGGCTCTCAACCAACGGCTGTTGTTCCCCAACAAGGATGTTTGGCAATTTCTGGAGACACTTTTGGTTGTCATGACTTAGGGAGGTTCTACTGGCATTTAGTAGGTAGAGGCCAATGGTGTTGCTAAATTCCCTGTAGTGCATAGTACAGCCTCCAAAGTCAAGAATTATCTGGCCCCAGATGTCAATAGTGCTGAGGGTGAGAAACCCCGGGTTTACTAATATAAGCATCCTCAAGTCTGCCTCAGAATTCAAATGCTTCACCCACCCCCTACTTCCTCCTCATCCCTTTCACAGGTATTCCCAAATTAAAATCATATCTTGCACCCAAAACTCAGCCTCAGCATCTGTTTCCAGAGACCCAAACTGATATCAAGATACCCCCATTTCCTACCTCAGCGCCTGGCATGGTGCAGGTTCTCAGCAAATACCATGAATGCATGAAGATAACCTAGATTAAACATCAGCCTCCACAGCCTGTGCATCAACAGTGTGCCAAGCAGGAGTCCAACTGGGAGTCAACAGAGGTTTCACTTTCCATGAAAGGCATCCAGTTAAAACACCGTTGAGTCGTGCTGAAAACTGTTGCCATCCTCAGGTCAGATGTCCAAACGCCATGGTCCTTCCAGCACCAACACTGGAACAAGCCGTTCCTTTGTAATAACAAGCGTATTTGCTTAGGAAACTCAGCTCTCAGGCTGCCTCCTTCCTAGAGCCCTGCGTTCGTGCATCTCCATTCCTGCTGATAATGTTTAACTTTATTCTCCTATGGTCCCAATACAAGAACTACATACCTTAATTAAGCATCTTGTCACAGTATAATGTTTGCTTGTGTGTCTGTCACTCAAATTGAACTGTAGTACTTCCTAAGTCAAAGACCATATTTTCATACTTTTCTCTCCAGTACCTACCAAAGGAGGCTTGCGTACGATAGATTCTCAACGTGTGTTTTTAAATGACCAAACAATTAGATTAAATCAGAATCCCTGTGTCAACTTTGTCTACCAGGAGAGGGACCAGCAAGAGCATGAACCCCAAGCTGGTGCTTCTAGGGAAGGGAGTGTGTGTTTCACTACACTGGGAAGAGTAATCTCAGGTAGTTAATGCCTCACTTCCGTAAGGGAGGGTCATGGCGGGGAGAAAGCTGGTAGGGGGTTAATAACTCATTTATCTTGGAGGAATAAGGGCAGTTTATCACTCAGAGTCAGGCCTGTTCTCAGAATCTTAGATATACGAGAGAGCAACTGTTAAAATTATTAGAAGCCAAGCCTGGCCCCATCCCTCCGGTGCAATCTGAGCACTTCATTTGTAATGCCTCTGTTTTGACAGAGGGGGAGAGAGGTTGAGGAGTTGTGATATTTGGAGCAAAACAAGCATACTGTTCCAGACCTGTGTGGAAAAGGAGGATAGAGAGAAGGAGATAAGGACAGAGAGATGGAGGAAGGACCCTTCTCCACCCCCAGCCCAGCCCCACCCTTCTAATCAAGCACACTTTGCAAACAGAATCCAGCGAGAACAGAATTAGCATAACTGAGGAGACACAAAGAATTCTTCACTCTTCCCAGAAAGAAGGGCAAATTGAAATTTTGCCAAGTCCCTTCGAGGCTGGAGACCATCTCTGCTCTGGTCTCTGCTGGCTTGTTGGCACACCGGCATTGCTTGATGGCAGGTGCCAAATCTCCCCTGACAGGCACTCCCAGGTAGACTCAGAAGCCCCTGGGCCTGGTTTTACCTCCCTCTCCCCACATCTGCATCAGAACTATTGAGGCCGTTTCTACTCCCCAGGTGGGACTCCTCCACTCTCTGCACCGCCTCAGGAGTCAGGCACCTTCCAGGAGTCACATCCCTCCTCATCAGCCCTAACCATTCCTTCTGGTGTCCCCAGATATGACCCTAATCCCTTACTCAGAGTCCTCTGTGTGCCAGGCACCATCGAGGCAAATAGCTTCCATTTCCTCCTCACGGCAACTCCGTGCTCTGAGCATCCTTGTCCCGTTCCACAGGTAAGAAGCCTGCGTTGCCCAAAAGCCAATCACCTCGCCCTCCAGGCGAGTTCCCAAGATAGCAACTCTGTCTTTCTGCTTTCTTGATTTTCTTTCTGAAGCTGACATCCCACAAGATGAGGATTACCTGAAAAGGGGAGGAATTAAAACTGTGTTGGCCAAGAAATAATCACAAGAAATTAGAATGTTCTGCCTGGAGGAAAGAAGATTTGGGGATAGAAATATTCAAACAGTTATCAGCACAAGAAAGTTTGGGGTGGTGCCATGTGGCCCCAAGGCCCACCAGAGGAAGGCACAGGGAGACATTCAGGTCGGTATAAGCAATAACTGTCTTGCAGAGTGGGTGGAACGGGCAGTCTGGAGCAGTGGAGACCCCTGTCATGAGACATGCTCAGGCTCAAGCTGGCTGTGCAGAGACAGTTCAACCACCTGCTACAGGATTATACTCAAGGCCCTTTCTGGTTCTCAGGTTAATTTCCTTGGAGGTTCTTCATAATTTTTTGCCAGGGGTTTGCAAACTGCGGCCCATGTGCCAAATCCGGCCCACCACCTCTTTTTGTAAAAAAGGTTTTATTGGAAGACAGCCAGGTCAATTCCTTTGTATATTGTCTACGGCCACTTTCACTCTACAGCAGCAAAGTCAGGCAGTTGTAACGGAGACTCCGTGGCCAGCAAAGCTGAAGATATTTACTCTTGGTCCTTTTACAGAAAGTGTTTGCCAGGCTTGTGGTGACGCTAACTCTTTTCTCTGGGAAGCTGTTGAATCTGCCAGTTTCCAAAGGGAAAATGGAATGGAGCTGTCAGATCTGTGGGGTTGGGAGTGAGGATTCCCCTGGAAATGATTGAAATTATGTGTTTTTTTTCCAAGAGAACCTAAGACGGGTGATTATTCTTTTTCCCTCTAATTCAATTCCTTTTCCCATTTCTTCTTATTAAACCCTGAGCGAACAGCTCAGCCTCACTCCAGCAGATGTTTGCACAGATATGCCACTGAGCTAAGTTTTCTGTTTCCTAGAGATTAGACACAGACATTGTGGTGATTTAAAAAAATATTTTTATAAAAACTGGGAAATTTAGCTCTAGAGGAAAAAGAAAGCCACAGATCACGCAGCTAGCTACGCCTGAGAATGATGCCTGGGCAGAAACAAAGAAAGAGTTTGATCAGTGATCCCCAACCTTTTTGGCACCAGGGACCGGTTTCATGGAAGACAATTTTTCCATAGATTGGGGAGGTGGGGATGGTTTGGGGATGATTCAAGCACATTACATTTATTGTGCACTTTATTTCTATTTTTACGTATTTGTATTATTACATTGTAACATATAATGCAATAATTATACAACTCACCATAGGCTGGGGATTGGTGCCCTAAAAAGATATGTTGACATCCTAAACCCTTGTATCTGTGATCTTGATCTTACTTGGAAATAGGGGCTTGGCAGATGTAACCAAGTCAAGATGAGGTCATACTTGGACTAGAGTGGGCCCTAATCTAATGGGGTCCTTATGAAATGAGGGAAATTTGTACACAGATGCAGAGAGAGGAAAATGCTGTGTGATGAGGCAGAAATACATGCAGGGAAGATGGCCATATGAAGAAGGAATGATGTCACGAATCTACAAGCCAGAAAACCACAGGGTTGCCAGCAATTGCCAGGAGCTAGGAACAGGCAAAGAGGCTTCTTCCCCAGATCCTTCAGAAGGAGTGTGGCCCTGCCTGAACCTTGATTTCATAATTGCAACCTCCAGAACTGTGAAAGTATATACTTCTGTTGTTTCAAACCACTCATTTTGTGGTACTTTGTTATGGCAGCAGTAGGAAACAGTAGGGATTAATAAATGTTTGTCAAGTGATTCAGTGAATGGATGGATTAATGAATAAATGAATGAATAAATGAAAGCCACCAATCCAAGGAGGTCCAGAGTCAGGTTTGTAGGTGAAGAACCCACAGGTGAACAGAGACAAAACAGAAGCGGCCGTCTGTAAAGGCGGCAGATCGTGAGCGTTTGCAGAGTTCTCCACCACTCACTCGTAATCAAAGGCCCAGCACCAGGCAGGCTGCTACAGAATGTCGAGTTGTGCCACTGTGGACACAGCACAGATATTGGCTCTGCAGTGCCAGGCCTCTGAGACTGGGTGGGGAACAGTGTCCCCATGTCTTGCCTTGGAGCTCTGGAGGCAGATCCACCTTCTAAGCAACACAGGATAATTGTTGCATGGCCAAGGCTGAGTGCACAGGACTCAGGGACACTGAAGACTGTCTGAGCCACCCTCAAAGTCACTAAGAGCAGGCAAGGCAAGCCCAGAACTCGATAGGGCTGTGTGGGCGCCAGGTAGATCTTACCCAGTAAAGGAAAGTGAGGACCAAGGAAAGACATCAGGCATGTGAGGCAGGAGGGGAGTAAGGGGTCAGGAGGTGGGAGAGGGAGAACAGAAACAGTATGTCATGAAAAATCAGGAATGAGAAAAAGGCTCCAAAACTCGGCCTTGAGCGCAATTGGGGTGATCTGAGTGCCTTGCGTGGAGCGGCACACACGTGTCAATTATTGTGCCCCACAAGCTTTGTCTCCCTTAATTCCCACACCTCTGCAAGGAAAAACCACCATCCCCAACTCAGAGTTAAAGAAACAGAGGTCCAGAGAGGTCAGGTAGCTTCCCAGGGCCTGCGATTAAGAGGGAATAGAGCCTGGATTCTGTATCATTTCTGATTCGAAAGCCCGTACCATGCCCTCCACACCACGCGCTTCTCTTCAGTCGGAAGTTACAAACTCCCTGCCCCACAAAGTCTCCCCTGGCACAGTGGGGATGACTTTCTGTCAAACAATACAAGACTTTGCAGAGAGCTAAGGGCATTTAATTATTGCCTGCCTAAGGAGGATTTTAGATATGATTTTCCTAATGACCATGTACCCCCATGAAATTTTAATACCAAAAATATACTCTGTATTTGTTCATATTCCCTATGTATATATGTGTCTTATACACAAAAAGAGTAAGATATTTTCTTTCCTCAAGAACAAATTTTTGCACCACCACCACCACCACCACCCTGGCCCCACACTGAGAATGCATGGATTAAAAGATGCTAATCCCATCATTCTGTGTGATGCAGATGCTCCGAGCGACCTTTTGCATTAGAACAGGCTTATTTAATGAGATGGGGAAGCTTACCGACCTGGCTAAAACCTTCCATGAACTGGGTCATGGCATGCAAATGAAAGCAGATGCTCTCTCGGAAGTAGGCATTTTTGAATACAAGCTTTGTCAGGTGTGTGTGTGTGTGTGTGTGTGTGTGATCTCATTGTACTTTCCCAGCAATGCTATGAGGTGAATACAGTTGTCTTTTTTACACAGATGAGATCACTGAGGTCAAATTGTCTGTTGAAGGTCATTCAGCCAACGAGGGATAAAGCCATGTTTTGAACCCAAATTCCTGTGACTCCAAGTAGCACTTGGCCATCACTTATCATGTGGGAAGTTATTTTGTCTTGCTGAGCTTCAATGTCTTTGCCTGCAAAATAAACTGAAAGTAAAGACTACCCCCAGGCCATCAAATGAGATGATGCATCTGCAAGGATCCTGTATTGTGGGAGGGGGTGGCTCTCAACAGTTTCCTTATTGACCCTGGGGCCTTGGCCATAGCTGAGCACTAAGAGGAACGACCTGAACCAAGCTGGGGCCACTAAAACCCCCTGCTGGGGACCTTGAACATTGAAGAGAACATGTCAGAGAATAAAGATGGCTGGGCTGAGTCATTTTGGGGGCCATGCTTGAGAATAAGGACAGCTGAGGTTTCCACACTGGCCGTCTGCCTCTTTCCTCTCGGACCCTTCTGTTCTGCAATGCACGTCCCACTCTACCTTGCTGGCTGCCTTCTGTTCAGACAATGGGAAGCTCTGGCAGAAGACTGGTGGGCAAGAGGAAGAAAGAATCCACGTATTCCTTCCACCTTTCTGCTCCCTCTGGTGTCTTGGACACCCCACCATGATTCCAGCTCCTAGTATAAGGTCCCACTTATGAATTCGGCATCTAATCCTCCCGTTTTCCACTTATCCCTAGGAGAGGTAGGCTTTCCGCTATTGCTAATCTGGGTGACCTTCTCCTCTGGATTCTCATCGCCTGTGTAACCACTTCCCTGTATTAAATACCCTCTGTTGGAAAGACCTAGAATAGTTTCTGTTTACCCAGCTTGACCCTGACTAATGCTGTCTCAAAGGGCCCAGGTTTCTACCATCCTATGTCTTAGATGTTATTCTTCTAGTAAATTCTACTCACCACACACACACATGCGTGCACACACAAACACACTTTCTTTTTTAAGTTAGGCAGAACTGGTTTCATTTTTTTGCCAACTACAGGACCTTGACTAATTCAGTGCATGATCTATGCTCTGTGAAACTCTAAAGCAATTTGCAAATATGCACCTGTCATGGCAGGTGCTCAATAGATGTTTGAAGAGTATTGAATTGAGCTCATTAGCCCCTGACTGATATATACATATGCATGTAGATGGCAGGACTGAAGTATTAATTTGTATTTCATCCTCACTATTTCAGATAGTTCTCTCTTCTCTATTATAGCTTAATTTCCTTGCCTAAATGTTTTATTTGTAGCTGTGTCAGAAACTAAAGAAACCCTAGACACATAAAGTCCCCTCTCCTGGCTCTGCGGGGAATTGTACAGACTGTTTCCAGAAGGAGAGACTATGGAGACAGATATTCAGAATTTAATAGTAAAAAGCCTTTGGACCTGGTCCAAAATGAAATAGGAGATTCCCTAGAAACTAAAAAAAAGAGAGAGAATTCTTAGGGATTTCCAAGGAGGGAGGAATCTTGGGCGTGTCTTACCCAGAGCTCCCCACACAGGGTGTTGCTCCAGGATGTCAGGGGAGGCTGATCCAGCCACGCCGTGGTACCGCCTCCAAACTCAGGGCATCCTTCCCCAAAGTGGGAGGAGGAGAACAGAGCAGCACAGCCTCCTCTTCAAAGATCAAAATTCTCCCCCTCAATTCAGGAGTCAGAAGCCTAGAGCTGGAAGGGCCTTCTGAAGGCGTAGGGGTGAATCACTTCACTTCATACGTGAAGAGACCGAGGTGCAGGGGTAAGAGGCCAACTCAACATCCCCAGCCAACAAGCAGCAAAGCCTCAAGCTCTGCCTCTTGCCGCAGGATCTGGTATTACTAAGTGTCTGGAATTCTCCATGATGAGATTTGATTAGAGTAATCTGACCTCTTCTTTCAAAACCTTCTTGAGCTGGTAAATATTAGTCACTGAGCTTTTAGAGATAATTATGTTGGCCAAATTACATTTCTTGGCCATGCTGTGAGGATGACACTATTAGAGGAGACGGGGTATGTGTGGAACAGGGGCTGCAGGGGGTAGAGGCAGGCTAGGCCGGGCCCGGGGAGCCACGGAGGATACAGAAGGAACCCTGAGAGACAGCATGCAGGAAGGTACAGAGGAAAGGACAAAACAAAGCAAAGCAAAGGTAGGGTTGGGTTGTCCTGGGCACAGCCTTGCCCAGCCTTGCCACATGCTACCTGTGTCTTTCTGCAATGTATTCCTCCTTTCTGAGGGTCAGATTCTACCTCTGTACAACAGAATTGGAACCCCCCACACCTGCCCTTTTCCCTGGGCAGCCGTGAAAACCGCCGGGGGTGACGGAAAACCCTGGGTCAGTGTGCAGGTGGGTTGCTCTGGAGATGAAAGGCAGAGCCGGCCCAGAGCACTGTCGTCTGCTGCAGGCTGGCCCCAGATGAGTGAGCCCAGCCCACCAGAGGGAACCCTCCCTTCCTGGTGCCTCTCCCCGCTGCACACAAGCCCAGCTCTTGCTGAACTTCAGGTGGATGAGGCTCTCTCTACATAAGAAACCAAGGCTCAAGCCACAAACCCAGTTGAAGTTTTCCGTCCTTACCCACTGACCTGCCACAACATGAAAAGTGTTACCAGATTTAGCGAAGCAGGCAGTTAACTCATAGCCAAGCTGAGGTTGCTGCCTGGGACTGCCTGACCTACAACCTCATGCCCATGGTACTCGGGCATTCTTAGCCAGCCGGGGATGTTTAGAAATAGAATGAGCTCTCCACCCGCTTCCCCCGGGGAGAAGGGATGTTTGGGCAAAACAGAGGTCGTGGGTAGAAGGGAAATCTGTCTGTAGTTGGATGTGGTCCAGCTCAGTGTTGACCTTAACAGAGAAACTACAAAAGCTTGGGAACTGAAAAGGTTTTTCTCCCAAGGATGCCTCAGGCCAGGAGAAGCAGCAGCGTTTATGGAGCTCCTGCTATGGCTCAGGCCGTGTCAACACTCCGTGGTGTATCTCGTGTCATGTGGTCCTCATAACAGACTTCCACACAGGTAGCAGCATCGTTGACAATTTACAGATGAGAGGATCAGCGCAAAAAGCATTAATGGACTTGGCGAAGCAGGCAGTTATTCACACCAAAGCTCAGGTTGATGTCTAGGACTGCCCGATCTGCAACCTTGCGTGCTCATGTTACAATAAATCGTTTATGTACGCGTGTGAGAAGGCAGATGCTGTATTCATTGCTTTTCATCCATTATCTCATTTCCCTCTTAAAACAGCTCCATCAGACAGACACATTATTATCCTTATTTTACTGAAGAGGTAATTGAAGCTCAGAGAGGTTCAGACTTGGCCAATGTTGCACAGCCATATCATACTGGGGCCGGATTCCAAGGTTTAAACGTTACAGTATACTGTCCCCCCTTCGAATGGCTCCAGCTTGTCTCTGATATGGGAAGGGAAGGTCACCGACAAGGGGAGGAGAATGTGTGTGTCCAGGTAACCATCACTCTCAAATTCAACATGCTTTCCTTTCTTAGGGCATAGCAATGCAGACACCAACCCCAAAATGAATGCTCCCATTTCACCATCCTTCCCGCTAGAGAGGGGCTGTGGGCAGCACAGCCATCCTTGCACGGAAGCCTGGGAAGAACAAAGGCCTCACCTTTCCATTCCCTGCACAGGCAAAGTCACTTTTGGGGAGGGAGCGCCCAAACATCTGTGCACAGCCACTTGTGTTATTTGTTCAACATAGTGATAGTGTTCTCATATCAATAATTGGCAGCCTCTTCTTAAATATCTAAGATAATAAAAAAGTTATAAAATCTTGCTCCGAGACTCAAATTTCTCAACAACACACCTTTCATGTTTGGGGCTGTTTTTGGTGCTTAGTACTCACTGGACACAAACTATAGGTTGCAGATTTTTACATACTGGCTATAGTCTGTTGAAGATACTTCTAGAAAATGCATATTAGCATTGTCCAGTAGCAGCATCTGTAATGATGGCAATGTTCTAATCTGTATTGTCCAACACCACAGCCCACAGCCCCATGTGGCTCCTGAGAGCTTGAAATGTGACTAGTGTGACTGAGGTACTGAATTTTTAATTCAATCTTAATTAAATTTAAATTTAGTTAAATGTAGCCATGTGACTACTGGCTACAGTATCGGGCAGCACAAATCTAGATAATTACTAAGAAAATATCAGCCTGGTTACTTATTTATACAGTTATTTTATTGTAAACACAAAATGATTTCAGCTTGTTTACCCAATGGGTTTAACTGTTGGCCCCAGTATTTTGCACTGTGGGGATTCACAGTTGTGTAAACACTCTTTGCACTAAATTAAGTTCAAGAAAGAGGCCACGTGTTTGCTTATTTGCAAACACCGTAAAAACTCCGAGAGCAATAATTAAAAGATTAAACACTCAGAAATGCAAACAATCTTGCAAGCATTCACGACCTACCTGCTACTCAGCAGCCTCAAAGCTTAAAAGAAGAAATGTGAGCTGCGCGGTGCATGCATTGGCCTCACCTGTAGAAACGCAGCCTACAGACTGCAGACGTGGCTGGAGTAGATCTTGTGACCAAGCTGCCTGTCCTTGCCAGCAAGGCTCTCTGGGCAATGGTCCTTCCTTCTCTTTCTCTCTCTTATAATTGTGCTTGTTGTATGTAGCTCTTACTTCATTCAGAAAGTATTTATTTTTTATAATGATAATGACCCTCACATGAAATATTGGCATCATGATCTCTCGCTCTGGAGTTGCCTCTTCTCATTCCTGAAAGGGAAATGTCATGGCTACTCCCATATTTGAAAAACACGGACTCCACAGCTCCATCCAGAGATCTGGGTCAGTGACCACAGCAGGACAGCCGTGTTTCCTCCAAACTCCCCAGGTGACGCGGATCTGCAGCCAGATTTGGGAAACACTGACCCAAATCCTCCTCCTTTGACAAAGGCCACAGGAAGGTATGCCACAGGGGCCATTGTCATCCCAGCCATTGACTGACCTCTTCCTGCATGCAGTGTCCCATGCTGGGCAGTTAGTACAAGCTATCTCCACAATTATCTGAGGAGGTAGGTGTTTCCATTCCCCTGAAGAATCTGAAGCGTAGAGAAATTAAGACCCTTTCATTCAACATCTATTCAACATCCATGCATCATGTACCCGGTCTGCACCAGGTGCTATTCTAGGTTGTGGAGGTGCAGCAGTGAGTAAAACAAACAGATATCTCTGATCCCAAAGAACTTGCATTGTAATTGGAGGAGACAGATGATAAAAGAATAAACAAATGGTGTCAGCTGCCACCACAGGCAGGGTGAGGGAGCTGGGGAGGGACACAGGGGCTGTTTGAAGGAGCGTGCTCGGCAATCTACTCCAATACAGCTGCCTTTTGAACAGAGACCTGAAAAAGTTGAGAATGTCTTCAACAAAGGCAGTTGGGGAAGAACACCCCAGGCAGTGGGAAAGGTGCCCAAGGCCAGAGAAAATGTGCTCAGAGTCACACAGGTGATAAAGGCAGAGCCAGGATTTGATCCAGGTAGTTTTTGATACCAAAGTCCAAGGTGTTCCTTTGGCCACGACTCAGTGGCTCATTGTGTTAGCAATTCTGTTGCTAAGTGATGTTGGCCAACTAGCTTGTCCTTTTTTTCTCATCTGTGAAAGGGGAATTTGGCTGTCATGGGGAACGTCCTTATATGGCAAGTGGGGGCTTTCACACACACGGGGCTGTTTATTCATTTATTCCTCCAGTGCTGTGATGTGGGCCTCGTTGTCCTCATTTTACAGATAAGGAAACTGAGACTCAGACTAGGGAGCCGGCTTGACCGAGGTTTCCTAGCTACCATGAGGCAGAAACAGGATTTGAATCCAAATCTGCTCAGCAGCATCTACTACAATATCTCATTCCCATTGGAACATTCTTTGCTGCCAAGGGTTAGTAGAGTCCAGGGTAGACAGTCCTAGGGGGTGGGCACTCCAGCTATACCTTGGGGGCTGAATTTGGCTTAAAATAAGAGGTCCCAACCCCTGTTGAGTGAGAAATTGACGGAATTCACCACAGCAGGTGGCCTCTTCTTTTTATTGGCTTTCAAAGGAAAAAAGAGACTCTTTCATTAAGGCATACGACAGCTGACACATTAGAACATCATAATTCCAAATTGCAGACTTATTATTAAATCCATTAGAATAATTATCATTGAGAATTTACTTAAAAGCTCATAATGACTTTTTATATAGCCTTTGGCGTGAGAGCACCTTCTCCCCTCTCTGCCATCCCCCTCTTCCCTCTCAGACACACACAATGCCCAGAGACCCTGAGGAGAGCCTTTGTTCCCTTCCTCAGCAACCCCTGAGCCCGCAGTCCTTATGCACAATGAATGACATCCTGCAGAAGAGAACCGGGCCTCTCTCAGCCGCCTTGTCTTACTTCAGTCGTATCTTGCATTTTCTAAGCCCATTTGGAGAGGGGGAAGCTGAGGCTGAAAGGCCTGTTACTTGCTGAACTACTACGTAGCTTCATGACCCAACTACGATGCTCCAGTGAGACCCTTCTCGGGGCAGGTGGTCACTCCCCCTTCCAGGCTCCTGCAGCCCCTGTGCATGTCTTTACTCACGATGCCAGATCTTTCGTACCATAGTTTCATTTCTCTGTTTCCATGTCAATCTCCCTTGGGGGGCATGTTTTATTCACAGTTTACTTCTCCTAGTGTTTAATGTACAGCCTGACACACAGATGAAACTTTAAAAAAAATTGTGGAATAAATTAGTTAATGAATGATTGAGTGAATTCACTGAGACTCTTTTGACATGAGAACTGATGTGTTCTACCATCTCTACAGGAAACGCAGATACAGCAGAGATCAAAACAGGCAAAGTTTCATCCTTAGGGAGCTCCTAGTCTAGGAGGGGAGACAAGAGAGAATGACAATTTCAAACAGTGATGTTTCCTACCAAAATTTTTTTTTTAATCCAGTATGATAGAATTAAGAGGGGCAGAGAGGGTGGTATTGGAGTAGTAGGAAATGTGTGGCAGAGGTCACTAGCTGCTGACCCAACCGTTTACCATATTCATTCCCAGCAATAATGTGCCCAGTATAATACTATGTTTCCCAGCCTCCCCTGCAGCTAAGAGAGGCCAATATAAGTGTAATATTTTAGGGTTGGACTTCCTGGAAAGTTCCTTAAGAGAAGAAACAGACAGCTAGCAAGTGGATGCTTTACAGATTCTTCTTATTTTCCACCTAACTGGAATGTATAGATGAGAGATGGATCCCCAGCAGCCTTCCTTGAATTTGAAGATGAAAACCATCTTCAAACATAGATAGGGCAAAGATTGATAGAACAAGCTGAGGTCCCTAATGACTTTATTGGGCATCTATTCTAGACCTCTTCTGCTTTCTCTGGATGTCTGGATGAAGAACAATCAATAAGAACAAAACAATTCAGTAGAAAAATGGACAAAACAGATGTTACTCAACAGAAGAGAAAATAAATACAAATCAACAATCAACATCCAAAAAGAAACTCAACTTCTCTAATCATTGGGAAACCACATGATTAGATAAAATAAAACCACAATGAGATATCAATCATTTCACATTCACCAAATTAGCAAAAATTAAAGTCTGATAACCAATAGTGCACAGAAGTGGCACAATCACTCCTTTTAACCAGTGCTGTGTGGGAGTGTAACTTGATAAAATCACAGTAGATGCAATTTGGCATCATCAAATATAGCTAAAGAGACGTATATGTCTGCACCAGAATTTCCACTTCTGGGTATGTACCTGGAGAATCTTTCATTTAACCCAAAGGACCTGCACAGAGATGCCCACATCAGCACAATTTTTAACAGCAAAAGCTGGAAATAATTGAAATTTCCATCATCAGAATGAATGGATTTTTAAAAACGTGTTGTATTTATTCAATGGAACAGTATATAGCAGTAAAAATGAACATATTACAGCAACATGAAAAAGAGTGGATGGATTTCATGAATGTGATTTTGAGGAGGAAAAAACAAGTCACAGAGAACATGTAGCCATTTATCAAAAGCTCAAAAGCCTATGTAACTAAATGATACATTATTCAGGGAAACCGATGAGCATGGTAAAATGGGAAAAAATAAACAGAATGACAAATACAAAATTCGTGGTAAGAGCCAAGTCTGAAGGGGGAAGGAGAGAAGCAGTTTGGGGAGGGACCTACAGAGATGGCACAGGTGATGGTCGTCTTTTACATGGCCTGAGTGGTGGGCACACAGGTGCTCATTTTACTGAGGTTCTCTTTATCTGACCTGTATCTGACACACCTCTTATGAATAGTCCTTCTTTTTGCTGGTCTAGTATTTAATATTTGAATTAAATAGGCAATGCTTGAATCCTACTTGTAGAGAGAAGTTATGCTAATGAGAAGAGACTGCTGGGGAGATGACAGGTTCCTTGCTGACCTGGGTCTTCAAGGTTCAGTGGATGTTCCAGAAGCAGGAAAGAGGGGAAGATGAAACATACACCAGATGACGACGTGGGACCTGGGGAGACAAGGTACAATGGGAACGGCACGTTGCTCAACGTAAAGGTAAGATCAGCGAGTCGAGAACGAAGTTGGCATGGAGGGAAGCAAGTTTCTACCAGGTCCCCGTAAACCGTACAAAAGTTCTGCCATGAGGGAGAGCCATTAAGGAATCTTTATTGTAGTAAAGTACACAGAACATAAAACTTACACTTTAACCATTTTGTAAGTGTGCCGTACAGTGGCACTGAGCCCATTCGCATTGTTGTTTAACCATCACCACTCCAGGATTTCTCCCGAATCATTGAAGAATTTCTGCCAGGTAAGTGACAGGATCGAATTTTCCTTTTTGGAACATAAAACACAACCAAAAACAAGCAAACAAACAACAACAACAAAGTGTATAATAACATGAAAACTAGGAAGTGTCTAAAGACAAGAGATGAGTGATGATTTCGGGGCTCAAATTTGGTCCAGGTGAGGGAGAAGGTGCTGAATGAGGGAAGTGTGTGTTAGAGTCCAAGAAAGACCACACACTTCCGAGGGGCCTGGGGAAAACACCACATCACCAGGATTAACTGCACGTGTGAGAGAGGACAGACTCCAGGGTAAGCCCAGGTGCCCCGGTTGGGAACACACTGAGGTCATTTAAGAGAATAAAGTTATAAGAGACAAAAACATGTTGGTCAGGTTTTTTGTTTTGTAAACCAGCTGTGATCTGTGACCTTCCCCACACAGTGTGGTGACAGTCCCCAAGTCTCTTATCCCCCTTGGCATCTTACTTCCACACTTGATGGAAATCAACCAGATCCTTATTTTGTGATAATAATGTGTGTGAAGGGAAGGATGGATTCCTGTCATCCTGCACATTTTTGCTGGGGGTGGAAATAAATGAAGATGTGGCTCAGATCAGATTCCAAGTGTGAATAAGACTCTTCTGATGACCAAGACCCCCAGTGGCACTCACGGCTCAGGAACCTGCTATCCTCTATTCCAGCTACTGGTAGCTCCCGCAGTGGCAACCCCACTCTGTCCCTCAGAGTCCTCTTCAAAGCTGCATAGAGCCTTCTCAGGGCCCCCCAAGCCTGGAGAGGCACGATGGAGACCTCAGCAGGACTCCAGACACTGACAGCCCCCAACACTTGATGGAAGGCTGCAGCTGGTCCTTGGAACTCATCTGACTCAATCCCCAAATGTCTGGGACCCTGAGAGATTAAACAGCACCCCCCCAGGTCACACAAGGAATACAGGGCCGATGAAGACCTGAAACCAGCCCTCTGGAAGCACCCTCTGTGAAATGGCAGAGGAAGCAGCATTTGGAGCAGGAATAAAGACCAGGGTCTGCAGACACCAACCCCTGAGCCAAATCCAGCAGGCTGCCTGTTTTTGCACAACTGACAAGCTAATAAAGGTTTTGACGTTTTTGAATGGTTGGGAAAAAAAAATATAAAGAAGAAAAATATTTTATAATGCTTAGAAATTATGTGAAATTCAAATTTCAACAAATAAATATTTATTAGAACACAGCCAGGCTCATTTGCTCATGCATTGTCTACGGCTGCTTTTATGTTATGATGGCAAAATTAAGTCGTTGCGACATAGACCATATGGCCCATGAAGCCTAAAATATTTACTGTGTGGACTTTTACAGAGAATGTTTGCCAACTCCTGATCTAGACTTTGAGGACTCTCAGTGCCTCTGCTTCGAGCAGAAGAAAACCTCCAGGCCGGCAACGGAACACTAGCCTCGCACCTGCCTGGGAGCTGCCAGGGAAGCCTAGCACTCCAAGTTCAGCTCCTCTTTCCTTCTACCTTCAAATCCAGTCCACATAGGGGCCAGTCCCATGCCCTGGAAGATCGGACTCAATGCTGCTGCCATTGACCTACAGAGCAACCAAAGTGCCCAACCCTGGCTGAGGCCACGACACCCTATCCCCTTCCCCAAGGTATTGTCGAGGGTCCAGCTCAGCATGAATCCATTGCCCACATCCATGGAGCTGACATACTCCTGCTCCCTGAACACACCTTCCTATTTATTCATTCTTTCAGCAAGCATTTATTGAATCCACACTACGTGTTAGTGGCAGTGCTGCAATAATAATGAGTAATAATGACAGGCAGGATCTCTGTCCTCATGGTGTGAAGAGTCCACAGGAGGCATTAACATATACAATCCAAAATAAATATCCAACTGCAGCTTTGACAAGCATTATGAAGGAGGCTGTGCAGTGCAACGAGGACCCAGGGTCTGAGGGGGCTTCCCTGAGAATGCCACACCAAGCTGAGAGCCAGAAGGATGAGGGGACACTGCCTAGGCAAAGGGAAGAGGAAGGTGGCTGGGCCAAGGGAACAGCACTTGCAAAGGCCCTGGAGAGGGGTGGAGCACAGATAGTTAAAGGAACAAGAAAGGGCAAGGGCCGACAATGTGGCTGAAGGGTGCGGTGACAGGAGGTGTGGCAGGATCAGGCAGGGGTCACTGTGGTCAGAATCCCCAGTCCTGCCTCCTCCTCTCCACACCCCCACACACCCCTCTCTGCATGGGCAAGATCCAACTTGAGCAGAGGAGCTTAATGAGTTACCACTTATCTGTACCACGGGTGTATTATCCAACCACAAATGTTCCATAAAGGAGATTAATTGCATGTAAATTGCCTACGCTGTAATTTAGTGTGACTTGAAATAAGATCGTAAGTGGTTTGGACCGCAGAGTCACACCTATGTCAAGTAGGTATGCACGCGTGAGCTAATTTGAGTCAAGCATTTAGCAGAGTGCCTGGGACATTGTTGGGGCTCAATATTATGATGATTATCATCATTACCACCATCACTTTTATGTCATGGGAAAGAAATTAAATCATTAACTCTAAGAAAATCATTGAAATCGGGATACCTTTTTTCCTTGTTTTCAACATTTTCAGGTTTTCTGCTGATACATCTTCCTCTCTCTTGCCATTTAAAATCTTAAAATTCATGAGATTGTTTGAAAAAGATGAAACCACAAAGGCACTGTTACTTCTCCGTGCCAGGAGATGAAATCGCAGAGGAAAAACACTCTGTCGTGAGGCAGGCACCTGTCGACCTCAAGAGCATTTGCTGCAGCCCCCTGTCTCGCCGGGCGGCCCCTGCTGCCTGGGGACTCTGAAGGACAGTGGAAGAGAAGATCTGTTATCCAGATGGGTGCAGAAGGTGCTGAGTCAGCCCGCGCTGTGTAATGTGAGTAATCTCCCTGTGGTTGATTAGCTCGGCTCCAGGGTTGGGATCAAAGAAAAAAGAATAAAGCCGTGAGCTTTCAGTCCTGCGGGGTGGGGGGGCTCTCTTTGGTTGGATGAACAGCAGGAGTGTCCTCATTTGAACTCTCTTCCCCTTGCTCTTCAGGTCCCAGATTTCTCGATGCAAGCACTTCACAGGTAGCGTGTCTGGGAGGACCCCGTCCTGCCACCTGTGCCTGAGCTTCTGTGGCTTTGAGAGCAAGATTCCAGGGTGTGGTAGCTGTGCCTGGCCTGGGGAGACCCTGGGCACTCTGTCTGGTCCTGCAGAACCCCCTGGTCAAGTTCAGAAGAGGACAACCATAAAGACGGTATAATACAGCCCAGTGGTTACCAACGTGGGTGTCTGAGCCAGGCTGCCTGGGTCAAATCTGCCTCTGCTGCTCTCCAGCTGTGTGGTCGTGAAGAAGTGACTTAACCTGTCTGTGCCTCATTTTCCTTACGTGTTAAATGGGAATACCTATCTCCCCTTCCTAAGGCTGTAGCAAGGATTACATAAAACCGTGGCAAGAGCTTAGAATGGCATCCAGCACACAGGAATTGAAATGTTGTCTCTGCCAGCTAATTGTGACAGCTGCACACGGCTGGCTTCACGGGGCTACACGCTGTGTAGTCACGCAGGGCCCTGGGCTCAGAAGGGCTCCTGGCTCTGTTTAATGCTCTGCTGTCACCGTACTGAAATTATCAATAAATTTTGAACAAGCAACCCCACATTTTCATCTTGTTTTGGGACCCACACATCAGGCAACCAGTCCTGTGCCCACCACTGTCAGCAACCCCCTTGTCCCGGGTACTACCCTAGGTTCTTCGCAAACACAAACCTGCGGTCTTGCCTCCGACCTTGCAGACTTGTGCTCTTCTGAGTCATGGATGGGGAAGCAGAGCTCCGATCCTGCTCAGCCAAGAGCTCACTCTACAGAGCTGATGTGGGGCCAGGGGGCTCACAGAGCCACAGCCACCAACAGATCCCTGTCCCCATCTGCTCCAGTTCCCATCTCTAGTCTTGCCTCAGTTTCCCTGACTAGAAGTTTAAAGCTGGTTCTAGGAGGTCTGGGGTAGCTGAGGTAAGTTTGTTAGATTCATCTGCAAAAAGAGAAAAAAATTAACCAAAAACACCTCCATTCAACTGTAAAACAGTTTACAGCAGAGGAGGCAGAGTGGTGGCTTGCCAGCAAGATTCTGCTAACACATGCATTTGTTTAGTTGATATAATACACACACACACACACACAATTTGAATTAGCTGCCGACCTTTGAGAAATTTTGCCCAGAATCCCTGATGTATGACTTCCCTTAAGTCATCAGCAGATGAGGCAAGGCCAGGCCTTCATTCCCAGCCGGCCCACAGGTCGGGGCTGCAGAGCAGCTGCCACTGTAGGTGCAACTGTAGGTGTGTGGCTTCCAGCAGCCAGGCCCTCCACCCCTAGAGCTGGTCTTAATGCCAGTTCACTCTCGGGGGTCTCTGGCCCCCATTGCCAACAGCGACATAGGCAGCTGTGTGGGCTCTAGGGGCTTTGAGCTTGTGACCTGGCACCGCACAAAGCACACTGGGCCCAGAGCCAAAAGAGCCGGTGTATCTCCTGGCTCTGCCACTGCACCATGATGTTTCCAAGTCAGATGGGCAAACTTGAGCTTGATGCCGCGTTCCGCTTCTCAGCTGGCTGACGTCGGGCCGTTCCACTCACCTCTGTGCTTCTTCAGCTGTGAAATGAGGGCAACAGGGTCACCCCTCGTTTATCACGCCACGATGCTGCGCCAGTCACCTTGCCTTCTCTGTTTGTAATCTCCCTTTATCTCTGCAAGGTCGGATTTCCACACACTAGCAAAATGGAGCCAAGACTTCTCCTAGGAAAAGAGCAGCACCAGATGTTCATTTAGGCTTCAGACACCTGGGGGCCTGCGTGGAGGCCTGTGGCTCTGTGGGGACAGGTGCAGCATGAGTCAGGGCACCCTGCAGCGAGGGGTTTCAGGAGGTCCCTACGGAGGACTGACCTGGCAAGGGGCACTCAGCTGAGGACCTGAAGTGCAGGTCAGCAGCCTTGCTCTGCCCCATCCTGCTCAGGGAGAAAAGGACCGTGGAGAACTGAAGAGCCGGCCTGCTAAGTGCTCAGCGTCCCAGCAGCTCTGTGGCGTGTCCCTTCCAAAGTCAGGGGCAACTGAGAGAGGGCATTGCTCCCACCATCACTGTGGCCTGAGGGTGCCAGGCAGAGGCCAAGAGTCCGGGCTGACAGGGGCATCGGGCTCTGAGGCTCCCGGGTGATGGCCTAGAATGCAGTGAGGGGCCTGGGAGCCCACACTGACCCTGAGACCCTCTGAGGCACCCCCAGGACTCCCAAGCACACATCGCTCATATGTATAGATGTGGACACGTACGTAGATGATGTGTAGGTGATGTAGGTGTGGGCGTTCAAGTCTATGTACATATACACACATTTATATATGAAATATACATACTTAGACGTGTTTGGTATGTATTTATGCATAGAAACGTGTCTATACACATATGTGTATAGCATGTGTTATGTACATGCACATATATGTATTTTACATGCCTTGAGCCTTGGGATACAATTATAGAATAAATGAAGTAAAACAGCCCTTGTGTATATTACCACTTAGTGAGGTCTCCAAGGAGAGATTAGGACTCTTGAAAGTGGTCCCAGGGCCTGCGTTGATGGCAGCGAGCCATCCAGCTGATGGCATCAGAACTGACCTTTCACGAGACCTCACTGGACCCAGCGACCGAAGCCCAGGCAGCAAGGAACTTCACATGCATATTCTCGTGTGTCACTTTTGTATTTCTGATGACTACTGAGTTGTGTTGCTGGGTGGAAGGACTGGCTCTAGCTGACTCTCTGAGCCAGATGTTAAGGGCGCTGACACACAGCCTCAGAGAACCACAACCACGGGGCTGCTTGTCCCGAGCCGCCCTCCTGCTGAAAGGCACACGAAGCATCAGATTCGAACCCAATGATCTCTAACTCCTAAACCTCTTCCTTTACCTCTCTCTCTCTGGAAGCTTTTTCTAAAACAAAATTTAAATGGGCAACAAATGAAATCATTCATACTACTTTGCAGTCACTTCTTTAAGGTCCACAAAACAACAAAACGGCCAGAACGAGGGGGGAAAATCAGATCCTGAATCTGAACTTTGGGATTTGTGTGCAGACCCTCCCCTCCTGTTCTGCCCCTGGGCCGCTTCATTCCCGTCTGGGAAACAGCGTTCAGATTCCGAGCAGGCGTGAGGAGGGACAGAGGCAGGATGAGCCATTTATCCACTCAGTCCTTAAAGGACCCTGGGGGCTCGGGAGGGGTGAGGATGCTGACAGCCCCTCATCCTCCTGCACAGCTCTCTGAGGCTGATCAGGAGATACAAACACCGTTCCAGAACAAAGTTCCTGCGAGCTCTCAGGGAGCTCTCCTCCCCCCGAGCTCCAAGAACTGACTGCTGGCATTTAGAGACGTGGCTGAGCCCGAGGGAGTTTTTGGATGCCAGGCCGGCCTTCCGCCAGCAGCAACCCTTAATTAGGAGAGCTACGGTCACGGCTCCGGAGCCAAGATGGCGTGCCTCTTTCCCTAAGCAGTGCCAATTTAAGCACAATAGTCGTTTCATGGGCAAAGAGAGACAAGGGCTTTGTCAACCTTTCCCATCCAGCGAGAGACCACTGTGGAAGGGCTCTCCCTCTCTGATCTCCTCAGTCTTTTTAAAATCTCTCCTTCCTCCTACTCCACAAACCCTCCAGCCAGTCAGCCAGGGAGCGAGTGAGCTCCAATTAAACCACAAGTCTTCACTGAGTGTGGAGCTTTCTCATGGGGAGGTCTTCACTGCATCACAGCCTCTTTATACATGCAGCCTCCTGGCCCTGCTGCGGGAAGGCCTTCACATCTTAAAAGGCAGGGCTGCAAACCTGCACTTTTAATTCTGTGCCTGATGATGCTGATGCACACTGAAACACTAAGACCCTGAAAGACTACAAGAAGTGGCCATCCTGTGATGGTTATAAATTTCTGAGATGTGACCATGGATCAGCAAAGGAGGGAAAAGATTCGTTTATTAAGTATCTCATTTATACTGGGGTGAATCTTTTGCATGTGTGACCTTTTAACATCCTTGCACACAATAATGAATGAGTAAGGTCCATGCTTTCCCATTTTGCAGATGGGAAAGCTTGAGGCTAATAGAAGTTGAGTAATTTACTCAAGGTCACATAGTCGGTAAAGGAGAGAGCTGGGATTTGAATCCAGGTGGGCTCAACACCAACTGATTTGGGGCTTCTAGGATGACTTCGGGATTGCACAAGCTGCATGACACAGGAGGAGGGACAAGGTAGAGGCCTGGGAAATGATGAGATCCGTGTTGTGCAGGCTGAGATGTCCGGGAGGTGGGTCAGGAGGGAGGTCTGGTCTGCAGGGAGATTTGTAACTCTAGAGTCCTGAACAAATAAAAGAGCTTTTGCGGCTTATCTTACCATTTGTTAGAGGATCACCAAATCCTGTCACACATTTGCAGAGTCTGGCAAGTGGCAGGGAGGTGTCCGAGACCCCCTGGTGATTTAGCAACAGCTGCAGGATCAACATTCTGGCACAGCGGGTAACATGATCCAGCAAACCCCAGCCAACATCTGGGGGCTGCACACGGTGTTTATCATAAATAAAAAGTGCCAGGCAGCTTCAGACAGGGAGCCCGCCCTCTCTGACAGCTGCCACATGCTTCGCTCTCTCCTTAGGCTCAGGCCTGGTGGGAAAGATGTGCCTGGGAAGAAAGTAAAACATGAACACGTGCACCTCCCTCTTGCCCTCTCCTCCCACACTTCCTCCCTTCTTTCCTTCTTTTTCTTCATCCTTGCCCCAGGCTTGCAAAGAGCACCTACTACATGTTAAACCCTGTGCAAAGAGCTGAGAACACAGGGGTAAATGGAACAGGAAGGAAGGAGGCACATACTGAGTGTTTATTGCATGATGTACATCGCAGTTGAACACACATACATACACGCACACAAGATTCCCAAACTCAGTGACTTCACTGTATTTGAGTCATGGCTGAAAATATTTGGGAACTGTTCACAGCAACAAATCCAGCCTCTTTCTAGGAGTGTGACCAGCTGCAGAAAGCCAGTGGGAAATACAGAGGGAAGATTTGGGGTTAGAGCTGTTTGTGGGGAGTGCCAGTGTATCCTTTTGAGTCAGTGGAAGGATCCACGGGTTCTGCACTCATTTCTTATTGGTTGTCCTCTGCAAACTCTTGGAGACTTTTATTAAATGGTTTGCCCAGTTGTAGATCATTAACATTTATTGAGTGTCTGTTATGTGCCTGGTATTGACATAAGTTATCTCACCAAATTATTTTTAAGAAAACTGAGATAGGTTTTCTTATTCCCATTTTGATAAGTAAGAAAATGGAAGTCCCAAAACATTACATTACTTGCCTAAGGATATTCAGATAAGATGATTTTTAAAAAGCTAGGAATCACTCAGTGAGTATTTACCAAGGACCTACTATGTTGCAGGCAATTGATTCAAACCTAGGGACTCATGTTTTTCCTGCTCTGCAAAACTGCCTCCTTGATTGCATCTGGGAAGCTAATTGGGACTTAAATCATATCATGGGTTAAGAGATAGAGCCCTGACAGCCGTTTATTTGTGCATTCACTTATTTATACAGACATTTATTCATTCACTCACTTCGTCATTTATTCAACAAATATTTATTGAGTGCCTACAATATATCTGGCACTGTGCCTATTACTGAAAGTCACTGATGACTACAAAGAGCCATGCTCCTAGCTCGTACAGAGCTGGCCCTCTAAAGGGAGAGACAGACATTAATCCATAAACCACACACAACTGAGTTACCACCTGGGATCCATGGCCGGAAGCGAAAGAGTGGGTCTATTAGACCCAGAACCGGGGAACCTGACTGGCCTAGCTGGGTCCAGGAAAGACTTCCCTGGAGAACTGAGGTGGAGCTAGGTCCAAGGCTCAGGAAGAACTAATAGTGCAAAAGGGAGGAAGAGCTTCTAATCTAGAGCAGAGCATGATAAGGGGCGATGTGGCTGCTCAGTGGCCCGAGGCTTGGACATTCTCACCTGCAAGTCTCAACTGCACCCCGAACCATTGTCTCCCCTTATCTTTCCCCATCTCACTCAGTGAGAGAGTTACATCATTCAACCGTTTAACAAATATTTATTGTAGGCTTACTAAGCAGCAGACACTGACCTTAGCACTGGTGATGCAGCAATAAATAAATCAGGTGTAGCCCCTGCCCTCATGGAGACTGTCCAGCGGGAAACCAGACATTTTTCCATCTGCTTTTTGACTGTCTCCTTGCCTCCAGTCTGTACAATGCAAACCTGACAATACCAATCTCTCCCTTCAAATTGTTTGAAGGGTGCCTGTAGTATAAAGTCCAGTTACTCTGGCACACCACTCATGGCCCCCACGATCCAGCCCCCACCTCTCAAGTCTATCACCTGCCACACCCAGGCTGTATCTAAAAACAGATATCCACATCATACATCCTACAGAGGTGTATTATTTAAGAGAAGAGTCTCAAGACTATAAACCTTGGGCACTATTTGGTACCTTCTTTATCTCTATTTGCTTTGCATTTAGTTATGTTACATGCCATGTGATACAGTAGACATTGGGAAGAAATTCAAAAAATTAATCACATGGAATATCAAAATAGACTAGTGAAGGATGAAGTGTTTGCTGAACCCAATGCAGGGTTTCCCTGCTTTTGCAGTTAGAAGGAACTCTCCCTCTGCCTTAAGGTACTGGGACTGTCAAATGCCTGGAGCTCACATCTAAAGTGGCCCAGAGGCGATGTTCCCTGGGAGGACGCATCCCACACTAGCTCTAATTGCCTTAATGAAAGCATTTTATCCTTATCTGCTTTGGGCTAATCTCCGGAAAGGCCTGAGGTCACCTTTTCAAGCATCTATAGTAGCTCTCAATAGCTGTTCCCTCTCAAGTTCAAGAGCGAATATTAAAGGACCTAATGAATGAGTGCTCATGTAACTCTTATGCGATTTTAATTTTTCAAATCAAGATTTTTATTCTGGAGCTGAGAAATATTTTTTAAAGATAATTTCAAATTAATTTTTATTAGCGGATATGGGATCTTTTTAAAACAATACATACATACTCGTAAAATTTTAACTCAGCCTCAGCCTCCTCAATGTAAGGAGCAGAGTGTACTAATGCGTGGGAAGAAAACAGATCAAAATTGGACTCATCTGCATTTGAATCCTGGATATTTCATGTCCTAGCTGTGTGGCCTTGGGCAAGTTGCCCAACCTCTTTGAGCATTGATTTATTCATATATAAAATAAGAATCATGACATCTATCCATGAAGTATGGTTTAAAGGTGAAAGAAGACCTAGAGCTCACTCCTGGGAGAACTGATTCAAGGCCAGTGGGAATGAAATCATTCTTTCCCCTCCAGCTGATGAGGTGATTCTACCACTGGCTAGAGTTGGCTACTCTTGGACATGTGGGCCAGCACTTCCAAATCCTGCTCTCACGGTAGACAGCATGAATCAGTCACAGAATTCTGTCCCCCTTACACCCAAGGGGAGCCTCAGAATTGTTTCAATATACTGTCCCTGCAATCTCCATCAACCCATCTGAGTTTCCCATGAGATGACACATACGTTCATGTTGGTCCCTGGCACTTACCAGCTCAGAAACTAAGCAAGGCTGAAGCTCAGGAGTGGACCCATGCAAGCAGGAAATGGTCTTCCTGCAGGATTTTTTTCCCCTGCCTTCCGTTTCTAGAGACCCATGAGCAATCAGAGCTAAGCCAGACTGTTTGCCCAGCTCCCTCATTTTATAGTTAAGGGAACTAAGGAAAGCAGAAGCCAGGTGCTCTAGCTCTGCTCTCACCTACTAACCCACCAAACCCACTAAATTGCCACCTGGTACAGCAACCTCAAGTTTTCATGCTAGTCTTTAGAGCTCTCCAACAACATGAGAAGGCTCAGGACCGAAACAGGAAAACAAGCCTAAGAGCAGACCTGGCTCGTTCTACAGGGCCCCGTTCAGCAGGACATTGCCATGGGTTTCAGGAGAGTCAAGGCCAAGGACGAGGAAGTGTGCATAACCCCCAAGCCCAGTAGGAGCACCAGGATCAGAGTCCCAACTGTCAAGATTTTTGGCTCTCCTGCTAAGACTGAGCAACCCTGGTTATTTTACCAAGTCTCTCAGGGCCTCCCACACCTATTAGAGGGGCTGTGACTCTTAATTCATGGGTGCTCAGACCATTGAACAGTGTGAATGTTTGAAAGCCACAAGCATGGAGTCTGGTTACAATGGGTGTTTTGTTTGTGTGACATTCTGAAATGGGGATGGGGCAGGGGTCTACAGGGTTCATCTGCCTTTAACAGTGAGTCTGAATGAAATCCCATTAACATCGCCATGCTAGGTATATTTGAAGAGTAAAAGCACCGAAGATATCAGAGACTGGGAGGGAGGAAGGTGGGGAGAAACTAGGGCAAGGTGAGGAGAAGTTGGAATAGCACCTCCATGTAGTTTTAGTTACTTGTGAGGTTTGCTGGCTCACAGGGACTGGAAGACTGAGTGCCTCCAGGCTACTCACAGCCCTGTGTGATCTGGTCTCCACTTGCTTCTCCACCTCTTGGCCACCTCTCTCTGCAGTACTCTATGCTCTTAGTCATGTGGGTTTGCTTGCAGTTCTGCAAACACGGTGGTGTTCTGCACACACGGTGGTGTTCTGCACCCCTGTGCCTTATCTCATCGGTTTATGATGCATACTGTTGCAATCATAGAGATGAATGGGGGGATCTGACCAAGCCCCTGAGCAGGAAACCCTTGTCCAGACACTAGTAAAAGGTGATCCAATCCAGGTCCCAGGTCAGACCCATCACAGAAGTGACTGCTCCCCTTTGTAAGGCAGTTGGTAAAGTAGTGGGCAGAACGGTGGGAGGGATGACGGGGTCTCTTCTGTCCATGCATGGAACATGTTATTGGCTCCATGGAGGAGGTCATTGTCTCTGCTCATGTGTGAACCTAGATGTGTCTTTGGCAGCGAGGCCGTCATCTGCCGTCAGAGAATTAACTCTTGCACAGCTTTGCCTTGGGCTCAGCATCTCCCTGTGGCCACTGGATGCCGAAGTAGCACCAATGCCATTGCATATTTCCTTCCTCTTTCCTGACCACCTTAGAACCAGTTAGTCAGGATTACAAAAGGTGATATGAGAAGCTGCATCATAGCAGGCAGCCCCATGTTCGGAGTAAAAGCATGGGCTTTGGAGTTAGTTCCATGCCAGAGTCCCAGCTCTGCTTTACGATACCTGACTTCTTGGGGAAAGTTCCATAAGCTCTCTGAGCCTTACTTTCCCCCTGTAAATTACATGAGACAACAAACATGGTACTGAGTACACAGCCTGGCACAGTAGGAGCAAACACACAATACTCGGGACACACGAAGCTGTGAGATTTTGGGAGAGACTGGCCTGCAGCTTCCTGCTCTAAAAATAAAGTGTCCGGATTAATGAGCTGCTGAGATCCTTCCACTGCTGGCTGTCTGTCTGTACACGGATTTGTTCTGTGCTGCTCCAGACAGCATTTCAGATAGCAGTTAGAGGCAGAGGAATTGTTATAAGCAATTGCATTGGTCATGGTTTTAAGCTACAGATTAAAGGAAAAAAAAAACTCAAGCTGATTTAGAAGTCTTTAAAAAAAATGTATTAAAAACTTAGCTCACAACATCTTCAGAAAGTCCAGGGAATCAGACTTAGATTCTATTAATATATGTCCAGGAACAATGTAGGCAGAGGAGATGCCATCTCAGACCCCAGGGGAGAAGCCTCCCCGTGGGGTCCACGTAGCTCCTGTGAAGCCAGGAGACCAGGTGTTAGAAATGCCATAAGGAAGATGCCCTGGGAGACCAGACAGCACTCCTGCCAGAGGATCCAAGCACCCTGCCCTGGGTGGCCAACTCCACCTTCTCGCCACTGCCCCTAGTCTCTGGTACAGGCTGAATCACATGCAAGAGAGATCAGTGGATGTTGATTTTCTCAAGTTTTGTTTTAGTTTGAGTTTTCTAGCCTCTCATATAAGGGCATGTTTGAAGTGGTTTCTAATAGATCTTGAAGGAGCCTATGTTTAGTGCCTGCCAGGGCATTACTGTTACACATAAAGATAATTATAGCTTGTGAGCACCTGCTCCATGCTCAGCATTCCCACCTATTATCACAGTTAAGCCTCCATACCATGCGTGGTCAACATTATCATGTGCATTTTACCAATAATAAAACTGAAATACGGAGAAATTAAATAATCTGCTCAGTGTTACACAACAGAGTCAGGCTCAACCCAGATCTGTTTACCTCCAAAACCGCTTTTGCCTCACGCATTCCACTCTGTTTAATGTAAGAAAGAGTTTCCCGGAGATATTGAGCAAAAAACCATGTGTGGCCAAAGCGAGGAGACCGGTCCTTGGCAGCCTCAAGCAGAGATTGGCCCGTGCGCTGGTCTGTCCTGCTGTTTTCAGGATTTCTGCATTTTGTCGGGGCAGGGAGCGTCTAAGAACACTTGGGTACCCAAAATTCTGTAACCCTTTCATCTGTCTACCTGGCTTGTTACCCCAAAGAGGGTTAAGGACTGAACGGCAGGGAAAGTTAATTTAATCTAAGTGAAGAGCCAGGAAAGGGAGCAGGCTGCTGCCAGAAAGACCCGCTGCCGTTAGAAGCCAAGACCGTCTCATTCAAAATCGCCCGTGGCAATGCAAGCCTTATTAAAGCGGAATGTAAAAGTGTAATGTGGACATTGTTGCTATTCATAAAGGATCTTAGAAGAATGATTGCAAGGCAAGTTCACTGTCCCTCTTAAATGTGGGAGCCATAAACTGCCTCCTTAGCGCAGGGAATATTAAGGAGGACTTACTGGGGACTAATAGAGCTGAGGACATCAGAAAGACATGGGGATGACTCATGGATTTCCTCCTTTCTTATTACCTAACCCCAGTCATTTAACCCCAAAGCCCAGAGTTTAGGGAAATGGGAAAATGCTTACGGGGACAAAAAATAAATTAACCCTCACTTCCTCCAGCTTACTCTGCGGTAGACCCAGGAGCTCTGTCCGAGAAGGGTCAGTCATGCCCGTTTCCTGAGTCAGTCCCAGGGGCAGGCAGAGTCCCAGCATCTCCACACCCGCAGCCTGGTGTCCACGCAGCGCTGCAGAAGCGAGTGAGCCTAAGGCCCGGACAGCAGCCTCCTCCCCCCAGCCGATGCTGAGTTTTCCCAGGTGTAAACGACCAGGATTATACCTATTGCCTGTTGAGACTGGTGCTCTGGCCAGACCCAAGCTCCTCTTCCAGTGGGTCATTCCTGCCTCTGCCCCTCCCCTATTGTCCTTAAGCTGTAACTCAGGGACACTGGTTCTTGTCCAGCCCTCTGGAACCTCAGGGGTGAGTCCAGATCCTTTCTCCCACATGACAGCCCTTCAGAATCTAAGAAGCTGGAAGGACCCTTGAGTATGGTGGTCTGCAGGCCTCTTTGGGTGGGCTCCAGCAGGCCAGCATCCTTCTGGGCGCTGCCTGGGTGCCCCAGCTGTGCCCTGCCTCCAGCTGAGGTGGAAGCCACACCTGGGGCTGGACACCACATACACTTCCCACAAGGCCTCCCATGGGGCATGAGGGTTTAGGCAGGTGCTTCACAAGGTAGCACCTCACTGACCACCCTGTCAACTCCACCTCAGACCTCTTATCCCAGGACAGAGTGTCACGAGGCCATATTTGCTCAAATGTGGAAGGGGAATAAGGATATTCGAGCTTTTGAATTTAGGCAGGTAAAGCACAAAAGAAATTCAGCTCTGTGGGAGGAGAAGACTCCAAATTCCTACAGCTTGAACAACCAAAATTTCCTATTGTTTTCAGAGGAAATGTGCTGAGGACTTAGTACAGACAAATAAAATGGCTGGTCTGGCCAGCCCTTGCCTCTGAAATAAAAGAGCCACCGGATGCCTGCCCTGTCCTCCCCAGCTAACTTACTGCATTTGAGTAGCCTCAGCAGTGAAATCAGACAGACACCAAAATAGCTGTGACATAGCCACCCCCCAGCCCTGCACACAGGGCCCCAACTCCTCATGTCTCTCCTACGCGCGCGCGCACACACACACACACACACACACACACACACACAGAGTCTCTCTCCCCCCCCCCCCCGCCCCCCAACAGCACATGCTATCATTACTACCTGAAACAATTGACTGGAGAATAATTTGGCAATTAAATAAAAAGCAAAGTACTACTGTAAACTTCAAAAACATATGCTAAGTGGGTTGGGCCCGGTGGCTCATGCCTGTAATCCTAGCACTCTGGGAGGAGAGGAAAGAGGATCACTTAAGCTCAGGAGTTCAAGACCAGCCTGAGCAAGAGCAAGCTCCCGTCTCTGCTAAAAATAGAAAAATTAGTTGGGCATCGTGGTGTGCACCTGTAGTCCCAGCTACTCAGGAAGCTGGAGCAGGAAGATCGCTTGAGCCCAGGAGTTTGAGGTTGCTGTGAGCTATGATGACACCACTGCACTCTACCCATGGTGACAGAGTGAAACCCTATCTCAAAAAAAAAAAAAAAAAAATTCAAGTGGAAGAAGCCAAACACGAAAGACCACATATTGTGTAATTCCATTCCTATGAAATGTCCAGAATAGGGAACTCTACAGAGACAGAAAGTAAATTAGTGTTTACTTAGGGTGGAAGCAGGAATGAGGAGTGACTGTCAGTGGGACATGAAGTTTCCCTTTGGGGTGAGGGGAATGTTCTACATTTACATTGCAGAGATGGTTGCACAATTCTGTAAATATACCAAAAATATCATCAAATTGGTCACTTTAAACGGATGAATTTTACGGTATTTAAATTATCACTCAAAAAATCTATTTTTAAAATACAGTTGGCCCTGAACCTGGACACACATTAAATATCTATGACCATGGTATGGGTGAGTTCACCCTATGCTGCTCTCTGATGAGGGAGAGTGTGGGTAAGGAGCCAGGTCTCCCAGCTTTGTGTTCGAGCCTCTCCTTGTTCCTCACTGGCGTGGCAGGCGGGGCAGAGCCCGACCTTCCTGAAGTGTGGGCTTGTGTGTGTACTCGGGACGTGGCTCTATGCGGGGTCCTTCAACTCCCATGACCCACTGCGTCTTGGGGATCCAGGAGTCCCAGAGGGTGTGTCTGAGCACTGGGTGTGTGTGCGGTGCCTTTCCCCGAGGAAGGGGACTGCAGCTCTGACCACGTCCCCAAAGACAGAACTGGGGCCCATAAATATGAAAAGTAGGTTTCAGACAGATACTATCAAAGGGCTCTGTCAGACTTGAGGGTCTGGGGATTTGGTGGCGTCTGCATTGGCTTAGTGTCTAAGATCTCCACTCATTTCCCCTCATCCAACTGACAGGTGATTTGATTTGATTTTTTTACCTGAGAGGAAATATTTGCAGAGGAAGACAGTAGGTGAGCTGGAAACAGCAGCCGATCTAACTAGTTGAGCTACTTGCTCCTCATGTTTGATGAGTCCAGGAGCCCGGGGCGCAGTGCAGTGGGGCAGGCTACCCTCGGTCCTACTTCCCTGTCCCACCCTGTCCTCACCTTCTTGCCCATTTCCTCTGAGCTGGGGTGTGAAGATTCACTCTGCAGGTCCTGGTTCCAGGCTGTAGCAGAGTGCAGAATCGGTGTCTGTGAATTTATATGGTATGATCTGGATTGTTCTAAATGACATCTTAATCCCACCTCCAAAGCAATATTTGTACAAAGAAAAAACCTCAGGTGCAGGAAAGACCATTAAAACCTGAGGCACATTAGAGTCCTTAAAAACATGAGAAATTGACACAAGCCTGCTTGTAGGAGCTGGGGGCACTCCTCCCACACTGTGACTATAGCCACAGTTACAACACATTGGGACCTCCGCCCCGTGTGGCAGGAGCCCCAGGTGAGAACCAGCATGCCACCTGTTGTCCCCATGGAGACTCACCAAGTCAGGGGCGCTATAGGCAAGTTTACTAATGGAGAAACTTAGCCGCATAGTTAGTGAATTGCCAAGTTGAGAAGTAAATACTTACGAGAATCTCCTGTCTCTAGGCGCTGGGAGTCTACAGATGAAAAGATGCGGCTCCTGCCCTCTGGGACCCCGCAGCCTGGTGGGTGAGACAGGGGAGCAAAGAGACCCTTGCATCTCTCATGCTCTTGCAGGCACAGGGGCAATCCCGGGGGGCAGGGAGGGCCATGGACGCTCTGAAGAGGAGACCCCCAGCTCCTGCCTAGGTTGGGATCTCCGAGTAAGGCTTGGAGGACTGGGTGGACCTTAATGAGTGTGCATTTTTAAATTTTATTTTTAATTGGCAAATAATTACATATATTTATAGGGTACAATGTCATGTTTTCATGTATGTTGACATTGTGGAATGATTAAATGAAGCTAATTAACAAATCCATCACCTCACATACTTAGCAATTTTTTGTAGTGGAAACATTTACAATCTACTCTTTCAGCAATTTCAAAATATATAATGTGCTATTGTTTATTAGAGTCCGGTCCTCCACCGACCCAGGCAGGCCCTGAGAGGAGGACTCAGGGACACGCAGTTACCTGGGAGGTGATCCAGGAAGCAAAGCTGAGCCAGGGAAAGGTGAATCAGAGAGGACAAAAGCCAATAAAGGGATATCAAAGGGCAGGTGACCCTGTAGGCAACAGGTGCCCATCGTGTAGAAGGCATAATAAAATTAATTGTCCCTTCAAGGGACCAGGATGCCAGGGTGTTTACCGCACATTCTCTTCCCTCATTGGCTTAGGATTGCCCTAGGGGGCGCCAGACTGCTGGCAGTTTCCACCTGCTCTTTACTATGCTGCAAAAGCCCTGGGGCAGAGGAGCAGAGGGGGAGCGGGTGGAAGTGGGATGTCGGGTGGCTGCTCTCTGCTGCTGCAGGTGAACTTGGAAGCCGCCAAGGTGAGGGGGGGCCAGACATCAACGGTGCCTGCTACAGGTGAAGAGGTGCCACCCAGACCAGATGGAGCTGACGATACCAGGAGGTCTTTTCAGGCAGAGCAAACAGTGGGAGCAAAGTCCAAGATGGAGAAAGAGTTGCATGTGAGGGACAATCCCAGGCCTTTGGGTAAATCTAGACAGAGACATGGGCTGCAGGGACTCTTGGGAGCTGAAACTGGAGGTGGGCTGGGGCCAGCTCGCCCTGTGATGGGTCCAACCTCTGCCTATTTGATGTGAGGTTTCTTCCAGTTCATCCTTAGATGATGCCTCTAGATCCTTTCCAAGTGCGCTCCTTTCACCATCCCAGGACCTTCAGTAACCAAGGACGCCCCCCCTCAGTAGTACTGGGCAGCTACTCGGAAGGTGATGGAGTTGACGGTTAGCAGGGAGGGGGGATGCGCTAGGCAGAGGCTGCCTTTCCAATCACCAGCACATGCGGTAAGCAGGGGCCATGCCACATGCATCCCTGAGCTTCAAGTTCTTCACCTGTGAGGGGTGAGCACTTAGCACCCTCCTTTCGGGGCTGGTGGAGGAATGCACCCAGCGCAGAGTTCAGGGAATGTGACTCACTTAACCTGGGCAACTTCCCACTTGCCTGAGGTGACCACAGGCTCCTAGAATCTGTGTGTCTACTTCCGTGAACTCTAAGGTTGCAGCATTTACCTGGACCTTCTGGGTTGCAAAACCTACCAAAAGAAATGACTAATTCGTTAATTTGAAAATCTGTACACCTCTAATTATATTTCTAAAGGTCAAAGTCATGACTAGGGGTGGGAGGGCAGCACACAACTGAATTCAATTTCATTTGAATGAAGGGAAAAAATAAGCAAAATGTGGATGGAGGACCCGCCAGGCGTCCATTACTCACTATGCCTGCAGGAGAAGCAGAAATGAGTACAACAGCCCTGAGCTGTAGAGACTTGTAAACGGCCGGAGTCAGCTCTTACACAAATAAAGACAACACAAAGCCAGTTGTGGTGAGGACAGTAATAGAGAAAATGCAAAATATCTCAGGGATTTGCACGTCCCTGCTGAGGCAAATTAGGGCAACCCCTGTGATCCAGGGAGTGTCTCGGGAAGGCCCAATGAGTCCTGGTGGTGGAATCCACCTTTTTCATACTGGAACCAACAGAACAAAATAGAATTCGTTAAATGTACAAAATGAAAAGGCTTCAAGAGACCTTCCGCCCAGAGCTTGATTCCTGACAGGGTGCCACCCCAACCCTCCCATAAGGGCCAAACACCCAGAGAGTCTGATATCTTCATACTAAGTGGACCCAGACTCCCTAAAATGCCCTCTAGTTCCTTTGGTGGACATCCCTGGTGAGAACCACTAATCTCATCCACTGTTCTCCATGCCTGCGGTCCCCAACTCCTGGGCCTCAGATCAGTACCGGTCTGTGGCCTGTTAGGAACCAGGCTGCACAGCAGAAGGTGAGCTGTGAATGAGCAAGTGAAGCTTCATCTGCATTTACAGCCGCTCCCCATCACTTGCATCACCGCCTGAGCGCCACCTCCTATCAGATCAGTGGCGGCATTAGTTGCAGGAAAACAGGCTCAGGGCTCCTACTGATTCTGCATTCTAGTGACTTGTATAATTATTTCATTATCTATTACAGTGTAATAATAATAGAAATAAAATGCACAATAAATTTAATGCACTTGGATCATTCCAAAACCATTCCCTACCCCCCCCCAATCCCCAGTCTGTGGAAAAATTGTCTTCCATGAAACCAGTCCCTGGTGCCAAAAAGGTTTAGGACCACTGTTCCATGCAACTCTTTTACAGATGCCTGGAGCAGTGACACGATGAGATGCTCACTCATTAATTTCTTCTGGCAACCATTAATTCCCAGTGGCCAGTGGAGTGACTGGCCAATGCCGAGCTCTACGCTGGGAGCCATTGGCTCAGCAATGAGTGAGGCTCCACCTTCGTGCACCAGTAGCTTCAACTGAGAAGCGAATTGAGTAACACAGGAGCCCATAGCGCAGAGGGATTAACTGCCCAGGCACATCAGAGGAGCCAAGTAGATGCTGGCCTTCGTGCAGGATGTGAAGAGCATTTGCTACTTAGAGAACACAGGAGGTACTGCAGACAAAAGGAGGCTTCTGTGCAATACTTGAGCTGCTGAAGGCCTGGCGCATGTGGGAACCATGATAGGTTAAATTTATTTGGAGCTTAAGAAGCATCGGGTCATGTGGGATGGATGCTGAGCCAGGGAAGATACGTGGAAACGCAAATTGACATTAGCTGGAGAAAGGCTTTGCCTGACAATTGAAGGATTGAAGGAGCCAGATGATCCTGTGGGCAGGAAGAGCTGTCACCCTAGCCACGACACCTCCGCCCTGTCCTCCCTTGGTGCCCTACACTGGTCTGCCTTCCTGGCACCGGACATGCCTCCGTGGCCGGATCTAGAACAAACCCACTTTGCACGGCTAGATTACATCCCCTCTGGCTACTCAAGGCCATGAGCTCTGGAGTGGAAAACAATGCAGTACTCATTTGCTGGTTAACTATTACATGTCTCCCTCTCCATTTTTCTTCTCCGCCTACATTTGGCCCTCTGTATCCCTGGGTTCTGCATTCTGAATTCAACCAGCCGAGGATCAAAAATATTTGGAAAAAAAGTGCATCTGTACCAAACACGTACAGGTTTTTTTCTGATCATGATTCCCTAAACAATGGAGTATAACAACTATTTACATAGTATTTAGATTGTATTTGTTATTGTAAGTAATCTAGGGATGATTTAAAGTATACAGGAGGATATGTGGGGGTTATATGCAAAAACTACACCATTTTATATCAGGGACTTGAGCATCCCTGGATTTTGGTGTTTGCAGGAGGCCCTGGAACCACTGCCCCACGGACACTGAGAGATGACTGTATAAACTTCTTCTCTTCCTGAAGAGAACTTTGCTGTTTGCTCATGAACTTCTACCATCAGAAGCTCTGGTATGTGACCACTCAGTAGTAGGGCAGATACAGATTACAAGTGACCAATCATGGTGAAAAAATAAGAAAAAAGAAACTGGTGACATCTCCATGTGCCACACATGGCCATGTGTTTACTAGCATTCAATGCAGCCACACTTTTTATCTTAGTGGAGGGGCTCTGCATCTATCTCATGCTGCTTGGCATTGGAAATCATCATAAAATGAGGAAATCAAAATGGAAATCTCAACATATGCTGCTTCAACCAAAAGTCGCCAGTGGGCCATACCCGCCTGTGCCATCACAAAAGGAGCACTGGTTGCAATTTCAGCGATATCGGATGTGGGACTGCACATGGTATTGGGCTCACTCCAGGATGAGCTGTGCAAAGGAAGATGCGGTTATTAGTTTTATTACCAGCTCTGTACCAGACCATGCCAGCATTTCACTGATCCTGGGGGCACAGTACTATCGTGGGCCTCTGTCTTCAAGAAATGGGGCCCAGTGGGCTCTAAGTAGAAGTTTTAAACATCTTTTATCAGCCTTTAAATGATTTATTACTCTCCTGCTGGACTATGCATTTTGGAAATCAAAATCTAGGCTTTATTCCTTGCTGCATCCCCAGCACCCAGCCTAGGGCAGGCACAGAGTAAGAGCTTAATAAAAATTTGTTAAATGAATAAATCAAAGAATGAACGAACAAATCACAAACAATGCACTCATCTTACACATAGTGTTCCAACTGTTTCCAACCACGTGCTGCAATTGATGTCTATCAGCTTGGTTTTTCTCTGCCTATAAATTTGGACGCTTTGCCAACAGATCGATTATTAAAAAATATGTATTAAATAGGAAAACACAACAGGATACAAATGACTTTGAGAACAATGGCTTTGAAGACAGATGCACCTGGATCTGAACTTGGCAGAACTACTAATTTTCTCTGGGCAAACCATTTGCTCTTCCAACCTTGTGTATATAGAGACCCAAGGGAGCGGATATCCAGCAGCTATGCCCTGGGATCTTCAGCCCTACCAAGAGGTGTGGTGTCTGCAGCAGGCTGGATTTTCCTGGCAGCAGATTCTGAAATAAAAATTAGGGTGCCAAAGGTTTACTGAGAAATTGCTCTTACACTGAAGACCTGTGAGACAGAGGGGAAGAAGTAGGATTTGGTAGAAGGAGAAGTGGAGTTACTTTGCAGCTCTGGCAAAGCCCTTGGGGCTCTGGAGCAGACATGGGCCTTTGGAATCATTTCATGTTGAAGTGTAGGGGGGGCCACTGCTTTCTCTATGCTTCTTGGAGAGAGTGTTTTCTCAGCATCTCCCAAGGTTCTTTGTAAAGGGCTAACTGCTGTACCTCAGGAAAGGGCTCACAAATCAATAAACTCTGTGCCATCCAACTTTCTATTTCCTCCTCCTTGATCACACACCCTCAAAATTTCATCTCCCGCATGTTCTCCCAGCTCCTGCTGATACAGGCTGACTAGATCCTGCAGCTCCTTCCTCTCCCTTCCTCCGTTGTCAGCATGCCCCAAGCCAAGAGGCAAATTGGGCTTGATTATTAGCCTTCAGCCAGGGGCCTTGGGGAAGGTGGGTGCAGACCCTGAGGGCAGTTCATGTTCTCTGGCAGGGGCAAGGCCTCTACATCATGTTTAAGCAAAGAAGGAGTGCTAGCCCTTAATAGGGGCAAGTGGCCCAGAAGTTCAGGAGAATCTGGAGATTGAAGATCTGCTGACCTTGGAATAGCTATCCGACCTGCCTGAATGGGGAGCTCAACTTTCTTTGGAGCTCAGGTACCCTGACAATTAAGTCACCAGATTTCTCTGTACTCTTGCTGTAGGAGATGAGAACCTCTGTGAATGCTAACCAGCAGGTCCCTGGCTTTCACACTTAGCTCTTACTTGCCAATTAATCTCTTACCTTTCCATTTCCATTTTCCAGAATGTCAATTGAGCTTATCAATAGCCACTTTATTCCACTTATATTTATTCTTCACCCCATATTTCTAAACACCTGGTACAATCCACCAGCTGATGCATCCCCTTCCACCAGTCCCCCTCCCAGCCCACCCCCATGAAAGGTCAGCAATTGTTCTGTTACCCAGTTCTGGGGACATCTGTTCTCCACCTGCCACCAGGAATAGATTCCTCATTGCCAGACAAGCAGTGGCTTCTCCAGCCCCAGAACCTCATCTTGGTGTCTTCTTTCTCAGACAATTCTTGGAACCAACTGTTGCAGTGTGGGTTACCCAGAAAGCAGATTCAAGTGGAAATATGAATGTAGGACATTTATTCAAGAATAATATTGTAGGACAGAAAGGAAGAACATACATTTAAGGAGAGGGATAGATTGAGCTGTGAGCCCAAAACGACCAGCCCACAAGGACTTCTGGGGCCGAAAGGGACCTTCAAAGATGTCCCAACTTGGGGAAAAAGAACCCCTTCCTCCGTGAAGATGGCATGACCTCTGACAAGGTGAAGTCAGAAGGGGGCTGATACCAGCTGAGGTGATACATCTTCAGTTCCTGCTGGGGCATCTGAGCAGGGCATCTCAGCGCCCACCCCTGTGGGATCCTAACTCCTGAGTCCTGGCACTATTTCCTCTCCACTTCACTCCAGTGGCAATCCAGGATCGAGTGTCCCAGGGTGTACAGCTGACCCCACCAAGCCAATCAGTTACTTTTTTTCTGAGAAATTTGGAAGTGGCAGGAAGTGGGAGCTGAGACAGGAAGACAGCTGTGCAACATGCCAACCAGGGAGTCATAGGTAGCCAGGTTCTGCCCCACATATTGCAGATTGTAGAAAGCCTATCTACACAGGAAGAAAGGGACAAAATAGACAAGCAGAGGGAAGTGGCAATAAGAGTTAGAGGCCTGAGATTCTTCTGGTATCCATTTCCAAACTCTCTCTGAAACTCAGCTGAATCTACAACCTCAGGTTCTGCAAGACTTGCTGCATCCTTGTAACAAATTAGCTCCAGTTGGTTTCTATTAATGCATCAAAAAATCCTAACAAAATATTAGGCACAAAATAAACCCTTTCTTTCTATTTAGGTAAATGCTCATTTCAAGTATACTTGATTGTTTGTTTATTGCTTCTCAATCTTTTTCTTTGCTATAACAGTAATACCTTTCCTAGAAATTTGTGTCTTTGATGGAGAATCACCAACTGTGTTCTCCGGTTCTCCTACTTGTCCCTGTGCTTATTCAGGCTCTCTCTTTAGGAGACACCATGTGATAGAGTGATAAGATCATAGAATTTGTTGTAAGCAGAATTGTATTTGATTTCCTGCTTCACTACAAGAATTTGACCTTGCTTAAGTCACTCAACAGAACCTTAGTGCAGCTATATAATGGTAATGATTATATCTCTTGCAAGTTATTGGGAGAGAAGGAGTCAATCTTTGTGCAGTGCCTAGCAGGAGCTCAGAGAAGATTCATTATTAATGTAATTGTAATTATCATTCTTCCAATAGTATAGGTAATCTGGTGCCCTCTTGCATTAGGCAAAGCTCTTTCAGTTGCAGGAGACAGCTCCTTCCCCTGCCTCCTCAAAATATCTTTGATCAGGAGTAAAATAAAGGCTTTATTGGGCACACAAGGTTCAGAGACAGCAAGATCTTAGATCTGGAACAGGTCCTCAGGACAGTTTCTCTGCTTTCTTGTTTGGCATTCCTCTTTTAGCAGCTCTTTCCTCCACTGTCTTCTTCTGCATAGTCCTTGCAGAGATACTTTCCTCTGTCAGTCTCAAGAAATGTCTTTGACCACCTTCAAAGTGATCCTCTGGCCAGGGTGATGTGATTGGCTTTGGACTGGGGCTAATGGACCAGGACAACCCCACCAGAACCACAGAATGGCAGAGGGAAAGGAGGAGTTTCCTGTGATACTCAGAGTGCTCTGCCAGAAGAAAGGAGAAGGCACAGGAAAAATAACTGATGCCCATGTTATCCTCTTGCTGAAGCTGTGTTCTGTGTTGCTTCTTTATTCCTGTCGCTAGGGAATTCTCTTTGAGTGGCTGTTGAGCCAACCCTTCATCACAGGGCGCTTTGGCTTGCATGGTGGAGAGGGTGGCTTGCTCATCTGTAATTCCCACGGTCCCTTTTGGAGCCCTGGTTCTAGGTGGAAATTCACCATCAGTCTTCCTACTTTTCACATGAACCTGTGGAAGGAAGGTTTCCTCTTTTTAACTGGGAGACCAGCATTCTCACCCACATGGTCTTGCTGAGACAGATGAGGGACCACAGCACATAGAGTGTTGGGGACCTAGCTATATTGGGTGTGTCAGTTTGGACTAGACTATTTCATTCCTCAACCACAGTTTGATCAACAACATATTAGATCCCAGGCCTTTCTGGAAATGTCAATTTCCTGTGTGTTCCTCAGTAAAGATGGAAGCAAGGACTCTCAGCCACTCTCCTCCACTGTTTTTCTTTCCAGGATTCCCCAACAGAGGTAAGAAAGATTAGAGTCCAAAGTAATTTGGGACATCAAATCCAACCTAGAAATGAGAAAATAGAAGCTATTATAAAAATGGATAAGGGGCTTTGCAAAAGCCACCCAATATCAAATAGAGATTGAATTTAAATAAAGGGCTACTGGACTTTAGATAAGCATGCAATATGGATGAGAAGAAAAACTATAGGAAACAACAATTTAAACTAGCAGAGCTAATCTGATGAGCAATAAAGCTCCATTTCAGACGTACCTCTCCTGCTGACAGGTAAGAGCACTCTGTGTTCCACCACACACCCCTAATTACATCCCTCTTGCCCTCCTCTTCATTGCCCTGGATGGCTATCTTTTTCAGAAAAGGTTGGAGGTCTTAAGATCCACTCAAACACCAGAAATCACAGGTAATTTTTGCCTAGACCAGCCCAGCAAGTGGCAGGACAAGGAAACCAGGATCGTGGAGTCTAATGAGTGCCTGCCTCACTCTGCTGTTGACATCAGCATCCTGTTGTCATTCTGTACCTTGCCTGCGGCATCTGGCACAAAACCAAATGGAGGATGAGGCCCCGCCTTAAACACTCTTGAAGTTTTCTGTTCACATTTCTTAAGAGTGGCAGTTATTTAAGATGGAGAAAGAAATCTTCCAGAGCATTCTGGGTTAGAGAAAGGAAATATCATTGAAGATCCCCCTGCTGGTCCATCCATCCAGTGGTTGCTCACATGATGGCAGAATCTGGCTAGAGGTTAACTAGATCCTACTTCTGCTTCCTGTGCACGTGGTCAAACTGTATTGCCCTGATTATTTGCATATGAGCCATGTGACTGGCTCTGAACAATGGAATATGGGTACCCGTGATCTGTATCAATTTCAGATCTGGCCCCTCAAACTTCCCACACAATTCTCTGTGTTCTTTCTCTTTGATCATAGGGTGGCTGAAGGCAGAAGATAGAACAGGGGATTCCAAGGCCCTGGGGACATCCAAGCCACTAATTGAAAGGCACCTGGATTACTGAGTCACCTGGGCTCAGAGAAAAGTCATCCACCCAACCACATTGAATTTCATATCAGAGAAAAACAAAATTTTATTGTGTTAAGCCACTGAAATTTGGGGGTTATTTATTATAATAACTAACATTAATTACCCCGACTGACACAGTCACCCAATCTATGGGTGTTTTTATAAAGTGAGTTTCATTCCAATGACAACACTGATCATTGGTATCAAAAGAAGCCTAAGAGAAGGCTAGAGCGAGACCCAGAAACAAGCCACGGGCTGCGAAGCCATAGGAATCCACTGAGTTGTTGCTTTTATGGATGTTTGCACCAGGGACCACGGAGCAGAAACCATGGCTTTGAACCTGTCACACCTCTGAATATCTCTGAAGCCCATGCACTGTTCTCCATGCCACTGCCCCTTCCCTGGAGCAGGCCACCATCACCACTCACCTGGGTGACAGCAACAGTGCCCTGCCTGCTCGCTCTGCCTCCAGCCCCTCTCCTTTCCTTTGCCCACACAGCTGTCATTACGATCTGCCTAAAATTCGAGTATGATCAATTGAAAGCTCTTCAGTGCTTTGTAAAGATAAACACACTACCTTAATTTAGCCTCATGTGACCTGACCATTACCTACTTCTCCAGTCATGACACGCACATGCACATGAGCACGTGCGTGCATACATGTACATACGTGCACACTCACACACATACATGCACACATAAACATGTATGCACACACGTGCAAGCATGCACACATACGCACATATTAACTCCAGCCATGCTAAATGTCTTTCTGTTATCTGCAGTTGCCATGTTTTCCTTGTGTCTGGTTACTTCCCTGTTCTCTGCGCTTTGGCCTTAGACACTATTTTTTCTCTTTCCTGTTTTTTTCCTCTCTTTTCCCTGACCTCACCGATTTTCTCAGATCTCTTCTTAGAAGATGTTTCTTCCATGAAGCCTTCTCCTGCTTCCCATTGGGTCGGATATTCCTAGAGTGCATGCTCCTGCCACTCTGGGACAGTTTGAAGGCTGCCATAGTCTTTCAGTGGCAGGGACTTCAATGTTGACATGTAAGGTTTGAGTCAATAGCAAGACACTTTTCCCCTTTGGGCCTTAATTTGCATGACAGTAAAGACCACTTCAAACTTGCAGGAAGGGTTGATTACAAATGTTCCTCACTAGCATTGCATTTATTGAGTGCCAGCTGTGTTCCAGGAGCCCCACTGGGTTTTAGCTGAATCATCTCATTTAATCTTCAAAACATCCCTGGAAAGTAGGGCCGTCACTCTCTCCACTTTGCAGATACAGAAGTTGAGGCTCAAAGGGGTTAAGTGAGTTGCCTAAAGACACATAAATATTGTATGAGAAAGTCAGAACTTTGAATTTACTTCAAATCCTGCGCTCTTCCCAATGCAGTGTGTGAATGAATGGAATAATGGGTAGAGAAACATCTACAATGATATAAATAAGTTACTATTATGTATATACTTATATTTATGTGTTTATACAGCTGTTTGCATCTGCTAAAGGAGAAGGGAAGGGCTCCTGTCTTATTAGTCTAGTAACCTTCGCACCTACCCCAGTGTCTGGCATAGATGGGGTGCTTTAAAAAAGTTGATTAAATGAATAAAATGGAAGGAAAGTAAGGGCGAAGGGAGGGGAGGGGAGGGGAGGGGAAATCAACCCTAAGACTCCTGATACAACTATTCCATGTATGAGGTGGGTTTGGGAATTGGTATATCTCACACCTGTGTAATCCTGGTACTACTTAACATTGTCAACTGCAAAAAAACCAAAATTATTCTAGGTTATTTGAGTAGCTAATATGGGAACTCTGGATTGATTAACCAGAATTCTTTTTTAATGTATTTCAATTTGTGTACCTGCTGAGGCTATCATGGGTTAGAGAGTTAAGAAGCAAAGCTGCTCTTCTGCCTGTGGGTTATTTCCAAAACTGGTTCACTATAACCAGAGGGAAAGTAGAGTATGAAGCCAGGCAGCAAGAGGAGGTCATCGGGCTGCTGTGTCCACCATCGGACAGCGGAGACTTTGAGCCCTGCCTTAGCAGTTTGTGGAGCCCTCATGTGGCCCGGAGCCTGCCTTCTGAGGAAGGAGACAGATTCTGTCCCCTATTCCCCAGTTGGCTCCCAGGTTCCCAGCCAGAGCACTCATGAGTAACTCTGAAACTCCTGTGTTTCTGTGCTTCGGGTCACACCAGCTATCTTGTGATCTGAGCCAGACGTGACTATAAAGCGATGCAAACAATTTTAAAGCGAACACACTGGGACTTGTTTACCCAAACTGGCTTTATGACCCCAAAAGCAATTTCCAGGCAGGAGCCACACTAGAGAAATAACCCCTTCTCAAGGTAGTCAGTCTTCATTAGGAACTAAAACACTTTATAGGTTTTCACAATCTCCCCAAAATGACAAGATTCCCAGTGAGTGAAGAGAGTTTTTCAAAGAATGTAAAACCAACTTCAAAGATGAGTTTTGCTGAGAGCCTTCAAAGGGTTATCCCCAGGCCCCAAAGCTGCGCTGTCCAATAAGTAGCCACTAGCTACATGTGACTACTGAGCACTTGAAACGGAGCTAATAAGTATGAGAACCTGGATGTTTAATTTTCTTTCATTTTAAATAATTTAAATTTACATCTAAAAACTGAAGTGGAATACAATATTCCCTCATTAACGCAACTTTATTGAAAAGCTTTTCAGTATGTTTGGAGTGATGTGGATGTATGGATCCATTTTTGCAACTGCAAAGTTTGTGAGATTACAATATAAATCAAGTATTTACAATGAAAATTTAGCATCTGAATGGAGATGTCTGTAAAGCATAAAACACACACTGGATGTTACAGACTTAATATGAGAGAAGCGATGTAAAATATCTCATTAATAGTTTTATATTGATTACATATTGAAATGATAATATTTTAAATACTTTAGGTTGAATAAAATATATGATTAAAATTAATTTCACTTGCTCCTTTCCATTTTTTTCAATGAGGCTACTAGGAAACTTGGAAGTACACATGTGACTCACATAATATTTCTAGACAGCCCTGCTCCAAAGGGCATTTCCAGATGAGGCTGATCACGTTTTGAGCAATAGTGGCTTTGTTGGAATAAATATTTAGCTTCCTAGAAGAAATTCTTAAAAAAAAGAAAAGCATCATTTGAATACCTGAGCTAAAAAGTGGTGCCAGGAAGGCCTCCAGAACACAGAAGATGCTGAACCTTTGAGAAAAGCCACCTTGGATAGCAGCTTTAAGATGGGATTGCAATAATTTCCCCCCACACACACCGGATGCCGCTAATGTTCAACTGTAACTACTACTTCTAGGCTTCGTTCAAATCATCAGAACAATTTTTGAGAGAGGCATGATGACTCCCATTTTGTGGATGAGAAACCTGGGGCTTACTAGGGATGACCTCTATCATGGAGCTCATGAGAGTCCAAGGGCAATGTTCTTCCTGTGACATCACTATTCCCGCAGCTACATCAGAGTTCTTCTGAGAAGATTTAAGGAGATGATGTAAGATACAAAAATGGTAAACTGTGCCCATAATTGTGGTTATTCAGACCAAACTTCCACCCTCACCAGACCCAGAGGTGGGTAGAGACTTGTCGTCTATGAGCCCATGGCAAATGCGGAGCTCCCTGCCCCGGGGTTCCTGACTCTCCCAGGGCACGCCCCATCACACAAGGCTTCCTCCTAGTGTAAGAGAGAGGTAGGGCTGATGAAAGAAACCACAAAACTCCATCTCATTTCCCAGCCCCATGATGCAAAGGCATGGAAATGAAGTCCCATCGGCAGGCAGCCGTAGGCAGGAAGTGAGACTTCTGATTGAACTTTTACGTTGCATGAGCCCATGCTAAGCTGCAGGGGTTAATGTGCAATGAGAAGTGTACCTGAGGGCTCTGTCCATATACTCAACACTTGCTGCAGTTGTGTTTCTTTGCAATCTGCTGCCAGGGAAGGGACTCCAAGAAGAGTACTGGTCTCGGAGTCACAGCATGATCTTCATCATCAACAACAACGATCTTTTGAGCACCCAAATACAGCCAGCACTGTGATCTGCAGCTGATTGTAATTCCTTTGTCCTCCCCTCCACACCAAGCTTAAGTCTACTCATCCTTCACCTTCCTTCTTTCTTTGCCTTCCACCTGTACTCACTGTATTATAGTTGGTGTTTATGTGGTGAGACCACAAGGTACTGTAGAGCAAAGAGTGGATCTTATTCACCTCTGCATGCAGGACCCAAGGCAGGACCTGAAACCCAGTGTACTAAGCCTTCCAGGGTGTTTGTCAGCTGAAGTGACCTAAGGTCAGGTGGTGCCATGGGTGGGGTTGATGGGATTCAGCAGCTGGACTTCTCCTGTGTCTCCTGACATCCTGGTTTGGCCGCTGTCCAACCAATGAGGACTGACCCTCTGCTTCCGTGTGCCAATGGATGTGACCATTTTCTCCCTGGCTAGTGCCCTGGCTGGACCTTTTGCTTCCTTCAGGACGTGACTATCCATAGGTTAAGCAGGCACAACTGCAGGTGTCAAGGAAGTGGATACAAAAGAACAGGAACAGTTTTCTGGGTCACCAAGGGTTTATGAAAAGATCCCTAATCCTGGTACATTTCCTGATTGTGATTCCAGTAGTGTGGTGAGTCCAAGTATCTCTAAGAAGAAGGGAGCAGAAAGTCAGAACAACAGACTCTATTCACCAGCCTAACTCACATTTCACCTCTGTTATTCTCTCCTTTTCCCTGCTAGAATCATTGCCCCTGAGTCTGCCTAACAATCTAGAGGTTCCTCTGTATCTCACGTCCACTCGCACAGATGTGTGTGGGATGATGGAACTGGGTAAGGAGTAAGTTAAACCTGCTCCTGCCTCCTTCACTCCTTTCTCTCCAGGTGTCAGAGCCCAATGGAGCACCTCACACCCATTAGGATGGCAGGTAAATAAATAAATAAAACAAGAAAAGTGTCGGTGAGGATGGGGAGCTATTGGAACCCGGTGCACTGCCTGTGGGAATGTAAAATGGTAAAGTTGCTATGGAAAACAGTATGGCGGTTCCTTAAAAATTAAACAGAACTTTATGGTTCATATGATCCAGCAATTCCACTTCTGAGTATATGCACAAAAGAATTGAAAACAGGATCTCAAAGAGCTATTTGTACACCCATGTCCATAGCAGCATTATTCACCATATCCAAAAGCTCATCAATGCATGAATGGATAAATAAAAATGTGATGTATACACATATATATACACACAATGAATATTATTCGGCTTTAAAAAGGAAGGAAATTCTGACACATGCTACAACATGGATGAGCCTTCAGGGCATTGTGTTAAGTGAAATCCACCAGGCACACAAAAGACCAGCACTGTATGATTCCACTCCTGTGCAGTACTTAGGGCAGTCAACATCACAGAGACAGAAAGCAGACCAGCGGTTGCCAGGGACGAGGAGAAGGAAAAATGGGGAGTGATTTAATGGTGACAGAGTTTCATTTTTGCAAGACAAAAAGAGTTCTGAAGATGGGTGGAGGTGATGGGTACACAGCAGATCCCTGTCCTCAACTGATGACAACTCTGAAGGCTGCTCAGCCCCAGGGCTACCCATGGGATTGGGGCCTCTGGTACAAAGCATCTCAGAACAGCTTCTCCTGCTCAAACTTGCTTCCCTCCCCCTCTAGAGATATTATTCTGGGAGGCAGGCCCTCCCCAGCCAATCCCCTGATGGCAAGTCTCAGTTTCAGAGTCTGAGACCTACACATTCTCAAAATCCTGTTTTTGATTTTAAGGATTTTTTGTTTAAATTTTCCTTGCATGATTGTGTCAACTTCCTTTGAAATGAATTGCACTGAACCAAATGACAGTGGACAGGATAGGTCAAAAGGGGCAGGGATTTGGAAATCGGACAGGTGGAGTCCAACTGAGGAGGGGCAGGTGCAACTACAGTCCCAGCAGCAGACACAAAACGAGCGAGGATGACAGGAGCTACACAGGCCTAACCCTTAGGGGCGGTGAGTGAGGGCCAACTGCCTGTTCATTTTTACCACCTAGATGTTCACTGATACGGGCACAGTCAGGACGTAAACTGCCTCACTAAATATTTTCTTTGGATATGGGTTTGTATTCTTTCTCATTTATTGGGGAAAAAGTCAACAGTGAGATTCACTGTCACAGGCAGGGCCCTGGGGCTGAGAGGTGACAGGTTCTGAGAGAGAACCTTGTTCTGTCTTACATGCAGAGGTGCAGAGAGTTTCCTGATTATGGAGAGCAAAAGTCCTTCCAGAGGTGGGTAGGATGGGAGGGAAGCCACGGAGCAGGCTGCACACAAACTAACCAACACGCCTGGCCTCTTCACTCCACGCACAGACACACACCAGTGTGCACTCCCACTGCAGCCTCAGATACGTGTGCACGCACCCACACGTGTGTGAATAAGACACCCACACACAAACCTATGCTCATGCAAAGACGTTCACACACCCCTGTTCTGATGCATATGTATTTTTAAGAACAACCAAGTCCACATATTCACACCAACACATGGAACACACGCACTTGAATACAAGCTCACATTTGCTTGTAGCCTGTATGCACACACACCTGTATGCATCCTGTATTGTAAAATTCCATCCCCATTTCCTGGTGCAGACCTCATCCACCTCTGGGTTTCCTCTGCCCATTTGGAGAAAGGGTAAGTGTCATAAGGAATGTAGCACGTTGCTTCACTACTAGAATCCTGGAAAAATACATGCCCGGGAATGAGGAAAATTTGCCTGTTGACGATTTGCATGTCTGATGGTGGAGTCTGCATTGGATTTGGTCTAAGTGCCTCCCTGGATACTCTCAGCTGTGGTTTTTGTGATGTTGCTGATGAACATTCAGGCAGATCTCTGCAATCAATATAATTCATGTAGGCTGTAGAGAGGAGGTTTTCATTTTTGTTACAGAGAGAATCTAGAGTTCTATTGCCATCTCCTGGGACTGGGCCATTCCCAGAATGGTGTCCCTCTTTCTCAGCTGGCCGTGCTAACCTGGACCCACACATGGTTATGGCTGGTGGGTATGAACACTTCTCTCCTTGGGGCTTTTCTGCTGCTGCTGGGGTACAGGATACCCCAGCCTCACCTCTACCTGACCAGACCATCCTGTAAGCTCCGGGAAGGCAGCTGGGAGTGTTGTTGGCCTTCACCCACCTGCTGGTTTGCCCTGAGAATGACTCTATAGTTTTTTTGGATTCAGCTTCTTCAGAAGCTACCGGGGGACCAGGCAGTACAACTGTACAATTGGAGAACACATGTTAACTACTGTGAACTTTGACTAATGGAAGACAGGAACCAAGGGGTATATTCTTCTCCCTTCCTCCCTGTAATGTACTACCTAGAGTTGCGCATGGATTCTCTGCAGATGCCTCACTTGTTATGAAGCTATGGCCAGGTCAGCACCCTCTCACATGTTTTATCTTCCTCCTTCCCTGCCTCACAAAAGATCCTGCATCAATCTCTTACTCAACACCAGAAATCCCTGTCTAGCTTACTTTCAGTATATATCCCAACCTCGGCTTACATATTTCTAGAGACAATTAGCTCACCACCTCTCAAGGCAGCCCTTGAAGAGTTTTATCAGTTAAAATAGAGTTCCTTAGAATTGTCAACTGTTTTCCAGAATATTTTTCTCCTAACAGACCTATATCAATGCACTGGACTCCACAGAACAAATCCAATTACCTTTCTGCATGCAGTTCCTTCTGGTAATCAGACACAGCTCTAACTGTGTGCCCTGAGTTTTCTCTGCCCCAACCCAATACAGTCCAGACAGAGCACCTAGACAGGATCACATGCTCTAGTAGGTGCTAGGGACATAGATGTGACTACAACTTGGTCCCCCTTAGAGAACTTGTGATCCAGAAGTGGATATAGACACTAAAAGAGACTCCTTCAATATATTAGGGAAGATGCCTTTCCTAACTTAGGGAAATTGGGAACAGAGAAAAATTCAGCATGCTGTAAGAGTGCAGAGAAGCAGCAACAATGTGGCCTGAAAGGATAAGAAAGACTTCTTGGAGAACGGAAAACCTGGGATTCTGAGCTGCCACAGGTGATTGTGTAGGTTGTGCACTGCACAACTCCAGCCTTTGTTGATGGCTGCCCTGGAGCTGTGCAGTACACAGCCTGCTCCACCTTGTATAGCAACCTGACTGGGATTAGTCATTCAGAGAAAATGAGGGTAAACCAGGCACAAAGGAGGTAAAGGTGATTGGACAGAGGTAAGAAGTGGTAGGATATGCCCAGGGAACTGCACATCATGCTGCGTTCCCAGGGAATACATTTGAGGGTCAGAGTAGCCATAAATGATGCTAGAGGAGCGCAGCAGAGCCGAAAATCACCAAGAAGGATTCAGGCAGTGGTATGCTAGAGCCTGCTTTGACAGGCTTGGGAGAAGAAATTATGTAATCTCTTTCCCAACTTCTTCTTTAATGATATAACATCGATAGTTTGAAGTCAGCCGTGGTGATTAACAAGTAGTGCAAATCAGTCTTTTTTTCTTCCTAGAGATCCAGTTGTTAAACGTTTACCAGCATACCACCATGGGTTAGAGTCACTCCTCAAAAGACTTGGTTCTCAGATACTTGTGGGGCTGGGGATGGACCGCTGGACTCGATCCATTTCAACCCGCCTAGACTCTGTGCCTCCAGCTGGACTTTGTCTGTCTCTGACCACAGTTCACTAACCGGGAAGGCCATGAATTTCCCCAGCTCTCACACATTAGCCTGAGGAATTCCAGATGGCCCTCTGCACTGTTTGGGCAGGGATCTGGGATTGTTTGTGCATGTACTGAGGGAGATGGGAGGATTTCTTTATAATTGGAGCCCGTTCCTTCTGCACAGTTAACTGCCTAAGGAGCAGAGATCAGAGCCCTTTGCTGTATAATTGACCACAGGCTTCCTCTGGGTAATAACCACAAATGCTTAGCTCTTCCTATGTGCCAGACACTGTTCTAAATACTCCACATGTATTAGCTCAGCACATTCTCACAACGCATGAGGTAGGTATTACGCACTCTGTGTTACCTGACCAAGGGACACACAGCTGGCGAGAGGAATGGTGACACCAGAACTCACATAGGCTTTCTCGGGAATGCATGCTCTTTCCTAGAATAATAAACTGCCTGAAGTAAGAAGCCATGCTTACTACTGCTATCTTAGCAGCAGCAACTGCATTAGTAAAAAATACTAATATTGGGTATTTATTGAGTACACACCATGTGTCAGGACCTTTGCATATGTCATCTTAATCCACCTGCACACCATCAGCATTAGTAATGTCTATTAGACATCTGTTGGCTGTGGTCCAGAAGCCCCTTCTTTCTATGGTAATAGCACCCTGATTTGCTTTTAGGGAAATCACTGCTCTATCCCTGGTCCCTGGTGTGGCTGACCTCCTTCCTGCTCTCAGTGGGCTACAGTCAAGGCAAAAGCCAATCCATGTGGCCCATCCCACCAGTCCCAGGCATTGGGCACAGGAGTGGGCACAGGATCAGATTCAGAGTAAGGAAAATCAGGCCCAAGACCTGTGCATGAACTGAAGGAGAGAGAGCAGGTTTCTTACCTACCAGCCTGGAATCTAGGAAGAGGGACGGATGCCTGGAGCTCTTGGCAGCATTTTGTGCTATGGAAAATAAGACTCAGACTCAGCATTTAAGAATAAGACTTTGCTATTCTAAGAACTGTATTATAGGAAAGAAGGAGGGGGGTGTTGGTCCTTAATGTATCACCATCCTCAGCTTTATTTTGCTAACTAATGCAAACTGAGACACCCCTTCAGTAATCGCCTTGAGGTTAGCAAGGGAGAAGGGGTCTCACTGAACTCAGAAGAAGGTAGCAAAATCTAGAGGTGCTCTAAGGGGAGGGGAAGACTGCCCTCCCATGTGAACACAAGTGAACAACCCTGGAAGAAGGCCACCTGAGAGGTATGAGGATTAAATACCCTTGAAAGAGGTCATTGTATTTACCCATTAAAATATGAAAAAGTTCTAACATTATATTAGTCAGGATTCTCCAGAGAAACAGAATCATAGGGTATATAGAGATATATAAGAGAAGATTTATCGTAAGAATTGGCTCATGTGGTTGTAGAGGCCAGAGATGTCCCAGATATGTCGTCTGCAAGCTGGAGATCCGGGAAAACTGGTGATGGAGTTCGGTCTGAGTTCAAAACCCTGAGAACCAGGAGTCCCGATGCCTGAGGGCATCGGAGGTTGCATGTAAATGCTGTAGCTCCGGGAAAGAGAATCCACCCTTCCTCGGCCTTTTTGTTCCAGCCAGGCCCTCAACTGATGGGCTGGTGCCTGCCCACATTGGTGAGGAACAGCTTCTTCACTTAGTCTGCTGACTCAAGTGCGAATCTCTTCCAGAACACACCCGCACAGATGCACCCAGGAAGGACGCTTTACCAGCTACCTGGGCATCCTTCAGCCCAGTCATGTTGACACACAAAATTAACCATCACAAAAGGTATCACAAAGTTTGCCTAGAGGGGGTAAAGCACTGAAGACCTGGAAAGTGGTCCCAGTGTTTACTCCAGGGAATAAAACATTCATGATCTCTGCGTAGCTGGTGTTTGAACTTGCAGAATGTGTGATATGAGGTTCCATTTACGACAGAGGTGGACTGCCTCGCTTGCCGGCACACTGCTTCTGGGAGCAAAGCCAGCCTGTAAGACAGCAGAGCTAAGAGAGGGGGAAAACTGGGTCATAGGAACCTCATTTGTGCTGCTGGACTTAACCACACCTGGGCACTTTAGTTGCGTGGACCAATATACTCCCCTTTTGCCCAAGTCCTCTCAAATCGAGTTTTCTGTCCCTTGCAACCAAAGGGGTACCCACTAACCAGGTTGGCATTATTATCTTTATGTTATAGAGGAACGAACAGAGAGGCTCTGAGAGGTTCCATGAGTTGGCCAGGACCACACACGGGGTCCTTGGCATGGCTGAGATCCGTCTCTGATCCTCTGACTCCATAGAATCCATTCATTCACCGCTTCCTACTGCCTCTGCGCCTGCCTTCTCCTGACTGCTGTTGGAAACGTCCCACTCAAAGCCCCTCCACCTCTAATAATCCCCTTCCCTTCTACCAGGAAGCCTAGTCAAGTGTTTGCACATTAGCTACTCATTCCTTCATCTGATATGGACTAGCCTTCATGATGGCATTTGTAAGAGATGTAGAAACAAAGAAGACATAGTCCCTTTGAATTGTTAAATAATGTGGTCCAAGTGCACTTGTCCAGCCTCTTCTCCCCCTTCTCTGGGACCAGCCCTGCCCCCAGGTGCACCTTGACCTTCTCACATCTCTCAAGCACCACAGCCCTTTAAGGCCTTCACACACTCCTCCTTCTACCTTCTCAATTCTTTTCCTTCTCATGCCCCGGCCCCCATCGATTCCTGTTCATCCTCCAAGGCCCAGTTTGCTTGCTGCCCCTCCCCCACCAGCCGAAGTGACTCTGCCCCTCCAAGTTAGCTCTCTGCCAAGTTCTGCGTTTCCCTCTGTTTTTACCACTAGATTATACAACTGGAGAGCAAAGACTGCATCCTGGCCTCCTGTGCCTAGCAAAAGGCAGGGCTCCAAGGAAGTTCAATAAAAGTTTGTTGAATCACAACTGCAGTCAACTAAAATGTCCCTTCAGAGACTTATAAAGTTACCCTTTCTCTCTCACTAAATCAGGCCAATCTGAGTTTTAATGCTTAATTTAGAAGTGACAATGCAATGTGACTGTAAAAAAATGTTATTAAATTCTCACATTGTGTTAGTTCAGCCTGGCCCCTCCAGGACCGACTGTCACTAGGATATTCTTTTCTCTTTACTTTTGGCTCTCCCTGTCTTGCAGTCCTCCCTAGGTATGCCTGAGGTCCTTCAGGTGTTTGTGTTCCCTGTCCCTGTCTGTGCTATCCCCCTGTCCCCACAGCACCTGGTGTGACAGGACACCAAGCCCACCACAGAAGCCAAATCAGTCCCCCTGGGTGGCAGGTTGGTTGCTAAACTTCATAATGACTCTGATGGTTTACTTGCTTAATTTTTCATCACTTTTTCAAACTCAGAAAATCAATTCTATTTCAAAACTAGAAGAATAGCTGTTTGATTTGGAAATTGGAGGAGATACTTTCTCCCTGATGAGAATCTGCTTGGCAATTTTACACCCTGGGAGATGTCAACTCAAATTACCACGTACTAAAACCAGCAATCAGAGACCCAGCCCTTGTCGCTACTCATCTGTGCAACCTCGGGAAGCCGCAGACCTTCTCAGAGCCTCACCTTCCTTATGCATTAGGGGAAAGTGTGGATGAATCAAATCTTTCTCTTGCTATTTTCCAGGCATTGTGCTCTGGGCTGAGTGCCCTCTCATTTCATTCCCACAAAATCCCCATGACGTAGATACTATTATTTCCCCTATATTCCAAATGAAGAAGCTGAGGCGTGTGCAGTTGAAGCAGTTTTCCCGGGGCCACACCTATTGTAAATTGCAGAACTAGGATGTGAAACCAGCCATGCCTGACACCACATCCTAGTTCTTACCCATCACCCAACAGGGAGATCTAAGATCCTCCCACCTCAACCATCCCATGACTGCATTGAGGATGAGAGTCAATGGCCCTACACGTGTTCCCTCATCCTCTGGGCTTCTTTTATAGCATTCTTTAAAATGACTCTTTTAAAAACAATCACCCTACTTAAAAGATGATCTCTTTAGTGTCTTGTTTATCTCTGTGCCCCCAGAAGTCGTCACACGCTAGGGAGTTCAAGAGAGCTACCCCGAGCAGGAAAGAAAGGAACTAACATGTATCAAGTCCCTTCCATATGCCAAGCACTGTGCTAACACCTTCAGGCGTTTGGCTCATTCGATCCTTTCTGAAATACCGTGAGGCCAATGCTAATTATCCCCAATGCCACAGGTGACAAAATCGAAGATGCAGCTGCCCAAGGGGGACACAGCCTGTGGTGGCAGAGCTGGACTTTGTACCCGTGTCCTCTATGTTCAACTGCAAAAGCTCATTCCTTAAAACATTGAAATTCAAAGAATGAAAACAGAAACCTTTAAAACCCACATATAAGAATGACGCAAAAACCAGGGGAAGGGAAAAAAGCATTAGCATTAAAACATTCACCAAGACACCAGGAAACACCAGCAAAAAACCAACAGATCACATAGCTGATCAAGAAAAGCGTCCTTGAACCTGCTTTTATTGCAGAGACTGCTGCCCAACACCTGTGGATCAAAACCCTGGAAACCAAAGCTGCAGAGAGAAAGCTGTTTAATATGCAGGAAACTTGGTTTTGTGGGCTTTTATCTCATCAAATATATTGAGAGAGTGAGCAGAAAGTGTTATTTAACAAGAATTGAAAATATAGAAGACCTGTGTTATGAAGGGATGGCATCAAATGGTTATTGCTACATAACAAACCACCCCAAGGTTTAGTGTCTTAAGATCATAAGCATTTACTTAGCTCATGTGGCTGTGGGTCAGCCGGGTAGTTCTGTGGATCTGGGCTGGGCCGGGCCAGTCAGCTGGGCTTACTCTGAGTCTGCAGTTGCGGCAGGTCTGCTGGGACCTGGCTAGTTTAAGATGCACCTTTTTTTAGAACTTCATCTTTGTATGGTCTCAAGCTTCAGCAGGTGAGCTCAGGCTTGTTTACTGGCAGCTGGGCAGGTTCCCAAAACAGTGAGCAGAAACACAGGGCCTCTTGTGTCTTAGGTATGAAGCGGACCCACTACGCCTGCCATATTTTATTGGCCAAAGCAAGTCACCAGGCCAGCCTCAATTCCAGCTGTGACATAATAAATAGACTATACCTTCTGATGGGAGGAGCTGCAAATCAGGTAGCACAGGATATGGATGCAGAGCAGGGAGGGGTAGGGAAAAATTGTGGCCATTATTTGCTGAGATCCACCATGGGGACCTTAGATAGAAAAACTCATCCCAAAGAAGGTCAGAGATTTATCCAGTGTCACACAGCAAGTCACGGTCATAGCCCAGAATACTGCAGAAGAGCTATGGAGAATAAAAATGTATTTAACACCTACTTGGCACTGTGTATCACAGCAGGGCTTTATATACTTTATCTCGTTTAATCTTTGCAATAACCTGGTGAGCAGCTTCTGAGTGTGTGTGAACATCTGGCGCTTTTTGCCTGCCCAATGGGCCTCCACTGCTTTCTTTGATAATAACAGCCCAATCTTCCTTTGAGAAACCATAGCTCTTCCACATTCTATTTATGAGGTTTAATAGACTTGATCTCTTCCTGGCCCCAAAGTGAGCTCTTGAGCTGGCCCATCAGAGACCTCCATCTCTCTAGCCACGGGTTTATACTTGGGCACAGGACCCAAGCCAGACCAGTCAGAATTAGATACAGAAATTCTGAGTAGCTATTGGAAGAGGGTTCTCTCTCTTACTGGGTTGCCATTTTGAGGATGCTGAAACCTAAAGCTTCTGGGAGTTTCTTTACACCACTCAGGGAGAGACTATCTGGGAATGAAGCCAACTCAGATGCAGCTAAGGGAGGGAGACAAGTCCCCAGTGAAAGTTACCAAGAAACCCTAAGATAGAGGCATGCCTGGAGCGAACTTCACTCTGTGAGGTTCCTGGTCACCTGGGAAATCCACATGTGATCCATCAAATCACCTTGACCTCACTTCCAATAATCTATTCCTCTATCTTCTCAGCTACACACTTCTGTGGTCATACCCTTAACCTTGTAGTTTTAATAACTGCACCCATGAGGCACTCTATTCCAAGCCACTCACTCCCTATCACCTCTCACTACCTACCTACTATACCTATTGCAACAATTCTTCAAGAATTTGCCAATCTTATCAATTTCTCATTTTAAGTACCCTGTGCATACCCTCACACTCCTCCTTAACTAGCTCAGGGACCATGGTTCGTGAATTGAATCACTTCCTTGAAAATACTCTTAACTCCTCTGCCTACCTCCGTCTCTCCATCCTTCTTACCTGGTCACAGCCCACTCTTCATTAATTCACTTCATCCATGCTGTGGCCCATACCTGAGAAGGTGAATATTACTGGAGGAAAGCACACCACTTTGCTGACTGGCCTGACTTTAAATTCAGAGCAATAGATCTCAAACCATGTGCAAAATGTTCCTGCATCCCTTGCACTCTTTCTACTTTCCAAAATGATGACTTCACATCTCTCATTGAGCCCCTACATCCTCATGTCCTCACCTCCACCTCATTCTCAGAATGTATCTTTGCTTGCTACTTCATTTATACATATAGAATACACTTTATATTCATAGAGAATATGAAAAGAGTTATATAAAACCCCATTCATCTTCCCTCCACCCATCTCAACCACCTACTCACTTCCCTCTATATCCCCTCTTCTTATGAAGAAAAAAAATGTCTCCAATACTTATAGGTGAACCCTCCACTTGTTTTTATAGATCCCACCCAGTCTCATCTATTCAAGGACTTTGCTCCTGCAGTTATATCCTCTTTCTCCTGCCTGAATCCTCAGTTATTCTCTTTCTACCAGATCATTCCCAGTGGCACACAAAATGTTCCAGCTTCTCTGCAATTATAACAAATAAAACAAACAAAAATTTTCTTTGCCTTTGTAGAACTTCCACTTCCATCCCATTCATCCACTTCCCTTCACTGGAGGGCATTTGGAAACTAGCATGACCACCTCCATTTGTCCCCAAGGTCTTCCCCTCAGTTCATTTTGGCTGTTTTTCTGTCCTCATAACCCAGCTAAGACTGTTCCCTGAACCATCACCAGTAACCACTCAGCAGAAGTTGGCCCAGCTGACCACTTCTGCTTTCTCGAATCACTTCCTTCTCTCGCCTCCCATCCCACCACACTTCTGAGTTTCCCTGGTACTCACTGGCTGTTGCTATTCTACCCTCCCCTGTTTTTTTGCTCATGTATCTCTGCTTCACTTGGAAAAGTTAGAGACTCCGAAGTCCTTTCTCTTTCACTAAACTCTCTCTTATCTGGTCCTATGGTCATAAATGTTACCTAGTTACTCAAGTCTCTGTTTCCAGCCCTTACCTCTCCCTAACTCTACAACTACTTATATACAAATATCTCCTCAACATCCAACAAGCTGTCGGCCAGAATGTCAAGGTTAATGTGATCAAAATGAAACTACCATGAAAGCTGTTCTTTCCCAGTCTTCTTCACCCTGGTACGTGGTATCCAGCTGCTCCAGCCAAAACAGTAGAAAATATCTGAGACCCCCTTTTTCACAGACCCCAGACTCATTCATTTTTTCCACAAGTCTAGTGGCCCTTGCTCCAAAACCTATTCCAAATCTGTGTGTCCCTTCATTTTCACCTCTGCCCTCCTTGGGTCACACCATTATCACCTCTCTTAGGGATGAGTGCAGTTGCTTCCAGTAGTTTTTCCTGCTTCTACTCTAGTCTCTTCCCACCACTTTGAAATGCAAATTGGCCCTGCCTGCTGCCTGCTTAAAATCCACCAATGTCTTCTCATCCTCCTTGGAACAAAATCCAAATTCCTGGCTTGGGAAGACCAGTCCAGCAGATTCTAAGGTGGGCGCCATTTGCAGGGACGTCTGCTCTCAGGTTGGCAGGAGCATCATTCAGGGCAGTGCTTCAGTAAAATGTGCTGAGAAAGAAAGCAGCCTATGGGTTAAGCCAGAGGAATTGGTTGACTATAAGTCTTGTGCCTGCGTCTGTGCCTGTGAACAGGAGGTGGACAAAACACCAGTCCCCTTCAGTACTGCTTGGTGTGTCCCTGGACACAGCTCTTCATTCCACACACTAGAAAGCAAGGGGATGGATCATCCTTTTTTAAAGTATACTAACCAATAAAGACTTTGGAAACTGGAAAAAATTCCAAACTTCTTATGCTGGTTGAACACAAAAAAAATCTATCTAATCTGGCCTCTGCTTGTATCATTAGACACACCCCACATGGCTCTCTCCTCACCTCGTCAGCACCCGACACGGGTCTCCTTTCGGTTTCTCATGATGACCTCGTCCAGTTTTCCAGCTTTTGTCCTCACTGTTCCCTTTGCCAGGAAGCTTTAGCCCCTGACTGGCTGCCTCCTTTTCTCATGCAAAGCTCAGTGTCACCTCTCCTCCACACAGTGACCTTCATTGATCCTCCACCAGTCACTCACATTGATCTGTTTTCTTTTTAATTTCATATACGTTCTGGAATATGTAACATGTGTGTATTCAAAAGATACAAAAGGTTATACAGAGGGAAAAAAGCAAAAGTTTTTCCCCTTCTCCTTTCTCCAGCCATCCCTGTTGTCCCTGGAGGTAACGCTTGTGCCTACTTTCTTGTGCAGCCTTTGCCAACGTGGGCTACTTGGTTAAAAACACATATATGTATGCTTTTGTTTGCATTTTCTCGTAATTAAATGGCAATGTGCTGAATATAGTGCTCTACGGATACTTTTCTTCACTTACTGAAACATCACAGATGTCACTTCATATTTCTAACCATCTATCTATTTATAAATTGCTTTCCTCTTTTTTCGTTAGCCACAGAGTGTTCTACCGTAGGAATTCACCATATTCTCTGCTGATAGACTTTTACTTTATTTCCCCCTTTTGCTCAGTTCAATGAGGCAATGACTACCCTGTACATGTAGCAGTTGCTTTGCGTGTGTGCTAACTCGCTTGTGAGATAAACTACCTAGGCACCAAACTGCTAGATCTAAGGGGGTACACATTTTAAATTTGATAGCTATTGCCTAGTCGTCCTTCACAGAGGCTGTCCCCATTTATGTGGCCACCAGGGTCACCTTGTATTAACCCTCTGCAGAGCAATTACCACTTTCCAGTATTGTTTGTTGGTTGTTTATCTCCTCCAAGGTGGAAACCATTTCATTGCTGCTGGACTCCCAGTGCTTGGATCATTATCCCGTAAGCCTCCAATAAATAGGTTTGGAATAAATGAATGAACAATCGAAAATGGACACAGTGAAAAGAACAAGAGGCTCGGCATCCAAATGAGATCAGGTTCTCATAACTGTGTGGCTTGGGGCAAAGTGCTTAACTGCCCTGAGCCCCATTTCCTCATCCAGGAAACAGAGATAATAATAACCCCTACTTTGAAGACTTACTCTGGGGACCAAATAGGATCACAGCAGTGTGAAGTGCTTTATAACCATAGACAACCCCAACCCTGTGCAGTTACTAAGATCCTGGGCTGATAAGGAACCACCTCCAGCTAAGAGGTAAATCCTTAATCAATGTGCCATTTAAACTTAGTGATGGTGCATGTTGAACCCCATAAACTTCCAATTAAACCTGTAGAAACCACAAAGATAATTTGGCCGGGCTTCTACTGGCTAGTCTTTATTGAATAGAAGGTCGATTTGCCAGCAAATATTCCCTACAGAGAAGCAGATGTCTGCAGCCCTAGGCTTAAGATCTATCAAAAGAATCAGGGTACACTAATTGTTCTAGTAGATCAAAGGTAATGTCCATTTAAAGAGATGGCTGCTGGCTGGGGAGAGGGGAAACAGGAGCGAAAGAATATGTTCTAGCAAGGGTCAGGAGAGACACCTTTCCCTGAGGTGTTAGGGGTCCTTTCTCAAAGGTAAAGAACAGCCCCAGAGGCTGAGCAAATAAAGGCTTTAACAGCTTTTGTGGAACTAGCCAGAACCAATTACCATTATGACCAACCCAGTTTAGCATGAAACGTCTGGTAGAAAACTGCACGCTGAGAAATTGAGTGTCTTATTGGGGAGAAGGGCTGGCTGGTTTCCAGAAATCGCTGGGCATAAGGCCACCCTGCTGTCTCTGTTTTACATTGTGATTGACCACTGAGTAGCTGCGCAAATTGAGACGGCCTGGCCAGCCCCCGGCCTGACAGAACAATGAAAGTCCTGAGGCCTGTCTGGGCAGGAGCTGGTAATTGACAGAGAAGTCATTATGGAAGGACAGAGCCTCTGAGCAAGCCGGGAATCTGAACTGACAGAGCCCAAGGGCCCGGGAATCCAATCACTGGGAACAGACAGCCCGAGTGGTATATGTCATGGATGTAGAAAGAAAAATGACATTTAAGAAATTGCTCGGCACTAAAAGTCAGAGAGCTCTGGTATTGAAACCCAGCTCTGACACGCACTCCCTGTGACTTTGGACATGCAATGGACCTCTATGAGCCTCAGCTACCACTTGCAAAATAAAGACAAGAATAAACAGCTTTAGAGGAGTAAAAAATAAAGATGGTGTAATTATGACAATGATAATTGTCATCACAACAGTGGGCCCATATTTCACATTTCCCAGGTGTCAGGACCATGCTAAGAATGTTAAGGATGCACTAACTAATTTCATCCTCATAAAAAGGCTGATGCTGTTATTCCTCCTGTTTTCCAGATGAGGAGACTGAGGAATAGAGATTTTCAGAAATTGCCTGAAGTCACGTGGATAGAAGCTGACAAAGCTTGAATTTGAACCTGAACATTCTGCCTCTGGAGTCCACACTTGACACACATGCTAGCTCATGCAGATAGAGGCATGCAAAGGGGAAGGGCCCTGCAGAGCCTGGCAGAAAGCGGATGCTTGGTAATGAGTCCCTTGTTTTCACCACCACCACCCCCCCGCCACACCCACCTGGGAGCATTCTAGACTAACTTCAATCTAAAAAGCAGAAGTGTGCCAACCCCACAGCTAGAGAGGAACAAACCCCTCTATATTCTCCTATAGGATTTTTACAGGCTCAAAAAGCTTATGGTCAAGTTCCCAAAAGATTAGCCCTATTGTCCAGCATGTGTGATAACCTCCCACTGTCAGCCATCAGCCTTGAAAGAAGAGAATGAGATGAACTGATTGAGCCTGGGGAGAAGTGGTCTCCAGGTAGAGGGACCAGCGCAGTAGAGGTTTGATGGCTGAACATTTAAGGCCCAGAGGAATAACATGGCCCCTCCATGTGAAGCCAAAATACCAAGGCCTGGGGGAGACTGTAGAGCAAAGATGGGGACAATGTCGGTTCAGACAGTTTGTGAAGGATCTTGACCAGCACACAGAAAGGTGACTTGTGCAAGACGTCCTGAGCTGCATCGCTCTGTTCTCCCCCTCTGTCCTCCCGCTGCAATGAAACTGCCCTTTGCACATCTGTCTTCCCATCCCAGTGGCACACAGGCACCCAAGCTCAACCTGCCAGGTAGACTGGAGCCAGTTACCTGTTGTGTTAGTTTCCTATTGCTGTTGTAACAAATTTCCACAAACGTAGTGGCTTAAAGCAACATATATTGAATATCGTACAGTTCCGGAGGTCAGAAGTACGAAATGAACTTGTAGGGCTAAGTGGAGGTGTTAGCAGGCCTGGGTTGCCTCTGGGCTCTGGGGGACAGCCTGCTCCTTGCTTTTTCCAGCTCCTAGAGGCCACCTGTATTTCTGGCTTGTGGCTGCGTCACTCTGAACTCTGCTTCTGTTGTCACATCTCCTTCTCTGACCCTGACACTGTCGTCTTCCTCTCTAAAGACCCTTGTAAGCTCCTCATCTCCAGATCCTTGGCTTAATAACATCAGCAAAGCCTCATTTGCCACGTAAGGTCACATAGTCAGAGGTTCCAGGATTGGGGCATGACATCTTTGGGGAGACATTGTTCAGCCCACCACATCTCTCTTCAGACTCCTGCCTGCTACGTTTACATTCCCCTCCCCCATGGTAAAGACGCTACGTGAGATGCTCAGTTTCAGTGAGGCCTTTTCTTACCACCCGTCCACCGGACATGGCCATGCATTGTCACCTGGAACCTCCCTCAGTCAGTATTGTCTTCGGGCTGTGATAGATGGCAGGGCTCAATGGTCTTACGCAAGCCCCTGGTATGAGCCACGCATGTGACTTGCCCCCAGGAGCACACCTGCGTCTCTCAGGTCGAGACCCTGAGGCTCAGAGCCACTCTGTGCCTGTCCCTGGGGCAGAGCTGGGATTCGCACCCTGGCTCTTTGCCCCACAGCTTGGCTCTTCCCACCACATTGATGGGAGAGGAAGGAGGCAGCCCCAAGAGGCAGCCTTGCGGTAGCCCTAAACGGAAGCCCCTGAAAGTGGAATTCCCATCTCTCCCTGGGCTCCTTTGGTGCCCCTGCCCAACCAGCCATGGGTTTAGATGTAGATGCTGCTTGCTCTCTGCTCCCATGTGGGTAGCTGAGGTCCTGCTTCCTTCCAGGGCGCGTCAACTCGAGGGAGGCAGCCTGCAATGTGGAGAGGCTGCTGACAAGCCCGCGGTGTAGAGAAGCTGTGAAAATGCTCCATCTGCAAGGTAGGAGTCAGAACCCAACAATGGCAACAATCACACTCCAAACTTCAGTGTCTGTAGGGTGGGCCGTTCACTGGAAATACAATTGCAGCAGCAGAGAAGAAACATGGGTTTTATGAAACCTGCCCCACCCAGCTACGCATGGCAAAGGCTCTTCCCAACAGCCTTCCTCCAGAGCAGGGACAGCCAGGCTCATAGAAGCTGCTTTAAATAAATAGTATCAGGCTTTATTTGTAAACAGATACATTAATTAGTATATTCATAATTAATAATTTTTACATAGATACATTTTTTAAACAGGGACACATGAGCATGATTGCAGCTCCAGTGTTCAGTCATTCTGGTTGTTGGAAGGTCAGGCAGGGGCAGGAGCCCGAGGGTCAGAGGCCGGGACCTCTCCTGGGGTTAGTGTGTGGGTTGGTCCTGACCACATCCACACGTGTGTGAAGTCCTGGCTTGTTGGAAGAGTCACAGAGGGGTGAAGACAGTGGCTTGCCGGCCCGAGGACATGTCTAGGTCAGCTGCTGATTCAAGCAGCCCAGGGGAACAGACGGATTCTGGTTTCACACAGGAGTCTCCACCTGTTTCCACAAGTCCCGAAGCTCCTGCGCTTGCCGACCTCTGATCCAAGGGCCCCTTCACCAGCCTTGCTGGATGGATAATGCTGCTGTCTTATAGTTCACGAGTCCAGCTGCATGCCAGGCACTCTGCATCCAGGCCTTTGGAGACAGATTTCACTAGCCCCCTTGTCCATATGCGCTAACCGCATGCAGCAAGGTAAGGTGACTTGCACACGATCCAAATAACTTCAGAATACCCCACCTCCACCACAACACACGCCCGGGTGTATTTCACGGCATCTTCTAGGAGACTTCCACAGTTTCCTAGCTTGGGGACTCTGCATGACTAGTAAAGAATAAACCCCTTTTACACTCACCTTTGAAGCCTAAGTTCCCATAGAAAAACTGTACACAAACAGCTTCGAGGCAACACCTCTTGGACCAAATGTTTCCAAGCAGGGTCAGCCCTGAGCCCAGAACTAACTGGAATTCCCAAAACTCCTCCCGTGTTCCCTTTCTCACCTGCCCTAACACCAACCTCTTCCCAGCATCCAAATTGGAAATGATGTGCAGCCACCAGCACTTCCTGTTTCCCAGGAATATCTTATCACCCACCACACAGACTCAGTGTAAATAGTTAGTCACGGCTTCCCAGGAATCCCTCACACCTCACAGAGAAGCGTTAGGTACCCAGGCCCCGTGCCCACACCTGGGTGTTCCTAAGAGCCCAAAGTTCATGGCACACGAGGCCTGCACAGCAGTTAGCACCTCGAGGTCACACAGCTCCTAGGAAGTGTATCCGCATGGAAAACAGTGTCCCCGGGGCTCATTTTCTGAGACTCAAATGTGCATGATTCCTGGTACCTGCTGGGGCTGTGCAATGTGGTGAACGTGGCCTGAAGGCAGGACTCCTCAGACAGTGCTCTTGGGAGTCTGATAGTCCTAGAGCCAGACACAGTCCTGCAGAGCTGAGCATCAGGCAACGGTGGCCTCTTCATTCATTCATCCCCATGGATGACACGGGCTTTTGCTGTGATCGGGCTCTGTTCAGGTGCTGGGGCAGGAGTGGGGCCAGAAGGCACCGCAGCAGGTGGTGGGCCGGACAGGGGAGGACAGGCGATGCAAAGATGCTCCAATGAGAGCTGGGCTGGGATACATGGGGAGTTAGCAGGTCACGCACAGGTAATAGTCATTGCTAGCATTTATATAATGCTGCTTTACATGTGGCAGATGCTATCCTAAGAGCTTTGCATATTATCAACTAGTGGAATGGAATCCCAAAGGTGAGTTCTATTATTTTCTTCAAGGTCAGACAGCCAAAAATGACAGAGCCTGGAGTCAGTAAACAGCATTCTGTCCTGGGGTGGTACTGGGTGTTTTCACACATACTAGCTCATGTAATTCCCTTGGAAAGCCATGAGGGAGGAGTGGGGCTTCTCACTGGAGGAGGAAGGTGACTCAGAGAGGTTAAGTAACTACCCTGTGGTCACACAGTAAGTAGTCATGCAAAGATTCAAACTTAATACATATAGGACCATGGCCCTGGCTTTATGAAACATGGCTTCTCCATTCAAGGTGCTAGCAAATTAGTTGAAAAACATGAAACATGAATTGAAGGAATGTAACACTGCAAGAAATTTAGCCTTAGAATTCCAGAAACTTAGAGTTAGAATGGACTTTAGAGTTCACCTCTCCCAACCTCCCAACCTGTGGCTCATATGGTAGCTGCAAGACCTCAGCCAGGGGGCTGGGCATGGTGGCTCACGCCTATAATCCTAGCACTTTGGGAGGCTGAGGCGAGAGGATTGCTTGAGCTCAGGAGTTTGAGACCAGCCTAAGCAAGAGCAAGACCCTGTCTCTACTAAAAATAGAAAAAATTAGCTGGGTGTGGTGGCGTGCACCTGTAGTTCCAGCTACTCAGGAGGCTGAGGCAGGAGGATCCCTTGAGCCAAGAAATTTGAGGTTGCTGTGAGCTAGGCTGATGCCATGGCACTCTAGCCTGGGTGACAAAGTAAGACTCTGTCTCAACAAACAAACAAACAAACAAACAAAAAAAGACTTCAGCCAGGTCCACAGTCACTGACTAGGAAGCTCCTTGTGCCTAGGGAGCAGGGGTCCCCAACTCATAGAGCAGCCTCCCCTGGCTAGGGGTGGGAGGCTCCTTCCCAGGGAGCCCCTGTCTGCTTCCCTGTGACTATTCCTTCTCTCATAGGTCTTTAGGAGCATGAAGAAAGATTATCTCCACTGGTCTTTAGAATGAACACACTGACAAGGACCATACCCGCAGGACTACCCGGGTGTGGGACACCACCTCTGCCATCACCCCACTTGACTGATGAGGGACAGTGTCCAGAACCAGCATGCCAACACCTGGGGTTTTGTGGCCAGAGCAGAGAGAAAGAAATTAAAAGAATAAGTGAATGAATGAATGCATGAAGGAGTGGAGACCTGCACCAAGTCCCAAAGCACTGAGTAGAAAAGGTCTCTCTCATAGGTACTCAGTAGATGCAGCAAGAATGGTGTAATTCACAGTCCTGTGGTGCTAGGGGAGTTTCTTGGGAGCACGGATTTTCTCTGATACATTGTCCATGCCTTATCCTTTAAGAAAGCCCAGATTCTACCCCTGCATGAGGCCTGCCTGGGTGGCAGGTAGACTTGGGGACAGGATGGTGACTAAGGCTCTTGCCCTCATGGAGTCTATCATCTGATGAACTTGAAGACTGCTTTAGCATATTCACTCACTTGACACACACTAATTTAACATCCTCTGTTAGGCAGACACTGTGAGCACAAAGGAGAAAGACATAAGCTCTCCTCTATTGAAGTGTGCAGAGACAAGGAAGCACGCGACAGTCTCAGTGGAGTGCTTAGAAAGAGGAAAGTGCAGGATGCCATGAGCCCCCAGAGGAGGGAGCTTGGGAGGAGAGAGTCAGAGGAGGCTTGAGATGGATTGTTAAGGACTATAAGAAATAGAACATCTCAAGGCGAGAAATGTATTCACGGGCACAGAGGCTCAAAGAAAGCACGGTGTCTAGCCATCCATCCACCACCTAGCATCCACACACCCAAATATCCCAACAGCAAATATTCATCAAGCTCCCCCATCTACCTAGTTGCTCAAGCCAGGAATTCATGTCCCCCCTTGACTCCTGAACATCCTTCAAACTCCCTGCTTGTGTTGCCATCCAACCGGGTCCATTGCCCCCTGCCCAAGAGGAAGCCAATACACTGAGACAGCAGGGTTTGCAGCAGATGAGTTTATTCCGCACGGCAGTAAGCAGGGAGATGGGAGAAATTTTTCAAATCTCCCCCCGCAAGAATTTGAAAGTCAAGGTCTTGAAGGATAGTTTGGTGGGGCAAAGGACTAGTCAATTAGGTTTGCTAATTGGCTGAGTTCAGAGAGAAACCATCAAGGCTGTAGAAATTGTCTTCTTTGTTGACCGGGTTCTTGGGTGGGAGTCACAAGACCAGGTGAGTCAGTTCCTTGAAATGGACTGCCAATCTGACAGAATAAGGGACCAGAAAGATATCTCAGAAACGACACCTAGGTTTCGAAAAGGTGATGTTATCTATGCAGAAAGCTAAGAATCTTGGTGACCACCAGCTACTTGGCTCCAGAGTAGCTGATTATAGAGAAGTATACAAGGGGACAATAGCTAATTATTACCGTTATTTTAGCTGCGCCTGTGCCTTCTTTTTAGCTAGGCCCTTACCACAGCTCTCATTTGCTCCTCTTTATTTATAAAGGCCACAGTGGGATTACAGCAGCCTCCGTGTGTCCTCACTATGGCATCTTGCGTCTGGCTGCCCTCACCCATTCTCCAGGCAGCTGCCACAGGGTGCTGTCAGAAAGGCTCATTCGAATGTGTCATTCTCCTTCCCGGCCCCTTCAGTAGCTTCCTAGTGCCCTTGGGGGAGGTGACTCACAGGGGCCTGTGAGCCTGCAGGTCTCCACCGCACTCTGCTCTCACCTGTGTCCCGGGCGCTCCTGCCTCCAGCTTCCGGACTGGCTCTTCCCTTTGCCTGACTCCAACCCTGGCTGTTGCCCAGGAAGCATTTCCAAACAACAGCCACCCCCAGAATCAATCGCTGGGCCCCTCCTTCATGCACCCACAGGTTCTTGGAGTCCACAATTCAAACACTTCCTGTATCATAAAGCCCCCTCCACTCCCCTGTCTCCCCACCCCAGGAGGGTGGGCACAGCCCTGGTGGGATCCTATGAGTCTCAGTTCCCTGTGGACTCTCTACTGCCTGGAGATACATGGTAGAATTCCACGATACACTTTTTCCCCTCATTTTTTACTTTTTTCTATTTTATTTTTATTTTTCAAATTGTGGTAAAACACACATAACATAAAATTTATCATTTTAAGCACTTTTAAATGTGCATCTCAGTGGCATTAAGTCCATTCACAGTGTTGTGCAACCATCAGCACCATCCATCTCCAGATGTTTGCATCTTCTCAGACTGGTACTCTGCACTCATTTAAACTACAACTCCCCGTTCTCTCAAAACCTGGCAACCATCGTGCCACACTACATATCTTAAAACAAATAAGGTACCTGGAAGACTTAGAAAAACTCGGTCTTGCTGCCCCCTAGCAACTCCGTTTCCTGTTCTTCTGGACATGAGGATACACTGTTCATATGTCTGATATTTTGCTTATTGATTTATTTTAGTACTTGAGAGTTTACAAAGAGGATCGATATATATTTTATCACTTAACTCTCAAATTACTTTGGAGAGATAAGTATTATTTTCCCCATTTAGCAAAACTCACAAAATTAAGAGACTTACCCAAGGCCCTACAATTAGTAAACGCCTGCCATGCAGATTGACTGCAAGCCTCTTGCTGCAACAGGCAGAAGTGTAGCTCATTGCAGATGCGCATTGTCTCATTATAATCACAACAAACAAACGTGAGCTCCCAGATTGTGGTTCTGGGACCCAGGGAGGAGCATAGCTAAACAGAAAAATGTAAGTGTGTTTTTTTTAATTAGAATGAGTTCTAGGTGGCCCTGCCATCATCTGATGGGGAGAAAGGGCATCTACTCAGTAATGAATGTGCCCTAGACATGGTCCTAACACTTCAAAATGATTAGCTACATCTGTAAATGAGGAAGACGGGGCACAGAGAGGTAAAAGCACTTTCCGGAGATCAGGGGATAAATAGGAAGGGCATGATTCAAAGCCACGTCACCTTTCTTGGGAGCCTGCGCCCTTAACTGCCGTGCTATTCTCCCTGCAGGCGTGGCAGGGGACAGAGTGCGGAGGTGTGTAGTCATGCCTGCCGTGTTGAAGAGAGAAGTTGAGAAAAGACATGATAAGAGGGGTCTGGATTATGAGGTGATCCCAGAGAGAGAGAGAGAGAGAGAGAGAGGGATGAGAGAGAGAGGGATGAGAGAGAGAGGGATGAGAGAGAGAGGGATGAGAGAGAGAATGCAGATGGCATCATGTGAGTAAGAACCTGAAATCTGGTGATGCTCTGCTGTCGCGCCGCACTCGCCTGCAAGGACGACGCAACAAACTGGAGTTCTTCCAACAGCAGTTTAATGAGGCATCTAGTCTAGTTACATGGCGAGAGACCCCGAACAGGAAGGACAGTGGGCTTATATACCATTGCAGGTAGTCGTGGCGGGAAGTGATTGGTAGAGGGCCCTGACAAGGCTCCCAGCAATGATTCTATTGGCTATGTGCTCACCCGTAATCAGAGACCGCTCCCAACACTCTGCCAAGGTGCCATTGGAACCACAGCGTGAGATTACCCATTGACAATGTGGGGTTCCCAAACAGGCTGCCTCCGGGGCCAGAGTTCATGGCCCATCCTAGATTGCTCCTTGTTAACCCCTAGTGACTAAGGAACCCTTTTTGATCACTGTCATGTGGTCTAACCAATCACCTTAAACTTGGATAAAAAACAACTCAGCCACCATGGCCTTTGGGAATCATGTCCTTTCAGAAGGGGATGGGGTTGAAGTGTAGTTCACTTATTCACATGCTTATTCATTTAACAAATATTTAGTAGGCATCTATTATGTACTAGGAACCATGATAATTGCTAAGATAAAATGGTGAGGAAAAAAACCCCAAAATACAGTACCCATATAAAGTTAATCTAGTATTCAACACTGTCTAATAGAAATATAGTGCAAGCCATAGATGTAATTTTTAAATTTTTAGAATACACATTAAAAAGGTAAAAAGAATAGGTGAAATTAATTTTTATAATATATCTTATTTAATTCAATACATCTAATATATTATCATTTCTGCAGGTAATCACTATAAAAATTGTTAATTTTGCATTTTGTATTCTTTTTCTTCCATGCTAAGTCTTTAAAAACCAGTGTGCATTTGATACTTGCAGCATACCTCAGTTTGGACTGGCCACATGTCAAACACTCAATGGCCACATGTGGCTGGTGGTTACCATAATAGACAATGTCAGTCTAATTGGAAAGACGGAGAGTAGAAATAATGATGTCATTAATTGTGGTGTCTTATGAGACAGAGGATGAGATCGATGAAACAGCACAGTAGGGAATCCACAGAAATGGGTTTTCCTCTTAGATGTTCCTCTAACTAACTGGGTGAGTCCATGAAAATTAATTTGCTTCTGTCTCAATGTTCTTGTCTGTAAAACAAATGAGACTCGCAGTATCAGCTACCGGTAGAAACACACAGATACCCAGATATTTATTTACTATGTTTAGAACCTGAAGGTGTCATAGATTTGTGTGTGTGTGTGCAAGTGTGTGTGTGTGTTTAGATGGCAAAGATAAACAAATAAGTAGAAATTGAAAGAACGCTTTTAATTTGGGGGAGGAAAAGTCAGCCTGGAGTGTTTATAACTGCCTTCATAACTAGCAGCAAAATAACCTCCAGATAGATTAAGAAAGTAAACTATGATAAATTAAAACCTAAAAACTTATATTTAACTAAATTTTCCTCTTGCCAAATCTCTTTAACATGGAAGACTATCTAAACTTTAAAGCTGTTGAAGGTTCTCAAATGAAAAGATAAAGAGATATGACTATGTAAAAATGCTAAACTCTCTTACAAAAATAAGCATTTAACTACACTTTTTTAAAAAGTGGAGGAGAAGTTGTCACAACTATGATTGTGCCCATGCAAACTGATAAGAAAAATAGTACATTGAGACCACAAGATATAAATTTTGTTCAAAGAACAAAAATGAACACTTCCCAAAAATATTCAAACTCGCCCAAAATCAATTAATGTAAAGAAGTACTCCCATTAAATTAATATTTAAAAATAAGAATTCACAATGGTATCGAGGGTGTCACTAGTAATGTACAAAATCTAGAGGAAGACGAATACGAGAGGGGAAAAAGTCACTCTCACTGTGAAACTACCTTGTTATAATTTAAACTCAGTCTACGTTACAGGATGATGGATGTGAGCAAAGCCCTTTCTAATTTGTGTAATGTCACATAAACATAAGGGTCCTTTAATACACAGTGGCCAAATATACCAGGCAGGCAGCTATAGCCTGAGATTCCACCATTAATCTCTCTTTGTTAGGTCAATTCAACCAATGTAATTCTTATTGTATTCCCTGGTTAGGTACAAGAGTTTGGATTGAAGAAAACACAAATCCCTGCTTAAAGGCTCAGAGGCTAAGGAGGGAAGCAGACAGGGAAAGCGCTGTCGTGACAGAAGTCTGCTCATGAGGACATTTCTAGAGCAGGAATCCTTCTCCGGGTGTTCCTCCAAATACTCAAGTTCTCCGGGTGGTGGAAGACCTCCAGGCCCCCAAAAGCACAGGGCGAGTTGATCTGTTTATTCCCTCGGGTGGTGGCAGGGGCAGGGGAGGAGGCTGAGCACAGAGGCTGCTGTCCTTCAGTCCCACCCTGTGTCTGGCTGAACAGAGACTCTGCTAAGAGACAGAGTCCTGCATTCAGGTCCAGACATTACCATTTTCTTTCCTGGATATTTTCTTGATCCCCCAGAACCCTCAGTGCCCTGACCTGCAAAAGGGAGCCCCACATGCACACAGCAAGGACCCACTAGGATGAGGCTGTGGAGGTGCTTCATGAACCGTGACAACCTTTGCATGTGTGTTCTTGATGACATGCCCACTCTTCTTTGTGGCCACTGTGCTAGATACAGAAGAGGCCCCATCGCTACATCACAGACCCGTGTCACCAACATGGAAATGAGCGCATTACTGAAATGAACCAAAGATGAGGCAAGAACCACTTGTCTAAATAAGGGTATGGTTTCAGTATCCCACAGCACAGCCACTTGATGCAGTCATGTAGCTATGCCAAATTACATTTACGCACACACACACACACACACACACTGCTCGTAGCACATAGTTAAGAAAAGACAGCCCACAATATCCCATTAAAATGTATGTTTTATATACGCAAATATTTATGTACATATCGGTATATATGCAATACTAAAAGGGTAGTCAGTAGGTTTTATTTCTGGATGGTAACATTAATACTTCCTCTTTGCTTATTTATTAATACATGCTCTGACTGTCCTATAAGGAACATATATGACTTCTATAATAAGAAAAACAACGAAGGCTATTTTTAAAACAAACAAGTGAACATGTCAAACCAGCAGAACTAGATTTAGACTTGACACCAGCTGTCATTTGCTGAGTACTTTGCGCCTTCTGTTGGGCCAAGAACCCCGCACAGGTTTGCTTTGGCCTCACGATGGCCCTGTGACATGGGGGTGCTTCTTCCCACGTCAGAGCTGAGGAAAGGAGCCTCGGAGAGTTTAAGTGAGTCACCCAAGGCCACCCAGATGGCGACTAAAGCTGGGAGTCGTCCTCAGCCCAGGCTAGAGTCAAAGTCGCTTCTGCTGATGGCTTTCTGATACTATCTCCTAAAAATGTGGCGCCTCCCAGGAATCTCTCCAGCAGCACAGGTGTCTGCCAGCTCTGCCAGCCCTGCTGTCCCGGGATGAGGGCTCTGAGCAACTTGTAACCTTGCTGAGACACAACTTCCTCTGGAGGCTGAGGCAGGTGGTTATAAAACCATTACTTATGGTCACAGCAAACCTAGCCCTAAAGTTGCAATGTGCTGTATACACTTATAGATATCCTTATTTAATCATTGCACTAATCCTATAAGATAGAAACTGGTCTCTGCCTCCAACAAAGGAGAAAGGTGAGCCACAGTGGGGCTACTCATTCTACTGGGCTCAATAGTGCCCCCCAAAATTCATGTCCAGACAGAAACTCAGAATGTGACCTTATTTGGAAATGGAATATTTGCTGCTATAAAGTAGTTAAGATGAGGTCACATTGGATTAGGGTGGTCCCTACATCCAATGACTGATGTCATCATGAGAAAGCCATGCAAAAATGGCAGCAGATATTGGAGTGACGCATATACAAGCCAAGGAAGGCCGAGGATTGCTGGAGACCACCAGAGGTTAGGAAGAGATACGGAAAGATTGTCACCTTTGGAGGGAGCATGGCCAAATTAATTATTTAATTTTAGGTTTTGGCCTCCAGAACTGTGAGAGAATAAATGTCTCTTGTTTTAAGCCTCCATCCCCACCCCCAGCTCATGCTAATTTGCTACGGCAGCCACAGGAAACTAATATACCTGTCTTGCCCAAAGCCACACAGCTTAGAGGACAGAGCCAGGACTGGCACCCAAGTTGCCCAGCTCCAGGGCTCCAGGGCCCATCCTTCAACTGCCACTTCTCATCATACTGCAGGTGGCAGTTGTGACAATTAAGGGTGAATTGGGCAGAGAGCTGGGCACAGGGCCTGCCTCGTGGTAAGTACTGCACAAACGGTAATGTCAGCCTTTAATAATGTGGAAAATGCTCATTAAGGGAAAAGAGCCTGATGTAAAATTGAATATGGGGTGTGATCTCCACCATTTATGCTGCTTAGAGAACTGACTGAGAATTAGCCAAAGACTATCGATTGCCCGTGGGTTGTGGGATTAGGAATGATTTTTTTTACTTCTTCATAATTTGCTATTAGGCTTTTGTCTTTTTTCTTTCAGTTAGTATGCATTGCCTTTTCATTTTATTTTATTAGGTTTTTTAAACTCTAAAAAGTAATGCAAAAACAACTAACACACCTTGTAATACAACAAAAAAGCCATCAATAATCGCTTGCCCACCCAATCAATCCTACCCCACACTTTACCTTTTTAATCTGAGAAAACACATGTAGAGAAGGTAATTCATCTTAAAAACTGCTGTGCCGTGGGCGTATGGCCAGAGCTCTGCCTGCGGGGGCAGACCGGGGGATTCTCACTCTCAGCTGCTCTCTGGGGATGGTGCCCACCAAGGCAGACAGGGATTCCAGCCCAGGGGTCCGAGGGAACTCTCAGCCTAATGGGGCTTCGTGGCAAAGGCAGAGACAACCCCTGAGGGACACTGGCTCTCAGTCCTCCAGCCCACACATGGCTACGGAGCCCCTATTCTGTGCCAGGCCCCACTGGGAAGTTGTAGGAGAGACAGACAGACTCAGATCCCTGCAGTGTTGAGCCTGTAGTGAAAGTCAGCGACATCTAAATAAAGATTGTATCAGATGGTCTAAGTGCAAGAAAGAGAAAAGGAGAAAGATATGGTGGGCTGAAGAGTGTCCCCCGAAAGTTCATGTTCATCTGTAACTTCAGATTGTGACCTTATTTGGAAATAGGATCTTGGCAATGTAATTAATGGAGATGATGTCATCATACTGGATTGGGGGGACCCACACCTAAAGAGAGTGTCCTCACAAGAAACAGAAAAGCGAGATGGAGAAGAAGTAGAGGCAGGGGCTGGAGCGATGCAGCCACCAGCCGAGGTATGCCAGGAGCCACCAGAAGTCAGACGAAGCAAGCCAGCGTTTTCCCCAGGAGCTTGGACAGGGAGCACAGCTCTGCTGACACCCTGACTTCCCCCTTACGGCCTCCAGAACTATGAGAGAATAAATTTCTGTTGTTTTAAGCCACCAAGTTTGTGGTAACGTGTTACAGCAACCCCAGAAAATTAGCACAAAGGGTAAGAGAACTGCAGGGCCCAGGGCAGGGTGGTGCTATTCTATAGAGGGAGGTTGGGGAAGTCCTCACCAAAAAGACACCCTTGAGCAGAGTTACTGGAGGAGACAGTCATGCCAGGAAAACGGCATTCTTCGAACAGCCATTGTAAAGGCCATGGAGGGAGGTGAGAGCATGAGAGAGAGTTAGGGAAAATCACCAGGCCAGGGAAGAGATGGCACAGGCCTGTGGGCCATGGTGAGGGCTTCCTTTGGCTTTGACCTTGGTGAGAGGGACAGCTCTGGAGGGTCTGAGCAGGTGAACACTCTCAGCTGCCCTGGGTTTCGAGAGGATCCCTCTGGCCTCGGTGGGACCCTGGTGGGGAATAAAGGTGGCATGGACCAGCTTGGCCTGGGCGTAGAGGTGAGACGTGATCGTGTTATGGATAGACGATGAAGCTAGAGCCCACAAGGACTGTGGATGGACAGGGCTTGGGTGTGAGAGAAACGGATGGGTCATGTGACTCCAAGGTTTTTACTTGATCTCCTGGCTAACTGAAGGTACCATTTACCCAAATGGAAAGACTGTATAAAGACCAGGCCTTGGGGGAGGGATCAGGAATTTTCTGCTTGCCTTGAGGTTGTGTGAGCTGACAGAAGCAGGTGTTAATACTTCTCTGGCCTTAAAACTTGCATGGAGACTCCAGACTTGAGTGTCTCAATTTTCACACATGGCTCTGGGCTTTAATCATGCTACAACATGGATGGATCTTGAGGACATGACAGGCTAAATGAATAAGCCTGTCTCAAGGAACACACACTATATGACTGCACTTATATGAAGCTCCTAGAGTAATCAAATTCTCAGTCAGTGACATGAAAACAGCAGTTAACCAGGGGCTGGGGGAGGAGGGAAGAAGAGTTGTTTAATGGGTGTGGAGTTTTAGTTTTGCACAGCAAAAAGTTCTAGAGATAGATGGTGTTGATAGATTTCACTACAATGTGAATATACTTAATGCCATTAAACTATACACTTAAAATGATTAAAATGGTAAATATTATGTTACATATATTTTACCATGATTAATAAAAGGAGTCCATGAGAGTGGAGCCCGAGGTTCTGAGGTTAAATCCTGACCCATTTCAGCTTTAGCATGCTGGATGGACTTGTATCTCTCTGAGGCTAAGCACAGCACTGTCATCTGTAAAATGGAACAATTGTGGCACGGACTTGAGAGGACTTCATGAAAAAGCAAACACATTTTAACACCATGGGCCACGTTCTGTTCTAAGAAAGTGATGTATTGACTAAGTGTATTATGTATTGGTTAAATGTATTTCTATGAAAGTGATGTATTGACTAAACCAATACACCCAGGAGGCAAGAGGAAGTATTATGCTCTCACACAGAAGAGGAAATAGGTAACAAGTCATAGAATGTCACTGCTTGTAACAAAGTCACTTAAAATTTGTCTTATTCCATTCAGGCTGCTATAAAAAAAAATAATTGAAGCTGGGTGCCAGTTGTAGTTCCAGCTACTCTGGAGGCTGAGGGGGGAGGATTGCTCGAGCCCAGGAGTTGTAGGCCAGTCTGGGAACATATCCCATTTCTAAAATAAGCCAATGTATTTCTGCAGCAGTACTATCCGATAGAAATACAATGAGAACATCATACGCAATTTTAAATTTTCTAGTAGCTACAATTTAAAGAGCAAAAGAGGAACAGGTGCAATTAATTTTGAAAATGTATTTAATTTAATTTAATATATATAAAATATTATCATCTCTACATGTAGTCAATATAAAAAATTAATGAGTGAAAAAGTATTTAAGAAACAACAAATTTAATTCTCAAAGTCCCTAATCAAGGCACTGGCAGATTTAGTGTCTGGTGACAGTTTCTAGTTCCTAGATGGCTGTCTTTTTGCTGTCACCTCACATGGCAGGAAGGACAAGGGATCTCCCTGATGTCTCTTTTATAAGGGCACTAATTCCGTTCATGAGGGACTCCACCCTCATAATCACCTCCCAGCAGCCTCGCAGTGCTTGTAAAATACCATCACCGTGGAGATTAGGATTTTAACGTATGAATCATATGTTTCTTAGAGGCACACAAATATTTAGACCACAGCCAGGATCCAGGAAGTGTATAAATCAGTGGGGTTTAATGTTCTCTTTCCAGACCATCTAACTGGGATTCAGAGAGGAAGGACTTCTCAAGGTCACTCAGCAAGTCAGCAGTTGGAAACAGAGCCAGACCCACCCTCTTCTCACCCTCTTGCCTCCCAGCAAATGATCTTCCCCTAACCCCACATTCTCTTTCATACCTGGGGTGGGGGAGAGGGAGGGGCATGACCAAAGGACAGACAGCTTCTCAATAGTTGGCAAATGCCAGAAGGTCTCAGAGCACAGCCAAGAGACGTGCTCTCCAAGGGAAAGCCTTCTTTTAACCTTTGTGGAAACTTTATTAAGGTCAATGTCCCTGTCTTTGTCAAGACTCAGTAGGTTGCAAGTGAATCTTTTGTGCCCGTTATAGAATTCTCACAAAGCCACAAAATTAGATGTCATGCTTCTTCTCTAGGCAAAAATTTTCCCACCTGTGAAAAATTGGAATCTTTGTCTGTATACATTCTGAGAATTTTGAAGAACGTGTACCACCATGATATGATAAATAGACATCTAAAAATTTTTCATAAATTTAAATAATTCTGAACAATATATTTCTAAAGCAGTACTATCCAATAGAAATACAATGAGAATGTCATATGCAATTTTAAATTTTCTGGTAGCCACAATTTAAAGAGTAAAAGAGGAACAGATGAAATTAATTTTAATAATATATCTTATTTAATTCAATATATTCAAAATATTATCATTTCTACATGTGGTCAATATAAAAAAATATTAATGAGCTACTTTACATTCTTTTTTCATACTAAGTCTTTGAAATCCAGTGTGCATTTGACACTTATAGCACATCTCAATTTTGACTAGCTGCATTTCAAGTGCTCGGTAGCCACCTGTGGCTAGTGGCTATCATGTTGGACAGTGCAATTCTGTAGTATTGTAAAAATGCTTTAACTCTACGTTGTCAAAACCTTGGAGTTCAGATTTAACTTATTTAAAGATATCTGCCATGTAGCTTAATTGGCAAAGCCAGTCCTTATTGTCAAATCCATCAGGCAAATCCAACTTACTGGCAGCAAAGTCTGACTTTATTTTAAAATTTAAGTTGATGTGTTAACACGCAAGCTCTGTTAACCTTCTCATTCCTGAAATCAAATTTTAAGAGAGATGGATGATTGCACATGTGGATGGATGAATGAAAGGTTGGAGAGAGAGAAGATGACAGTGGATAAATAGATAAGAGAAAGACAGAGAGAGAGAGAGAGAGAGAGAGAGAGAACTGAGTTGTGCCCTTCTTGCATGTGTTTGATGCCTGCACGAAATAAGATACTGCCACCATCAATATTTCTCATAGAAGCTCCTTTGCTTGGCACTCTCTTTGTTCAATGCCCCAGAGGCTGGATTCAGGATGAAGGATAAGAATGGCTTTCTTTCAGGAAGCAGGAACAGAAGGAGAGGAAGGCTGACAGCCCATATACATCACATGGGTCACTTTTTGAAGAGTGCTTACAGATGTTGACAAGGTGAGATGTTGAGAAGCTATCCTCACCCTCAAAAGTCTCCATTCAGCCCAGAGGAGTGCATACTCAGCTTGCAGACTATTGGGCTAGATCAGCCCTCAGGGCTCCTTGAGTTATAACAGCTGCCCAGGGAAAGATGGAAGGACAGTCCAACTTCTATTGACAACTTAGGGCAGTGCATGAAGGCCCAGGATCTGAAGACAAAATCTCAGTGTTGTCACTTCCCAGCAATGTGAATGTGGACAAGACACTTCACCTCCTGCCTTTCACTTTCCTCATACATAAAATGGGATGATCAATACCCTCACTCGTAGCGCCTTTATAAGGAATAAGTAAGGTAGCACACAAAGCACATGAATTCTGCATTCCAGGAAGCACTTCAGAAGTGTTGGTGTCATTCACATCATCCCAAGATCCATTATAAATCAGAACCAAGGGAATCTGGGAGAAGCTAATGTTGGAGCTACTCTAGACTTTGCCAATTTGATAATATCAGGTATAAGAAAAGGATACTTTATTTATTCACCTAACCTTTAACTTCACCATTTGACAAATGAGGAAACTGAGGCTCAGAGAACTGAGCATCTTACAGGTGCCAGAGAGTGACCTGGAAGACTTATGCCACTATCCCACTTGATTCTCACAGCACTTTTGGAAGTAGGTGTTACTGCCCCATTTTGAAGATGGATAGACTAAGACAAGGAGAATTTTTGCATTGTGGTTATCTTCCCCAAGATGGATTCAGGTGGCTGTGATGAGATATAAAGAGCTTTGCTCCTATCTTAGTCCATTTCTGCTGCTATAACAGAATACTGCAGACTGGGTAATTTATAAAGAACAGAAATTTATTTCTCACAGTTCTGGAGGCTGGGAAGTCCAAAACCAAGATGCTGGCAGATTTGTTGTCTGGTAAGGTTCTGGTCTCTGCTTCTAGCATTGCTCCTTGAATGCTGAGTCCTCCAAAAGGGAGGAACAGTTTGTCCTCGAGTGGCAGAAGGTGGAAGGACAAAAGGATTGGACTCCATCCCTTTAATTAGGACAACTAATCACCTTAATGAGGGCAGAGTCTTCATGACTCAATCACCTTCCAAAGGCCACACCTGCCAATACTGTACACTGGGGGTTAAGTTTCAACATGAGTGTCGGAGGGGACAAAATCATTCAAACTATAGCTATCCTCCTTCTGCACCCACCTTCATTGCATTTGAACTTGGAGTTTACAGAAATTTGCTTATAGGCATCATTTGTGAGCATGTGCATCACAACAACTTTGGAGGAAGTTATGTTTTGTAGATGAAAATAGTGCGATTCAGAGAAGAAAAGAAACATACCCAGGTTCATATCCACGTAGTAGCACTTTCATTTCCAATAAAGCATATATTGGAAAAGTCCATGGTTTTCAGCATCCCTTCTCTCTGTTCACAAAGCCAGTCTCTTTCTGCAGATGCCTCCTGAGTTGGCAGTGCCCTCCAGACCCCACCCCCTGGCCCATCTTCCTCCAGTCCTGGACCATAAGCCCTCCAAGCCCTGGTCCAAGCCAGTGCTCTGCGGAAGCTTCTGGGTGCAGTGGGGTGGCTAATGAAGTAGAAAATGCAATTTGCCATGTAAATGAACAAGCTGACAGACCAGGCTGGTCCTGCCTTAAGCCTCCTGCTTAAGATGGAAACTCCCTTCCCCACTGATAATCACCAGCTGTTGTAGAATCACAGAGCCAGGCCTCACTGTTGCTTGGGAACCAACCACACCACCTTGCTGGAAGCTGGCACTGCCCAGACATGAAGCTGGAAGGACGGCAATGCCAACGGCTTCGCTGAGGCCTCACAGAGCAGGGGTCTCATTTACTAAGTTTCTACTACGCAAACCGAGAATGAAAAAGCCACAAATCATGCGGGTGGAACAGTACGTCTAGGCTAAGGAAGAGAGGCCATGAAAACTTGCCTGAGATATGAACACAGAAAGCATAAAACCAGAAAAAAAAATAATTATAACAACAGCAACCGTAATAGTGACTCCCATGGATTAGCTCACTTTTGTGAAAAATGTACAAGTAATTGTGTATTTCCAATTTAGCAAACAAAAACACTAAAATTCAGACAGGTGGAGTGATGTGCAGTTCACAATTGGTGCTGGTGTGGCTTAGATTTGAAATCGGGTCCTTCTCGCTCAGGAGTCTCTGCTCCCAGCACCCTGTGAGGCCTGCTGTATGCATTAAGACAGTGTCGGGACATCAGGGATGGCTTCCCCTGTGACTGATGCAGAGCAGAAAGGGCCTTAGCTGGCCCAGTTGGGCGTAACAGGGTGATCACAGCAGCTGACATTGTCCTGGCTGGTTCTGGACCCCGAGGGAGCCTGAAACTGGGTCCCTCCTTCTCTATAAAGAGGATTCCAACAGGGTCCCCTGTTCTGAGAAGCTCCTCTGACCTGCACCAATGGTTCAGGTGCCTCATGCTGTGACCACCTGCTGGGCTGCCCTCTGCCCACTTCTCCAGCCCCCTCACCCTCTCCCTCACCAGTTCCTGGGATCTGGCCCGGAAACATCCCTCCCTTTGTTGAATAAATGTGAACGGGTTTCCCAACAGGGCAGAAAAGGATTATAAGGATGGCACCATCTTCCTAGGCTGGCCATTCCACCTGGGGACCCTGCTGTCTTCAGTGCCACCAGCAGCCCCCACAGTGAGGCCACAGCAAGCTTCTACGTCCTTCTCTCATCTCCATGCTGCCCTTCCTTACTTGCTACATCTCCCTTTTCCCAGCCTTACCTTTCCTGCAAGCCTGTGATGTGCCTCAAAGAGTTTCTTATTTATGCATGCATGTGTGCACTCGTTTGTAGCTTTTATACAAAAATGCATCAAGCCCCACTCTGGGCCAGGCACTGTGCTGGGGCCGGGATGCAGCAGACACCAACAGGCATGGCCCACCCCTGTGGAGCTTTACTCAGGTGCAAGAGAAAGACATGAAATAGAGAAGCAACGGATTCCTGAAAGAGGTGGCTGGCTCCTTTTGACAGATGTGGACAAGGACTACAGAGGCAGGTGGGGACATTAAGCAGGAACAGCAAGGAGGAGCAGGAGATTAAGGGACTGACCAAGTTGGGAGAGACAGTCCTGTCTAGACCCAGGCATTAACACGCAGTGTGAACCTGAGACAGTCCAGCCTCTCCCTGTACTTCGGTTTTCTTATGTCTTAGCAGACTGTGTTGTACTCTGCACCCCAGAGCTGGTTCTCCATCATCCTAGTGCATCGTTGTAATTGCTGGCATAGGAAAAATGCCTTATTAGAAGAGGAACTATTGTTACTTCTGGCTCTTCACAGGCATCTTGCTAGGAACTTCATTCACTTTGTTCTAGTTAAGCCTCATGGCTACTCTGTGAGGTGAGCACTGTTTTTATCCCATCTCACCAGTGAGAGAGCTGTTCAGGGGCTGGGCTGGGATGGCATCCCAGGTCTGTACAACCTGAAGCCCACGCAGCTCCCACCATGCCCCCCAACCTCTCTATGGCTGTGAAAGGCAAGGCTCTTCCAAGGTCTATCTGCCACCTCCCCACAGGTGCACATAGCTTTGGAGGGTTTCCAGTTTGGGGCACATGCTATGTGGGCTCTAGAACCAGACAGACCTCAGTCAAACCCCAGCCCTTCCATACCCTATCCTAAGAACTCTAGGCAGGAGAAGACGTTTGTTTCTCCAATCCTCAGTTTCCTCAACAGTACCGTTGGGCAGTGACATGCAACTCCAGGAAATTATTAGTCCAACGATCCTGACCAGTAATCAGGTATGTTGCTAAACATACAGCTCCTATTTTGTGATCTCACACACCATGTTTATATATAATCTGGACTTACAGTTGTTAAAAATTGTGACGGGTTTGAGGTTTTACCATATTTGCAAGCAAACTAGTTAGCCTGGCACAGTTTCCTGGGTGCTGCGGAAGACACACAACTCCTAGATCAGTAGCACAGGACAAATTATTACTCAGGCAATGGGCACGTAATCCAAGTATCATCATTTTTGCATCATTTCCTGATTCCCACAGAGCAAAGTAAAGAGGGCCAGGAGACACCTGCACCCACAGTGGGGTGCATTCCAGTAGAGGAACTCCAAACCTAGGGAACCTGAATCTTTTATAATAGTCGCTAAGCCTGTCTGCCATTTACTCCAGAGAGAAACACTATCTATCTCTTGCCTAGACTGTTTGCTACACAGATGTTCTCAGAAGGCCAACAGGCAAGTTAAGAAGCTTGAAGGTCCAGTACCTGAACTTTCCTTGACAAAAAGTTTTCGTTTCCATGCCAACTTTTGTCAGCATCACAGGATGCATAAGGGCAAATCTTGCTATTATTGTGATTATCACATTATGAGACCACATCTGTACCTGGAATGTAAAGTGAGGTGATTTGTCACATCTGTTTTGGTTCTTTTTAAACCACTTCCAAATTGGCGGCAATTTTGAACAGGGGAAGTGACGTGGCTGAGGTCACATAGTTAACGAATGATGGAGCCGGGAACAGAATCCCAGTTTCTGCTCCAGCTCAAGTTCACAAGATGATAATTGATACTGCTTCTAAACCTGGAGTTCTCAGGCATTTTCCTGTCCCAACAACTGAGATTCCTTCCTTCCCTCCTTCACGTCTTCCCCTCTTCCATCTCTTCCTTTCTTCCTTCCTTCCATAAATATGTTAGACACTGTTCTGAGAATGCAGGTGTGGTTTCTGCCCTCGTGACAATGACAGCCACAGTTCCATTATGAGCAGTTGCTTCCTGAATCAGGGTAGGTTAAGGGAAGTCTGTTTGAAAAAGATTTTCCATCAGCCCATTCCATGGTGATAACAAAGTATCCCTTTTTCTCTCCGGACCTTTTGAGAATCCGAATTCTCTGTATGTCGCTGGAGAAAAGAAGACCCTCCCTAGACCATCACAGAACAACTCAAAGGCAGTGGGAAAGAGTGCAGAGGAGGTGTCCACGTGCCAAGGCACACAGAGCCTGCGAGCGCCTTTACAGAGGGGAACATTTTCTCAAATACTCTTTACCCAGTATCACCCTGTTCATGCTTCAGGTATAAATCTTCCCATATCTTATCTAATTTTCTTCAAACCACTTTCTTTTTCTTCTTGTTTGATAGCTTCCCATAACTGTCATCTTAATAGCTAATACTTACTTCCATAACAACTGTGGTAGAGCGCTGTTCTAGGTTTGCTCATTTATTTGTTTTGGGGTTTTTTTTCCCCACTCGTTTCAAGTAGTTCACAAAACAACAACCCTAGAAGGTTAAGTATCATCATCATTGTCATCATTGTTATTAATACTATCACTACCTCCACGGCCAATATTGCTGCTTCTATTATTGTTCTATTAAGAACATGGACAGGTCCCCCACATGGTAAGAGACAGACCTGTCTCAGAGCCTGGGACTTTTCCCACCAAGCCACATTGCCTCTCTATAGTCATTCATTTCCTACAAACAATTATTCCCAGTGCACTAGCCTGGACTCCTTTGTAATGCGAATAATCAGCCTTATTGATCTGTTTCCTCAAGTGGCATTTCCTTGGAGTGTGACACAACCCATCTACATTTGTACTGGGCCATGGATCAATAACACTGGTGATGTCCAGGAACTCCGAGGGCTGGACAGGGGAGAAAGGGAATTGATGTTGCATTTGTATAAAGCGTGTTGGGATGTGTTCGATTCCATTGTGGCCACTTAGAGAAAGGTGACCTCCCAATCAAGCAACACTTCTTTTATTTCTGCTATTATTATTTACCTAGGCAATGAAGGGGATGCCTTGTGTATTCCCAGCACATTGCAACATGCTTGTAAAAGAGACATTATACAACAAAGTAAAGAATGTGTATCGATTTTGCCAGTTCTCCATTGTGTGTTCTTTGGCAAGCCATCTTTCTCACCAAGTCTCTGTAAGTCCAGGGACACCATGAATATCAGCCCTTGACGTGGGGCATTGGGCCAAACTCAATGCTGAGACACTCCCAGTGTCCTTTATGCACCCCCACTTGTTCACCTAGGGCCCCTCATTCCTTCATACAGTATCAGTTACATAGAGGATCTGCTGCCTGTAACAGAAGAATTGACCACAGTGGTGAAAAGAAATAGGATTTATGTATCTACCAATGCAAGAAGCCCAGTGGCAAGTAGTTGAGGGCCAATATGTGTTCTCAGTGCTGCTGGTGGGGACTCAAAGTCCACTCTCCTGATTTCCTGCCATTTGAGGGTATTGGCTTTTTCCTTGTGTTTGGTGCCTCATGGATGTAAGACGGCTACTGTGTGCACACCATAGGCAGAACATCAGCATTACAGGCAGGAGGAAAGAGTCAGGGCAGAAAGGCAAATGATTTTTTCTTCTTAAGATTTTGCTCTTTCATGTGGGAATGAAAACATTTCCTGAGGCTTCTGCCAACATCAAGTACTTATCCAGTACTGGCTGCAAGGGAAGCTGGGAGATAAAGCATTTGGCTCTCCAGCTTCTACAAGAGGAGACAAGGGAGAAGGTGGTTGGAATGGGTGATGTGTGAGCCAGTCTACGGGATTCAGCACACAGGGGCGATGGCCTCATATGGCCAGTTCCTGGGCTGGGAAGCAGTGAGAAACAGGCTGTACCTCTTCTCTGAGAGCTCCCAGATGAAAGAGAGGGATAGGCAAACAAACAACACAAACACAAGGCACCAAGAGCATGTTAGAAGTGGGAAGGACAGTGCAAATTTGAGGAGTGCTAAGTGGGGGCTGAGAACAGAACTGGGGCAGAACTCAAATTTCTAAATTTGAGGGCAGGAGATAGCACTTTAGTCTGTAGACTGGGTGGCTTACACAAAACCCAGAAATCTATTTCTCACAGTTCTGGAGGCTGGGAAGTCCAAGATCAAGGCACCTGCAGATCCCACGTCTGACAAGGGCCTGTTTCCTGGTTCTTCAACAGCCGTCTTCTCGCTGTGTCCCCACATGGCAAAAAGGACAAGGATCTCTCTAGGGCTCTTTTTATAAGGGCACTAATCCCACTCATGAGAGTCCCACTTTTATGGCTTAATCACCTCCCAAATGCCCCACCTCCAAATACCATCACCTTGGGGATTAAGTTTCAACATACGGATTTTAGGGGGATGCAAACATTCAGTTGGTATCAGTGCCATATTGAAATTCTGTGGCCATCCCCAGCTGGAGGTGGTAAAGCCTTAACATTCTTATCCTGTAGTCCCAGCTGTGCTGAGGAACAGTGTGTGTCCCACGCAGGTATCAAAATACAACCTTTAAAAACATTTACATTTTGTTTTTTTCTTATCACAAAAGTAAAAAAAAAAAAATCTTTATAAACACTTCTAAAAATACAGGAAAAAAATAACAGGAAAATAAATATAAACTTATCTCCATGCCAAGATTTTGATCTTTCCTTTCAGCTTTCATTTCATATAGGCTTTTCCAGGTACAATCGTCAAGAGATAAAAACAAATGTAATGGCTCACGCAGCTGAGGTTTCCTGGAGGAAGGATGGTCTAAACTCAGCCGACTCCACGTTTGCAGGTTGCTGTGGGTCTCTCCCCTCTCTCAGATCTGCTTTGCCTCCTTCTCACATGTGAGCTCTACCAGATGTATCCCATACCTACATCTGTGACCCCGAATGAAGAGACTGCTCACCCAAGGTCTTCCCCAGAGTCTCTGGTCTCATTTGGGACACATCCCTCTGGCAGAAAGTCTCAGGATCACTGGAGAATGGGGAAGCTGTAGGTCCCCTAGGGAAGGGTGCAAAATTAGGATTAAGCTAAATATATGGTAACATTTGTTAAATGAATTGAGACCATAAGAGAGTTTGGTTCACCTACATAATGTCACCTCACCCCCACCTCACCCCTCTGATAAACTCAACACAAAAGGACAGCATTTTGTTCCTTTTATTGATTACAGAACTGTGCCCAGAGAATCAGAGTGACGAGACCCGAATTTTTTCTGAATCCTTTCTCTCGGCTCACTCATCTAATCATCATTGATAAAATAAATTACCATATGAGGAAAGCAGAACAGAGCTTGGCATGAGGGGAGCTTTAGGTGAAAGTAAGCATTTCCCATTGCTGTGTTAGGATTATGATTATCTGCAATAGCAAGTATCAACTCATTCTGACTCAGTTCTTTGCTAAAGTACTTGGAAAGTGCCCCGTGAAGTCTAATATCGCTAGTGGACTTTTAGGCCCTGGGGCAGAATTCCTACACGGAAAGCTGTCATTTTAGCAACCTCAGCTCACCCTGCATACTTAGGAGGCCTACACATGCAGTTGTTTCAGACTTATTTAATTTTCATTTTAGAAGCAAAAGAGCTTCATACTAGTCAATTCTGAATCTCCTCCAGGAAATCTCAGGTCAAATGGAAGCCCACCAACAGAATACAATCTTGAAGTCACCAAGAATTTTTTAAAGTACTGTTCATTTTCTAAAAATATAAGCAATACGTTCTCACTGCAGAATTTTGGGAAGACACATAGAAATATGGAAAAGGAAATAAACATCACAAATGATTCCCACTCCTAGAAACGACCACTATTAATATTTCATTTGACTCCCTTAATGTTTATTTTTTCTTTTTCCTATGCATATGTCAATATTTTTAATTTTTTTCTTCCTCAAATTCTTTTATGAGTGAATCAAACTTTTACTACCTCATATAAATATTTATCACCTCTCTTGAAATTATTTATAATTCAATCTTATAAGACACTAGGAACATCCAAGAAGCATCCTTTGATACATTGACATAGAGAACTCCATCATTTCAAATGAAATTTTTTTTGCAGAGGCTATTATTATTTCATAAGCCATTAAGCCTTAAAATGTAAACTTTTCACATTTTTTTTCTTACTTAATAAGGAATTCTGGAAGGCAGACAATGGAGAACAGGAATGCTTCATCTGAGTACTAACACAGGCTAAAAGATCCAGTATAGCTTGTTCTCACTTTTTGTTTTGAAAGCATGTGCACAGGGGAGTCGGAACTGAAAATAAGTGTAGACATAAATCATCTATTTTACAATTCGAGGAAATGAGGTCCTGAGAGGGTAATGTGCATAGCGCGTTTCTAGCACTTACCTCAGCCAACGGTAATTTCTGGCTTGTGCATCTGTTTCTTGGATTAGATAGGGATCTTGGGGCAGGAACCATGTCGTTACCATAACAGGATTCCCCAGAGCTTATAAGATGCCAGGCATATAGAAGCTGCTCCAGAAATATTTACTGAACTCAACTCAGGTGTTAGAGGATTCCATCCAGTAGCTGATGACCACAGGAAACCAAGGCAGAGGCTCACGCTTTTCAGGGAATATGATAGATGAATGAAGGAAAAAGATGGAAAGAAGGAAAGAAGGAAGGAAGGGAGGAAGGGAGGAAGGGAGGGAGGGAGGGAGGGAGGAAAGAGGGAGGGAAAGAAATTATCAGGTAACGTATGTCTATGGAAAGAGCATGACACTTCAAAGTCAGAAGACCTGATTTATGCCACAGTTCTTCATTTCCTACCTGTGACCTCGGAGCCTCAGTTTCCTCTTCTCAACATGGGGTCATGATGCCAGTTCTTGAAGTTGTTCAAATTACCTGAGAGAATCCAGATTAATGCTTCTGGTGCAGAGTCAGGCATACACTAAAACTTGGTTGGACAATGACTGGCTGAACAGCACCCTGGAAAAGAAGCTAACGCCAATCTCTTCTGAAAGCCTAGGGCAGAGAAGGGTCTTGTCAAGTCCACTAGATTAACATCCGTAGGGAATCAGAGCCCCAGGTCAGGGGGCATCAAGCTCTTTGACCCCAAGGCAATGAGAGAGCTGCTTCCTCACTGGTCTTGGTCCACCCTCTCCTCCACGTGGTCGGTTGCTGCCAGTGCCAACACAGACCTCTCCACGTGGCTCTCGTGAGTAACCATCTTTACTGAGACACGCAGCATAAACCCACTCCTAAGCCTTATCAACCACCATCCCCCATTCTTTCCTCCTGCACTCCAAGGAAACTCAACTCTCCACGGGGGCAACTTCCTTGCATAGGGTTTTTCGCCACCTAGAATGGCCCTGTGGACTCTTCAGCCTGGTAAACTATTAAAATGAGAGGGTCACTCTCTTTCAAAGGCTATCAAGTGGCCCGTGCTGGGCTCCTTTGCCCCATTGCCAGCAATCAATCCTTCTAGACGTCACTGACATGGTCCCAACTGTATGGAGAGTTTCTAGATCCCCATCATCCCCAAATCCTTGGACAAAGCTTCCCAAAGCATTCACCTCATTGGACTAATGCTGGCGTGCGTACCTGTCTGCCTCTGCCAACAGACTGTAGCTTCCCCGAGGGCAGTGACTGAACCTTATCCCTCTTCCCATCCTCCACGCTCCGTGTGTGGCCCTGCTCATAGTGAGAACTCGAAAATAGTGGGGATGATTGGTATGGTGCGACTCACCCTCTCCCCCTAATAAGCCGTGCCCGGGCACTTCTGCTTCTCCCAATACAGGCACTCGCATTTTCAAGGCATTGCTCAGTATCGGGATAATCAATTCAGATTACCCATAATCTAGGGGCTCTGTTTTCTTAGGGCTTTATGAAAACATTGAAGATTAGTTGTGAATCAATTAACACCACCAAAAAAGTAAACTACATAAAGTTTACTTGAGCCTAATAATAGCTTCAGCGTGTAATACCGTTTGCAGATTTATTTTTCTTAACTCAAATCTCTTCTTATTAGAGAGTTGGTACCTTAAATTAAGTGTGACTGTGGAAATAGTCCAGTCCTTCTCTCTGGCCTCTCCTCCTCTTTTATCTTTCAGGTTCTGTTATTTTTGTTTCCTTTTTATGCCTCACAATGATTTGCAGAGTGGTAGTTAATTTGTTTGCATCTGGGGTGACATATACTGTGGAGAAAGCCAATTCCATCTGTTCACAACTGCTCAATACTTGAAATTTAACTGTGGCATCTCCATCCATTGAGCTGTAAAATCTTTGGCTACTATTACCATTCCTAACTGGCCATTGCACTAACCTGTGCAATGTTAGCACCCAAAGAACGTTCTCTTCTAACACCTGCAAGTTTAAGGAAGAGGGTAATGAGATGGAATCTGGACATGGTGTGTGTGGAAAGATTCAGAAGTTTCTACGGGGAGATTTCTACGGATTATTGAAAATGCAGTTGAGGATTCATTCATTTATTTCCTCATTCGTCTAGTAAACATGTTCTAAGTACCAATGAGGTTTCAAAAACAAAGAGGCATCAGGTATTTGAAGGAACAAATTACCACAGCTGGCGGCACCAGATTGGAGAGCTTTGTTAAAAGTTTCAAACACTGTGAGGTTTTCCACAACATCCTGGACCACTGGACTCTTCTTTTCCAAGGGTGCAAATGGCATGGAGGACACTGTCTAACCCTCCCGCCAGCCACCAGCAGGAACAAGGAGGGAATTGGAGAAAATGACTCCCCCTGGTCTGGTTGGGGAGCAGGCTGGGGGCAGGAAATTCCAGGCAGACAACTGAGGCAGGTGTATAACGGCTGTGGGAGGGAAATGTACAAGGAGCCAGAAGGTGATCTCCCAGAGCCTTTGCAGACAAACTTTGAGATCCTACAAATCTTTCACACAGAAAGACACACTCCCAGCCTCCTGCGGGAGTCGATTTCCAGTGTTCCTCTGGGAGGCAGGATCTGCAGTAAGACCAGCCAGGTGGGTAGAGGAGACACACCTGGAGAGCGAGGTCCTGGAGGGAGGGAACAGCCTGGGGGTGAGGGAGGAAAGAGACCTGTGCCCAAACCTGGGCCTGCACCTGCAGGGGTTTGCGTAGCACCGCAGTGCCCAGTGCCCCTCACCCACAGACGGAGCAGGGAAGGGGTGTCGGCCCCACTGCAGAGCTGTGGGTGATGGCTAAGGGCTCTGCTGTGTCTGCCAGCACCAGGAAGGGGAGTCCCCACTGTGGGCCCCAACCCTGCCAGCCAGCTTTGCCTCCTCAGGCAAGGCCCACCGACCCCTAGCCTCCCCTGAGCCCGGCTCCTTCCCAAGAGAATCTGCACCCCTGGCAAGGACACTGGTACCCACGCAGTCACCCAGGCTGGAGCTCAACTGCCCCATCTCACTGCTCCTTCAGCCCAACATCCAGTGTATCTTGTCGCCAGGGCCCAGTCAATTCTACACCAGAAACATCACCTCCATCCATCAGCTTTTCCCTCTCTGTTTTCCTGTTTGCTCTCTGAACCAGTGCCACAACCTCCTAATTGCTCGCTGCCTCTAGTATCTCCCTCTGATAAACACATCAGAGAAATTTTCTAGAGCGATCACCTCCAGACTGTAAGACCCTCTTGAGCCCCCTCTGCAGCGGTTAAGAGTGTGGGCACTGGAGTCAAAGCCCTCAACTTTGACCCTCCTTCCTCTATGATTAGAGACAATGGTGCCTCAGTTTCCTCCTCTTGGGATGAAGGATGAGAAAAAGCTACCACTGCTCCTAGAAATATGTGACTGAAATTGCTTGGAGGCCTCTTGTGTGTAGAAAGTGCTTAGTAAATGTCAGCATTACGATCATAGTACAGTTAAACTCCACGGCAGCCTGAGCTCAGGCCCTCCCCTGTCCACGTGTCCTGTTTTCTAACCACTTCGGCCTCTGTGCCATGTCCCAGAGGTAGCGTGCCTGCGTGCACTTCCCTAACCTTTCATTCTGTCCCTCCTCTTTGAACACCACCGCAGTGCTTACCTTTGCAGACTATTTTTCCGTCTCTCGCGTGCCTAACTCCTGTTGCCTTTCAGCTCTGCGGTTTTATTGCCATCCCTACTCCCCTCGTCAAACAGCACTTTATTTACACTGATCTTCAGCCTGGGCTTAAGGCCATCCGATGACACACGGAAATTTACATATTTGCTTCCTCACTAGGCCGGGAACTCTTTGATGGGAGAGATGTGTGCTCCCACTTATTTAACTATCTCCAACCTCCAAAAAGGTGTCTCGTGGGGGGCGAGCAGCATGTGATCCCATAGATTGGTAAGATCATACTGTCGACTTTCAATAATGCAGTAAGCACGTCTTGTTATTCTGATGCTTTCACATCTGGGGCCTCGCTGGTACGGAAGATGTAACCACAGAGCCAGTGCACACTGGTTTAACTTTGTCAATAATGGGATGATGAATTGTTTTTCAGCTGCAGTGAACCCCAGGCTGCAAATCACATAACATGAGCGTGTGCAGATGGACCAAGCATGCCCTATTATGGACTCCAGAGCCAGCTGGAACCAAAAAGTAAATCACATACAGAACCTAAGTACTCTACCGAGGAGCAGGGGCCAACTTAAGAAGTGAGGAAAACCCTATTTTGGTGCAGTATGAACTTAGGAGCCAAGGACCCAGCACCACCTCTCTGCACAACCCAATCAAATGATGCCTCCTTGTGTTTTCCTGTTTCCCTCATAGTTATTCTCTTCCTGTAAAACTTGCCACCAGATCCCAGCTCCGGGAAACAGAGTTGAGCTTTGCTGCCTGTCTCCTTGCTGGTTGACCTTGCAATAAAGCTTTTTCTTCTCTCAAAGGCAGCTGCCACAGTGCCGGCTTCTGTGCAAGGCAGGCAGCAAGCCGTTGCTCGGTACCAGAGGGACTGCCCCTCCCAGGGTGGGCCAATTCCTGCAGACAGTAAATGACTGTATACACTGACCAATCTAGAGCCCACACCCCCACCTCCTCTATCGGGCGGGCCCTCACACTTGGGGCCACTCTTCCCCTGCCCTAATCACCCCAGGGCCAGGGCCAGACAATTAGGGGCAGACCCTGTTCTCCAAAGCCCACTGAAAGTATCCAAACTATCCAATCCCAGGCCTGCTGACCGTTCCTCCCCACGGAGACCACAGTGCAGGCCCCGCCCCGCGTGCCCTCTGCCTCCTGCCTGACCCTGGGCCTCCCCAGTGGCCCTGCATGGCGTGCTGTGCCCTTTCCTTTTGGGAACTGGTAATGGCAAGTTGTCTTTTCAATGGCAATCACCGTCTGATCTGTGGCCTCACCATACGCGAATAATAAGAAGATTAATACTAAAACCTACATTTTAAAACATCAAGCATCACTGAGTTTCCTCAGCTGTAAAATGGGATAATAACAGGAGCTACCTCGCCGGTGATTGTGAGGATTAAATGAGCTAATAAATGTAAAAATGATTAGAAATATGCACAGCATATCTTTGGGGCTATATAAACATGTGTTCTTCCTATCGTTGTTTTATCGTGGTGCGAGAATGAGATAAGACAAACCCGCAGAGGGAGGCGGCAGGAAAGCTGTGCAACTCAGAACGAGAGGAGAGAGGTGCCCAGCCCACGAGGGAGGCCAGGGACCGAGCAGACCGGTGGTGGTGAGAAAGTCCCCATGGTGGGGAACGCACATCCGAATTTCTACGTCTGATATTCACTTTGAGATTGTGTCCCATTCGCCACTGTAGTCACATTCCTCTCAGTCCCCACCTCCCTGAGCTCACAGAAGCTTGTTACAGAGGAGGGAGTAAGGAGCCAGAGAGAACCGTAAGAATGTTCAAGACTCTGCTATCATTAGTCACATTCCCTTAACCTCCCTCCTCCAGCCTCCTCCATAGGAAAGAATCCCAGCTCCATCCTGTTTTGAGCAGCTCTTTAAATGGTGTCATTTTCCACTTCATCAGGACATACAACGGTAGTGTCTGGGGCCTGGCTGAGCCCGGAGACTCACCAGCCCGCCCTGCAGGGCTCAGGTGTGGGCTCTTCCCTTTGGGGAGTGCTGAGAACACCACTCAGCCAGGAAGGGCGAGGAGAAGGTGTCTCGAGGGCAGAAACCCACACACCAGTAAGAGCTCACTTTATGGCGGCTCCGATGCATTAGCTGAGAGGTGAAGAGGCCACCCAGCCTACAAGGAAGAAATTTGGAACGTCCCAACAGGGTCATGCAGGCTGGGGAGAGAACCCAAGTTTCCCCGAAGGGGCCAGCCCTGTCGTGGGCGCACAGAGAAATATTGGAGGTTTCCTGGCGGGGAGCCAGAGCCCTCCCTGGGCCACTTAGCATTTTGCAAACCTCACACTTCAGGGCTCACCAAATCCTTCGGACACAAGGGCCAGGATTCCCCCATGTATCAGATGGAAAACCTAGAGCTCGTAGAGCCAGCAGCTTGCCCAAGGTCATCTAACAGATTAGAAACCCAACCAAAAGCTGACCCAACAGACACCAATCTACTAGAATAAAGCTCTATAAGCCCCTCAGAGTTGGGCATTTCCCTGTTGGTGACGAATCTCATTTTAAAGCCAAGTTTAAATGGACCCATGGATAAGCTTATGATTCCCAAAGTGTGTTTCTCATCCCCTAGTTCCACGGGATTTAAAACGGAACAAACTCCCTCTTTTGTTTTAATGTCCCTCCTGCAGAAAATGTTCATTGAGAATGTGGCTTGAAGTCATTCAGCCAAATAATCGGACCTTTCTTCTCCCTCTTATAATCAGGACACAGGAAGCACCATCTCCAACTCGGTATCCCAGATATTGAGAACTCAGCCAACATCAAGAAGAGAATTCCCAAAATGGTGAGCTTGGTGGGGCTTCTACTTCTAAGCTTCATGAAAAGAAACTGTACTTGTTCTCTCTTTCTTTCTCTCTCTCTTTCTTTTTCTTTGTTTAAAGACAGGGCCTCACTCTGTCACCCAGGCTGGCTCATAGCTCACTGCAACCTGGAACTCCTGGGCTTGAGCAATCCTACCACTTCAGCCTCCCAAATATCTGGGATGACAGGAGTACACCACCATGCCCAGCTAATTTTGTGTGTGTGTGTGTGTGTGTGTGTGTGTGTACAGATGGGGTCTTGCGATGTTGCCCAGGCTCAAGTGACCCTCGTGCCTCAGCCACCCAAAGTGCTGGGATTACAGGTGTGAGCCACTGCACTTGGCCTGTACTTATTTTCTTATTCAAAAGACCTTTATTGAGTAGCCAACAGGCACTTGGAGTCAGAATGAGGGTGGGGTTAGTAGTAATGTAAACATGAATCAGCTCCTTGTCCAAACCTCAAGCAGCTCCTAGTTAGTAGGTATCTCTACTCTGGTAGAGATAATGAACTGTGTTATAGATAAATGCTGTGCTATAAGAAAAGCACAGTTGGAGTACTGTGAGTTGCCAAAGGAAGGAGGACGAGTTTTTAGCTGGGAAACTCAGGGAAGGCTTCCTGGAGGGGGAGGCATCATGATCAATTGAGTCATTGTTCAGCGTGTATGTACCCTCCTTCCCCTCCTCCTGGGAGCACTGACGTTAGTCTGAGCCATGTGACTTGCTTTGGCCCATAGGTTGTTAGTGACCACAATAGAAGACAGAGTCGAATGTGCTTGCACAGTGGGACTTTTTTCCCCTATGCTACTGTCCTCACCATGGTAAAAGTCAGTCCTGTTACAGGGAGAACGAAAGATGCTTGGAACAGACCTGACCCCAACCTACTGCTCAGAGCCAAGCCCAGCTGAGCCCCACTTGGATGGGCTGGTCTCCAGTCCCCTGCAGAAATACGAGCAGGAATGAATGTGGGATGGACCGCTGAGCTTCAGGGTGGTTGTGTTATGCGGCATTTTTGTGGCCACTGCTGTCTAATACAGATGTTAAGTTGTGTTTTGAAAACAGGATAAGATTTGGGTTTGGAGAAGGTACAGGACTTTCTAGATGGAAACAGAAAGATAAAGACAAGAAAGTGGGGAGTTCAGGCCTGTGAGAAAATAGCAGATGTCCTGCAGACGATCCAGCAGGACCGAGGGCTGATGCATTGGAGGTATTATGCTCCAGATGTTTTAGGAGCTCCATTGCTAGTCTGAGAAACCTGGGCTTTATCCTAAAGAGGATTGTATAGGCAAAATAATACCCCTGAGATGTCTACTTCCTACTTCTCAGAACCTGTGAATATGCCGCCTTACATAGCAAAAGAGACTTTGTAGGTTTGATAAAGTTAAGGATCTTGAGATGGGGAGATTGTCCTGGATTAGCCAGGTGGGCAAATGTCATCACAGGAGCTTACAGGAGGGAGACAGGAGGGTCAGAGTCAGAGAAGGCGATGTGACAACAGAAGCAGAGGTAGGAATAATGCAGCTAAGGACCAAGGAATGCAGGTAACTTCTAGGAGCTGGAAAAGATGAGAAACAAACTGTCCCCTAGAGCCTCCAGAAAGGAAAGCAGTCCTACCTACACCTTGATTTTAGCCCCATACAACCTTTCTGGACTTCTGACCTCCAAAACTATGCAATAATAAATTTGTGTTGCTTTAAGCCTCTAAGTGTATAGCAGTTTGTTACAGCAGCAAATGGAAACCAGCAGAGGATGGATCCCCGTGGGAGACTGTACGCACTGGAAGAACGTGTTTGGAACTGTATTTGGGAAAGATCACGTTACCATATCAGCATATGCCACGTTTATTATAACACAAGAATAATTATAGCTAATGCTTATTGAGCACTTACTATTTTCCAGGCACTTTCCCAAGAGCTTTGCTGGTATTAGCTCACAACGTCTCCACAGCATGGGAACTGCGACTGCATCTCACAGACGAGGAGCCCATGGCACAGAGAGCTGGAACAACTTGCCCAAGGGCACAAGTCTAACTATAAACAATTTAGAAACTGAAGTTCAGCGAGGGGAAAGGAATTGGTAGGGGAGGCAGAGGAGGCACAGCCAGAGATTGGGAGGCCCGGTCAAGTGCTCCTTGCACTGTACCACAGGAGGCCACTGTGGATGGTGACATAAAGAAGGAGAGAAGGTGACAGTCATAGCAGCAGGTCCACTGTAGGGCGCATGGGTGATTCCTCGGCAGTACGTACCCTCCAGCCGTGAAACTCCGTCTCCAAAACTGGTACGACCAGAAGAAGCCTGGAAGGTTGGTGAGTACCGGGGCTGTGTGAAGCTCTATGAAAAGGTTTATCATTGTTTCAAGGAGATGGGACACAGTGAGAGGCAGAAATAAAAGCAGGCGACGAGAATGGGGTGGGGAGAAGGCAGAACAGCCTCTGGCTCTAAGTGACTCCGGGTGCATGAGAGGACGGCCTGCCTGGGTGGAAACGCACGGGAAGGTGCTCCTCTGGGCGGATGCAGTCTTTGCAGAAGCTTCCAGGCCTCCTCTGCCCCATCAGGGGCTCTGTGGGCACGCACTGCACAGCTGTATTCCACAGCCCTGCTGCAGGGGTGAGCTACAGCAGTCCTGCCTGGTTTCTGTTGGTGATAGTGTTTCTTTGCTTTTAATAATCTTTTTATTTTAGAATAGTTTTAGATTCGCAGAAAAGTCCCAAGAGTTCCCATATACCAGACATCCAGGTTCTCCTATCATCAACATCTTACATTACTAGGGGACATTTGTCACAACTAGTTAACATTACTGTTAGCTCAGCTCCACACATTATCTGGATTTCATGATGCTGTTTGTATTTAACTTGCTCTTTTTCTTCTGATTATAAAAGCTTTTCAAGCTCAATGGGGAAACTTTAGAAAATTCAAGAAAAGGTATAAGAATGAAAACGAAAGTCACTCATGATCCTACACCCTGGTATCATTGCTGGTTATGTTTTAGTGTTTTCTTCCCATGTTTTTTCCTCCATACTTGAATATACATTTATAATATATTTGGGAAGATATATTATACACAATTATGACACGGGTGTATTTTTATGGCATATAATAGTATTCTGAATGGCTGTATAATAGCTGATCTTTTTAATATAACTTATAATATCTTTATTATTAGATATTTTTTACTATTTTAAAAACCATTGTGATGTATGCCTCTGTATCTTTGGCTATTTTCTTGTAGTGATATTTTAGAATTGGATTTACTATGAACAGTACGAAAGCCTTTAAAACCCTTGCCATATTATTATATTCCCACCAAAAGAGTTAAGTATTCCATTTATTTACTCTTGATTAATATGCTAATTTGATGGGTTTCATTCTTGCTTTAATTTATCTTCCTTTCAATCTGATATGGTTAATATTTTTCATAACATGCATTCTGTTTTATATAAATTATCTCTGTTCAATCTATTTTTCTCTGAGATGTTTTTCCTTATTAATTTACATACATTATTTATACCCTGACTAATAGCCCTTTCTCTGAATATATACATTCATATATCTATAAAAGAATTTATTAGTGAAAGGCCTTGTTTTATTTGTTTCTATGTGCTCAGAATCTAGCATTATTCTTGGCATGTAGTTAGCTTTTAATTTGCCTTTGAGAGGCAATATGGTATAGAGGTTAAGGGTGTCGACTCTAGAACCAGACTGCTCAGATTTGGATCTCAGCTTCATTGCTTACTGGCTGTGAGAGTTATCTGACTTCTCTGTATCTCATTTTGTGTCTGCAACATGGAGATAGCAATATATCTGGCTCTGGTCTGTTGTGAAGATTAAATGCATTATTGTATTTGGCCAATCTCTTTGCCTTTTGTATCAGTTAGTTTCTGCTGTATAATAAATCACCCCAAACTTGGTGGTATAAAACAACAATTATTGCTGTAGTGCTGTAGGTTGGCAATTTGGAACTGGGCTTAGCTGGGCAGTTCTCTTGCTTGGCAGCAGAATGGAGCCAGCTGATCTGGCTGGACGTGTTTGCAGCTGTGCACAGCTGTTCTCCTGGCTGGCAGCTGGCTGGTCAAGGAGCGCCTTAGTTTGGATGGTTCATCTCTGTCCCATGTGGTCTCTCATCCTCCAGGAAGCCCTACACTTATTCACACGGTGGCACCAGCATGTGCTTGATTCGTGCTTGCCACTGCCCTGTCAGCCAAAGCGGGTCCAGGGCCAGTGTGGGAGGCAGGAGCAAAGGAGGTGCATCCAGTTAGGACAACACAGAGGCGTGGACAAGTTCACCATGGCTACGATCAATCCTCCACCCTCTGCTTGGCTCCAGACTTTTATTGACAAGTCTAACCTCACATTTGTCAGAGGATACAGGGGTCTAGATAGAGGAAGTGGCATTGTGATTCTCTTTCTGCATAGACAGCGTAAGATTAGAAGTACAGGATCTACACCTATATTGCCTGGCTTCAAATCTTAGTCCTGCCACATATTACCTGTATAACCTTATCTGTGCAATCACTTAACTCCTTGGGAGGTTAGTTTCACCATTTGCAAAATGAAGGATAATAGTACCTACTTCACTGAGTTGCTGAGAGAATGAATGAGATCACTCATGCAAATAATTTAACATTGACCTGGCCACAGCACAGTGAGCAGATGTGCCCTGACAAGCAGCAAGTGCCAGATCAGATGGGACCTTGTAGGTCAAAGGCTTTTGAGACAATCAGACACATTCTTTTAATGTCCAGGCTCTATTTCCTATGTGCTGTGTGACCTCAGGCACATTACTCAATCTCTCTGCTCCTCAGTGTCCCCTTTATAAATAGCTGGTGGAACATGGCAGCGTCTAGAGGCCTTGCAGTGGACAGCCAGCAGGGTTTCTCATGCAGCCCATATGGTTTTGCCAGTCATGCACTTTGCAGCTCCACTGGCACCACTCACAGCAGTACAGGGAGGATGATGCCCCTGGAGTGTGTGTGCAACATAGAAGCCTGGTTGCCTGGCCCAGTACTTTCCAGCTCTGCTTCTGCGAGACACTCCTACACCTGCAAAGGAGAAAGCCTGGGTTGATAGCACTCTGGAAATAAATTCTGGACTTGAGACACACAAGGACCACAGCCCATGCAGAGACACCAGGAAGGGCTGCGAGGGAGGATACATCCACTATTCGAGCCTGGGACGCTTCTCCAGGACATTCACATACTCGTCTGGCACAGCCTTTGGGACAGGCTGACAAGATGATGAATGTCAAACAAGGAGGAAATGGGTTCAAAAGCCGAAGGCTAATTGGCTTGGGACAAACTCTGGAGGCATGCCTCCCACAGCGGCCACTGCCCTGTGTTGGAGATAAGCCTGGGAAACAGGAAAAGCTGCTCAGATTGGAGTCAGAGCCACATTAGGAGGTGACAATAGCCACAGCCTGTTGAGTACCCACTGTGTGCTCTGTGCTGCTCTAAGTGCTCCACACGTAGTGATTCATGCATTGCTCACAGAAGCACCACTGGATCAATATAACCACTACCCTCACTTTCAGAAAGATATGTCAGTTAAGAACACACTCCCAGGCAGATATAGGAAAACTGGACTAATAGTGGCTTAAATTAAACAAATAGGGGTTTAATGTTTGCACACGGAGAGAGGTCAGGAGCTGGGGCACTCCTAGTGCTGGTTTGGCTGTTTGACCCTGACATCACAGATCCAAGTTCCTTCGAGTTATTCCTCTGCCATCCTTGCATATTGCCACACCGCCTTGTGCTTGTTGCCTCATGATTGCAAGATGGGTTCCAGCAATTACATCATCACTGTGGCATTCTTAGCTGTAAGGGAAGTTGGAAGAATTTTATCCTTTGAGCAGGGAATTCACACAGGGGCCATTTCACAACAAAACACAGACCCATAACAAGAAAAGCATAACCTCATGTTAGCTTTTCCTTTTCCTTGTCTCACCCTCTCTGTTCTTTCACTCCTGCTTCCTGGGGCTACCTTCAAAATAAACTACCTGGACTCAAGACCTTCTCTCAGGCACTGCGAATGGAGAGCCAAAACCGTCACAGGACCCAGAGGGCATGGGACTGAGGGATGGGGTGAGTGGGTACAGAATTTTAGAAGGAGCAAGAGGGGGAAAGAAGAAAACAATGTATCAAGAACTTGTGCTGTGTCAAGAACAATTACATGTGTCAGCTCATTTAATTCTCAAACCGCTTATAGGCTGAATTTAATATTCCCAGGTCACAAGGAAGAAACTGAGGCTTGGAAAGCTTGAACATCTTACTAAGGTTACTCAGAGAGCTAATGACTCAGACAGATTCACCCTGAGCTCTGCCTGACTCCACACCCCATGTCCCTTCCTCCAAACCAAGCCACATCTGGTCATTCTGCTCACACTGCTAATTAACACTCACCCCCTTCTGCCTTGTAAGTGCATGGTTTTCTTCCCCGTGAGCACCGTGGGGTTGTAGAAGGCAGGAATGGGCATTTATGTCCCTCTCTCCCCTCCCAGCCTGAGTGCCGTGATGATATTCAGATAGTTTAAAACAAGCATCACTAAGTAATCTTTGACTTTTCCCATTTCTAAAGATGAGGATGGGTTACTTACCAAACATTTGTATAACTTGCTTGATTTCTGCTGACTTTTAAAACTGTGTGTCCTAAAGACACATGTAACACTTCCCTTTGTTTACTGTTCTGGTTCTTTGTACAAATCCAAGGTAGGGGGCAGCGAGGCGTGCCTGAGAGCGGGAGCCTGCTCCCTCCTGGTTCCCGTGCCACTTAACTAGCTGAAGAACGTTCGGTAAATCACTAAACCTCTCCATTTGCTTCAATTTCCTCCTCTATAAAGTGGGAAAAACGTAAGTCCCTACCTCAGAGGGTTGTTGTAAGGATTCTGCCAGGTCATGGAAGGAAAGTTCTTAGCAAACACCTTCTGTGAGGGACGCACACACTCAATGTTGGTTGTGGCTGTGATTATTATTGTCGCTATCACCTGTCCCTCTCAGTCTCAGAGTGCTCCATGGGGGAGACAGAACCTGATGGATAATTCACAGTCCAGACCACACTGTATCCTCAGGCCCAGAGTAGTTTTCAAGAAAAATGTTTTTTTTTTTCTGGAATTCTGGACCAGTTTCCATGAAGATTTTCCTTGAAGCTTCCCCAATGCCTTGCTAAACATTCTACTCCACTCCTGAAGAAAAGAAAAACCCCCAAAATGCCTTGAAAGTAGAGACGTCACCCAAGAGTCACAAGGACCAGACCCCCGTCAGCCCCCCCCCGTGTGCTCCTTTATACTAGAAAGCACCGTGATACTCACAGAGTAACCTCAGAAATCCCAAAATCCCAGGGGACTCAAAGAGTGACATTCAACAACCGACAGCAATTAGACATTAATTATGACTTTGTTCTTGCCTCTCTTAAATAGCATTAAAGTGGATCCAATTGATAAGGAAGACTAATACTCTTCAATTCTGCCTTAAAAACTATTGAGATTCAAAAGTAACAACTGATCACTCCTGTATTCCCCTTCAAGTTTAAGACCAATTAAGAAATCTATACAAAAGTCAGAAAGGTGGAGATTAGAAGATCATAATGCTGCTAAAAGCGGACTCGAGAACACAGCCTGGGTCTGCGGGCACAATCAGGTGCTCCAAGGTCTTCCGTCTCCCCAAGGCCTTGGGAAAGCCTGCAAAGCAGATACCTGAAAGGTGGAAGGAGAATCACTATTTCAAGCCTGTTAAGAGGCAATGACAATACAGAAAGAGAGAGGGGGAGAGAGAGAAAAAGAGAGAGACGGAAAGAGAACCCAGCACACTAAACTTTAGACATTATCCAGCCTGCACTACAGGATAAAAGGCCGACAACTTTTTGCCACTCTCCCATCAGGTGTATCCTCCTACCACTCCTCCCTGGCAGCCAGGAAGGAAAGAGGCCTGGGGGGAGGAGAGAGAAAGGACAGCTGGGCAGAGAGGGGCTTCCCTAGGTGAAGTCCCACTGTGAAGTCATGAGGACAGGAAATAGGGTGTGTGTAAGGGTGTGTCCAATGCTCTGGGTGTAACAGCATGTTCCAATCTATCACACACTGCCCTGGAATGAGAAGAGCTTGGTTCAGGAACCTGTCCTTCCTGGCAACCCTTCCTGCTCACCCTGGGCCACACGCCCACACTCCGTATTTCAGTTCCTGTCTTCTGTCATTCCACAGCCGTCCTCACGATTCCGTAGCACAAAAGCAGGCAGGTAGTAGAAGCTATGCTGAGAGGGCCAAAGAAGAGACACCAACAGAGTCAGCGTCCCCTCCAGCCAGGGGTGTGTGTGAGTGAGTGCATGTGTGTGAGTGTGTGTGTGTGTGTGTGAGTGTGTGAGTGTGTGTGTGTGTGAGTGCGTGTGTGTGAGTGAGTGTGTGTGTGCATGTGTGTGAGTGTGAGTGTGTGAGTGTGTGTGAGTGAGTGTGTGAGTGTGTGTGAGTGTGAGTGAGTGTGTGAGTGTGTGTGAGTGTGTGAGTGTGAGTGTGTGAGTGTGTGAGTGTGTGAGTGTGTGTGTGTGTGAGTGAGTGTGTGAGTGAGTGAGTGTGTGAGTGTGCATTGTGGTGAAGAGCAGCTGAGTATTCCTCACACTAATGAACTTGCTTCCATTCCTCAAGGAGCAGCATTTCCGTCCAGCAGCGCTACCCAATGGAGCCTTCGTCATGATGGGAATGTTTTGTATCCTCACTGTCCAGTACAGCAGCCACTAGCCACATGTGGCTATCAAGCCCCTGAAATGTAGCCAGTGCAACCCAGGAACTGAATTTTTAAGTTTGTTTAATCATAATAACTTAAAATGGCCACATGTGTCAGTGGCCACCATATTGGACAACACAGTCCTACAGGGGCACATGCTTTAAAGAGTTTAACATAAACTTTTTTTACCCATTTTTCTTCCAGACTCTCAAAATCTCTCACAGCCCTGAAGCTGCCATCAGAGAGCTCTGGCACAGTGAAAGGAAGGGTGGGCCAGGAGCCGCAGGGCATGGGCTGAAGTTGTGGCCCAATCGCACTGTCTTTATGAGTTTAAATAAATGGCTTCATCTTGGTTTTTCATCTGTAGTAATAGACTGTACAATTTTGAAGATTAAATAAGACAATGCCAATGAAATTTTCTTGTAGCATTGAATGTTCCATTCCATTTTTCTAGTTTATTATGGGGCTTATGTAGCAAATCCGTCCTCATTTTCAACAGCAGTATCTTTAGATGTGCTCTGTGCGCCTTCTGTGTCATAGTGTCACTTAGTGGGACAGGAATGAGAACCAAGCAACTCTTCTCTTTAACATTAATTTGGAGATGAGTTATTTACCATCCATTTGGAGATGAATTATTCTACAATGTCATTGCTAAGTGTACTCTTATTCATTCCATATTTTATAATCACATCATAAGAAAATCAAGAGAGATTTCACCAGATATCTAGATGATGCTGAGATATACTTTATGGCCTCATCCTCTAAGGTGTTTCAAAGGCACCTGTAATTGTTTTTAATTGCTGTGTAACAAATTAATGCTTAGAAGTGTAAGATAACATTTATCATCTCATCATTTCTGTGGGTCATGAATCCAGGAGTGGCTTAGCTGGATGGTTCTGGTTCAAGGTATCTCTGAAGGTTTTCCTCAATCAATCAGCTAGAGCTCCAGTCATCAGTCATCTCAAGGCTCAGCTGGGGATGACCTGATTCCAAACTCACTCACGTGGCTGTTGACGGGCCTCTGATCCACTGCCACACCCCATATATGTCACCTCTTGTGTGGCTTTCAAAATTTTTCACTTCTTTCCAACTCTACCAGGATTATGATGGAGAAGCAACCATCCCAGCTTGCTATGATGGAAAGAGCATGCCACAGAGAAGAAGAAGCTCTCACCCTCACCCAGGGGACCACAGTCACAATGACCCACACTTCTGGGCTAGCCAAGTTGACAGGAGATGACAGGAAAGAAAATAGTTTCTAGTGCAAAGCATGCCCACAAAAAATAAGTTCACTAAAGCCTCACCGAATATCACTGAAAGATGCCCCAAGTCTCCATTCCCAGGAAGAGAACTGAAGTTGTAAGTATGAGTAAGAATGCATTTCACATAGTGTTTACTGTGCACATACTAAGTTTCAGGTCCTCTCCCTAATCCTGGGGGGATACACAAAGGATGATGCCTGAGACAATGCAGAGTCAGCCATTCTGGGATGCCGGGTTTTCAGAGACTGGTCTGGGCCCCAGGGCTCAGAAAGGACAACTTCTTCACCAGTCTAACGTATAGGGAGCAATGGAGAGAGGCCGGTCTACTAAACAGGCAAATGTCTACAGGGCCAGTGGGGAGAGGAGTGGGCAGTGCATCTGTCCACTCAGCACCACATAACACGTCTTCTACTGCTGGTTGGTCTTAACTACTTGCTTCATTCTTTTAAAATTTCAAATGTTCTTCCTCTCAAGGGCACCCTCTGAATCACACTTTGCTTGCACTATACCTGATTCTTACTGCAATACTGTGAACTAAGGACTATTACCTTTTTTCTTCTAAAAGGGGAAACTGAGGCTCAAAAAGGTGAGTGACTGCCCTAGATTATACCACTGATAACACAGAATCAAGATTTGATTTCAGGCGTGTGTGGATGTAGAGCTTGTTCTCTTCTCACAACGGCCTCCTAAGGACCCAGGAGGACACCTGTCACCTGCAGCAATCAGAACAACTCATCCCCCAACCCCTTCATCACCTTGCCAATTCAGAGAGGCTCCAGGTTCAAATCTCAGTTGTGCCGTTTGTGTGATGCTGGGCAAGTCAGTTAGCTGCTCTGAAATTCAATTTTCTCATCTGCCTAATGGAAGTAGTAACAACATCTATACTGTATATTTACTCTCTCCTCCCACTGCCTCAACAGAAGAAGTATATTTCCCCATCTCATTGATGCTAGCCTGAGACTTGGGATTGCATTGGCCGATGAAGTCAGACATACACCAAGCTGAAAGAGAAGCGTTAAATGTGCATGGCTGGTTTAGCTTGGCCTCTTGTACTCCAGTCAGGCACTATTAAAAGAGCATGCTCAAGAAGGCACAGCTCCTTCTGCCTGTGTTATGGGGCAATAGACAAGTGGCACAGTCCTGGACCCCATCTGCAGCCTAGAGCAGAGCCCAGCAGCCCACCCCTGGAGCTGTGAGTGAGAGATACATGTCTGCTGTTGTAAACTGGTGATCCTTAACATGCAGTCTATGAGCCAGCAGCATCAATATCACTTGGAAACTTGTTAGAAATGCAAAGTTCTCAATCCCCATCCAAGCTTACTGAATCAGAAACTCTGTGGGTAGGGCCCAGTGATTGTGTTTCAGCAAGCCCCCTAGGCAATTCTGATTCAGGCTCAAGTTTGGAATCCACTCTTGTAAATCACTGACATTTGGGGATTGTTTTGTGCTGCAGCAAAATCTGACAATACATCTGCCCTTTGAGGTTGCTATGAGGACACAGTAAGATAAGATGTGTGAAGTTCCTGGGCGAGTTTTCTTTTCCCAGTCTAAGGCTGGCATCCAAAATCCTTCATAATCTGATCCCTGAGTCCTCTACAGCCTCACCCACCTGCACTGGCCCAAAGAGACCCATTCTTCTGTGTATCAGAGCCAGAAAGCAGCTCAGAGATAAGTTTATACAATCCCCAATTACCAGAATGAACCCAGGACAGTAGAGAGACGTGGCTAAGGCTTCAGAGGGGGTTAAGTCCCTACAAGGACCCAGGGCATCCTACAGGTGAAGGATGAACACCGGTGTGTTTATGGATAGCACCTGCCACTTTGTGTGGTACAAGAGATCCCTGTAACTGCCATGCCTGGCATTAATCCCCAGCTGCCCAACCAGCTGACCCAGAGGGCCTGCTGGGTCAAGAGTCACATGCCTGCCCAAGGTTTCAGCCCTTCCCAGCAACAAATAGCACAAGACCCGAGACGTGCGGGTTCAGCCCTCTCTGCCCTCAGCTTGTGTGCCCCGGGGAATGGCGAGGGGTGGGCATTCCCTCCAGCTAGCACCTGAGGACTAGGTGTGGCCATGTAGCTGTGTCTGTGAGAAAGACATAGGGACTTCAGCAGAATCAAAGTGTAGAATCCACCTCATCTTAAAATGGGGATGAAGTTGTCACCTCCTTTGCAAGATGGGTGGCCAGAATTCAATGAGATCCTGTGTGCACAAAGCTTAACATGGAGCCCAATACACAGCAGGTGCCAGCCACGGCTGGCCGTCATTCTCATCATTTCTCGCATGGTCGCACAGGGCTTCCATGAGATCAGTGGCAGAAGAGGGTGATTCTCACCTGCCACAAAGCTGGGGTTTAGCACATGGTAGATATGGTTACCATTAGTTTTGTTGGTCAACAGTGTCACATGTCTGACAGAAATAACTGTCAGCCTATGTTGCAGGTTGTGGGCATCTCTGTGGAACAATGGTTACCTACAGGGACTGCCAACCCTCAGCAGGTGTGTGCCAATGGTCTCTTTCCATGGCTAGAGATGGAAACCATTCTCAAACTCGCTTAAGCACAAAAGGAAATGTATCAACTTGGGAAGCTGAAAAGTCTAGGCATGAATTCACTCAGGGCCCATGGACTGTTTGCAAGGATGTGATGACTCTCATTCTGTCCCTCAACTCTGCTTTCCTCTGCTGGCGTCACCCCCAGACTGACTCTCTCTGTACATCTGGACACCTGGCTGGAACTTCAGGAATGGGCAGGGATTTCATTGAAGACAACAGTCCTTGCAGAGAGAGCAGGTGCCCCTTCCCAGGAGGTACAGCAGGAGTCCCAGCCATGAATCCCGTTGGCCTGCCTGGGGCTGTGTGTTCATCTCTGATCCATCCAGATGGCTGAGAAAATAGGACACACAGCATGACACCGGGACCCAACTCATCCTAGACCCCACCTGAACCACATGGACCATGAGCTGTGAACAATGGTTCTCTGAAAGAAATCAGTGATGCAGCTTACAGAAGAGGGAAGAAACAGTGCCACAGAAAAAGCCTCTCACTCTGCAGAGCATGCGTTCTGTCCCGGCCACAGAGTTTCCAGTGGGACAGAGGCAGGCGTGTTTGGCAAAGGGGCTGCATCTGTGAGGGGGGCTGGATGCTACTCCCTGGCGAAGGAGAGCCAAAGGCACTGGGGATGCTGGACCCAGACTGAGGATATCAAGTATTGTACTATTTCTTCTGTCATCTGGGATTCTGTTGTCTCTAATTTTCACTTAATGTTTTGCATCTCTAATTGTTGCCCATAAGAGCACTTAGCCTAATAGAAGAGTATTTTAAATAATAACTATTATGATGATGAAAAAAAAAGAAAAAAACAAAAAGGCTTAACTGTATTACTAATCTATTGCTGTGTTAACAATATTACTGAAAACTTAGTGGCTTAAAACAACACACCCTTATTATCTCACAGTTTGGGGGGTCAGGAGTTCCGGGATGGCTGCAAGCCTGCAGTGAAACAATCAGTCAGGGCTGAGTTCCCATCTGGAGACTCAGCCAGAGAAGAGCCACTTCCAAGCCCACATGGGTGGGGGCAGCATTCGGTTCCCTGCAGCTGCAGGACTGAGAGGCTCAGCTCCTCGTGGCAGCTGTCAGCTGGGGACCACCCTCAGCTCCTACAGGCTGCCCTGGGTTCCTTACCACGTGGGCCTCCAGCAGGACTGCTTGCTGTATCAACCCAGAAAGGGAGAGGAAGCTCCAACAAGACAAGCTCTGCAATCGTATGGAATGTGCATCCTTTGCTACGTTCTATTGGTTAGAAGAATGAACACGAGGAAGCAGGTGTTACGGATGCCACATTGCAATCTGTCCAGCACATCAGCACATCTCTGTGTCAGACCACATGAGTAGTGAGTATGGGATTGAGTCTCCAACTTATTAGAACATTCTACTCAATTACTAGACCAGGTCTGTACCGAATATGTACAAAACTTGCAGTGTTCATATCCATTGCTTACTAGCTTTTTGACCTTGAATAAATTACTTAATGTCTCTGAGATTGAATTTATTTACCTGTAAACTGAGAGGGAATAAAAGCACTTTCTTCACAGCCTAAAAGACTTAAATGAGTTACAAGCAAAGTGCTTTAATGAGTCCCAGCATGTATTTAGTGCTGAGTTAGTGTCAGCATCTACACACACACATACACACACGTACACACATGTGTGTTCTGAACAGTGTGCTAGATTTTTTCTTTATCAGAACCATGTGCAATATGAAAGCCCCCACTTTGTAGAAGCAGAGATCTGATGGAGTAGGGGTCCCCAACCTATGGTGAGCTGTATAATTATTCTATTATATATTACAACGTAATAATAATAGAAGTAAAGTACACAATGAATGTAATGCACTTGAATCATCCTGAAACCTTCCCCTCACCCCAGGCCATGAGAACAGTCTCTGGTGCCAAAAAGGTTGGGGACCACTGACCTACAGGACCTACTGGAGCTCTCAGAGCTACTAAGTGGCTCGAGTAGGTTAGAGATACAGACCTTCTAGGTATACCCCGAGCTAGAAAGTACCAGGTGACCACCTAACCCTGAGAATTTCAGTTGTGACCACCTAACCCCAAGAATTTCAGTTGTCCTCCATGGCCTGGTTTCCAAAGGCTGCCAAGGGAATAACACAATGGCCAGGCAGGCAGGAGCTCCAAGCCCGGAGCTGCTTGCTCTTGTTTGCTTTATATTCGGGATTTCTGCATAATATTGTGTTTTAGGAGAAGGGTTTTCAGTAGCTCAAAAAAAAAACTAAAAATTAAACAGACAAATAATTAAAGAAATAAATACAGAATGTGAAGCCATTAGCTTGTCCATCTTCTCACTTTATAGAAGACAAAAGTGAGATGCCGAGAAGGGACGTGCTGGCCCAGGCTCGGCGTTGCTCAAAGTCAGGGAGATCCCAAAACACCAGGCTCACCAACCACCATCTCTCCACGTCCTCTCTGCCCATGCGGTTCCATAGGGTGGTGTACACTAAGTCTGATTTGAGGTAATTGAGCCACTTTAAATACACAATTGATTCTACTCACTGTGTCCCTGTTTGAAGCAACCGTGACGACAACTGGAAATGCCAAGCCAGTGACGTTCCCAAGCTGGCACAATTCCAAGAGTGGATACATGCCGTTTTGAGCATGGACTGCATTCCTAAGCAGTAGAGTGCTAATAAAATGTCAGCAATAAATTGCATTCTAAAATCATCACGGGAGACTGAGATTACTCTTTTAAGAAACCCTATGAGGAATACTTTGATAGAGTAGGAAGGGGGAAAAAAGCCTTGAACAATGGAATAACAATCACTCATTTGAGTCTTATAAATCCAGACTTTGGTATAGGGGGCTTCCTTTAAGCATACTGCTTTTTCTGTATGACGCATGCCTGAGCACTCATAGATCAATCAACTGGGTAACTATCGCTGAAAAGCCACAGCCCCACCCAATACCAATCCTCTTACCTTGCTACTCCGTACCCCATAAAAAACCTACTTCCACTCCTAAAATATCTAAGTGACTAAAGCCATAGATTTAGAGAAAAAGCAGGCTATTAGGAGGCTTGAGTACTTTGATTTTAAAGCAACCCATCCTGTTACCTCTCTGAGACTCAGTTTCTTCATCTGTAAAGTAGAAATAGTATGTGCTCAACTTAAGTTAGAGGGTGTTTTTGAGGATCAAATTAGACAATGACTGCAAAAACATTTATCCAAGGAAAACTAGCTGAGTGACTAGAAAGAACACAGATGTAGGAGTGAGAATCTCTTTCTCTCTCTTCCTTCTCATCCTGTGTACAGTCTTGCAGATTCTGCCCTGTTGAGCTCTCTGTGGGTCCCCTCTCCTCCACCCTAACTCAGGCCCCCTTCCCTTTTCACCTGATAAGACAGGCTCTTCATGGGTCTCCCTGAATCAAAGTCTAATCCCCTGAGATCCATCCTCCACATGGCAGCGAGGGGGATTTTTCTAAAATGCAACTCTTAGTGGCTCCCTATTGCTCATAAGAAAAAGACACAACTTCTCTGTACAGCACAGCAGAGCCTCCACGTTCCACCCTGCCATGTCTCCATTTTCCTGGGTCAGACTTTATACAACAGCCATACTAAGCTTTTAGCATTCTCCAGATCCAAAAGGCTGATGCTCACCTGAGGCATTTTCTCCTGCTGTTTTCACTTCCCCTTGGTGATGACTTTGTGTATTAATCAGTGTGAGCTAAGTTATGCTGTAGAAACAAACATCCCCTAAATCTCATTCTACATGCCCAAATTTGCCACTGGGGAGCAGGGGAGGGGAATTGACTGCTTGTTGTGGTCACTCTACGACTCTAACTGATAGGGGCTTCATTTCCACCTGTCCTTCCACGACCACCACAGCAAGAAATAAAGAACACGGCAAACTATGCACTGTCTCCTAAACTTTCCATTCAATTCATATTTCACTGGACAAAGGAAATCAGGGGGCACGGGAATACAATCTACCCTAGCTCAGGGAGCAGAAAGCCAGCAATCTAATGATTCCTACCTTTGTATCTTTCTGCCTGGTAAACAAACTCAGATTTTTAGACATATCCCAAGTGCCTCGTCCTCCAGGAAGACTTCCTTGTATATGCCTCTGTCAGAGCCAGCTCTACACCTGCACTGCTTTGATCAGGTTCTTTCTCCTCCACTCCATGGAATGCTCGTCTATGGCAGGCGCCACATCTTATTCACGTCTATATTTCTTGGGTGTAGCATCGTGTCTGGAGAGAAGTAGGAGCCAATTATCTCTCTATCAAAGGAATAAAATTTTGGTACATGGCTCCACAGCTGACTTGCCGGCCCCTTGTCCCCAGAAGTTTCCTGGGTGGTGGTGGGGGTGGAAGCGGAGGTATGAGAGCTCTTGATGGCTCTGGGGCCAGCTGAGCTGCCCCCGATGTCTGGCAACTCCAAAGGCAACCTGGACTGGTTGCTGCAGACACAGCAGCCACCTGCACTTCCTCTCCTCGCCAGCCCTTACAATCTGGGCGTCTTCTTTTTAATTATTATTTTGATTGTTTTTCTTCTTTTGGCCTGATTTTCCTGGCCAGAACCCCTAGTATGATGTTGAATGACAGTGGTGAGAGCAAGCATCCTTGTCTTCTTCCTGGTCTTAAGACGGAAGGTTTCAGTTTTTCACCATTAAGCAGGGTATTAGCCTTGGGTTTTTCATAGATAAACTTTATCAAGTTGAGAAAGTTCTGTCTCTAATTTGTTGAAGTTTTTTATAATGAAGGGGTTTCAGTTCTTGCCCAATGCTTTTCTGCATCTGTCATGTGTTTTTTGTTCATCAAAATGTCTCTGGATATTGAAAAATATCCTGTGGGGGTGGACATCACCCCCAGTTGAGAGCCACTGCTTTAAAGGACAAAGGTGGGAATTAAATGTTTTGCACATGTAGTGTGTCCATTCAGACACACCTTAAATAGAGGCTACTTGGGTTTGTCTCCTCCTCCAGGACACTAGTCAGGGCCGGGAGGAAGGTGTGAGTTTGGGAAGCAGCATGGAGCTGCCCGGGCTCCTCAGAGAGCTCCTCCGTGGCCCCCCTGAGGCTTCAGCTTCAGAAACATCAGGGCTGGGCTGAATGTGTCCAGACGCGGGGCCCAGTGAAGACAAGTGGACTCAGTCATCCAGCGCAGCTGGGTTTTGCAAGCCGACTTCTGCCAGCCCTTCCTCAAGGCCTGTTCAGAAGACATCAGGCTTCACTAGTACACTGCTGGTTCAGAGTCTCTTGCACTAGTCTGTCCTTGTCATGGCTCAAGGGGCCCCTGGCCAGGTCTAGCTCAGGTTCAAACCTGCTGCTGTCAGTGCCCTTCATTGGCATGTGACGAACCCCTGAGCATTGTAATAGGTGAGCTCAGAAGTGAAGATAATCAAAACTTTAGATGCTGGTGCTTTAAGTGCTGTATATCTAATCCTCACAACAATCTTCCCATGGGGATATTTATGACCACTTTGCTGAGGATCCAAGGAATCAAGTGATCACGTAACAATAAATGGCCATGTAGATGATTAGAACCTAGAACCTGGATCCAAAGATTGTAATATAACTTCCACTAAACCATGAGGAATCACATACATACACATGCACACCACACACACACACACACACACACACACACACACACACACACCCCTTACACCTGCCGCCTCACAGAACGCTCTAACTACACATTCCCTTAGAATACAGGAAGTACAGGCATCTAGTCTCCAAATGGTGGTATTTGCAGAGTTTTGTGTCCTCCTACAGTTGTTCCCACTGAGTTATCTGTGTTTAACTCAGAACAGGTGGGTTTCGAGCCAAGCTAGAAGGAAGGAGGGACTCTGCATTTCTGAGCAGGGAAGGCCATAAAGGAGTGGGAGGAGAGGGGAAGGCCAGGCAAGTTTGCGCACAAACAATGAAGGGGTGAAAGAGAGGCTGTCCATTTCTTTATTTAGCTATCCACTTACAACAATATTTATTGTCCACTAAGCACTGGGAATGCAGAATAAGACGAAGACAGGACCTGTGGCCTCGGGGAACTCTGGGGACAGATGCATACAAATGAACAAGTAATCATCATTCAGGTGACAATATGCACATGTGCTGTGGGAACACGGGGGTATGTGCCCCCATGCCCATTTGTCCTAGAACATGCTGTTCCCTCTCTGTGATGTGCCCTGCAGACCCTGGTCAATTCCTCCTTGTCATCAGCATTTGGCTCCCATGGCATTTCTCAAGGCAGCCTGTTATTTGTTCCAACTAGACAGTCTAGGGGAGCCTTCCCCATGTACACACTCAAATCTCCAACATCTGAATGGTGTCATAACTGTGTGCAAAAGCACAGACCAGCCGGCGGGCTCCAGGAGGGCACAGGACGTACCTGTATGCTCAATCTTTCTTCCCATGGCCTGGCATAGAGCAGGTAGAAGGCACTGAAGCCTGTCAAGCAGGAAAGTGAGATGGTCATATTTAGGAAGATGGCTCTGGCCACAGGATAGAAGATGAATTCCAGGAGTTCATACCAAAGCCAGAGGACAGACGGGGAGAGAGGACCGTTGTGAAACCAGAGGCCAGGTGGCAAGGGTGTGTGTGCATGAGGGGAGGGTGCAGTAGAGAAATACTCAAGAGGTCGAGTTAAAAGAAGCTGCTGAGAATGGGAAAGAGAGGAGAGGGAGAGTTTTAGGATGCACAACCTGGCTTCTCCCAGAGACAAACGCTGGAGTGTGTTCCATGCTCACCTGACTGCAGGTTCTCTGCTGTCAGAGAGAAGAAGAGAAGGAGTAATTAAATGTGTAGCTTCTCCTCTCTCGAGGAGATAAACAGAAATGGACGCTCCCAATCGCGGATGATTGAATGAATGTAGAGGTGAATTACAAATGCCTTCAATGTCAGAGCTCAAAGAGTTATGGAAGATCCCAGCTTCTCTGCCCCTACCCCTCCCTCTCCAGCCACGCTGCTCGGCACTTACCTGTCCCACAGGAGCCCATTATGTGAGTGGATTGCTCAGGAAGGACTTTGTTAATGCATGGGTCCCAAGAACTTCTGGGCCACAAAGAGGTAGCGGGACCCAAAGCATCCCAGGCGGTATTCAAATCAACCTATTTCTAGTGAGCATGCGCATGCTGACTCACTGCTGAGTGCTAAGCTCTGGGCTGCAAGGAGACAATGGTGAGTAAGATACCACCCCTGTAAAAGACCCAGAACGTGTGCACCGATAGCTCTGAAATGGGCAGAAAGTGGCAAGAAGTTTTATAATAAAGGCCAATGCTTGGAATGCATTTAAAGTGGTCCAGGTCTTATTCTAATACTTTACTTGTTCTAGTTTGATTAATCCTCAAAAATTCTCATTTGTAGAATTTTCTTTTTGTAGCTCTTTTGTTGATGAGGAAAATGGGACTCCTGCCCAAGATTTTTTATATCTTAGCAAGGGGGTAGAACACAGGTAGCTCAGCCCTAGAACCTGTTCATGTGACCACTGCACCCTCCCACTGACATGTCAAGCTGACATTCACAGAACTCTGGTTACGTGCTCACTCGACCCCTGCTGAATCTTCCCGGTACCTCTAGGAGGAGAAACAGCCAAATAGCACCGTGAGCTTGGCGGTTCAATTTCCAATTCCAACTCTCACTAGCCACGTGATGTGTCCATGCTTTTGACATCCCTGTGCCTCAGTTTTCCTCATCTGTAACAGGAGGTAATGATGCCAACCTTGAAGGCTACTGGAAAGATACTGAGTTAACGGATGTAAAGTGATTAGAGTGTGGCTGGCACAAAGGAAGTGCTGTCGTTGCGGATGGGAGTGAGGCCTGCAGAGGGACCACACTGCCCACCGCTGCACAGCCAGCCAGCAGGGGAGCCGCGTTGCTGCCCTGGTCTGCTCAACTCCAGCGCTGGAGTTTCACACACTGCATCCTGCAGACCCAGAAAATGGTATCAGGGCTGAATGAAGAGTGAATGAATGAATGAATGAATGAACTAAAAATAATTTTGTGACACCTGTTATACTGTAATTGTAACAAACAACATTTGTGATATCCTTTGATAATTAATTACCTGAAATTAAATTGTATTATCCCTTTCAGAGATTAAAAATTAAGAACTAAGACTCAGAAAGGAGAAGAAACTCAGTGCAAGCCATGACAACTTCCTGTATCACCACCACCACCATAGAAAGAGGAGGATTCAATCCCAGGTCCTTGACACCAAGGTTAATGTTGTTCCTTCCTTACCACCAGAATAATCCGAGAAGCGGTGTAAATCCTAAACAGATGCTTCCCTCTGCAAAACTCCTCTCAGGGCAGTTGAACCAGGGAGAATTACGGAAGAGATATCCTACCTTTGCTGATTTCCAGTCAGAATGTGGGCCTTTGGGCACATTAAATGAATTTATTGAACCTTGGGTACTTTCCTATAGAAAGTGCCTAACAATACCCACCTTGCCCCGTTGTTGGGAGAATCAGTGACAAGATAAAGCACAATGCTTAGGATCAGACCTGGCACACAGGAGGCATTGAGTAGACTGGAGTTAATTAATGTCACCACACATTAATAATTATAGGTGCATTAATTACTAATGATCTCAGCATGAGAGCTAAGCAAAATAATGAGGAAATTGAGGCTTAATGGAGACACAGGTGTATCTGCCCTTCACAGCTTCAGAGCTGCTGTCATGACCAGGCCGATCAGAGCTCCAGGGGGCCAGAGTCAGCATGGCCAAGGTGGCATCTTCAGCCACCACTCTGAATACAGATTTGCTTATATAGTTCCACGTCACTGGGACCTGGATCAGAGCTGTGAACCCAGAAGTGAGGGGGGAAACATCCTTAGATCAGCAGAACAGTTGTCACCAAACCCATGCACTACAGTTTCCCCTTCCGGGCTATTCAAGTGGACTGACACCATTTGCTCATGATTCTAACAGACTTTCTGTATCAGTTAGAATGTTTGTGGCTGCTAGTAAGAATATTCAACTAGCTTTCCTTCCCTGCCGCTGCTGAGGTCGCACACGTGAGGCCTCTTTACCGAGCCACGATGTGCTACCCTACGTGGCTTCCAACCTGCTGGCTGCCCTCTGGGGCAGCCCCTCCCCCAGTGCCAAGGACATCAAGAGGATCCCAGACAGCTTCAGCATCAAGGGGGACGACAACCAGCTCAACAAGGTGAGCTGAATGGAGAAAACATGGAAGATGTCATTGCCCAGGGCAGTGGCAAGCTTGCCCGTGTACCTGCTGGTGGGGCTGTGGCCATCTCTGCTGCCCCAGGTGCTACAGCTCCTGCTGCTGGTTCTGCCCCTGCTGCAGCAGAGAAGAAAGATGAGAAGAAGGAGGAATCCGAAGAATAAGATGATGACATGAGATTTGGCCTATTCAATTCAATTCCCACTTCCCTGTAAATAAAGCTTTTTCTGTTAATATATATATATATATATTTTAAACTAAAAATGGCACAAACAGCAAGCAGTATAAGCTCACAGAACAAGGAGATCAGGGAAAGCTGGCTCCAGTGTTAATTCACCAGCTGGACAATGTCATCAAAATCCCTGAGACTTTCCATCTTTCTGCTCTGCCACCTTCAGCACATGGGCCATGCTGCCCTCATGGTTTTGAGATGGATGTCAGAGCCTTGTGTCCTTGTGTGACTTGTCCAAAAGGAAGAAGAGGAGAATTCCCATCTTGAGTTATATTTTGTAAAACCAGGAGCACCTTTCCAGAAGCATCCAAGCAGACGTTGCCTCTCGTCTCCTCCTCTGGGGCTACGTCTCATGGCCCTGCCTGACTCCAGATCCAGCAAGAGAAAGGAAATCCCCATGAGTGACATGGGAAGGGCCACCCTAGGCGTGGGGGGGTTAACCCCTGAGCACAAGAACAAGCAGAATGATGGACAGTTGCTGTGGAAGCTCCAGTATTGGTCACAGTTAGGTGACTTTCTCCACCCACGACAACGAGAAACAGCAACAAATCATCCCTCCCACATCTGCAGGGCTTCACGTTCTCACTGGCGGGAGTTCACATTCACTCTCTCATTCCAGGTCCCCGAGTATACCGTGAGGTAGGAAGAATCAGGGATCTGTTTGCTCCTTTCACATATAAAGGAGCTGAGACTGAGAGGGATCTGAGTGGTGTCCTCAGCAGCTGGCATAGATCACTCCAAGTCCAGCGTCGAAAGTTCCATTCCCAGGTGGCTTCAATAGGCAGGTGCATATGAAACACAAGTTCTTCCAAGTCATACTCATGTACATCCCCAAGGGCAGTGGGCATGAGATTCTTATTTGAAATCACATACAGTTCCTCTTTAAAGCTTAACATCCTTGCCGTCAGAGTATCTCAGGCTGAGCAATAATCTCTGGACAGATAAACATAGGTCTTGAGAGTCATCTAATCTCTTTCGCAGGAAAGATAATAACGCCAACCTGGTGTAGGTCTGGCTTTAACATAATTCTCACAGTTAATGGAGAGATGAGCCCATTGCAGCTGCAGACAGCTGGGGAAGCGAGCGGGAGCTGGTGGTGCCCTGCAGCCCAGAGTATGCAATATTTATCACCACTTTAATGGAGTGACGCTGCCTGATCCACCGTACCCTGGAGCGGCTCACGGTCACAAGGCTCCAACAAGAGCAACTCTGCAGAGTTGGTTCAGCCTTAGCTTTCCCCAGATTATGGGAAGAAGCTTTTTAGAGAACAGGCTGACATTGTTCATCCAGGGTTTTTTCTTGAGCAGGAGCTGTGCCTTGCTGGCCCGTTACACAGACCATCTTCCATGCGTGTATACATGTTGTGAATGTTCTCGGGCCGCTATGGGTGCAGGAGTTCTGCAGTGGAATTAGTCCTCTTCTTGCCGATCCCAAAGCTCTTTCCATAGGATCTGCCACCCGGCCTTCTGTCAAGACCACGCAGTAACGGGGACACCTTGGGAAGATGTAAAGTACAGATTCACCCTTTCCCCTCTCAAGGCCAGCCCCACGCTCTTGGATCTCAGTACTGCAGGGGACAGAGCTCATTGTCCTGCCTCTGATATTGTGGCACATATCAAAAAATATGCTCAACCTGTGAAGGTTAAAAAAAAACATACAAACACACCTCATAGACCTAGGATCTTAGCCTCTTTTTGTGTCATGAACCCCCTTGGCTTTCTGGAACTACCTGTGGACTCCTTCTCAGAACAATATTTTTAAGTGTGTAAAATAAAACACATAGGATTGGAGAGATACCAATTATATTGCAATATGGTTATCAAAATAGTTTAAAAAGAAATTGGTAAAATATCAATATGCATGTTCACCTATTATTACATCCTATAACAAGAGCTAATGGGGAGTCCGATAAGGACTGGTTTTGCAAGAGTAGTGAGCATTTCCGCCACAGTGGAAATGTCTGTGACAGCAACTGGTGACAAGTTCACAGGCACAGCCAATACGACTGCGGTTTGCGCCAACTTTCACAATTGAAGCAAATCCTAAATGTCAGTTAAAAGTTAGTGAAAATAAAAATAGACTTTTGTTCCCATCTCTAATTGGTTGAATGGCAGTCCGTGTCCTACTCTCTGGAATCAGAAAATGTAAACTTCTTGGGGGAAAAATGCTCCTGGCAGACATGATTAAGTTGCGGAGCTCAAGATGAAATCATTCTTGATTACCCACCCCGGTGGGCCCTATGATCCCACAGCAAGTGTCCTTGTGAAAGACAGAAGAGAAGAGGCACAGAGAGGAGGAAAAGGCCAAGCGAAGATGCTATATAACCCGTGAGACAGAGATTGGAGTGATGTGGCCAAGGAAGCCACCAGAAGCCAGGAGAGGCAGGGAGGGTCCCTCAGGGACAGCACAGCCCTACCAACACCTTGACTTAGGACTTCTGGCCTCCAGAACAGACACTGAATTCCTGCTGTTTTAAGCCACCCAATTTGGGGTCCTTTGTTACAGCAGTTGCAGGAAATTAATACACCATCCAAGTCCGTGTGTGTCCCAAATCCTAGGACAAGAAGCCTGTTCCGCTATCACCCTGTCTCCTATTCCCTGTGCACAGCCCTGTCGAGGGCTTGCTTTGTTCCAGGTGCCAGCAAGCATTAGCACGGAGGACAGGGCAGTGGACAAGCCCACTGGGGTCCCTGAGCTCAGGGAACTTGCATCCCAAAAGAGTGGGTGGCAGAAAATAAACAACAGAATCATGAGTCAACCTAAAGTCAGGGAGTGATGAGGGCCCAGAAGAAGACAAAACAGGGTGATGTATTCAGAGTACCTGAAGGAAGTGCTCTGGAGGGGGTGGGCAGCGCAGGCTTCGCTGAGGAAATGACCATTTAGCTGAGACTTAAATGATAAGAAACCCCCAGAAAGGTGGTGGGAAGAGTTTTCTTACAGAAGAGATGTACCAAGGCCCCAAGGCTGGAGCAAGTTGAAAGAGAAGAAGGGCTTAGCAGCTGGGGCATCCTGAGGGGAAGCTGGGAGGAGCAGCAGGTCTCCGTGTTGGTCTGGGAGTGCTCTGCCCTGGGCAGCCGGGAAGGGGGTGGGAGGGAGCAGGAGCCTTGGAGGGAAGTTGGGCTGCAGTACGGTCACCAGAAAGGCCTCGTGGACACCTCAGGGAGCTCTGGAGCTGGGCTTCCTGTGGAGGCGTCCTGTCTTAAGGCCAGGGGGCCTGACCCCCTGCATTGACCAGCCCCCCAGGGAGGGGAGTGTGACCTTGGATGATGAGACTCTCTTTGTTTCTGAAGAGCTACAAGCTCCTACACTCCAGCAGCTGGGAGGTGGGTGGGGGAGTGTCCTGAGGGAGGTTCACACACCACAGCGTCCACAACAGGCCTAGGAGAGCACGGCAAGGTGTTTGGTTCTACAGCTTCACGTATGTGGAAAATGAGGCTCCCGGAGGGAGATGAGTCTCCTGGTGTCACGGAATAGGCTGGGGGCGAAGCCAGGCTGAAGAGCCTGATCTCTGCCTCAGTATCCCTCCCGGCACTCCACCTCCCTTCCTGGAGTCATATGTAAAATGTTGCTTCAGGATCTGATGCTCCAAGCTTCCCAGGGCCAGGCCACCGTTATAAAGGCCTTGCAGGGAGCTGTTTCTAAAGCACTGTCTTGATCTCCTCCTCCTTGAGACCCCAGTAGGGCTGGAGGTGCACAGGGTGTACATCAATACATGTGTGCACACACGAACTCACACATGTGTACACACACAGGCATGCACATGCACACATGTGAACACACACTTCAACACCAGTGTGTTTCCCTGCACTGAGGTATCTCTGCTAAAGCAAATTCTCCAGACTTCTCCCCTGAGCAGAAATCACCTAGAGACCAATAACCTGGCATGTGTGGTTTCTCTTCCTAGCAGACAACATCCTCCAGGGACCCGAAGTGCTCAGATGAGAAGTCACCTTCTTCAGAGAGACAAAGCATGCCCACATATGTCAGGATTTCAGTTTACCCAGCACTGGCCAGTGGCTGACTTTGGGTTCTAATAACACTCTCATCCTCATGAACTCCAGGGGCAATGAGTCAAAGCGAGCCTGGTACCTCGCAGAGCCTGGCAGCAGACCAGACAAAATGTAAGTGACCTCTCACAATATCAGAAAAGGCCATGCTAGAGCTCACCTCCACTTTCCAGTGCATTGTGAGTCTCAGATTTATCCCTTATGCTATTACTTAAAGAAAACACGCACACGCTTAGGGCCATTTTCTCTGCCTTCCAATATCCTCAATGCGGGGAGTGCATAATGCGCGGCTTGTGCACTCAGCACACTCTCCACTTAGAAGCCAAGAACTGGGCCTGGCTTCTCCATCCACCAGCTGTGCCTCCTTGGGCAAAACACTTAACTTCCTGAACCACATCCACAAAATGAACGTCACAACCCTGGCCTCACATTTGTCCTGAGGACAAAGTGATACTGTACAAAAACGTGACTCTCAAGCTTGATGTCCCTTCCAGAAACTGTCATTACGAGCCACAGGCCGAACAGCACCGGAGCTGCTCTAACCCCTCGCAGGCAGGAGGGACAAGTGCACTGCTGGGACTCCCGCTTTGTGCCCGGGGCTTCCATCTTCCCTCCAGGTCTGCAGCCAAGAGCCAGCAAACCCTTCCTGGAATCTGATTCTGCCACAAGTGTGCTGAGTGACTCCAGACAGGTGACCCACCCTTGATCTCAGTTTCTTCATCTTCTAAAAAATGTTATCCATCCCACCTGCCTTTAAGGTCCATGGTTGGAATTAAGGACTCGAGCCTAGGAAAGTGATGCATGCATGGTGAGGTCTGTCATCGCTAATGCTTGCTCCCCTCCCGGCGCACACTGCCCTGGTTCAGGGATGCCTGCCTGAACTCTTTGCCCAGACCACCCCTCCTCAGCCTCCCCAGCCCGACCCAGTCATCTGCTGGGCATGGAAAAGCGACCCATCAAAGGTCAAAATTCTAAAACATCATTTCCCTACTCAAAAAATGCCAAGGGCCTCTACTTGCCCTCAAAAATGTGAACAAAGATCTCTCCTTGATATTAAAACCACATAGCATAGTGGACAAAAGTGGGAGGTGTGCAGTCAGCCTTTCTGGTCTCAAATCCCAGCTCCATCACTTACCAGCTGTGTGACTTTGGGCAAGTTCATTACCATCTCTGTGCCTTAGTGTTTTTTTTTTTTAATGTGTAAAATGAAGATGCCGTTGGTCACAATGCTGATGAAGATAATACCACTCACTTAATAGAACATTTTGTGCAGATTATATAAAGTGCTGAGATCAGTCTGGCACATTATAAATCCCCAGCTGGCATTAGTTATTCTCATTGTGACAGTTATCCAAAAATTCTCACTGTGACAGATACCCAAAATCTTCCATCATATAGTTCCTAGTGCCAAAGACAAACCTGAGTCAGAAATAAAATATACGAAAGCTATTTATTTGTATAAAGTTTATAAATTGCAGCAGGGGACCCCATCTGTTGTCACCTTCATTTCAGCAGGGGTTCAAAGGTGTTGCACAGGAGAGTCAGTTTTATAAAGTAAAAATAGGAAATACTGAGACAAGCTCCGACTGACAAGCGTTCTATTAAGGTGGAATTTGGGGACGTGGGGAGACATCCTAATGGGCCTTCATGGAGACTCAGCCACCCTAAGCAGCTGCAAGGGGCAGGCAGCAGTTCCTCAGTTTCAAAACAGGAAGGATTATTCAACATAGGGGGCAAAGGGTTTCCGTGGCCGGCTGTTTCCTGGAGCCGTGGGGGTGACTGGGGCACCTTTGTGTGGTCAAACTGTCATAGTTGTCATGTAGAGGCCATAGTGACAGGCAGCTTCTCATTAGCCACAGCCATTGCCACCTCCTGGGCCCTCTGTCCCGGGACAGTCCCCAAAATGTGGCCACAGGCCCTTTGTGGCTGCCCGCTGCCCCCAGCTCACCCTCACCTGCCCGGCCTGAGGCCCCGCTGCCCACTCTGCTCCCCAGAAACACCGCGAGCTGCCCCACACTGATGGCCCCTCAAAGGCTCTAGCCCCCCACCCCCGGCCCTGACCCAGTCATCCCTTGGAAATGCCTTTCCTGCCATCCTCCCCAGAGAGGCCTCCTCTGACGCAGCCCCTCCCTCAGTCTGGGCAGGCCTCTCTGTGCTCCCTAGCACTCCCTTATGCTTCTCACGTCCTCCCCTCAGCACCGGGAGCACCTCTTCTCCCATCACTGCTCCTCTTCTATGCCGTGAGCTTCTTAGAGGGAAAGGCTGTTTCTCCCACTGCAGAGTTCAGCACCCTGCGCCGTAGGTATTGGAGAAGTGTTGATGGAACATAGGGACACACACATGCACGCACAGTGGCTGACGTGGTTTCCAAGGTGGGTCTCCAAAGGTGAGCAGAATATTACCAAGGAGCAGAGGACACTAGGAAATAGTCCCTGTGCATGGGGGTCTAGTGTGCTTTGCTCACCTCCTATCCCTGGGGCGTGTAACAGCGACCTCAACATATTTGGCGCTCGCTAAGTGTGCATTGGGTGAATGGCAAGAAGCTGCCCTTCTGCTTTGCTAGACACTAAATGAATGAGGAAGCTTAGCCCACAGACGGATTCAAGCAGTACCGCTTGTCACAGGTGGTCTTCCTCCCTGCATCCATAAAAGCCTCCCAGCCTCCTCAGGGAAGAAGCTCAGGGCCACAGACAACCCTAAGCAGATGCCGAGGCTTCACCCAGACCAGAGTCTGGGTTCTCAAAGTATCAACCATGTTGGTAACACTCCCGGATTCTGTCTGAAATTCCAGAGGAAATGGACCTTGGGTGCATTTCCAGAGGAAGTGCCTCCCACTTTATCCGAGTTTGATGAATTTCTGCTAACTGAGTCCACTCACTCCCCAAGGCATGAGCCCTGGGAACTGTGGGTGCCTCTGGTGATGTGTGTCTGAGAGAGAGATGGGGATGGCGCTGACAGAGACAGGACGAAGTAAGTGACTATCAAGGAAAGAAACATGCTCGTTAGTGCAGAAGATTGAAATCCCAAGCCCTTAGTCAATTTGTCTCCAGCCTTCCTCCTCGAGGCCACACATTTTGAAAGATATCTATTTTGTCATTTGTTAAGCTGTCCCTTTTGTGCAGTAGCCCGTGAGTTCTTCTTTAATAGGATGACCCCAAAATCTGCTCCTACAACTGTGGCCACTTCCCCTCCCACATCTTCCCAGCATGCTCACCCATTGCCCTCCTACATATTTATACATTCATCAGGACACGACCACGTATTTACTTTGGGTTCAGAAAATTTGATCCTTTGAGATCTAGTGTTCCACACCACTATAGGATGACTAAAGTCAATGATAACGTATTGTATAGTTTCACATAGCTAGAAGGAGGATATTGAATGTTCCCGGCACAAAGAAATGATAAATGTTTGAGATGATGGGTAAACTAATTACTCTGATCTGATCACCTCACCATACATTATCTGTATGGAAACATCACTATGTACTCCATGAATATGTACAATTATTATTTGTCAGTTAAAAACATAAAATAAAATGAAATAATTTTTTAAGAAAAGAAAATGTGATTTCTACTCCTGCAACTGGTCTCTCAATCTTGGCCACTGGCCACCCTCACCAAGTCCTTTCTTCTTCTTTTAAAATCATTTCTGCTAGATTTCATCTCATTTTATGAAAATCTGTTTTATAGTCATACAATATGCAAACCACGCATAATTATGGGTAATGTGACTTTTTTTTACTGATGACCATGAAGACAGTAATGATGACTGTGTTAGGCAGAATGGCCCCCAAACACGCCCACATTCTAGTCATCTGAACCTGTGAATACGTCACTGACCTGGCAAAAGGGACTTTGCGGATGTGATTAAGGTTAAGAACCTTGATATGGGGGATTATCTTAGAACGTGTGGGTGGTACCAGTCTAACTCTATGGTTTTTAAAAGCAGAGAATTTTCCCAGCTGTGGTCAGAGAAAGAGGCGTGAAGCAAAGGGAGAGACGAGTGACGTGGCTAGCTTTAAGGTGGAAGGGAAACCCAAACTAAGGGACCTGGTGGCCTCAAAAAGTGGAAAAGGCAAGGAATGGAGTCCCTGCTAGAGCCTCCAGCCTTCCCTGCTGACACCTTGATTTTAGCCCAGTGACACCCATTAGGACTTCCGAACTACAGAACTATAACATAATAAATTTGTGTTGTTTTACGTCACTAACCTGGTAGTCACTTGTTACAGCAGCAACAGGAAACTAATGCGGTGATGATGGTAATAGCGTTCCCGGCACAGACCAGATATTGTTTCTGTGGGCTACACAATGTGCCAAACACTTCACAAATCCTTTCTCATTTAATCCTCACAGTCAGCCTGCAAGCCAAGGATTCTCATCATCCCCACTTTACAAAAGAGGAAATTTAGGCTTCAGGAGATTAAGGGACCCATCAAAGTCTCACAGCTTGTGTGTGAGGAAGTCAGGATTCAAATTCAGTTCTTTTATGTTCCAAGGCTCAGATTCTATCTATCAGAGAGCTCTGGCTGTGATGGGTCTCCTGTGTGCATCCTCTCCTCTTCCTGCAGCTGAAAAGCACAGGAGGTGCCTGTTGGTGCTAAGATATTTCAACCCAGTGCTATCACTGATTAGGAAACTATTGTGTAATGTTGACTCCTGGACAAGGCAAAGGACTTCGGATTTTAGAGGTGAGCTTGTTACAAAACCATGACCAGTCCTCCATTATGTCCATGGCATAGGAGAAAATCTCCACACAAGCTGGCAAAGCTCAAGTTTCATTTATTATTAAGAGTTCTTTGAGTACAAGCATCAGAAATTGATCGTGGCTAACTTACAAAGAAAAGGAGCATACTGGAATTGGAATTGGAATATATTGGAAAGTGCAATGGATTTTTGTTGATTTTTTGGCCACCTGTTGTCATTCTCCTGCACAAATGATGACAACAGCCCCCAACTGTCACTTGTGGATCTATCCATCCTTCATTCTCCATCCATGTGATTCTGGTGTTGCTGACTTCACTTCCATGCCTGAGCTGGAGCATGAGGCCTCTGTCTGAGAAACTCACACATTCCTTCTTCCTGGCTTCAGTGATGGGTTCAGGGAAGAGCAGGTGACTCGAGACAGGCAACTTAACCCAGCCCAGCTAACCCTGCACTTGCCCTGTTCCACCAGGTGTGACCCTGGGAGGATGCAGGCAGAAGCTGCTGCAACCATCTTGCCTGTCTAGATAGTGGAGCCATCGTCATAGGAGGTTCAGCCAGGAGCTGCTGGGAGGAAAAAGCCAAACCCCAAGTCAACAGCTATACCTGGACTTTTTGGTGATTTGAGTCAATACACTAGTCTTCAGGCCAGGTAAGAGTTGCATTTTCTGTTTGTTGCAGCCCTGAGAGGCTCTGGGGTGGCAGGGAAAAGCTTCTGAGATGAATGGGACCAACCATGGTTGATTGTCTCCCTGTTGTCATCTCTGCTCTTGTCTTATCCCGTCACAATGCAAGCCCCCGAGAGATCACCCAATAGGTCTAGTTTCAAGTACAAGCCCATCTTTTGCAGGTACAGGGCAAGCACCTTAATGCACAGTCCCCCAGTAGGAAAGCATTTTCCAGAAAGGAACTGAATTTGCTGTTAGTTCCTTACAAAGTGGTGGTTGAAAAAACAATATTACAATATGGAGGAGAAACTTGGCTACAACTCCTGACCCTTCCAAATTGGCCCTCAGCCGATCTTTGCCTCCCCTCCCAACTTGGACTCCGGGGTGCCCTGTCCACATACCTCTACGGCATCTTCCTGTGCACACAGGGTCTGTTTCACATTTGGGCCGGTGTCCACCCCAGCCTGCCAGGCTGAGCACATTCCTGCTTCCCAGAAATGTGCCTCTTATCACTGTTCCGGGCCATGAGCAGAGGCTGCCAAGAGCCACTTTGCGCAACAGCCAGAGTCCTGTCCAACCTAAAGAAGAGATTGATAGGGGTGCCGGGGGTGGGGTATGGGCTTGGAGACCATGTGTCCCTGTGCTCAGAGCTCTTTGTCCCTGTGAATCCAGGGCTTCTGTGACACACATTTATGGCTCACATAGCCCAGCATGCAGGCTGGCATTCCAACCCCCAAATGCCTAACAATGTCCACCCCGGGACCTTCCTAAATCCGGGGCCTTGGTATGGGCCAGGAAACACTGGGTAGAATATACAAAGTTCTCAGGCTTCAGACTGTAAATGTCCTGCATGTCACTTTCCTCTAATATAATACTCCACAGCCAGAGAGTCTGGTCCTGCCCTTAACACACTGTGGACCCTTTGGACAGTCCCTTCCTCTCTCTGGGCTTTGCTTTACCTGCCCAGCTACTTCCTATGCAGGGCAGGAACCCCTCTATACTTTCCCCCATAAGCATCCATTCTTGGACACTCCTGGTGGCAGGGACTCGCTTGCTCACAGGCAGCCGATCCCAGCATTGGAGGTGTCTAAAACTGCAGCACCCACAGGTGGGGACCGAGCCGAGGGCAACATGAGGCAATTTCTATGCTCTTGGTGGCCACCCACTCACCACTGCTCCTCGCTCGGCTTTGCGGATCTGGGTCACACCGTCACATGGTCAAATAAAGCCTCAGATATTGAACACGTGATCTGTCTCTAAGCCAGTTCTCTCTCATCTATTTTAAAGCCAATGGGCTTTTCAAGCCTGAATCTGGGGTTTTACACTGATCCCTGTGAAATCCCATGGACATTTTTGCTCTCAGAGTTTGTTTCTTTTTTGTTTGTTTGCTTTCCAGAGTGAGGACTCTGGAGTCAGGCAGACTTGGGTTTGCATCTCAATTTCAGTTTACTTGCTGTGCGACCTTGGGAAAGTTTCTTAAGCTCTCTGAGCCTCCATTTCCTCAGGTGGGAGATGGGGATGGTAAAATACACTGGCTTTGTGAATGCTTTGAGGATTCAGCAAATGAAATAGAACATAAAGGACTTGCACGCCACTTGGCCCAGGGCAAGTGCCCAGTGACACGCTGTTGTGATCCCATGTGCCTTGCCTGGGAGGATGTCAGCTGTGTGAATGTGCTTTGAGAGCTCTGGAGGCACCCTCCTAAGAAGCCCTGCACTTCTGGGTGCCATGTCTCTGGTCACCACTGGCCTACCTGAGGAAACTGAGCAGGCGGAAGGTAAGAAGCTTGGATCTCACACCCTGGACATGCCTCCCCATGACTCTGATTCACAATGCTGTGTGAGGACTGGGTGGTGCTGTGTTGGGGAAGAGAGGGTCTAGTCTTTGGGGTGCAGGCTTTCCTAAAGAAAGGCGAAGCGGTTTTGCATTTGAAGTGTTAGTTGTCCTGGCTCTGTCTTGCCCTGAGAAGGACCAGTGCCCCCAGACCAGCCTGGCCTTCAGCCCTTGCGGGTTGTGTTGTCAAGAGAACAGAGCTCACTCTTTGGACCCAGGCAACCTGAGTTGGAATCCCAACTCCACCATCACACACGAGTCCTCCTCCCACCGGGGCCGGCTTCCTCTCCATCCCCTTTCCTGATTCCTCTTGGACAAGCTCTCTTCTCTTCTCTCAGCATTCAATTCAAGCAGCACCTTTCCCAGAAACTCTCAGAAGCCCCCCAGGCAAGCTTATGGGTTTGTTTTTTTTCCCCTCTGTTGCCCCCAGACTACCCTCCCTGCATTCTGACAGCAGCCACACAGAATTGAAAATACCTGTTCAGTGTCAGTCTTCCCAGCCACCTGTGAGCAATTTGATGAGAGTGACAGAGCCCTGTTCGTCTGTGCCTCCAGTGCCCAGAACGTGCCTGGCACTGTGAAGTGCACCATAAATATTTGCTGAATTAATTAAGCAAAAATAAAAACAGAACCAAAACCAACTGGTGCTAGGGACAGCCACAGGCTGGAGAAGAAGAAGGGGAGGGGACAGGAATGGGCTGTTCCTTGAACCTGGAAGGAACCCAGGCCAGGTATGACCTAGGATCTAGTCTAGGCTTGGCCATGAACTGTTTTGACCTTGAAAGAAGTCAACTCCAGTCTTGGGATTCCAGCCTCGCCCCTCTACGGACAGTTCGATGGGCTTCTCCCTAAGTTCCCTTCCGTTTCTAACACACTGGATGGAAGGAGGCCATTGACACAGGCCAGGCTCTTAACCTCTCCCTCCTCCCTTTCAGCCCCAGACCGAGCCTGTCCAGGGGGAGGAAGGCAGCGGCCGGATTGTTCTGGCCCCAGACGAGCCTCTAATTGGCTGCAGTTTAAGGCAAAGAAGAGAACGTTTTTTAAAAAAAAAAAATGTACATGTCTCATGATTCAGGCTTATAACCAGCAGGTTTTCCTTCCCATTTGTTGCTTCTGAGTGATTTGAGGCGTTCATTCTGCATCAGCAACACTTCCAAGAAATATGAGAGGAAATAAATTTGCCACAGACACTATACACCATGCTGCAGTAATTACAAACTGCTGTCCTGAAAGCAGCCCGAGGTAGCTGAATGTATGAATGCATAATGCTGGGGAGGAGGAAGGATAAAAAGAAGGGAAAGAAGGAAGAAAGGAAGAGGGGAGGAGGAGGAGAGGTGGGAGGGAAGGAAATAGACCACATCGATCATCAATGATCCGTGCGGCAAGCACGTTGCCGGGCTTCTCACAGTGTTACCTCATTTAATTCTTTCAACATTCCTATGAAATAAGATTATTGTTGGCTCCAGGTTATAAAAGAGAAAGTGAGATGAGAAGTAGAAAAATAGATAGGCCAACGGTGGAGCAAAACAACGAAAAATGAGTCAAATTGCCCTGCAGAACCTCTGAAAGGCCCTCATGCAGAGCACAGTGTGCTTACAAAGTCGAGAACAAGGCTGAGGCTGGAAACGGGGCTGGCTGAGGTCTGCATGCAGAGGAAGTAGGCACCCGTCCACCCGGGCACGGACCCTGCGCAGCCAGGCCTCCAGCCGCACAGGCGCACACACGCAGGCACGCACAGAAGATCAGAGGCTTATTTTCCAGCTAAATGGAGCTGAAGAGTTCTCAGACTCAGGACACCAGCCACGGTGAAGGGGAGGGATAAGGGATCAAAACAGAATCGGGCGGATTTGATGAGACCACCAGCCCCAGCCCTGCTTTGCTTTAGAATACCAGCAACCAAGTTTAGACCACTCAGCAGCATACTGAAGGATCCTTTTAGTAAGAAACAGCACTACAACAAGAACAATGATGATGATGATGATGACGATGATGATGATGATGATGATGATGAAAAATGTAGGGGATGCATTCCAAGACCATCAGCGGATGCCTGAAACTGTAAATGGTACCAACTCCTAGCCAAGGAAAACCAAGGTTATCTTTTCACTTAAAAATCACTTTATGGCTTCTCTTTGGCATATCCAAATTGCCAGCATCCTTACTCTTGTGCCATTATTAATGTAAAGTAATGGTTACTTGAACAGAAGCACTGCAATACTTCAACAGTCAACCCAAATAACCCAAATGGCTCCCAAGTGACAGACGGGTGGGCAGTGTGTGCAGCATGGATACAACTGGACAAAGGAGGATTCATGTCCCAGGCAGGACAGATCAGGATGGTGCAAGATTTCACCATGCTACTCAGAACAGTGTGCAATTTAAAACTTATGAATGGCTTATTTCTGGAATTTTCCATTTAATATTTTCAGACCATGGTTGACCAGACCATGAAAAGTGAAACCACAGAGAAGGGCACACTAATGTAGTGCTTACTCCGTGCTTACTCCGTGCCAAGCATTGTTGTAATAAACACTTCACATTTATTAACTCATTTCATCCTTGTCTTAAAAGGTGAGTACTATTAGTATTCTCATTTTTCCTATGAGGAAAATTAGGCACAGAAAAGTGAATAATCCTAATACTTAATGCTATTACTAAGAAACTAGTAATTGTCAGACACTGACATTTCAGTTTCAACTCAATGAAAATGTCAACTCACACACAGTCCTCCTGAAATGAAACCTAATAATCAATGAGTTCTGTCTACCCACAAGTAGCTTCACAATAATCTTTTTTATGATTGACTCACTCACTTCTGACTTGGGAGGTGGCAACCAGAAATCATAAATCATTAAGGAAAGCTTCCAAACTGGAAAAAATAGACAAAACAGTGGAAGGGGAAAGTAACAGAAGAAACCAAGCAAATGCAGGACATGGAAGAAAACTTTGCTAAAATTCATTTAGTATTCGGAAGAATAAGAGAAGATATGACATCTGTCCAAAAAAAAAAAAAATAGGTAGTAATGAAAAAGAAACAGAGAGCAAAAAAAGTTTCCACAAATTAAAAAAGAAAATATTTAAAAATTAAAATCTAAGAGAAAAAATACAAAGTCTGGAAGCTAAGGGAAAAATTTCTCAGGAAGTATAAGGACAAAATAGAAGGGAAAAAGGATTTTAAAAATTCAAAATTTAGAAGATCAATCCAGGAGATTCAGTACATAGTCTCCCACAATGAGATGAAAAAGAATAAGGCGAAATTGTCAAAGCTATAAGCCAGGGATGTTTCCTGGACCTGAAGTGAGTAAACATCCAGTAACTAGTGTAATGGATGAAGGAGCCCACTGAGCGCCCAACATAATGAACAAAAAGATGCTTCCTCATGAAATTTCAGAACTATGAGTGGTAAAGATAAGCATCTAAAAGCTTCCATGGGGAAAACATTTAAAGAACTGGAGTAAGAATGGCAGTGATCTTTTCAACAGCAATGTTGGTACCTAGAAAACAAGGGAGACATTCTTCAGATACATATGAGAAAAAAATATATTTCTACCTGCACATTGGCTAAGATCCAGCTGAAGATGGAAACCACACAAGCTGTTAAAGCAGAAAGAGATTTATGTCTAGGGTACTGTGTAGAATTAAAAAAAAAATTGATGTAACATCTGGAAAAGCAAGCTCTAGGCTGAGCTAACAGAACAACACTCAGCCCTCAGAAAGCCGTGGTTCTTGCTAAGATGGAAAACTGCTGCCACCACTGTAGAAAACTGTTTAATCGGGAGCTTTTGATCAAAATAGCCTCCCTATCTCTGTCACCATCCATCCTGCTAAAAGTTGACCTTCACACAGTGACTGTCCCCAGTTAACTTAGATCTTTTTCCAAGCTTCACATGAGTGGTTCTGATTAACCACACCTGAATTACTCGGGCACCCTAGCTATAAGGAGTGCTTCTTCTTGTTGCTGTATTATGGCTTTTAACTGTTGATTATTTTGACATTTTCAAACCCACACTAGAGTTGAAAGAGTAAGACGTGCACATCTATATAGTCCCCAGCTAGATTCACAATGGTGTCAGTCGGAAGGAACCAATGATGAGACTGGGTTAGAAATGCAAGGGGAGAGTCCATGAATCACAGCAGGCGATGGAAGAAGCACTGCTAGGGAGTGTCTCAGACTGCGGTGATGAGAACCTCACAGTGTCTCAGCCCACAGGGAGCTTCAGAGCAAAGATTTCCCACTGGGCAGCTGGTACCCTGCCTTGGTCAGTCCTTGGCTAGGAGCTGCTGGAGAAGAGTGTGGCCTCAGCTCAAAAGCTGAGTTGACTATTGAAGGACCTAATGACTGGAAACTGTCAGATGACCACACTCTTTGCAACTGATTGGCAAGTCCTTTCTTGAAGGGAAATTGGAGCAGTGAGTTCTGTGGTTGTCATGGCAATCTCTAATATTTTTCTTTTCTTTTCTTTTTTATTTGCTAAACCATTTGAAGGTAACTTGTAATCATCACAGCATTTTGACCACTACACTACATAGCTACGTGTATCTCCGAACAACTAAGACATTTTTCTACATAACCACAATACAATGATCACACTGGAGAATTTCTTTGAAACAAGAACATTGTCTAATATGCTGCTCATATTCAAATCAAATTCCATTAATCATCCCAATGAAGTCTTGTTATGTTGTGTGTGTGTATCCACATGTGTACTTGAGTATTTGTATGTGTGTGTGTGTATATTTGAACCATTATCCCATACAGGATCATGAATTGTGTTTAGTTGCCATGTCTTTTTATTCTCCTTTAATCTAAAATAGTTCTTTTGCCTTTTTTGGATTTTAAAAATATTGGTCTTTCTGAAGAATTCATGCCAGTTGTCTTCTCTGATGAACATCAGGATTTGTCTGATTGTTACTCTGTGATTAAATTCAAAATATTTTTTAAATTGTTGTCATGACTTTTACATGCATTATATATCCCACTGTTAGTGGTTTTGTTTGTGCTTTAAACAGTCAGTTACCTTTTATGTGAGTTACAAGAAGAAAGAAGATAGTCTTTTATATTTGCCTACTTGTTTAGTATCTCATATTCACCTACTTGATTAATATCTCTGTTGTATTTTATTTTCTCTTGTAGATCTGAATTCCTATTTGATATCACCTCTCTTTGACCTGAAGCATTTTTTGTACTACAAGCCTGATACAGATAAAATCTTTCAATTTTTTTCCACAATATTAAGGGGGTACAAATGTTTGAGGTTACATGGATTGTTTTTGTATTGCTTGAGTCCTGGCTACAAGTGTGCCCATAACCCAAATAGTGTTCATAGTACCCTTTAGATAGGTTTTTCTCCCTCCCTTCCTCCCCAGTCCCCATGGTTGGTTTCCACTGAGTTTTAGTTCTTTCTGTGCACATGTATGCTCATTGGTTAGTTCCAAATTAATAGTGAGTACATGTGGTATTTTTTTTCCATTCTTGAGATACTTAGGAGAATGGTCTCCAGTTCCATCCAGATTATTGCAAAAGGTATTAATTCATCTTCTTATGGCTGAGTAGTACTCCATGGTATACATATAACACATTTTATTAATCCACACATGAATTGATGGGCACCTGGGTTGATTCTACATCTTTGCAATTGTGAATTGCAAGGAAATAAACATTCAAGAGCAGGTGTCTTCAGACCTGGGGACACAGCCCTAACCCTAAGTGTCCTACCCCTAGGCAGGCCTGAGACGCAATGCCCAGGTTCTCTTCTTGATCCAGGCTCTGCACCCACCCACCTCCTCGCCCCACCCAAGTCTCAAGTCCTGCGGCTGCTGAAATGGGGAATTTCATGGCAGAGGTTGGTGTGCCCTTTCCCCCACCTCCTGCTGCTGCACTGTGATGGGCTTCTAGCCTAGAGTCCCGTCCCCAAAGTGAACCCATCACATTGAACTCATCTGCTCTCTCTCTTTGCTTGGCTAAAAGGTAACATTCCAGACTACATTTGGCTTGATCCTGGACTGTAAAGGTAGAGTCAGTGGAAAGAAGGGAAACTTATGACTTTAGGACATATCCAGAAAGCAAATTTGTAACATTAACCCTGTGATTGAGGGGGGAAAGTTTATTAAGGAAAGAGGTCCCTCCACAGCCCTCAGAGTCCTCCTTTTCCTCCGAGAGACATTTTATTGTGAAAGCTAAAGGTGGAGAAAGAGACTTGGGGAGGTCGCAGCTCATTCCTCACTGTAGAACAAGCTGCAAAGCAGCTGTGCCATCTTCATCAGACAAGGGATGTCCCCACATCTGCAGGCTCCCAGGATAGGGGAAGGAGAGAGAGTCAGGACAGGCCAGCTCTAACCACTGCTCCGTGCGTGAATGACTATGTCGCCTTTCATGTTTTCCCAGGTGAGCAAAGGTGACTGGAACTTTTGGAGGCTCCATTCAACTCTCATCTTCATAATGGGTTTTGAGACTTTCTACATTCTCTGCCTAAGTTTCACTTACTCTTGGTATGTTTGGGAAGAGGAAATATTTCTTCCTGTTCTTCCCATAGGGAGAAGAGAACATTTCTTACAATTTCTCAAATCACCCAGAGGAGTTAATGCTCAGCTGAAAGGCTATGATCTAGAACCCCCAGACCCCAGACACTTCTCTTACATTTCCTGCCCCCATGCTTGCCCCATGGAGTCTTGTTTGACCTCCGTCCACTCTGAAGGTGGTGTTAAGGGTCTCAGGATCCCTCTTGGGAACTGGCTGAAGCACACAGGTCCCAGAGTCAGGGTACTGGGGGAAGCCAAAGCACCCCATGAGACCCAGGCCCCCACACCATTCTCCAACTCGGTTTGACCAGAAATCCCAGCAATAAAAATATAAGTTGCTTGCCTAGTTATTGTGTTAATAAAACCGGTTTGTTGCTCATTTCATTATCATTCTCATGTGTGTAATTCTCTTGGTCTGGATCTCCAGAGAACAGCAGAAGTGAGTTGTAGAGTCCGAGTGCTGCATCCCCACCCTAAACCCCTAATGAGACAAAGGAACTCATGGTATAGTCCAAAAGAAAGACATTGAAGCAAATACAATACAATGCTTCATGTAAATGCTTCATGAATGCTTGTCACGTTATATGGAATATGAGCAAAAAGATATGGACCCGGTTCTTAAGGAACCCAGGAGAGAGGTTCTAGCGTTGCCTGGCCTGGGGGTATCTTGGAAGACTTTCAGAAGGAAGGGACTGACCCTTCCCCTGACAGTCACCCTGAAAATTTATTTCCATAATGACTTTCCAATAGCAGTGACTCAATTGAGCAACTGTGGCACCTTAGAAACATTTTGACAACCTCCTACTTTGGAGAGCTCGGCAGTTATTAAGATGGAAGAAGCCAGCCAGAGGCTCTGACAAGCTGCCAGGAAAGTTCCCGCTGAGGCCATTGTGAGAGGGAGCAGTGGGGGAGGCGTCGGGGAAGTCAAGGATTGGATAAGGACCCCAGACTGGGTCTCCCAGAGCCTTTGATTAAGACAGGCCAAGTTTGTCCTCACCACTCTCAAAAATGTGCTTTCAGTGAATCCAGGGCACAGAGTTCTAAACAAAAAGCCTGTTAAAAGATAGATTAAAAGGCATAAAAATAGTATTAGATTTCACAGCACAGTGAGGCCTGTCAAGTCCAGGCTCACAGAGTGAATTGCTTAAAGGCGATGATCAAAATGAGTCACCGGTGTCTGCTCGGATTGTGCTGATGCCTCTTGAAAAAGCAAAAGCCGGGACTATTGTTTGTATCAAACATACTTCTGAAGAGGCTGCATAAATCCAAAGGTGCTGATGTGCCAGAGTCTGGAGGGGGAGAAAGGGAAGAGGAGAGAGAAGAGTCGGGGGGCATTAACATTTAGGGGAAGCAGATGAGCAAGAAATAGCATTTCAGGGCAGGATGGAAGGGAGGGCAGGAGGGTAGAAAGGGGCTGACGTGCAGGAAGAGCAGAGCTCGAGTCCTCGGGGGCCCTCACTTTTATTGAGCATCTGCTACGTGCTAGACATTGTGCTAGGCACCTTAAGTGTGAGTGTGGTATCTCAGAAAACAACTGTTCCTTGAGGGAGCTGTGTGGCCTTTGAAGGTGTGTCACTGAGCCTCCCTGAACCTCAGTGTCTTCTTCTGGAAAATTAAGATAATCATCCACTCCTCCTAAAGCGGTTGAGGAGTTTACGTGAGATAACACAGTGAAAATGCCAAGCATCCAAGAAGGGCTCAATACATCACAGTTGAATCTCAAGGAAAGTATTGGACAATTTTTATCATAATAACATAAGAATAGGTTACACTCCAGGTACTGTGATAAGCAGTCTATATTCGTGTATTACCTGGTTTAAACTCTCAAGCCAGACCTATGAGTTGTGTAATATTTGACTGAAAAAGACACAGAGGTACATGTAGAGAAGGACAGTAAGTTGTCCAGTGTCACACAAGAGAGAAGCCAGAATCCAAAACTCCATCTGTCTGGTTCAAAAACCTGTGATCCTTGCCATTCCGCTGGCTGGTTTTCTAGACTGATAGACGACTTACATTGGAGTAATGTGAAAGGTGACCCGGTATCAAGCCCTGCACCTCCCCCGCAGGTCTCCCTTTCACATGTGAGCTCTTCTGAAACATCTTGCCACCTGGCCAGCCCATTCTCGTTTGCACCCTACCCGTGACGGGGCACTCACTCTCTGTTAAAGCAGCCTGTCCAATTTCCCAACAACTCTACTGGTTTTTAGCACTTCCTTCTCCAATCAAACAAAATGATTTCAGATTCAAAATTGGTACCAAGTAGACTCATTCTCGATTGTCACTTCCAGGGAGGAAATCTTTGACAAGTTCTCCTTGCTTTTAGAGGTAAAATAGTCATAACTTTTTCTTCTTAAAACCTGCCAATGGTGTGACGAGAATCCAGACTGAAGACCCAAATTGCTTTTCTCCCCTCTCGCTAACACTGTCAGCATGGAGCAGGCCGACTGTGGAGGATCTCCAATCCGGGCGAAATTTATATTCATTCAGGTGTCACCGGACTGTGCTTTCTTGCCTCTGTCCTCTGATCAATGCACTCATTAAAGAACTCAGGCTTGGCAATAGATTCACCTTAATGCTTGTCACCCTGGGGTTTCAATAACACAGGCTCTGAGACTCTAACAAGCTGCCGAAGAATGAAAAAAAAGAAAAAGCTCTTTCTTTTTCTCCTTGTATACAGTCCTGAAATTGTTTCTCTTTGCCCTTTAAAAACAATTCTTTTGACTGTATTAATTTTATTTAGGAACTTTGAGGGGCATATAAGTGAAGAAGGAAGTTGGAAAAAAAAAAAACTTATGTAAAGTAGAAGATATTCAGGAGGACCCTAGCATATTTATCCTAAAACATTGAGAAATTTGAATAGCATTTATTTCTGTTTTTCTTAATTTGGAAGATTTGTTTGGACACTTAAAAGGAGGTTTCATTTACTTTTACCAAATTCCCTTTTTTTTTTTCTTAATTGAAGCACGTTTTTACACCTACACAATCCATTCTAGAATTTGTCCACTTGCTCATGTATTTTCACAGCTCCAAGCATGGTATATATATCATGTCCTTACCATTATCTGCATCAAACAATTTATCATAAGCATTTCATATGTTGCTTCACTTCCTGTTATTAGCATTTTGTTACTGAATAACTTGTGAAATAGAGATTCTTAACCATTCTCATTAGATCATTTTCTTTTTTTTCCCCCATAATCATATACAAGGCAACAGCAAATATCTCCATGCATGTTGTTATTTTCTTCAGCTAAGCTATTTCTTTTGAATTGAGCCCCATGGATGGATTCACTGGATCAAAACAATTTTCTGACTTGCTATCTACATTTATTTATGCATTTCTTTCTAAACTGAGTTTGCCCATTTGCAGTGCATTCATGTGGAAGTATGCATAGCTTTACCACAGTTTCACCAACAACAAATGATGACTATATCCTGACATCGTGCACTTTACCTAATGTCCTCCACCTTTGTACATTTATTTAAGTTCTACAGGGAGAGATAATCACCCTTCAAAGGCTTCACTGTTTATTTCTTTCTAGTGTGGACACTAACTATATTATCTGAAATCAAACCACTGTCATAATCTCCCCCACTTTGGATGTCATGGTGTTTTCTGCATCTTAAGAGCTAGTGGCTGTGTGCCCATCTGTTCTTATACAATAAGCAGTTTATGACAGCTAGGCCTACTATTTAGCTCAGGAATTGAACCTTCACCATGCAGTGGTCACTGTGCTAGGAGCTGTAATGGTCATACTTGTTTGGCAGATGAAGAAACCGAGGCAGAGACTTGAAGACATTCCGTTGCCTAGTGGTTGCGTGGACCCAGACCAAGTTTTCCACCTGATATTCAAGGTGGACTCTGTTGACTTCACCAAAACTGTAATTATGCTAAATTCAGAGGCCAAGATAAGGGTGGTGTTCTCCTGCTACTACTAAAGGTATCACATTTCAACAAGGCTGGAAAAGGACCTAAAATATTTTTCAATAACATAGGCAGGGAAATAAGTCCATAAAGTTTTCTGATATCATTAAACACTGACTTTGAGTAGCATATTACTGAGCTTCTATTTGGTCAAAATAATAGCTGGAACTTACTGTGTGTCCCTATATACAAGGTTCTGTTCTAAATGCCTTATGGATGCTCTCTCAACATCAGCATCATTCCATTTTATAGACCAGGCAACTTAAAGTTACAGAGTCTAAGAAACTTACCTAAGGCCATATTGGTAGCAAATGGTGGAGCTGAAACCTAAAGCCTCATTTTTCTCATTTCAGAACCTGCCAGTCTAACTACAGATTAAACACTGGGCATTTGAGCTGGGCAAACCATGGAATGCATCTTTGTGCAACTTTTCCTTTTATAGAAGAAAAACCTGAGGCCAGGGAGGTTGAGTGACTGGCCCAAAGTTATATAGTAACATATCTACCATTAAAGCTGAGCTACCCAAATCTTCCTTACAGAAGAATTCCAAATAATGTATTATATACATACCCTTTAGGTACAGCAGTCCCCAATCTTTTGGGCACCAGGGACCAGTTTCATGGAAGACAATTTTTCCAAAGACTGGGGACGAGGGGTGGATCACTACCTTAGCTCCACCTCAGATCATCAGGCATTAGATTCTCATAAGGAGTGCATAACCTAGATCCTTTGCATGCACAGTTTACATTAGGGTTCACTCTCCTATGAGAATCTAATGCTGCGGCTGATCTGACAGGAGGCGGAGCTCAAGCGGTGATGCAAGCAATGGGGAGCAGCTGTAAATACAGATGACTACTCAATCACCTGCCGCTCACCTCCTGCTGTGTGGCCCGGTTCCTAACAGCTCACGGACTAGTACCAGTCCACAGCCGGGAGATTGGGGACCACAGTTTTAGGAGGCAGAGCTCTATTCCTCTCCTCTTGATTGGGGGCTAGATTTAGTGACTTGTTTCCAAAGAATAAGGTATGGACATGAAAAAATAGTAACTTTATTTTGAGAAACCTGGCAGAATCCACCATGACCAAGTGATAAGTTATGTTGCTATCATATAGCCCCAATATGCAACAAGAAGGACACTTCATTTCTAAGATAATTTTCTCAAAAATCTATAACCCCAATCTAATCCAAACAAAGTCCAAACAAAGGGACATTCTTCAGAATACTTGATTGATAGTCTTCAAAACTCTCAAAGAAAAAGGGTCAAAGAAAAAGTCTTTTCTTGGATCAGAAGAGACTAAAGAGACATGACAACTAGGTACAATGTGGGATTCTGGCTGGCACTGGATCCTGGGGCAGAAAGACAAAGTCAGTGGGAAAATAGGTAACATCCAAGTGAAGTCTGCCAGTTAAGAGTGCTGGATCACTACTCATTTCTTAGTTTCCATATCGCACCGTGGTTATGTAAGATGCTAACATTAGGGGAAGCTGTGTCAAGGGTACAAGAGAACTCACGGTGGTATCTTTGCAATTTTCCTGTAGATCTAAAAAATTACAAAATAAAACATTTAAAATAATATAAAAATAAAAATAAACAGATCACCTAAACTCAAGCTGCCTGTTTCATGGGCATTCCCCTACAGCTCGTAGTTCCCCTACCCTTAATAAAAGGGGGTTGGAACAAAGAATATAGGGGGAGCACTATTCATTCTAAACAACTCAGAGCAATTTTCTTGGAATGTCTGTGCCTTCACAGACACCATTTCCTACATATACTACACTGAAAGCTGCTAACATTGCTTTCAAACATACAACTATGCTGTTCTCTCTTCAGGCTGTGAGCCTGGGGTTTCATGGGGCCACTTGACAGGGGAGGATTATTCCAGGGTATTGTTTTTTTTTCTTTTATAGGGACAACAATGCTGCAGCTGAGCTTCTGTAGGAAAAGAATGACATTCTTTCCATTTAAAAAAGAAAAAAAAAGGAACGTTAAAAACATACTGCAATTATCATTGAGAATAAATGCAGGAAGGTGACATTAACTACTGGGAGTGCGGCTGCTGCCTATCGTTGGGAGCCATCCTCAGCACGGTGCGGAGGTGTCCAGTGCTACTTGCTAATTTCGTCTGTCTGTCTGATGTCAACCGGGAATCCACTGGGCGGGAACTGAAGCTGCTTTGTTCCTCCGCATAGCCCAGAGTGGGTTTGCCCTCAGCAAGGTGCTCGCTGGCTGGTGAGGGGGTAAAATCTTACAATATGATCATGGTTTCATTAACTTAACCTTTAGCTGTGCCTTTGATTTACTGGGACTGTCCAACAGAGAAAGGCTCAATGAATACCAGTAACACAATAATCATTAAAGAGGCACTAACATTAACTGAAAATGAACCACCTGCCAGACAGCACCAGGCGCTTGACTGTGCCTTTAATCCTCCGAGCAGCCTGCTGGGAAGCAGTGCCATGCACCTTGCACCAACGGGCCCAGAGCTGGGAAATGGCCACCACGTTCGCGCCTTGGGGAGCGGCAGATCTGGAGTTCTGCTCTCCATTCCAGCCTTTTCAGGGCACCAGAACAAGTTTTATGGGTCAGACATCACACCTGGCATGCTTGATATCTAGATGATTGGTTTACTCATTTATTATAATAATTCTTATATACCCCCTCATTACAAGAAGACATCAGGACTCCTTACAGAAACACAACAAAACTGGATAGAAACCCAGATGCCTTCCCCGAAGGCTCTGGTGTGCAGGGGGGTGCTGGAGATTTCTGCTGAGCACCCAGCAGTCTCAGTTGTAAGATCCACAGTGTGGGTAAAGAAAAACCAGACAGGCCAGAGGGTGGGGAGGGGGCAGCAGGAGACATGCTTAAGGCACGTCCCCTCCCTAGAGCTAGCCCTCCATTGGCTTGTATGTCCTTTGAGACAGTAGAACACTAATTAAATGCTTTTTCCGTTCTCCGTAGTGTCTTGTGCCTGCTGAATCACAGGTGATGCAATTTGCTCAACTATAAATGACAATACCCACTTCAAAGGAATACTGTGTGTTTGATGCATGTCCACATGTCAATGGCTCAGCACATGCCTGGCACATGTGAGGGCTCAACATAAGCTTAATGAAAGGTTATTAACTCAAGTTAAAATTGCTTAAGGCAGACAAAACTGCCAAAGGTTGCACAGCACTGGGGTGACACATTTTAGCGCTGCCCACCTGTAGGAGAGGGACGAGGAAGAGAGGATGATTTGAAGGGGGGAAGGAAGGGGGAAGTAGAGAGAAAGGGAAGGGCAGTGAGGGGGGAGAGGAAGAGGAAGAAAGAGGAGGAAGATGAAGGGAAGGAAAGAAGGGACACAGAGAGGCCGTCAGTCTGAACAGAAAGAGCCACTGCACCAGAGCCTTCCGGGGTGGGAGGAGTTCCCACACCTTCCCCAGCATCCCCCAGGCACAGAAGCCAGGCCACTGTCCACGGCTCTGTCACTCTGTCACCCCCTCCCCTGAAGAATAGCTGCACTTCTCTATGCTTGGGTGACATGGAAGCCACCCTTACTTCTGCTTCCCGGAAGCTGGGTCTGGCCAGTCCCCCGATCCTCATGCCCTCGTTTACTCACAAAAAGCCCGTGGGTCCCATGTGAGCAAACACAGGGACCTGCCTGGGTGGAGCTGACGGTCGACTGGAGGATCAGGCAGAGAACTGCAAGTTACAGTATGGGGTGAAAAGACCAGAGAAGACCCAGGGCGCAGGCCAAGCCTGGAAGGCCATGGGAAGCCCCCACTAGGAAAGCCATGTCTCCAGGAGACTGAGGCTCCCTTGGAGGTTGGCAATAAAGCAAGAGCTGAGAGCAGGGCTGGTGGAGGAAGCAGGATGTGCAAAACCTGAGTCCAGAAGCACATGGCAGTTTCCAGAAACTGGGGAGGATGGCCAGAGCTGGAAGGCAGGGGCATGGGGGCAGGGGGCCGGCCAGGGATAGCTTCATAGAGGACCCAGGAAGTTAGACTGTCCTAAGACAAACTGCATCTCATTGAAGTGTCTTGTAAGAACACAGGAAGATCTTCTTGGTTTTGCTTTAGGAAGACCCTCTGCAGACAGGAGGAGAGGAAACCAGGCTGGAGCCAGGAAATGCTGAAAAGACTGTCCCAGACAGCTAGAGAGGATCTGTGGGGGTGCCAGGGCATGGGGGAAGATACCCAAGAGCTACTCAGGAGACTGGATTTGTGGGACCAGACATGGGATTGGGTGTTGGGCTATGGGAGACATAGAGAAAGTCAAAGATGACTCTGGGGTTTCTGGTCGGGACAAATGGATGGAGGAAGATGCTGTTCCTGAGACAGAAAAGGAACGGGGAGAAAATGAGTTGGGCCTTTGTGGGTTGGGGTCCCATAGGAAGACCACATAGACTGTGTAGAGAAGTTGGATATTTGGGTCTAGAAGGAAATCAGCAAACTGTTTCTGTACGTGGCCAAGCAGTAGATGTTCTTGGCTCTGCGGGCCATACAGCGTCTGCTACAACTGCTCACCTCTGCTGCTGCCGCTGGAAATCCCTCACACCAGTGGATGTGGCCAAGTTCCAGTCAAGTTGATTTACAGAGGAAGTAACAGGCTGGATTTGGCTCGAGGGCCATGGCGTGCTGACCCCTGGCCTAGAGCATCAGAGAGACGCCTGGACTGGAAATGAATATTCAGGGAAAGGTGATTTGGGGTCATGAGTGTGGAGGAGACGAGGCACAGCCCTGAGAGGGTAAGGGGAGGGCTGATGACAGACATATAGAAATTTTATAGAGAGACAGACATAGATTTCAATATATCTCATGAGACGTACTATATTTGTCTATGCATTTATTTTAGATGTTAAGAGATTTATTTTAAGGAATTGGCCCATGTAATTGTGGGGCTGGCAAGTCTGAAGTCTGCAGGGCCTGTTAGCAGGCTGGAAACTCAGGCAGGAGTGGGTACTGCAGTCTTTAGGCCGTCTCTCTTCTTCTCTGGGAAACCTGTTATTGCTCTTAAGATCTTCAACTGATTGCACAAGGCCCACCCACATTATCAAGGGTGGTCTGTTTTACTTAAAGTCAACTGATTGCAGCTATTAACTACATCTGGAAAACACCTGCCCAGGAACACCTAGATTAGTGCTTGATTAAATAAGTGGACACAAGAGCCTAGCTGAGATGACAGGTAACCATTATGGGTGTCATATTAGAATTCTGTGGCTTCACTTTTGGAAGCAGCCACATGATGTTAACAACCCATGTTGTGGTATGGTCAGTGAAGACCCTGATATGTTCAGGTGCTATTGCTGTTTAAACCCAGGTGCCACAATGCCTGTATCAATATCAATGTTTAAGGTTATATCTGCCATTGTCCAAGAGCACTAAAGCATCCACAGCTCTCTCCCTGCCTGGAAAATCCCATTAAAAAAAATGTTTCTCAGGGAGGATGGTCACCCAGGTCCTCCTCCCCGAGGCTCAGGGCTCAGAAGGTTGTGAGAGGGGCCAGTGGCATCGCACCCCTCCTTCACACGTGAACCCCAGTCACAAGCACCTACGTGCCAACAGCAGAGGAGCCGCACTCAGGCAGTTCTTCAGGGGGAGAAAGGCATTTGCAAAGCCTAATAATAGCACCATACATATGTATGCATTTTACACAAAGCCTGTTTATTTTAAAAAATCAATTTCTCTCCTACAGATGGCATATTGCAAAAAGAAACGCGAACCCAGCAGCACCCTTGCCAGCGGCAATTCCAAGCGCTAGTCTCTGTCCCTGTTTCCGTACGGGAATTCCAAGCGCTAGTCTCCGTCCCTGTTTCCGTACGGGAAGGCTGCACGTTTAAGGGGGTCGAATTGTTTCTGCACAGCAGCAACGCAGTCCTGGGCAGACCTTTCATCTGGGGACATGTGCAGGTCCTGCCGAGAGAGGACACGGCCTACGGTAAGAGCCATGCAGGAGGAAGGGGACCCCGAGGCCAGGTCAAATGGGAACCACATGAAAAGTTGGCTGTATTGCCTCAGTTTCCCCAGTCTCAGAGAACAGTCAGGATCCAGTGACTCCCTTATGCAAGGCAGTGTAAGGCGCATTTGCTGGTTTCTGGAGAGTGTGCATTACCCCCCATCAGCCTTGCCCACCCACACTGGCGACAGGGCACAGTAAGCCTGCCTTTCCAGGAGGGCAGTGGTTTTTAAAAATACTGGGCACATGCTTTTTATTGCAGATCACGTCACAATACAGAAGTAAACACAACTGTCACTATCACTATGACTGCCATTCTCTGCCCCTTAAATTTCAGCTGTTCCTGGTGTGGACGTTTCTGGGGGCGTTGGCTCATTTGGTGCCAGCGGAATCCTGCCTTGAGCACACATGGCCTGTGCACACTCTCCACCCTGAGCATATGTCAATGAGGGCAGATGGGAGGTGAGAGCTTCCTGCCCTTCCTGCCGACAACTCCAGCCAGCATCCTGGGTGTTTCTCAGATGTCCCTGGAGGAATGGCATCCCGTTGTCCACAGCAACGACCTCAGGAACACACCCCTGCCTCTAGCAGGTCCTTCCTCCCTGTTTCCTCACTCTGCCTCCTTGATCTCCTGCCAAATAAATCATCTAGATATAAATCCTCATTCCAGGTCCTTCTGCTTTCAGGAGCCCCAGCCAGGACATGATCTCGGGAACCAACGGTGCCCTTTCCCTAAAGGCCCCCAGCGTTGGCTCAACATGTATGGAATTGTTGGTGCTAACCCTCTATGCCCCGACGCAGAGTGGTGAAAAACACACATTAATAGGCTTGACTCTGGGAAATTCCCATCTGTAGGAAATTAAAAACCTAGAGTAATCCCTTTACAAACTCAAACTCCCCTCAGGAGAATTATACTCCATTCACCTTTACTTCTCTATGTTTTCAACAATGCTGAGGGTCAAGTGTATGGAGGGCGGATACTTACAATATTTACAAAACTCGCGGACAACAATAACAATGAGGAGACTAAGGTCAGGGCCAGAGCACAGATTTTTCTGCAGTGAGCTCTGGGGAAGGAAATGAAGCAACGCGTGCCCGCATCTGGGGATAGCGTCCTCATAAATGCTGGGCTGCAGAAAGGAAGACACTGTGTGTAAAGGACCTTAAGACCATGAATTGCAATTGCTCCCTGGGGCTGGGGGCTGAGAAATCATAAAGGCAACAGATTTGTGGTCAAGAGCCAGACTCACAAAGTAAGAAGCTGGTGTCCGCAAAAAAGCATAATATTTTTGCATCAGGCAGAAAAAACTAGGTTGTGTTGTATAACAAGTAATGCAAAATCTTCGTGGCTTAAAACCACCCTCTTTTACTTCCCTGTTACGTTGGCAGTCCCTGGAGGGTGGGCTGGGGTCTCCGCTCCCTGCTGTCTCCCTCCAGGGCCAGGCCGACGGAGCAGCCCCGCCAGGTTCATGACCATGATTGGGTGGGGGAAGCAGACTTGACAAATTGCTCACCAGCTCTTACAGCTCCCACGCAGGTGGAACACGTGTCACTCTGCTCACCTGTCATTGGCCAACACCAGTGACATGGCCACCTGAAGAAGGTTAGGAAATACAATCTCACCAGAGGACAAAGAGCTGGAAATAGTTGGACAAGAACTACAGACCACGCTTGTGAATGCCTCCTCCAGGCCTCAGAATAGGAAGCTCCTGACCTGTTTCCAGGGCATAGAGGATGCTAAATGGATATTAGCTATAAAATTGATTTTTTATGCTATTTTCAGGTATGAAAAATATCATTCACACTTTGATTAGCTGTAGTCCATCTTTATGTTCTGAATGGCAGAATACAGAACATCTGTGAGACCAAGAAACATAATTACACAACCATAATTCCTATGCCTAGAGTACCTTCCGTGTGGCAGCACTGCATTCGTATTAGCTCTACTCTTCCCAAAACCCTTTTATGCTCCCCACTGCAGAGATGAGGAAATCAAACCCATTTGCTCAAAACCTGGAAAAGTGGTTGGATTCAGTGTCCCTGAAGTTCATTCAAAATGGAGACTATTAGTCCCTTTTCCCAGGTGGAGAAGTTGAAGTGCCTTATCCACTGTCACACCCAAGCCAGTCAGTGATGGCATCTGGTCTATGTGGTAGGTCTGGCTACCTCCGGAGCCCCCTGTATCAGTTACTTGTCACCAGCAAACCCAGCCCATGATGTCGTGCCAGGACCTAACACAGGGGCAGGAGCACCTCCCACAGCCCAGCAGCTTATGGGGAAAATCTGCCCCCAGAGTGAGCACAGGTGCTGGAGTAGGTCCTGGAGCCCTTGCCTGTATCAGTAGTTGGAGTCCTGGATTGTTGGAGGAAGTGGCACCCAGTAACAAAGACGTGCAAGAAGTGCTGTGGGAATGCAGAAGAAGGAGCCAGGACTGAGGCCACTGAGAGGGAGGCAGAGGTCAAGCAGTGGCGCAGACAGCTGTCTTCTCACTGTCTCCTCACACACACTGTCATCTGCACTCACTCTCAATAAGGCCGCTAATCCCATGGTGAGGGCCCCACCCTCATGACCCAACCCAACCCTAGTCACCTCCCAAAGGCCCCGTCTCCAAAGACCATCATGTTGGGGGTTAGGCCTTCAACATATGGATTTGTGGGGGGGGCACAAACATTCAGTCCATAACACAAAGGGACTCTGCAGATGTACCTAAATTAAGGATCTTGCAAATGGGAGATCACCCCAGGTTATCTGGATGGGCTCAATGTCATCACAAGAGACCTTATGAAAGGGAGGCAGGAGGGTCTGAGTGAGAGAAGACGGTTTGACCACAGACGCAGAGGTCAGAGTGGCACGGCCAGCTGGAAAGGGGAGGGACACAGATTTGACCATAGAGTGTCCCAAAGGAACACTGCCCAACTGACACCTCTATTTAGACTCTTCACTTCTAGAACTGTAAGAGGATGAATTTGCACCTTTCAAGCCATTAAGTTTATGCTAATTTGTTACAACAGCAAGAGAAAATCACAGTACACCCCTGACCCTCACCCTGCCCTCTACATTCCAGCTGCAGCAGAGCCTCAGACCCCAGCCCTTTTCCTTTCAGGTATTGCTGGGACCTACTAGAGATTTCCAAAAGCTGTCAGTCAATAGCTAAGGAGGATAAGGGGGAAATAAACAATCTGACTTACAAAGAGCAAAATTCTGCTCCTTCCCTGATCAGCTTGCTCTCTTTCCACACACTGTCTCTAGATAGTGACATTCTAGTAAATTCTGAACAACCTTCATGGACACAAAGGCTAGTACAGAAAATATTAATATATTTACAAGCTGTACTTATTTTTCATTAAAGATGAATAAAGCTTTACGGGGCCCCAGGCAGATAACGTGTGCTTGCACAGCACAGATAACTATTAGAATTGGGTAGTGCCCGGGAGGGAATTGGCACTTTCATACTCCAAATTAACTTTCGCTGTATTCACAAAAGTGTCAACAGAGAGGCAGCTTCTGTTCTTGGTTTGTGTATCCTTTTAAAGTTTACGAAGAGTATCTACGTACATGCTCTCATTTCATCTTAAAAACACTCCAAGGTTGATGTTAAGATCCTCACTTTGCAGATGGGAACAAGGAGGCCCTCCCAAGATTGCACAAGATGAGTGATGCGGATGAGACTAGACAAATAGACTGCTCTATTTGATGCTATGTTGTCTGAGCACCTGGCATATGCCAGGTACAGCATACGATGACCATGTATGTGGCCCTCCGCCCCACACAAACTGTGTGTCTCCCAGGCCTATGGGTCCCCCTTCTTTGCTCCAAGCACAGTGAGCTGTGCAGTTCTCAGCTGCTCCAAGGGGCAGTTTTTCCCAGGACCAAGTGCCCAGCAGAGCTCTCACAGAGCCCCCCCACCGACCTTAGGTCCCCCTCGCCCTCCCACAAGAGCTCTGGGACTTTAGAATAAGAAGGGAAACCTTTCCTCCAAGCCTGTGGGAGTCTCCTTGAGGAAAATCCACCCATATCCTCTCCAATCCATCCACTGTATATGAAATCAAAAGTGGCGTTTCAAGAAGACAGGACACATTCACAATTGGGAGTCATGAGGAGTGATCCCTGCATTACCTTCTTTTTGAAATCCAAATATCTTCATAGTAAAGAAAGAAATATAAAGACAGAGAAAAGCCAGGCCCTTCTCCCTGCTAGGCTACTGCCAAGGGCCTGCCTTTCTCCCAGTGACTGACAGGTGGCACCTGCCCCTGCCCTAGTGGTGTGACCTTCACTAGACCAAGAGCAAACCTCCCCGGTGTGATGTCATCACCAAGGCATTTAGAAAACAGGAATCACACTCGAGTGCGCTGCAGCCTGCAGGGTGGAAACGGGATGTGAGGCAGCCAGAGAACCTGAAATAGCCAGCTCTGTGGCCGCAGGCGGAGGATGAATACGTGGAGGGCGGCGACGGCAACTTCATCTCACGGTTCACACAGGAAGTGGAAAGCCTCCACCAGCCTCCACCAGACTGAGAGAGCTGGAATTTGCTCAGCCCCTCCTTTGATTTAATGGCCACCTTCCATGAGCCACATGCTTTCCACTAGTCCATGATAAATAGGAGGACATGCAGGCATCTGCAACCACTGTTAAAGTCACGGCCCAGAGCCTTTCTCTCCTTCCTCGTGAAGTTCATCTGGAGTCCATTGCAGAAGGAGAGTGGAGTTCCCATCCCTCTCTGGCCTTCCTCCCTATTTCCCTCTCCCATGATCCCAGTGATATTGATCTGCACCCCTTTTCTCCTGGGCCTTACACCCCCACCCAGCCCCTGATACTTGAGCTGCCATGAGACACGCCCTGCCTTGCACCAAGTGAGTGACTGAATTCCGTTGTTCTCAGGCCCAGAGCTGTTCACCATCCGGCCCTGTCTTGCATGGAAGAGCCCCATGCTCAGAGTTTGGCTTGCCAACTAGCTGAAGTCGCCTAGGATAACAATATCTTTCTTTAAACCTCTTCCCCCTTCCTTATCCCCTGTCCTCCAAGCTCCTAAAGCATCAGTGTAGATCTCTTTTAAACTAATCACTCCTTTTGCACTGTGAAAATTCCCTGCTTCAATATTTTTGATAACAGTCCTTCTCATGGGGGCAATTTTGCTCCTTAGATAACATTTTGGCATTGTTTGGGGATATTTTTAATTGCCACAACTGTGGGGCAGGGCCATTTCCCTGCTAGTAGCTAGTGAGTAGAGACCAGGGATGCTGTAAACACTGTACAGTGCATAAAACAACCCTCATTCCCCAACAAAGAATTAATGACCCAAAATATCAATAATGCCAAGTTGAGAAACCCTGCTCTTGACTGTGTGCATTGCCTGAGGGTAGAAATCTCAACATACTCATTTTTAAATCCCCAGTGCCTAGCTCAAAACCTGGAGTAGTCATCCAGTGTATTTTTGCTATTGGTAAATAAATGTATGAGTGAATGAATTCTCACCTTCCTAAATCATCTGTGCATGCACAATCACCTACACACAAGTATCTAAATGAGCATACCTGCACACACATGCATGGACACACAGAGATGGGCACACATCCAAAGATAGAATGTGCACACACGTGTGCATGCACACACATGCACACACACGCACATTCCCACCTAATGCTGAATCCAGGGACCTGCCTGGCTCCCAGACCCACTCACCCAGTCCCCATTCACCTGAGGATCAGGAGCCTCTTTTCCCTGCTACAGTCAGAACAACCTCTGGGCAGACACCTCGGCAGAGGCACTAAGTGTTCTCCATAATTAATTTCACTGACTAGATCCATTTTCCTATTGTGACTCCATTATTAAATAAGCAGTAGACCCAAAAGGAAAAAGATCCTTTGTGCAATTACGCATGCAGAAGGCAACTCAACAACTGGAAAAGTGAAATGTCAATTTCGACAATGGCATAATGGCTCGGAGCGTGGCAGGCAGGCCTGACTCGTTACATCTAGCATTGTTAGTGGGCATTGAAAATGGGGCAGAGGGGGCTGGGGGACACACAGAGCAGGGACACCAGCCCCAAGGACAGCAGGAGCTGGAACAGGCTCCAGAGGGCAGGGGATGGAGGGACCGTGAGGCAAAGGCATTCCCCTTCTTCCAGGCCACTTCCTCTATTGAGGACTGAGGACATCACAGGAATGGACAGCAGAGGATGGACAGCCCACAGGAGAGATGGGACTAAAAGTCTTTGGTGCTAGTTTCCTGGAGAAATTGGAAAAGAAAGATGCTGCGATTTGCCAGCTCTTGGCTCCATGGGCCAAATCAAGTTACAACCAGCCTTCCCCTCCCCACCCCACCACCTGGAAAACCTGTGAGGTCCTCAAGGTTCTGCATGCCTGACAGCACCCTTGGCTTCCGTCTGTCACGGTGTTTACCCCCTTGTGGATATTTCCCGATCACTCATTCTCCTCCCCTGCTAGCTTTCTCAAGCAAAAGCCTGTCATGCTCATCTCTGTACCTCCAGCGTCTACCTTAAAAATGTGTGATGAGTAAGTCAGTAAATGAATCCTTAATCACGTGAATAAGGTTAAGGCTTCAGACTGGCAGGGGCAAAAGGACAAGAGTCAGTTGACTAAAGTCCGTGTTTGCTGTGTCAAGTAGTTTGGAATTCAGTTGAGATGAATAAAAATTAACCAGGAGAGGAGCATGTTGAGTTTAGTGTGTTAGAAGTCCTTTGTGTAAATAATGTGCATTGCAACTTTAAATCTCATAACCAATGTCCTGAATTTTTAACATTCTGCCTTGAGTTTGTTTTTTAATTGGAAAAACTAATGAACCCCTTGGTGCTAAATATTATCTCACAATAAACCTCTCTTCATATCATCTTCCACCCAAGACTGAGAACTTGTCTCTGTTAATTGTACTTTAATGTAGTAAGTGCAAGACAGTTTCAACCATGTAGTAGAACATTGTACTGGAAAGATACAATGAACCACACTAGGGTATTTCCACTGGCTGCTGCTGGGAGACAGGATTCTTTGTTTCCTCCACCCCTTTCTTGTTATTTTTTGTTTGGTCCAGATAGTTTCTAGGGCACGTGTGTATTGAACCTTGATGGAATTGCCAGCCCTGCCCTCAGCACTTCCTTTGGAATCTTCCACGTCCCATCCCAGTATCACAAGAGCTACCGTGTGAGCAACATGACCACAGCCCAGGCTACCGCCGGTGGCTTAGGTCTGGACGCCTACACCAAACTGCACCAAATCAGTCTTTCGCCCAGGTTCTTAGAAATGAAACTGAGATGGCTCTTTCCAGGTGGCTGAAACAAAAGGCAGGAGAACTTGAGAATTGATGGCAGCTGGACGAGGCTGAAATAGAAGAAAGAAGAGCAGGCTGGAGTCTCCCTGTGTCTCAGGCTCTGGCTTCCAGCGTCCTTGAGCCCCGCCACCTTCCTGTCCCTGGGGCTGGGAACTGCCTCAGTATTTCCCCAGCAATTCTCTCTCTTGCATAAACAGGCTCCAATTGGATTCCCTTCCATTTGCACTCCAACTGATTGTAATTCATAGGATTTGCTTTACTTTTACAATCAGAAGAAATCTTGAGAATATGAGTGGATATAATTTAAATTTCTAGACCTTCTTGCTTTGCCTCTAATTTCAGATCTCAGCCTTTGCCAGCTGTGACAAACCCACCAAATCTTGCTTTGAGGGGTTTCCCTCAGAAGGAGAGGTGGAAAATCAGTGCCCTCTGGGTACGCCAGTAGAGGGATTTGCTCTCACGAGCCTTGCCCACTGTTACCTCCCACTGCACACAGCTCTGGCCAGGAGCTACATTTTTACTAGCAGCTCTGCATCCTGGCCAGGAATCCACCCCTATGAGCAGGCACATGCTGGAGATGAATTACTGCTCCACTGTGTACAAGTTACATGAGTGTGTAAGATACTAACTTCCCTAAGCTTCAATTTCCTTAGCTTTAAAATGTTGCTAATAATGGACATCTGCTTTCTAGAACTTGGGGGAAGATCAAATGATATAATGCCTGTCATCTCACTCAGCAGGGCTACTAACACAGAGAAAGCACCAGATGAATGATGGCTCACATTGCTCACAGTGTATCTCATCTTCTTGGGTCCTCCTTAGCATAATCACCACTTTAGCAAGAACATGCTCTCTCTTGGCATGTCCCAATCCTGCATCCCCACAACCACCACATCTCCTTGAATTGCAGAGTGCTAACATTTTATTAGGATGTTTCTAGTCCTTAGCTTTTAGATCTGCCCCAGGTATCTACCTTGCGTGACTGCCCCAGCCATCAACAGGGAGCTATCAGTCAACTTAAGGCTTATGCTACAGAAATAAATCATGCCCCCAGGTCTTGGTGGATTGCAGCAGCAAAGGTTTATTTCTTGCTCACAGTCATATTCATTGCTAGCTGTAAGTGGGGTACTTCTCTGCTCCACACCTCTTCATTCCAGGACTAAGGAGCAGCTTCTATCCAGGACAAACCTGACTCATGACACAGGGAAAAGAGAGAGAGAGAGGGTTGGTACATACCACTTCCACTTACATTTGATTGGACAAAGCAAATAACATGCACAAATCTCCTATCAGTAGGAAGTATAGTCTTCTTGAATGGATGGATTCAAGAAAATATTTTGAACAAATAATAGTCTTCCACTGGGAGGTCCTCCACCTGGTTTTAGGGACTCTCTGGCTGTACACTCAAGGAAAACTATAATGTCCCAAGTCTTGGTTCCCTCTGGGTGTGAGAAGTGGGTAGGGATGACTTGGTTTCTCCACTCAACTCCCTCCTCTCATGTCCTACCTGTTGGGGCTCCAGTGGCTTCCCACCCTGGTTAACAACTGGTATTTAATTCCAGTTATTATAAAGATGTTCACATCATAAAAATTGGAAGGAGATAGTCCAAAATCTGATTTTGTTTTTTCTCTGGCATGATTTTTTTTGTAGGGTATTTCAAGCTTTTCTAGAGTGTGTATATAGTTATTGAATATAAGACTAAAAAGTACTCCACTAAAAAAATAAAGAGACTCATCTGGCAGCAAAGCAGAGGATCAGTTCCAGAGGAGAGAGCCTGGGGAGAGGCTGAGGGAGGATGGGACGAGGCTGAGCCAGGGCAGTAACCAGGGGCAGGAGAGCAGCTGCATCTAGTCATCCTAACTTGGGCTTGATAGGACTGGTAACTGGAGATTCAAGAAAAGGGAGGCTTCTTGCTGCACACAGACCTTGAGCCAGCACTGAGGGCTGTGGAGGTCCTTCTGACCTGCGGAAGAAGAGGACACCTCTCCCTATGAGAGACTGCAGGATCCATCTTTAGGTGCATAAAAGTCAGAAGAAGTTGCTTCCTTGGATCCTCACTTCTAACGCTAGCATCCCATCCAGCTTCTGCCCCGGTATGTAGGCCAATGTTTAATCTGAAACTGTCATTGAACTGCCACCATCTTCCTGTTAGAGAACAAAGGCTTGATGGACAGCTGATGAAGTCTTTCCATGCATCTTCCTGCCATCCTGGGAGAAAAGTGCATATTAAGACTCTCCTGACATTGCAGAGGACACAAGCTCTCAGGATAGAGAGTTGTACTTGCATGTTGTGATCCTGGGCAAGTCAGCTGGCACCTCTGAGATTCAGGTTCCTTATTAGTTAAGTGGAATTTTAACACCTCCTCTAAAAAGTTTGTTAGGGGCCAGGTTTGGTGGCTCACGCCTATAATACTAGCACTTTGGGAGGCCAAAGGTAGGAAGATTGATTGAGTCCTGGAATTAGAGACCAGCCTGGGCAATGTAGAGAGACTCTTTTACTACATAAATAAAATTTTAAAAAAGTAGCCAAGCATGGCGACATGTACCTATAGTCCTAGCTACTCGGGAGGCTGAGATGAGAGGATCACTTGAGCCCAGGTGTTCGAGGTTACTGTGAGCTGTGATCATACCACTGCACTCCAGCCTGGGTGACAGAGAGAGACCCCATCTCCACTAAAAAAATAATAATTTGTCAGGATAGAAAGAGATCATCATTGAAAGCATCTAATATTACTATGCCTAGCACATTATCAATTACTGTGATGACAGAGGTATGCTGGTACAACAGCACAACGGGACATACACTTTTGCAAGGAAGTAGTGCTGCCAAACACCTATAAACATAATTAAAAAAAAAAACACTAAGTAAAGGCCACCTATAACTTATCCATCCACCTTACCATTTAATGATCAGCAAGTCCTTCCCTGCACCCCATCTAGATTTCTTCACTGCTGCTGAACCCATAAACCACCAAGCTGCCATGTGACAATGGCTCCTGGTCTGGAATCAGCACAATGCCACAGAAAGTTTGCTCTGGAGTCACGCAGGTCTGCTTTACAAACAGCTTGCCCCTGGGCATGTCACTAAAATCTCCTGAGCCTCAACTCCCCCGCTTTTAAATGGGAGTGACGTTATCTACCTTAGACTCCTGTTCTAAGAATTGTTTTAAGAGCAACACATGTAGTGCGTCTGGCCCATGGAAGGTGTGCATGAAATGTGAGCTCCTTTCCATTTATTCTGATGGATGCTACCATTTAAGGAAAAGCATATTTTTTTAAACTCAAGGGTTTTTTTTTCAGCTCATTATTTTTTATCCAGGACCATGATAGCTGTTAAGTGTTTTGGGCTTTTCTCTCTCCAGAGACACTTTATGATGCCAATTAGAAGTGCAAGTACACTGAGATTAAAAAGCAACGAGGAACGGAGTGAGCTGCAGCTTCCCCTCCTCCTCCCCAGCCTGTTGCTCCTAAAGCTTGTCCCAGTATCCAACTCTCTACGGCAAAAAAATTCTGGGGACAAGGGAATGTCAAGACTTTACATTTCAAAATCATTTGATGACCTTTGGGGAGAGGAATGTTCTACGTACACAGGAAATCACATGCATCACGTTAAATATTTGCACAGATAATATTGCCTTCTTTATCATCATAGAAATATGATAACATGAAAATTATAGTCCACTTTTAGGGAACTGGAGAGGCTGAGTCAGAGATGGGATTAGCCAAAGGCTGGGTCCGGTTTTACATGCTCAGGTCTCTCCAATGTCACTATTACTCAACAGAAGGCCCCCGGTAGACTTGGGTGCATTGATGAATCCATGCTCATGTTGATGAAATTATATTTATTTTTCGTTTCAGTTCTATTCTTTTCTGCCTCGTTGGTCCCTTTCCTCCACCTCTTCCTCTCCAGAGACTACGGGAAAAAGAATAAAATGGTCTATTTTAATTTTGTGACCATGAGTAAGTTTCCTATTCTCTCCCAAAACCACTTCTACCCTGTGTAAATCGGATAAGCAGTGCCTGCTTCCCAGCCTCATCTGTTTGGTGCCCATTACCACCTCCTTACCTCAGGCAGTCCTCCCTCCGATTTTTGAAGCTGTGGCCTACCTTGTTTCCCAGCCTCTAGAACTAGCATCACTGCCTCCGCTCCCCAGCCCAGCCCACCCCACCCATTCTCCCAGCTATTGCTTGAGCCTTCTTCCACAAAGCAATCTGACCACGCCAAGCCCCTCCATTGTCTGTCCACAATGGAAGGACCTGCTCTAGCTCCAGGAGAAGGGAGCGTGGAACAAGGCCCAGCTCATCACCCCTTCCCCTCCCCACCTCTTGCCCCATTCACTGTACATCCCTGCCACACAGAGCTTCCCCCAGGCTCTGAGCCTTTCTCACCTGCAGGACCTCTGCCCTCCTCCAGATAATTCCTACCCATTGGGTAGGAATCAGCTTAGAAATCTACTTTTGAGAAGCCTCCCCTAGCCACCCCCGGTTTGGGTAAGGACCAGCCTTCCATGGCTGAAAGCACTCTGTCCTCGCAGTGCCCAGGAGCTCTGCCCACCGTTTGCACATCTCCCCCGGCCCCAGCTCACTTACCACGCTCACATCCCACATCGTGCACAGTCATCTCCAAAGCCACATTTCAGGAGGGAATGAAAAAAAATGTATACTTTGCAAATTGATGCACACTCTAATAGACACACAATAGAAATCTGAACGTCCCAGAGTCCAAAACTGGAAGCATCTTTAGAGTAGACTCACTCTGGGCAGATGCTTCTGTGGTCATTGCTTTTTTGGGTAATTACTCTATCTATTGAACAACTAAATTTGGCAAGGTACATTGTAAAATAGACTGCTTCAGACACAGTCCGTCATTGCTCCTTTATCACCCCTGAGTGGCACCTCCTGTAGAGGCCATGGCTTCAAGGTCGCTTTCAGGAATAATAATTTTCCATCCCATCCCAATCCGATCAGCCAGGCTGCCCTCTGCCTGGGCAGCCAGCAGCAGGAGAATACGGACTGGCGAGGTCTAGCACCCCCAAGCTGTGGGCCCTGCTCTCCCTGCTGCTTCTGGACCCTCAGGGTCAAGAGTTGGGGGGCGGTAGGAGGGAATGCAGAGGGGCAAAATCTTTCTCCGTAGCTGGTGCTGTGGATCTCTCTGCTCACCAGGCATCTGGAGGCTGCCCTTGAACTGGCTCTTTAGAGACCCTCATGAGCACCCCGGCACCAAACCACGCTTCACATTTGAGGACCTGTATTCAGTTCCTGTCCTGGACAGCCCCCTGCGGACACCTTCCTCTGGGTTTCACACACCTAACAGGCAGCTCTCTGAGTGGGCTCCCCTGGGACACACACCCGTCTGTCATTGCCTTGTACCACTCACACAACACCCCCCTCTCTCCTCGAAGCCTCACCTGTCTCCCACCTCTCACTTCTCCACGTGACAGGTGGCACCCGCCCTTGTCTTTTGTTTGCTCCAACACCCTGGGACATGTGGTTGGTTTCTGGTGCTCCACACTTTAACAGCCACCATCTGTGGAGCTGCACAAACATCCGCCCTGAGGGACAGCTGCCTCTCTCCTCCGGGAGATTCTCTTGGATCCCAACTCTTGATCTCCTGCCCCAATACCTCTCACCCCTGCGAGTCTCCTCCTGAGCCCTATCCCCCTCTTACTTGCATGGTAGGGGGCGTGGCCACCGGGCAGAGCCTTCCGCCTTCCACAGATGGAGCCTGCTCTTCTCACCGTGGCAGGGTTCTGATCAGCTGTTGCTCTCCATGCTGAGATTTTATTCAAATTCTAAGACAGTAGGAAAATGCTTCTTTTGTAGTTATAAATCGCATTTTAGTGATATCAAAGAAAAACCAGACAGGACATTTGCTTTGATGAGTGGCAGGTAATGATGGTGTGTTCTGCTAAGCTACAAACAGCAGTCAGCCCAATGTCTGTGATTCCTATAGTTGGTGTGCTTGGGCTCTCTGTAGCAAGAGAGGTGAACGCTGATCATTCATAAGACCCATTTTGGCAATAATGGTACAGAATATTGACTTGCACTTGCGTACATACAGTGGTGTGTAAATATCTACTTTCTGTGTTAACGAACCCTGTTCGGCACCGTATCAGTTAAAAATGCCTAAACTCTGCAAATGCCAGCAACACAGAAAATGCCAAATCATGGACATTCCAGGGAAATGCTCTTCCGTTGGATCTACAAAAGGACCCAGGGCCACAAGGAAGAGGGCCATCGGCTCTGCCTGAGCTGGGTGGGAGAAGGCATCACAGAGGGTGTGGACTTCAGACTCAGAACAGGGGAGGTGGAAGATGCAGGGTGGGAGGAGCAGCTTGGCCCAGGAATAGACGGTTAGAGCAGCTGGAGCGTTGGGACACATGGGAGTCTGCAACACTGGGGGAGGAGAGAGGGAAGGAACCGCCCTTGATCCACAGTAACCTGGGGCCTGTGCTTAGGGCACCTTCTCCCATCTGGTCCGCATGGCACCCCTGGGGCTATCAACATCCTCTACTTTTTGAGGTGAGGAATAAGGTTTGGAGAGGCTGGTTGACTCCCAATGAAAGTAAAGCCAGGAACTGAACCCAGGTTTGACCTGACTCTAGGGCACGTGAGCTTGGTGGGCAGAGGGGGAAAAGGCACTGGAAAGTTAGCCCGGGCTCAGGCCAGTGTGGCTTTTCTTGCTGTGCCCATCTGTGCTTTCCAAGGAAAAAAAACTGTCCCTCCCGACTCAGTGCCGGGCAAACACAGCAGGGGTCAGGAGCAGCCTCGCTGGACAGCGGCAGGGCCGGGCACTGCAGCGAGACAAGGGACGCAGAAATCCCTGGGCACAGGCAGGACAAGGGTGCCAGAGGCTCCTCTCTTATGGGCTGTCTGAATCTAGGCCCTGCTCCAGGCGTCCCTGACACCAGGAACCTGAGACAATTTGATTCCTGGAAAACACCAGCAATTTGCAATATCATCCCCAAGGCCCCAAATCTCCAACCCCATCAAGTCATCCTCCCTCCGCCCCCCAAGAGGGACCTGCAGCTGAGAGTTCTCCCAGGGAAAGCCCTGCTGGTTGTGTCTGGGGCCTGCCCACCCTTCCTGCAGAGGTTGAACCAAGGTGAGAGCAGGACCTTCAGGAAGAGGAAGAGGAAGACCCGGGGCATGAAGCCCCTGAGCCCACATTGGTGCCCAATCCATGGCCTGCTCCACTCTGGGCACAAAGGGTGCAAGGTGAGTAAAACCCAGTTCCTGCCTTCGGCGGCCCACTGTCAAGCAGGGGGAGACAGACCCGGAAGCCAAGAGTGACAGTGCCGAGGACCAGTGTGCACTGACGGCCCCTCTCGGCCTTGCAGGGAAAGGCTTACTTAGTCAATGGTCATGAGAAAAACACACACTTGCCTCTCGGTCCATTCCCCACCTCCTAGAACATGTCTAACAACCCAGGGGTGATGAGTCTGTCCAAAGGGCTCCATGAATCCAGGTGAGTCTAGTCTCGAGGAAGAGGGAAATAACAACAGCAGCAACAACAGCGAATATTTATTGAAATTGTCCTGGGGACCAGACATTATGCTGATTACTTTACATACATTGTCACATTTCATTCTAATAGCCACCACATGAGCTGGGCACTGTGAGTATCATCCCTGTTTACAAGTGAGGAAACTGAGGACTAGACACACAGGCAAGTTGTCCTGGTGGCAGCACTCGGTGTAGCCAGGACACCAACACGGCTGCCTGGCTACACCACCATCTTCAATCAGAAGCCTGCTCTGGCCCCTGCAGGGCACCCTCCTCTGCCGCTCTGCAGGAGTGCGGACCCCCAGGAGGACATGGGGATGCTAGGCCCACTGATGCCCTGTTGTGGCCGCAGGGTCCTCTCTCCAGGAGGCTGCGCTCGTTCATGGACAGCTCACTGCACTGTTGCAGCCCTTGTGGTCTAGTTTTCGACAACTCTCTCCCACCCTTATGCCACACGGTCGGCCAGTTCCCCCAGGGCCCAACCCTCGGGCTGCGGCAGGAAGGCCCCAGGCTCAGCCTTGTACGAACCCCGAGCCATCCCCAACCCTGCCTGGTGAGTCCTTCTCAGAGGCCGGTTTTAACATTTGCCAAAGTAGAAGCATCTCCCCTGCTAGAAGATAGGCTGACTTTTTGTTCTTTCAAAATACAGAGTAAAGTACACCCATATTCACAGCAGCACTGTTCACTGTAGCCAAAATGTGGTAGCAACCCAAGGGTCCATGGATGGATGTGAAACCCAAAATGTGGTATGTACGTACAGTAGAATCTTATTCAGCCTTAAAAAAGAAAGAAATTTTGACACATGCTACAACATAAATAAACCCTGAGGACATTATACTAAGTGAAATAAACCAGTCACAAAAGGACAAATACTGTGTGATTCCACTTAAACGAGTTACCTGGAGGAGTCAAATTCACAGACACAGAAAGTCGAATGGTGGTCGCCAGGGGCTCAGGGAGGGGGAAATCGGTGACTGTTTAATGGGAACAGAGTTTTACAAGAAGAAAGAAGTTCTTCCATGATGGATGGTGATGATGGTTGCACAGTAATAGGCATGTACTTAATGCCACTGAACTGGACTTAAAAATGGTTAAGATGGTAAGCTCTATGGAAAAAATAAAGACTGAAGCAGAAAAAGCCATGGCGAGTCACCAGAAAGTTCTTTGGCAGCCCTATCATTCTCTCTCCAACCAGCATTCAAACCCCACCATGGGCTCCAGCCCTCTGCTTAAGGTAGTCTCTGGGTTCAAAATTCCCAGTAAATCTAAAACTACCCCCCCACCACCACCTCTGCTTAAGCATGAAGACCCTAAAGATTTTGTCTACAGTTGGGCATTTATTCCCCAGCAACTTCCGGAGCTGGGACTTGAGGTCAAATCACAATCACACAATGTCACGTGGGAGTCGGGGGGCGGGGGAGGGGAGCTCCCTCTTCCCCTCTTGGAAACATCCCCAGCAGGTTGCCGTGAGATTTCAATGACAACCTCACAGATGCTCCATCAGCTTTGTGTGTTCCCTCTGTTGAAATAATGTCACTTTTTTTTTCTTTTTGAGAAAAGGTACCCACAAATCTTGGAAGCAATAGATAAGAGGCACAATTTATCATTTTCAACTCAACTCATAAGAGAGAAAAAAAATCACTAGGTTTGTGAGTCAGAGCCTTTGGCCTTGGTGGAAATCTGATAGAGGCTTCTGGACAGAGGGACCTGCCATTGGACCACTGACTGTCCTCAATCCCCCAGAAACTGAGAAAAACGTAACTCCCAGAGAAGTTGTTCTCAGACTTCTGCCTCCCAGAAGACCCCTTTGTTCTTTCCTGCCATCTCAAAAATGCCACTGGGTGTATGCACCCAAAAGAGCCAGCCATCGTGACCCCTGAACAGAGATGACTACTGGACTTCTCCAAGGCCAGAGAGCCAAATGGCCAGTGAGTTTTAAAGGTCAACTTTATCCCTAAGAGAAGAGAACCTTAGCTTAAGTCTTATGGGTCGTCCCTCTATAAAGACAGTAAATATAACCAGTTTGGAATCCTACTGCAGAGAGCAGTTGGGAATCACTCAAGCTTTGGACCCTAGGGAAGGCTGCACAGATGAACTGATTTTGAAGGATGGCTAGGAGTGTGGCCAAAGAAAGGGTTGAGACAAGGGGTGGGGGACACATTCCTGAAGAAAAGTCTCCCATAAACCAAGGCATGAGGTTCCGCTAAGGGAATTCCATGCCCAAAGTTGGACGGGAGCAGTGGTTAGAGATTCAGTATCCAGGCAGAGAGTTGGGCAAACCCCTGCATACCACAGCAAAGAGCATCTTCTCCTGCAGACAAGTCTTGGTTTTGTACACTTTACGATGCTTGCCCCACTTCCATAAATACCAAAGTCTCAAGCCCTTCTTTAATGTTATTTAAAACAAAAAACAAACCATTCTCCCTGCAGTGAACAGAATAATCCTTATAAAACTTAGCTCATACTATGTCATCGTTCTGCTTACAACACCAGTTGTTCATAGGATATGCATCCTTGGGGAGCAGGCACCTCTTGTGCAGAATCTCTGCTGGAGCAATGGGGTCCACTACAGTGAGCCAATCCAGGGAGCTACATCATATTAACAGTTATTGATATTTTATTCTGTGCCAAGCGCTTTACCTGTATGAATTCATTTAATCTTCATGACAAGGGCATGAAATAGGTGCTATCGTTAACTCACATCACATTTGGAGATATTTGCCCAAGATCACAGTGCTAGTAAATAATGGAGTCAGACTCTGGAGCTCTTGCAACCACCATGCTGCATGGACTTCCATGGCCATATTGGCTTACTCATTGCCACATGCTTTTATCTATCTTCATGTTTGCCATTCCAACCCAAGCCACCATCATGTCTTTTGTAGGCAATGACTATGGCCTCTGAACTTGATTTCCTCTCCGACTTCCTATGCAATCCTAGACCTTGTCATTATATGACTGTAGCCCATCTAGAATCCCAACACCAGACATCCTTTGCTCAGATCCTCACATTTCTTAAATATTCTTCAGTCCATCTTCTCTACAGTACATTAATGCCAACAAGTCTTTGGCCCCAGCACAGCCCGTGATCCATGGATCCTACTATTAGAGGGTTTGGATTGACCCTCACCCCACTCATTTGGCCACTTCCCTCCAACCTAGCATAGATGTCACAGAGAATCATCATAATCATCCCTGTCATTTACCTTTATCTCCCTGAACCTTTTTTTCTTTTATTGTGCTTTCCTGGAAAAACTCCAATCCTTGTTAAATCTTCATCACTACCACTCTCCACCTGAACCCAAGCAGTGGTCTTTTATAGGAGGAAAATTCAAAGCTATGTTGACTTTAAAGTAATGACCACCAACCTCAAGTGAGCCTTTAAGGCTTCCCAGCAATCCTAGCATGTTTCCCACATCAATCCAACCTCTCTCTTTCCTAGAAGACTATTCCATATCTACTCTCTCCTCAAACTTCCAAACCTCCACTCCACTCTTACTTTAAGCTTGCTACTTTGCTGAGGAAATGAGACAATTAGAGGAGAAATTCCATGTACCGCCACCACCAGTTGTACCTTCCTGCCTGTACCTGTAATCATAACCTCTGCCTTCCTGCTGCTACCAATTGTCTATGCTCCTATCTGAAGCTAGTTCTTCTCCTACATCCCATCCCTTCTCCCCATTCTCATCTTTCCCTCTTGTATCATCATTTTAATTAGCAGGTAAATACACTATATTTTATCTTTCTAATATTCTCCCTTGACCACACATCCCCCTACCCCCTCTTGGAAAGAATTGTTTGTGTCCACCCTTTTCCCATTCCCTATTTAATTCCAACCAACCATGATTCCATTTCCACCAATGCAACCAAAGGACCATTGTCAAGGACACCAATGACTTGGAAATTGCTATATCCAGTGGTCATGCCTCAGTCTTGTAATATTTCAATGTATCAACCACGTTTGATGAGTTAATCACTGCCTCCTGATGAAACCCTTTCTGCAGTTGGCTTCTAGGACACCACTCTAGAAGCCCAGAGTGGAGAATTTTTCTCCTCCCTTATCAATTCCTTCTTTGCTAACCCTTCCCTATGTCAGCCACCAGCATACATGGAATGATTCAGGCCTTACTCCCAGACCTCTTCCGTCTTTACACACAACTGCTACGTCAGCACCTCAAGACTCATGACTTAAATACAATCTGTTCTTTGATGACCCCCAACCCCCGTTTTATAGTGGAGAGGTCTGACCTCTCCCTCGAACACAAATTTCTCCACTGTATTTCTAATAAGCATCTCAAACTTCACTTGCCCCAAAATTCCTAATTTCCCACCCCTCTCCCAATTCTCCCCTCCCACAATTGTCTCCATCCTAGTTAATGGCAATTTCATTCTTTTTTGGAGCTCAGTCCAAAGCCCTGAAGTCACCTTCCACATCAAATCCATCAGCAAATGTTGGCTTTACCTTCAAATGTATCCCAACGTCATCTTGAATGTCAGGGACTGTGTCCACTTTCTTCACCTGTGCATGTAGAGAACACAGCATCATACCTGACTTCTTGGAGATACTCAGTACATATTGGCTGAGTAAAGACTCTCTTTCTCTCTCTCTCTCCCCCCCCACCCCCCTTTGGAATGAACACTCCCCCTCCAGAGCACAAAACTGATCTCTTTCCCTCCCCAGCCCCATTCACCAACCAGGGCCTGGCACACGGTGGACCCTATAAGCAAGAGGCTGTTCCTGTAGGACCCTTCCTGTCTCCGTCTAAATTCTGTGCCTGGACTAGACCCAACAGGACCCCAAAAGGAGTGTGTAAAGGACCCACACAAACAAATGCAGATGCAGAATTTGCAAGTGGAATGAGGGAAAGCACATTCTACAACCCTTCGGGTCCCTCAGTTGGAAGGATCAAGGTCAGAAAGAAAATGAAAAGAGACTGATGGAGAAGCTTCTCTGGAGAGAGTAATGTGCATCCACGGTGTGGGGGTCCATGTCCCTTTATCTGGGCTGGGTGTTACCTTCTCCCTCCAACTCCAGAGAGAGGGGCTTCAAGGGGGCTTGAGGGGACCTGTTCCATGCTATCCTGTGTGCAAGACAAACTAGGTCTGACTTCTGCCTAAGTGATTAAAGAAGATGACCAACTGCTCAGGTGCGGGCTGTGAATGCAGTGCTGTGTTAGAATACGTGTGCTCATGGAGGGGGAAGCGGTGCGTAAGCCTGACCCTTTGGTCAGAGTGGGCATCTTAGAGCAGCCTTCTCGGTGGACAGTGGGAAAGACGAGGAGAAGGAAGCTGCAGGTGAACACCTAGTGGCCAGAGGACAGGAGCAGGGGGCAAACTTCCTGGGTCTGCAGGGTGCAGGGGCCCCTGGAGGGCCTTCTGGAGAGCACACAGGAGAAAGGGCCAGCTTCGAGCAATAGCCAGGCCCGAGGGGACACAGCCAGCTGTGGCTGGGACAGTTCTAAGGAGACTTTTTCTGTTGATCTATTTCTGTCTGTTTTCTATGGCACATCAGAAACTGACTGTGGCAGTAGAAACAGAAGCAGGCCAGGCGGCCAGGCAGAGATGGAACAGAGCCAGCCACACCCCCGTTTGCCGCTGCAAGCTTCACCCTGACGCTGACCCAACCTACGAGAAAAGAGAAGAGTTAGCACCAAGGTAGTTCAGAGCTTCAGTAATTACATGGGACTGGAATTACGTGGGATTTCTAAATCTAGACTTAAAAGTAATGCAGGAATGTCTGCTATTTTTCCACGAGCAGAAAAATGATAAGCCCACAAGAGGCTTCATTCAGGGTCAGATTACAGTAACCTCAACTGCCTAAGGTTTAAAAGTTGCATCTTCATCACCATTCGCACTTCTTGCTTATTAACCTGCAGACACACACACACATTGAACTCGACTAGGGATGCAGAAATAATTGAGGCTCAAACTCTACAAGTAAGATACTCGTTTTTTTGAGGAGTCGAATACATCCTTACAATGCATTGTGCCAATTACCAGGATAGACCCAGGAGCCCATGGCAGGGAGGGGCTGAGGTCAGGGAGGTCCTGCAATACAGCGCCCGGGATCAGAGATTTCTTTGCCTTATGAACTGTTCTGAAAAACCCTGAAACCAAGGATTCCTATTTCAGTTTAATGAATGTAGAAGGACCATTGTCTTAGGCAACAAAGGCACCTGCACACACACAGGAACAAAATCAGGAATCCCATAAGCTCCAGTTTGGAACTTTACCAAATTGAACACCCACCCACCCCCACCCCTGCACAAACACACTCCAAACCAAATGGCTAAACTATCTCGCCTGACAGTTCTTCTGGCTCCACTTGCAAATCTCTTGGGGCTGGACAGGTTTGACAGGGGAATACAGCTCCTTCAGGCCAAGCTGAAGATGTGTCCCCCTGTGGTTTTAGTTCTTCATCCTTGTTCTCCCTAGAGTTCCTCACAAAACGAGCCTGCTCTTTTTCCATGTGACAGTCCCTAAGAAGCATGACAATGCCAATCTCAATCCTGCCCCCCAGTCCTCTTCCCTGGGTTAAACTGCCTCTTCTCATCAATTATTATTTTAAGTCATGATTTTGAATCTCCTGGTTACTCTGTCCTGTCTTATGAACATATTGCACTTGGCCGCTCTGATGAAGCAAGCTTTAAACTGAAAGATAAGAGAATTGAGTGAGCAACTTATAACTACAGGACGGACGATCCAGAAGGAGAGGATGGTAGGTGCAAAGGTCCTGAGGCAGAGACATGCTCACAGGTCCCAGGAAGAGCAAGGAGCACAGTGTTGCTGCAGAAGCATGGAGCGAGTGGCATGTGGTTAGAAATGAGGTATGACAGGTAGTCAGACATTAGGCTAGGCGGGCTCTTATAGGTAAGCAGGGATCTGGATAAAATTCTACATAATGAGAGTGCCATACTTAGATTTAATTTTTAAAGACATCACAGTGCAGGGTTATAGGAGGCAAGAGATGACAGAGGAGGTGACCACTATGATCTGAGAGCCTGGACGTTTAGCACATCCTGGTGCACAGATAGGCACAGTCCCCGCTGGAAGTTTAATGGGAAGGGAAATCACAGGCAGACCCAAAGGCTAACATTGGGGTTTTTTCCTGTTTTCTATGTGCCAGCCACTCTTCTAAGTGTTGTATGTGCTTTAACTCATTTAGTTCTCATGGCCGTCCAGAGATAAGGCTTTTTATAAGGATTAGGTCCCCATTTTACAGCTAGGGACACTGAGGTACAGAGAATTTATGACAAACTTCACAAGGAAAAACTGTGGTGCTGCCAGGAATAGGCTGTGGGCTTCCCAGCTGCCAACCCCACACTCCTCTGCTGTGCCCCATCTTTGTACACAAATCATTGGAACGCACATTTCCATCTGGGGTCTGTGTGGTAGGGGGTGAGGCCAGTGGTACTTCCTAGGTGATGGTGGTGCTGGCCACAGGCCTAGCTCCACCCTGTCGGGGTGGGAGGTGGACCAGCAAACCAGGCAGAGTCACTTTGTGCAGGGCTTGAAATTGCTCTGCCAGGCAATGGGGAGTCACTGATGGGTCCGCAGTCCCCTCTGGCCGCTGGCGTGACACTGATAATGGAAATGAAGAGATTCTTGTCCTTTGTCCCCAAGGCTAGGCAGAGATAGAGTTCATCACCAGGTTCTAAATTAGCAGACAGGCCCCTTGGAGAACGTGTGGGGCTAATTAGTATTAGGTTTGGGTTTAGAGGAGAAGCTCATGTGCACACGTCCTCCTTACGGTCCCACTGGATGCATCTTTGATTCTGAGTGTTAATTAGAGCTGCTATACCACAGCTTGGAATTTAGTGGGAAATAAATTGACGTAGGTTAATTCAGTAGACAAAAGGGACTGTCCCTCCTTGAAGTCTCATTCGCTTCCAGGTGTGGACAGCTGGACAAGTTCCAGGGGCAGCTCCTGGTGATCTCAGAGTTCATTCTCCAGATTGGTTAAAATCCCTGCCGTCTCTTTCTAATTAGCAATGTTAGAGGCTGCCTCCCAGCTTCCGGATCTCTTAGGCTAATTGAAGGGCAGGTGAGGGAAAGCCTGAAAGATGGGTACTGGAATTCCTGTTTCTGACCAGCTCTGAGACCTTGGGGGAAGTTAAACAACCTTTCAGAGCCTCAGGGTCTCCATCTGGAAAATGGGTATGAAAACGGCAACATGCCTCCTAGAGCTGGCGTGTGAGGATGAGAGGACGGAGCAAAGTCCAAGGATGCGGCACAGACTGGCCCTCAGGAAAGCGTTGCCTCGAGGCACACGGTCCTGGAGTGTGTTTGGTCACTGTCCTCTGGACACATCTGTCCTGGAAACATGCTCCCTCCCGGTTCTAATCTGCAGCAAAAGGCACAGGTGTGTCCCCAGCGCCCTAGGGCTGGTGCTCTGTGCTGAGGGAACCTGGTACCCAGAGACACATGATCTTGCACCGTGTTGCGAGGGGAGTCTCTAAAGAGAAAGAGCTGCTGGACTCCAGGGGGTGAGTCAGCAGGAAGGAGGGCTCTGATTGTACTTGGCGCTTTGACTTCATCCAGTAAAGGCACCAATGATGGACAAAGCCCTGCTTCTAGAATGCACCAGGGTCTTCTGCACATCGTCACGTTAGGACTCTGTGGCTGCCACTGCCAGGGCTCTGCCCACATCCCCCAGGAAAGCTTTACCACGTCAAGGCATGCCGGCTCCTGGTGCATTCACTCCTGGCAGCTCCCACATCACCCCGTCCCTTTGATGGAAGTCTGCCCGAGGCAGCTGGAGCCCACTTTGCTGGTCTGAGCAGAGAGCAGAGCATCTAGGAACAGCCTTGAGTCCATAGATACCGGAGTATCAGTACTCCAGCTCCCTCGGCCCCTGGCTAGGCCAACCCTGGGCATGGTGTAGATCATACCTGAGAGTCGCCCTGCAGGACTGACCCAAAGTCACCCCTCGTGGGCCTCTTCTTGCCATCACAGCCTTGCTTGGGCTTCTCCCCCCACCCAGGCCCACTGCTCCATGGCTATGCCCATGTTTTTGGTGCACACTTGCTAATGTACCACTTTCACATGAATTATCTCACTGTCTGCTTCTGGGGACCTCAACCTAAAACACACAACACATATTTGGCACCCACTATGTACCAGGCACTGAATTAGGATGTTTTTCTTTTTGTAAAATACATTATCTCATTGAGTTCTCACAATTAATGTGTGGAGATTTTTAGAGGTAAGGAAACTGAGGCTCAGAGATTTAAGCAACTTACCCCAGGTCACACAGCTGGCGAGGTAGAGTGTCCCAGCCCGGGAATCCAGTCCTCTTGCCTCGTCCTCTTTGGCATGGAGGGCGGGGACAGCAGGAGGCAGGAAGGTCTCTAGGTCTGCTGCAAAGCTTTCATTTCTTCTGTATGTTGAATTTCCCATACAATATTTTATTTTAAAAATAAGTTTGGTTTGAAAAGAGAAAGTTGGAAACCACTGCAATGTATCTTCTCCACAGGACAACAGCAAAGATTAAATGAAATAATGACTACAAAGTGCTAGCACCGAGTTTGGCACACAGCATATGGCTGATAAATGTCAGCAAAAAGGATTGTATATTTATAGCGTACACTCACAATTTATATGTGCTTGTTATAAATATGCCATCGATAATTTAAGGAAGCAAATAATTTATATATTTTCAGTAGATGCAAATACTCTCAATGTCTAGTTAGTAGAAATAAATTATAGAAGCATGCATATATGCATTATTTCTACGTATATATTTAGAGCATGTGGATACAAATGATTTAACTCTAAGCTGTGTGCACATGTGGTTCCTCAGAGGAATTTAGAGGTTTCTGGGATGCATCTCCTTAAAAAAGGGGGAAATTAGCCTGATGCCCCCACCTCAGTCCCTACTCTCACCCTCAATGTCTGCGTATTTGTCGGGAAGCTGAGGGACTCCCATCCCTTTGCTGCTGTGCCCCAACAGAGAGGATCTACTGACCATTACCAATGTGCAGGCAACCCCTCCTCAACCCAGAGCTCCACGCCCCATCCACTCATCGCATAGCAAATACTTGATAAGACCTACTGTGTGCCAGGTTTGAGCACTACGCATGCTGAGATGATCGCTCAGGCCCTACCCGCAAGGGGATCGCAGTCTAGTGAGGGAGAGGGACGGTGTGTAAGTCCATGTTTGCAGTCGGGAATGCCAGACACACTGCGCTCCCATGGTTTTCATGCTTTCCTCCACCGAAGCCCTGATTTTACTGCATCATAATTGTCTATTTGTGTCTTGGTCTTGGAATGGGGACCGATGTTTTTGAATCTATCTCTAGCTCAATGCCAACCTCTTTTCAATAAATATGTCAGGGATATTGGGGAAGATTAGCCATGCTATAAAAATTAAGTTACATATACTTGATGTGCCTGGAAAGGTCAGAAAGAGAAATGGATATTTCAGCTGTTGCAGGACGAGTGAGAGTCTGTTGAGCAGAGGAGAGAAGAAAGGGTGCCTCTAGCCAAAGGACCAGAGTATTTAAATGCAGAGGCCTGAATAAACATGACCTGCTCAGGAAAAGGCAGTAGACGATGAGATTTGAGATGAGGCAGGGTTGGGAGCAGGCTGTGCCCAGACAGGAAAGACATTGGTAAATCAAATATGAAAGCTGGGACTTCAGCCTGCACAGCAGTGGCCAGGAAGGATTTGCAGCGGGGAACTGATGGATGCTAGGGAGCTAATCAGGTCAGCAGGTCCAGGAGCGAATGGGGACAACTCAAGCTGCAATCGGTGGGGCAGAGGACACACCCAGGCCAGGCCCTTCGAGTTAAACAAGTTACAGGTGCTTGGATAGACCAGCCGGCTCCTCTCACTGCAAGCTTTCTCTCTCCCTATTGCTAACAGACAAAAACCCAATTTTTCTATGGGCCAATTATGAGAGAGAGAGATCCCACAGGGGATAATAACACCAGCACTGGGAAGGGGCTTAGAGGTCACCCGCCAGTTCAGCATTTTGCCTGACCAGCATGAAGGGGTCTCAAGGCTTTCCCAAGAACACACAAAGTCAGAGGCAGAGCTGAGATTAGGACCCGGTCTCCAGAATCCAGTGCCGGGCTCCTCGAGCTCTTGCCACAGTCCTCTGTGCCAGCTGTCTGTGCAGGAAAATCTTAAACACGGCGCTTGGACTTCCTAGGTGACAGAGCAGGTGAGTGTGGATGGCAGGGGATGCTCCCTTCCTATGAGGAAGAAAAATGCCATGAAGGGACAGGAGATAGTATTTATTCCTTCTTTCCTCCTGAGGAATAATTCAGCACAGAGTGGAGGATGCCCGGAGACATGCTAGCAGCGTGAATTAATTTCCAATTCTGCTGGAGGCTGCTGCTACTATGGGCCCTTGTCTGGCTGGGCTGAAAACGAGGGTTCCTGGAGCTGGAGATGGGGCCATCTTCACATCGACCCATGAAAAGATGGGAAGGGTACAGCAGGCTTCCAACCCAGGAGCTTCCCATTGCTCCGTGGTTCAGAATAGGACAGCCGCTCCCTTCACCCTGCGGGCTCGCTGATCTGCCATCTGGGGCAGCAGCGCCCCTGAACCACTAAACGTCACCCACTGTCACTCCCACCTACACCTCTTTGGCCATGTGGACAAACATTAATAGATTTTTCCCTATCCCCAGTTTTCCTCTCATCCACTTTGAAAAATAAAATCAAATTCAGAATATAGAAAAGCTTGTTAAAAATATAAACTCACTCCTGGCCTCTCTGCGTTTGAAATAAAAGGTGTTTTTTAATCAAAAGGAATTTCTAATTCACTGCAGGGCTGTTTGCTGAACTTAATCTGTTTGAAATGCCACTTCCCTAAATGACATGGGCTGGTGTCTGGTGGGGAATAAAGCAGCCATCTCACCTTGTCCTCGGTCGGCTCTTCAAGAGGCCACACACCTGGGAAGAGGTCACTCTTGGAGAAGTCTCCCCCAGCCCATCGCCAAGAAAGGTGTTTGGGTCAGATATGTTTGAAAAATAGATGAACAGCAAACCTACGCAGGGAAATGGAACAAGCTGATTTCACTAATTCAACTGTATATTTAACAAATATTTATTGGGCATCATCTATGGACCTGACTGTTCCAGGCATGGAACATCTAGAAAAGACTCAAATGTGATTCTGGCCCTCAAGGAATGCCCAGACTGGTGGGGACTCAGATAAGCCAATAATATGCTACGACACAATGATGAGAGCCATCCAGGAGAGATCTGCAATGTGCATGCAAACAGAGGAGGAAGAAGGAAACCTGACCTTCCCGAAGGGGAGAAGAGCTTGTCCAGGGAGGAAGTGTTTTCACTGAAACTAGTCAGGACTCCTTCTGTTGCCAGGGGCTTATCCTGACTCAACTTGGCTTAAACAAAAAAGGGATTTTATTGGCCAAAGTAAAGAGGTGAGATTCAGGTATGGATGGGCGGCAGGGAATTAGTGGAGGGAAAGGCCAGTTCAAAGGCCCTGAGGCAGGTCTCTCTCCATCTCCTGGCTTTCACCAAGCGTCAGCCTCTGGCACATGTCCCTAAGTCATGGTAAAGTGGCCTCCCACAGCTGGGAGCCCATATCTTACCAGTTCAGCAACTCCAGAGAAGAAAAGAACTTATGTCCCAGTAGCTCCAAAAATAGTCCTGGGCCAACTGTCATTAGTCTGGCTTGGGTCTTGTGTCTCCCTGGGCCAATCCTGGCTACCACAGGGGTGCAAGATGCTGCCTGGGCAGGCTTGGGCCGTGTGCCCATCCCTGGAGTCAGAGGAATGGGCGAAGGGAATGCATCAGCCTTCCCAAATGACATTTATTCCAGAACGTTCATTAAGGAATATTATGAGCCAACCACTGCTTTGAGGGAAGAGGAGGGCACACCAGGACAGAAGGAACAGAACTCACTGCCTTCTGTGAGCCAGCAAATTAGTGAAACAGAGTGGGGCCAACGCAGTGAGTGCAAATGCTGGGGAAATAAATCAAGGAGTGGGGTGCAGTGCTCGGAGGGGGGCCATGGCTGCTGTATTAGCAAGGGTGTTGGGGAAGGTCTTGCTAGAAGGAGAAACATTCCTGCAGAAGCTGAAGGTGCTGAGGCCTGAACCAGGTGACTCCGGGGTAAGAGGGAATGCAACAGAGAGGGGATACGTTTTTAAAGTCCTGAGCTAGCAAATGGCGTGACAGCTTTCAGGAGCAGCAAGAAGGGACCTGGCCTGACCCTAGGAAGCAGCAGGGAGAAGAGCGCATGATAGGGGGTGGGACGTGGGGGCAAAACCTGGGAAAGCATGTAGGAGAGCCAGTGCCCCCAGGGAGAATTATGATGCTCTGATTAGAGGCCTAAGGATTGATCCTGGGGAGATAAGACAGAGATGCCCTGCTCAGAGTCCCGGAAGGAGCACAAATAGATATGTGAGGAGAGAGTGTCCCCGACGAGTGGCATGGAACAAGAACAGGCTATCCAAGGCACAGTGCCTTCTAGGAGCCAGCAGCTGCTCAGACTAAAACACTTAAAGAAAGAGACTGTGTCTGGGCCAGAGTCTCCGGGAGGTGGCACAGGAGAGGGACCCAGTGTGTGGCCCACGCTTTGCTCCAGGGCCCTGACCGGACCTCGCTGATATTCGGGTGTCTCCCGAGGCAGGAGAGGGCTCGCAGAATCAATCCCTCCTCCTAATCTCTCTTCCCAGGAAACCTGCAAATATTAAAATGACCACTCAAGGGAAACATGATTTGATTTTAGGTTTAATTGAAGGACATTGTGCAAATGAGGAAATCTAGAGAGAGGAAAAAAAGAATGTTCCTGGAGATGGTTTCATTTTCATTTCTTCCTAAAAACATGGCAAGGCTGCATATTTAAAATACCAGATGAAGGATATTGCAAACAGATAACCATTTGTTTTCATTCCTGGGAAAGAGTAGATGACATCTGGGACCGCCTTGGCAGATAATAATGTTAATGAACATGTGCAAAGTTCTAAAGTTGGCAAAGCGCTGAGCACATGTGTGTACCATTAGCGGGAGCAGCAGCGGCTGACGTGTAATGCAGTTCCACTCCATAGAGAGTGCAGGGGGCCCAGAGCCCTAGGAAATCTAGCACCACCCGGCAGACACATGCAACTCAGCCAACGCTCAGGGAACTCCACCCATGTGCCACGCACGGAGCCATGAACTGCAGGGAACTGGGCTTTGGTTTGGTGCCAGGATGGTCTTGAAATCAGAGACATGGACGCAGCCCTCCAGAAGAGGAAGAACAACCACGCAAATGATAACGATCACGAGCTGTGACCTTGCCCTGATATCCATAGAGCATTTTACACTTGGCAAAGTCCTTTCTCGTGCACTAATCCTTCTTGCCCTCACAGTGGCCCTGTGCATCAGGAAGTGAGCCAGATCTGGACGCCTTTGGTGCCTTGGCGAATAGGACTTAGTCCTTGTCTTAAAATTCCAGACTGCCTGATCCAGCACCTCCTTCTACCTGCTTGCAGCTTTCTGATTTCAAGATTGTTCTTTTTTAAGCACCAAAGGAGGCAAGAAAGCTTCATCGTTTTCTGTTGCACCCCTTTTAATAAAAGGATTTGTTCTGGAAAATTTGGATTCAGTGAAAAGGCTGTAGTAAGGACCAGGAAGGCCACGTGTTTCCTGAGGCTGCAGGTTCCCCACCCTGCGGCAGCTGCACTAAAGCACCTTTCAGTGAGCATTTGCTACGAGCTGGGCACCATGCTGTGCACTTTATGTCTGTGATTTCACTCGCACTCCACGAGAATTCAGCAAGTTAATATCCTTAATTTACATATGAGGAAACTGAGCCTCAGACATTTGTTTCTTGTCCAAGGACTACGAGTTAGCAAGTGGTGTTGTCAGGATAGGAACTCACGCCTATCTACCAGAAAGCCTGTGGCCTTCACCTGCACTTGCTGTAATGTAAGTGGAGCTTAAAGTATTTGTTTTTGAGATTGGCATTGAGACTGCCAAAAGCAGAGTGAGCCTTCCCGCTAGGCAGGTGTAGTGTGACTTGGGAGAGAACGCAAAACTCCTAGCCAGAGCCAGAAAAGAAAAAAAAAAAAAAAAGAAAGAAAAATAAATAAATAAGCTGCTTCAAGGTCTCTGCCTGGACTTGACCCCAGCCTACCCAGCTGAAGAACCCACTCTCTTCACCAACTCCCTATACCACAAATGTGGGTGTACCCAGCTCCATGCCTGGTGTCTGATGGTCAAGAGTGGAATGTGAATGTAATTTTTGGTAGAGGCATTGTTTTTAACCCTCACTACCATCCCTGAAAGTTTGTTGCTAGTAGCCCCCTCCCAGATATGGAAACAGAGCCCTGGAGACACTAAGCCAGCGCTAATGTCAGAGTTCACTCAGAAGATGCCAGAAGAGGGGTCTTAACCCAGCTCAGCCCTACTCAATCTTCTGAACTTTTGTGGCCCACCCCCGGGACATTGCTTCTGGTAAAGCCTCATCGTACTACATCTTGACTTTGTTATCTTCTCTTCTCCTGCAAAAGAACCCAGTCACTACATCCCTGAGGGCTCAGATGGGGGCAGGACTCACACTGCCACCCTCAACTTGTGCCACGTCCTTCCCAGAAGCTGAAAGCCTCCGGGGAGAAATCAGGTCATCAGTATTCTAGGTCCACAGGCACATCCAGTCTGACCACAACTGACCTAAATGGGTGCAGCATCAATCCAGGGAGTGACTGCCGAGAAATCGCTGATGGACACGGTCGCTGAGCTGGGCTGCCGGCAACATGGCTCGAGGAGCCGGTCAGTTCTGTTGTGCTACTGGTATTTACTAGGGCAGGGAAAGGACACTGGACCCATGGTCAGAGGACCTGGCTTCCCACCCCGGCCACGCTGCCTGCTTCCCCCGCTGGGAGATGGGGGTAGTGAGGCCTCAGTGAGGACGAATATGGGCCAGTGCCCGACACTCCATCGGCTCGTAGTAGGTGCACGAGACGCATGGGTGAAGTGCACTGGCTGGATCAGACCGTAACCACTTAAGTTTGGTAGCTAATGGAGGAAGATTTATTGAAGTGATTATTTTTACTGTGTAGATAAGACAAACAGTTGAACAATTTTTTTCCTGTGTTGACTCGCCATGTTTGTAGAAGGGACTTAGGAAATCGAACTTTGCACTTACCTGCACGAACCTTGCACTGACCAAGAGGCGTGGTCAGCCTCTTGGTCAAGCCAGTGGCGTCGTTGTTGCTGGCATCTACTGCTCTGAAACTCCACAAAGAAACACACTGGCCAAGAACCAAGAATGGGTCCCCCTTGGGGAAAGAGGATCTAGGATCCAGCTGGTGCAGTTTTATGGCTTGTTCCTATGTGTACATTTAAAAAATACTATTTAAATAGATAATATAGACATGCAGATTAAAAGGACACCTCAAAAGGTTAAAAAAAGAAAAAAGAAAAAAAAAAAAAGAAACCGCTGGCAGAAATCCTGGAAGCCCCCTGGGGATTATCCCCTTTTCAATGAGTTCTTTGGAGCCCTTCAGACCCTCTGTGTTTGGAAGAAGGAAACTGCTCCTGAGAAGACAACCCCAGGGGGCTTTGGCCTGAGTGGTGGGAACCCAAGACTGAGAACAGGGTGACCCGAAACAGAAACCCATTCTTCCACTAAGCGGCCATTTGTCTTTGGAAAGCCGGTCTATTATTCTCTCTCTCTGGGTTTCTGCAGAGGGAGATGAAGAAGGGATGGGTCAGAAATCTAATATCCACCCCAATAATTAATTATAAGAAGAAATATTTTCTGAGCTGAAAGGAGCTACCCAGGATGTTAGTTACCATCTTACCAAATGTTTATGACAAACCTGGGGACTGGGGTGAGCCTCCCCAATGTAAGATCAAGGCATGGGAAGGAAAATGAAACAGCAAGGCCACTATCACAGGAAATGAGGCAGCAGAGACAACTTCAGGGCAATCCTTCAGGCTCCGACATCTGAACACTTGAACACCCTCTCCTTGGTTCTCTTGCACTGGGATGTTCTCTGAGGGTCACCTCTGACCTCAGGAGCTGCTGTCCAAGTGAAGTTTGAATCACAGTCCCTGCAATGCTAATTGCCATGTATCTTGCCTTCTAAAGTCAGTAAGTAGCAAGCCAGTTGGCCGGGAATTTAATTTCAGTGTTTCTATGCAAGTCAGGAGGGACTCCGGAGACCCAGCAGGAGCCTTCCCTGAGCCTGGCTCGGCAGGTGCCTCCTCTGGAGACTGGCAATCCCCGTGATGACAGTTGACACACCTGACCTGTAGTGATGCCTCAGTGCTTGCCTGTCCTGCCCACCAGACTTGGAGGGCCTTGAGCAGTGACTTCCAGTTCAGCATTGCTTCTCTACATGTCCTCTGCCTTGCCACTAAGGGCTGCTGGGGTGGGACCCCAGAATCTGTGTTTGTAGCAGGCAATCCCTGTTTTCAGTGACATCTGAGGAGCATTAATCTCATCTAGCTCTGACTCTTCAAGGTCAGAGCAGGATTTGGCTCAGAATAGGTTTTCAGGGATGGGTCATGAGTCAAACCAGACCAAACTGGTAAACTTTCTTTCACAGTCCCCAAAATTTTCCACATTCGCTGGACCAATTCTTTGCCATAAAAAAAAAAATAGCCACATATTGTTCTCCCAGTGTTATTCTTCCAATAAACAGTCCCAGATGAAGGGGAAGTGGGGCTGGTTGGGAGAGTTTCTATTGCTTTTTCCTGGTCCTTCTTGTTATACTTGTTGTTCCAAGTTGTTCCAGGAGCCCACAACGCACCCCTGCTAGAGTCAAGAGGCAAAGATGGACAGGGAACAGCCTCAGAGCCACTTTGGTCCATGCAAAAGGATGGCTCTTTTTAAAGAGTTGATGACCTGAGAAAGGAGAATATTGCTCTGTGACCACAGAGACATCTGTGACTAATTATTTAAGAAGGCTGAAATTTTAGGGTCAAGTGGAAAAGGTCTCTGTCAAGACATTTGGTGCAAAAAGAAGGAAGGAAACGGCATTTATCAAAGACTTGTGTGGTCAAAGACGCACTCTGTGCTGGCCACGTGTTCTGTGACAGACACACATTGTTTATCTAATCTTCTCAGTATGTTTCCATCTCACAGATGACGAAACTGAGCCTGAGGGGGGAGTATGTTGCCCAAGATTGCATGTTTACCACACAGCAAGGGCAGGATCAAAGGCACAGCGCTCAGCTCCCTGAGCCCTAGTGACTGAACATACCCCACCTGGAAGGGCAGTCGGAGAGTCCACCTTCAGGGCAGACTCCGCCATCCCTGCCCAGTTGACCTTAGTTTCTCTCCTTGTCTGTTGCGAGGCTGGACTTCCTAGGTGCTTCAGTGAAAAGAGCCTTACTGTGGGGACAAGAGGCTGGGTTTTCTGCTCAGGCCTACCCCAACCAATGCTCTGTGACCACGGGCAGGTCACTTTCCTCCTTTGGATCTGACTTTGTGCATTCAAGGTGAAGTTTCCCAACTATATTTCCTGGAAATCCTGAAGCACCCTGGGGGCTGCCAGTGGGCCTCGGGGCAGATGGAGGGGACAGGATCCTGGCCAGGTTCCCTCTCTACTTCCACTGAAGTAAGTCTACTTTGGTTGGTTTATGTATGGCGTTTGCACGTAAAAATTATTATGAAGAAATGGATACACTGCTATTCATGAATGAATGAATAAGTCAATAAAAGAAGGAATGAATACAAAACTCAAATGGTTATGATGTCTCTAGGGTCTTGTCTGTCTCAAATTCAGTATCTGGGGGTTTTGCTGACTGCTGGCAAGCTCTAGACGTGGCTACAGTGTCACGAGTGGCAATGCTTCCACTCAAAGCCAGCACCCTCCCATGGACTTGTGGAGCCACCCTTTACAAACATTCGAATTACTATTACTCTGCTCAGTCTGCACTGATCACTCCCAGGGTGTGTTTCACAGTTTATAAAGCTCATTCATACACATGGTCCTGTTGGGATGTGTTGTCAGTTTCCAGAGTTGAGGACTTCAGGGCTCGGGAAACTGCCTTTCATTGGCCCCATGGTCTCACCGACAGCTTCACACCATGCCCTTCTAGGCCCTGCAAGCTGCCGTTAAAGGCCAGTTCAAATGCCACCTTCTCTGGGAAGCCTCACACTCTCTCTTGGGCTCTTTGGTCCTTCTTCCTCTGAAACCCCCAACATTTTGATCTTGGTGCAACATTTTCTAAGTTGTGTTGCAATTTCGTCCTCACTCATCTTTCCTCCCTACTGGTCTATTATAAGCATCGCAAGAGAAAATGGCTCGCTTAGTTAACATCTGAGAGAATGAATAATGAATGAATGAATGAATGAGTAAGTGCATGGAAACCCAGCTTCTTATTAGCTAAGCTTATTCGCTTAAAAGCTTCTGCCTTAGCTAACTTTCTTTACCACCCTAACTCCCTAAGTCAAGTCATTCCCACCTTCAAGCTATGTTCCTGGGACTACACCAGTTCAGGCGACACAGAGGTGAACAGGAAAGGTAAGGCCCCTGTATTTGTGGAGTTTCCATCCTGTGTGCACACAATGAGAGCAATTCTTATACAAATGTCTCAAAATTTGTCACTCCAAAACCTTGTGAAGATCAGGACTCTGTCTTGCTTATCTTTACAGCCCAGCACCCAGCTCACTGCATGGTTAACATTAGCTTTTCAATAAATATTTGATGGGTGGATGTGTGAGCAAGTGGACAGATACCCGCCACGAGCCTGGTTCCTTTACTTGCCCCTATTGCTGGGTTGTGTCCAGGACCCAGAACTAAACTGTGAACATATTTCCTAACATTCCAGGAATCTCAGGCAGCAACCTGAGCAATGAATACTTTTATTCTTCAGTATTTAACGATATTCATGCTCAAGACAGAGGCATTGATAGAGCGCTTTCTAAATGCCTGCATGAATGTGTGTGTTCCATGCACACAAATATATATACCTGTCACCAGTTCATTCACAAAATGTGAAACAGGGTTCATCCTGTCCTGACCTGCTCTAAGGAGAATTTAGAAATCAAAATAAAGAATAATATCTGTGTTTGACATGCTGGGAACCCTCCAGGGAAGCTGCCTGTATACACACACACACACACACACACACACACACATTTCACTCCATTTGTAAACAGTTCTCACTTTATGACTCAAGATAAACATGAATTCATGCCCAGGAAATAAGACAGAAATCCATCTTCTGCTTTTCTCAGAACTGCCCTGGAAGCCACAGAGCCGACCAGGTGGGGTGGCAGCAGCCTAACAGGCCTGAGGTCTGCTGGGCCACCCACCAATATTACGTTTGTGCAAGTCACTTACCTCTCTGAGCCTCAGCCTCCTCACCTGCAAATCAGTGTAGGAATAAAACAGAAAACCACACTTCACCTACTCACCTTCGCTGATATTTTTGTGCAGAAAAGTGAGGCCCAGAGCCACGATCTTAATGGCAGCCAGACAGTTTCAGGAGGAGCAGACAGCAGGGTGCACCCGAAGTAAAGAGAGTCACCGAGGGTCTCGTGTGCTACTGCTGGGGTTTAGGAGTGGGGGAAAGCCGAGTCTAATCCAGGTCCAGTCTCCTGCCAGCTATGTGGCCTTAAGCAAGTCACTTGTGTTTTCTGGGCCTTTCTTTGTCTATAAAATGGAAACAATAATGCTCTATTTGACCTCGGGATCTGTATGTGTCAGGTGCCTTTCTTCCAGCCTCTGCTTTCTCATATCTCTGGTTTCTGGTCTGCAATGGGCTGTGAACTTGAGGTTTCCAGTCCAATTAGGATATCAAGACAAAGCTCAAAAAAATATTGCACCCTCTAGAAATGATGAACATGTTTTGTTTCATTTTGTTTTGTTTAGAGACAGGAGTCTCACTCTGTCACCCAGGCTGGAGTACAGTGGCACAATCATAACTCACCATAATCACCACCTCCTGGCCTCAAGTTATTTTCCCACATCAGCCTCTCAAGTAGCTAGGACTACAGGTATGCACCACCATGCCTAGCTAATTTTTAAAAATTTTTTTATAGAGACAAGGTCTTGCTATGTTGCCCAGGCTTGTCTCAAACTCCTGGCCTCAAGTGATCCTCCTGTTTCAGCCTCCCAAAGTGAGTCACCATGCCTGGCCCAGAATGACTAAAATGTAAATGACAAAGTTACCTTGTGTCAGGGAGGTATGCAGAAGCTAGATCTCTTAGTCACTGCAGGTGGAAACCACAGCCCTTTTCTACAGCTGTTCAGCAGCACCTATAAAGGTTGAACACGTGCATAAACTCTGACCAGCAATTCCGCTTCCAGCTGTGTTTACCCAAGGTATGCACTAGAATATTCACAACAGCACTGTTCCTCATGGAAATCATCCAAACGCCCATCCACTGTAGAATGAATAAGTGAACTAATTGTGGAATATTACATGGCATTGAGAATACAACCTTGACAACTACACACAACATCCAGTTTATGAATGAACCTCACAAACATAGTATTGAGCAAAAAGAGCCAAACACAAGAGTCTTCATGATTCAATTTATATAAAGTACAAAAAGAATAAAAAGAAAAAAAGTAATCTATAGTGATGGTGTTAGAGAGTAGTTGGAAGAAGAGATGTGACAGGGAGAATTTGGGGGAAGATGTGACAGGGAAGCTTCTAGGGGTGTGGGTAACCATCTGTATCTTTATTGGTTTTCTGACTCCATGAGTGTGTTCAGCTTGTAAAAGTTCATTAAGTTGTATATACATTTAGGCTGGGAGCACTTTTCTGTATATTTTTATATTTTATTCTTTTTTAAAGAAAGAAAAGGAAAAGAGAAAGAAGAAGGAAGGAAGGAAGGAAGGAAGGAAGGAAGGAAGGAAGGAAGGAAGGAAGGAAGGAAGGAAGGAAGGAAGGAAGGAAGGAAGGAACAGACAGATATTACCTTTAAGGCTGCAGTCCCCAACCCCCCCAGGTTGTGGACTGGTACCGGTTCACTGCCTGTTAGGAACCAGGCCACACAGTGGGAGGTGAGTGGTGAGCAAGCGAGTGAAGCTTCATCTGTATTTACAGCCTCTCCCTGCTGCTCTGCCTCCTGTCAGATCAGCTGCAGCATTAGATGCTCATAGGAGTGTGAACCCTACTGTAAACCATGCATGCGAGGGATCTAGGTTGCATTCTCCTTATGAGAGTCTAATGCCTGATGATCTGAGGTGCTGATGCTAGTGCTGGGGAGCAGCTGCAAATGCAGATTATCATTAGCAGGGAGGTTTGACTGCACAATAAATGTAATGCACCTGAATCATCCCCAAACCATCCCCTGCCAACTCCGGTCCATGGAGAAATTGTCTTCCATGAAACCAGTCCCTGGTTCCAAAAAGGTCCAGGACCACTGCTTTAAAGGAATAAAAATAATACTGATTGCTTACTTTTTAACAGAAACAATGTGAGCCAGAAGACAATGGAATGACATCTTTAAATAGCAGAAACAAAATAATAGCTAACTAGAATCTTATATAGGTAATAAAGGTATCTTTCAAAAATGAAGACGACAAAAAGAAATTTTCAGGCAAACCAAAACAGAAAGAAACAGAAAATAGTGTTATTCCTCATACAAGAAGGAAACAATCCCAGAGACAAACATGGAAATGAGAGAGTGAAAAAAGAAGACTGGAGAAGATGAGATAAATAAATGTTGACTGTATAAAGCAAAGATGGTAATATTTTGTGGATTTTAAAATATGTGTTGAACCAAAATGCAAAACACAGACACCAAACAAATGAACAAAAATAGTGCTGTTGTGACAGAGCTGCCCACCCCCTCTCTTGCATATGGAAAAGAAGCAGATATACCCCCTCATACTCACCATGATAAGCCACACCTTCAATGTAAGGTCATATAATTGCATCACCTGCTGTCTAACAGATACTGCCAACCTTGTAAGGCTCCATGCTAGGGCCTTACAGGCAGATTGTGTTTTCACTCATCTCAATCAGGAAGTCCACATTTGAGGAAACTGTAGGTCAAAGACAGGGAGATCCTTACCCAAGATTATACAGCTGGGATTACACCTGTGTCAGTTTGACTCCAAAGACTCTGGTTCTAATAACTTCATTTAAAAAGTATGTAATTGTGATGTACAGTTGATGTACAGCCTGGTGTGCTTAGATTGGTAGGGGCATTCTATACTGACCTATAAACTTGCAGTTAATGGAATGGTTAAACCTACAATGATCCCATTAATTTGTCATTAATTTGGCTGTTGTTCCTTATTAATTAAGTGAGGAAGCTGAGGCACAGAGGGGTTCACTAACTTGTCCAAGGTCACATAGCAGGAAGTGGTAGGATGGGATCCAAACCAAACATTCTGGCTTCCTTCTCTTGCTGTTATCCAGTGCAAAAGCATCACAAAGCTTGAATTCTAACCCTACTTATGGGGAATATCTAGAAACCTCTCTTCCCCAGGCCTCACTTCCCCATCAGTAAAATAGGTTGGTTGGAGTGGATTACCTCTAATTCTCACCTCCATACCCCATAATGTCTGCACAGATTGGGGTGTATGTGTACACACATCAATTATAGTTGAGCCTGGCTATTAATGCAAATGGAATATGTGTCCAAGTAGCTATGAGAATTAAATGAGATGACACCCCAAAAATGCTTAACACCAGAACAAGTGCCCAAAAATGTGACATTGGCAAATCCTTATCTCTGCAAATGGAGACGACTCTAAGAGTCACTTTTTTCCCTCCTAAGTCCATCCTATCTGCTGCTACTGAGAAGTCAGATTCAAGACTTTTATTTGTGTGCCAGGAGGGTCATGTGTGTTATCTCACCTCATCTTCATCTCCATTGGAGAGATAAGTACACTCAGCCTCAGAGAGACCAGGGCATTGGCACAGGGTCACCCTGCAGTAAGAGGTAGAGCAAAGGCTGCCCCCAGATCTCCCCACCTGCTCCCCACATCTCCCCAACAGCCCTCGGCCACCTCCACCGGTCCAGGTCTCCTCCCTGATGAGCATTTCAACAGCTTTTTGGTCTGATACCTGTCAGGACAGAGGGTTGTAACATTTTTAAATGAAATCTTTCCCATTTTTTTCTCCAATTAAGATGTGCCAGGTCTTCAGCTCTATTATAACCTGGTCCTCTCATTTTCTTCCATCATTTCATTTTGCTTCAAGACTCTGTTTGGTCTTCCAGGTAAAAATGTCCCTTGTTGAATAAGTCATCTGAGAATTTTCTCCCAAACTGTAGAACCCAAGAATCCTGTTCTTTTTTTTCAATCTTACTAGGAAAGGGAGAGGGTAATCCGCAGACTGCATAGCTGACTCTCTCATGGTTTGCGCTTATTGTTCAGCCTCAGCTGCCTTCTTTGAGCCCAGTTTACAGTGGCCTCGGGAGGTGGGTTTGGTGCACAGCTCCTGGAGCTGAACTGCACCAGGTGGTATCCTTGGGCCTCTGAACATCACTTCTTTGTCTATAAAATGAGGCTAATACTGCCCAACTTGGGGGGTTGGCGGGAGGACTAAATAAGATTATCCAAGTAAAATGCAAAGCAAGGTGCCAGGCAGAGAGAAATACTAGACATTGTAGCAGCAGTGATGGTGGTAGTGGTGGTAGTTGTTATTATTATTTTTGTTGCTACAGACTGGGTAATACCCTAGGTACTTTCCACACAGGACCTCGTTTCCTTCTGTGGAGGCCTGGGAAAGGGATGTGGTGTCAGAAAGTGCCATAGGGAGTGGCCCCCCGCCACATAAACCCTTGTTGGGAGGGGAGGAAGTTGGATTGGGCAGAGGAGCAGCCAAACTGCAGAGCCAGAACAAAGGCCTCAGCAGCCCCTCGGGGAGCTCCGGGGATGGATGGATGGTCCTGTAGGGGTGAGCTGAGGGGGGGGCCAGAGGGCCTGGCTTTGTGCCCTACATAGACCTGTCCCTGGATGCAGATAGCCTGGGGACAGGAGCACGACCTTGGAGGAGGCATTCCCTCTGACTACGGGCAGCTCCAGGTGGGGAGGGATTCACCTGTGAGCTCACAGTCACCAACACTCCCTGCAGCCTAGGGACGAGAGTCTCCTTGAAGGAGCCCTGGCAGCTCATGACACAGCCTGCCACCCCCACTGCAGGTGTGCTGGGTGGGGCACAGAGGTGGACACACCGTGATGACCCTGCCACTGTGAGCTGACGGGATCTGATCATCATGTCTGGCCACCAGTTAGGTGACCACATGGGAGTGGGGCCATTTCTCAAATACTAAAATGACTCTCTATGGTTTCTCCTTGAAAAAAAATTGGGGAGCACCCCCCCCAAAAAAAACAGGGCAGCTTGAAATTCTCACTCTTGAGTGAGGAGACTCTTTCAGGTACTCATGCCATGATAGCAACTGAGGGGCCATCCAGTGCTCCCATTGCAGAGAGGAAAACTGAGTCCCCAGCGGGAAAATGGCCATGGTGGACAGTGTCACTCTGCTGCCATTTCTTCCCACAAACACTCTCTCAAAGCTCACATCCAACTGTGAACACAAATTCAACTTCACCCAGAAAGACATTTGTGATGTGATCCAGGGGGGGACGGGTGGCCTTCTGGATCCTTGAGCACAGCCTTTTGACTGAATCCAAATTTTACAGAACAAATCCTTTTATTAAAAGGGGTGCAGCAGAGAAAGAAGAAGCTTTTCTTGCCTCCTTTGATACTTAAAAAAGAACAATCTTGAAATCAGAAGTCCGTGGGTTCCCCACCCCCGGAAGCTTTGAGTCAGACAGATCTTAGTACTCTACCACCCACCAGCTGTGACCCTGGGGAGCCACTCGCCTTCTGAACTTGTCTTCTCATCTGTAACTGGGCATGGTAATATTAATACCTACCTCCCAGAATTATTGCAAGAATTTAGTAAAATGCGATCGGATACAGTGCTTCGCCAAGGACCAGCCCAGGAAAAGCACCTCAAATGGAGGTACCGTTATTATTGTGTGGTTGGGGCCAGGTTGGTGCTTGGAGGGGGAATATGGATGTTTTCTCTCCTTTTGAGGGATTTATAGTAAAGCGCTAAGATTTATAGTTGGAGATGAATATTTAAGGACAAGTGTCAAGGAAGGTATAATTAAGTGACGATTTATACGGGCCAGTGAGTAAAATATATTTTAGAAGAAAGGAGAAGGGAAAAATTTATGGGGTTGATTTCCAACTGACATCAAGTGGGCATTTGACATCTTTTTATTTTCTCATTAAAAATTGCCCTTGAGGGTCGATATCAGATGTTTTCTCATCTATTTGACAACTGTCAAAGCAGTTCAGCCAGGTGGGGCAAGATCATTCCCTCCTACAGAACAGGGTGCAAAGCTCAGAGACACAAAGACTTGTTCCAAATCACACAGTTAGACACTTTCAGGTTGTTTAATGACAAAAGCATGTTTATTGATATCTTTCAGTTTTTCTAATACTTTTTTTTCCCTTGAGGCGAAATTCACACAACATTAAAACTATTTGAAAGTGTACAATTCTGTGGTATTTAGTACATTCACAATGTTGTACAATGATCACCTCTGTCTGGTTCTGAAACATCTTCGTCACTCCCAAAATAAAACTTTGCACCCACTAAGCAGCGACTCCCTACCCCCTCCCCCCCAGCCCCTGGCGACCAACAATCTGTGTTCTGTCTCTATGGACCGTGAGCAATGCTGCCATCAACACTGTGTACATGGGTTTGCTTGAGTACCTGTTTTCTATTCTTTTGAGTACATACCTAGGAGTGGAATTGCTGGGTCAGATGATAATTCTGTTTAATTTTTTAAAGAACTGCCAAACCGTTTTCCACTGTGGCTGCATCATTTTACATTTCAAGCAGCAATGTGAGGGCTCCAATTTCTCCCCACTCATCCCAACGCTTGCAATTTCCATGTGTGTGCGTGTGTATTCATCCTAGTGGGTGTGAAGGGGTGTGTCACTGTGGTTCTGATTTTCATTTCCCTAATGCCTAATGGCATTAAGCATCTTTTCATGTGCTCATTGGCCATTTGTACACCCTCTTTGGAGAAATGTCTGTTCAAGTCCTTTGCCCATTTTTTAATTGTTTTTTTTGTCTTTTATTGTTGAATTATAAGAGTGCTTTATATATTCGGGATATTAGACCTTTACCAGATACTTGATTTGCAAATACTTCCCCTATTCCAGGGATTGCCTTTTTACTTTGATAGTGTGTCTTGATACGCAAAAGTTTTTCATCTTGTTGAAGTCCAGTGTCTCTGTTTGCTATGTGCTTGTGCCTTTGGTGTCCTAGGGCTGACATTTGACCCCTCGCCCACCAGCAGCAGATTGGTGAGGCCGCTTGGAACTCGTGCCTGATGCATGCTGAGCCGGGCAGTGGGTCAAGAGGGGTGAGAGTTCCAGGGCCAGCAGCTGTGTGGACAGTCCCAGGTGAGGGGTGAGGGCTCCCACAGCTGTTTCTCCCCTCTCTGCTGGAAGGTCCCCATTCCAGATGCTTCTGGGGGCTGTACAGCAGGGGCTTGGAAAGGCGCCACCCTGACAGGAGGGCAAACCTTCAAACAGAATCTTGGGGGCAGGGAAACCGGGGCAGCCATGTGGAGTGTTGGTGACAGCAAGGAAGAGGAGGGGAGAGACAAAGAGAAGGACGGAGAGAAACATCCTGGGCTGAGGAAGGATGAGAACAGATGTTAGAAAAGAAACCGCTTTTTCCAAACTCTCAAGCACAGACCCAACACTCCATCTGGGAGAAATAATCAAACAAGGGCAGCCCTGGGCTGTAGCCTGTGGCCTCCAGGAGTGCCCTGAGGGGGTTTGGAGATCACAGACTCCAGTATCTGTACAAAGAACACATTTGAGCACCTACCATGTGCCAGGTATCTCTACACACGTTGTATCATTTAATCCTCTCAGCCACTGTGTGGAATACGTGCTTATTTTCTCTGCAAGAAAATGCGACTGAGAGCTGAAATAATTTACCAAAAGCCCCATTAAAGATTTGGGACAGACCAAGATTTGGACTTCTCTGACTCATAGCCTTGAACTCTTTCAGCTACGACACAGCTACAGACAAATCCAAGTGACCTTAAGTGAATTCTAGAGGGCACTTAAAGGCATGCACATGTGGTCCAGAGAATCTTGCTACTCAAAGTGTGGTCCATGGACCAGCTGTATCATGTGCCTGGGGGCTGGTCAGAAATGCAGAATGAGGGCCCACGCAAACCCACCTGAATGAGAGACTGCACCTTAACAAGACCCCTGGGTGATCTGTATGCACAGGGCAGTTTGGAAAACATTCATCTATGGGATATCATTTTAGACATTCAAAAATAATTTTTACCATTAGAAATAAATATAATTATAACAGTGATCATCATAATTGAGCTTAGCGTTCTGATCCAACCACAGATCACTACACACTTTGAAAAATACCGTCTGAAAGGAAAAGCTTATAAACTGCTTTGCCTATCAGCTAATGGCTGACCCCAGCATCTCTGTCTGGCAGGACATAATGTTCTGCTTGCCCAGTGAGATCAATATCACATTTCTGGTGGTGTATTTATTTAGTTATCATTTCTAGCATATATTATGCAAAACCCCTGTCTTCTTTCTGCTGTCACTGGTTTATGAGATTTTTCTGACTTGCCACACGGAGGCTTATGCAACAACTTGAATGGCTTCTCCCCCAAAGTCCTCTCTGCCCAGTGGTGGCTTTGGCTCCCTGCCCTCATCCCACACATGGGAGAGCTTTGTGCCACCTCTGATTCTCTAGGAAGCTTTGGGATCCAGCACTGGCTTAGCCCTTGCTGACTTCCATTCTTTCAGGATTTTCTGGACTTGATGACGGTTGGTCCTTTTCAGACCATATTTCCTAACTTTTCTGGGCTTAGACACTCATAAGAGAGAAGAGGCACCTGGCTTAGAATTGAGGTAAGAAATGCTAAGCAGAATCTTCAGCCCAATTCCATGAATTGCAATAGGGTAGGTCAGCTGGTGGATCAGGACCAAGCATGGGATGGGCTCTGCCGCTAATTAGCTAGGTGACATTGGGTAAATAACTTACCTACTCCAAGTCTCACTGACCTCATCTACAAAGTAATGCCAACCTCTGGGGGTTAAATTAGACGGTGTAAGTAAAATATTGGACACCACACTTGTTATGAACTGAATGTTCATGTGCTCCCAAAATTCACCCCCCAATGTGATGGTATTAGGAGGTGGAGCTTTTGGGAGGGGATGAGGTCATCAGGGTGGAGTCCTCATGAATGAGATTCATGCCCTTAGAAGAAGAGACCCCAGAGAGCTTTCCTGCTCCTCCCCTTGTGAGGACACAGGGAGAAGACAGCCGTTCTTAAACCAGGAAGCAGGTCCTCACTGACACTTACTCTGCCAGTGCCTTGATCTTGGACTTCCCAGTCTTCAGAACCATGAGAGATAAATGTCTATTGTTTAATCCACCCAGTCTATGGTATTTCTGTTATAGCAGCCCAAGCTAATTAAGCAATATCTGTCACATACAGATGCTCAATAAGAGGGAGATTGTATTTTGATTATAGAGTAAATCATTCAGGTATGGAGTCCATAAAGGCCAGGAATCTCCCAATGCTTAAAAAAAAAACAATTTAGCATGTTTTTCTGCATAAAATTCAATAAAGGATAACTGAAAAAATAAAAAGGTAAATGACTCCTTCAAACACTTACACAACTTCTTGTATATGACAGACGCAGTGGTTGGTGGCCCACCAGACAAATGCACCCATGGCATATGTGTATATTTCTTATGGCCCACAAACTAAGAATGAATATTACACTGTTAAAGAATTATTTACATATGTACATATATGTAACAGAGCCCATATATGGTCAACAAATCCTAAAATATTATTTTTCCTTTGTATTTTTTGCTCACCTTGAGTTAGACAATAATCATAAAAATAGCCCACCCATATCACATGCACACACATCAGGTGCTTTCATGAATAACCTTGTTTAGTCTTTGCAGTAATCCAACAAGGTACCCATCATTGTCCCATTTTACAGATGAGGAAACTGAGCATAAATAACTTGACCGGGGTCCCAAAGCTCAGGACTGTCTGAGCCTGGAATGAGCACCACTGCTCCAAACAAATTACTTTATTGTGGGTCTTCTGAATTGATTTGACAAAGAATCAAAACCAAAAAAGGAAAATCCACAAATGCCAAGGCCCACTCAGTACACAGAGGGAGATCCAAGCCCTGGCCTTGTCAGGGAGGCTAACGTCATGTAGCTTGGGAGTGCAAATGACCAGGGTCAGTGCAGGAGCAAAGAGCAGAGAGAGACCAAGGAGGCTGCTAGCCACTGGGGCTGCCACTGTGCCAGGCCAGGCACATGCTGGGATGCTGGGTGAAGACAAATGGGGTGTGTGGAGTGGGCTTTGTGGATTACTTCCTCACCTCCACTGATCTCAATTCAACTGTATCAGTGGCAGCACCCCCCTCACGTGCTAGGTGTGATGCCAGGTGCTATGAGAATGCCAAAATAAGGAAGACCTACTCCCTGCCCTGCAAGGTCAAACTGGTGGGTGGGGGATGGGCTGCAGAGATCAGGTCTGTGTACAACAAACTGGGTCCAGTGTAATAGAGGAAGCACAGGTGGGTCCACTGGTGTCTACCTCTTTCTTTCCTTCCTCTCTCCCTCCCTTCCATCCTTCCTCTCACTGATATTTCCTGAGCATGATCAAAAGCCAGGTGATGCACTTGACATAAAAGAAAACACAAAAAAGCAGCAGACCGATTCTCTAGCCTCACAAGCTTGGGAGGTGATGAGAAGCATGGGGCAGAACTCCACAACGGCAAGGAAGGGGCGTGTGCAGGCATCAGGCAAGTTGGAGCAGCCGGCAGATGGGGAGACCCTCCAGCAGAGCTTATCAGTCAAGAAGACTTTACCAACAAGGTTCCATTTGATCTGTGTCTTAAAGTGGCACAGTCAGAGCAAATGCAAAGGTACTGAGGCAACCACTGACTCTGTGCAGGGCCACACAAATAGTTCCGCAGGTTGCTCATTATATTAAGGGGGTGACAAGGAAGGTCTGAAATCCAGCCCACCCTCTTGTGGCCAAATTGTGTGCCCTGCTGCAGCACCACACCTGCCCAAAGAAGGTGGGACTTCTCTTCTCCATAAAGGGCTGCCCGCTTCCCAAGCTCTGTGGCTGCAGCCTGCTGTACTCAGCAGGGGCACCTGTTCCTAAATGCAGAGGGACTTCGTATAAGCCAGCGATGCCCTGACTCTCTGCCTGAGGATTTGGAGGGAGTCCTGTGGGGTCTGGGGAAATAAGGCATTTTCACATTTAAGGCACAAAGAAAGACAATATTGGTCCCTGTCTTACAGATGAGTCTGAGGCTTCAGGAGACAAAGAGACTTGCTCAAGCCCAGAGTACTTGTTAGTGGCACCACTCAGAGCAGAACTGACCAGCTCTCATCATGGCAGTCTTCCCTCCAGGCCCTGCAGCCTCTGAGGGTGTTTCTAGAAATGCAGGAAATCAGACAAGAAGAGCTGGGTCCAGGGCTCTTCCCCCAGTTGCATAAACTGTGACTGGCCCACAGGATGGCGCCATGCCAACATGACTTCTTGGGAATTCAAATTCCCTGGGGTGGGGAGTTTCCAAAGTTCTTCATACATGGCCATTATATTTTTATGACCTTATTCAACACATGCCCAGTGAAAATATTAATAATAATAGCAGCAAGAGCAGCAATCAACTGGGGTAATTTGCTAGTCAGCTTCTACTTTGCAGTGTAGTGCTGCATGTTGAGATCTTTTGCATCCCTCCATAAGTTAGAAGCTGGAAGAAGAGAGAGCAGAAGGGAAGGGGGTGTTGTGCCTTGGAGCAAGGGGAAAAGGGAAGAAAGAGACACTTACATTAAGAATTCCTACAATAGAGGAGGCTGGGGTTCTGAGAATGTCATACAACATGTGATCAAGGTGGCATTTCTGTACCCAGAGGCAGACATGTGTGAAAAGGCATTGAGCTTTCCGCTTAAGGTTTGTGCCTGCTGTATAAGTCACTCCAGACACAGAGGGAAAGGGCCCCTGCCATGTGCGTTTCTACCACAGGCCATTTTCACTCACTGTCTGAGCCCGTCCTCATCACACTCCTGCACAGAATGATGCAGGTTTACAGACGAGGATCTCAGCTCTGCCATTGTCCATGCAAGCTCAGACTGTCTCCCAGAAACTCTACTTCTTTACCTGAAAGTGGCTCGTGTTAAATTAGATGGCATGGAATCTTCTGACAACAGTGGGTCACAGTGGAGGTGGGGCACATCAGCCCCTGTGGCCAACCCCCATCCCCGCTCCCTGCTGAGCAGTCTCATCCTGCTAACTGGTGTGGACACCATTGTCTGCCCATGAATCCAACAACAGGCTGGCTGTTGGAACAGCAGGGTGCCTGCCATCCAGAGAGCGTTCATGTCCCATTTCTCCCTGTGCTGGCTGCTTCAGCCCTGAGAGCAGCTGGGGCAAGTAGGATGGGCGGGGCACGTTCTTTCTGCTCCATGTGAAATGTTTCCTTGCAAACTTTGATTAAGCAGTCATAAGCCTATTAAAAACCCTAGCTGGAAGGAGGAGGCGGGGCCCACTGTTTCCATGCTACTTGAAATAAGATTGCCCACTCTTAAACCTGGAAAACTGCTACTGTGTGTGTGTGTGTGTGTGTGTGTGTGTGTGTGAGAGAGAGAGAGAGAGAGAGAGAGAGAGAGAGAGAGAGAGAGAGAGCGAGAGAGATGAATCCAGAAAACGAACACCCCAAATTTCTTTTATCTCGGAGCCTGCCTGTTTGCTTTTTCTGCCGAGCTGTTCATCTGAGCAAAGGACATGGACAAATGTGTATTCATTAAAAATGCTCCTCAAGTGGCTAATTTGTGCAGGAGTTTGGAAGAACAGGCATGATAAGCCCAGAAATTAGGACAGGGCTGTGTGTTATTCATAAGCATCAGCCCTGCCTTTACCCACTTCAGCCTCATTGCGGATGCGAATGAAATGTTTGTTGAACTGAACTGAGCACAGAAAAGCCAAAAAACAATTCTCTTCAACTGTGTCCTCCTGGAGATCAATCCAGGCACGCACAGATCTAACCAAGTCAAATCCCAAGTCACCAAGTAATTGTTGAATTCCCATTATGGCCCAGAAAATAGTGTCTTCAGTTGGGTCCTCCTTTATTCAATGGGCATTTAGCTTTTAAGTTCCTGCCTGTGTGGAAAACTGCTAAGCTCTGGGGTAGTGACTGAGATAAAACCAGAAGCCTTGCCCTCAGATAGCTCTGGGAACGGACACATAACTTGATAAATATAACATAGTGTGCTCACTCCCGAGGCATGTGCAAAGTGCAGAGAAGCATCTTGGCTGGGGGCATTTGGAAGGCAGGCAGATAATGTTGCAAACTAATCTCAGTTGAAGTTCAGGAGTTCAGAAGAGGAAGGAGAAGAAAACAGGCATTGACAAAACTCCTCTGTGTTCCTGGCACTGAATTAGGGTTTATCCACACACTGCCTAGCTGCTCTTCCCAAGATCCTTGTAAAGGAAGGGGTTTTCCTCCTTTTGTAGGTAAGAACATGGAGGCTCAGAGAGGCGAAGATGACTTGTTCAAGGTCATAGAACTAGAATGCTGCAGATTCTGGTTTTGAATTATGATTTTCCTGACCCAGGCCAAGGGGGCATAGTGTAGAAGGGCTTGGAGGGGTTGGGGAGCCTAGCTGGGTATCACATCCTGCAAAGAGTTTACACTTTATCCTGTAGGCAAGACTGCAAATTGGCAGCCTAGGGGCCAAATGTGGGTTGTGGTGAGTCTGCAAGAGCATTAGCTGAAGTCTGGAGCGAGAACTCTAGAACAGACGTCTAGTCTGTGATTCCAATACCACCTCCTATCAGCTGTGTGACGTGGAGCAAGTAACCGAACTTCTCTGAACCTCATTTTCCTCATCCGTAAAATAGATATTATATTCACGGCAGCACCTCTCTCCTGGGGCTGTCGGGAGGGTCGTGTGAGTTGTGCATGTTGTCCCACACTGAGAAGTGTCTGGAATATAGAAAGCACATAAACATGCTAACCATCTGGTTGGTTTCCAACACCTAGCACGGTCTCTGGTACCTATGAGGTGCTTAATAAATGATCATTATATTTAGAACATCATATTTGACCAAAAATTACCAAATATCTTAAATGCTTAGTTAACCTATTTCATAATAAGGCAAAGAAGGGCTGTATTTTTCACCTTCTGATACCGTCTTGAAACAGGGGCATTCGTCTATAAATTGAGCATAAAACCTTTTTTGACAGCTCAGGTGTTAGGGAAGAAGGGGACTCACTTTCTTCACTCCGCGTGAGCTTCCACCTCTAGATGTGCAGCAGGGCTGAGAGGGACTGACCAGCCATTTAAGGACTGTCCCCTTAAAGTTTGTCACGTGGGGTCCTTCAGCAGCTAGCTTGGAGTCAGTCAAAAGTTTCTTACTCTGAAATGCCACTTGAAAAGCATCCCAATGTTCCTGGGAAAGCTAGATTTTCTTTGGTCTCTGCCACCAACTTATTATATGTCCTTTTCCTGTTTATGCTCTCATTTGATCTGTCATATCTTACTTCATAAATGGAAAAATGACAGAAATTAAGAGACTCACCCAATTTACAGACAAGTAGCTTAAGGATGAAATTGGAATGAGGAAAATGCACCAGACTGGGGACTCCTGGCCAGGTCTACATGTCCGGAGGATTCTGTGCTGCACTGGGCAGGTGTATCAGAATCCCGTCACCTTGGGAGCCTCGATGCCACGCAGCCTCTCCCATCTCTGCACCCAGGGCCACTTTTCCACCCCGGTTCTGCACTCGCTCAGCCTCTCCCACCGTGACAACCTGCTCAAGGGGTCAGTCTTTCTGCGGCTTCCAGGGTGGGAGATGCCTGTCACCCAGCCATGGCCACAAATTGGTAGCCTGGGCAGTGCAGAGGAGTTACTGCCCCTGGGGCAAACCTGGGGCTGGTGGGAAGTAGGCACCAGTGGATACAATCTTCTCCCTCCCCCTCCCACCCCCACAGTCTGTTCTGAGTTGCAGTGGTCCCTAAGTATCTAAACGCAGTCCCAGGAAATAGGACAATGAATGGCACTTGGCACCAAGTGGCGGCCAGCTCCGTAACACAACCTCAGATCTGTTCTCCTCCTTCCCTGCCTGCCTCCTGTTTTCTCTCCCTCCAGCTTCTCTGGGATCATTCTCCCTGGTAAAGTAGCAGCACATAAGGTTTTCATCAGCCTCCACTTTCCAAGAAAGCCAGTCTGACGCAGAGAGAGTCAAAGAGATAGTAACTTCTACTCTCATTAGTATTAATCACGATGGCTAAAAGGCGGGAGGAAGAGAAGAAAGGGCAGGGGAGAGAAAGAACAAGAGAGAGAGAGATTGGCTGTACGTGGATATTAAAGAAGCATGATGAGTATTACAGGAGTTGTGAGCAGTTCAATGCACAGACTTTGGAACCAACAGCCCAGGTTTGCATCCCTCTTGCAATAACTACAAGGCTATAATTGGGCAAGTTACTCAACCTTCAGTTTCCTTATCTATAAAGTACAGATAATAATAATCCTAAATGTCATAGGGTTTCTGCAAATAGTAAATGTGCTAATATTTGCAAAACACCCAGAACAGTGTCTGGCACACTGTAAGCATTATCTATGTCTTTATTAAACATACAAATCAACACATGCTTTTCCCTTGAATTTATATGCAGGAGCCTGAGGAAGTCACTGAGTTTCTCTGGGCCACAGTTTCTTTATCAATAAAATGAAAGATTTGATTTAATAACCTTTGAGTATCTGACCAGTTCTGACTCTTGATATGTTAAGGTGATCCCCGGCACTAACATGAATTTAGCACTTTTGTGGCTCAGTAATAGTCTTAAAATCTTATATAAATGATCTCAAGATTTATTATATTATGCCTTAACTAACTAACCCTCATGAGAGCTCTGTGAAGTTGTGGTGGAGTTTGCCTGTGTTTCGCAGGTGAGGAAAAAAGGCTCAGAGAGCTGCAGTGTCTTGTCCGTGGTTGCAGAGTGAATACAAACCTGGATGTGGGTGAGTGGAAAGCCCTGCAGAACAGGCTTGTGCTACAAAAGTAGAACCGTAGATAGCTAAGCTTTGGCGCTGAAGAGTGAATAGTAAGGCTGGTTGCACTCTTGGCAATATTTAGGTTATTGAATGAGTACCATTCTGTGTACTTGTTAGATCATAATAAAAAGGGTTACAATTGCTAAAGGGCCTGAGGCAGATGTGTGAGATGGGATGGATCAATATTTGTGCTATGATATCAGGGTCTAAATAAAGAATGAACCAAACTCTGGAGGGAAAATACCATTTGGATTAGAATTCACATGTTTGTTTATCTGCATGCCAGACTGTATGTTAAACCTCGCACATGGTGGTCACACAGCCCAGGACGCCATGTGGCTTCCCCATCCCCAACAATTCTGCATAAATAAGTGGGTTTTTAGTTAGTTTTTTTTTCTTTTTGCAAGATGCTGTCTGTGTGTTGTCATAAAATACTTCATATTTTATTAAAGAAACAATTGCATAAAATAAACAACATACAGTTTCTTTTGTCACCTTCACAGAAGAATAACAACGGGAAAATTTCAGAGCCTTTGACTTCCTTAGTAGGTTTGGAAGGGAACAGTCTGTGAGGTCACAAGTGGGGAAGCTGAGGCAAAGAGCCAAGTACCCATGCTATCATCTCCCTCCCTGGGGGCTCATGTCTGTGACATCCTAACACATCTCTCCAGTCCAACCTAATGGCATTTGCTGGGCGTTTGCTTTGACATTGTCACACTGTCCCCAGAGAGTGGCACTGACATGTTTTCTGTTCACCTTGGTATCACAGGACCAGATATATTGCTCACAGGTGTCAGAATCATTTCATGGTGACACCAAACCTGGGCATCTAAGGATTTCAAGTAATGTGCTTGTGCTTCTGGGGAAGCTCAGACAGCCCCTCATGTCGGGGTGAACAGACCATGAAAGCCCATCTATTTGGCCGAGATCACCTCTTCCTTTAAGGTCATGGTGAGCACTCAGGGAGATATGCAAATACATAGTGGATGAATTTGTTATTCTACTTAAATCGTGTTCTTTTGCACATCTTCTTAAGTCACTCACATTAGGCATTGGGGATCCAGCTATATAAAAAGAACACAATCTGTGCCCTCACGAAACATCTGTTTAAGAGGAGATGCAAATTGTAGGCAAATAACAAAAACTCAAAAACAATGGACAAGGCTAGAATCTCATAACCTATCTCCATGTTCCCATTTTCACTAAAGACGAATTGTAGTAGGAAAAATTATTTGCAAAATAAATTTTAGTGTCATTATACTTGTCCCGATTACTTGCATAAAGTATAACAAGAATAGTTATTGGCCACATAAGTCTTTTTTTTTTTAAATTTTTTTTTTTTTTTTCATAAGGAATCTCAGGTTAGACTTAAAAGCTTCTCCCCCATTCTTTAAAAACCTCTGTACCTCATTGAATAATTGAATCTTCATTTGCTGGGAGCTCCCTTGTATACATATTAAAATAAATTTGTATAGCTTTTCTCTTGAAAGACAAAGAAAGAAAGAAAGAAAAAAAGAAAAGAAAAGAAAGGAAAAGAAAAGAAAAGAAAAGAAAAGAAAAGAAAAGAAAAGAAAAGAAAAGAAAAGAAAAGAAAAGAAGGGAAGCAGAAATTGACACCAACAAGCAACCCAGCGGGGAAAGTGCTCTAACAGCCGGTCCTGGGGAGGAAAAACACAGCAGAGAGGAAGATGTGGTCTGCGGAAACCAGTTCAGGAAATGTTCAGGACCATCAGCTGTGTGTCAGGGCCTGAGCAGGCGGTCTGTTCTCAAGGAGGTCAAAACAGATGAGTGCAAAAATAGGGTTATGCAAAAGGTGCAGTGGGCAGCAGAGGAAGCAAGTCAACAACATACCTGGAGAAGTCAGGGACTGTTTCTGGGGAAAGCAGCCTGTGAGCTGAGGCTTGAGGACAAGTGGGCATTGCCAGTGGGCCAAGATGGCGAGGAGGGAAGGAAATACACAAGGTACGGAGACATTGAGAGCATGGAAGGAACAGCATGTGGCAGGAGTGTAGATCTGTTGGAACATAAAGTCTGGTGGGAGGAGGAGAGAAGAGGAGTGGGGTTTGGGATGGGGAGTAGACAAGGACAGTCCATGGAGGTCTGTGAGGCATAAAGGTTGTCACCTTTATTTTGCAGATGAGAGGGGATCATAGAAAAACATGTTAAATGGTTAAATACAATGTCTATGTAGTCCTCAGGTAGTGGTGGCGGTAGCACTGTTGTTAGTGATCTTCCTCCTCCCTTCCCCACCTTCTCCTTCTCCTCCTTTCTTCTTTCTCCTCCTTCTTCTTCTTCTTTTCAAAGTGGCCCTTGTTGAGTATATTATAAAATATATTGTAAAATAATGAGTTTATTTCCTTGTTTTAATAAGAGGATCTCTTGTGACTACCATAGATTCTCCTTGTACGCTGTCTGGAGTGTGAAGTCACTATTCTGCACATGACCCTGATGGCCCAGGGCCACAGATGTCACTGGAGAAGGAAAGCAGAGCACTCAAACCTGGAAGGGTCCCTTAGCATAACTGAAGCCAGTGGGTTCTGAACTGTGTTATTTGGGCCACTCTCTGACCCATGGAGGTGATCTTAAGCTGTGGCAGGTCAAGGGAGGTCAAGAAGGCAGGACCAGGGCTTTTTCTTCCTAAACCAAGGAAATCATCTTTTATACTAGGCTTGCTATGGCCAGAAAACTTTGCTTACAAGGAAAAGAAACTAACCCTAGTTAAAAAGTAAAGGGGACATAGCTGGGCACAGTAGTGTGTGCCTGTAGTCCCAGCTACTTGGGAGACTGAGGTGGAGAATTCCTTGAGCCCAGGAGTTCAAGGCCAGCCTGGGCATCATAGCAAGACCCCATCTCTAAAAAAAAAAAAAAAAAAAAAAAAAAAAAGGGGACAGAAGGAATTCAATGGAACGACATTGTTTAATTCAGATAATTGAAAGAAAACCTTAGTAACTAGGTCCCAGTAATAATAACATGGCCAGGAGCCGAGTCTAGAGCCTATAGTATGAGCTATTTGGGAGGCTGAGGTGGGAGGATCACTTGAGGCCAGGAGTTAGAGACCAGCCTGAGCAAAATAGTGAGACCCTCTCTCTACAAAAAATAAAAATAAATTTTAAAAAATTTAAAAATATATTATTATCTATGAGGGTAGCTTTTACACATAAAAATATAATATATATGGTTAATTTTTAAAAATGTATTAACATGCAAATAATAAAAATCAATTTTTACTTAGGTGTTTGAATTCATTTTCCAATCCATTTAAACATGGACTACATTTTAACCATTACTTTCAAGGAGTCTCTTATTCAATGTTGAAATAAACCTAGCTAACTTTAAACAATGAGTTCAGATAACAACTCAATTCATTAAATCCCCTCCAATGTTTAAACTGATATGACAAGCAAAAGTATTCAAAACATCTGGTAAAGTGTTAAAACTAAACTTACAGATAGAGGGACCTCAGGTTCTTTTAAACAATCAAACATGGTAATTTTTTTTAGTATTTTCTTTAATTTTTTTCAATGAAAAATTATGTCTAAATTAAACTAATACACAATTATATTTAAATTGCCATTATAAGGCTAATCTGTCTTTAATATTTTAAAAATTGTTTTTATTATTATACAAAGCTCAAATACCAAACATATGTTGATTTCCCCACAAGTATTATGTCTCTGATTTACTTTCCTATCACTATATAAAATTCTAAATTTTCCCAGGGTGGAGAACACTACAATAAACAAGTCATGCTTAACATCACGAGAAAGTTTCATGCTAGACTTATGACTTATCAGGCTAAGATTTCTGGCCGGAGCACAATTTTTTCTTCATTGCAGTTGGGCATGTTCAGTCTTTTTTCTAGTTACTATGGCAACAAGAATCTCCAAGTCCACACTTTACAGACGGGACTAGTTTTTGCACCCTTGACCCTGACTTAGTAGTCAAACCCCTTTTACCCTGCAGTGCAGACCCCTGAATACCAGTTCCCCTCAGCACATGTGTTTCCAGGATAAAGACTATATTTACCAGCATGCTTTGCAGCTAGACAACTAGGAGTAGCCTGAAGATTAAGATGTAGCAGAAGTGTTGTGGGCAATCTGTAGGAAATGTCCTTATAGGTAAAGGACATGTTCTTATCTCTCTTTCTGAATGTTTGGATTAAAGATCTGATGGCTGGAGCTAGAGCAGCTGACTTGGACTATGAGGTAAATGTGGGCAAGGATGGTGTTTCTTTATTATTTACTATTGCAGAACAACAAGGTGGATCAAGCCTAGGTCCCTGACACTGTTGAATACCATAGCAGCATTGTCTACTGAGATTTAAGGGAGGAGTTAACTTCTACCTGATCAAGCCACTGATATTTTTAGTTTTCTGCAGCAAAACCTGATCCTAACACCTGCAGACACTATCACATGATTTGCATAGATGAAATTCTGAACACTTACCCCCATTCCACACAGGATTCTTCCAGCTATTTTACTGCTTGATAAAATTCAGACTTCTCCAGTTATCTGGCTATAGAACACATTCCTGGGGTACCCCAATGACTTAAACAATTTTACCTAATTGACACCCAATATTAGTGGTAGGATATCACATCTCCTAAAACTGAGGCCATAGCTCCTAATATAACTTCAAGGTAGATTTAGCTGCCTCCAGAAGCATTAAATACATATCATTAAATTCACAAAGCTTACATTATTTTATATTTTATATGAGTTTGCAGTTCAAAATATGTAAGTTAACATCAAAATATTGAGTGGCTCGATACACATAAAAATAGCAATAGCTAACTTACTGAGCACTTACTTTGTGCATGGCCCATTTACTATGTCACCTTATTTAACCTTCACAACAGTCCTGGAAGGTTTATCCTATCACTAGCCCCATTTTAGAGACGAGAAAGCTGAAGCTAAATGTCTTGCCCAAGTTGACATAGGCAGTTCCATTCCATGAACCGCTAAGTGATAGAAGTGCCCCCTCACTTCTGCATTCCCTGAGTTAACTATCAAAAAAGAAAAACAAAAAGGTTTGTAGGTTCAGTAAGGAAAGTTAACCTACTAAACTGCCAAAAATCCACAGACATAATTTCTGGGTTTCTTTTTAATTTTTCAAAATATATATAGATGTGATTTTCATTCTTTTTAAACGTGGACACTGTATATCCAAAATTGAAATACTTATGCTTGGCTTCAGATGGGAAAAAATAATCTGCTAATCTGCTCTCCTTTGCAAAAGCAAAACAGGAAAAAAGAACAAACAAAAATTTTAAGGTCACCCCGAGCATGTATTGTAAAAAAGAATTACAGGGCTTCCCTCCCCAGAGAGATGCACTTGACCTGGCAGAGCTCTGATATTTGGCAACTCCCAAACTACGTAATTTTCCACCCTCATTTATAAAACATTTGCAGGTATGTTGACAAGTACAACACACGTAAGAGAGCTGCTTAAATTAATAATGGCCACCATTTATTGAATGCTTACTAAGTATCTGGCACGGAGCTAGTCATTTTCTATATATAATCTTTCTTCTTAAAGTGATTCTGAGAGGCAGGCACTGTGATGCCCATTCTGCATATGAAAACCTGAAGACTCAGACATGTCAATCACTGGCCCCACACATCTGGCGAGACGCTCAGCCACACGTGTGCGAGCCGGGAGCCTCCCGCTCTACTGCTGCCTGCGTCACACAGGGCTGTGTTTCCTTCATCTGATCTCTCACTCAATTTCCCAGGTCAAAGGGGTGATTTTTAAATGTCATCAAACGAAGACATGCAGCCTTTTGGATCCCTGTGGAGCCCCACAATTTCTTTGCCAGAATGAAGGTGCTAACCTTGGAGTCTTAGATCTCAAATCCAGTCATTGCATGCTGCCTGAATGATTTTCCTCAGAGGTAAAATCATAGAAAGACATCATAAAACAAAAGGTTCCAGTTACAAGGACCCTTAGAGATCACCTAAGCTCATGTTTTTCATCCTGAGAACAGTTTGTCCAAATGGCAACCCACACAGAAGAGCACACATGCAACGTAAGCCATTTTTGTCCACTGCTGTGCTTTGAGTGTATGTGTCCCTCCAAAATTCATATGTTGGAACTCAAACCTAAGATAATGCTATCAAAAGATGGGGTCTTTGGGAGGTGAATAGGACATGCGGGTGGGGCCTCCTGGATGGAATTAGTGCTCTTATAAAAGGACTTGAGGGAATGAGTGTGTCCCTTTGCCCCTGTAAGGACACCTAGACAGCACCATCTATGAATCAGAAAGCGAGTCCTTGTGCTTCTCCTTTGAAACACCTTTCATGATGATAATGAATCACTGATTCTGGAATTCCTGGCCTTCCCGCCTAGAATGTCAGCTCTCTGAGGGCAGTCAGTGCCTACCTTGTATACCATTGTGGGCCCAGTATGCAGCCCAGGAACTGGAATGTAGCAAACATTCAATGAGTATTTGCTAAGTTGATTGATGCAGATGGGTGTTCAATTGTGCACCCTCAGGTTCCATAGAGCCTAGTTTGAAAACACTGCCCTAACTCAACCTCCTAAATGTGCAGATGAGAAAATTGGTGTCAGAAAGGGAAACTGTCAGAAGTCAGGTGACTGCAAAGTAGCAGAGTCAGGCCTTGAAGCCAGGACATCTTAGCAAAAAGACTGCCTTGACCCCTTGGCATCTATGCAAGTGGCTAAGTGCTGACTTAGAGTCTCTAAGAGTGATCAGCCCAGCTCCTGCAGTCGTATTACAAAGGAACGGGTTTTAAAAAGGCAGATTCCTGGACCCCAGTGCAGGTACACCGTCTTAGTCTGTTCAGGCTGCTCTAACAAAATACCTTAGACTAGGTAATTTACAAATAACAGAAATTTATTGCTCAGAGTTCTACAGTCTGGGAATTCCAAGATCAAGGTGCCAACCTATTTGGTGTCTGGTGAGAGCCAGCTCTCTGTTGCATTGCAGGTGCCTTCTAGCTGTGTCCTCACAGAACACAAGGGGTGAATGAGCTCCCTGGGGCCTTTTTTAGAAGGAAGTAATCCCATTCTGCCCTTATGATCTGATCACTTTCTAAAGCCCTCCCCTCTTAATACTATTGGGGATTAGGTTTAAACATAGGAATTTGGAGGGGGGAGTGGCACAAACATTCAGACCATAGCATTTACTGTATCAGAGTCTCTGGAAGAGGGAGCCAGGGGTTTATATTCGGAATAAGACTCCTGAAGTCATTCCTGTGCATACTAAGGCTTGAGAAGCAGGACTCTAAGGGTTCCTTGTCTGTCTAAGGGTTCCAGGAGGTACCTGGAGGCTTAATCAACTGAGATCCTTCTCTTGCTTGGGCCAGATTAAAGAATGGTTGACCTGGGGGGTTACTAAATACAGTCATGTTCTAGAATGAATTATTCATTCCATAAGCCTTTACTGAGAATCGACGTGTCCACAGGGCTCCGTCCTTGGGTCTCTCTTCATTTTCCGTGATATCCCCAGGTGAGCTCATCCACACCTGGCTTCCACCACCACCTGTTGGCTGTGAATCCAGTCTGGTCCGGCAATCCTGAAAATGCAACCGCCTGTGGCCGTATGGCTTTCTAAAACACAGCCACAAACCCTTTGCCACTTTTCCAAGCAAGAGGCATAGGGTACAGTGAAGTCATGCTATGTTACTTCTGGAGCTAAGTTGTTAGAGGCATGTGGCTTCTACCTGGTTCCCTGGGGAGCCTCCCTCTTGGAATCTTGACCCCATGTTGCAAGAAGCCCAGGCCATGTGGAGAGGCCACACAGATGTGCTCCCGTGGGCAGTGCCTGCCGGGTCCAGCCTTCAGGTCAGCTCATCCCTCATCCTAGACACGTGAGTGAAGCCGCTTCTAGATGACTCCAGCCCTCAGGCATTTGAGTTACCTTCAGCTTCGTCTACCCAGATAAGATGGGGCACAGACAAGTCCTCTCTGCTGAGTACCGTCCACATATCTGACCCATGGAGTCCACGATCATCATGGAATATCAGTTTTACGTCTCTAAATTTCAGGGTGGCTTGTTATGCAGGGTGGGCAACTAGTATAATCTGCAAGTGAATGTTTCACAAAAACTGAAATGTGACAAATAAAGACAATACTCATCTCCTCTCTTAATCCTGGGATTTCCAAAACTGCCACCATCTACCCAGTGTCAGGGTTGTACTTGGGTTACAAGTAACAAAAGCCCTACATATGGTGTCTTAGAGGAATAGGGCTGAGTATTGTTGCATATTTTCTTTCACAAAATAAGAAATCCTGAGATAAGATGCTGCTGGCATTGATCCCAGCGCTCCAGGATGCCTTCAGGGGCCAGAGATCTTTTTATCTCTTAACCCCATCTTTCTCATGCTGGGCTTGCCGTCCAAGGGGCTGCTGCCTCTCCAGATACCACATGTGTGTTTAAAACAAAAAAAAAATAGTGAGGCAGGGAGTGGTGGCTCATGCCAATCCCAGCACTTTGGGATTTAAAGTTTTAAAAATTAGTGTGGGCATGGTAGTATGGGCCTGTATTCCCAAACACTTCGGAGGTTGAGGTGGGAGGATTGCTTGAGCCCAGGAGTTCAAGGCTTCAGTGAGCTATGATCAGGCCACTGCACTCTAGTCTGGGTAACAGACTAAGATTTTGTCTCTGGGGAAAAAAAAAAGTGGTTCTCATGCAGGAAAGAAGAAGATGGGTGCCAGGGACAGTGTAACTAGAAGTGCCTCTCCAGCTCTGTTGGAAAACAGAATTATGAACTTTTCCTTTCTCCCTACTGCCCCTAACAAATCATGGCTGTGTTCTATTTGCTCCATCTCTTCTGAAACTCATCTACCTCTTTCCAGGCTTCTGCCACTTCCTTAGGTCAGACCCCTGGCACGGATGATTGAAATCACAGTCTCATTGCTTCTAGTCTGGACAGCCCCCTCCCCACCTACAAGGCTGCTGAGGGGTCTGCCCAACATGTAAATCTGCCAATGCCCACCACGTAAAGCCCTCCAAGAGCTTCTCATGGCTCTCAAAACAAAGGCCACACTCCACCTGGCCTCCAGGTGGAGGCCTGGACTAGAGGATGCACCACACACGTCCTGTTCGCACACCTAGGTCATGGTAAGAGCCCGGGAGTCGTGACCTGGGAAGCTGATCCTCTAAGTGATCTCATCACACCTCCTTGTTATCAGATCACAGCACTGCCTAAATGTGGTGACATAACCAGAAATTTGTCCCCTGCCAAACTGTGGACTCCCTGAGGATGGCAGCTGCGTTGTGTCTACCTCCACTTCTCCAGCACTTAGCACAGTAGCTGGCACATAGTAGGTGCTCAACAAATTTTTGTTGAATGAATGGATGAAAGAAGGAAGAAAGGATTACACCTCTTCTTCAGAATCATTCCATCTAATAGGAAATACAACTTAATAAGCATGTGACCACAAAGGTACAAAGTAATGAAAGGTTTTAAGAGAGACACAGGAGGATTTTGTAAGTGGAAGGGCTGAGGGATACACAAGGGACAATAGTGAAGCCTTCACTCAGCAGCATTTCTTCCAGCCCCCTTGAGGAGAGCCATACACATCAGACAAAAGGGACTCAGCTGGTGGAGACCCTTCCAGGGAACTAACAGTCCGTACACAAAGCCTGGTGGTGGGTATTCTAGAAGGAATGGTGAGTGTTCTATCGACTGCTGTATGTGGAACATAGATGTAATAGGTATGGCAGGGGACTTTATTTTAATATTGGTTTGTAGGTATAGTCCCCTATGTATTCCCACTTCCCCCATTTCAAGCCTGAAGTCAGGCCCTGGATGTTTCCTGGCCTCAAGGATTGCTGCCTAAGGGAAAATTAGAAGTCGCCAATGGTCCAGCTTGGAAATCAAACTTAAACCCACGTACACAGGAAAAGGGGACAGGAGCCTGATCCTGAGAACATTAGACAGAAAAGGACAAAAAAGAACTCCAGGGCTGGACGTGAGCTGGGGCTGTGAAGCGTGGAAGCCGCCACTCAAGGGCAGCCGGTGAAGAGGGCTGGGCAGGGGGAGACAGGGTATCCCTGGTCCCTGGGTTGAATAATGTCCTGGAAAAAATGATGATCACTGGGAACCTCAGCATGTGACTTTATTTAAAGATGGAGTCTTTGCACATGTAATTGGTTAAATTAGTTAAGATGAGGTCAAATTGGATTAGGGTGGGCCCTAAATCCAATGGCTGGTGCTGTTACAAGACACACACACACACACACACATACACACACAGCCATGGGAAGAGGGAGGCAGGGACAGGAGTGCTGGGTCTGCAAGCCAAGGAATGCCAAGCATTGCCAGGAGCCACCGTAAGCTAGGAGTCAGGGGACAGTTTCTCTCTGAGTCTCCCACAGGAACCAACTCCATCAACACCTTCGTTCCAGACTTTTGGCCTTCTGAACTGTGAAATAATAAATTTCTGCTGTTTGTGGCCACCCACTTTGTAGTGATTTGTCATGGCTGCCCTAGGAAGCTTACATATCCAGGACGTCTGGACGCTGTGACAAGGATACTTAGGAGCCACAGTCCTTATGGGTCCTGCAGCCCAAGACAGTGAAAGGCACTGCGGAAGCAGTGAGGACTGCCAAGTGGAGGGGCTTCCTCACACCAGGCCCTGCGTTAGCCCTCTGCACTTTTGGACACTTTGGGGGCTTCGCCAGCCCAGCAAGATGGAGACCTATGTGGATTTCAAGAACATAACAAGATGTAATTTAATCAGAGCTTCTGGTCTGAGTCACACCTGTTGATAAAGAGCTTGTGTAGAGGAGTATTGGAAGAAAATAAGAGAGACGCCACACATTGGGACTACATCAAGAATGTCCATAGACTCAGAAATTTGGACTTACTTTCCTAGACAATGAGGAGCCATTAAAGTCTTAAGAGTTTTTAGCTTAGGAATGACTTGCGGCAAGGAGGGGGATTCAGGAATCCAGCCATAGTTATCAAGTGTTTGACTGCAAGTAACAGAACTACGACCCAAAGTGGTGTAAACAAAAGAATTTTATTGACTCATGAAACAGAATGTCCAGATAGGCTTCAGGTATGGTGTGATCAAGACTCTGGATCTATTAATACTTATGTTCAATTTGTTTTTTTTCACAGACACAAGATGCCTCCTAGAGAAACTGCATTAAAAATACTTTCTTGTTTATGTCCAGTTAGAAATGGGCTTTCCAGGGCTTACTCTTAAAAACTTTTTTCCCAGAAGACTCAAGTGTATTTCTATCTTTATCTTGATGGTCCAAATAGGGATTAAATCTATTCATTCCTGAGCCAATTTCTGGCAAAGAGATTAGGGTGGTCATGATTGACTGAGACTACTCAGCTGGCTAAGCATGGATATTGGGTCTAATACAGGCATGTGCAGATCAATGACAGAGATATACTCTGAGAAAGGCATCATTAGGCAATTTCATTATGCAAACATCATAATCATAGAGTTAACTGTGAAACAACTCCAGGTAGGTCCTGCAGGAAGTATTCCAGAAGAAGGCATTGTTATTATAGGAGATGACAGCTCCATGTATATTATTGTCCCTCACGACCTTCCAGTGGGACAAGATGTGGAGGTGGAAGACAGTAATATTGATAATCCTGACCCTGTGTGGGCCTAGGCTAATGTGTATGTCTGTGTCTTAGTTTTCAACAAAAAAGTTTAAAAGTTAAAAAAAATACAAAGATTTAAAAGTAGAAAAAAAGCTGATAGAATAAGGATATAAAGAAAGAAAACATTTTTGTACAGCTGTACAGTGTGTTTATAGTTTAAGCTAAGTGTTATTACAAAAGAGTATAAAAATTGATAAAGTAAGGTAAGGTTGATCTATGATTGAAGAAAGAAAAAAAAATTTTTATAAATTTAGTGTAGCCTAACGGTACAATATTTACAAAGTCTGCAGTAGTGTCCTAGGTCTTCACATTCACTCTCCATTCACTCACTGCCTCACCCAGAGGAACTTCCAGTCCTGTAAGCTCCATTCATGGTAAGTGCTTTATTTTTATAGCGTATTTTTCTATGTACCTTTTCTATGTTTAGATACATAAATACCACTGGGTTACAACTGCCTACAGTGTTCAGTAGAGTAACATGCTGCACAAGTCTGCAGCCTAGGAGCAATAGGCTAGATCACATGGCCCAGGTGTGCAGTAGGCTGTACCACCTAGGTCTGTGTAAGCACACTCTGTGAAGTCTGCACAAAGACCAAATCGCCTAATGACACATTTCTCTGAATGTAGCCCCTTCGTTAAGTGATGCACGATTGTATGTCCACGCTGGTTGGCTTGGATGGTTTCTTTTTTTCATCAGAAATTTGCTTGTAAGCAGATAATATACTATGAACCTTCCTGTCTATTAATGAAAACCTTTTGGTGTTGAGGTCCACATAAGAAGCTTGTTAAAGTCTGCAAAATCTGCTAAGCTCTTCACTGTGAATCTTCAGGGGGGGGTGCTCTTCATTTCCTTCTCCTGCAGTTTCTTTTTCTCTTGCCTCTTCTTCAGGTCCACATTCCTATTCCAATTTCAACTCTGCATTGATCAGTCCCTTGGAAGCACTTCTGGGAGCTCCTTCACCCACGCCCAGGCTAATGTTGTTTGTCGTCTCAGCCACAGCCGTGGTGATTTTTGCAACTTCCTCATCCTTAGCACATCCTTTGAAGCCATGGATGAACCTCTTGAGTGTCTTCTTCCAGATGCCGTTCATACACTCCTCAGTGACATCACAGCAAGTCCAAGCAAGGTTCCTGATGCAGTCATAAATGTTGTCATTCTTCCAGAATTGCATCAGTGTCTTCTCAGTGTCTTCCTTGGTTGCAGCAATAGCCTTGTCCTCCTCAGGTCATAGGCCTTAAAAGCTGCTGTAACTGCTTGATCTATCGGTTGGACCAAAGAGGTGGTGTTTGGAGGGAGAAACACCACTCTGATACTGGGATGAAGTTCTCCAATAAAAGGAGGATGTGCAGAAGCGATGTCAACAATAAGCAAACTCTTGAAAGGCGTGTTACTCTCCAAACAGTGCTTCTCCATTGCACCGGCAGAGCAATTCAGGAGGGCATTTTGGAAGAGGAGAGGGGTCAGCCCTGACTTCTTACTGCTCCTGCGGTGCACTGGCAGTTTACTCATAGGCTTGCAGGTGCTGGGTTTCTCACCATGCCTGATCACAAAGAGTTTCAATCTGTAGCCTGCAGCATTGCCCCCAAACAAGACTGTTATCCTGTCCTTAAAAGCCTTGAAACCTGGCACGGAACTGGCCTCTTTATGGATGAAAGTCCTTTCAGGCATGAGTTCCCAGAATAGGGAGGTTTTATTTGTATTGAAAATTCGCTCTGACAAGTAATCTTTCTCTGTAACTAAAGATTCTTCAGTGGCCTTCAGATCAGCACTCACAGACGCATCACTGACTTTCACATGATATGATGAATTGTTTAAGCTGCCCAGAGCTAGCAGTAAATTCAACGTTATATTTGGACCTGGTCTTTTCTTGCCACATTTCAAACTTTTTGCTTTGGCTGTGATCACTATGGTGCTAAGAGGCATACTCGTCCCTGTCTGGTCTTTAATCCAGGCCATTAGAAGTTCCTCCGTCTCCAACACAGGTCCTTCTCAAATTTCTGTACATCTCTTGCCTTCAATGAAGCAGATCCTTTCAGCTTTGTCTTTGTTCGAGCTCTTAGCTACGGTGGAGCGGGACCTGCCTGCCCGGTGTGCAAAAATGACCACTGTTTTTCCACCTTTGCAGTCCTCAGTAATTTTTAATTTAGTTTGCAGCTCAATCATTTGAAGTGGCCTCTTGCTGGCAACGTGAGCTGTGGATTTTGCATGCTTAGGGGCCGTGATGAACAGAACAACACTAGATTAAATCAAGCACGAGGGAAAATGATGCAATCAAGACATGGGTAAACATGAGATGTATGAGGCTGCTGCCGGTGTTACATGGGATACTATTTTACAGTAAACTAACTCCTGGCCTCAAGCAATCCTCTCTCCTAGGCCTCCCAAAGTGCTGGGATTACAGGTGTGACCCACCACACCTGGCCAAGCCCCGTTATAATCTTATGAGACCACCTCATACATGTCATCCATCTTTAACCGAAACATCATTATGTGGCACATGACTATATATGTAATAGTGTAGATTATATGGGTTCTGCTAAACAGTTCTGCTAACTCCAACGCCAACTAAGATCCTCACTGTGGAGGAGGACTTAAGGGCCACGTATCCTATATTCCTTCAAATGCAAAATCTCCCAGAAGGCTCTCCCTCTACACAGTCACCTGTGGAGGAGTCTCATGTTGCCTGGGAAGTCTATTCAGAGTTGGCTTGGTAACCCATGACCCTGTGGATGAGGCCAGTCAATCAGATTCCTCTCCTGGATAAATTAAAACGCCAAGTGGATCAACAATAGGAAGTGAAACTAGAAGGGTGGTTTCCATAGTTGTCAGGATATAAAGAGGCTGGAGCCACAAACATGAAGAAAACTTTAGGGTAGACTCCAGGATTTCACAGAGGAAGCCTGTGGGCAGGGATAGAATAGAGGAGCGGGGAGAGAGAGAGTGTGTTTGTAAGCATGGAGGGGAGGAGAAAGAGAGACATAGAGATGAGCTGTCTCTCGAATTTCCAGCTTCCGTTTTTTGGCTCTGATCTGCACATCCCTAAATTAAACAGCTTTTTTCTAAGGCAATCTGAACAAGTTCCTCACAATCCCAAGAGCTCTAAGTAAAACACTGTTCAGAACACAAAACGCCACATGCCCAGCACCTCTGAACTTGTCTCTGACAAGCAAGGCAGCCCTTCCATTTTCTGCACAATCACCAAAATGGGATCAGAACCCATTAGGATCTTTCCACTCTGCTGTGCCAAGAAAGGAGGTAGAAAAGGATGAAATCAATTTCCTTAACCATCATTACTAAGAGCTTTGCTGGTGCTCTGAAAACGTGGGAGGTGGCAGTGAACACTAAATCAATGTCAGCCCTCCCGGGGGACCCACCATGCAGACACTCCCAGTAATGACTACTACCCGTTGTTCTCTGGCAGGGCATGTTGGGAGACACACTCGGGGTGACAAAGAGGAATGCATGCACACACCTCTGACACATAGTCCCACATCTGAGCTCTGGGAACAATCCTTGAAGCAGTCCTGGGTGGCAAGAGTGCTGCTTGCATGAAATGTTGCAAATCCAGAAAAAAAAAGGGAGGGAGAGAGGTAGTGCATGACACCTGGTAAGAAACATATTGTGACAGAAAGTGGAACTTGGAGAAAAGGCCTGACCTGGGTTAACCCATAAGAAACTGGAAAAAGATATATCTGATGTACAACCTTTTATATAGATGAGAGGATGATTTATGCATGTTTCATCAGTACCACTTAATGAGGAATTTCCATGTCACTATGGAGTCATCCAGGGTAACTGCCAAGAACCTAGAGCGGAAACTGAATTGCTTTTGGATCAAAGTGCAACAGCTGGATGACCTGGGGCTACTTAGCTTGCCTAATCTGATCCTCTTTCCACAGAATCTACTAGGTTAGAGTGGCATAGTGTCATATTAGGATAGCATTTTCTATTTTTAAAAGTACTTTCCCATACATTATTTTATTTGATCCATGCAATAAACAACACGTCTTTTATCAATTCATTCAGGAACTCTTTATTGAGCATCTAATATGTAAACCAGCAGCAAGACAAGTGCTGCAGTCAGCAGAACACAATGCATTCCCTACCCACAGCAAGCTTAGAGGCAAATCAAGAGGCAGTCACCGGATATATAATCATGTATATCAATGGGGCACTGCACTCGGTTGTCCCTAAGAGAACAGTGGGATCATGACTCTTGTATTTCAGACGATGAGGTGGGCTTGGATGATGCTCCAAGACACACCTCCAGGTGCTAAAAGCTTGAGTGGTCCAGGTTAGAAGGTTCCCCTTACTGGAAGATGTTGCCACTGCAAAGGACAGTGGCGGATGCTATTAGAACTCTCTGCTCCCCTCCTCCCACACATATAAGCATCTGGGTAAGGCCAGGTGTAGTGAACACAATGACCCAGAGTTTCAGGAAGAGCAAAGCCCACCAGATGCTTCCAGGCAGGCCAAACAGTAACAAAAACCAACAGGGTCAGGCAAGAGGTCTCAGAGCAGGTCATGAAACATCCAAAACTTTTCTCTCTACCTCCTGGAGGGCAGGAATCTTAGCCAGGCTGCAAGCCCTCCCCAAAAGGCAGATCAATATGCTTTTTATTCGTTTTATTTTGGCTTTTTCCCCCTCCTGATATGTGTTTTGCAAGTTTCCATTCCTCTTTTCATTCCCTTTCTAGTAGTTAATTTTCTCATTCTCTCTTCTCCCCCTTTTAAAAATCCGTTTCTCTTCTACTTCTCTGAATATCTCTCCTTTTCTCTCCCAAGTCCCTGAAATCTTCCCCCAAGCCCCCTCCCCCAGCTTCTAGGGTAGGTCCAGGAGGCAGGGACCTGGCACTGAGAAGCCCACCATCTGCACAGCTAACTTTGCACACTGTCTGTATGCTAAGTACAGTTCTAAAGGTTCTACGGGTATGAATTCACTTAATCATCACAACAACCTTGGCAGACAGACACTAGGCCCTTTCTCACAGATGAGGAAACTGAGGCACAGAGCTACCGAAAGGATTCAGTAACCAGCCCAAGATCACGCACCCGTTGAGTGTGAACCAGAAACCTGATCCTGCCGGCCCTGGTCTGAATCCCTCCACTAGCACGTCCCCGGGAGAATGCACGGCCAGGGTGCGCTCCAGCCCTTCCACTGCAAGAGCCTGGGCTCTCCGACTGCAGCAGTGGGAGCTGGAAGGGCGCACTGACCCCGTAGGCCAAGCTGTGCCTCTTTCCTCTTAACATAGAAAAGTTGCGAAAGAGGCAGTTCCAGTAAGGCGGTACGAGCAACCAGATTTACACGACTTGTGTACAGCATTCAGCATCCAAGACCTGCACTCTGCTGTGCAGCAAAGTCAAGTCTCCACCCCTCCTCTTTCCCTCTACAAGAGGGAGGGCTAAATAACTGCAAACCCCGAGTCCCAGCCCCAGGTTGCCTTGGGGCCGACCCCGGCTGGAGACTACGCTGCAGCCTCTGCATCTGGGAGGAAAACCCAGCGGCGGGCACGCGAGCCAGGGCAAGGGCTGGGCCGGGGCCGGGGCCGGGGCCGGCGGCGGAGCCCAGCTCTGCGGCTCCGAACCGCGGAACCGGCCTCATGAGTCCCCGAACTCTGCCACGCTCCTCCCTTCCCCCTCCCTAAATCCCACCTCGAGTCCCGCGCCCTCAGAGCCAGTCGCGGGCTCTGCCCAGTCGCCAGCAGGGGGATCAGCCCCTTCTCGTCACCGCGCCCTCGACTCGGGGTCTTTCGGGCACCGCCAAGTCCTCTCGGTGCGTGCCCGTCTTCTCCTTCCTGTGGCTGAACCCAGGGGCCGCGGGCCGCCCGGCGCTCTTCCTTAACCTCGCCAGCTTGCAGGCGGAGGTCCAGGCGCGGGGAGGCACGGAGCTGTCCCCGCAGAGCCACTCTCGGGGCGGCGATCCGATCCCCGCGCCGCCACCGCCGCCGCCGGCGTCACCCCGGCCCGGCCCCAGCCGAGCCCGCTGCGGTCCACGTGGCTCGGAGGAGCTACATGGGGCTGGCAGGAAGCCCCAAGCGAGGGGAAAGCCGAGCCCCGGCGGGGGGAGGAGGCGGGAGCGCGGGCCCCGGGGGCGGGCCCTGGGCGGAGGAAGGGGAGGGCCGCGCTGTAGAGGCGTCTGCCGGCTCCGGCGCGCCCCGGCTCCCGGCCCGGCCTGCCGGGGGAGGAGGCCCCTCCCCGGTCGCCCCGCCTCCCGCTCCCGTTACACCCGGGGGAAGGTGCTCCCGAGACCGCTCCCATCCTCACCCCGCCTCCCGCTTCCCGGCTCCAACCTCCGCCGGCGGAGCCCACTATGCCAGACAGTTTCGACACTTTGCAAAGACAAAGAGCCCTAGACCGGAGGGAGGAGGAAGAGGAGGAAGAAGAGGAGAGAGAGAAGGAAGAGGCGATGTGAGCTAGGAAGGGGGCGAGGGTGAGGAACACCCCTTCTGGATTCTCCTCCGACTCCCCTCACGCGGAAACTCCAGCGTGTCTCCAGCCGCGGTGAGTGCGAGCGCGGGGCCGAACCCTGTCGGGGTGCGCGGGGGGCTGCGTCCTCCGGAGTTGGGGCCGGGCAGTTTCGTGTGTGCTCTCCGAGTGGAGGGGTGACTGTCCGGACCCGGGAACAGAGGGATGAGGAGGGAACTAGGAGGGTGTGACAGTGGAGGTGAGACCGAGGACCGCAGGCTCCAGAGGGAAGACACACGTAGGGAGACCCCTTCCCTAGCCCGCGACCATCGGTTCTGTGGGAGCGGAAGAAGGTCAGGGAGGAGGTTCGGGCTGGGGGTCTTCAGCCGTTAACTGGGGGAGCTGCCTGGGGCTCAGAGCGGAGCCTACGCCGCGTCTGGGCAGCGGTTACCGGAGCGGCCCCGGTGACATTGCACACAGCACCGGGCTGGGGTCTCCCCGGCAGTGGGAGGAGACCCCACTGGGCGGCGCGGCTTAGGCGCCCCAGCGGAGTCGGGGTCACGGGCTGGAACACTGCGGAGGCAGCCCAGGATCCCGACCAGCGGTCGTGGGACGGTATCCGGATCTGGTCTCCCAATCCGCTGCGAGCAGGCGCAGACCCGGGTGGTGGCTATTGGCCCCGGGGACGCCTCCTGCCCGCGCTGCTCCGGATCCGCGGAGAAGTTGGCGCCTGGGTTGGGGCGGCTGGACGCGGCGTGGTGCGGAGTGGGGGGCTCGGGTGGGCAAAGGGGAGCACATAGGGGAGCGGTGTCAGTGGCAACTCGAAACTCCCGAGTCCGCCCCCGTCCCGTTAGGCGCCGCAGCTGCGGATAAATAATCTGACAAAAGTTAGCAACTTGTCTGCGTCTGTCGCGTGTGTGACCTGCACGAGACAGGGTAGCCCCTTCTGGGAGCGCGCGGGGCGGGCAGCTGTTACACTGGGGCAAGGTGCCCTGGTTGGGGGTACAGCTAGTTTGGAGTCGGGACGGTGGCGCAACTTTCAGCTCCCTTCTCTGAGCGTGACCTTGCGGGAGGAAGCGCCGCTGAACTTGAGATGGGGGTTGAGGCTGCGCCCAAGCTTGGCACAGAGACGCCCAAACGCTTCTCCGTCTTGCCTGGCAGCCGAGTCCCCGTCCGGACCTTGTGCGTTCTGTCCATCTGCGGGAGCCTTGAGTCTCTTCTCCCTCGGGCCCTGCCTGGAGCGGGGCTTTGCGGTGCGCTCGGCTAGGGGACATGTGCGCACCTAGTAGCGCGCAAGGGGTGGGGGCTGGGCAGGTCGCTGCTTCTCCTGGACCTGGCGAGCCCCGCCGAGGGAGACAGCGGTGACCCTGGGGTCAGGGACTAACTCGCCGGCCGCATCTGGCGTTCGCCTGAATTTCACGTTTGCTTTTTGGGAACACTGGCCTCACCCCGACTTGACTTATCCCTGTTGCTGGTCCCCAGGCCCGACGAATTTGTGACTGTGTGGTTCCCCAGGGAGACGGCGAGCGCCCACCCCGCTCTGCGGCCGGGTGTGTGTGGTGAGAGGGAGAGATGGGCGGAGGGGGAAAAGGGATGAGCGGGGAACGAGGCGGTCCAGCCATCGCCACTGCCCCTGGCACGTAGTAGGTGCCAGTGCCATGCTCTTTGCCCGGGCGTCTAAGATGGAAGGTGTTGGCAGGGGCCAGGACGCCCCCTTTTCCCCTTCCCCTTTCTACTGCTGAACTCAAATTTATCTACTCGGTCAAGCCCGTTCGGCTTCTAGACGTGCCTTGAGCACCTACTGCGCGTCGCTCGCCTTCTGTCGTATTCCTAGAAGCTGCGGGCGCAGCCCCCCTGGTTTTCTTTCCCGGGTGCTGCCCGAGAGGGCCTCGAGGCTCGAAAAGGCAAGGCGCACTGCCCCCTGCTGGCTTCTGTGGAAACTGCTGCGAGGCTGCGCGGCGGGAAAGGGGCGCCTGGTGCCTGTGTCACCCTGTGGGCCTCCTGGCACCTCCCATGCCTGCCCCATCACCGTGGCCCAGGCCGTTTTCTGAAATCCCGTTGGTGGCTGAAACGACTGACCAGCGTTCACCATTTCATGCCCCCTGCTTCCAGCCAGATCTGGGTGCGGAGTGGGGTCTCAGTCCCTCTGACTTTGGTCATGAGACTGAACCTCTCGGTTTCTCAGTTTCCGTGTCTGCTAAACGGGGCCATTACTACTATCTCCAAAATACGTTCTACAGAATAGAAAATTGTGTGACCATAATACATATGTGAATATGAGTGTTGCATACATACATATGTTCACATATATATGTGGATGTATGTCTGTACCCGTATACCTTGACTTCAGGTCTGAGGGGAAGGAGTTCCATCACAGTTTTTGCTGAGTAAATAAATGAAAGAATGAATAGAGAGCTCCTTCCCCTGCCTTTCGGAAATCCCACAAGCTCTGGAATTTGTTGTCCCTGCGTTTTGTTGGGTCTGCATTTGCTGTACAGGTGGGGCGATTGGGCAAGGTGAGGGGCAGGTTGGGAGGTGTTGAGCAGGGTCTTCCCTGACCTCCCTGGCTGGCAGGCCGCAGAACCTCACCAGGGTGAGAGAGAAAAACAGGAAGTATTGGGGGAAGTGATAGCAGAGGGTTTCTTTAGAGGATGTGGATTCTGCACTTCTAGCGCTGCAGCAGCAGGCAGAAGCTAACTTCTAAGCAGTATTCTTGCAAACTGCAGACAGGGCTGTATTCTGGTGTGGAGGCTCAGGTTGGCCACTGCCCCGACTGGGCTCCCCAGTATTCCTGCTGATGTCTGGGGACCTCCACAGAATTGGCTGTCACTGCTACGGGGAGCCCTGGGCCCCCCTGCTCTGGGGGAATGGAGTCATCTGTGGGCTTGGATCCGGGGCCTGGATCTCTCCTCCTCCTCCTCACCAAGCAGCGCCCCAAGCCCGGACACCGCCCTAACAGCAAGCGGTTGGCAGTCCCCCAGGATGGGGCCTCTTGGATATGTGACTCTTTGAACATCCTGGTTAGTTAACCTTGCTTGGCTTGAGTCAGTTCCTGTCTAAAGGGTTGCTGACTCAAAGGATTTGTATTTGGACAGGGCTTTGCCACATGGGATCTAAACCTTAACCCTCACCCCACGTCCCCTCCCACACCACAAAAAGCAACCAGGAAAGCAAAAAATAAAAGCCCCCAGTCATCTTGTAAAGGCTTCCCAGTGAGTCTTGTATGCATGTGTGCACACTCCACAGGCTGGTGGAAGAGCTGGCTTGGTCACAAAGAATTCTAGAATAAGGCTTACGTGCAGCTTTGTTCAGTGGTGTAGTCCCTGTGCAGTCTTCACCACGTCCCCACGCAGACGGAGTGTCTGAGAGCTCTTTTATGCTTTACTTTGCTCGCAGGAGCCCAGACCAGGGCCGGAGAGAGGCTGCATTCGAGTCCCAGTGGCAATGCTAAGTGGATTTGCAGCTTGGCACCCTGCTATTCCAGGCTCTGGGTCTCAGTTTCACTCTGCAAAATGAGAGGCTTTGGAGTTCTGACAGTCACCTTGGGTCCATTAAAGCTTTTCTTTGTGAAGACAGCCCCCACCTCATCTATGTTTGCTACAGTCAGCACCACCCTCAAAACCCTCCTGGCATTACCGACAGCCCTGACCGAGGGAGGCGGTACTGTCCACTAACCTGTGCCAAGGGCATCGTCCCCCTCTCTCACAGAGCAGGTCAGGGCCATTTGGAGCCCTCACTCACTTGGCAAAGTCATTTTCCAGCAGCTGTAGATTTTGAAAGATGGCCCAGAAGATTCAGATTCTGAGGTCTGAAACCTGACAGAGCCAAGGTGACATCTCTGGGGACTCCCAAATGATGCATATTGTAGAGAGGGACCATGGTGACCTTGCCAGGGCCTGTTTTGTTCCCATCTACAAGCTGAAAATGACCTTAGAAATAACTTTGTTCAACCCTTTCACTTCAATGCAAAAATACCGAGGCTCAGAGGGGAAGTTACCAGACTCTAAAGACCAGGTTATTTGGTTTTGTTCTTGGTGGTGGTGGTTGGATTGTTTTGATTTTCAGATGAGCCTGAAATGACGTTCTGGGGCACCCTGCAAGGTGCTGAGATACAGAGAGGGAAGAACGAATGGTCCTTGTCTCCTGCTGTCCCAGAGATTGCAGTGTCTTGGGGAGGGGCAGGGGACATACGGTGTGGGGCATATAGAAACACGCGTGTGCTGAAAGAGGATGGGCAACTTTCCCTCCACCTTGAGGGACCCACAGAAGGATTCACTGACAAAGCCTTAGGTTTCTGGGGTGTTCTAGAGATGAGTTAGGCTGCAGGAGAGCAAAGTTATCTTCTTGAATGCGTCTGATATCAAAGTGTCTTGCACACCCTTGGTGGGGCAAGAAAAGTAAAGTAAAATAAAATAACAGATTGGCCACAAGCCTTTTCTGCATGGTTCTGAAGAGGTGAGGGGACAGGGCATTTTAGAGGCTTAGTGCTTTGGCCACTTTCCTTCCAGAGGTCCTGATCTCTGTTTGTTGGCCTGGGACGATTGTCGCCTCCCAGCCAGCCTGCAGGTCCTTACACTAGGTGAGCCTCCAAGCATTTCAGTGGTTGTGTATAGAACAGTGTCTGCTTTGCATTTGCTTTAAGAAATAAAACCCAATGCTTTCTTTTTAGTGCTTGTCCTGATACTTTATCTCAGATTTAAATAGCTGATTTGGGAGGATGGAGGTAAATGGCATGGCAGGCAGGGGGTGGGAGAAAGTGCCCAGGTTTCCAGGGGGATGCTACTGCCAGCCAGCTGTGTGAGCTCTGGGGGGCATGTGGGAGATCACCCCTGGGAGGCAGGGGCTCTGGGAGGGTTAAAGGAGAGAAGAATGCTTGGGAGAATTGTGCACATAGGAGACCCAGAGCTCCAGATTCCAGCTGCGTAAGTCTGTTTATAAGAGAAAGTGACTGATTGCTTGGAGCACTCCAAGAACAGAGCCTGTGCGGAATGAAGAAGTTGACTGAGGTTGGGAAGTTTTGGAAAGCTCATGGAAACATGAGGAGGCTGATTTTAATATAAAATGGTTTGTAGTGACCCCCCTGGCAGAAGCAGGGCCTCCCGACTGCATTGGAATAGCATGCTTCTCTCATTGCTATGGGCTCTGTAAAACTTGCTTTTTCCCTAGGGCAGGACACAGAATTACTAGCTAGCCAGGGCCATGGCCGAGGAAGCTGCCCAAAGTGCTGTTTCCAGGAGCAGGGACATGGAGTGCCCAGCACTGTAAGGCCAGGCAACCTTGACTGGAGCCTTTCCTGTGTGGCCTCCCTGGTCAGCAGAGTGGGACTTGCGTCAAAGTTCAGGGTTCCTGGAGTGGACTCAGTCTGCTGTGGTTATGGCCTGCGGCAACTGTTCAAGAGGGCCTGGTGTCAGGATGTTTCCTAGAGTCAGGGGGTTGGGCAGGAAAACCCCGGCCTGGGACTCAGAACTCCCAGGTCCTGGCCCTGGTCTCGTCCCGTGTGCTCCTGGCCGTGGACCTTGGGTGCATCACTTAACCTCTTTGATCCTCCACGTCCTCAGCTAGGGGATGGCAAAATAAATTCCCACTCTGCCTCTACCACAGGAGACCTGGGAGGAGCCCACAGAATGAGGCATGTGAACGTGCCTTGTTGATAATAATTTTAGGAGCATTGTTTGAATACTGAACAGGCTAAAAGGCCATCTTGGAGCACAACCCACCGCCATACCACCCCGTCTGAATCTCAACCTTCTCAGGAATAAAAACTAACATTTTTTGTTGAGTATTTAGTGTGTGTCCAGCAGTGATAAGTATTTTAAACATCTTACCGTTCTGGGTTCCAGCAGGAAACGTTGAATGGAGAGTTTAATGAAAGGGTGTGTTTCCAGAGATGGGAGCAGCGTTTAGGGAGATCAGCGGGGAATGCCACGGTACCCTGTTACTGCCACTGGGAGGAGAGGTGCCAGGACGGATGGGCTGGGTGGGGGAGGCAGGCATCTCGTAGGTGTTGACAGAAGCCTCTGGAAGAGAGACCACAACTCAGCCTGGCAGGGGACGAACCAGGAGGATGAACCCGCCACCTTGCCCTGGTCTGGCCTTCTCTGCACAATCCGACACCACCAAGAACTGAACCTGCCCAGCAGCCAGGGGCAGGAGCACCCCAGGACAGGGCAAGATGGAGGAGGTCACATACACCTGTGGGTCTCATTTCATTCTGCAATAGCTATATGTGGAGATGAGGAGGGGGTGGGCAGAGTACAAGATTCCCAGGGGTGAAGCCCCAGAAACTGGAGGGTAACTCCCTAGGTAACCCCCGAGCCTAAGGCCACACAGCTGGTGGAAGCCTAAATTTTAGCCCTTTGTTCTCTTTCGCCCCTAGAAAAATAAATGCATGTAAGATATTATTAATACCCTTAAATTGTTATCAGTAGCATCTTAATGAGAAGCTTAATAGCGTAAGTATTAAGGTTTGCCTGGGTTTCAGTCGAGGTTTATTACTTATTACCCAGTGATCGAATTACTTACCTTTTCTTTGTCTCAGTTTCCTCTTTTGTCATGAGGATATTCTTTGTACAGTTGATGTGAAAAATAAGTTTATTCATTAAGGAATTTAGCAGAGGTCCTGGCATATGAAAGTCTCTTAACAAATGTTAGTTTTTATTCCTGAGAAGGTTGAGTTTCAGACAGGGTGGTGTGGGGGTGGGTTGTGCTCCAGGATGGCGTTTTAGCCTATGCAGTATTCAAATAATATTATGTGAACATTCGTGTGTTAGAAGTTTCTTTCTTTCAATTATTCTGGGGATTTGGGGATCATTACTTCTGACTCTGTGTGTGTATTTATTTTTCCCCTCTCCTCTAAAATACATGAAAGTGTCAAAGGACAAAATTACAACAAATTTAAAGATCTCAATAAGTTTTCTTGTGATTCTCGAATCAGGCAACGCTTCATTCCCTGAGCAGAGGAGGCTGGCTTTATAGAGATGGGCTGAGGAAATCAGAAGCAAAGAACCAAGAGTGTGTTAGTTACTTTTAGACAGAACAATAGACAAATAGCTGATTAGTTAACATCGGCTTACTTCAGACTAACTTTTTTGTGTGAGGATTAAAGCAGAGGGAACTTTATCATCCTGCCCATTGAAGATTTAATCTGCCCTATTTGGGAAATTGGCTTTTATCTCTCTCCTGATTTCTCAGAAGTCAGATAATAAGTTGGTTTGGGTTTGGTGACTCAGAACATTAGCATGGGTGACTCCATCTTGCTTTTTAGTCTCATCTTTTGGGCCTAGTGCAGAAACTTACTTCCAAAACAGTGGCCTTCTATAATTTTTATTTATCAGAGGTTATCTAACCAGCTAGAGTCTGAAGCCCTTCAGGAAATATAAAATATGAATTAAAAATTACTTATAATAGTTCAGAAAAGTTGAGAAGAAAAGAACATTAGTTCCAAGTTATTTGGCAGAATTAAAAAGGGGGTTGCAAGTGGCTTTTGAAAAGTCCACTTTCCAGTGTACAAAGAAAGTACTTTCTCTGAATTTCATTAACTACATTTAGAAAAAAAATCAAACGCAAATAGATAGCACTGTAATATATTTTGCTACATTAAAAAAAAAATCCATTTGAATCCACAGTGAACTAAGAGACAGGAATGGCCAAAAATTCCCTTCATGCATATTTACTTAGCAGAGAGTTCTTGAGAAAAACCCAACCGAAAAAACCCAACCAAAGCAAACCCAGCTACTTCTCCAACTGGAAGGGTAGAATGACTTCAAAATATTGTTTCATGCTCAAAAAGCCTAAAACAACTCCACATGAAAGACAAAAATCCATCTAATTGGACATTTACCTTTTTAGAAATAAAAGGCTCAGTGGAAAAAGAGAAAAGGAAAAAAAAACCCAACTTTTTCTTAGATTCCTAGAAGACTGAACTGGAGCCCCAGATAAATCTCTGAATTTCTTTGGCCAAGTACTGAAGGGATTCATTCCTCCTCTTTCTCTCCCTTTAGTCTACTGGAGCCCTAATAAGGCCAGACAGCTCCCAGGGGTCCAGAGTAAATCAACTGACAGTGTTCACAGACATCAGCTTTCACAGTTATCTGTGTGCTAAACTGGGATGCGGGTCTTCCTTATTTTGCCGATAAAGACTTGGATTCAGAGGGGGAAGTGACTTACCAAGGTCACACGGGCTCTGCACCCAGACCTTCTGTGTGCCTGAAATTACCATCATACTCCATGGGTCACTTCTGGGCAAGGAATAAGCACACACTTTGAACAGCCTAACAGTTCCATCACCTGTCGTCCTTGGTTTACACCTTCAGAGCCCCCACCACTCTTCCCACTCTGAGCTGTACAGATGAGGAACAAAGCCCAGTGAGGTGAACTGCTCAGCACTAGGTCAGGTGGCTGGAAAATGTCAGATCCAGGCCTCTAAGCCTGGCAGAGCCACCTCGCTCAGCCCCCACCCCCGTCACCTTGCTGTCTCCACCTCACCTCCATGCTCCCCGTCTCCATCTGGTTGAGCCTGAGAACAGTGGCAGAAAACCATAAATCTTGATTTCACCATCCTAATCAGATCCTAGAGTCGGCTTTTGGAGTCAAAACTTCATCATCACAATAACAACATAACATAACATGACATTAATCCCCATTTACAGTTCATGTAAAGCAGTTACGGTTGAACTGGAACCAGCAACAGATTTGGCCAAGGGCCAGTTTAAGCTTTAGGAAGTTGGAGAGCTCCATCAGTGCCCGTGAGACTTGGGTGCTGGGGGGGCCCATGCAGGTAGCGGAGAGCTCTATGGTGAGACACAAGTGTAGGTGCATCACGGTGGAACCTCCAGAAAGGAGCTGCCAATGAATAACCCAGAGTTATTTTGCACGTAAATCTTTTTCTCACAGGAGTGGTAGTCAACAGCAAGACACAGCAGCCAGAGAGGAGGAAAAAAGCCTGCAGACAGTCTGGGAACAGGGAATCTTGCTTGCACATTTTTAGGGGGTAAACTGGTTAACCGGCAGCGGGAGAGGCTGCTCTGGGCAAACCTTGAGTAAGGTTTCAAAGAAGATAATTTCAGTTGATGAGTTTTCCAGAAGGCTTTACGAGTTGAACTGTGCAGTGTGCACGAGAGGTTGTCCAGGCTCCATCGGCGCAGGGCCCTCCCCTCCCCCCCCCCCCCCCGTGGCACCCCCGCCGTGGCTAGGCCAGGCTAGGCTGCACGCTTTCCCTCATCCCTAGTCTTCACAACAGCAATGCAAAGTGTGCGTTTTTACTTTTTTTCTAATCCCATTTTATAGATGTGGAAACTTAGACTCAGGGAGGTTAAGTCACTTAACCAAGCAAGGTCACATAGCTAGAAAGTGGCAGAACCGGAATTCCTAAGTACCCTGTTTCTGTCCAAAATCTGAGACCTCAGGCACCGTGCCAGGTAATTCCCAGGGTCATCCTTTATCTCTGCCTTGGTGGGGACTCTGCAAGGGAGGGACAGTTTCTCTAAGGGGTTTAGACAGGATGCTTGGCACACTGGGTGACTGTGCCCTCCCACGTCCTCCAGTGGCCGTGGAAGACGTGTAACATCCTTTTGGCAGGAAGTCCTGGTTTGTCTCGACTTCCCAAGTCTTCGTACCGGCAGCTTCATTCTCCCAAAGGCTGGGGCTCCAAGTTTTCCCCCTAATTCACCATTTCTGGCTGGCTCTGTGGCTTTATTTATTCTGTTAAAGTCTGGCTTGAATTTTCTTTAAAGTGGCTAAATGTGTCATAATTTATTACACAGCAATAGATAACACACATGAAATGCAAATATTTTTCCTAAGTTATAAATTGTCATGCTGATGGGTATGTGGTGGTATCTCAGTGGTTTTTTCACTGATGCATAATAATCGCACCTATTTATGGGGTACATGGTGAGTTTCAATACACACGATGCATAGTGATCAAATGAGGGTAATCGGCATATCACCTGAAAGATTCATCATTTGTTTGTGTTGGGAACATTCAAAATCCTTCCTGCTAGCTATTTGAAAATATAAATTATCGTTAACTATAGTCACCCTAACAATGTTATAGAATGCTAGAACTCATTCCTCCTACCTAGCTGTAATTTTTGTATCCTTTAAACAGTCCCTCCCCATCCCATCTCCGCATGGATCCACGAGTTGCTGATTGCAAACCCTCATCCTTTGGCTTGTAAATATAAATTGAATTCAGAGAGCCCCACCGCGCCTGGGGATTGCGGAAGGAAGGTGAGCCACTTTGAGCTTGCAGGGGGCTGGAGACAGGCCTGAGTAGGAAGGCTGAGTACAAAGTTTGTCATCGGGCACGTAAACTTAGCCAGCTCCCAATCTAGACGGGTGCTTTTTGGGGACAACCTGCTTCAAGTAAAAGGAATAGTAAAACTCGCTGTTGCAACATAGGAAAATTCCCTTTTAATAACATCTTCACAGTGGAGAGAAAGGTTTGTTGTTCTTATTACTTGAAAACACTGTTAATCCTACCACCTGGTGGAGAGTTTGATGAATAAAGACAGTTGCTTAGGAAACATATTAGCTGCCACAAACAAGAATGTCTTTGTGGGGTGTATTATTGCTTGTTTCTAAAGCATAATCTGAAATTTTAAAATTCAGTCTTTTGGCAAAAAAGGAAATTAAAATGAAGGGGAGACATTAGACAGACAGTAAGGTTGTTCTTCCTTCCACCACCTGATAGAAATTTCAAATGAAACACACACCTTTCAACATGGGTTGAAGAATTGATTCCAACCTAAGGCCCGCTGTTATTTTTCTGTCTCTTCCTGAGACATAGAACAAACTGAGCTAAGCAAACATGATCCTTGAACTACAGCAGGTCCTCGATTAACGTTGTTGATAGAGTCTTGGAAACCGCAACTTTAAACAAAATGATGTATAAAGGATCGGATTTCACCCTAAGTTAATTGACAGAAACAAGAGTTAAGTTCCTCTGACATACTTCTGGTCATAAACCAAACTTCTAAATAAAGGCCCAAAACACCTCTAATATTAAATATCAAAATATGTGAGCTATCCATATATTTAAGAAAGATTAATAACAAGTAAGATAATTATTTACCCAATTATTCCAGTTCGGGGTCAAGGGTGGCCAGAGCCTACCCTGGCAGCTCAGGGCACATGGTGGGAACCAGCTCTGGACAGGACACTGTTCCATCCCTGGGCACACTCACACCCACACACACACCCTCCCTCAGAAGGGGGCCGTGTAGACACACCAGGTCACCAAACGTGCATGTCTTTGGGCTGTGGGAGGAAACTGGAGAACCCAGGGAAAACCCACGAAGACGTGGGGAGAACGTGCCAACTCCGCACAGTGACCCTGGCCGGGAGTTAATTTTCTTTTCTTGTCAACATTATGATGAAATGATGTTGAATGAAACGATGTTATTCAAGGACCTGTTGTGTAGGATTTTATAAATTGAACTGATGTCTATACCAAGCCAAACATCCAAACAAGGAAACAAAAATGTACTGGCCTTGGAGACAGCTTTGAATATTGGAAGACCTGCCCCTGGGATGGAGTAAACGAGGTTATCTCTTTTTCTGTGAGCCATGGTGTCACATACTGTGACTGTTACTTGGGGCAGGGGGTGGGATGCAGTATGTCTAGTTACACAGGTTGCGCATTTAGATGGTGTGAAACAAAGAAAGAATTGTAAAATCTCAGCATTTGCAAAGAGCCTTAGCAGTGCCCTTGTTCAGCCTTCTCCTGCTCCAAGACTTCAATTATTCATCTCTGAGTCATGCATTGATTCATTGATTCCCTCAATAAAAGCACTGGCTCTGCCACTTCCTAGCTCTGTGACCTTGAGCAAGTTGCTTAACCTCTCTGTACCTTCATTTCCTCATCCATAAATGTGGATAATAATAGCACCTACTTCCCAGGAGGTACCAAGTGAGCCTTGAATGGTTTCGTACTGGGAAAGCATTTGGGACAATGCTTGCTAAATATATATATGCTGTGGGGAACGTGTCATCGTCATCACCTTCAACAGTCTCCCTCTGGCTCAGCTCCCTGGAGCGGTGTTTTCCTCACTTAGACTATACCCTGTGGTCATCCTGCACCTGCTGGGTCACTCCCAGTGATAGGGAGCTCTCTGCCCCACATAGTAGCCCTTTGACCTCTGGGCCACTCTGTGGATGAGAAAGCTCGTCCTCATACAGAGTTTCCAACCAGAGAGGGCTTCCTGGAGGAGGTGGCAGGGAGCGGCTCTCTGGAGCTATCTGAATTTAAGGCTGGGAAATCTGTCTGGGTTTACGAAGCTAGGGTGTGGTCTCCGGATATTAGAGGCAGATGAGACATATGTACGATATCAGCCATAAAAGGATCCTCAAGACCCCGGCACCTTATTTTACAGCTAAGAAGATAGCTCAGACCAGGCCTGTCTGGTGCGACTCCTCAGCCCATCGGCGGTGCGGTGTAACGCTGCCAAGGCCTGCTTTCACCACTGGGCTCTCTTGTCATCTTGGGCAGCACAGGGTGCCCCAGGGGGCAGCCTCCTGTGCCATCTTGCACGCCAGAGCAGGCAGCAGGGGCAGCCACAGGCCGCGGGTGCCATCCCTACCAGGACCCCGCTGCGCCAGGGCCTGTCCCGCTGTGGTTTACGACACAGAGTCTCCCAGTCTCCTCTGGACCTCCCTCTGAGCAAGTCCGTGTCGGTTTGTGTGAATTCTGGCATCCGTCTGCCGCCTTTTCCTTCCTGAGTTTCTGCCAGGAAATACAATGTACTGGTCATTGTAGCCTCTTTAACCTTCTAAACTTGGCTGTGAGCTCATTATCATTATCAGTATTTTTACAGCTCCCCGAAGTTGGCCACTGCCCTAAGTTCCCCGGGTTGGGGTGGTTGAGTTGGGGGCCCTGTTACACACCCCTTCCCACCATATCACAATGTTTCCCTCTAACACACAGGTGAATAAAAGGTTCAGGGCCCCAGTGTGTCTGGGCTCACTCTCTGCACAGCAGGACCCCTGCCAGCCTGCCTCCCACCACCCTCCACTTGGTTCCCCAGGATCAGTTACGAGGCCAAAGAATAAAGTCCCCCCTTCACCGAGCCATATTTCAAAGGGCTATAAATAGGACAGTTAGTACTGGTGCTCTGGGTCACATTCACCAGGGACAGACTTTGTATGATGTCAGCCCTGTCCTTGGGCCCACGGTTTCCATGGTCAGTAGACTTTTTCTTTTCTCCCTCTCTTTCTTCCTTCCTCCCTCCCTTCCTCCCTTCCTTCCTTCCTTCGTTCTTCCCTCCCTCCCTTTCTTCCTTCTTTCCCTCACCCACAAAATCTTGTTCAAAAGTACATAGTTCTGCCTCCTTAGTTAGCTGAGCTTGCCTAGAAAACAAATACATCTGTATTTCACATTCCTCCCAGACCCGAGAAAGGGGCAGGATTCTGGGCAGACACAGCAGTGCCCCTCTCACCCCTCTGCACGCAGTCTCAGGTGCCAAGGGGGCACCTCCTGTCCCGGAGGCCAAGGCCCCGGGGAGAAGACAGGTTCCTCACCCTTGACGAGCTGTGGGATCCAGGGCAAGTGACTCCCACGTCCCAGCCTAGTTTCACCACTTGTGCCCTGCGGATAGCACCACCCATCTTTCTGGGTGAGAGCTGACATACATAAAACAGGGGCTGGTTGGAAAAAGCCCCAGAGAAGAGACAGTCTTCCGGCTGGAACTGGGGACACGGTGAGCCCTTCTGACAGCGGCAGAGAGGGTGGAGGGGGAACCCCAGGGAGGAGCCCATCAGCGGAGCCAGGCACCCTCCCACCCGTGTGATTGGCGGGAAAGGGTAGAAGGAAGGAAAAGGTCGTGGCCCCACCGTGGCGGGGCCTGAATGGCCTGTTTTCGTTCAGTGATGAGGTGCAATCAGGGTTTCTTTTCCTTCATGCAGGATGGGATTTCATCAGATCCATGACATTTTAGGAAAACCATTGTGGCCCAAGTTCACAATAGATGGGAGGGGAGGACTGATTGACGATCCAGGTGGGAGTTACCGTGAGCCACGTTGGGAGCGTTTGCTCCCGTGTGGGATTGGTGACTTCATCTCTAGGGAGTGAGAACAGATTGCACTAGGACAGGGAAAGTGACTGGGACAGTTGCAGCCTGATGGCCGGGGGGAACTGGGGAGCCATTGATGACCACAGGGAGCACAGCAACAGAGGTGCACACCAGGGAGCTGTGCTGCCCCTCCCATTACAGACCTTTTGGATTTGAGATGGGGGGAGAGGAACTTCTAAAGCTTAGCCAGGCCGAGGCGGGTGATGAGAAGCCACAGCCGAGGCACAAGGCTCAGTTCAATTCTGGCAAGGCTCGAGCCATCCCCCGCAGCAGGTGGGCTGCTCCCTGCACAGGCAGCGCGTGCCAGCCAGAAAGTCCCCTCCCATGGCATTGCCTTCCCAGCCCCCAGAGCCAAGTAGAGGAACACAAGTAAAGGGGCTTGGGCCAGCGCTTGGGAGGATAGCATGTGTTCCATTAAAGTTTCTCAAATCTGAACTGGGCCAGTGGTGCCAGGTGGCGGGACGAGGAGGAGGAGGTAATGGAAGAGGAGAAGGTTCCCTGCTCACTCACACTGAGAAGGTCACGGGCACTAGGTGTGGTCCCGACTTTCTCCTGGGCATCGTTGGCCCCTTCAAAAGGGCCCCCTCTCTGATCTGTCTGTACTTCCTGCTCTCCAGCCTTCAGTCCCTCCGCCGGCCTCCACCTCTACCTCTCACCGTCAAGTGCAGAATTTTGGAACATCATTGGGAGGGCAGTGGAGTGGATCCAGCCTCACCCCTGCAGCATAAACGTGTCTCAGTCATGTCATACGCTGCAACGGGACACAGGGTCAGGGCAGCCTGAGAGCATGGGCATCCAGGCGTCTCCCTGAGTAGCCTGGTGACTTGGGGCAGGCGATCGCAGACTCTGAAAAATGGGTCTAGAATTTAACTCATGATTAAATTTTGGGAAGGCACCTGGCACTTAGTAGGAGCCAACAATGAGCTGTCCTGCTCCTTGAGGGCAGAGATACTCTGCCATGAGTTGAGTGCATCTTACGATTTATGGGGCTCTGCGCGGGTGGAGTCTGGGGGAGCAGTAAGGCCCCAGATTATCCCCCTCTCTGTGTCCCTTGCTCCTCACCTCCTTGCTCACTGGATCCTTCTGGCCAGTCTCAGTCTTGATCTCATTCTCCATGAGCCTCATGTTCCGGACAGGAATTCAGGTTACGAAGCCAACCTCTTGCACATTTACACTCTTCCACTGGATACAGAGTGGCACAATTCCTTGCTTGTGAGTCTGCGTCCCCCTCCCCATACAGTGGGCTTTTTGAGGGCAGAGGCTGAGAGTGTATTGCTGTCCCCACCAGGGCAGAGCACAGAGGTTGGCATAGCCCAGGCTAAGGCTCTGTAAATGCTGATGTGAAGTAAACTGTGTTAGTCCCGGACTCTGAGTCGAGCTAGGAATTAGTTTATAATTCAGGCATCAGTCTTTACTAGTTATACGACCTTAGGCAAGTCACTTAATGTCCTTAAGCCCCCATTTACTCATCTTCAAAATGATGCAAATAATAGTACACATATCCAGGAACCATTGTGAGGATTAACTGAGCTTTTGTGTACGAAGGGCTTAGTTTAGCAAAGTGCTAGTAAGCACTTAAAAATGTTACCTGCTATTTCTACTGCTAGTTTTGCTTTATTATTATCAAAGTGATTTCATGTTGTTTTTTATTCACTTGTTTTTCAACACCACCCTGAAAAGTGTAATCGAAGCAGATACAGTTTCCATTTTACCAGTGAGTAAAGTGAGACTCAGAGAAAGGCTGTTTTTTCTAAACTCACACAGCTGGACTTGTCCAGCCTCCCCTGCGGGTGCACCTAGAAGCAGGCTGCACTGTTTTGGAACATGACATGCCCACAGTCCTCGGGAAAGATTCCTGTAATTTAAAAACACAGCAATAGTATTCAGCCAGATCCAGTGTTAACAATGATTCAGATGATCGTTTTTCACTTGGAAGAGAAAAGCTATGATTTATTAAGCAAACTGGCTCTTCGCCTCCAGGAGTGATGTCAAGTTTTACTTCCATTTTGCTGCTCTACCCAAAGAAGACACAAAATTGGAGAACAAAATCTCTGATGAGATTTATTGTATTATTAATATATTGTGCAGTAGAAAGGAACCTCAGATGGCATGTGGGGGCTGTGAATGGTGGGTGTGCTAACAGGGACAGAGAAGGAAGGAATTATGGATCCAGAACAGGAAAAATAAGTGTATAACTGTGATTTGTTTGACTGGAATTTGTCCTAGTATGTGCTATAGCTGGAGCTGGTAGACATTTTTCTTGCTTCTGAGTCTCCTGGCTTAAGCCCAGCAGTTCCCTGCTTGGGTCCTGCATTGGTGCTCGAGGCTGCCAGTCGGATGGGTAGAAATGTTGGGATGAGTGGCTGGGGTAGGATGAGAGGAGGTCAGCTTGGTTGTGGGAACACTGAACCCAGAGTCTAGGGCCCTTGGCCCATGGTCCAGCTGTGCTGCTGTCCCGCTGTCCGGTGGAGGAGCCACTTCTCCAGGCCTTGTTTTCCTTAACTGTGATCTTGGTGAGTCACATGAGCTTTTTTTTCTGGGCCTCTCCAAATGGGGACTATGTCTGATTTGTCTTCCTTGTGTCGCTCATGTGCATGAACACACTTCACAGATGTTTCTTCGGTGGTGAGAGTTTAGCTGTTTTTAATTGAAATCAGTCTTGGAAGGGTTGGGGAAGTGGAGAACCAATGTAGAAAGAAGGATGACAACAGGGCATGGGTGAGAAGAGAGCTTCAACGTGACACTTCAGGAAAGGTGGTCAGGGTCATGTTAAAACTAAAAAACAATGGACATCTAAGTAGTACCAGGCTGTTTCTAGGATCGTCGGTAGAAAGGCAGTGCCGTAAATGCCTTCCCTGTGTGTTTAACGCCCCTGTGCTATAGTCGAGAGGCTGAGAAACTGCGGCTGCAGCAGGCAGGCCACATGGGGCACAGGGGTGTAGTGTAAATAAGCCCCTAGATTGCAAGCTTGCCAATTGGGGATTGGAATCCAACACAATGACCAACTTATTTTTTTAAAGCCAACTCAAGACCAGGGAAAGAATTGGTTTAGGATTATGCGTTGCCCCAAGAAGAAGAGTCTTAGGCTTTAATCGAAGATCACAGGTGGCTGCAGGTGCCAGGCTGTGGAGTTAGACATCTGAGGCTCAGCTGAGAGCCCATCTCCGTGTTTAGTTTAATTCATAGATATCCCCCGTATGTCTTACGGCGTGGAGCAATTACAATATGTATCCATGTATATGCATACATGCATGCAGTTTTTTTGTGATGATTATCAACTATTTAGTGAGATGGAGCATGCGTAAGACTCAAACTTGGTTGTAGGCTCCTGCTACATTTATAAATCAGCCACATCCCAACTGACGCTCTGAGATTCATCTGCTTGTTCGTCCATTCATTCATTGATTCACCAGTCATCATTTAGTGCCTGCTGTATTCATGCAATAGTCAGTGGAGGTGAGGGTGGGGACATCTAATGATAAATAAAACACAACCCCCCTTCTCCACCTCTAAGGGGTTTGGTCTAGAGAGAGCACCTGACACTAGGATTCAGGTGATGCCTAGTGCTTAGTAAGTTCTTGCTAAATGAAAGAATGAATGAATAAAGACACGAATGAAGCCATAGATTCCCCAAGGGAGGGCCCCTAACCCAACATTGGACGGGGGTGTGTCAAAGGAAACATCTTAGAAGTGTGATACCTGAATTGTTTTGGTCACTCTCTCATTCAAGAAATAGCAATTGACTTTCTCCCATGCACCAAGCGGTGTGCTGGGCTGTGCTGAAAAAGTGGTAAGCAGGGTAGATGCACCCTCGGTGATGGGAGGGAGGAAGGCCTGGGTTACAAATGACAAGGATCCCACTGGCTACTGCAAAGAGAAGGGGGTGGCTCTGGAGGGGGAGGTAATAGAAGACCAGTTAGGAGGCTGTGGCAGTGAGCACCTGCCTTAATTCTCATTTCAGACAATGGGCTACAAAGGAAGAGTTGCCTTCCTATAGTTTTCTGTTCCCCGCCCCTGAGCCCTAACTGCTCAGTCTCTGGCCACTTTTGTGTCTCTTCCATATAAACATCCTGCCCCCATCAGCAGGCGCCAGATAGAATCTGTTTATAGTCAACAGCACACATGGTTTCCAGACCCAGACAGACGCAGACCTTTAAATAACTCTGGGCTCAGTCAGTCACTAAGTCCTGTTGATTTTACCTCTAAAATAGCTCTCGAATCTCCCACTCTGCCTTTTGCCCAAGGCCCTGCCTTCTGGCCCTCATTGTCTCTGGACAGTCACCAACATGTTTGGAAGAAGTTCAGCCCTTTCTTCCTAACAAGCAAGCTTATCATTTTGCCAGGGTTGTAAAGATACCTTGGTGATTGTATCAGTTAGCTTTCTCTGCATAACAGACAGCCCCAATCTTAGGGCTTTAGAACAGCAAGGATTTATTATTCCCCCTGACTCTGTGGGTTGATGGGCATTTCTTCTGGTCTTGTTGGAGCTTAGCTGGGGTAGGATTGCCTATGATGGCCCCACCCACAAGCCTGCGGCTGGGATGCCTCTCTCCAGGTGGTTTCTCCTCCTGCAGGAAGTTAGCTCAGGCCTGTTACCGTGGCTGCAGAATGACTCCCGGCAGCCAGAGGGGAACTTCTAGGCATAAGCACTTTGTAAGCCACATGTTTATTTATTTGTGCCACATTTGCATGTTGTGCCATTGGGCAGAGTAAGTCACATGGCCAAGCTCAGATTCAAAGGGTGGAGAAATAGACTCCACCTCCTGTTGGAAGGGCAGGCAAAGCCACATGCAGGGGGGTGTGCGTGCACGTGGCCCGGCCAATCGGGCCCACTGCTGCACTGTTGGTTACGATGAAGACTTTGGGACTGGCGGGAATGGGATGTTCTCTGTTGTAGTCTGGTCCCGGCCACTGCCTGCCCTTGTCTTTCTGGGCAAGTTGACTCACATAAGCTCTCTAGCCTCTGCTGCCCAGCCACTGTATGGGACAAAGTGGGACCACCTCAGGGATTTCAGGGGAGGATTGGATTAGGAAATGCACGGTGTGCACGTCTCAGGGCTGGGGACCAGCCAGAGCTGAGAGGTCCTGCTGATCTTCGTACTCTCCGTAGAAGCCTTCAGAGAGCCCTTTCTTAGTGGTCTCAGCATGATTTATCCCTCCTCCCTGATCTCACGCTTTTGTTAGCACATTCATGTCTTACATATTTCTTTTTCCTTGTCCCTGGAGACACTTTCCTCAAGTTTTTGCCAAGCAGATCTCATAGCACCTTATTCAAGGAGCTGCTGAAAAGATCACCTCCTCTTTAAATTCTTCTTCCAGACTGATTTGGTCATTCCCTCCTCAGTTCCCCTCAGTGTCGCTCTCCCACCTCCTTGTATTACCTTGCCCTGAACAGTTTGTGTGTTTGTCTGTTTTCTCCGCCGGGCTGAGCTCCCTGAGGGTAGAAGTTATGACTTACTTCCTGTCCTGGCTCGTGGCTGGCTGTGCATGGAACAGAACAGGTGCTTGTTTAAAAAATATTGATGGATAAATAATTGAGCGAGTGAGTGGAACAAGTGGGTGAATGTCTTTTCATTATCTTGAGTCATCTTACAAAGGCAGTGGATGAACTAAATGTCAAAACTGACTTAGATGTTTGTCCTCTTCCCTTCTAGCTGATACCATCTTCAGACCCCAACTTCCTGAACCGGAAATGCCAAGGAGAGGGAATTAGTGCCGCCAAGAGCTGTAGCGAGCAAACACTTTAAGCTTTTTGGCCAGGACAATCCCAGCTGTGGACCAGAGATGGACGTCACTCAGCCTATTGAGGTAAGTGACTAGTCTGTCTCTAGCACAAGGGGGGTGTGCTGTCTTTCTGGTTTCTTCTGTGGATGACGTTGCAGGGGTAGGGCAGGTGTTCCCTGTTTCTTGGTCTCTTTGTGACGCGGCCTGTCTCTCCCAGAGGTAGCCCATAAAGACGAGTGCCCACGGAAGGGAAATACATCCTCCCTCAGGGGAAAAATGCAGACCTGTTCAAGTATCAGGCAGCCTCTCTTTTTCTTAAAAGAAGAGCTTTTTGAGCTCTCACGAACACCAGTAAATAAAAACCTGGATTGGGAGCATCATTTGATGACGAGTGCCTGTCATCCCGAAGAAGGCCTAGTGTTTCTAGCGCGAGCATCAACAAACCGTGGCCTGTGGGACAAGTCTGGCCTGGCCTATTTTTAAATAAAGCTTCGCTGGCACACCGCCACGCTCATTTGTTCAGGTATTGTCCGTGGCTGTTTTCACACCGCAGCAGCAGAGTTATTACCACAGAGAGTATAGTGTGGCTGAATAGCCTGAAATATTTACTCCCTGGTCCTTAACAGAAAAAGTGTGGCAACCCTGGTCTAGAGCTGAGCTGTCCACGTGGAGGTGCACCATATGGGGCTATTGCAATTTTAATTAATTAAAATTAAATAAAATTACAAATTCAGTCCTCAGACATGCTTACCACATTTCACGTGCTCAGTAGCCAACATGTGACTCAGTGTGTTTGTTGCTACTGGGGTAGCATTGTTTCTGGGGCGTCTGGAAAGTGTGTGTGTACGTGCACAGATGTGTGAGATATCCATAGTACACGCGTCAGCCACAGTACACATATCATCCAGGTCACTTCTAAACTGACCTATCTATATATTAAACCCACCATGAGTTCACACTGATGACGCTGGAACATTCGTGAGATTCATGTCTGTCTGAATGACGGTGAACAGTCACTCCACTCCCACTCTCAACACCACCACCAGCCACCACATTTATTACGCTGTGATCAGGCCAGGTTCCAGACCCTTTCCCTGGCTGGTATTGCTATAATAACATCAACCCAGTGGCCCAAGTACAGAGGATAAAACCAGGACTGTGAAGAGCTAATTAACTTGTGCAAAGTGAAATTAACTTGTGCTATTAAAATAGCAAGTTTACAGTGAGCACCTCTTTGCCTGTCAGCTTTTGATCAAGAGGCACAGGGAGACACCACTGTCCCAGGAGAAAAACTAGAGCAGAAGGTGGGGGCAGCTGTTGTCCTCACCGACCAGAGGTCTCTGGGCCTCCTGGCAGCAGCCCAGCCAAAACATGCAGATGGACACCACGTCCTTCGTTGCCCGGGAACCATGTGCATGGTCTGCGTCACTCTGACGGGGTCCTGTAAGGGAGTATGTGCAGGAGCACGTGGCAGTGAGTGAACACGCATATGCGTGTGAGGGTTTCCGTGGGGTGAGGGCTGCTGTCCTGTGCTTGCAAAGACCTTGATCCGGTCGAGGGTATAATTATAGAACTGGGCTTCTCCGCATAGGGAGCATTTCCTCTCTTGCAGTGGGGTTTTCTGAGAGAGCTGTTTCAGCAGGGAGGCCTTAGTGTAAACACATTTGCATCCCCAGATCCCGGCAGAACATTTGCATCCCCAGATCCCGGCGGAACATTTGCATCCCCAGATCCCGGCAGAACACACCCAGAATGTGCACTTGATCACGCTGGCTTCATGCCGGCATTGACAGATGCTTCTGAGCTCCTTCAATGAGCCAGGCACTGTTCTAGGCTGACAAAGGTCCTAGCCAGGTATGTGGAAGGGGAAGAAATCCCCAGCAAATAGGGAAAAATATACATATGAGAGGCAGGGGCAGGGCACCTGGGGGAAGACACAGCATGGGTGTGCTGATGGGGGGGGCTCTCCAGGAGATGTTTCTGGAACCAAGTCACACTGCTGATAGAAGATAACAGCAGGGAGGCTGTAGATCAGAGGATAGGCAGGGACTGATTTTCTCCCCTCCAGGGGGCTGTGGCCTCCCACGAAGAGCCAGGCCTGTTTTCCTCCCTGGCAGAGTCACATGCATGGACACTGTCTCTCAGAACTCAAGCATTTCCTCCAATAAAAGGAAATGTTATCAGCTGGCCCAGAGAAGGACAGCAGGCTGGGGCATTCTGATTAGATAAGAGGACATCCTGGCCATCATCAGATATTCAAATGGCGGCAGTGAGGAGCTGGTGCCCATAACCTTTAAGAAAAGAGCAACAGTTGCAGGAACAGGGGAGAGGGCAGACCTGAGCATCTGAAAGGCTAGCGGGAGGGGGAGGCTTCACTTGCACAGGGTGATTTTAAAGACAGATCCAAATGGAATGAGTGGGGTGAAGGGGCACCGAGCTTCCCATGCTGGCTGTGATTTTCCTTCCTTCCTCGTCATTCATTCATTCATTCGTTCATTCAACAAATACTCTCTGGGTGACTTCCAAGTCCCTGGCACTTTGCTGAGCCCTGGAGGTCAAACGGAATAGGACAAGAGCTATGTCCTCAAGATGCTAATAATTTAATGGGAAAAACAGGCACATTAACAAACCAGTGGAATATGCAGGTGCAATTCTGGTTCTGTGGGGCCTGAAGCTTGTACAGTTTGCGAGTCCTCTTTAAGGAAAAATAATACAAAGTCATGAATTTAAAATGAAATGCAAGCCATAGAAAAGTGGGGTACAGTTGAGGGGCTTGGGGGCTTAGTAGGGAGAATGCCTTCTCTCTCGGGGTACCTGGTGCCTGCTGGAGTGAACTGGGCACAAGGGGGTTGTGTCCTGCCAGAGGCAGTGGGAACTCTAGTGCTTTCTAGTAGGGTGGACTTACTCCCCATCTGGGACCTCTGAGTCCTTGTTCTTGGGCTAAGGGAATAGGGCTAAAGAGCTCTGGCCTTAGTGCTGCTGGGATTTTCAAAGGCACTTTCCTTATAGCTCTGCAGGCTGACCTAGTGGTCCCACTTGTGGGACTGCATTCTAAGGAATCAGCTGAACTGGTCGTGTAGGCTGGTGGAATGTTTGCAAGGCCACTGTGGGTCAGATGCTTTTCTAACAGCCCCACACACATGGACAGATTTAACCCCCACAGCTGCCTTGGGAGCTAGCTGCTGTCATTTCCCCATTTTACAGATGATGGAACCCGAGGCACAGAGTGGTTAAGTAACCTACATATTGTCACACAGCTAATAAATACAAGAGCTGGGCTTTAAAGGCATTTGGCCTATCTCCAGAGCCCCATCCACTTCCTGCCTAATTTTACATCAGTCCACTAGAAACACTCTGAATGGCCAAGATGAGGAGATTGGCTAAATAAAATACAGCCGTAGAATGGAATAATGTGTGTTTGCTCCATACAGAGTTTCTGTCAGCGTGGTAAAATGCTTTGGTTATTAGGGATGAAGGTGGGATGCCTAATTATGTGTGCCCAGAGACAGCAAGACTAAGTGTTAACAGGGCTTGGATTCCCTGTCCGTATTTTGTACCCTCTCCTGGATGGTTGTAACAGCCTCATTCATTCACACATCCATTCAACAGGTTTTTATTGAGTGCCTGACGCTGGGGATGGAGTGTCAAAGAACAGAAACGTAGTTTCTGCTGTCACAGAGCTTACTGCCCAGCCTGCAGTAAGCTCTCTGCCTATGCTTTCTCCCTCCCTAGTGCATGAGATCTGTCTTCCAGAAGCCATCAGTGGTTCCCCAGGGCCCTCAGACCCAGCACCCCCACCCCTTGGCACCTGTTACCTCATCTGTAAAATGGACCAGGGGACCCACAGACCTTCCGCACTTCTGAGTGTAGGCTCTGCTCAGTTGTTGGCCAGAGGCTTTGCAGTCGTAACTCTCATCATTACCATCTTCTGGAAAGGTCGGGCCCCGGCCAGCTGCAACCACGGCAGCTAGCAGCAGGAAGCACCTTCCCTGGGTGCTCAAAGATCCAGCCCTGGTTGACAGCCGGGCCAGAGGGAGAGGAAGCAAGGGTGCTGGATTCATAAGAACAAACTTGGAGATGACTCTGCTGCTTGCCTGCTATGTGATCTTAACTTGCTGGGCCTTGTTTTCTTGATAAAATGGGGCTAATCCCACACCCCAGAGGAAGTGGATGCTGCAGAGATGTACAAGCTGTAGCGAGTTCAAGAAAGTGGGCCTGGAGTTACAAACCTGGCACCCTCCCATCTGCTTCTCCCCAGCTCTAGGAGCTTGGGTGAGTATTCCACTTCTCTGAGACTCAGTTTCCCCATCTTGTAAGAGAGGAGGTAATAATAGTACCTACTTGCTAGGGTTTTGTAAGGATTAAATGACATGATGACTCAAAAAGCTGGGCACGGTGCCTGGCTCATAGTAAGTGCTGAGTAAATTACAGACATATTTGTCACTGTGATTTATAGCTGAGCCTCATGGTGCAGGACATGATGAACTGCAAGGACAGGAGCCAGGGTCTCCCTCCCCGTCGGCTCGGGAGGCTGTCTGCCTGCAGCAAGGACATTTTTCCATGAAAGAATGGACTCTCCAGGGTGAGCCAGTCTAGCCAGGGATGCCTTGATGACAACACCAGTGTCACAGGAAGAGAGGGACCACCAGAAGCCCCTATGGAAATTTTCTGTGTGCTTCTAGAAGCCAAACCCACAGACTGATCCCTTCTCAAAGACTAATTTTTATTCTAGTTATGCCTAGCGGATAAGTATTTGTGAGTTGACAGATAACCTTTGTTCCTGAAGAGCATCCCATTATGTCCTTCCTCCTTTCAATGCCCACAGGTCTTATGGCCCCGGAACAGAGTGCAGAACCTCTAGCACGACAGACAAGTCTCACCATGACCTGGGGCCCCCCAAAACCCCAGCCCCTCTCTGCTGTCCCTGCCCCACCCCACCGTCTGCTAATCACAGAGTCCTCACAGCATGGACCCTGAAGTTGGGTGGCCTGAGTTCCAGTCACACTGCTGCTTCTTACCGTGCCACCCTAGTCACAGTGTCCTCTCTTAATCTCAGTTTCCTCATCCACAAGATGGACAGAATAGATAACAATAGCACCAACCTCGAGGATTGAATAAGTTAACACGGGCGTACCCCTGAAATATCTCAGGTTCCATTGCAGACCACTGCAATAAAGCCAATATCACAATAAAGCAAGTCACGCGAATGCTTTGGTTTCCCAGTGCATGTAGAAGTTACATTTACAATGTACTGTAGTCTGTTAAGTGTGCACCCATGTTATGTCTAACAATCAATGTACATACCCTTAATTAAAAAATACTTTATTGCTAAAATATGCTAACCAAGTGAGCAGATGCCATTGGAAAATTGGTGCCGATAGACTTGCTTGACATAGGGTTGCCAGAATCCTTCAACTAGTAAAAAACAAAACAAAACAAAAAAACGAAAAAAATGCAATATTTACAAAGTACAATAAAGTAAAGCACAATACCCTGCTAGACATATAGCGATCTCCAACATCCTGGATTGTATATAGGATACATAGACATATATGGCTGTGGATATAGACACAGGTACACCATAGATACAGCCTGCGTTCCCCTCACCCCACACGAAGTGCCTGTCATGCCTCCGGGGCTTGGTATGTGAACTTTGTACATGCCGTTCTGTACCTGGAATGCCTTTCTCTGCAGCCTTTCTGGTGAGTCATCATCCCTTCTTCCAAACTCAGCTTGAGGCCCCATGTGTGGTGACTCACACCTGTAACCCCAGCTCTTCAGGAGGCTGAGGCAGGAGGATCACTTGAGCCCAGGAGTCAGAGGCTACGGTGAGCTATGATTGTGCCACTGCACTCCAGTCTGGGTGACAGAGCGAGACCCTGTCTCTAAAAACAAAAACAAAAGCAAAAAAAGCAAGCATTGCTTCTTCTGGGGCTCTTTCCCCCCTTTCCAGCCCCCAAATCCCCTGCATGTCTCTCCCTTTCATTTCACTGACCTCACTCTCTTGCTGGGAATGGCCCATGTGCCTGTCCATCTCCTCTGTTAGGCTGGGAGCTCCTTTGTCATTGGACTTCCTGGGCCACGTCCAACTTTGCATCTCCAGCACTGAGAACGGCCATCTGAAGGCAGGCACCGTTGGTCCACTGGCTGTGTCAGCCACACAGAGCCAGCCCAGCTGCTGGTTTGATAAACACGAGGTCTGGCTAGCTGGCCACTCTGCTGGCTGGACACAGGCCTGGGCCCCGTTGGGGATCACTTCTCTCCTCTTCCACTTCCTTAGCCTTTGACACCTCCTCCTCTGACCTCTGTCCCCAACTTTTAGAGAACTGGAAATGGGAGAGCCCCATGTCTGTAGGGTCATGGTCCTTTAACTTTGGATGTGGCCCCCTTCCCTGCCTTGTGTGCCGACCAGAATACAGAATACCTGCTGTGTGTAGATCTTCGTGCCTCTGATTAAGTTAAGCAAACACACCCTGCCAAAATGGCCGTGCTCTTTCTGTTATGAGCGGCTAGGGAGGAAGAAGAAGGAGATGGGAGGGAAGCCAAGGCTGGCCTGTCTGAAATCCATCTGACAAGCTCCTGTGCTATTTACTCTATCCACGGGCCTGTGCAGGAAGACCTGTCACCATTTTGCTCAACGCTCTGCATGTAAATACTCTCGCAGGCACTAAAAATATCCTCTGGGCTAGAGAACTGGCCATCAGAAAAGGAGAAGGAAGGGAAGGCCTTGGGGCTGGGGAGATGACCTTGCTGCTTCTCATGGTTGAATAGAACGGGATGGGCTTCCTGCACTTTGCAGCCTCAGCAGATGGACAGACATCTAAACGGAACCTCCTTGCGGGCAGGGGCCACTTCCTTCCCCACTGAATCTTTAGTACTTGGGTCAGGAGGGGTCACTCAGGGGGTGTTTGGAATTGCCGTGAACAGTTATCATGCTACATGGTTGTGGCATATTTCATACTTAAATATGGTAGTACCATATTTAAGTAACCGTCCCTCTCTGTTGCTGCTTATTTGTATGTAATATATATCAATGCATATAATTATCGTCATCATGGTAAATAGCACTGTGTTGCCTTTAGCATATTCCTTCGTTTGAAATATGTCCTAGGGATAAGTTCCCAGGAGAGAGACACTGGACATGTTTTGAGGGTTCTTGCCACCTGTTACCCATTGTGGCTTTGCTGTGGAGGAAAGTCACAGAGAGGAAGGGAGGCTGGCACAAGAGCTGGAACACGACCCGTGCTGAGACTGGGGAAGGACGAGTGCAAAGGCTGGGGTACGGCAGCAGTGGGCTCATGCCATGGGCAGGTGGATCTGCCTTCGGCGGGGCCCAGTGCCCAGGTCAGGAGGATCAAGGGGTGGGGAGGGGTGGCGGCATGAACGAAGAGACAGGAAGTTCAGGCAGAGGTGCTCACTCCTGATTTCTTGGGGGCTAATTGCAGGGATAGAGCTGGTGGGGGGTGCGCTCTCACAGCTGTGTGTAGGCTGGACTGGAGCCCCTGGCTCAACTCGAGTCCCTTTGAAAAACTGGGGCCTTGGCAGTACACAGGAGAAAAGTAGCACACGCAAAGATCCTGACATTCTGGATTTCTACAACATCTGCAGCTCGTTTGCCCGGGTCCTCAGGGTGCCCCAGCCTTGAAGGATTTTGCAGAACTCTAGGGTTTGAAGGAACCATGGATCTCCATGGAATCCAGAGTGCCCTTGGACAGTCAGGGGTTCCCTGAATCCCAGCATCCAGTGGTAATCCAGACAGCCATGGCTCCTGAGCAATTCCACTGAAGAAAAACAGTCAAGAAAGACAGATTAACTTACAGACACTTCATCAGCTCTGACCCAGGACTTAATCAGTGCCTTAGCGGTTTGAGTGAATGAATATGGAGGGAGTGAAGGGACAGGCAGAAGTATCCTTTTAACGCTGTTCTTCTCGGTCCCAAATAGGGTCCTGCTCCATGCTGGGGAGAGGCATGTTGGCTGTCCCAGCACCTGGGGAGTCGTCCAGCATTTTGCAGGTGGGGGCCAGGGGTGCCATACACCTACATCAGGGCACGAAGAACGGTCCTGGAAAGTTGCCAAGATTGCCCTTGTCAGAAGCCCTGCTAGACACTGGGGTGTAGAGGAGCGGCACGCTGCAGGGTCCCACAGCAGCTCTCACACTTTGGGGGGATGGGACCGACCCCTTTACACTGTTACTGCTGATGGTCCCAGTAGCTTTTGTTTCGTGGCATTTATCTATTACGTGGCATATTCAATATTAACATTGAGGAATTATTTAAATATTTATTACTTCATTTAAAGATAATAAATCCATCATGTAACATAAATAACATTTTAGTGAAAAATAACTACTGACCAAAAGAAAAAAAAATTAGTAGGAGTGGTATTGTTTTACAGATCTCTTTAATGTTGGGCTTAACGGAAAACATCTGGGTTCTCATCTCTTCCTCTGTATTCAGGCCATTGTGAAATGAGCTGTCATTTCCTCTGGGAAGCTCCACTGTGCACATACATGAGAGAGAAGGAAAGTACAAAAGCCAATTATGAAAGTGGCTCTGACATCGTGCATTCCCTGGAAGGGCCTTGGTGACTGCAGAGGTCCCTGGAACATAATTTAGGAACCAAAGTGCAGTATTTGAGAATGTGGCCTTTCAAGCCGGCTGCCTGGTGGGGGTGGGGAGGGAGGGGTGGTGTCCCGGGTCCACTTGCAACCAGCTGAGTTACCACAGGCGAGATATTTAACTTCTCTGTGTCTTCCTTCCACCCTCTGTAAAATGCGGTAATTGTTATGGTCTGAGATGTGAGAAATGACCACCTAAAGGCCGAATTGAGCTGAATCAGGAGTCTTTATTAGCTGGCCAGCGACTGCCCTCTGCAACGCCCAAAGGCGGCACAGAGTGCAGCAGTGAGCCTTTGAAACAGAAAGTTTTTATATTGTAAGTTTGTGGGTGGAAAATTATTAAGATTGAGCAAGCATGTGTACAAAAAGCCTTGAGTAAGCATTATATCATTTTCTTATCTTTGGTGTAACAGGATCTGGGCAATTTGGGCTCCAGGCTGTATCTGGTTCATGCAAAACATGGGTGTTGTAATAGCTTCACGCAAAACATGGGGGCTGTAATCATTTTACGCAGAAGATGGGTGTTGTAGTCACTTAGGAATTTCTGTGTTGGGGGTACTATTTTGAGTAAGCAGGAGCAAGCAGGTTTACAGACGCAGAATGGCAGATTAATGATTTTTTGGCGTGAAACTCAGATTAATGATTTTTTGGCGTGTAACAGTAATGGTACCTGCTCACAGATTATTATAGAGTTAAATTAATTAGTATTTTAAAGCTCACAGAACAGAACCAGGTACATATTAAATGCTATGTAAGTTATATATCTATACATATATAATACTGTATACACATGTGTAGGCTATGTGTACACATACATCGTGTATATATATGCTACATGTGTGTATAAATGTATATGTACTATATATCATATATACACTACACATTCATGTGTATTTATGCTGTATATTACATATACTACACATATACTAAAGCCAACAAAAAATTATAGGGAGTTACTGTAGCAAAAGTCGCCCATTTCACATCATTCCTAAGAATCAAACTATTTTAAGAGCCATTTCTTTTTGTGCCCTCACCAAGAGTGAGGGAAACTGTGGGGACAGCCACTGTTGTGCCCAGGGCTCTGCAGAGCATAGTCGTCCATGCGGGAGCCCAGATGACAGACCCGCCATCGGGGCCCCAGGGTCTGCACACCTGCCTCACCTCTTTGTGTCCCTGGAGCCCCAGATCAAGGGCTGGGTGGGTGACCACTCCTGGTCGCCATCCTAGTCTTCTCTTCCTCTATTTGCTGGTGAAGAATCTGTCTTCTGTCTTCATTTGGCTGCCTGATCCCGAATGTCTGGCTCCGGGCACCGCAGAAATCAAAGAAGGAACCTACAGCTCTGGCCCCAGAAAGTCCCCAAGAAGTCCCCAGAAACCCCAGGCTGCTCCTCCTCTCACACAGGGAGCCTTTTCCTGAAATGCTTTTTGTCTGGAAGCTCTCAGTGTGAGCTTTACAAAGCATATGCATTCCCTTAGCCTTTGAAAATACACATTGGTTAAAAAAAAAAAAAAAAAAAGCCTTGGGTTCCTCAGTCTGAGCACAGCAGCGCTGGAGCCCTGGAGCTAGGAAGGACTTCGGAGGCCTGCTGTTCGCTCTGCCCTGCAGCGAGGGCCTTGGTATGCCGCTCACCTGGGAGGCATTCTGGAGAGATCTAGGCTCAACAGGTCTACAACAGAGCTCACAAATAGGAGATTGCATGGCAGGCAGGAAGGTGAGAAGTGCGGGAGAAAGAGAGAGGGAAGAGGATTTGGGAGTGTTGGCAGTGGAGGGGGCAAGGCCGGCCAGGCTGAGGAGAGAAGAGCGGAGACTTGAGGTGAGCATGTGTCCAGTGGGTGTCCGGGGGACTGCACCCAGCGGAGGGGACGGCCACTGCCAAGCACCAAGGAGGGAGGACTGTTCCTGGAGAGCCTGAGAGCAGAGAACACAAGAGCCTCGCAGCCAGCGAGGGGCCAGTAGGTGAGTCAGAGAGGAGGGGGAGGCAGCCTGGGGGGCCTTGTTGACTGTGGGGACTCTGTGCACTTCCACGGGTGACACTGTGCCTCTTGCCGGACTGCAGTGACTTCCTGTTGCTGACTTCCTAGGCTTCTCTGGGAAACCACCCCAGAGCCCATCACGGGGCCTGGAGCCCCTCTTCCCCATCCCCTGATGTCCCATGTCCCCCTTGAGCCTGGCGTCCCCAGCTTCTCCTGGGAGTTAGTCCATCCTCCCATCTGTCTGCCCATTAGCTGGGCCTTTCGATTTTCTATCCCACCAAATGGGACAGCAGGCTGGTCTTTATTTTCACGACCTTGTACCTTTGTTTGGGAGCAGCACCCCCAAACACCCTAAGGCCCGTCTTCTCTCCATCAGAACTGCTGACATTCTCTCTGGCTCACCTTCTGCCTGGCGTTTGCCTGTCAGATTCTACCACTGGGTGCTACATTCCACAGGGACTGGGGCCACCTGGGAGACTGAGGCCCAGACTCTGTCTGTGTCCCCTGGTGCACCGCACCGTGGCTAGAGAGGGCTAGAAACCCATTCCCTGGCTGCTCTGTTCCCTCAGCGGGGAACCCTCTCACTCAAGTGGCATATGTTTGGCCCAGCATAGCACCGGTCCCCTTTGGCTCTGCCCGCCACCGTGTGCTCTGCCCACCCCTGCTATGTACTGGTATTTATTGCAGCACCCCATGCATCTCTGCACGGGCTGATCCCTTTGTCAGGAACACCCTTCCCCTGTTTCTTCATCTAGCAAGTATGTCTGCTGGCCCATACTAACTCAACGCAAGGGCCCCCTGCATTGGGAAACTGTCCCTGCTGCCCTGTCTTGGTGGCATGTTCTCATCTGGCCACATTGGAACAGGAGTGTCTGATGTGCCTGAAGCTGTGCTAGGCTCTAAGGCAGAGAGGATTAATGTGGCCCTGCTCTTGGAGCCCTTAGAATCTAGATCCCCAGGCAGCAAATGTTTTCTGTCAAGGGTCAGGCAGTAAATATTTTAGGTTTTTGTGGGCCAGATCATCTGTCTCGTGACTGCTCAATTTTGCCATTATAGCACAAAGGCAGCCAAAGACAATGCATAAACAAATAGATATCATTGTGTCCCAGTAAAACTCCATTTACAAAAATAGGTGGCAGGACAGTTTTGGCCCCTTCACTTGCTGACCGCAGGTCTTGACTCAGTCTCTGCGGTAGAGGAGGACAGCTTGTATAGCTCAGCGAACTCACTGATTGCTAATTGCTAGTGCTCCCCTCGCTGGACAGGGACGCTTCTAGGGCACAGGCTGTGGTGCAGTGAGCATTGCACCCTCAGTGGCTAGCTCAGCGCCTGTCACGGGGCATGAACGAATCCATGAACAAGTGGAAGTTCTAGTAATCTAGGCTAGGCCCTGCTCCCTCCCTTTAGGCCCAAAGTGCTGGGGAGGTTTAGATGTGGTCTCGGGGGCCCTGGGAGTTAAACTAAATCCCTGCCTCCAGGTGCACCATTTCTGGGTCATTTTAATGAACTCTCTGGGTGGAGTTGGGCTCAGTTTCCTTGGGCTGGCCTGGGGGGATTCAGGCTCAGCCTTCGAGCCTCTGACCTGGGAATACCTCCCTGTGGACAACAGCGTCTGATTTCTAAGCACCCAGCCTTAGCCTGGGCCCATCTGGAGTGACTTCTCCAGGGACCTACGTACAGTGAGCGCCAGGGTGGGGGGAGGTGTTGGGGTGTGAGAGCCCCAGGGAGCAACAAGCCTTCTTCTGGGTCTTCCCAGGCTCTGCGCGGCCATATGCCAGGGTTGAGTCCTGACGTACACTTCTGCAGAGCCCCACGCACACAAATACTATTCTAAGAGCGCCACACACATTATCTCATTTAATTGTCACAACAACCTATGCAGTGGCCATTGTCATTATCCACATTTTACCCAGTGCAGACTGAGCCACAGACAAGTTACTTGCCTGAGGTCACCCAGCAGCTCGGGGCAGAGCTGGGATCTGACGCTGGCATCTGACTCCAGGGCCCTTCCTGCCACCATCAGTCCAAGCTGACACACACTGGAAGGGATTTGGAGCTGCAGGGAACCAGAGGAATCCATCCTACCACCCCCGCCCCTCCTCACCTCACCCCTTTTCTCCAGATGAGAACATCGTTACACAGAGAACTAAAGTCATTTGCCCCAAATCACACAGCATTAGTAGGGGCAGGATTTGAAACTGGGTGATTCGATTCCCAATTCAATGCTTTATCCAAAACCCAGTGCCGCTCCCTTGGCTTGGCACCTGTAGGCAAAGAGGCAAGTTCTCGCCCTTCTTCTGCTCTGCCAACCCCACCCCCACAGTAAAACAGCCCCTCACCTCGTCCTTTGTTGAAAAACAGCCATTGCACCAAGAAGTGGCCATGCTAACGTGAACCTTAGCAGGGATGGGTGCCCTGGGCCGGGGCTTGGCTGGATCCGGGATGAAGAATCAGTGCTCAGGTGTGCTTGGGCAAGTCCCCTCACCTCTCTGACCCTCTGTTTTCTCGTCCAGTAAGTGGGGATACAGGCCTGACTCGGCTGAGTTGTCCTGAGAGCTGAGTCCAGTGACTCGTCTGCGTGGCCGCCTGTTACACAGCCCTCTGCCTGCAGCAGCCATGGCCTGGCCTCCTGCCCCGGCTCCCTCGCCCACCCCCCACCACTGTGCTAAGCCGCAAAACTTCATCCTGTGGCTCCTCTCCTGGGCCACCACTACAGGTCCCCTTGTGCAGCATTCTAAGTCCAGGAAACCACACTGGGCTATTTCCGCCCCAGGCGCCGTGGCAGCTCATTTTTTTGTTCTTGGGGCTGTAATTGCAGGGTTTTATGGTGGTTTCTCAGTTGCCTGAAAGCCCCAGCATTTTCTTCCTGAAAGCCCCAGCATTTTCTTCCTTTCTCCCTGACTTGTAATTGCGTCTCAGGAACACACAGGCCACTGGGCCCCTGGCTCCTTGGTGGCTGCCTTCTTCTCTAGAGACAGATGTCTGGGTCAGATGGGAGACATTGGCTGGTGGAAGCAAATTATATAGTTAGACAAACCCCTTAGTGAGGCCTGCATATGAATTTGGTGGCTCTGGGTGGTTGCTGAGCCTTAAGTGTCTTCATCAATTCTTTCTATGTCCCCTCTTTTTGATCTAGAATAATCGGTAGGAGCCCAGACCGCAGGCTCTGGCTGGGGAATGAGTGATGGTGGAATGCACAGCAGAGGGTGCAGGGCTCTGGTTTCCGGGAGACTCCAGGGCTGGGTAGAGTTCTTATGTTTGCAAAGCGGTGCCCTGAGCTCCAGAGCTGGCCACAGTGCAGGCTGTCCAGAGCCCAGGCCAACCTTTCCAATTCAAGCCTACCTTTGTGGGCTGAAAGAGGTGGCAGAATCCCCTCACCTGTAAAATGCTGATGTCACCTGAGGCGATAGTGTGGCCTGGTGTTCGGGAGCTCTGTCTCTGGGGGACACTGCCTGAGTCTGCGTCCTGGACCTACCACTTTCTACCTGGGTGACCTTGGACAAGTTCTTAACCTCTCTGTATTTCACATTTTTATATGAAAAATTAGGATAACAATGGCTAAGTCAGCTTTTGGTAAGCTTAAGAAGTAGCTATTTTGTTATTATCTCCAGCTCTCTGCTTGAGCTGAGAGGGCCAGCTGGGGTCAATATATGGGAGTGATTGAGCAGAGGGTGTATCAGTCAGTTCTTGCTGCATAACAGACAGCTACAAAAATGGCATACGAGCATTCATTTTGATTTCATGGATCTGTAGGTCACAAGTGGTGGACCTGGTTTAGTCTGAGTCAAGGTGGCCCCAGCTGGAGGGTCATAGGCTGCCTGAGGCATGTTTGTTTCGTGATGGAGGTCAGAAGCTCCCAGAAGGACAGGCACATGAAGCTCTTCCCCATGGGCTGGCACCCCCACGCTTCTTCCCCATGCCATTGTCTAAAACACATCACAAGGTCGAGCTTAAGAGCCACAGGGTTAAAAAATGTATCCTCTTTCCAAGAGACAAGGCCCCAGGGTCCGGTCCCTTAGTCCCATCTCTTGCAGCTCCCATATCAAGTCTCCTGCCGGCCTGTTGGACCTTGGTCCCCAACCAGCCGTCCTTGCCTGTGTCTCAGGGACTTTGCAGCACACGCTCCTTTTACTTCCTTGCAGGCACACACATGCACACAACACACCCTGGCCAGCAAGCAGCTCAGCAGACTTTTTTTGAGTGGTCGTAAGTGTATTACCCAGGGATGGGGCTGACCCCTTGCAGGACTCCAGGTAGGTCCTGAGAATCCCATTAGAGTTGGCCATGCACTTGACACAGCAGGAGAAGTGGCTGTCCTTACAGCTCCTTCTGTTTATGGCGGGACCCTTCCAAGTGCTCTACATAATCTCCTGACCTGTCCTTGAATTGCCCCTTTGAAGTAGGTGCTAGTTTTAGCATCACCCTCCTCAGTTTACAGAGGAAATGAAGGCACAGAGAGGTTAAATGACTTGCCTAAGGGTGCCCAGCAAAGATCTGGCAGGGCCAGATTCAGACTCAGGTGGCTTGGCCGTAGGGTCCGCGTGCTTAACCACTAGTCTTTACTGTCTGAGTGTGGAGGGAGCAATAACCACGTGCCTGTGTGACTTGTGCTAGGACAAGGGAGGGCATGGGGGTGGGCCAGGATCTGTTTGTAAGTCCAGACCTGGACTCCCCCAGTCTCTGGTGTGCTCTGTGGTGTTTGGGCGACTGAGCAGCCTCCCAGGAAGAGCTTTGACACTTCATGCCCCTGAAAGCCCTCCAGCTCCCCTCTTGGCAGGGAAGAAGGGGCAGGCCCCTCCCTGCTCTCCAGGGCCCGGAGCAGGCCAGGAATGACCGAGTAGGCAGGGGCGGGGCGCGGCCTCATCTGTTTGGAATTAGATGCACATTGAGCACAGTTGGCCAGAAATTCCATTAAGCCTGAAAGCTGAGTGTGGAAACATTGTGGCAAGTGTCTCCCCCAGCAGAGCTATCTCTTCTCTGAAGATTCCGTCCCTGTCGCTTCCCTCCAGTGCTCATTTTTCCAGCACCTTCTCTGCCCTAGGCTGTGGGGATAGACACTGACAGACCCTTGCCCAGCGAGCGTGGTAGAGGACAGAGATAACCACGTGCTGGGGAGCAAGACCAGAGAGGAGCTGTACTACAGGGAGGACAGTGGTGACCAAACAACAATAATGGAATTTAGTGTGTACTTGGAGGGTGCCACATGCTCAACATTTTACCCTTTGGGTCAGTGTTAGGTTTGTCTCCAGTTTATGGATGAAACCCAGGCTCCCAGGGGCTAGCTGGCAAGATCCTACGGCCACCAGGTGACTCTGCTGGACTTGAAGCCAGGCTTTCCCATGCCAGCGCTCCGCTCCGGCCCCCTGGGCCAGCTGTGGCCCGAGGTCATCCTCCTACTCTAGGAGTCAGATCAGAAGGCCTGAGGTTCCACTTCCTGCTCTGCCCCATTCCAGATGTGTGGCCTCAGGCCAGTCAGGTGACCTCTCTGAGCCTCAGACCCTCAGCTGTGACTTGGAATATCAATACTTTCCCACAGGGGTAGAGCTCAAACCACACTGTGCCTGGGACAGTGCTTTGAAGTAAAGAAGGGTGAAAGTGCCTGCCTTCATGGCCAGCTTCCCTGGGGAGCCTCAGAATCCAGGGACAGTGTCCCCGAACCCCCATTCTGAGGAAGCTATTTGTATCTTTAAGTTTTAAAAATTTTGCTGAGTCTGCATTTTCACCCACCTCTCACCTTCTCTTTCTTGTCAATTTCCTATATTGTTTTCTATTTTTTTCTCTCTACTTTGGGCGAATCCTGGGATGGCTCTCCCATCATACATGGCCCTTGGGAGAGTGCTCAGGTCACTGACTTCTGGGAGTCTTCCCCCCAGGACTGGGCTGCTGTGGAAGATTTTAAAGGTGTCACCATTAAAAAAAAAATTTCTTGTTCAGTAGTTTTGTTTTCCAGCCAGAAAAGTAGTCTATGAGCACTGAAGAAAATCCTGAAAAGAGAAAAAAGTATAATATGCCAGAAAAAAAAAACAAAAAACCCACAGAAATATCCCTCTCAGAAAGTACCCATCTCAGTATTTTAGGTTGTTTTCTTTCATTATATTTTACTTCCTCTGTGGTTAAAACATACTGAAATTGCAATGCTAATTTTGAAGTTGTTTCCTGTTTTTTCCCCAATTTAACAGTATAGCTGATACTATCCCACGTTATTTAAAATTCTTCATGAAGATTATTAATGATGCAGAACTTCCTGTTCTATAACAGATATTTGAACATATCATGATTTGCTTAATGATTTTCTTAATATAAAGCATGTAGTAGCTCTCTAACATTTCACTATTAAAAATAACATGATAAACATCTTTGGGCACAAAACCGCACGTTGAGCCATTTCCTGGAATAGATTCCTAGAAGGCGAACTACGAGGTGGGAGCACAGAGCACTTTTTGAGGCCTTCAGTGCTCCAGGTGAACGTCCTTTTGTTCTAGACTGAAGGCTGCGGTGGAGTAGGCTGGCCGGGACCATGACTCGCAGGGGGCTCGTGTTTCTGCTGAACAGGGATCAAAACCCGTGTGCCCCTGCCTCAGCAAGGGTACCAGATGGGCCCATACTCAGCATCTTTCCTTGATGGCTTGCATAATGCTATAGGAGTCCTGAAGTTTCACCTGAAGCTGAGACAACAGGGAACTCTCTGAAGGCAGAAGTGTCAGGACACAGAAGCTTCCATGGTGCCAGAAGATGAGCTGTCTTCATCAAGATGGAATTCCCCATAGAATGTATACCTAGGTGCCTGTGCATGCCACACCCCGCTGCACACTCTATCCCCGGCTCCAGTCCCTACTCTGCATCCCTCTTCTGTGGCCTGAAGGACAGCTGACACATTCACTCCTTTGCTTATTCTCCATCTCCCTTAGAATTTAAGCTCTGTTCATCTGTTTTGTTCCTCGCTGTAGCCCTACCCCACCCAGAACATTACCTGGCAGTTGCTCATTAAATGTGTGTTGAATGAATGCATAATGAATGGGAGAAATTGTAAATACCCTCTGAGGTCCCAAAACGTGATCGTCATGATTGTTAGAAGTAACAGTACTTGCCTGCATTCATTTATTGACTTCTTAATGTGGGCCTGGCACACACCTCCCAGGTAACCCTGTTATCCTTAAGGTGACTCCATTGTTGTCTCATTTATTTCCTGACTCCTGCCATCTTGACATTATAACAGAACATTTCTCTATGCTATTTTAAGTTCTTTGTGAACCAGAATCTTTCTTCCTTTAACGTACATAAGAACATCCCAGAATTTGCTCGATAGTTTGCATAGTTCTGGTATTTACCCAGGAGTGGCATTGCCCAGGCTCAGAGTGCACCTGTATGTAACTTGCCTTAGCGCCACCAGGGGGTTCCTGGAATGGCTAAGGAGTTCGCATTAGCAGGGCAAGAGGCCCATGTCCACACACGCCCGCCAACACTTGGCATCTCGGTGCCTTCTCATTTTTGCCAGGCTAATCGGTGTCAAGCGATGTCTCATTCTGTTTTCATGTGCATTTCTCTGATTGCAAATAAGCCCTACACCTCTGTGCCTGCCCTGCCCTCAGCCTGGCCCTAAGCCTCCCCTCCCCCACCTCACGCTGGCTCCGTCTCTCTTCTACTTGCCCTTCAGAATTCAGCATCTGTAGACAGACAGTTGCCCCTTCAGCAGGCTCTGGTCCCAGGCCTCTTCTATCCACTCCTCCTCTGCCCTTCTAGGATAGTGGGCTGAATGAAGTTGTTTATAAACTCAACTCCAGAGTCTCACACTGCTGGAATCAGAGCCTACTCCAGCACTTTCGGGCTGTGCAGCCTCAACCAAGGGCCTTAACCTCTCTGAGCCTCAGGTTCTTACCTGCAAACCGGAGATTAAAAATAGCACCTCCTGGAAGAGTTTTCCTGGGAATTAGGTGAGATAATCTATGCCAAGTATTTGGCACATAGCATGGCCAAGCAAATTGTAGCTTTGGGGCTTTGGAGTCCTTGGAGTCCTTCTTTGTCATTATGTTTATGCGACTGGCCTCCAAGCCTGGGAGGCCTCCTGGGTGGGGCCACCTTTGCTGCATCCTTGTATTCCCAGCTGCCAGCAGCGCTGGGCAGACAGTAGGACCCCGACCAACTCGTGTGTGTCAACCTCACTGGAGGAGATTTAAGCCTCAAATGATGGGTTGCTCTAGGTGCCTTTTAAAATATCTTTTCCAACCCTGAAATTCTGTGATCAGGAAATTACCAAGGAAAAAGTTCTTGTGAGATCCTTTCTAAGGTTTCCAAACGGGGCCTTTATTACAGGCGGCAGGTAATTATAGGAGGCTGCAGCCACCGAGGAGAGCTCCGTGTGCCTGATGGCTGGTTGGTGCGTTTCAGAGGCTATCATCTTTCTGCTGACCCGGAGATCGGACTCCTGGCAGGGGCAGGGCCTCTCCCTTCAGCAGGCAGCGAGAGGCAGCCCTGCAGGACCGAGCTTCAAGCTAGCTGGTTCTCCACTGTCCACCCCAGGGGATGGCAGAACAGTGCCTAGTGCCATGTGAATAGTATCAGGAAAGTCATGACAGCAGGAGCAGAGGAGACCTGTAGAACACCCAGTCCAGGGGATCACAGTCTCACATGTCTTCAGGGGCCACATGGGTCACATGAATGGTTTAAAAATAAAAGGTATGAGTGAGACAATAGGGAATAGTGGGGCCTGTGGACAATTACAAAACTCATCAGGTGCTAACCAAAGGAGACGGCTGCTGCTCAACCCGTGGGATTGTCCCTATGGAGAACATCAGCCCAGGTTTCCTGCACCTTCCCTTCCTTTTTCAAAGGAAGCCAGAAGTCGAGATTTTTGTGTAAAAATTTCTTATTTTTAAAATTTTTTAAAAAATTCTTTTTTTTTTTTTGACAGAGTTTCACTCTGTTGCCCAGGCTAGAGTGCTGTGGCATCAGCCTAGCTCACAGCAACCTCAAACTCCTGGGCTCAAGCGATCCTTCTGCCTCAGCCTCCCAAGTAGCTGGGACTACAGGCATGCACCACCATGCCCGGCTAACTTTTTATATATATATTTTTAGTTGTCCAGCTAATTTCTTTCTATTTTCTTTAGTAGAGATGGGGTCTTGCTCTTGCTCAGGCTGGTCTCAAACTCCTGAGCTCAAACAATCCATCCACCTCAACCTCCCAGAGTGCTAGGATTACAGGCATGAGCCACCACACCCAGCCTTAAAAAATTCTTATTTTTAAAATTTTCAGCTAATTCAAAGTTTTGTCTTGCTGTATATTGCAGACAAAACACACCTGTGAGGAACAGCTTTCATACCTCTGATTTTAGCCCAATATTTGACAGGTTGGGAAACCGAAGCTCAGCATTTAGGGACTTGCCAGAAGTCCCCAGGGGCTAGTGACCATGGTGCACACAAGCCACACAGTCCTTTGCATGTCAGTTTGGGTGTGTTATCAACCACGGTCATGGGCTCCTACCCACCACCTGTTCTCAAGGCAGGAACTAAAGCCCAGAGAAGGAAAGGGACTTACTCAAAGTCACAAGGTTTATGACAACAAAGTCCAGATTAGGACTGAGGCTTCCTGGCCCTCATCCATGGGACTATCCTGCCACTGTGTGGCCAGAAATGACCCTGTAATGGTTTCAGTAAAAGCCTAACCCAGGAGGTTGGCACAGGGCAAATTCTGACTCGCCGCCAACCTGCAGGAAATGGCTGTTATGCCGGTGGGCAGGAAGCTGCTACGGTGCTAATCCTGCCCAGGGAGAGTGGTTTCTGTGCGTGTTGAACTAACACGTTCACCCCTGAAGGTGCGGAGATCAACTCCAACCTCTTTCTGCGGGGTCCCCCCAGCTGGATGCCCAGAGTCAGACTGAGGGCATGTTCTTGTGCTTGATCTGGAGCACTTTAAGAGCCTGCCCGTCAAATCTCAGACTGAGTAAGGGATATTGATTCTTTGTGATCAGCCACATGGCTTAGGAAATGAACCTGGACTTGGAGTTATGAGAGGCAGGAGCAGTTCCAGCTCATGAAGTTTTAGCTGTGACACTGGGCTGACCATTTTAGTAACTGTTACCCTGCTAATGTCACCGAGCTACTGTGAGAGTCTAACTGAGCAGATGGATCTAAACCGCCAAGAAAAGGACTAGAGAAATGTAAACTGGTTTTGGCCTTACATTCCTCCCCTTGAAGGATGGCATTTGAGCTGGGATAGGAATGATGGGAAGGAGCTGGAAAATTCAGCAAGTGCAAATGCTGTGAGGCAGGAGCAGGCTCGGAGAGTTCAAGGACAGATACGGAGCTAACATGACTGGAACAGAGAGCGAGGGGAAAGGCAGGACTGCAAAGCAGGGGGTGGTGCCCAAGTACTGCCAGGAGCAGGGTGTGGTCTTGGGAGGGCCACCTGCCTGGCGTCTCCCCCAGGACGGTGGTGGGGAGCTCACTCTCTGAGGCAGGCCGGGACCATGGGTGGGAGAGCAGAGAGGTCCAGAAAATGGAGAAGCCAAGGGCGGAGGGAGTTGGGTCACCCAACGACATCAAGACATTGAGGAGGGGAGAGATAGGTCATCTGGGCTGTGAATGAACGGAGTTTGGCTGGACAGGGAGAGGGAGAAGGACTGTGCAGAGGGGGCCTGGGACCAGCCACGGGGCCGGTGTAGAAATGAGCAGTGTGGCCTCCCTCCCTCCGCATGCTGTGGGTGCACCGTGGGATTGAATCGAAGGCCTGGAACCCTGCACTAGAAAGGCCAGGGACCCAGGAAATCTCGAGGGTCGTAGCAGGCAGACCCCTGCAGTGTCTGGACCCCCAGCCCCTCCATCTAGTGCCCCAGGAATACGGGACACCCCACTCCTTGCAGCCTTGCTCGTTTGCTCAGATGTCAAGAGGCCCCAGAAGAGGATCTTACTGCCTGAGGATCCAGTTTGAGAGCCATTCAGTCTCTGTTATGCCTGCTTGACTGAGCCATTGTGTTAATAACACGAAAGCAGTCCTAGGCGAAACGTACACAAACGTGTGGGGCTGTGTTCCAATGAAGCGTCACTGACGAGCAGGCTGCCAGCCTGCCAGCCGTGGTTTGCCAACCCCTGCCTTTGAGAAGTTTATGTTTCTTATGTATTCAGTCTTTCCTTTTATGTAAATATGGATTTTTACGCTGAGCAGAGACCTCCCCCCTCAACTCTAAAATTAAATAAAAGGAAAAAAAATACTAGAAAAGAAAAGACAGTATTTGAAAGTGGTAAAGTAAAATGCCCCAGGAGTGATGAGTTCTGACAGGTGGCTCAGGCGAGGCCTCGAGGGCGTGCTGGCATTGGCCTGCATCTTGGTAGGTCCCAAGTCCCCAGCGGAAGAGGCGTGAGGGGACACTGCTACAGGCAGGAGTGAAGTCACGAGGCAAGGGCCTGGGGGGACCCCCAAGCAGGGGTGGGCCAGAGTCAGGGACTTCCTCTCACCCTGTGCCTCTCCTGACCTTTATTCTTACCACTGACCTTAAAGAGCGTGTTCTCAGGGGACACCGGGCCCATCGTGTCTTGAGAGATGTATCAAGTCAACCACCAGGTCCTTGGCAGCCCCAGTGGGGCCCCAAGTGAGGACCCCCTCAGCTCCTTCCTTCAGTCTCCTTCCTTCCCTCTCGATCCCCAAAATCTGGATCCTTCCATGGACTGGGTTGTCAGGTCTGATCTTCAGGAATCACGTGTGAATTTTACAGTCAGCCAAAGAAGCTCCTCTATCCTTTTCTCTGATCCTGTTTGGAAGGTATTCTTACACCCAGTGCTGTATTTAAGATATAACTTTCCCACCCTATACAGGTTAATTATGAACTCAAAACCCAAACTGGTTTTGCAGAGGGCTGGTGGGGAGGTATATTTGCTTCTCTCAATGTGAGGAGGTCAGATCGATGTTCTCCCCCTTCTCTGCCGACCCTTGGCTTGGTTAGTCTCGTGACGTACCGGGGAAACTACTCTGGGGCTTGAGCAGAGTGTGGACTCACAGACTCCCAGCTCACGTGTGACCTGGGAGGGGCCCTGGGATGATCATATGTGACGCAGAAGGTCTGTAGTAACGGTGAAGTGAGACACAACAGTGTGTCACAACTGGCATCACCTTTGGAGCCTGCTGACCTGGATTTGAGGACTGTGTTGTCCACTAGCTGTGTGATCTGGAACAAGTGACTTCACCTTTCTATGCTTGCCTAAATGTGGGGTGATAATAAGGCATCTAATAATAGGTTGTTTGGAAGATGGAATGATTTAATCCATGTAATAGTGCATATCTAAGCAGTTAGGAAATGGTAAAGTGCCGGGCACATAGCAGGTGTTCAACAAATAGAACCACACTTCTGTTATTAGATGTGCTGGAACAATTCCATTATACTAATCTTTGATACTTTTGCAAAGACCGCACATTTAATGCCTGTCTCCCTCCCTATAAACACTGTTAATTAAAGCCCCCATCTCAGATAACCTTGCCTTTCTGTCCTTAGCAAGCTTTGTCTTGATAAAACTTTCAAAATGTGTTTGTCGATCTTTTAAAACCCCCGAGACGAGTATTTACTGCCAAAATATGCCGGTGTATCAGAAGGATTTAATTCAGGCGCTGGATAATAACGCTGGAGATTTGAAGAAGGAAAATGACGAGGTTTTCGTTTCTTTGCCCTCTATCTGCTGTGGCTACGAGCACTTCTGTTTATCACTTGAAATCCTATTTGAAAAGGTCACTGGTTGTTTGCGTGAGTCATGAATGTGAGGACTTAGGAAACAAGAACCAGAGACTGGCTGCCTCAGACGCCTGCTCATTCTCTGTCCTTCCCCGGTGACGGAGTGTGCCCAGCGTCCCTGCTGCTCTCAGCTTGTGGTGGCCGCCCCAGGGCCCAGGAGGACCACTGGGTCCAGTCCCATCATGCTCTTGGAAATGAAACTGTGCTCCGACTGCATGGAGTTTTTAAGTCACCTTCGATCCACTGTCATAGTTACGGGCGTCCCCACTTTACAGAGGAGCAGACTGAGGTTCCAAATGCCATAGCACTGGTTTAGCGTTGCCCGGCAAGTACGCAGCAGGCTTGCTTCTTCGGGTAGGCGTGAGCCGTCTCTGAAAGCAAGCACTCTGCCTCAGTTTCTCTCTAACTGTGTCCAGCAGGTGTCCCGAGCCTCCCGCAGCCCGTGCTTCATTTGATGTGAGCTGAAGGGGCATTGAAATATTTATTGGCCTCGTGTCTGACAGGTGCCTGCACATTAAGCACAGGGAAATAAGCGCTTTGGGAAGGGGACCTGGTGTTTGAAAGGCCACTGACTGGTTTATTCACGGGGCCTCATCTTTGCCATTGAAATCTCCGCCGTGGAGGACCTGACCGGGGCTGTCCACTGGGGACAGGTGTGTGGTGCTGCTCCCAAGGACAGAGTGACGCTAGGTGGAGTGACCAGAGAGGGCAATGGTGAAGAGCTTTTCTCCTCCGCTGATTTGTTGGGTGGTGAGTCGCTGCCCTCTGGAGTGACATGATCAGCCCTGCTCCTGTCGCTGACCTTGTCCTGTAAAATTATCCCTCTCACCCAGCACACCAGCCCCACGGCGGCTGAATACGGCCACGGCCAGCTCCCTTCCGCCCCAGGGTCTCCTACGGACCCCTCCTCTGCCCGAACGCTGCTGTCCTCGCCCCGTCTTTGCAGGCGACTTGGTCAGGAGCTCAGGCTAACGTCCTCCCCGTGTTGCCCACCCTGTCACCTGCTGTGTTGTCTCGTGTGATCCTCAGAGGAGCCGCGGGAGGTCAGTCCTGTGGTTCTCATCTTACAGCTGAGGACACGGAACTCTGAGAGGCTCAGTACCCTACTCACAGTCTCCTGGCCAGTGAGCGGCAGAACAAGGATTGAACCAAACTTGGTCCAGCCCCAGACTCTGTGCCTCAACCGCGCAGCCAGTGCTGTCCAGTAGAACTTCCCCCAGCAGCTGGAATGTTCTGTGCTCACACTGTCCAGTAGGCTTTAACTGCACGAGGCTGTTAAGCACTTGAAATGTGGCTGGTGCAACTGAGGAACTGTACTTTAAATCTTACTCAATTTTAATTAAATTAGTTAATTTGATTACTGGCACTGATTAGTTAATTAATGAGTGCGACTGAGGAACTGTATTTTAAATTTAACGTTTAATTTTATTTAGAAATAGCCACATGAGGCTAGTAGCTGTAAATAACTGTCACCAGCGTGAGGTGTCACCCTACTTACAAGCTAACAAATTAGCCTGTTGGCAGATGCTGGCAGAAGACAGGAGCTTTCTGGATCAGAGACAAAGGACTTAATTACTCACAGCACAGCAGGCAGCCTGAGTTTCATGTTTGCATCACTTCTGTTTGCCCCCAAGTCCCACGGGGTTTTCTGCAAAAGTGTTTACTGTTATCTGCTCTGTTATGTTTGCTTTGTAAGCATTCAGAAGAGAGAGACTTTATCTTGTCCACTGTTCTGTTGCCAGCATCCCAAAAGGGCCTGGGACATTCTGGGGAACCAGTGAGTCTCTGCTAAATGACCGATGGCTTCTGGGTTCTCATTATAAAGAGAAGAGTCTGAACCAGGTAGTTGTTGAGGATCCTCCTTGCTCTTGAAAAAGTTCTCTGAACTTGAAAGAGTGCCCCACTTCTGAAGTTGTCCCCTCCTGATGATTGCTGCTCAGACCAGCCTCACACAGAGGATCTCAGTTCCCTCCCAGCAGAGCCTGAGGCAGGGGTTCAGTGTATGTGGCTGACTGAGGAAGTGTTCCGAGAGAAGCGGTGGGGTAAGCAGAACTGGGCAGGGGGAGTTGCTGAGCTAGGTTGTACTTCCAGCTGCAGTTGACCTTCAACCTGATTCCATGGGGAACCCCAGAACACACACTGCACCATGGGGCTGCCCTGCTAGCTGTCCCACGTTGAGGCAAAGGGGCCCAGCCTCATGTAGCCTCGTGTTCTTCAGTCATTGTCTGTGGGCTGCCCAGGTTGGTGGGGGTGAGAGGGTGATCACCTCCCAGGTACGGCAACTCCTCTTTGGCCACAGGAAATTCTCTGGAGCAAGAGACAACTGTGAGCTGCCTGCAGCCAGTAGTCATGGCAGCTAAGGGGTGTGGCCCCGCCCAGAAAAGGCCTCTGGGCAGAGTGCCAACATCATCTACTTTGCAGGGAACCGGCACCTTCCAGGTAGCCTGACCCCAGCTAAGGAAATGAAAACCTGAAACCTGCCTTCCCAGGTGAAGTGACTCCAAGGGTCACTGGGAGTAATTTGCTACCTAAGGAAAGACCATCGGCTCTTGGTTACCATCCTTGTCCCCTCTGTGCCGCTCAGGTTTCCTACGTGTCCTCTAGTTCAGCCCAGAGAAAAAAGGTCTCCTTTTCTGAGTGTCCCTACTGTGTGCCAGGAATATTCAGGGAGCTTGGCATGTATTATCTCATCTAACTCTCCCAACAACCCCAAGAGGTGAAACTTGCAGTGCCTGTCTCTGCAAGGTGGGATCCTTGGCTGCCAGAGGTGAAATGTGTGGAAATGGCAGTGCCAGGGCTCACAGCCAGGTCTTCTGGACCAAATTCTGGGCTCTGTCCCTACCGTCCCCACGAGCTTGGGTCAGGGAGAAGACGCATCACCAGACTCTGCTTCTTTCCTTTCTTTCTCCAGGCAGCCGCATAAAGCACTGTGGAACTTCTGGGAGCAGACGGGCAAATCAAACCATGAACCTTTTCCTGTGGTTTCCCTTACTGATAAGTGGTGGAGTTGGCAAAAATGGATCTTTTCCCAAAAGCACGGAAGCACACTCATTTCTCTTCCCTACTGTCACCCAGAGTCTGATTCACACACCAAATTACCTGCACTCCACAGAGTTCAGAACCCTTCTCTTATATTGACTCATTGGATTTTTGTCTTTTCTTCCTGCTGCCGACAATCTTCTGAGGCTTCCAGTTGCCCTGGGGTCGAGGCCAAACCTTTAAGTCTGGCTTTCGAGGCCCCTCTGTAGTTTGCTAACTTTCTTCCAACCAGTTCCATCCCTCAAAGTTGCCCAACACCACCTCCCCCTGTAATGCAAAGAGGAACTGGCATTTGTTTATTTGCTCATTGCCTAAAAATTAGCTCCTGTTTAGGGAATCCTCACCACCAGCCTGGGTGGGGCTGAGCACTTTGTGTGTGTTGTTTTTTATGAGATCAGTCCTGTGGTTCTCGTCTTACAGGTGAGAACATGGAACTCCAAGAGGTTCAATGACCAACTCACAGTCTCACAGCCAGTGAGTAGTAGAACAAGGATGGAGCCAAAGTCTGTCTGACCCCAGATTTTGTGCCTCAACCACTCGGCCAGTGCTCTCCAATAGAACTGCCCCAGTGACCGGAATGGTCCGTGTCCTTACCGTTCAGTTCAGCAGCCACTAACCACATGAGGCCCTTCGGCACTTGAAATTTGGCTGGTGCAACCAAGGAACTGTCTTTTAAATTTTATTCAGCTGTAATGAAATTCGTTAATTTAATTAGTGGCACTGATAATTAATAAGTCGCAACTAAGGAACTGTATTTTAAATGTAAAGTTTAATTTTAATTACAGAGAGCCACATGAGGCTAGTAGGTATAAAGAACTATAATAAGCCTGAGATATCACCCTACTTGCAAGCTAATGAATTAGCCTGTTGGCAGATGGTGGAAGAAGACAGAAGCTTCCTGGATCAGAGACAAAGGACTTTATTACAGCACAGAGGGCAGCCTGAGTTTCCTGTTTGCACTATTTCCACCTGCCCCCAAGTCCTGTGGTTTTGCTTCATAGATGAGGAACCATGATCTTTTATAATGGGCTGCAAGTAAACCCTCAACCTTTCTCCTGGAGGGAGACGTTATCTTTATTATACTGACAGTAAGCAAACTTGAGCCCTGCTCTAGAGGGAGACACTATTTCTGTGTTCCATGCTCTGTGCATCCTTGAAAAGATAACCCAGAACAAACACCGTTAGTGCTTCTGCTGGTAGACACACAGAAGTGCAAGAGACCCATGAAAAACTGCCTCTTAACAGTGGATGTTGCGTTGGGTATTGCGGCTCCCAATCGTGTGCAGTGCCTATTCTGGGATGTTTCACATGTGTTATATCACGGGCTGCCCCCCAGCTCACTCCCACCCAGCTTCCTGAACTTTCATATCATGATTCTTCTCCTGATTATCAACTCTTCCTCCTTCCCATTGCTTCTCCCGGAAAACAAAAAGCCGGAGTGTTTGTCTTCCTCCCTCCCTTTCAAAACTTTACCCCCTAAGACTCTGGAATTCTTTTCCTCTCCTGCCTTGCCACATTTTCCCATCTTTGCAGAGCGGCTGCCAGTTTCACCCCCTCCCCGAAGCCCTCCGTGCCCGGCCCAGCCTGTGCTGGCCTCGCCTGTCTCTTCTCTGCCACGGAGCATCCTGGCTCCTACTCTCCAAGGGCAGCCCCTGTACCTTCCCGTGGCCACTCTCTCCCAACGTTGCCCACCTCGGGGCTTGGGGGGAAAACAGACCAACAAATAAGGACTCAAAAAAACAGAACTGGAAACCAACAACTGTGATTTCATGCCTTAAATTGACTTCCCAGTTCACTACCCACTTTCCCTTCCAGGCCCCAGGGAGTGTGTGAATGGGCTTGACTCTTTCCCAGAAAGGGGAGATATTTTGAAGTGACTCAAAGAAAAGCTTGTTGAATTGTGTTGCGTTTTGGTAAATCCACCCACGAGGGTAGAGAAACTTGACATTTTCCTTCCAAGCCAGCCTAAGAAATGAGTCTCATTTCCTCCTAAACGAGCAGCAGGCAATGGAAGGATGCCCAGGCTGGTCCTGGGAGACCAGGTTCTAGTTCAAGTTCTGAGGCTGGCTGGCTGTATGACGTTGGAGACGGCCCTCTCCTTGTCAGGCCTCAGTTTCTCATTTGTGAAGTGGGGCTGGAGGTGGGGGAGGGGAGGCAAACCCTCCATGCTTCAGTGATTCTCTAGGTCTGGGGGGCCTGGGAGGGAGCAGCCTTTGCTTCACGAGAACCCAGTGCCTCTCTGCCCCTCCCAGCCTACTTCCTGCTGCCCCCTGAGCGGGACCGGCGCTCCACCACTCCCTGTACAGTGGAGACCTCCCACAGTCTGGCCGAGGGAGGACCGCTATGAGCAGCACTTGATGCAAATCCAGCCCCTTCCGTCTTCAGCCCTGACACAGCACATCATCATCCTAAGAATTACTGGCACCGTGCAGAGAACTCTGTGTCATCTCACTGAATCCTTGCAACAGCCCCAGGACACGGGGACTCATATCATCCCTGTTTTGCAGATGAGGAAACTGAGGTTCAGAGATGGAGTGGCTTATGTGGCCACTGAGCTGCTACATGGCAGAGCCTGGGTGAAAGTCCAGTCTCCTGACCACCTATTCAGTTCTTACAAATCAAATGTTTGTTGGTAGGAGGTAGAATAATTGCAGGAGGAACCCGGTGTTAGCTATGCTGCATAACAAACCATCTCTGAGCTCAGTGACTTACAACAGATGCTTATTTCTTGTTCACATTACACGTGAGAAGGCTGTGTGGCTCTCTGCTGCAGGTCAGCCGTGGTGCTCAGTGTTTCATGAGTTTTCTCAGTCTCAAGTCCAAGCTGAAGGTTGTCCATCACCAGGATGTGCCATCCTCAAATCAGAAATGAAAGAACCACAGTCAAATTTCAGCCTTCTGCTCAGAGATGGCACATGTTGTAACTGCTCACCCCCGTTAGCCAAAGCAAGTGACATGGCCAAGCCCAGCACCGTGGAGCAGAGAGCCATAGTCCTCCCACAGTGAGAGGTGATGGGCTGGAGGCAGGTGATAAACTGTTGCATACGCCGTTGGCCACGCTGGGCTCTGCAGCCAGATGTCTGGGTCTGACTCCCGGCTCTCACCTGGTAGGCATGTGGCCTTCAGCAAGGTCCTGTGCCTCAGCTTCCTCATCTGTAAAACAGGGGTGATACTTATAGCTCTGCATTAGTTTGCTAAGGCTGCCATAACAAAATATCACAAACTGGGTGACGTAAACAATAGAAATTTCTCTTCTCACAGTACTAGAGGCTGAGGTCCTAGATCAAGGTCTTGATAGGGTTGGTGTCTGGTGAGCGCTGTCTTCCTGGCTTGCAGACAGCTGCCTTCTCCCTGTGTGCTCAAGTGGTCTTTCTTCTGCGCATGGAGAGAGAGCTCTGGGGTCTCTTCCTCTTTTTAGGGACAGGAGTTTTATCACATTAGGACCCAACCCTTGGGACTTCATTTAATCCTAATACCTTTCCAAAGGCCCTGTCTTCAAATACAGTCACATTAGAGAGTTAAGGCTTTAACGTGTGAATTTGGGGGACAGTTCAGTCCATAGCAAGGGCCAGTCTTGTAGGGCTGTTGTGATGGCTCGACTGGGTTAGGCACTTAGGACAGTGTGTGGCTCACAGCAAGCACTGAATAAAACTAGGGTGCTGCTAGTGCCCTGGTGGTAGCATGTGCCACATTATAAAGATTGGGCATTGCCCTGCAATGACAATGCCTCATCTGGTTTCTCTTGATGTCCTTTGGCACCTCTCCCAATTCTTGGCACAAACTAGGTGCTCAGAAAATAGATATTCGACTCCTACAGTGAAGCACGAGGCAGTTGACAGAGGCGACCGGGTGTGAGGAGCCCTGGGCCACACCCCCCACTGCCTTGTGACCTGCTTTGTGGCCTTGGCCAAGTCTCTGTCTCATGCCAGCCAGGATCATCCCGGTAAGTCAAAGCTTGTTTTGCCAGCAAAATCAGCAGATTTGCATTTTCTTGAGGCCTTTTGTGCCTGTTTCTAAGGAATTGGGCAATGCTCACAGCCAAAGTTGACTCAGAGAGATCATTTTTTACAAAACTATGCTTGTAAACTCCAAAGTGGGGGCACTTCCCCACCCCTTCCCATAGGTGCTGACCCTGGCAGAGCTCTGTGATGACCCTGCAGGACCCGGCTGGGGACGGGTGGGCATTAGGAGAACTTAACGCTTGCTGCCTCGTGTCTGCGGAAGTTTCTGGGTCAGGCTTATAAGCCCGAGTGTTCTCTTGCTCCTGAGTCTCCACCCACAGACAAGGAACCAGCAGGCTCTGGGCGCCCTTGGGGGACGACATGGCCACTGAGAAACCCCGAGTTGCTTCCTCCTTCCTCACACATGTTACCCTTCCCGCATCTGGCCTTGCTTGGGAAGGGCTGTGTCTGAGGCCTCTGTTAGCTGGGGAGGGAGAGACCAAGGGACATGGGGACCGCCGGCCTGTCCACACCCCGCCTGGTGTGGCCCAGCCCTGCCGTGGCGGGGGGTGGAGAACAGTTCTGGGCCTCCTCCCAGCTCACTGCTAGTTAGTTCTGTGATGACTAATTCAGTGCAGTTTTGACCCTCCCAGCCTCAACTTCCTAATCTTGGAAATAGGAAGTAACACCTTCCATGGGAATGTGCAGCTTCTGGCCCGGAGTAGATGATGATGATGGTGATGACGACAACGACAGCAATTGCTGAGCCCTTAGAGAGCATTGCCCACATGCCAGGCATGCTTTACACTCTGCACGCATGCCGACCCTCTGAGTCTGCTCAGCGGCCTTAGGAGGTGGGCACCATTCTTCTTTACAGATGAGGAAACTGAGGCATAGCAGGGTTAAGTGACTTGTGGCAGGATGTGCAGCCAGTGAGCTGGGGATGACCCCGGCCTTCACCCCGAGGCCCACGAGACTGTGTCCCTCCCACCACCACCCCCAAGTGTCCCTGCATGTGGGGGAGAAGGGGCACAGACCGCACATGTGGCGTGTTCTGGAAAGTAACTGCTTTTCATTAAACTAGTCTGTTGTTTTTAAAAATTCCTCTTTAATGTCCTTTCCCTGGTGAGTCAGGCAGGCCAGCCCCAGCAGTGGCAGCCCCGCCCCCAGCACCTCCTCCCTCCACGGGCCTCAGGTAATATTAATGTCCCAGGGCCGCAGGGCGTCCTTTATTGATGGCACAGGTGCACTGGGGGAGAGGGAGACAGAGAAGCCCTGCCGCCTGCTCTTGACCGTTCAGAAAGTTCTTTTCATCCCCTTGCCTGAGGAGCTGCGTTCTACACCCTCATAGGTGACAGGAGCAGCAGCAGCTGTGACCAAGCCCGAGGGCACGGCGTCATTATCATTTGTTGTTGTTGTCATTTACTGAGGGCTGTCCTCTCATTCAGCATTTAGAAAAAAAGCTAAGGCAGCAGCCCTGACACCTCCCTGATTCTCAGTTCAAGTTCTGCTTCTCTTCACAAAATGCCCAGCTGTCTGTTTCCTGCCAGTTAGAAGAATATTCCAGAGTCAGAACCACCTCCCGCCCGTGCCCACTGTGATCTGTGACCTGCCCCCAGCCCTGTTGCAAGCGCCACCAGCACACACGCCTCCGTGGGAAGGGGATGGCCTTTGACTTGCAGCCTGGGTTCCAGCCCCCGTCCTGTCCTCACTGCCCCTGGGACCCTGCCCCGCTCCCAGCCTCTGGGCTCCCGTGTCCTCCTCTGTGTGGTGGCGAGGCTGGAGCGACCCGCAGGGACAGGCGTGAGGTTAAATAATGCATGTGGAAGGCCTTACGCCGGTGCCGGGCACACAGCCAGTCCAGGGAAGGAGCACGCCCTCCTCTCATTTTCTGTCTCTCCCAGCCCTCCTCGTCCTTCAGGGTTTGGGCCAAGAGCCCCGTGTCCTGGCCACCTTTGCTTTGTCCCTCCCCAACCCCCGCATTTTACACACTGGTTGAAACTCCAGATTTAGCGTTTTTTTACAACAGGAAGCAGCCATGGAGATCATGCAGTCGGAGCTTTCGTTTTAGTTTGGGGCCCAAAGCCTCAACACTCAGGTCCCCTGGCTCCGGTCCAGGGCTCTTGAGGTGACCGTGCCCTCCTCTCCCCACACCGGGGCTTGGCAGGTGCTTCGCACAGCACTTCGTGTTTACGCTGTGTGTGAGCCCAGTGTGCTGCAGAAACTCCCGTCAGAGCTCCACACCCTCTCCAGGGGGTAAGTCTGAGTACTTTTTCCTACTTTCCAGATGAAGAAACTGATGCTCAGAGTGGTTGAGGAACTCTGCTGAGGCCACACAGCTGGTGAGTGGCAGAGGTGGGGGTAGAACCTGTGCTCTGAGTAGCCTTGCTTCCTTTGCCGTAGGCCATGTCACCATGGTTGTCCTCCTAGGCGAAAGCTCAGGCTCTCACGGGACACCTGCGACTCTATTTTCTGTTTCGGTCACACAGATTCCTGGGTTGATAAGGAAAGAGCTCCTGGCTCCGAGAACACCCAAGAAGGGTGGTATTTGAGAAAAACAGCCGCATTCCCCACACGTGCCCCGCTCAGCACAAACCCGGAGCCTCAGCCCACGTGGGTTCAGGAGCGAGCCCGCCGTGGCTGACGGAGGCCCGAGCCACCCTCCGGGGAAGGTCACTCGGGGGCTCCAGGCTCTTTAGGAACCAGACCCCGTGGACCCGTCCTGTCCTCACTACCCCGAGACCGGGCCAGGTGCCTCCGTGTGTGCCGTGTGCCTCACATCCTGCCGCAGCCACAGGGGAGGATTCAGCCTCGCTTACCGCAGCTCTGGGCACTCGTATAGTTACACAGTGTGGTTTTGTAGTATTTTTGGTTTTGTTGTTTTTGCAAAAGCCAAAGGAAGTCTGTAGGCCGAGTTCTGCCTTCCGCTCCCTGAGGACGGCTGATCTGCTCTGTCAGAAACAAGCAAGCTCAGCTAGGAGAGGAAAACCTCCAAACACAAGCTGCAGAGATCAGAGGGCACCTGCCCTAGCCAGAAACCGGCCCTGGCTGTTGTGGGTAAGGCAGATTTGAGTTTGCCACTGTGATCATCCCATTTTCTGTATGAGGACTCTGAGGCCCAGAAAGGACCACACTTCCCACCTCTCATGTGACACAAACCAGAGTGAACCTTTGCTCCTGAGCACTGAGTGCCTGGCTGTGTCACAACTCACTCAGCCTGCAGTGTTCTCAGCAGGGAGGACGTCGCAGTCAGGGGACAGGAACTCTTGTCTCCTGGTGGGGGAGACAGAGAAGCAAGTGATCCAGTGTACAACAGAGTGTTAGTTCGTGATTAAGACTGTGTAGGGCAATGCTGCAGAGCAGGTGGACAGAGACAGCGATGCTATTTTAGGGTGATCAGGGAAGGCCTCTCCAAGGAGGGGATTTGGGCACAACCATGCATGCAGTGAGAGAGCAATCCATGCAGAATCTAGGGTAAGAATATTTTTGACAGAGGGAATAGCATGTGCAAAGGCCCTGAGGCAGGGTGTACCATCGCACTCTTTGAGTTTGGTTCTCTCTGCATTTGTCCCCTCACCCTTCTTCCCACACAGCTGCTACTTATTTCTGGTGTCCCTTTGTCTGTCAGCTCCAAGTGTCTGTAGTAGTGTGGCAGGGGGGTTGTGCAGCCTGGTAGAATAGAATAGGGCAGAAGAAAGGAAACTACTTATCTTAATCCTCTTTGCACAATTTCACTTTTTGGTGACATTTGAAATAGTTTCATATTCTTGCTTTACATATATTCTCAAAACATATTTTTTAACTAGGACTGTGAGTTTTCAGCAATCCACTGTAATCCACTATTTCAGGCCCATCTTCCCAGGCAGAGCAGGGGCCTGGATTAAAAAACAAGAAATAGTCTTGGAGACTACACTGATGACCTTGTGCTGACCTCAGGGAGGGAGGTCCAGCAGGCAGTCTGGGGTCTGGCGGGGACTACCGAGGCAGACAGACCTCTGTCCTGGCATGGCCACTGGGCTGAGGCTCCTGTCTGTGGACGTGGTTTCCCCCTCCACTGAGTGGTGGCATTGGCTCCCACCTTGCTCCTGCCGGAGCAGCTCATGGGCCTGGGCGTGTGGAAGGGACGTGCTTGGGAGTTAGGGAGCCCGGATTCTAGTCTTAGTGCCACCCCAGACTAGTGTACAACCGTGGCCAAGTCACATCCTTCCCTGAGCCTCAGAAAATATGTGGTCGTCCGTGTGTTCCCCTGTGGTTCTGAAATGCTACACCCTTTGCCTCCCAGGCAGGTAGCAGCCAGCCACGGGGACAGAGCCTTCTGCCAGCTCCCCTTTGATTTTGTAGACCTCTGGATCTTAGCAAAGAGATGCCCTATGAAGGGGGACACTCCCTTGGCCCTCCTGCCCCAGACATCTGGACCACAGCTTCAGACAGACCATCCTCACCTGTCTCTGACCTGGGACCTGTGGCCCCAGAACCAGAAACTCATTTCTGGAACAGCAGAATGTGTCTCTTTCCTTAGAGCCCAGAAGGACTTAGTGAGTCTTCCATTAACTGAACCTCATTCAGCTGGAAAAATATTAATCAGAAAGCAATTCTGCCTGCTTACTGGCCTGTGAGCTCCTGAAAGTTTCTTGTAAGAAATGCTCAGAAAGCTGCTGCGCTGTGGGACTAGGGGCCCAGCCCTGCCTGTGTCCTCACCAAGGACCGGCAAGCCCATGGCCGGTCAGCGTCACTGGGTTCTCCAGCTGTCCCCGTGTCCACTAAACAAGCCCTGGAGAGAGGCTGGGTCAGGGGCACAGAACTAAGATGCTTAGTGTGCCTCGGTGCCAGCTCAGCCCCAACCTGACCACTTTGACTATTTGGTAAAACTCCGGAGATTTCTCGACTGTATTACTGTATTCAGCAAGCAGCATGAGCTTCATGTTTGTGCCAGGCTCTCCTTTGCCCCCTAAGACTCCCAGGGGCCAGGCTGAGGGCCCAGAGAGATGCCTGCATGTGCAGTGGGTTGCAATATAGGACAGGAACACCAGGCTGGGGGGATCCACCATTTGGTAGCAAACAGCCAGCAAGCCAGCTTTTAGTCCCAGAGGGAGAAATTGCCTCATGTCTCATGATTAGTTGCTGCAACCACAACCCAGGTACAGAGCAGTCAGAACCTTGCATTCTTAGTCTACCCAGCAAGACGTGTAGGAATGCAAGAGACCCGTGGAGGAGTGTCTCCGAATTATAGGTTAGCGTTGAAAAAATGCAGATTGGAATGCTAGGTCTAATACTGAGTGTGAGATTGGGTAGATCGCAATCACTGGACTTCTCTTAGCCTGAGTTTCCTTGTCTATAAAATGGGGTGGTGCCTCCCTTTCAGGGGATCATCAAAGATAGTGTGATCACTAAAACACAATGGGGAAGAAAGGAAGGCCCCTGAGCACAAGGAACTGTGGTGTTGGTCATTCCTGGGGAGAAGGAAAGAGAAGAAGCGAAAAAGGATCAGGACACCAGAGGGGAAAAAAGAAATAGCTGGGGTGGCCTCTGTCTAGATCCTGCGCCTCTCTCCACCCCCGCGCTGTGTTCTGGAGAGAGCTGAAGTTTCCTACGCAGTGTCCCTCACATGCGAACTCATGCAGTCCCCGCCTCTACCCCAGCATGCTCGGGACAAGGGTTTGCACTGCCCCGTCTCATACATGAGGACGGCTTCTGGAGGTCACCCCGCTGGCAGAGTAGCAGAGTGGGAACTCAGATCGAGGTTTCTTGCCCAGTGTCCTGTGTGTTCTGCCACACCCAGGGAGCTCCCTAGACCTCCTGCCCCCTCAAGCCTTGGTTTCTCTCTCAGACCCAAGGAGTGCAGCCAACCTTGGCCAGGCCCACCTCTCATCATTGCATTTTAGGAGAAGATGAAGCAACACCTGTGTGTTTCAAAGGCAGCTGGGCAGAACAAGATACTTTTAAAATACGGAGTTCCTCACGTGGGAGGTCCTTTGATGGGAAGCCAGGGACAAGGTGTACAGTCCTCCTGCCCCCAGGAGGTCCCGCCCTCAGGAGGGCTCGTGGCATGGGTTGGGGGGTACACTCCCCATGTTGAATGCCCACTGGCTGGGACGGAGGGGCCCCCCTGCAGCCCCTCTGGCCACGAGGGCATTTAACATCGCCAGCAGCCCAGCAGAGCTGTTTCGCAGACTCACTTTCTCACTGAAAGGAGGGCAAGTGGCATTTACGATCAACACCCGCCTGGGTGCACCCTCAGCTGGGAGACGGGCTCTGGCCAGGGCCCCAGGCTGCTGAGACCAGCCCAGGCTGAGAGGCAGATACTTAGCTCGAAGAGGAGCGTGGCCTCTGGAGCCAGACTGCTCAGTCCACCTTTGAGCTTCATTCTTGCAAAATGTACAGCCCTGGGCCAAGTGGTTTAACCCGTTTATCTGACCTCCTACCTGCTAGATGGGCATGATAATAGATTCTGTGAGTTAACAGGCATAAAGCTCTTGGCCCAGCTCTTAGAACTGTACTGGGTGCAAAGTCAGTGCACGGAAATGTCTGCTTTTACCAGAGAGGGGATCAGGTAGGTTAGTGGTGAAGGTGCTTCATTTCCTCATTCTACCTTCTCAGAACTCCTAGGGCATGTGTTGCTGTGTTCTCCGGTTTTGCATACAAGGACAAGATGTGGCGGGGTGTGGTCAGGTGGCTGGTCCAAGTCACACAGCTACTGAGGCTTTGGAGCAGTCAAGCCCCGTCCTTTTCCCACTCTCCCCGTGGCAGTGGGGTCCAGGCCTGGGCTCTCGTCCTCCATCCACAGCTTAACAGATGCCTGACTCTGAGGATGGCCTTGAACCTGCCTGAGCCCCTTTGGTCAAATAACAGCTACACGATGAGACGTCTTTGTAACTGTTAATTCCACAGGTGGGACGCGCCTATGAGGGGCTGGGAAGTTGCAGCCGTGTGGCGTGTTCCCCAGCCCCCAGCGTCATCGCCACGTGGCTTAAAAAGCAAAGGCCCACAGGATACGATGCTCACTGCATGCAGCTAGTGCAGCACAGGCTTCGCGTCTGCCTCTCAACAGTCAGAGTTCATCACTCCCTGTGTGACCTTGAGCAAGGGACCTCGGCCTCTCTGTTTCCATCTTTTCTCTGCAAAAGCAGAAAACTATTTTGAAGGTCAAACGTGAGACCTAGGAGAAGTGCCAGCTCGGTGCCTGGCACAGAGTTAGGGCACATTAGGGACAGGTCCCCAACAAGTATTTGTGTGGATTTCTCCAGGACTCACCAGCTGTGGGAGCTCATGGGGAGACATTGCACCGGCATCTCACGCTCTCTGCGGCTCCATGCCCCCGTCCCCTCCTGTCTGCAGCCCCAAGCCTCACCAGGGCGGCTGGCCTCGGCTGCTGTAAAAGCGCGCTGGCCTGTCATGCCAATCCCTGCCCTCCCCTCCAGCTGCCAGTCCCCAGCTGCTCAGCAATTGTTATGGACCAGAGCGAGAAAGTCAACGACGAAAGACCGATTGAAATTTAGTGAGTCTTTATTAGCTGGCCAGCGGCACGCTCTCCGGCAGGGAATCCCACCGAGCTCAGAGTGCGGCCCTGAGCACGGGTTTTGTGACAACTTATATACACTTCACCATTGCACCATATGGAACATTAAACATATACACCTTGGGACATCTTAGGCAACAATTTCCGGCTTTAAGGTTATGAGATCATCTAAAGACCCTCCAATCCTGATTAACTATTTTAAATAATTGAGTAAAAAGTAAGTAAGTTTACAGAAGTAGAGAGCATCAGTTAGAACAAGGTACAATTTCCTACAACTTAAATAAGCATTGTAAAATTTAACTTTATATAGCTGGGCAGTATTTGTTAAATTGACTCTCCCTTTCCTTGGACCTAGGACCTGCCTTAGGTCACTGTGATTATTCACCCATTGTACCATGCTAGCAGATAATCATCAACACAGTCAATAATCACGAGACCTTTCTTTTCTCTGCCTCTGGGGTGGACTCTGGCCTTCTGCCTAGCTGGAGAGACCAGAATTTACGTCTGCTTATCACACAATCCCTTGTCAAGGGCCAAGGTCTCCCTTTCCCGAGTGCAGGGCCAGGAGGGGCCCCACAGCAGATGGCTTGCGCTGTTTCTGATGAGAGCTGCCCGTCCTCTCCTCTGGGACCAGGGGGGTGCTGGGCCAGGGCAGTTTTATCCCGTGACCCCACTGGACTCCGGGACACCCTGCAACCCTCGGTGTAGGGATGGTTCCTGCCGGACGTCTGCTGTCGCCTGGTGCTGGCACCTGTCTCAGAACACCGGAGTGTGCGGGGCCCCGCCATGCTAGCAGCAGGGGTTTATCATGCGATTTGAATCCGCATTCTGGACCCCACTAGAGGTTGCCCCCCAACTCCTTCAGGGGCCTTCTGGATGTCCCTGCAAATCAGTAGAGTAAAAACATTTCCATGGAAGTCAGGGCACTGCAAAGAAAGGTATCTCTTTAAGCCACATGTCGGACTTTCCGGATCTCAGCTTCAGGGTGACAAGGCCTGCAGCCTCTCGGTTCTACATGAGGCTTTAGAACCCTTGACAGACCCCTGAAGGTTGGCGCGGTGGGGGCTTGGTGACTCTGAATAGTCTTTCCTTCATGGGGACTTCTGTGCCACCCAAATCAGGGAAATCCTTTCTTCTGGTGACAGGTGTGAGCCTGGGCGCTTGCAGTGCGACTGCTTAAATTCCTGACCACATTACACGCTTCTAACGTCGCTTAGATGTCTTCAGGCTCCAAATTTAGCACCCCTCAATCCACACACATAAGGAGATTTGTGGATTTAAATTCTTTTTGTGCAGCTGAGAATATGAAAACATACCCGACTCCCGCTCATGTGACCCTAATCCTGGCTAATCGTGTTTCTCTGGGGCACTTTTGCACTCCGCCCACTGGGAACCAGTCTCTGTGCTCAGGGGACACTTTGTTTTCTCCCCCAGTTCCCCAGCAAAGGAACCAGTAAGAGAGACTAGGGTGAGAGGCGGGAGATCTGCGAGCACAACCAAGGGTTCCCCCACTGCTGGCACCTCTGGGCTAGAGTCAGTGCAGGAGGTAGTGGGGAAACTGAGGCCCCAAAGGAGATGGGCTTCCCAGGTGTCCCGAGATGGAGACTGGGCTGTTCTCCAGGCTCCCCTGGGGTGTCCTATACACCCCACCCCAGTCCAGCCTCATGCACCAGTCGCGGTCACTGCTGTCCGCTGCTGACAAACCAGCTGTGGTTCCCCTTCACCCACACCCCCAAGTTCACGTTCCTGAAGATGTCCATGATCTGGCAGCACACACTGCAGCCTCTCAGGAGCGCACCCCGCTTTCCACACTGTGCTGTGTTCTCAGCGCCAGCCCTACGCACTCTCTTGGGAGGCCATCCTCTATGCCCCCTGTCCCCTGCCATCGGTGCCAAAATGTCCTGTCTCCATTCTGGATCCGAAGCTGGCCCAGTCTGTGGCTTCACTATGGAACAGTGGAGACAAACATGCCGTCAGCTATGTTCAGAGCTACACTACAGGCATGCCACGGCAAGAGCTGAAGAGCAGGCTCAGGAATCAGCCCGATTCCTGACCGTGTGACCTTGAGTAAGCTACCCACATCCGAGGGCCTCAGCTTTCCCCATCTGTAAAATGGGGTTATGGTACACCTCCCTCACAGGACCTGAAACCACCTGTTTCACACCCTGCCTGGTCTCTAAGAAGCTGCAAAGCCTCTCAGAGCCCAATTTCCTCCCCTACAAAGCAGAGGTAAGGGTGCTTGCCCTAAGGGCCACTGGGCGCTTTAGCCAGGTGTCCACACAAAGAATGTGTTAGATGTTGACACTGTCTGAAATGCACAGATAAGATGAAGAGGCAGGTGGGGCTGCCATAATAGGTCCTGAGATAGGGAGACCAGAGGCTACCAGATTTGGTTAGAGAGATTCCTTGGCCTTTGTCTGCAGGAAAAACAATGAGAAGTCTCTTTGATATTTAGGCCCAGCAGGAGTCAGAGAGCAAACTAGTGGGAGAGGACAGAGCAGATCAGACCCCAAGAGGGGCTCAGGAGTAGGTCAAGCTAAAGCTTCCAATCGGAGCAGCTGTGGGCGGCTAAAGGGACCTTGCCCTGGGGCTCCACTGGCCTTGGCTGCACTTCTCTGGGAGACAGAGCTGGGGAGGGGCTGGTAGCTGTCACCCTGTCACCAGGGAGCCTAGGGGAGGAACTAGTTGGAGCATCCCCCTGGTGGGACCTGGAGTGTCTTGAGCCTGCAACCTGAATGGTGCAGGGAGCCCTGGTGCCATGCCTGCCTCAGCCCCTGTCAGTGGCCTGTGCCTGGAGACAAGACCACTGACAGGTGAGTGCCCCACAGCAGTTGGAGCAGGGTTTGGGAGAATTCCAGAAAGAACAGCTACCCAAGGTGATAGGGGAGCCAGGACTCAGGGGGTCCAGCAGGCCCAAGCCAGCTCTTCCTGCAAATCCTCTGAGGCTGCCAGGAGCTGTTTCCAGCTTGCGTGTCTAAAGGGCATTGCAAGGGGGTGAGACTGGGCTGCTTTCGGGGCCTTTCTCCAGGAGTGGCGACTGCATAGACCATATGGTCAACGTGCCACTTGGAGCTGTGCAACAAGCAGACTGTGGGGTTGCCTGGGCTGGTCAGGGTGCTGGCAGGACACCACAAAGGTGGCATTGTTCCTGGGGGTGGAAACAGTGGGGGTATTTCCAACCCTAGGGCTGGTGGGACAAGAGGACAGAGACTTACTGAAACCCCAGAAAGAGCCCGTATGTGGACAGGAGCAAGAGGCTGCCAGCATTTGGCTGCCCCGCAGGGAGGACGCCAGGGCAGTCACAACTTGACCTTCATCCCCTCTCTCCGGCCAGCCTCCTGTCCACTTTCCCATTGGTCAGACGCAGCAGGAAGATGATAGCATGGGAGCCATTGATGCAGTCCGTCCCTAAGGCCAGCCCCTGGCACAGAGCAGGGCAGAGAAGGTAAAGGGGACATCTGGAGGGAAAACAAACATGCCCGGCCCATTGCCTGAGCCCCTGGCAGGCCAGGCTGCTGCAGCGACACACACAGCCCTCCCTGGCAAGCAGCACCAGGCTGTGGGGTGGCCTGGGGGAGGGGCCATGCTGGCAGCCCCGACTTGGCCTCCTACCAGTTGTGGCTCAGGCACAGCCGACCTGAGCTTGGTCAGGAAGCTCCACTTGGGCTTCCTGTGGCTCCCAGGGGGTGGCCCAGCCCTGTCCAGTACCACCCCCTGCCTCCCTGCCACTCGACCTTCTTGCTCTTTGTTCCTCGGACTCACCTGCAGCTTTCCCTGCCTGGGAGGCTCTTGTGCTCTCTCTCTAGTCGCCTATCCAGCCCAGAGGCCTCCGGCCGTTACCACTTCTTCAGGACACCCACCGGCCCCGCCTGTGCCCCTCTGCTCCCTGGTGCGGGGGCTGTGGCGTGAGTCGGCTCTCCGGAGGCGCAGAGCTGGTAGAATATTCGTGCGTGTATATTAAGAGATTCATTATAAGAAACTGGCTCAGGCAGTGGTGGGGGCTGGCACATCCGAAACCTGTGGGGCAGGCCGGAGGGCGGGAACTCAGGCAGGGCTCGATTTCTGTGTTGCTCTCTTTTCCGGCAAACCTTGGTTTCTGCTCTTGAAGCCTTCAGCTGATTAGATGAGGCCCACCTGAATCAATCTCCTTTACTCAAAGTCAGCTGATTGTAGAGGTTAAGGACATCTGCAGATGACCTTCCTAACAACACCGGGACTAACTCCTGGACACCACGGCCTCGCCACGCTGACACCTCACATTTAACCATCGTAGCCATTCTCATTTTTTGGTATGATTCCTTAAGATCTCAGCCTCTGTCCCACCCTGCAGTGTTGTTTCAGGAGGGCAGGGGTGAAGGTCATTCTACTTTCTCTAACCACTATTTTGTCCAGCACTTGACAATGACCGTTAGGCAGCCGCTGCCCAGTGATGGTTGAACGAAAGAATGAAATTGAGAGAATCTGCCGAGCGGGGTGCAGTGTCAGATCAGAGGCGTTGCCAAGACAAAATGGGACGGTGGGTGCAAAGCACCTGGCACGTGGGAAGCGTCCAACTCGGACACGCCGTTTCTCCTGCATTTTACACCTCACCGTCCACCATCCACACACATGTCCTGTTCTTGATTTCTCAAAGGAATGATGATCCCAACGCAGGTGACATTTTCCTGATAGTAATACTGATATTTTCAGGAATTGTTCTATGCGCTTTACACATATCCACGAGCCAATAGTGTTGATTCCGGTGTGCATTAAATATTCAAGACTGTACGTACCGTGATTGTAATACAGAGGCTGTATCTTTGGAGAGTGACTGCCAAGTCTAGCCAGCCATCCGCTCATTTGTTCACTCAGCTGAGTCGGGTGAGCATGGGCTGGGATAATTGTCTCATTTTACAGATGAGGAACTGACTGGCCTGAAGTCCTGAGGTGGCTCCACGTCACAGCATGTGGCATGGAGGGTGGGGATGTCCCTCCTCTCTCGCAAGGCACGTGCGGAGGGGAGCCTGAGGCTGGTTGGCTTCATCTGGGACCTGTGTTCTACTCTGTGGAAGGAGAGACATGGCCACCCCCAGCCCCAGCAGTGACAGGGAGCTTTTTGCCACCGGTTTCCCCTGTGGTGGCCAGGGCCACCTCTCAGGCCTCCCCTCGCTGTGGCGGCCAGCTTCTCTTGGATGACGTCTGGAGGCAACTGGGTCCACCGTCCCCACAGCTGATTGAGCAGGGCCAGGTCCGGGCTCGGCCCCGGGAACACAGCTGCCAACTGCAGGGGTGACTCAGAGCGGGTGGGGCTGAGCTGGAGCACTGACCAGGGAGAAAACAAAACCAGGGCAATGAGGATTCTCGTCACCCCGCCAGGCCCTGTGTGGGCATCACACGCAAACCTTCCTCAGTGCTCGCACTGCCACCATGGGGTGGGGTTGGTCCCGTCCCTCTTCTGCAGCTGAGATGCCCAGGCCCAGGGCAGGGGTGGAACTTAGCCTGGCATTGCCCACTGGGCTCGGCTCTGCCTTGGCTCGAATCTGAGCCCCCCCACCTTCCAACCGAGGGCCTTGGGCAGGTCACTGGACTGCTGTGGTCTTCTGTCCCCACCTCTGAAAGACGGAGGTAACGCCCAGCATATCATCAGGGGGTCGCTGGGGGCTCGGGCACTGTGCTCCAGTGTTGTGCTTAGAGCCAGTTCTGGCAAAGAGAAAACCCTCAGTTAGTGGCAGGTGTCCTCGCTGCTGATAGCATTAACGTTATTGCTCTATGTGGTCACCTTGGAAGTAGGGGTGGGCTTTAACCTCATTTTATAGATGAGGGACTTGACAGTCACACAGTAAAAAGCTCAGTGCCTTTTGGATGTTCCCAGCAGGGCCCCACCCCGGCAGCTGCAGCCAACCAGCTCCCAGCCCCCTCTCCTCCCCACGCCTCTGCCTGCACTCTCTCTGATCCACTGAGGCCCAAGATGCCCCAGAGAGCCTCCTCCTGCAAAGGGTGGAAACCATGTGAGGGCTGCCACCCATACATGGAATGGAGCAGGTTCTGTCTAAGGACCCAAGCATGTCTTGGAGTTTGGGGATCTGGCTCTCTTTCTCTGGCACAACTTTGCTGTGTGTCCTTGAACAAGTCACTTCCCTTTCTGAGCTCAGCTTCTACATCTGTCAAATGAAGTGGGACAGCAGCTTCAAGCAGAAGCTCTGGATTGAATTCCAGAGAATTGGCACTCCTAAAGTTGTTGGAAGGGCAGCCTCAGGTGTTTTGGCCACGCTGCTTCAAGTTGAGGCCAGGAAGCTTCCAAAAGCCAAGACAGGATCCTCAGCGGCTCCTACCACTGCAGGAGGGAGGAGGGTACCTGCCTCATATCAATCATTGGCTGAATCGCTCCTGTGTCCAGAGAGCAATGGGCAGGGGAAGCTGGGAAAAGTAGTTTCCAGGCTTCCAGCCCCTGCAGTATAGAAGGGAGCACAGCGGGGCAGGAACATACTCTCACTGCAGTTGACAGTGGCCGGCACAGGGAGCCTTGCTGGTGGCAAGAAACAGGATGGCCTAAGAGTGCTTGAATGCAGGCAGGGTTGATGCAGGAATTCCACCTTTGAACAGGGAATTAAGCCATATAAACTGCAGTACCGCCCTAGTCTCTAGCCCCACGCTTTGATCATAAGTACAAGTTTGTTGAGTTCTCCTTGAAGGTTTCTGAACAATCTCCTATCACATCCCCTGTGTGTGACAGCTAGGGAGCAGGAAGGGTTAAGGACATCCGCAAAGAGTAGGCCTTGGGGTCCACCCTGAGCAGCAGCAGCTGAGGCCTGAAGTACTCCTGAGCTGCGGGGGTGGACGGGTGGCAGGAATCCTGGGGGCAGGGTGGGTTCTGCAGAGCCCAGCAAGGCTTCCAGGCAGAAGCCTCTCCCGCTCTGACTCCCTCAGCTGGAGTTTCTCAGTAAGCCGATTCTCTGAATGTGGGATTAAAGCAGAGCTCAAACATACCCTTGCAATAACACAGAGGCCCAAAGGACTCCGCTGGGGAGAGTTGGACATGGAAGGTCCACACACTCAGCTTCCAGGGCATCTTCTTCCTGGAGAGTGATGCTTAGCACAGAGCCGATGCTTAGTGTGTGGAAAGGAAGGAGGGAGGGAAACATCTAGACATGGATGCCAATCTGGGAAAACACTCTGTAGTTCATACAAAAGACCATCTCCTGGTTTTATGAACTCAATCTGGGCACTCTCTGAGCCTCAGTTTCCTCATCTAGAAATTGGCAGTGAAGGTAAAACTCATGTGTTGAGCATCTATTAAATGACAGGCATTTCTGCACCTAATCCTCATGTGTCCCTTTGAGGAGATGTGAGTGTCCCCATCTTGTTGCTGTAAGCTCTGAACCCAGTGAGGTAGATAGCGTTACCCAAGGTCCCTTGGCTGGGAGGAAATAGTTTCAGGATTTGAGCCCAGGCCTGGCTGACCCCCAAAGCCTGTGTTCTGTTCACCACTGAGTGCACAGGGCTGTTGAAAGGCCCAAACAGGTGACAGCTGCGACTGTGTATTGCAAACTATAAAAAAAGTGCAAAGGTCGAGATGGCCACAAGTCCAACGCTGACAGCTGGAGGTTGTGAGGGTGGCCCAGCCTTCTCTGAGGATGTGTGAGTCTTGGGTGCTCCGGAAGACAGTGCACGTGAGCTTCCCAGCATGTGAGGAGAAAGACTCAGAGTGATCGGGGAATGGAAAATTGGAGCAACCAGAGCCACTTGGAGGAACCTTCTCCCGGGGAGGTCAACACTGGTTGCAAACTCAGGTGGGCCTGACCCCGAAGCCTGTACACTGCCCTCTGACCCAAGGCATGGCTGTTGCTGAGGCTTCTGGGTCTGTGAGCCCCTGGGAACCCTGACTTGCCCCCCATGCATTAGGACCTCTTCCCTGCAGGTCCTGTGAGGTCTTGGCCACTGAAGCAGAAAGCATGAAGGATCAACTGTCCAGTGCCTCTAGGACTTGACTTAACTAGTGCAGTCAGCTGGAGTCATCATTTTCATAATACCCTGGTTTGCATTCTTTGATGCCTGTTGAGCTTTTGACAAATGAGGATCTGGAAACTTAGCGGGGTGGGGGGGGGTGGTACAGAATTGACCTTTGCGATATCTACTCTGTGTGAGGAACTTAGCCAATCTCTGCTGCGCAAGGCATTTTCCGCTACAGTAGCCCACCGTGCAGACATTAGTACCCTCATTTTGTGGATTCAGGCACTGAGGGTCAGAGAGGTGAAGTGCCTGGTCCATGAGCACACAGCCAGGAGAGGGGAAAGGTCCCAGGTCTGTCTGTGCCACTTTTTATTCCAACAACTGTTGGCCAGGATCCAAGAGCAAATTCTTCACAAAATCAGAGTAAATGGATAAAAAGTGTCCAGTGACCAGGCCAGGGCTGGAGAGCAGTTCAGGAGAGTCCTTCTTACTGGCAGGTCTGGGGGCCTGTCACCTGGCAGGCCTCACTCGGTACCATCCTGTGCCACTGTGTGAAGCCAGCCAGCCAGGACTCCGAAGGCCAGGGTATGGGAGGGTCTGTTTTTCAGTGATGGGCCGGTTCGGGGCAGCTAAGTCCTTGGTGTGTTGAACCAGGAAGTCATCCTCACTGGCCCAAGAGGAGGGTGTGCTGACCCAAAGTGGAAGCAGATGCAGCCGGGCCTCCTCGGGGCGGGGCAGGGAGGTGGTGGCAGCTGCAGCTGCAACGTTCCGGCCGCAGATCTACCCCGTCCCCTTCCCTCCCACCATCTGCACACCCAGCTGGTGTGAGAGGATTTGCCTGGGCATCTCTCCCGCCTCGCTGGGCCCCACCCTCTTCTCTGGATTTGCCAAGCCTCTGATACTTGCAGGACGCTGCTCCAGGAACTGGAGCACAGAGAGGCAAAGGAAAGAGGCTGTGGCTTCCACTTCTGGCTGTGGAAGAAGCTTGTTTCAGACCTTTTCTCCCACTGAAGACTATAAATCCTGGAAAAAAAAATATTAGGTTGATGCAAAAGTAATTGCGGTTTCAGACTGTGAAATTTAAATCATTGTAACTAGGCTCAGACACATTTTTATTAACTAAAATAGGAACCATTACAATCAACACATTTTTGCCGACCTGAAATAAGTTTGTTTGTTCCTGTAGCCTAAAAATCTGTGCTTCGGGATTCCATGAACTCTTGGAAAGCATTTTCTGCATCCTGCTGGTTGTGGAAGCATTTTCCCTGCAAAAAATTATCAAGGTGCTTGAAGAAGTGGTAGTCAGTTGGCGAGAGGACAGGTGAATATGGCAGATGAGGCAAAACTTCATAGCCCAATTCGTTAAACTTTTGAAGTGCTGGTTGTGTGACGTGCGGTCGAGCGTTGTCATGGAGGAGAATTGGGCCATTTCTGTGGACCAATGCTGGATGCAGGTGTTGCAGTTTTTGGTGCATCTCATCGATTTGCTGAGCATACTTCTCAGATGTCATGGTTTCACCGGGATTCAGAAAGCTGTAGTGGATCAGACGGGCAGCAGACCAGTGAACAGTGACCATGACCTTCTTTTGGTGCAAGTTTGGCTTTGGGAAGTGCTTTGGAGCTTCTTCTCGTTCCAACCCCTGAGCTGGTCGTCACTGGTTGTCATATAAAATCCACTTTTCATCGCACATCACAATCTGATCGAAAAATGTTTCATTGTTGTTGCGTACAAGATGAGAAGACAACATTTTAAAATGATGATTTTTTTGATTTTCAGTCAGCTCATGAGGCACCCACTTATCAAGTGTTTTCACCTTTCCAATTTGCTTCAAATGTCCAACGACCGTAGAATGGTTGATGTTGAGTTCTTCAGCAACTTCTCATGTAGTTGCAAGAGGATCAGCTTCGATGATTGCTCTCAATTGGTCGTTGTCAATTTCCGATGACAGGCCACTACACTCCTCATCTTCAAGGCTCTTGTCTCCTTTGCAAAACTTCTTGAGCCACCAGTGCACTGTACGTTTGTTACCAGTTCCTGGGCCAAATGCGTTGTTGATACTGCGAGTTGTCTCTGCTGCTTTATGACCCATTTTGAACTCAAATAAGAAAATTGCTCGAATTTGCTTTTTGTCTAATGTCATTTCCATAGTCAAAAATAAATATAAACAGCAAGTAATAAGTCATTAGCAAAAAAAATATAGCAAGAAATGCACATTAAAATGATGTATAACATAACCACATTTATTTAAGAATGTATTCCAATATGAAACAGCAAATTGCAACAGTGCTAAAACTGCAATTACTTTTGCACCAACCTAAATAGAAATCCAGCTCTGTGAAGGTATTAGAGGACAACAAAGGCAGCTGGGACTCTGGGGGAGCAAAGATCTCTGAGAGAAGGGAAATGAATTGGGCACCCCCAGCATTCTCTGCTCCCTTCTTGCACAAGCTATGTGCTGATTTGTAAGAGGGCAGAGGGTCCAGAGGACAAGCAGAGAGCAGCAGCTCAGAGTGTTTGGCAGCCTCACAGGGCTGGGGAGCAATAGAGACAGGTAGGCAGGTAGGTAGGTAGACTGAGTGAGTGAGTGAGTTCAGGATCACTAGGTCAGCCAGAACCCAAGGGACCAAGAACCTAGAGCAAAGTGAACTACAGAGAAAAGAACTTGTGTTCTGTGCTTTTTTTTTTTTTTTTTTTTTGCCTTTCAAGGCATTTGCCAGTATTTATGTTGCATGGGTCCAGAATCTAAGAAACCAAGCAGAAAATAACTGAGAGGCTAAAAAGCTAAACTAAGCTTATGGTGATCTTGCAGTTCAGGGGAGACAGAAATTGGAGATGGGAGCCCGTAAGGAGGAGGCACCTTGATAGGCGTCCCAAGCTATCCTTTGGGAAGGACTGTGCCCTAGGGGTCGGGCAGACCAGAAACAGACCAGTCATGTGAAAACTGAAACACAAACCCATTTGGAACAAGGTAATATGCACTGGCTGTCCCTGCTTCCCAGGAGACAGCCAGTCCTCCCTGAATGAGGACAGCCTTGTGAGAACCTGTACCTTCATATCGTACATAATATTGACAGCAACCAGGCATGCCAGGAGACAGAACCAAATGATGGAAGAGAGAGAGAGAGAAAGAATAGACAATAGAAATAGACCCATGTTATCCAAAAATAGCTGTGATGAATAATTGCAAGAAGATAGATGATAAGCTGGAGACATTCACCAGAAAATTAAAGCTATAAAAAAAATTAGATGGAAATTCTAGAACTAAAAAATACAACTGGAATGAAGAATATAATATATACTTAGTATGTAATTCAGATAGTGTAGGCATGGCAGAAGAGAGGGTGAACACGTCAGTATCCATCTCAAGAAACTGGAAAGAAAACAGTAAAGCAAACCCAAAGAAAAGAGGAAAGAAACGGTGAAGATGAGAGCAGGTGTTGGTGAAGTAGAATGATCAGCCACGCCTACACAGAAAGCCCCAGGAGGTGGGAGCTGTGCCACCATATCGCTGTGTGACCTTGAATATGTCACTTGCCTTCTCTGGACCTCAGTTTCCCATTTCACCCACCTCACCCAGTGGATTGAGGGTCACGTGGGGGGAACGGTGGCTGGTCTGTTAGAAGCATAACTTTGCCAACTGCCTGTGTGGTTCATCCAGGCATTCCTCCAGCAGCCAAGGTGCCAGGGCTGGGAGGGTGTCCCAGCCATGACAACTACCGCACCATTAGCAGGTATTTACTACAGCTTCAAACCCACGTGAGGGTCATTCATTTCACTTTCAGGTGTTTCACACGGTTCTCTCAGTCTCTAGTAATTGCCCCAACTCCCTATTGCTGGGGGAGTTTGTCTTCCTCTGGGACCTTCCTTAGGGAAATCCTCACTTTCCGAGTTGTCAGAAGGGTATTGACATTTGTCAGTATTATGCTGGTGACCCCTTTAGACTCTGTCACGTGCACGTTCTCTGTGCCTCCTCCAGCATGCCAGCATGTGCCCGGGCGATGACTGCCACTCTGCAGAGGCAGCTTCTCTCCCTCCCTGTTCTCCTGTTCTCTCCCCTCCCTCCCTCCTTCCTCTCTGTTTTAGGAGGCACCTCCTGCTGCTTACACAGACTTGACATGCTGAGATCTTTGGCCTGGGGCATCTTGGCCTGGGTTCCACTTCTGGGAGCCAGGGCTGACGTCGCCCTGCAGGCTGCCTCAGGCTTGCTAGAGCGCAGGGAAGTCAGCAGTCCTCCTTTCTTCCCTGGGGCCTGGGAAGGGGGTGGAGGTGTTCTAGCCTTTCCATTGTAGTTTTTTCCAGGGCTTTCGAAAGTACTAATCCATACCAGCCCAGGAGCCTCTGCTGATAGTGGAATCTGCCTGAGCACCCTGGCCTCAAAGGTGCAGCTCTAGGGTGCCCCAGAGGGGAGGGGAGGGGAGTGTCACAGGCCCACGGCCTCCGCAGCTCAACCCTGCCGTCTGTCCCAGCTCTCACCCATCCTAGCATCGGCCCAGAGCTTTACTATCCCACACAGAGCAGGGCGTCGTGGGGAACCCAACCTCTCATGCAGAGCCTTGTTTGATCAACATGGCTCACCAGTCTTCTGTTTAAGGGAACTTGTCCCTGCCCTGTACTGCGGGTACGGTCAGTAATGGCATCTTGGGTTCTGCTCATTGTAAAGACAAATATGGTGAGACTGTGTCACTCCCCTGCTCGGCCTTCCAGTGGGCTTCTCTGGCCCAACACACTCTCATGCCTCCCATGTGCCTGTGTCCTTTCTCACCCTGTCACCTTCCCCTCCCTTTCACACTTCTTCTGATCTGGCCACCCCGACCTTGTTTCTCCGGAAGGCTCTGGGTTCCTGTTGATGCCTGGGAGTCTCTCACCGTAGAGCCTCTCACGGTGTATCCCAACCAGCTCGCCCAGAGCCTGGAACACCATAGGGACCAGCACCCACGCAGTCAGTGCGTGGGGTGGACGGACACACCTCGACGGGTTGGCAGCCCTGAGAAGCGGGCAGAATCTGTGTTATCAGCCCTGCTTTCCAGTTGAAGAGATGGTTCAGAAGCATAAGGTACCTTGTGCAGGATCCCAGGTGAACAGAGGGGTGCAGCCTGGTGAGAGGCAGTTTCCTGACTCGTGGTCTGTGCTGTCTTGCTCAGTTCTCCCTCTGAATTGTCGGGCCTTGCATTTCCCTTTATTCTTTTCTGCGTTCCGTTGTACCACCAGCCTCCACTGAGCACCGAGTGTGTGCTGGGTGACAGGGCCATGGTGAGACTGAGTTTCTGTCCTCACGTTGCTCCCAGTCCAGGGAAGACAGTAAACAGTGCAGGCAGAGCGGAGCCAGGAGAGGCCCCTAACTCACCCCAGGGGTCGGCAGGGCTTCTTCCAAGAGTTGGCACCAGCTGAGCCCTAGAGAATTAGTAAAAGCCGTCGGCCAAACTGGGTGGTATGAAAACAGTTTTCTGGGTGGTGGGGACAGCCTGGGCAGGGGCACAGAGGCAGGAGCAGCTCTGACCTGTGAGTCACTCATGTTGCTTCAAGTTACAGATAAACTGCTTTACACAATAAAGGGGATTTATTTTCTCATGTAACTGAAAAGTCAAGGTGTAGGGCAAGGCTGCAGGTATGGCTAGATCAGCGTGTTAACACCATTTGTCTGGGCCTCATTCAGCTCTAACCTCTTCCACACAAGCTTGCAAAATGGCCAGCATGCCACATCACCACTGAACAACGAACCAGCCAGAGCAAAAGAAAGTTTCTTCCCTTCCTACAAAAGTCTGGGGTTTCACTCTGATTGGATGAATTAGGACACATGCCCATCCCTGGACCAATTACTGGGGTAAGAGGGCTGGGGACCCCCTGCCAGCCGAGTGAAGTCAGAGCCCACCTGTGACAATATGGAGGTTAATCTAACTCAAATGATACAGCTGCTCCTTAATGGGGAAGGATGGGGGGAGAAGCGGATGGGACACCTGTGGACACCATTAGTTATAAATGCAAGCCAGGTCATTGTGAGAAGTGGAAAATGGAGCAGTGGGCAGGGGCTAGAGCAAAATGGCGCTGCCGGCTGAGCTGAGGAGCTGGGACCTTAGGTTGCGTACGCTGGGCTTGCAGTTCAGGAAGCTGTAGGGAGCTGTACCAAGCACACCTCAAGTCCTGAATGTCTCCAGAAAGGCTCTGTGAATTTAACCTGGTTTGTGAACTGCCCCTCTTTCTACCAGAAGGTAATCAATCTCCCTTCAACTCTCACTTTCCTGGAAAAACATACCCTGCTCGTTGACCATCTACACCTTGAGGACGGGGAGCAATTGATCAGACAAGTGGGGGTGGGGAAGCATTCCAAGCAAAGGCCAGAGACGCCATGCTCAAGTGCAGAGGTGTGACCACCGTTGCACCCTACAGAAGCCCCAGAAAGCCAGTGAGGTCTTGGTGTTGTGTTGTGGGTGTTTGAGACGTCTCGTGTGCTTTCTCTGGTGGAATGCACCCCGTTTTGTCTGTATCCTTCCAACTGTGGTCATCTGAAGACCAGTTAATAAGACAGGCGTCAGCTCCAGGGTAGAGTCCCCGACCCCTCTAGGTGAAAGGAATCGGAGGGCTGTGGATTTGGACTCAGATCCTGCTTCCTCCTTTCCCCATGACCTTGGGCAAATCATTTAATCTCTTTGAGTCTGAGTTTCTTACAAGACAAAGAAGGAAACTAGTATCTAGCTGGTGGTATATTTTGAGGATTATCTGAGAAGATAGATGTGCATGAATATATCATCCTGTCAACTCTTAGGGGATCATCAAAAAATATTCATTCATTCATACATTAATAAAGGCAAATTAAAGTTCAGCCATTGCCCAGTAGACACCAGAAACTTAGCATGCATCACTTATCTTCATAGCCATTCTATATGTAGGAGTGTTACTATCCGATTTTACAGAAGAAGAAACTGAGGGCCAGGAAGTTCGAATACCGTTCCCAAGGCCACACAGCTGGTAAACCAGAAATTGAACCTGGGCCATCTAAAGCCCCTCTGTGGAACTGGGGCTAATTGGCAGAGCTTGAATGCCTGGGTAGGTGGGACACTCCCTAAGCCTACCATTTTTGTTGTTGATGAAATTCAGAATCCCGAAGAGAATGAAGGAGAAAGAGAGAGAGAAGTAACAAGTATTTAACAATCCCTGTGTACGTTACACCATGCATGTATCGCTGACTCATCTCACAAATGTTCGTTGACTTTCCTAAGTGTCCTAAGTTCTGGTTGTAGGAAACAGAAGGGATACCTTCTGTGCCCCTTAACAACCTCGTAAATGGACGATAACATCCTATTGTACACCTGCACACACTGAGATTCTAGAAGATAATTAAGTCATGCAGAGTCACCTGCCATGTTGGTTTGACGCCAGAGGAGAAGACCATGGAATGCATCCTGGTGGAGGTGTGGAGAGAGAAATATTTTGCTATAGCAAGGTCACAGAATCTCACCTTGTTTTCTTCCTCCTTTTCTGTGCAGATGACAGACAGCCAACCCTCTGCCTTCATCAAGCTGGCCGCTTAACCGCCACATCTCTGGCGGCAGCACGGGAGAGACAAAGCTCTAATTAAGGATCATCGCAAACCACATTTTGCAGAGCGGGGTGGCAAAGACCCTTCTTTCAAAGGCCTCACCCTCGAGGGACCCTGGATTGTCACAAAGATTAATTACCACTCGACCCCTTTGGATGGGAAAGGAAATCACTGATTAAAGCTTCCTCAAGAGACATTATCAGCTCTTTAAGGATTGCAGAAGCAGTAGGCTACTTTATTTTCTGAAAAGACAGATATCCGCTGGCAGAGCCAACACACCACGCATGGCCTTTGTGTACCATGGCCGGTGATGTCGGAGACACAGGGGTGGCCATGCCCTGGCAGGAGTGAGGTTGGCCCCAGCAGCCCCTGAGTCCTCCCTGGGAATTCCCTCCGTCCCTGCTGATCGAGCCTCCATCTCCAGGATTCTTCTTCTATCTTCCTCCTCAGTCAGGAGCCCATCACGGGAAGGCCCCACCAGGTAGCAAAGATGGTGACCACCAGGAAGAGGACCCTCAAAGTGCTCACCTTCCTCGTCCTCTTCATCTTCCTCACCTCCTTCTTCTTCAACTACTCCCACACCATGGTGGCCACCACCTGGTTCCCCAAGCAGATGGTCATGGAGCTCTCGGAGAACCTGAGGAAGCTCATCAAGTACAGGCCCTGCACCTGCGCCCACTGCATCGGCCAGCGCAGGGTCTCCGCCTGGTTCGACGAGAGGTTCAACCAGACCATGCAGCCGCTGCTGACGGTGCGGAACGCGCTCCTGGAGGAGGAAACCTACGCATGGTGGCTGGTGAGACCCGGGGCTGACGGTGGGATGGGGGCTGGGCGGGGGGGTGGGGAGGGCTGTCCCGGACCCAAATGCTCTGTCCCCGGTGTGCTCCTGGGCCCTGTCGGGCACTTAGCAGGATTTGGATTATTGTTCTTTCATTTATTCAGCAGCTATTTATGCAGGATCTATTATATATACACGTCAGAGCAGGAGGTGCTGCGTTAGTTTCCCGTGACTGCCATAACAAATGACCATAAGCTTGGTGGCTTCAAACAACAGGAGTGTATTCTCTCAGAGTTCTGAAGGCCAGAAGTTCAAAATCGAGCTGTTGGCAGGGTTGGTTCCCCCTGAAGGCTCTGGGGGAGAACGTGGCCCAGGCCTCTGCCCCAGCTCCTGTGGCTCCTTGGCGCTGCTCGGCTCGTAGCTGCATCCCTCCCGTCTCTGCCCTGCCCCTGCATGGCCTGCCCCCTCTGTGTCTCTCTCTGTCTCAGGCCTCCCTCTCCTTTTCTTAGGAGGGTGCCTGCCATTGGGTTTAGGGTTGGTTCATCCTGAATCCAGGCTGAGCTCATCTAGAGATCTTTAACAAGTTCATCTGCAGAGGGTCTTTGTGAAAATAGGGTCACAGTCACAGGTTCCAGGGTCTAGCACTTGGACATATATTGGGGGGGGGGCCACTATTTCACCCACTACGGGTATCGAAATGTGAAAATGAGTCAAATCCTCATTCTCATGGAATTTTATTGTGGCTAGGAGAGACAGATAAGAAATAAACAAGGTAGGCTCTAGAAGTGCTTTGAGGAAGAGAGGATGAGGTTTGCGATAGAGAGAAACTGGAGAGGGGCCTCTGAAAATGGGGCGGTCTGGGGGTCTCTGAGGTGACAGGACTTGAGTTGAGACCCAAAGGCAGAGAAGGCACCAGCCCTGGGGACATGCGGAGAACATGCTGCAGGGTCCCGGGTCCACAAGTGCAGAGCCCTGGGTGGCATCAGCTGGGCGTGTCAGAGGAGTGGGAAGCTCTAGGGGCCGACAGGGGTGGGGGCGTGGGTCTGGCAAGGCGCTAGGAGAGGGGTCTGAGAGGCAAGGACCCACCCAGGCAAGGACCCTGGGGTTTGTTCTAAGTGCAACAGGAGGCCACTGTAGAATTTTTATCAGGGACTTCCACGATCTGGTGTAGCCATTTGAAAGGTCATTCTGGTTGTTGAATGCAAAATAGACTGAAGGGAGCAAGAAATATCTATTCATTCCTTATTTATTGAGTACCTAGTAAATGCCAAGCACCACTGTATTGAGATGGAAAAGACAGTCTTCCCCTTCTTGGGATGCAGGTGTGGCAGAGAGAGAAGGGAAAATGGACAATCCCAAGCTGGGGTGATAGGTGCTTCGTCTAACCCCCCTTGGGGTCTGGGGCTGTCAGGGAAGGCTTCCTGGAGGAGGTGCTGGCCAGCCTCAGCACGAAGGATTCAGAGAGGTTATCCAGACAGATTTTGGAGGGACCAGCCTATGGGCTGGAGGCGTGAGAATGCATGTGTGGGGTGGAGGTGGAGCATCCTGGCTGAAACCCACCTGTGGATGGGGCCATTGCTGTGTCTTCTGACGTCCTTCACATGCCATTGCTAGGAGAAGACAGAGTTGAGGGAGGCTGAGACAAGCAGGGAGACTTCCTGCAAGAGGCAGACTTCCCCATACAGCATTCTCTTTAAGTAATCCCTGCACTGGAGGAGCTTACTGTTTATTTGACATGAATAGAAAATGTACATGAGACTTGGAAGGGTGGAAAGTGCTGGGCTGTGCATCAGAAGACCGGGCTACATACCGGCTGGTCAATCTGTGTTGAGCATCTCTGTGTGCAGGTCCTGGGCAGGAAGGGTCTTTGCCTTCTCAAAGATTGGAGGGTCTGGTGATGGAGGCAGTGAACCAAGCATTAGGGTGGGGTCTCAGCCTCTGCACCAGGGATATTTGGGGCTGGATCGCTCTTGTCATGGGGGTCTGTCTTGTGCATTGTGCAGTGGTCCTGATCTCTACCCACTAGATGCCAGGATCACTCAGTCCCCAGCTGTGATAGCCAGAATGTCCCCAGATGTTGTCAGATGTCCCAGACAGGTTGTGTGTGTGTGCACATGTGCAAAGTTTCCTGCACTTGAGAACCACCAGGGTAGGGAAGTGAAGATAGTGATGGTAGAGGTGGCTTCATACGTATCCCTTTTCCTCTCTGGGTCCCAGATTCCCCTGTAACAGCAGTTGGAGGGACCAGATTAAGTCGTCTTCCCCTTCAGAGCTTGGAGTCTGTGATTCTCAGTGTCACCGTGGGATCCTGCCTACAAAGGCTTTTCAGAGACAAAAGCATGTGTACACAGCCTGGGCATGAGCCAGACTACAAGGGACCCTGCCAATCAGCAGATAAAGGAGAAACTTGGGGGCCCTTATCCCCATTTTGCAGATTAGGAAACTGAAACTCAGAAAAGTTAAATGACTGTGTCAGACAGCACACCACTTCCAGCCTCTAGAAAGACTTTATTAAAAACAGCTATTAGAGTTGGTAACTAGGGTGATACTGGTTTTTCTTCTCCAAGGTCCTCAGGGAGGGCAGTTTCTAAAAATTTAAGGCTGGTTTAGCCCTGGAGGGATGAAAAGGTGTAAGAGGGGAGAAGGATCTTGATGTGACCTGTGTATCTTCAAAGACTTAGAAATTCAGCCCTGGCATCAGGGTCCCTGGGTTTTGTCCCCGACTTTCTAGGTCCTATTAAGAGTGACTTTGAAGAACCTGTTTGTCTCACTGAATTTCAAATTCCATCTCTGCAAATGGAAGGGATAGTAGTCACGTCGCCAGGTTTCCCTACAACACTGCAAACATTAGTTTTAGCAGTTGTATTTATTTTTGCTGGTTTAATGGGCAAGACTGAATTGCATTTTGTTAGCACTAATTGAGGTAGAATCTGTTTCCACGTCGATGTTACCAGTGTATCAAATGTCCTGCCCCAACCCCAGCCCAGCCCTCACCTGCAGTCCTTTCTGAAGTTCGGCCTCTGGTGGCTGGTCCCAGGGCAGCCACTTGGAGGGGCTGAGTGTGGAGGGATGGATGGGGCTTCGATCTGTGGAAATAAGTAAAAAGGAGGAGTAGGGCTTTGGAGCCTCTGGATTCTAAATAACCCACAATCTGGAGACACGTGCTTTGAATAAAGAATTGGGACAGTGGCCCGGAATATTTGACATCCAAACCATCCTGGAGTTCCAGGCTGCACCATCACTCTCTTTAAAAGCCTGAAAGCTGCCAGGACAACCTCATGGACGGAACTGGACTTAAGGCCCCACCGCAGGGCCTCTGGGGGGAAGAAAAAAGTCCCTGCCTTTGCAATGCCAGGAGCCTGGTGGGGAGCCCAGCTGCTGCAAGAGGGTGGTTTGTGCCCACAGGCGCAGAGGGGTGGACACGCTTTCTCAGACCCACGTTAGAGCCCTGGCTTAGAGCAGACAAGCTTGAGTCCACGCCCTGTTCTCCCACTTTTGGTCTCTGTTGGGAGACTGACACTGGGAGACGTTAAGGACTCAACTGAGGTAGGCAACTGCGAAAGAGGCAGCCAGGGCTCGAACTTCAAGGAGATGCCTGCTCTCAGGCGGTTCCTGGAGAGTAAATGTGCCTCCTTAACTGTGTGCCCGACACCTCTCTCGCCTCACCCACCCCTGCCCCAGGCCCTGCAGACCACGCCCTTTCTTCCCCGTCCCTCTCCAGACAGTGCCCACCTTGGTTATCTGCATCCCTGCTGCAGCCTCTGCTTCCAGGGAAGCCGACCCAAGACACGGCGCTTCCTCAGGGAGCTTGTACCTGTCAGCAGGCATTTATTAAGTGCCAATTGTATATAGAAACATGTGTTGGAAACTAATCAGGAAGGAAGGGGAGGGGTATCTTTGGACTTCCTAACATTATGTCCTATATTCATACCAGGAGCCTTGTAGTATTTTTATTGTCATTGCCAAAGGCAGAGAAATAAAGAATATTCCTTCTCGGGGAAAACAGTGACGTTGCATGGACTAACCTGCCTAATCTAACTCAGCTGGTGAGTGGAAGGTTTAGGGAGCTGATCTAGAGAGGGACACCTCAGTTTGCCACCCGAGCTCTCCCTGGCTCTGCCATTGACCCAGTCACTGTATGACCTCAAGTGAGTCCCTTCCGGGGTCCAGGCCTCAGTGTCCCCTTGTGCCACTGAAGGACTAGAGCATATCGGAGACCCCTGAAGTGCAGAGCGTGTGATGCCAAGAGATGCAGGGCAGAGCATCAAAGGGCATCACGTCGCAGAGTGAGGAAGTGATTCCTGCTTTAGTTCTCGTTCCATCTCTGCCGGGCAAAGACTTTAATTTGGGCGGGTGTTTCACTGTGCACCTCTGTAGCACCCGTCAATCTTGTTCTCACAGAGAGAGGACACTTGCCTGGGCAAGCAGCAGGATAGAGCTGGCACCAAAGGAGGTTGTTTTGTCTTCATCTTATCGTACAATTACTGTCTTTCATCTGCCAGGTAATCCCTGCTTTCCGCTTGTAGTAGAGGTGTGGGCTTTCCTTTTCAAAAAAACTCCCTTTGTTTTCTTAAGTGAGTCATTAAAGAAGAGTAAGTCAGTAATAGGCAAGACGATGTGATACTGTGTGCTCACACCAGGCAAACCATGCAACGTGCCACCAACACGTGTCCCCACCGGCCTCAGGTCCTCACCCCTGGGCCTCCGTGGTGGTGCACGCGTGTGCCCAGTAGGCGCTCAGTGAGAATCATTGGAGGATGGACACAAGAATGCCACGTTGGTCCTTAATTCAGCACACAGTACCACGCTGCCTTCTGACAACGGCACAACGGGAGGGTGCTCTGTGGCCTGAGCACAGCTTCACAAGCATGGAGAGCGTAGCAGCACTTGCTGGTTGGGGACCTCTGCAGAGGCTCCTGCAGGGGGTCTTGGCTGTGGTCCCCTACCCCAGGGGTCTGAGAGTGTGGTCCCCACACAGAGAGCAGAGCAGCAGCACTTGTTAGAAATGTAGGTTCTTGGGCCTCAGCACAAACCTCTTGAGTCAGAACCTGCGTCTTAGCAAGGCCTGAGGGGATTGTCTGCAGATCGGGAGCCTGGAGCTGCACTAGGTGGTCCTGTCAGATGTTTAGCAGCCAGGCGCGGTGGCTCACGTCTGTAATCCCAGCACTTTGGGAAGCTGAGGCAGGAGGATCATTTGAGTCCAGGAGTTCAAAACCAGCTGGGGCAACACAGCGAGACCCCATCTCTATAAAAAATAAAAAAACTAGCTGGGCACACCTATAGTCCTAGCTACTCGGGAGGCTGAGGCAGGAGGATCTCTTGAGCCCAGGAGTTCGAGGCTACCGTGAGCTGTGATGATGATGTTGTTATACTTCAGCTTGGGTGACAGGGCTGAGATCCTGTCTAAAAAAAAAAGCAGATGTTTAATCTAGATATTTTTTTGTGTGGTAAAATGTACATAACGTAATATTTATTGATTTAACTACATATAAGTGTACAATTCATGGCATTAAATACATTTTCAGTGTGATATAACTATCATCGCTATTTCCCAAATGTTTTTATTAGCCAGACGCAGACTCTGTATCCATGAAGCAATAACTGCCCCTTCCCCCACCGCCTCATCCCCTAGTAACCTCTGATTTACTTTCTGTCTCTCTGAATTAGCCTTTTCTAGATATTTCACATGAGTGCAGTCATTGCATTTTGTCTTTTTGTGTCTGGCCTTTTTCATGTAGCATAATGTCAAGGTTCATTTCTGTTGTAGCGTGTATCAGTACTTCATTCCTTTTTGTGGCTGAATAATACTGTATAGATATATCACATTTTTGTTTATCCATTCATTCATTAATGGGCCCTTGGGTTCTTTTCATTTTTTTTTTTTAATAGAGACAGGGTCTTGCTCTTGCTCTGGCTGACCCCTGACCTCAAGCAATCCTCCCACCTTGGCCTCCCAGAGTGCTAGGATTACAGGCGTGGACCACCACATTCAGCCTTCATTTTTAGCTATTAGAAATAATGCTGTGATGAACGTTAGCATGTGAGTTTCTGTCTGAGTCTGTTTTCAGTTCTTTGGGGAATATATTGATACCTAAGAGTGAAAATTGTAGTTTTGTATCTAACCTTTTTTTAAAATTTTTAATTGATACATAATAATTGTACATATTCATGGAGTACCTGTTATATTTTGATACAAGCATATAACATGTAATGATCAAATCAGGGTGATTGGGACATGATTCACCTGAAACATTTATCATTGCTTTATGCTGGGAACATTTGAAAACTTCTAGCTATTCTGAAATATACTAAATTATTGTTAACTATAGTTGCCCTATTGCACTATAGAACACTGGAACTTTTTCCTTCTATTTAACAGAATTACCCTTCACCAACATCTCTTCATTACCCCTTCCCACCACCCTTACCAATCTCTAGTAGCCACCATCCTATTCACTACCTCCTTGAGATCAGTTTTTTTTAGGTCCCATATATGAGTGTGAAAATGCACTGTTTGTCTTTCTGGAACTACCGACCGGTTCTCCGCAGCGGCTGCACTGCTTTCCATTCCCACCAGCAGTGCATGAGGCTTCCATTTTCCCTGCACCCCCACCAACACTTGTTATTTTCCATTTCTTAAAATGAGAACCGTGCTAGTGGGTATGACGTGTGATCCGGATCCTGTGGCTCCCCGTGGCATGTCTCCTGGTCTTAGGCCAGAGAAGCCACATCGTCTTACCTAGAGGAGCAGTCCGCGTTCATGGGAGCCTCTCCTTGGGGGCTTCTGGCTCCTTCCCTCCGAGGTGGAGCTGGGTGTCCCTGGGATCTCCCTGTGCATGTCCCTGGTCACTAATCTCCTGGTAGTAGCCAAAGCCACTCTAGCCACTTCTTCTCCCAGCCACTCCCCTGTCCCTGGGGCTGGGATTAGCTGATGGCAGTCACCCTGCAGCCCACCTGCCCCAGCCCTTACTGTGGGGCTGGGCTTTCTGAAGGTCAAGATTCCAAGGGTTGGAGGCAGTACCTGTCTTGTGGGAGCAACCTTAAGTGGTTTTCTAGAAGCCTGGGTTCAAATCCTGATTTGGATTTGAGACAAGTCACTCAACCCATCCAGCCCCAGAGCATCCTTCCTCATTGGTAGCATTGTGGCGTCATGACAGGGTCAGGTGCAACACTTCTTACGAAACCTTTCCATGTTTACTGTGAGTGAGGAAAGCAGATGTATCAAGTGGCAGTCACTACACTGTGTGGCCAGAATTCCACCTGAGCCCCTGCAGGGAGGGGACCCATAGGGTGACCAGCTTGTCCTGCATCTAGGGAAACCCCTAAGTCCTGGGAATAGCAGGGTGGTTGGTCACCTTGGGATAAAACTAGTGTTCAACCTCTCCTGGAGGTCAGGAAGGGTGTCTTGGAGCAGCTGACCCTTGAGCTAGACTTTAAAACATTAAAACAATTTGCTAGGCAGACATTGGAGGGCTTTGTGTATTCAGCAAATGACTTATTCTTTGGTCTGACAGGAGCCTAGTGGTCCTGGGGCTAAAGGAGCTGAGGGTTGGGCAGGGAGGTGGCACAGAGGCCCCGTGGCCCTGGCTGGGACTGGAGAACTGCCGCCGCCACCCACTGCCTGCTCTTCTCCTTAAGGCGTGAGAAAGGGCACGCAGTCCCCTAGACCTGTTGTCTGAGTGGGGGGCGGGGGGGTTGTTCATGAGATCCACGCAGGTAGGTGGAGGGTCTTTTAGAGAGGGGGGAGCCCCCTGAGGAGGAGCAGGTTGGAGGAAAGGTGACGAGTTTTGCTTGGGACATGTTGAGTTTGAGGTTTCTGTGAAACCAGGTGTGAAGGTCCAAGTTCGATCACCAGAGCCTAGTCTAACGTGGCTGCAGCAGTGCCTAGCATGTAGTAGGTGCTCAGTAAACATTTGCAGCCTGCATGAATGGTCTCTTTCCTCCCTGAGTAGCACCTGGGCTCCCCGGAGGACGGGGTGGGGCAGCTGTATCTGAGCAGCCCAGTGCCCAGCAGAAAGAAGGGCACATGGGAGGCCCCAGTCAGTAACCCACAGGAAGCCGGGCCCGCCAGCCAGGGCAGCCCAGCGAGGCTGACCTCCTTCCATCCTCTGCCCACAGAGGCTCCAGCGGGAGAAGAAGCCCAATAACTTGAATGACACCATCAAAGAGCTGTTCAGAATCGTGCCTGGGAATGTGGACCCTGTGCTGGAGAAGCGGTCTGTGGGCTGCCGGCGCTGTGCTGTCGTGGGCAACTCGGGCAACCTGAAGGAGTCCTCATACGGGTCGGAGATAGACAGTCACGACTTTGTGCTCAGGTGGGTGCTGGGACCCTCACCCCAAGCCCACCACACGGCTCCGAAGGGGCCTCTTGGAGCTAGAGGCAGCACTTTGGCTCATGGTCAGAAGGTCACGGTTTCAGTCCTGGTGTCTCTGGACACACCCAGGGACCCCAGGCCGCGCGTGGCACCTCCTTGCCTCAGTTTCCCCATCTCTGCATTGCAGGATGGGATGGACTAGAAAGGCCTCTCTGGATGCAGAGAAGAAACCATACACAGCGGGCCTCAAGCATGGCACGGGGAGGCTGGGAGAGGGCAAGACTGATGGGCAGACGCTTGTTTGGTCCTTAACGTTCATCGCCTTTGGCCATCCAGGCCACGATAGAACCACGTATGCTTTTCATGTAAAATGTATTTTCCCGTCAACAGATATTCCTGGAAGGTGCCCTGAGTCTCGTAGTTCCCACCACACCACTCACAAGTGCCCCAGGACGAGGAGCAATGCAGGGGTGGGGCAGCCCATCCCAGCAACCTTCTAGAATGGTCTCTCGTTTCTGTGATCTCTGACTTTAGTCCTCAGACCACTCAGCTGGCCTCTCGCAGCCTCACTGCACCCGGTGTCCAGTGGGGATGTCAGTGGGGTGGGGGGCAGAGCTGGGTTTCCTTGCCCATGGGGAGGGACTGTCACATGCCCGCTGGACACGACTCTACACGACAGGTGGCCGATGGCGGTGACGGTTAGACTCACATGAAGAAGAGAAGGAAATCGCCAAAGCCTTTGAGCTGCATCTTAGTGGTCCCCATTTTACAGATGAGGAAAACGAGGCCCCGGGGAGGGGGTGACTGCCCCGAGGTCGCACCGCAGGCGTGTGGAGCTGAAGCTGTCCAGGAACGGTGCCCAAGCCACACGGCGCAGCTTTCTCTCCCTTCTCCTCCCAGGATGAACAGGGCGCCCACGGCGGGGTTTGAGGCCGATGTCGGGAGCAAGACCACCCACCACCTGGTGTACCCCGAGAGCTTCCGGGAGCTGGGGGAGAACGTCAGCATGGTGCTGGTCCCCTTCAAGACCTTGGACTTGGAGTGGGTGGTGAGCGCCACCACCACGGGCACCATCTCCCAGTGAGTCCCTCCGAGCCGCCTCGCCGCCCTCCCCAGGCCAGTGGGCACCCCCGTCCCCCACCCGGCCAGTTGCAGGGTGACACTGCACCGGGAGGCCGGGGAGCACAGTGCAGCCTGCCGCCCCCAAGGCCAGGGCGGCGCTGAGCGCGGGGCTGTGGTTGGCCTCGCTGCTTCCTTGACGGTGAGGCCTCCAGTGCTCTGAGCCCGCACTGGGCACGTGTCATGGCATTTAAGCCTCACAGTGGCCACTACCGTTAGCTCCCTTCTCCCAGTGAGGAAACTGAGGCTTGGCCAAGCCGCTTGCCCCAGGCTGAACTGGGCACGGCCTGTGCTCCCACTTGGCTCCAATCCCTAAGTCCCTGACTCTTCCCGAGGTCAAGTGACTGCGGTTCCCAGGTTTCCACGGGCCCCTTGTCTTAGGCCAGGCTTCCGGGGTGCAGAGCTGGCCCAGGGACTCCAGGTGCAGGAGACGGCAGGGCGGGACCCTCAGGCACAGCCCTGGGCAGGGGAAGGAGGCCCAGTGCAGGTGGGGTCAGCACCAGCATGGAGGCTGAGGCTGAGGCTGTGTGCTGGGGACACTGGGGGCCTCACGGGCCCCACCACTCCTTCAGGCTGTGCTGGGAGCAGGTCCCCACCCAAGCCTTTAGGGAAGTGAGGGCATGACAGCAGCGCTCCTCCAACGAGCCGAGATCGCCCTCTGCTGTCTGTGATGGGGCTGCCCTGGGCCAGACTGGCAGCGCAGGGGAAGCATCCGGAGAGGTCAAGGCCACACCTGCCTCCCAGAGCTGCGTGCCCAGGTGCCCCTCCCCCACCCCCATTAACCAACTTGTCTTTCTCCAACTGCAGCACCTATGTCCCCGTCCCCACGAAGATCAAGGTGAAACAGGTGCCCCTCCCCCACCCCCATTAACCAACTTTTCTTTCTCCAACTGCAGCACCTATGTCCCCGTCCCCACGAAGATCAAGGTGAAACAGGATAAGGTGAGAGGAGCTCAGGCCCCTTTAGCTCTAAGCTCAGTTCCGTTCCTACAGCTCTGCCAGGAGAGGCCTCCAGGCAGGTGGGGGACGGCAGCTGCCACTTAGCTTCCCTGCTGGGGAGAGGGCGGGAAGAGGTCACACACTGGGAGAGGTTCTCAAAGTGGGGTCCCCAGACCAGCAGCATCACCAGGGGGCTTGTCACAGATGCACGTCCTCCGGCCCACCCCCACCTGCTGAATCAGAAACCGGGGGGGATGCCCGGCAGTCTGGGTTTTAACAGGTCTCCAGGGACGCCACTGCATGCGGCAGTCGGAGAATTGTCCCTGTGTGGCCTGAGTGTCTCTCCATGTCTTTCCTGCCTTTGTCTTCCCCAGTGGGTCCCTGATATGGGTTGGCCAAGAGATGGGCGAAGAGCAGGAGGGAGGTGAAGTGCCCACCTTACTGGCCCTTTGCACTGTGAGAATTAGGTTCAGAGAGGTCAGGTAACAAGCCCAGGGACACACAGCTCATCCATGACGGCTAGAACCGAGGTTTCCGTGTGCCTCCAGCGCCGTGCCCTTTGCACTGGGCCACGCTGCCCGCCACCACAGAGAAGCAGCCCCAGGTGTGTCTTATAGGGTGGGGCTGGTGGAAGGGGGCCTCCCAGAGACGGCAGCATGTTGGTTCATGAGAAATCTGCTAAGTCACCCTTCCAGTCCATTCCTTGGGGCTGGAGTGTGGCTTGGCCGCCACTGCCTGAGAAGTCCCTGACACTGTCCCGGAGGCAGCCTTCGGTGGTGGAACCAAGACCAAGCCTGACACCGGGACCCCTCCCAGTTTGGCCACTGTTGGCTGTGTGACACTGAGCATGTCACTTCACCTCTCTGAATCTCGGTTCTCTCATCTGTAAGACGAGGAGAGGGAAACCTAGGATCCACAGTGATTTCAGCCAGTGCCGGCTAGACTGGGTGGCTCTGTGTGTTTCGTGCAGTGCCACAGTGTTGTTCTCTGGAGCCCCTTGTCCTGAGTGGCCTTACGTCCCACTGCCCGGCCTCCTTGGATTTTTGTTTGAGCCTCACCTCAGGCAGTTTTCTCTCAGTCCTTGGGGTCTCGTCTGCTCCATTCCTCCCACACCGCGTGTCCCCGTCAGCACCCCGTCTCAGCGGTGGGAGCCGTGCCCATCTCTTCCCACCAGCATGGGAGCCCACGACGGCAGGGTGTTTTTCAGGTCCATGACTGTGTCCCCAGGGCCACGACAGTGTGTGGCACCTGATAGGTGCTCCGTGTCCTTCGCCCACCAGAATTCACTGAGGGCCACGCCCTCCCCTCCCCGCAGATCCTGATCTACCACCCGGCCTTCATCAAGTACGTCTTCGACAACTGGCTGCAGGGCCACGGGCGGTACCCGTCCACCGGCATCCTCTCCGTCATCTTCTCCATGCACGTCTGTGACGAGGTACGTCACCCTCCCCCTGCCCGCCAGGCTGCCTGGAAGACGGGGCTGCCCGTCCATGTTCCCGGGAGAGGCGGGGGAGAGGGTGGGCAGGCAGGCCAGCCCATCTCTTCCGGAAGCCCAGACTCTCTATCTCTGTGATGGGGCCTGTGAAGCCTGTCTCCCGGGGTGTTTTAGCAGGTGACAGTGCTCCATGAGAAAACTCTCAGGAGCACGAGTTCTGCACGTTCTGTGCAAGTGCCCACGACAGAACCAGGACGGATGGGTGGTGGGAGCTCAGACGTGGCCGCAGAACAAAGGCGCGGATTCCAAATGGGAAGTTGTCTAAGGCCACAGTTCTCAGTCTCAGTTGCCCATTGGAATCATCTGTGGGGCTCAGCTGCAGCACCCAGGCCACACCCCAGCCCCATGTCACCAGAATGTCTGGGAACCAGGCACCAGGGGGTCCCACGATCCACGGAGGTTGGGAGCCAGTGAGCTCGAGAAGCGTGCATTTCCCCTCGGAGACGGGCCTCCTGCCCTGGGCTGGGTGCCGGTTTCCATCAGTGCTCAGGGAGGCTTGCTGCCGCCCTGGGGAGGGGAGCAGGAGGGTGGGCCACACCGCCCCCCACTTCCTTCCTGGCCCTGGGTTCAGGCAGGGCATTCAGGTGTCCCTTCTTGTCACACCTGGCCCATGCCAGCCCCACCCCACCTGGCTCACAGTTGGAAATCCCAGGAAGGGATCTAGGGCACTGCAAGGCATGTCCACGCTCTTGGCCTTGGTTGGTGTCTCACCCTCCCTTGGGGTCCTCCCTCAGAAATATTACTTCCATGTCTTCATCCTGTCCAACCGTAATGTCCCTGCTCCGGGGTGGGCCTCTGTCCGTGGTGCATTCACTGAGGAAGCTGCATGTGGCACGGAGCTGTCTCCTGCTCCTGCTCTGTCCCCACCCCTCAAGTCTGTCCTCCACACCACAGCCCGGGCAGCGTGTCCTCTCCCTGAAAGCCCCTCCAAGTGTCCCTCCCTGGTCCTCTTCTACTCATTTTCTAAGACACAACTGAATTGTCACCTCCTGGGAAGAGCTTCCTCTCGAGGCACCAGCCCCTCCCTCCTCTGTGCTGAGGGAGCCCTGAACTTAGCCCTTGTGCCTCCAGGGACCGCTCAGCCGATGCCTGCCATAAAGTGTAAGCTCCAAGGCTGAGATCTGACTTGTGTGTCCCTAATTTCCTCAGCACCTACCGAGGTGGCACCCGAGGAAGGTCTGCCTGGACTTTGATATGTCCAGCACAGTGCCTGGCACAGAGTAAGTGCTCAGTCAGTGCTTGTCACACGTGTGAAAGGCCCCTGGACCAGATGGCTGCTGGGCTCAGGGAAGAAAGGGTCCACACCTACCAGCTGCCTTTTTGTCATTGCGATTCTTGGTCCTGTTTCCCAGATGAGGAAAGTAAGGCTCAGAGAAGTGACTTGACGTGCCCAGGGCACCATGCAAGTGGCAGAGCTGGGGTTGGGCAGTTTGCTGGGCTGCAAAGCCCTGCTCTCCGCTGCACTCCCTCCTTCCCATGCCTGCCTTCTGTGGCTCCTCGAGCCTTGGAGAACAGGTTGCACTTGCCGCAGAGGTGAGACCCGGCCTCACGAGGACCACCCGCATACCCTAACCTCCCAGGGGGCCTCCCGGCATTGGACTTGAGTTTCACTTAACTTGCTTTTGCTTCACCAAGCCCCTGAGAGTTCCAGGAACCTAGAGAAGGGATTTCCTGTGTCCTTGGAAGTGGCGTTTACTGTCGCACGGGATTCCAGGATTACCTGCAGGCTCCCTTTCCTAGAGGTGCCACCTGCAGCCCTGCGTCCGGTTCTCACCTTTGCTTTGCCCTCACAGGTAGACCTGTATGGCTTCGGGGCAGACAGCAAAGGGAACTGGCACCACTACTGGGAGAACAACCCGTCAGCAGGGGCTTTTCGCAAGACAGGGGTGCATGATGCAGACTTTGAGTCCAACGTGACGGCCACCTTGGCATCCATCAACAAAATCCGGATCTTCAAGGGGAGATGACGCCGGGAAGGGTTTGGGATGGACGCGCCATCACGCCTCTGGATTCCAGCTCCAGCATCTCGCCGGAGCCGTCCCGTCCAGGAGCTCCGAGGGCCGGCCCCAGCGGTGTGCCCAGGTGCCTCCTGCAGCCTCTTGCTCCCCAGCCTTCGGCAGCCTCCACTCAGCAAGGTCGCCGAGCTCCACCACGACTGCAGAGCCCGTTTCAGAACCCGTCTCGGGTGGGGAGAGTTTCCTCCCGCTGCTGTCCCAGGGCTGGGGAGACGCTGGGAAAGCTTCAGTCTCCAAACACTAAAATCATTTTGGCTTCTAGGGCGGGGTTGGGGGGGCCGAATCTGGAGACGCCCGTATTCTAATTGACAAGAGGCTTCCCAGGAAAGATGGGGGGAGAGACTTGCTGCTGCCCAGGGTTCCAGAGCTGACTCTCCAGCTCCGATTGTCGCTGGGATGTTTCTGAGTGATGATTACCTCCAGGACAGAGCCACGTCGGGCCACGCAGGTGCTGGGGGCACAGTGTGGCCCTTTCTTTGCACGAAGCCTGGCCTCTCACTCGGTGTGATAACCCTGTCATCCCTTCCTTCCCAGAGTTCATTTATCATGGCCAGGAGAGACTTCCCACCCCCAAGATCATCATGGAAACTTGGCAGCATGTTTCTCCCTCCTGCAGATGCCTCTTCCCAAGCAGATGTCCCCCTGAGCAATCAATCTCCGTGGTTATGATCGTGGCCAAGAGCAGCTCTGCCTACTTCCATGTGCCTTTGTGTCTGGGGAAGAAATGCACGCATTGGCTGAAATGAGGCAAAAGCTCCTGCTCGGGAAAGGGGGCCCCCACCAACGGCCCACCCCTGCTCCAGAGCTGGGAACGTCTTTTCTAGATTCCTGAGACGGCGCCCAATTGGGAATAAAGCTCAGATGACACTCAGAGCCACCCAGGGGCACATCAGCCGGGGAATACTCTCTTATTTTCTTAGACTGTTGGATTTGGTGTCTGGAACCTCCAAGGCCACACAGGGGGCTTCCGACGGCATTTTTCCCAGGGGCCTGAGCTCTGGGCCACGTCCCTGCTGGCCACCTCTGGGGTGTCCGGGGTTGGTTGGGGGCCTCCAACAATGGTGGCTGCACTTACCTCATCTTCTCACTCTCCAGCTACCCTCTTTCTCCTCAGCCTTCCTGATTATTTATTGATTTATTTTCTTTTTAATTCAACTGACATTGTGTGTACCCTGGCTCTGTTGCTGGCCCTGGGGTTTTAATTAAGCTTGCTATTGCCGAACCCAGCAGCAGGGGAAGGGGTGCTGAAAGGGAGGCTTGTAGGAATTCTTGGACTTGGGATGTTGGGAGTATCCAGGGCTCGGGGCCGGCGGATGGGCAGATCCTGTGGTGTCGGTCCTTGGTGACTTGTGGAGTGGCTGCCCTGCCCTCCCTTTCCAGCCCAGCTTCCTTCCTCCTCCTTGTGGATTTGGCATCGTTCTCAGACTGGGAGTGTCCCAAACTCAGTGAAACCTCATTGCAGCTGGGTGGGGAGTGGGGCAGGCAGAGGAGGACAGTGATTGTAGGCTGCAGCTCTGAGGCTTCATCAGAAAAACCACTTTTCCTATTGAAAACATTTCCTAAAAGGCCACTGCTGCTTTGGGGAGGTGTGACCTTTTAGAATGCATTCTCAGAAATCAAGTGACCCACTCCTCCCGGCTCAGAATCCCCCTCTGCACTCTGGGTGGGAGGAATTATGCTGGCTCAGGGGCCTCAGTCAGAGGTCACGGATGGCTTCATGCCATTCACAAGAGTCCCCCAAAATTGCATGCCCAATTTTTTTTTTTCTTTCCCTGAATTCTGTGCATATGAGCATGTTTCTGGGGAACATTTCCATAGGTTTCATTACTTTCTTACATATTCAGAATCCAGGAAGTGCTAAACAAACAAACAAACAAACCTGTTTCAGCTTTAAAAGCCTCCCAAATGGAAGACTTCCTTGACTGATACCGGCTGGTGTGTTGCTGCGAGTTGTCACTCTGAGGTCATACCCCTCCGAGGCTCACAGCCCTGCTTGACGTGGAAGACTCAGCAAATGTCCGTGGGTGGCTGATTAGTCCCAGGGACAAACTGAGTCACATGGATGCTGATACAGAGCTCCGTGGTGACTCTGGAACTCTTCCCCTTCTCTGCAAGCTGAGTCTGTTTGGGGATGATGACAGGTTCAGTAGAGCAGTCTGCTTTGGGTTTTACTGATGAAGAACAGGTCCCCCCAAGGGACGAAGTGTCTGTGCCTGAGCTGGCTGCTGCATGGGTGGCTGTCTGGGCCGGGTCTGCTCTTCTTCCTCCCACTAGGATGTTCAAGCTGGGGGATACCTTCTAGTCGACCACGTTAGCTCTCATTTTACACTGAGAAAAGCATGGCCCAGAGTAGGGAAGTGACTTGCAATAGTAATCTGATTATACCAGCACAAGTCAGAGTTTGAGCAAAAATAGGGTGTTATTGGCTCCACGTTTAAATTGTCCAGAGGTGGGCTTTCCCAGCGAGACTCCAGCCAGCATCTTGAAAAAGTGTAACCATCATGTAGGGGTCTGCTCTGCTCTCTCAGCGCCGAGCTCCACCCGCAGGCCACCCTGGTGGGCAAGCTCTTGTCTCTGCCTTCTCATGCCGTAACCCTCCAGCAGAGGAGATGGCATTTCTCTTTCCCATAGCCTAGCGGACTCTCTTGTGTCTTGCTGGCTTAGCAGTGGGTACTTACCCGAATAAAAGCCAGTCGTTGTGGCTAGAATTAAATGAACCAATTGATGCAAGCCATTTGGAACCCAGGCCTGGGGTGAAGGTGGCTGAGAACCAGACAAGAGTATTTCCCAAAGGTCACTGGTTGTGCTGTCAGCAGGAAAACAAGAAGGACCCATGCTGGGCAGGCAATGGCAGGGTGCTCCCTCTGGCCCCTGAATCCCAGCCCAGGGCTCTGTCCACTCTGCAGACAGAGATCCCCTTGGAGACCAGTCCTGGGCTGTAGGCAGGGAGCAGAGGAGTCCCCGCCTGTAGCACACAGCGCTGAGCCTGAAGCTGCAAAAAAGGCAGGGGCTGATGAGCCTGGCCCATGAGATCTCAGCAACATCCCAGCCTCCGCGGTTCCCCCAGCAGCAAGCCAGGAGGTGGATACTCTAGAGCTGGAACCACATGCCCTTCCCCTGCCCTCTCCCAACTGTTACAGGAGAAGGGAGGGAAGGTTTTTAACCTCTGGCTTCACATCAGAATCCGGGAGGAAAACTGAGTTCGTAAAACAAAAAATAGGGAAACCAGACAAGGTGGGGAAGGCAGTGGTTCTTTTATGGAATCGCATTCTCTGCTGTGGCCAGAAGGGGGCGCTAGAGGCCAAGCCTGACCGTGAATCGCAGCAGAGGCAGCATCCACCGCGCCTCTCCGCGGGCCCTTCCGTGCCAGAATCACTCAGATCTCAGCTGCCGCCTCCACCTCGTCTGGTTTCCTAATGTTCTACGTTTTATTTTCTTGTACCTGGCTTTTCCCACTAATCCCAGCCCACATGGTTTGCTGCATGAGAGCTGGGTTATTTGTTTAAGTGTCCTCTTCAAGCTAGCCTGACAACAAGCAAGGTGGAAACCCAGAAACCCACTCTCCCTCGCCTGGTTATGATCAAAAATACTTCCCGCAGGGAAGCCCAAGCCCAGGGTGGCCAGTGTCCAGCTAGAGACATCTGGACGCCTGCCATGTGCCATCGGGAGCCGGCTACTGTCCTCGCCCCTCTGAAGAGCTCGGGGACGTCACTGTGTTCATGGTGGACGTCTGGGTTGCCGCAAACCTGGCCACGTGCCACCAGCCTCATCCTGTCCTGTGGGCTGGGCCAGGCAGTTCTGAGATAGAGTCAACTGTCCTCTTGTTTGCCTGAAAGCACCAGCTCTTGCGCCCCTGGGTGCCACCTGACACCGCAAAGAGAAGGAGAGGGAGGAGGAAAACCAGAGTCAGGACAAGCAGCACCTCACGGCGTGTCGGGGTCAGGGCATTAGCAGCTCTTACTTTCTCACCAAAACGGCACTGAATTCCCACAGGCAGCCAGCCTGCTCCGCACCTCCCGTTCCGCCTGCCAGAGCCCACCGGCTCATCCGCGCTGGTGTGGAACCCGGCACCGGCACGCAGCTTCTGTCCTAAAACTGCCATCCGGCAGTTGCCGGTCCAGAGCTGGGACGTCAGCTTTAATCCCCGTCTGAGTCAGGGACCCCTCCCCGTCGAGTGGTGGCGGGTTCATTCCCTTCCTCCTGTACAATCGCTTTAGCACTTCCCCGAATTCCCTTCAAAGCCAAAGTTTCTTGAGCACTTTCTCCTCTTTGCAGACTTGTGTGTTTGGTTGTTGGTGTTTTAAAATTTGCTTTCTGTTCCCACTCGCCTCTCTCCGTTCCGCAGCCGAGCGTTGATCTGGGTGCATTTGGATGACCGTAGCAGGAGTCTACTTTCCTCAGCCCCTGGTCTGTTTTATTTATTGTTGAATATTTCCAATGACCTGAATCAAAGTGAATTAAAAAAGAGCTATTTTATCGTTTGGGTGGGTGTGCTGTTTTCTACAAGGGCCGTGCGTTAGTGCTGCCTCTCTCTTGCTGCTTCCATTCAAGAGATGTTTTCCGTCCTGAAATGGCTCAACACTTCATCTCCAGGGGGTCCCCTGGGCTGGCGCCCCCACACCAATGCCCAGAGGCTCAGGAGGCAGAGAGGAGCCTTAGTGTAGGCCTTGGAGAGGCCTCTTCTCAAACCCAGCTGTGCTGTTCCCTGCTGGGTGACTGGTGAGTCACCTGACCTCTGAACCTCGGCTGCCTCATCTGTCAAATGGGCGTGACAATAAGGGCCCTCAGTGGGTGTGAGATGAAAAACAAAAGCATCTCCAGAGGCCCCAGTAGATACACACCAGCTGCCTGGACGTTTGCTGAGTGAGATTGGCTTGGCCAGGGCCTACTGTGGCCTGGGCTGGTGTCTGTCCTCCCCCAACAGAGTCGGGCACACCCAGGGATAGACACAAGTCTGGCCCAAAGTTGGCACTGATTTCCAGTTGGGGGTTTTGTTTGTTTTGGTTTTTAATGGATCCAGAAACCCATTACTGGGACTCTATAATGTAAAAATGGTGTAAACAGTGATGACACCTCCCAATTGGTGCAGCACTTTACAGTCTGTACAACACCTCCCTGGGCATGATCTTGAATTCTCACAGCAGCCCTGCAGGCTGGGGATGGGTGAGGACAAGGGTGCAGGAGACCGAAGTGGGCTTCACTCTCTAGATCTGGGGGTCCTGTCTGCCCTGCTGCCTCCCAACCAGAGACGTTTGTCTCTGGTGACCCTCCGAAGGCAGCCCCCGAGGCGGGATGGTGCAGAGTCACGCAGGTGCCCTGGAGTCCGGCTGCCCAAACCCTGCTCATTAGCTGTGTGAGTTTAAGCAAGTTACTCAACGTCCCTGTGTCTGATCTCCTTATGGAAAAGGTTGGGATGACGTAATGACTGCATAGAAACACGTCGAGGACTAAATGAGTTAACACATGCAAAGGGCTTACGAAAGCCTGACGCAGAGTAAGCCTCCAACACGTTAGCTATTATTAAATCAAACACGTGAGCAGAGGCGCTCTCAGCAACATTGAAATGAACAATGAGGCTCCGGTGGGGAACCCAGTGTGATTCTTACTCCCTCCCCCCCTTCCAGCCACCTCTGTCCTGCCTCCTGCCCCACTGCCTGGGCCTTCGTGTTGCCTCTGCCCCTCCTCCACGTGGTTTCTTCACCTCCACAGTTCCCTTTCTCCGTGCCCCACGTCCCTGAGACGGCCCTGCTCTCATCTACTGTCAACACGCTGCCCTCCATTCCATGGGAGAGCTAGCGCTCCCAAATTCTCTCCCGGTTGGCCTCACATTGCAGCCGCAATGTGGTCAGGCGGCCACGAGGTGGCACCACACCACAAGCGGCCCCCAGGCACAGCTCCTGGGGCTCCAAGTGCCCAGCCACCCTGCCCCTGTGTGTCACCCCCTCGTCTCAGGCCAGAGCCCCTGCAAGGTGCCTCCTCAGAGAGCCCTGAGGATCTAAAGGCATTCAGGATGCCCCAGCACCTGCCCGGGTCCAGGGGCCAGAGCCAAGGCCCACCTGCTCTGCACCCCGCCGCACCCCTCCTCCAAGCAGACGCTGGGGGCTTGGTCCTGGGGACCCTGGGGAAGTCCTAGGAACGCCACTCAGGCCACTCTCCCCACGTGCCTAATCAGCAGCAAAGAGCAGACGGACTAAGGAGCAGTTCCTGAGTAGGAGCTTTCTGCAACAGTTTCCTTCCTTCTTCTAAAGGATGTTTAAATGCGCCGGGGATGCAAAGGCGAGCGGAGTGGCTCGTCAGCCCGTTCTGTTCTGTACATTCAGCCATCGTTAGTGTCTTCCAGGTGGGCTCTCGTTTTCTCTTCCTTTCTTCTTCGTTACTGACTTCCGCTGGCGTTTAGGGATGAGCCTCAGGTTCCGCTTTGCCCCGGGTGTGAGTGAGCAGCTTTGCAATGTGGCCGTCCTGCAGGACCGCAGGGTCACCTGGCAAGGGCTAGGTGGCCCCATGGGAGCTCCCTGTTTGTCCTCTGGGAGCCTTTGGCAGTTGGCTTATTCACAGCAGGAGTCACTAACGGTCCTCACGTCACAAAAAGAAATTGTGTGTGTGTATGTGTGTGTGTGTGTGTGTGTGTGTGTACTCAGAGGCCCACCCCTCACTAAGGCACAGAAGCCGTCTGAGACATGGCCTGGGTGGGAGCAGAGAGTGGGCTTGCTGGGGGATGGGGTGAAAACTAGGCTGGGATCACTGGAGTCCCCGAGACCAGCATGTGGAGGGGGAGGACTAGGGCAGCCTCCGCCACTGCCAGGAGCCAGTGGAGGGAGGAAGGCAGGGGATGCTGCAGGAGAGAGGAGGAGGAGGGCCCCAAAGGGGAAAGAGACAGGAGGGACCCCCACCTCCATCACAAGCAGACGGTGAGGGGCCACTTGGAGACACGAGGGCAGACAGCTTTGGTGGCAGGAGGGTGAGGTTGTTGCCATCTGACAGCTTCGATTTCCCCATGGGTGGGGGGAGGGGTGGGGTAGAGGTGACCTGCAGGTGAGGAGAAGGAGGAGGAGGGAGGAAGCAGGGAACAATTGGGGACAGTCTTCGCGTGGGTAATTGGAGCGAGCTGTGAGGACAGAGGCAGCTGGTGGCCGGGCACAGGGCTCAGCTGAGGCTGGGGAATGAATTTAGAGGCGCCCCAGCTGTGCAGGGTGCAGGGATGGAGGTGGACTGCTGGCCTGCAGGGGGTGTGCTGGGGGAGCCTGGGAAGGGACACGCTGCAGGGAGCGTGCACCTATGGAAGCTGGGTAGCAAGGGAGGAAAGGCGGGGGACGCAGACCCGGTGAGCAGAGACCTGAAGGTGGCAGGACACAGTCCTCACAGAAACCGCTGGGGGCTGGAAGGCAGGGCAGCCCGGGCACTGGTGTCTGAGCACGGTCTCCACGCTGGGGCAGCTCCGAGGGATGTAGGGGACATGGGGAGAAGCAGTGAGTGAGCAGCCAGCAGCCAGGGGCTGGAGAGCAGGTGCTGCACGTAAGCTCCAAGGAGACCCAAGGCACACACTGGGTAAAAACATGCTCACCGATCTGCAAAGTCTGCTGCAAGCGCGGGGATGCAGGCAGCAAGACTGTGGTTGCTGTGGCGGAAACACAGAGAAGTGGAGCAGCCAGGTGGCCCAGCAGCACAGAAAGGTCCAGAAACACCCACATGGCCAGTGAAGGTGCAGTTCTCCCCCACACTGCTGTTGGAGCAGGACAGAAGTGACCGTAGGCCAGGTTGTTGTCAGGGGGCGTAGTTTATGACCCCCAGGACCCCCTGGCATGCTCCACAGGTCAGGAAAGCAGCCTGCCCCTCTGTGGGGCCGGGGGCCTCCCTGTGATGACACAGTGACAAGCTCCTCCTGCACAGAGGACGCTAAGTAACAGGATCAGAACACCCTCTTCTGAGCCCTCGGAGATGTTTCCGTCGAGCCTGTCGCTGTGGGCAGTTGAATGTCCTGGGGGCTTTGTCAGAGCCACAGACACCCGGACACAGCTCCCGCGAGTGCCTGAGCATTCTGAGAACGCCTCCCCCGGTGTTTTGTGACATTGGAACTGGCCTTTCTGAAGCTTTGGGGGATGTCTTCCCTTTGTAAGCCCCCCAGGAGGAGGCTGTGGCTGGATCAGGAGCACCCACAGGCCCTGGGAGTCGAAGGCTTGGATCCAGAGACAGACTCTCTCTGCAAAGAGAAACGACGATTCCTGGCTCACCTGCCTCGCAGGACTGGGATGAGCTGATGCACCCTACATACATGTTTCATTTGACAAATGTGCCCTGAGGGCCACTGGGGGCTGGAGACCCAGAGATGGGTGAGACAAGGTCTCTGCCACCAGAAGGTCTGAGTGACTGGGGGGACAAGCAGACAGCCGGGTAGTGCAGCACCCATGCAGAAGGGGAGTCTGTTAACAAGGCCCACGCACGGTTTCCTTTCCCGAGCTGCCGACAGCAGGGGCTGAGTGCTTCACCTACGTGAATCCCGATTAATCCTGCAGCAATCCTGCCAGGAGGCGTTCCTCTTTCTAGAGGAGAATTCAGACAGTAAACTGAGCCCTAGGGCGGTTGAGTTGAGGTGTAGCCAGGACGGGCTCCTGAGTCTGGGGTAAAGATTACAAGTGTCCCATACTGCCCAAGGGCTTGGGGACAGCTTTGCTCCAAACCAAAGCACGTTGGAGTTGAGGGGCTGGTTCCCTGCGGTAGAGCCAGCCCTCTAAGGGTGCATTGAGACCTTGGCCGGAGCGCCGACCCGAGCACCTGGTGACGGTGGCCACCAGAGGGCGCAGCGGACCCACTTTCTGCCACGTTTCTTTCAACGCAGGGTTTGGTTGGGACCCAGACACAGTTTGAAAGCACAAGAGAAAAGGCACAATGTGGCCACGTGTAAGGTCAGATCTTAAAAAGACTTGACCTTAGTGGCACGGCCAACACCTTCCAGATAGGGAGATTTTTATCTCTGTTATGCGGCCAAGAAAATAGGTCAAGAGAAAAAGTCTGGGCCCCGTTGGAAAAGATCAAAGCCCCAAGCGAGTGTGAGTGTGAGCTGTCTGACCAGCGTCACATGGCTTCCTGCTGCCACATAAACAGCTGGCCCCAGCCCGCCTGGGCCTCCAGACCTTGGAATTTCTACCGGCCTTCCCCTCTGATCCTTCTCCCTGGCACTCCTGGGATTTATTAGCTGTGTGACCTGGGGAGCGGGGAGGGAAACCTGACCTCTTTGAACCTTAGCTTCTTAATCTGCAAGATGAGTTTTAAATGGCATCATATATACTAAGCAAAGATGGCAGGCCCCCTTTGCCAAGCACGTCACACGCATTTTCTCAGGGAATACTCGCAACATCCCGGAATTCGATAGTGTTGCCCCCACAGAGACTGAAAGCTACTTGCCTGTGGCCCCACAGTTCATAAGGATAGACCAGGATTAAAGGCCAGGCCTGACTCTGCCTCTGTCAGGATGGGGGCAGGCCGATGTCACGATACCAAATAAGCCCCCGAATCGCAGTGACTTAGGACAACAAAGGTTTCTGTCTTGCGGGGTCAAAGTCTGGTGGGCTTGGCGGTTCTCCCACAGGGGCCTTGCGTGCGGTAGCTCAGGCTTCCCAGCTGTTTTTCATCTTGGGACACAGCCAACTTCAACTTCAGCCCGGGGCCTTCAAGGTCGCTGCACAAGGGGAGGAGGACATGGAGACGGTCCCCTCGCTCCTAACTGTCTCCATGTGGACCCAGTGCCCATCGCTTCCCTTCGAGATCTAGCCCAGGCCAGCTGCAGTGTCCAGATGGAATTGCAGGGGAAACTGGAAGGTGTGGTGGTGCATCCGGAATAGCTGAGGGCCACCAACAGTCTCTACCCACGCTTGTCCTTGATGTCGCGGACACCACACCGTGGCCTGGGAGCTGCTGGGCAGAGGCCTGCTGGTGCCACCCTGGTTAGTCCTGAGTGAACCTGGGCAGAGCGCTCCGTGCTGCAGGCTCAGTGAGTTGCAGACAGACCAGGGCAGACATCAGAGGGACCCCAGGGTCAGGAGTCCGGAGTTGCAGCGTGGTGGGATCAAGCCTGTCCAACCCAGGCTCAGCCGCTGCTCTCTATTATCCAGAGGACCGGTGTGTGAAAGGGAAGTGTGGGGCTGCTGGTGGCTGTTACTGTTCTCTGCCTGGCTCATTCTGCACAGCCTGTTCCCAGTGCAGACTCTCCCACACAGCCCGGGCTGCTGTCGCATGGGGGGCCTGAGCCCTGTCCTGGGAGTTGTACGGGCAAAGGATGGAGGCCCACTTTCTGGAGATGCTATAAAGCAATCTGGAAAGAGAGGGCGCATCCTGCTACTTAGTCCAATCCTTCCCCCTTCTCGCAGACAGCTGCAGTGCTGCTGCGTGTGCTGGCTTCCGGAGCCTCAGTTTCCAAATCTGCACTTTGGAGGGCTTAAACAATATTCATGTGTCTCAATTTTTTTTTTTTATCTAATTCCTCACTTCCGAGCATAGTTACAAACAGAAGTTCATCGAAGCCAGGAACATCCTTGGTTCTCCCTTTCTAGGTGCCCAGCACCTGGAACGGTGCCAGGCACATACTAGGCATGCAAATAAAGATGGTGTTGATTGACTGGTGGCCCTTTGGAATTTACTCTATTTAAACAGAATGAAAGGTAACATACACTGAGTATTTAACATGCTACCAACCCATTCTGGGTATTTGCATGAGGTCACGCATCTGTTTCTCACACAACCCTGGGGGCAGGGAATCTCACTGATGGGCACATTCTGCAGACGAGAAAGCTAGTGTTCTGAGAGGGAGCCCCCTCACCCAGGTGCACACGGCTCGGCAGCAATGGACCCTGGATGTGAACCTGGCTGTCAGGCTCTGAGCCTGCACTCCAAGGCTGCCCGGCAGTATCCCCAGATAGCTGTCAAATGTACCTTCGAGGCACCTGATGCTGTGTTTGGCCCAGCAGAGGTCAAGCTTCCGGAGAGAAAGCATGCTGAAGCTATATGAGTCCTGGCTAATGATTATACGTGCTCCATCCCCCTCTCCCCAAGGCTGTGGGGACAGGGGACTTTCAGCTTTGCTCCAGAGGCACTTTGGAGGTGAATGCCTGTGGGCTGATTCATCACCAGAGATCCAGCAGAGTCCAGGGAATGCCAGGGCCTTCCAGAAGGTTCTTTTGGCCAACAGCACTGACCAGACCCAGGTGGAGGAGTGTAGCAAGAAGCATTGCTAGAGCTAGTGCAGCTCAGAGACGAGAGGGCGGTCGCCCTGCACTGGGTGCTGAGGGTATAGTGGGAGTTTACCATAGAGAGGGATTGAGGGGAAGGGCCTTCCTGACTGAAGGGCCGGCTGTCTTCCTACAGCCTGATGGAGCTCCTCTGTCCTTGTTTGCCTCCTTCTGCTCTGAATCCTTCTCAGGCACCTTGCAGGCTCCTCATCCCCCAAGCCACCTTCAACTATCTGGATTGCCTGAGACTCCCTCCTCGGCCCCCTTCCCTCAAACCACAGTTACACACACTCCATTTTCTCTCTCTCCGCACTCAGGTCCCCATATCTAAATCTTCTGAATAGCTTCCCTTCGATGTCCTAGGGCCCCTTCAATGACCAGAGTCCCAACCACACTCCCCGTCATCCCTCCCTGCCCTGCTCCTGCTCCTTGGGTCCCCGTTGCAGGAAAGTCACTAAGTTTAGGAATAGTTTGTTACATAGCAATGGATAACCAGAACCGATGGCTAAGCCATCAAAGCATGTCATTCATTCAATAAATATTTATTGAGTGCATACTAAGTGCAGGTACTGTTTCAGGGTTGAAGATATGGCACTGAACGAAACATAAAAACTTCTGCCCTCTTGTAACTTACGTTTCAATGGAATTCATCTGTCTTCAGCACATTTATTAAAGGACAGTGACATGGTGGCAAATATACAGGCTCTGTTAGTCTGTTAACAAGATCCCTTATTAATCCGGGTACTTTTACTTAGACTTGATATTCTTAGCTATGAAATGAGGAAACATATAAGGGGCACTTCAAGGGTTAATTACAAAGCAATGTGTGTACGTTTAGTAGATATGCAAGAATTTACTTATCCTGGTCAACATTATTTTTTATCTAATCCTAAAGGGATAAAAATAAAGACAGAGCTCCCTCCGAGGGCCAGGAGCTGGTCCCAGCCAGCCTCCATCCTGCCCACATTCCACAGGCCCCACCCCAGCTACGTGACCTTCCCGGAGAGCCCAACTCAGCATCTGCTGTCGGCATTTCTTAAAGTCCTCTTTCCATGCTACTTGGCGTGGCCAACCTTCCAATCCCAGATTCCATGTCATCCTTCTAGAACACCTTCTCTGACTTCCCCCGGGGGGCACAGAGGCCTTCTGAAGGGTCCCCACACTGTAGGAATCATTTCTGTGCTCACCATCTCTAACCTCAGCCTGGGGCTCCCGAGAGACCAGGATCCGGTTCGTATTTGGTCTGATATCCCCAGAGCCTGGCACCTGCCTGGCCTGGAAGAGAAGCCCAAGCAACAGGAGCCTTGAATGCCCAGTGAGCACCTACTCCATCATGCACTGAGCTGGGAACTCCCATGCACCACCTCTAATTGCCATGGCAACTAAGGGCATTGTTTGCCGCATCCTACACCAAGGCCGTGAGGTACCAAGGGTCAGCCCTGCACATAGAGAAGGAAGTGCACGGGGAACTCTGCACTGCAGTCCCAGTAGGGCAGCCTGGCCATCACCAGACATCCCCAAGGCCTTCCCATGTCGGGAAAGGGCCCCTCCTTCATCCCTCAATGGCTTAAGCCACTAGGACTCACCTCGAACCCACTTTCTCTCGCCTGCCGCCAAACTTCAGTCCACCCACACAATCCAGGAGGTCACTCTCCATGCCCGCCCTTGGGGTTTCTGTCACTGTTTCCGCCCATCGCGATCTCACACCTTGTCTCCTGCCCAGTGCAGGGGGCCTCTCAGTAAACAGCAGCACCATGGATGCTGTTCCTTCTCTCAGGCGATGGGAATAGAACGCCGCGGAACCCAGAGGGTCAGTCGGTGTGAGGATTAAGTGAGGGAGTGGGCTTGAAGCAGGTGCCTGGTACACAACGAGCTCTGCCTATGGCTGTGGTGGAGGTGGCAGTGGCAGCGGTGGTGTTGCTCGTGGTATGAAAAATAAGAAGGAGGCTCAGAGGCTGAATGGCCCAAAGTCACAGAGTCAGTGTGTGACAGGGCTGTGATAAGGACCATGTCTGCCCAGGTGTCTTCCAGAGGCCTCCGAGGCCTCCCACAGAAGCAGAGGGTGGTGGCGTGGCTGGCATCCTTGCTTTCTCTCTGGAGCCCATGTGTGACCAGATCTGTCCATCTGGGGTAGCGGGATGCCATGGAGGCTGGCAAGAGGAGGCAGAGGGGAAGACAGGCTGCGTGCTTCCCAGCCCCAGCTCTAGCCCAGCTCTAGGACTGGATAGACAAGAGCCCAGGGTCAAGGATGGGGGGCAGGAGGCTGGAGGGCTATGGGCTGAGAAGGAGACTTACATCCTGCAACCATCACCTACCTCTCTGCACATGAGCACCTCAGGCTTGGCTGCAACTTCCTGAGGCTTACGACAGTAACTCTGGGCTTTACCTGAGGATACAGATGCCCCACAAGAGCCTGGGACTGTGTTTATTCATGGCACTCAAGGTTATGGATCTCAGAGCACTGTGACACTCATGGGAGGATGCTCTGTGACTGCCTGGTGTAACCCTTGTGTTCCCCTAGTAGAGATGGTCAAGCAGCCATCAGAAGACAGTGCAATGGGTATCTGGAGAAGCTCAGAATTCCATGGAGCACAGGGCCTGAGCCCATCTAGGAAGGTCAAGGAGGACTTCCAGGAGGAAGAGGCCACTGAGCCCAGATGGGAGGGATAAGGATGATTGGCCAAGCAAGGAGGAGGGGGAGGGAGTGCCCGGCAGAGGGCAGAGCACTGCAGCATCCAGAGGTGGGAGAGCAGGGCGTGGGTGTGAGGAGGATGGGCATGGGCGGCAAGAGCTGAGTCTCTCAGGACCTTTTAGGGAAAGTGGGCTTTGTACCAAGAAACACGGGGGCCACTGAAGGTGCAGAGAAGGGCGGGTAGGGGAACCTTGAGTGCCATCACTGGGAGGAAACCTAGAATGGTGGTTGAATGTAGATTTTAATAACACGCACATTAAAAAATTTCTTCACATCCTTCATCTCAGTTGAGCAGTGGCCCAGCAAGGAGCGACTGAGAAAGATGGGCTCTGACAAGTCAAATACCTGGCTTGTGAGCCCCTAGACACTGAGGATGAGGGAGCCCGGGCCCAGTGTGCAGCCTCTCTGCTCCCCACTCTACAGACAGTCCGACTGCCATTGGGATTAGAGAAGGGGTGTGCATCTCCCCAGCCAGCCTAGGCACCCCTGGGTGCCCACAGGTGAGTGGAGGGCCTGGTTCAACTGCATAATGCATGTGAGGAACTGAACTGCTTTGAACTGAATTGATTTATAATGGAAAGACACAAGTTCAAGTTCTGGCTCTGGGGCTTTTTATCACAAAGACTTGGTCAAGTGCTTTCTGCACTTCCAGACTCAATGTCCTTCAGGTGGGCAGTAGGCCCCGAATTGTCTGAGGATGGCCAGCTCTGTCATGCAATGGAGGGGCAGTTTGGAATGCTTCACTGTTAACCGCTCAGGCATCCCCAAAGAGTCTAAAAGTTCTAGAAGTTCTTACCGGAATCTCTTACAGAAAATACAAGATCATTTCTCTTTCTCTGTGGAGGAAAAAAAAGAAAGAGAGAAAGATGAAAGAAAGAAGGAAGGAAAGGGAGGGGAGGGGAGAGGAGAGGAGAAAAAAGAAAAAGAAAATAAGGAAACAAAAAGAGGGAAGGAGAGAGAGACAAGAATCCAGTAGGTGGTCCCTCTTTCCCTTCCTCGCATGTGCAGCTGTATTCTAACAGAGTTGCAGCCATGGGGGCGGGTCTATTTTTTGCATTTTATATTATTGGCGTGTTAATTTACAACTCATTGTTCTCCACACTGAAACATTATTTCCAGATCCTCATTTGAATAGCAGTGAGAACATTTATCCAGGAGACGTGCTTTATGGAATGTCCACCATGTGCCAGGCGTGGGACCATGAAACAGAGCAGCCCTTGGCCTTGGCCCTCAGGGAGTGGGAGGCTTGGAAGGGTCCTCAGTGGGGGAAACATTGCAATTCAATAGACAAGCCTAATAGGGAGGGGGCAGTATGCTTTGGGGACCCAGAGGATGGCTCCCTCTGCTAAGCCCAGGCCAAGGGTAGGGGACAGAGGCAGAGAGGCTCGGGGAGATGGGAGGCAGCAGGAGCTAGCCAAGTGAGGAGGTCAGAGAAGGGGGTTCAGGCAGGTAGAAAAACACAAGCAAAGCCTTTCTGCTCTTCTGTTTCTTCATCTTTATAGTATAAATGACGCTACCTCCAGAATAAATCAGAAAGTGCATGCAAAGCTCTTAGCACAATTGCTGTTATAGAATATAACTAGTGTCCTAAATCCATCAATCAATAATGAATAAACAGTAAATGAGGCAATGCAAAAAATGCAAAATCTACTAATACATAATGTTTTCTTTTGAATTATTTCAAACTTGTATTAAAAATAAGCCCTTTTAAAAGATAAACTACAGAACAGGAGAAAATATTTGCAAATCATATCCCTAGTCTCCAGAATATATAAAGAGCCCTTAAACTCAACAACAAAAAATCAAACAACCCAATTTAAAAGTGGGCAAAGAGCTTGAGCAGCTATTTCTCCAAAGAAGATATTACAAATGGCAACAAGCACATGAAAAGATGTTCAATATCATTAGTCATTAGGAAAATGCAAATCAAAACCACACTGAGATAACATTTCACAATCAAAAAGATGAAAAATAATAAGTGTTAGAGAGGATGTGCAGAAATTAGAACTTTTGTGCCTTGCTGGTGGTAATGGAAAATTGTGCAGCTTCTGTGGAAAACGGTGTGGTGTTTCCTGAAGAAGTTAAACTCAGAGTTACTCAGATGACTCAACAATTCTGCTCCTAGGTGTATACCCCGAATAATAGAAAACAGGTCCTCAAGCACATGACCGTGAATGTTCATAGCAGCACTATTCACAACACCAAAATGTGGAACCAACCCAAATGTCCATCAGCACAAGAATGGATAAACAAATTATGGTATACACAGTTGTCTCTCAGTATCTATAGAGGACTGGTTTCAGGATACTAAAATTTGCAGATGTTCACGTCCTTGATATAAAATGACGTAGTATTGTGCACTGTAACCTGACACATCCTCGCACATACTTTAAATCATCTCTAGATTACTAGTACCTAATACAATGTAAATGCTATGTAAATAGTTGTTATATTGTGTTATTATTTAGTGAATAATGACAAGAAAAAAAGTCTGAGCATGCTCAATACAGGCACAATTTTTAAAAAATATTTTTGATCTGTGGTTGGTTGAATGCACAGATGTAAGCCACATGAATATGGAGGCCAACTGCACATACAGTGGAATATTAATTATCTATAAAAGGAGTGAAGTACTGATTTATACTACAGTGTGGATGAACCTCGAGAACATTATGAGAGTGAAAGAAGCCAGATGCAAAAGGTCACATGTTGCACGATTCCATTTATATGAAATGCCCGTAATTTGTAAATCCATGAAGACAAAAAGCAGATTAGTGGTTGCCAGGGGAGGGGGGTGGGTGGGTGAGTGGTGGGTTGGCAAGAACGAGGAAGAACTGCTTAATGGGTACAGGGTCATATTTTGAGTTGATGAAAATATTTTGGAACTAGATAGAGGTGGTGGCTACACATTGTGAATGTACTAAATGCTGCTGAGTAGAATGTTTTCAAATGGTTGACTGTATGTTATATAAATTTCACCCCAATTTAAAAAAAAAACAATAAATAAATATATTTCTCATATATTTTTTCATTAGATAAAATGACCCCTATGAGGTGGACGGAGATGTGCTAACAACCCCTTTTCATGGATGTGGGAACCAAGGCCCAGGGTGGTTAAAAGACTTGCTCGGAATCTCACCGGGTCTCAGCGACAGCGGAAAGCTTAGATCCAGACCCCTTACCTGTCCTGCTTTGGGGGAGAATCCAGAGGCCAAGTGTCTCCCTTGCTGGGCCCCGTGGCCAGAGGTTCGGGAGATGGGAGCCCAAGCTAGGCTGGGTCTCAGGGCAGCTGTCCAGTCCTGTATCCCATGGGTGGGGATCCTTCTAGAAGCCCTTATCCAGGGGTACAGGTCACACATTCCCAGCAGCAACCCTTTTGGATAGACGGGGAGGGGAGGGGAGAAGGGGGAGGGTGCGAACCAGGAACAGTGAAAGAGAGAAACTGAGCCCTTCCATTGTCTGCTGGCGGAGGTTTCATTTGAGTTTCTAAGGAAATCAGAGCCATGGAATTGTTCCACAAATAGAGCTGTGACTGCATGGCACGTCCTGGAAATCAGACTTCCCGTTACATACACATGGCTTCCCTTTACCAGCTGAACTTTCCGAATAAAAGTGGAAAAAGCAGAGTGCACAGCCACTCTGGGTCACATTGTGTAGATAGCAGGAGTCTCCTTGTCCTGGTGCACGTAGGCACAGCTGAGAGCGGGGGTGTTAAAATAGCAGGGCTGATCAGGCTATCCCCCTGGTCAGATTCTTCCCAGAGCTCCCAAACCCCTGCAACATCAAGTCCAAGGTGTGGTGGAAAAGGCCCTCTGCCGCCCGCCAGCACCCTGCCCCCAGCTCTGGAGCTCAGCGTTTGTTATGAACTATCATCGGCTGTCACGGACTATCTCCGCTCCTGCTTGTGCACTAGCTCGTCTGAGATAGGGGCAGCCTCCTGCTCCACTGGAAAATCACCTTCTGCTCTCTCCAGACCACTCCTAGCCCTTACCAGGCTTCCAGAGCTCCCAGTGCAACCCCTGCCCTCATCTTACCAGAAGTGCTTCTTTGCTTTCTGTCTACCGCCTTTGATGGGGAGCTCATAGTCAGAGACGTGTGAGTTCTCTTTGTGTTCTCAGTGTCCAGCACCGTGCCTGGTATCTAGTAGGTGGTAAATAAGGGTTGTTTGCATGGAAAAGGGCACCACTTTTTAAAAAGTTGGATGGATGGATAAATGTGTAAATGGAAGGATTGGAGCCCAGCGTGAAGGGTAGGGGAGTAGGAGTCAAGTTCAGAGAGTCTGATTTTTCTTTTATACGTTAGTGTCCACAATCATATTTGCTTCCTACAACCCCTGCAGAGAGCTAGGGAGCAGAGGCTGCCAGCTCCACGTTTTGGGAGGTACAGAGACTTATTCAAGGGCTCAGTCCTGCACTTGACTTTGGAGGTCTTTGTTCAAATGCAAAACTGACCTAGGAGAAGCTCAGTAAGTCAAGACGCCCAGGACTTCTCTGTGTCAACTAGCTAGCACGCTCTCCTGAGCCCCTGGCAGGGAGTGGAGGGTTGAGGATGGGGTTCAGGTATGTTTAGATGGAGTCAAGCCTGGCTAGGAAGTTCCAGAATGCAGCATGCTGCACGTTTCAGTGCTATTTGAGGGCACGGGGTCAAAGGAGCAGCAAAAAAGGCTGAGAGTGGTGAGGGGGAAGGGAGAGGAGGAGGAAGCTCGTGCTGGTGGTACCCGAGGGCCAAGACAGGCATCAGGAGAGCTGCTCCTCCCAGCTTCCTTCCTCCTGCCCTCCCTGCTACCAGGAGGGGGCTGGCATCAGCTCTGCACAATCAACTGCCTGCCTTTCAAACCTGCTCCTAGTGAGACCCACAACATGTGCCTCTTGCTAACCTCTCTTGGCTCTGCGGCTAGCATCACCCCCTTTTCTCATCTCATCCTCACTGTACCCCACATCTCACTGTCATTCCCACCTGTGTACCTGCCTTCCTCTGTGCCTTTGCCCTGGCTATTCCCTACCTCTAATGCCCTTCCCCGTGCTCTCTACAAGACCAGTCCCTCCTTGGTCCTAATAGGAATGCCAGTTCACCCCACAGCCATAACTGGTCCCTTTTGTCCTCTGTGCACCCTGAGACTAATGACAGTGCCTGAGTTAGCGCTCAGTATGACATGCCCAAATGGTGGGCTCACTGGCCAATGGCTTCTGGCTGTGTTGAGCCAGCAGGAGGCACTAGGAAGAGACGATGAAGGCAGGAGGAAGGTAGGGCATCAGGCAACATCTCTGCAGTGGCCACAGCTCCTCCCTGGTCCCAGCCTCTGCCAGGAAGCCCCTGCCGGGGTTCCAGCTCTGCCCAGCAGCCTCCGCCCCTGGAGGCCGCTAACACCCTGCAGCCCCTGGAAGGGAAGCTTCCTGCTGTTCTAACCCCTAGGCTGCCTGGAAGTTCTCCCTGTGAATCAGGCAGGCTGTCAGAATTAGCAAATAAAAATACAGGAAGCCCACTTAAATTTGCATTTCAGAGAAACAACAAATCATTTCGTAGTATAAATATCCCCAAATATTGCATGGGACATACAGCATTTTGTACCCATTTCTTACAAGTAAAAAAAATTTGTTGTTTCCCTGAAACGCAAATTTAACTGGCTAGTCTGTATTTTCTCTGGCAACCCCACATGTAGGGTTACTCAACTCTTCCAATACCATTGTACCTAATTCTCTGTATTAAATTTCCTCTATTAAATTTCCTGGTAGGAACACTTTTATTGCTAGATGTTTGATACAGATGCTGAGTCTAACGTGCTGAGCCAATGCATATTTCTGGAATCCTGACGTCACCCCTACCCCAGCCTGCTACTCACCTTCCCACTCCCCGGCAGTTCAAAGAAGAATTTGGAATTAAAAACCAACATTAATTGAGCATCTTGTGTGCCAAGTACTGAAAAACTTGGCAGAAACAAAACACTTTGCTGTCTTAATCGCTGGCATCAAATCACCTCTCGGGGTTTTGTTTAGGGAAATACCTTCACAAGCCACTTGGGGCAGAATGTGACACCCTGAAGGCAAGAGCCGGGACAACAAAAGAAATGAGTACACAGCTCTGCTTAAGAAAATGAGGGGATTCATTTCTTGGTTTTTGCCTCTGAGAGGCCGGGAAGGGATGTTCCATTTGCTGTATTGCTGTGCAGCAAAGCACCCCAAACCTAGTGACCTCAGACAACAGTGTCAGTATGCTCACAGGTTCTGCGAGCCGGAACCGGGACAGAGCACAGCAGGGGTGGCTCCTCTCTGCTCCACGATGTCTGGGGCCTCAAATGGCAACATTCAGCTGATTGAGGTGACTCCGCAGCAGGTGGCTGGAGCCATCAAAAGGCATCTTCAGTTTCTACAGATGGGGCTTTGGCTGGGGCTGGTGACAGAGCACCTGTCACAGCCTCTCTGTGTGGTCAGGGAGTCCTCACAGTATCGTGGCTCAGGGCAATCGGTTCTTCTGACCTGTCAGCTCAAGTTTCCAAACGCAGAGTCCCAGTGGAGGAGCTGGAAGCTGCCTTGCATGGAGCAGTACGTCTTCCATACTTTAGCTGGGGGGAAGCATCACAGGCCTGCCCAGGGGCCAGGGGAGGGGAGGAGAACCCGCCTCTGGGAGGGTGGTGAGGTCTCCATATGGTAGAAGAGCATGCGAGATGGGCTAAATGCCTGCAATATCTTTGGGGAAAAGCACAATCTACCACCAGGGGATAGACGGTAGGTGGGAGGGGACAAGAAGAACCAGAAAGCTGACATATGGTTACAGCAAAACGTGGAGCGGACTGGCAGCAGGAAAGGCCTGGGTGGGGAAGGGTGGCTCTAGGCATTTAAAAATGGGTTGTTGACTTCCTTTGGAAGTTGTAGGCATTGCTGTGGGGTGAATGCTTTCCTCTACCGTCTGTGGACTTTAGTCAAGTATCTTGCATGCACAAAGGCCCTGGGCTGCTGTGTGTGTGTGTGTGTGTGTGTGTGTGTGTGTGTGTGTGTGTCTGCGTCACAGATGCGATAGAGTTCCATGTCCACATTATTGTAATGTGAATAAAGATTCACATTATGACCCTTAAGATTAATGAATTCAACACAAGGAAAAGCAAAATGCATTTTCTGAGTCCTTGAGCCCAAGTCCCTAGAAATTGGCTGAAACTTGGGGTGAGCTTTGGACTTCTGTCGAACATAGAAAGGGGAGTCGGGCCAATTTTATTTATTTGCTCATTTATTTGCTAATTCAGCAAGCTTTGGTTGAGCACCTATGATGTACCAGTGACTGCTAGTTACTGAGGCAACAATAGGGACCAAGATGACCAGGACTGCCCTCATGGAGTTTATATTTTAGTAAGAAAAGACAGGCAGTAAACAAGTAGGAAAATACCAATAAAAAATGTCAGAATGGCCAACAACTGCAAAATCTCAATGGCAACAACTGCAAAATCTGAGTGGCTTAACACAATAGAAATTTATTTCTTACTTCCTCTTGCGTTCGGATGCAGGCTCCACTATCTCATGACCCTATCATTGGCTAGGAACTCCTAGTCCTCACTGAATCCTCCGCACCTGGCATTACAGACAGGGGTAGAGAGAGCATGAGGACAATTTGGGAGATTTTTATAAATCAGGTCTAGAAATGGAACACACCACTCCCACCCACACCCATTGGCCAGGGCATTGTCATAGGGCCAACCCCTCACTGCAAACAAGGCCAGGAGACGTGGTCGAGCTGGGTGCCCAGGAGAAAGAACGTGACAAATGTTATAGAGGAAATATAGGAGATGAGGAATGATTGGGAGAACTAATTCATACTGAGTGGCCCAGTCAAGCCTGTCTGAGGAGCTGGGTCTTGGGCTAAGATCTAACCAGTGAAAAGTCGTCAGCTATTCAAATTTCTGGGGAAGAGTGCTCCAGGAAGAAAGAATAGCAGGGACAAATCCCAGAAGCGGGACCTTGCTATGGTTTGTATGTGTCCCCCTGAGTTCAGGTGTTAGCAACTTGATTGTCATCATGGCAGTGTTATGAGGCGGGGCATTTGAGAGGCTCCACCCTCATGAATGGATTAGTGCTGCTGTTTGGGTGTGGGTGGCTTAGTTATCTTGGGGTTCAGCACCCTTTTTATCTTTGTTTCAGCTTCTCTTGCCTTCTCTTGCCCTTCCGTCTTCCACCACAGGAGGATGGACACTCACTAGGTCATGCCCTTGGATGTCCCAGCCTCCAGAACTGTAAGAAATAGACTTCTTTCCTGTATAAACTCCCCAGTCTGTGGGATTCTCTTATAGCAACAGAAATCGGGATAGGACAGACCTAGTTTGGTGTGTTTAGGAAACAGGGAGTAGGTCAGTGTGGCTGGTGCCTGGTGAGTCAAGACAGGATGATTTGGGGTGAGACCAGAGAGGGTGCAGGAGTAGGACCGTGCAGGTTCCTGCAGGCCCAGGAGGGAGCCTTTAGGTGTTTCATTTTTCCTTTGAGATGGCGTCTCACTATGTTGCCTAGGCTGGTCTTGAACTCTGGGCTCAAGCAGTCCTCCCGCCTCAGCAGAGTATGGGCCCTTGACACCACAGCCAACTTTAGGCCTTAATTGTAAGTGCTATTACAAGCCACTGGAGGATTTAAAGCAGGGCGTGCCAGAATCTGAGCTGTGATTTTCAATATCCTGATTCCAAGGGGCCAGAAACCTTGACTGTTTCTGAGTTATGTGTTCACCATTTCGATCCATCCTGACAGCAGCCTTGGGAAGGAGATGGCATCAGGCCCTTTTGTGGCCCACAAGGAATGGAGGGTCAGAGGTGGCAGTAATTTGTTCAAGGTCACTCATGACCTTGGCATGGCCAAGTCTGGTTTCAAACCCAAGCCCAACAGAGAAGATACGGTTGTGAATAAGAGCTAAAGCTCGATCAGGAGCCAAGGGTGGGTAAACCCCCAGAGAGGTACTGCTGAGGGGCCGAACAGGCCGCCCGAGTTCCTCCCATTTGGAGGCCTGAAGGGGCACCTTGCCGCCCACGGGACATGTGTCCAGGGCCTGCCCGCCAGGCCTGGGGTGCCGGGGAGGGGCCCCCAAGGAAGGAGATGTCTGGGATGCCTATGCCTTTGGGTCACTGGGGAGCTTGGTGACGTTTGGGACAAAGGATCTGTCAGTGATCATTGCAGAAAGAGCTCAGATCCACTGCAGGCTGCTGAATAATGACTCCCAAAGATGTCCATGTCCTGATCCCCAGAACCTGGAAATATGTTACCTTGTGTAGCCAAAGGGATTGTGCAGATGTGAGTAAATAAGAATATTGAGATGAGGAGTTTGCCTTAGGTTATCTGGGTGGGCCCGGTGGCATCACAGGGTCTTTCTAAGAGGGAGGCAGGAGAATCAGAGACCCAGAAGGGGACGTGGGGGCGGGGTGATGTGGGACCCTGAGCCCAGGAACAGCAGCAGCCTCTGGAGGGTGGAGAGAGCACGGATGCAGATCCTCCCCTGGAGTGTCCACAGGGAATGCAGCCCACCTAGATTTTAGCCCATGGAGATGTATTTTGGATTTCTGACCTCTAGAACTTTCAGGTAACAAATCCATGTTGGTTTAAGCTCCTAAGTTTGTGGTCATTTGTGACAGCAGCCACGAGAGACTCATACACCCACCAACCAAGACCATGGCTGCAGGATTCTGGAAATTCCAGAACCTTTTTTAGTTGCTGTTTGCTTCCCTTGGTGGTCATTTTCTTCCCTTTTGTTCTGTTTTTCCACAAATACTATTCATGCAAACTTTGAAGCCAAGAAGACTTTTGAGCTTATCTTGGGGTTGCCAGAGAATGCTGCCTGTGTCCCTGACACTGATCCAGCTTGAGGGCCAGACTGGTGGCGGCAGCTGAGACCCTGAGTCCAGGGGCAGGGAAGACAGCTAAGGCCCCCAAATGTCCCTAAGCAATGCAGGAGGAAAGCCACTTCCTCACAGTGACCCTCATGGGGTCAGAGGAAGCAGGACTCAAGGGACAGCGTTCCTGAAAAGCGCCCAGCAACTGCACCTTCCAGAGGTCCCAGGAGTCGGCACCAAATCAAGGGCCCCTTCCCACTGCTAATTCTCATGATTCCCAATGAGCCGGGCCTGGAAAACAAGCTCAGCCTTGACCCTTGGCCACCCTGGCAGAGGTGGGGGCTGTAGCCTCCTCCAAGGCTGCTGAGCAGCTGGCAAGCCGGGCAGGAGGGGTTTGGTTAATCAGTAAGGCTCTTGTTTGTCTGGTTTGGCCTTTTGGTGACTTACCACCCATTGGCCTATTTATGAGGGTTTGCAATATCAGCATTTAATGAAGGGTAATGAGTAACCAGTGTCCGGAGGCTTCCACACCTGTCTTTTACAAACACAGCTGATTAGCCCCATTCTCCCTGGGGACTTTGAGCTGGGGGCAGGTTGGATGTGGTTGAGAATGTGTGGCTTCCTGCAGAGACAGGGGCCTGTGCTCTGACTCAGATAGTCTTGGGTTCAAATCCCAGCTTTTCTTATCAGCTATGGAACCAGAATGTCACCCAGCCTCTTAGAGCCTTCATTTTTGTCTCTGCAGGGGCTGTGCCTTTGTCCCTTTAACCATAAACTCTACAGCTGATGTTAAGGGGTATACGATATAATAATGGAGGAAAAGCAGATGAGAGAGTTGTTGGCACCTAATAAGGACACAATGGGTGAAAATTCCCTTCCCCTGAGTCCATAATGGTGGTGTAGCCTTCACTCAAGGGCTCCCAGAGGCCCAGGGCCTCTAAGACAGGAATGTGGGGTGGCAAGGGGACACATTTAAGGTGAATATGGCACACGGCTTGCCACCCCAGTGAGGTCAGGTTGGGCTCTGCGAGCAGGTAGCACAATGCATGGTGGGTGCTCAGGCTTGGGCATCGCAGAGCTGTATCCTCAAGCAAGTGACCCAGTGTCTCTGCGCTTGGATCATTTTCTCATCTCTAAACTGAGGATAATTATTCAAGCCTCCCAAGATTTTTAGGAGGATCCAATGAGATGATTTGCAGAACACTGTGTCCTGTGTGGCTGGCTCCTTGTAAATGCTTAATGGAGGTTGGTTCCCTCTTCTGCTCTCCAGCTCCACTGCCTTCACCTACACTCTCAGAACCCCCCAACAATGGAAAGCCCCATTCTCCATGGTGGGGAGCTCCCCATCAATAGAAGCATTCCAGCAGAGACTGGACCTATACAGGTGGGGTATTAAGAAAGGATTGGCAGATATGGCCATACTTGGTGGCCTGGGATCCTCCTGGGCCATAGGGAGCCAGCAGGGCATCCCCAGGGAGGCCAACACTGGGGAAATGGGGAGCCATGGTAGCCAGAGGGAGTGGAGGTGAGGGGTCACCAGGACTCTCTCATTCCACAGACCTGCCTCCCACCAGGACATGGGGGGCTAGGCAGGGCATCCTTGCTGGAGGCTCCTGAGTGGCCACCTGAAAGGACAGCTTAGTCTTGAGGTCCAGAGAGTTTGGAAGCGTCAAGGACATTTCATAGAGTGTCCACTGATACAATCAGAACACGTTAGAGCTGGAAGGAGGCTCAGACACTATCTGGTTCAAACCCTCCTTCTACAGATTAGGAAACTGAGCCTCAAAGGGTGAGGATTTGCCCAAGGTGATAGCAAGGAATCCAAGCAGGTCCCTAACCAGAACCAACCTGTGACCTCAACCATGGCAGCTGTGACCTCACAAGCTTCCTTCAGCATCCCCAGGTTCCCCAAACACCCCTGATGGAGAGAAGGCCCCATGCTCCATGCTGGGCACCGACAGCCAGGATTATTTCAGACCACGAGTGCATGGATGTGAATATGCCTTGGCTCAGCCACCAGGGCTGTGGTCAGGGAAAGACACAGTCCCCTCCGGGAAGCTATGGTAGGGCTGGTGTGGGGTCTCCACAGAAGGCGTTGGGGATGGCAGGCAGGAGGATCCTGTGCCAGCAAGTGACATACCACTTGAGCTAGGATACTACTGAGATTTGGCCCCAAACAACAAAGGAAGAGAAATATTAAGTACTATATATTGCATTATTAAATACTTTCTATATAGTGGGCATTGTGCTATATCCTTTATACGGTTACATTTAATTCTTAAATGTCTTTTCCTTAGAGAGGCCACTTATTTAAAAGAGTTACTCCTGGGGTTACACTCCGTCTCGGCTCTTAGCTCAACTTTTGATGACTTGGGCCTTTCCTAAAAGGCGTTCATTCCACACATATTGCCAGGTACATATTATCTGTCAGGAAAGGGTGAGAAAAAGGTTTTGAAAATAAACCGTCCCTGCTATCACAGAGCTTCTAGTTGAGAGATAGGCTATGTACCATGTAGGACATGTCTTACATTTTTATACAAATAGCTCTTGATTTCCTCCCATTAAACTGGGAGCTCCACGAAGACCAGGGCCAAGCTTGTCCTCATGGGACGAATGGTGTGCTAAAGCCCACACGGGTCCTAAAGCTGATCGTTAAACACGCAGGACTCTTGCCAACTAGCTCGCCTTTGGGTAGCTTGACGTTGGACTGGGGGGAGTATTTACACCATGGAAACTGGCAAAGGCTACAAATCAGGGTGTTTTCTTCTCCCTTTGCAGCATGTGTTTTGCCAGCACAGCCTCTTCCCTCTGTACTGGGGCCCACCCACTGCAAGAACTCAGTACACGCTCGCCTGATGGAGCTCACAAACTCCGTCCATTTTGGAGAGCCACTGCTTTACCTCCAGTTCTCAGAGGAGGAAACTGAGTTTTAGAGAGGGTTAGTCATGTGCACAGTGACTAAACCACACAGCTTGTGAGTAGTGAAACTGAAATTCGGACTCAGGTCTTTGGCTCCAAAACTGTGCTTTCACCTGTGCAAGGCCCGACCTTCTGGATAAGAACCTTCTACACAGCAGGAGGGAGGAGGAAAGAGCCTGGTGTGCCAGGAGACCGGGGACTGCCCAGGTGAGGCCGGGGCAGGCCAGGTGGGGGGTGGAGGGCCAGGGAAGGGTTTGCGAGATCTGAGTTAAAAGCTAGGACCAAGCCCCTGAAAGTAGAGCCAGAAAATGCTTCTGCCTGTTGTAGATTAGCTTCGTTTCCAAACCTATCAACGTCTACCTAGGGGCCTGGAGCCCTTCCCAGGAAGGCGTGTTTGAAACTGACGCTGAGCGGTCAGCTGACACGGGGGTGCTGACTGCTTAACCCGCAGCTGTGGGCAGAGCTGGGCAGACAGGGCCAGCCACCACTTTCGCCTCCTCCATACATCTGAGAACTCCTTGAAGGAGCTCACACTAGGTTTTAATCGTCTCTGTAACTCCTGACTTTATGAGTGCTAACCACACAGCAAGGACTTGGCAGATGTTCACAAGTAACACCTATGTTTCTTCTGACTTAAAAATAATATAAACTTAATGTACAGTTATTTTGGGAAAACACAGATAATTATAAGGAAGTGAATTAAAACCTAAGACTCAGCCACATAGATATTCATGCTTAACATTATCATGTATTCTTTTAAAAATATGTGTGTATATACTCATATATATGTTTGTGTGTGTGTGTATGTACCTTCATTGAATCACACAGTAAGTACACATTTGGCTTTTGCTATTTTTATATAATCCTTTATCAGAAAAAATCATGCCGTTAGTGTCTTATAAAAGCTTTATTTTACAATCAGTCAATTTAGTCTATGGAATTACCAAAATTTATTTATCTGATCTCCTAATGTTTGACACTTGTGCTGTTTCTTATTTTTCATTCTTCTATAATAAATAGCACTGCAATGATGATTTTTCAACATAAATCATTGTCCTGATGTCTGTTTGGGTTTTTTACCCTGATTATTATGATTCCTTAGAAGCAGAACTAGTGGATCAGAGGGTAAGAAGTTTTTAAAGTAATGCATAAGGCTAAGTTGAATTGTGAAAAATTTGTTCCAGGACCTTCAAGAACGATGGGTATTACCATTTTTTTAACTTTGCAAATTTGCTAGGTAAACAGTGTGTGTTTCTTTGATTGCTAGTAGGGAGCTGCTTTTTCCATTTACTCATGAATGATTCACATTTCCTCCTGCTATCTTTGTGCCCCTGGGAGCCAAGGGTGCAAACCTCACCTGCTGACTATGGAGAGAGCCTTGACGGTCACACCTGGACGGGCCACCCCAAAGCCGCGGGGGTTCAGCCCCACTCAGCCACCTCACGCTGCCTGCTCTCCTGGAGGCAGATCACGGCAGCAGAATGGGAATTTGCCTGGCACAGTGGGCAGGCAGATTCCAGAAGAATCTGGCACAGGGCAAAGATTTCTGGGAAAAGCCACAGTCCACCTGGCTAGGACCTGAGGCTGACTTGACACCCCAACTCCGACCCGGCACCCCAATGTCTCCCCTCCTCAGTGGGAGGCTGGGATGGGTGGGGGGGAGCCCCAAGGAGAGGCAGGGTGCAGCCTGGCTGGCTCCAGAGCTGCCTCCCAGAGCATTTGGCTCCTACAGTGGCTGTTTTCCTTAGTGCTGATGGCATCTTCACGAGGAAGGAAGGAAGAGAGAAGAATAAAAAGGAGATATGGAAGCCCAAGAAGAGATTCCTGCGTCTGGGGTCTGGATTAAGGAAGGAGCTAGGATCATTCTCCCTCAGAATCGACACTAAAACAGCCAGCCACTGCATCTCTGGAGCACAGAGATGCAGGTCTCTAGTAATCTTTCATTTAGGGAAGCGGCTAAGAGCCGGGACTCTGGAGCCAGACTGCCTGGGTTCCAATCCCCGCCAGCCACATCCTACCCACGTGATAGTTACTTCGCCTCTTTAGCCTTCAGGAGCCAAACGACTTAACAAATGCAACATGCTGAGCACAGTGGGCACGTAGGAAACCATCAGTGTTAGCTGTTACCAGGTGCATTAGTTTCCTATGACTGCTGTAACAAATAACTACAAATTTAGTGCCTTAAAACAGCACAAACTTATTATTGTACAGTCCTGGGAGTCAGCTGTCCTAAATGGGACTCCATGGGCTCAAATCAAGGTGTCTGCAGGGCTGCACTCCTGGAGGCTCTGGGGGAAATTTTGTTTCCTTACTTTTTGCAGCTTCTGGAAGCTACTTGCCCTCCTTGGCCCTTCCTCCATCTGCAGTGCCACATCACTCCGATATCCGCTTCCACTGTCACATCTTTTCTGCCTCTTCTGCCTCCCACTCCCATCATTTAAGGACACTTGTAATAACCTTGCTCCAACCTAGGTCATCCAGGACAATCTCCCAATCTTAAGACCCTTAACTTAATCACATCTGCAATGTTCCTTTTGCCGTGTAAAATAACATACTCACAGGTTCTGGGGACTAGGACATGAACATCTTTAGGGGCCATTCCTCTGCCTTATCACACAGTTACATTTTAAGACATGTTTAGTGAGTACCTACTCTTTGCCAGGTGCAGTGTCTTATGCTGAGCTGAATAAGATGTAGGTCTGTTTCCTTTAGGAACTCACAGCTAGTGCAGGTGATGAGCCGGTAAACAAAAAAGAAAACTAGAGTTTAAGAGGTCCAGATGTGATTCTATGTAGGGGAAAGGGGGATGAAATGAGGAAAGAGACCTGGGGGAGAAGTAAGTCCCAGGTAGAGGGAGCAGAAGCGTAAAGGTGGGAAGATGCCAGTTAACAGTCATACCAAGGAGGTCAGTACAGTTCCAGCTTAGAGCATGTAGGCAATTGTATAAAGGTTGTGGCTCTGAGGAGAGAACTTAGAGAGGAAGGAAGAAACCAATCATAGAGCACATTGTATGTCCCAGTAAAGAGCTTGGACTTTATTTAGTAGGCAATGGGGAGAAGATGGAGGGTTGAGAGCATGGTGCGACATGGTTAGATTTCTAGTTGACAGTGATAAGATGGGGTGTGCACTGTAGAGGGAATCTACTACCATCTATCATCATTCATGCATCCATCCAGTAATCCAACTATCTACCCATCCGTTCTTTAATTCATCATCCATCCACCCAACTCTCCATCTCTCCATTCTTTAATTTATACAAAGTACATAACATAAGGCACACCTCTTTTTATTGTACTTTGTTTTGCTGTGCATCACAGATATTGTGTTTTTTAAAAATCAAAGGTTTGTGACAATCCCATGTCAAACAAGTCTATTGATGTCATTTTTCCAACAGCATGTGCTCACATCGTATCTCAGTGTCACATTTTGGTAATTCGCACAATATTTCAAATTTTTTATTACAGTACATACATACATGCATGCATACATTCAACTAATCCATCTATCTATTCTTTAATTCAACATCCATCCACCCAAGTATCCGTTCATCCATCTATCCATTCGACTATTTACCTATCCAACCTGTTACCGCTGGGTCTGTTCTATCCTCTGAAGAACTCTCTCTCATCGTCGTCTTCTATGATCAACTCCTTCATTCCATTGGGGACCATCTTGCTGTCCATGTAGTTCCTGTCAGGGCTCCCAGTTGGATTATCCCCCAACCCACAAGAGTGACCATGTGACTTTAAATATCCTAAATGACAGGAAACAGTGACCACATCTCCCCAGAGGTTGATGATAGGACTACAGATGCTTGTGTAGAGTCCTTTTGTGGCGACAGCATCGGGCTGAAGGTTCAGAGATCTTACCACCTAAATCGGGGGCAGGGAAGGTGAGAATGTATCACTTTTTCTATCCTGGCCTCGGAAGGAAGTCATGAGACATCCCTCTGCTACATGCCACATCCTGTTGTGACTGAGGCAGTCACAAAGGCTGGCCCAGATTCACAGGCAGGGAGGGAAATAGACTCAGCATCTTAATGGGCGTTTTAGGAAGATCACATTGTACTGGAAACTATGTTGTGGACTTTTTTTTTTTTTTTTTGAGAAATCACGTCTTATAACAAGTTTTTATATCTTGTTTGATTCTAATATGAATCCCGTGAAATAAAATGGCAGGATTATCATCATTTCTCAAAAAACAAAACTGTGACTCACTTAGATCAATTAGTTTTTTCAAGACCACACAACTGATAGGTGACTGAATGGGAAGCAGAACCCCAGTATCCAAAGTCATAAACCAGAGGGTCCCTTCTCCCCAAAGACACATGAGAGATAGGATTTTTGCTTTAAGGCATTGATCTCCAGAGGTTCCTTAAATAAAAATATGCCAAGGTCAGGTCCAACATTAGCCAACTCATAACTCACATCAAGGGTAACTTTAGAGATCACTTTCAGCCCTTGCTCGAAACAAAAACCCAAGGTGTGGGTAAGGCTAAGACCACACAGAAGCCCCTCTGACTGAACCTTGGAGCCCTCCAGAACCCCCCTGCCCGAGGGACCATGGACTGCCCCAGCGTGAGTGCACTTTTGCTGGATACTTGGGTTTCTTTGGACAGATTGGTCTGTGTGCCCTCCTTATGTGAATGCCGTGATCGTTCTGGCTTTTTACACAAGCAGGACCCTGCAGGGAAGCAGACAGGTCAGCAGGCTCTTACGGTCCCAGGCACAGAAGACAATCGTGGTGGGTACCTGGCGGGGACAGTGGCAGGGATGCTTCACAGAGCCAGCCATGGATGCTGGAGATGAGTCTCAAGGACGAAGGGGGGTCTTCCAGGGTGAGAGAGCCCCCAGGGTTCTGGGCCCTGCCAATGTGGTTCTGTTCCAGCGACACAGGGGCCCGTGGGTGTGTGCTGGGACACGGGGCTGAGGAGGAAATTGATGCCCAGACCCCGAGGCCTTGGGTGCCAGGCTGAAGGCTTCGAAAGTCTCCTAGAGGCCAAGGATTGTCAAACAAAGAAACAAACAAATAAACCAAAAGTCACTTTAGTGTTTTGGTAAAGCTTACATATGTTTTTTTTTTTTTTTAAGTTCAAGCAATACTAAAAAGAACAACAACAAAAAAAGGTAAAGATTCATCCAAAATCCCGCCACGCAGAAAAAAACCTGATGTTGTTGATATTATTTGGCAAACATCATCCCATACAATTTGCAAACGGACGGCAAGCCCCCTCCACTCCTGGGTCCCATGGCAATGGGAGCCAGTGGGGAATGGACTGCTGTCCGCCTCGGTCACTGCTGTGTCCCCAGCATCTAAGACAGTGTCTGGCACAGAGCAGGTGCTCAGTACATACTTGCTATCGAAGTAGCAAGAAATATTATAATTAATATAATTATGGAAATAATTTAACAAAAGTGAGATACTCTAGATCACTAGGGTATTACTTAGAATTTTAATTTAAGATGAAGAAAAGGAAATGAAAGTGAAACTCAAGAACACGAGGAACTAGATAAACTTGTTCACAGCAAAAGATACTATTTTCTAAAGGTTCTTCTACTAAAATTAAAATATATGTATAAAGGAAAAACATTCAGAGGTTGGGATTTTTTGCAGCGAGGAGGCAGCTACATGTTCCAGTGTCACGCAGTGTCATTAACTTCCCACTATGTAAAATGAGAATGTCTGTGTCCTTACATCTGTTTCTAACATTCTTCCATTTCTACTGCCTGATTATTGTACTTTTTATTATTAATTTTTTAAATATTAGGTTTGATACACTCTGTGTCAGAGTCATAATCCTCACATTTGTTTTGAGTTCCTTTGACATTTGAATGGACTCAGTGCTCATCCTTAGCTGTTCAGGCAGCTTCTCCACCTTGCTGTCCCATGTGCTGACAGTTGCCTTTGCTGTGTCCCTGGGAGAAGATATATGAGGAGCAAAGAATGTCCCCGATGCTGGAGCAGAGCCCGTGAGAGGTGTCAAGACTTAGGTCGAGCTTCCCAAGAATCAGACTCTCACACGGGGATTTGCGAGCGTAGTTTACCCAGGAAATGATCTCGGAGAGCACCAAGGAATGAGACATGAGGCAGGGAAGGGGGGAGCTCCAATGCCAGAGGCGGCAAAGAGCAGGGTGCCACTGTGGGCACCTGGGCATCAGTCCTACTAGGCTTCTCTGAGAGCTGCGGAGAGCCTGACTCAGCACCAGCGGGTGAAGGAGCTGGACCTGTCCCCACCAACTCCCACCTGGCATTGGTCACGAGCTTCTCCTGGACTCCCAGGCTCCTTTAGCTACTCCCTGCACAGGCTGACGTGCAGGTGCTCTGGGAGAAGGCAGCTGGTCACTGGGGGCACAGGGACAGGACACTGACAGCATCAGCTGTGGGTGGGATGCAAAGGCTTTCTCTAGGACGCTGTTGCCAGGAGGTGGACAGCACGTGGGCCCTGATGGACTGCACGTCACCCTGCCCCGCCCCAGGCCAGCTCTCCCCCTTCTGACCACCATGGGGCCTATGGGAAGAGGCCCTCCTGCTTCACCAGTTGACGGTTTTTGGGGGAGGAATGCTCATTTTCAGCTTGACTGAGGGAGCCATAAAGCCAGCTGCCACCACAGCCATGTCCCACCCATGCAATTCAAACCAGGTGAAATTGTTTCCTGCCAGTGTATGTGGATATATCTATTTCTCCTCCCTTTTTATGATAGTTGAAGTGATCCTTGCCCATTATCTAAAGTTTGGAAAACTGATCTCAAGGAAGCAGTGAATAAAATGTTGGCCACTAGAGATTGGCAAGGGTGATGGAAAGGGGTAATGAAGAGATGTTGGTGATGGGGTAATTCTGTTAAATAGAAGGAAGAAGTTCTGATGTTCAGTGGTACAATGGGGCAACTATAGTTGACAATAGTTTATTGTATTTTAGAATAGCTAGAAGTTTTCAAATGCTCCCAACATAAAGCAAAGATGAATGTTTCAGGTGAATCATGTCCCAGTTACCCTGATTTGATCATTGTATGTTGTGTGCTTGTATCAAGTTGTAACATGCACTCCATGAATATGTACAATTATTATGTATCAATAAAAAAATTTTAAAAAAGAAAAAAACACACAAAACAAAAAGAAGAAAGTGAAAAAAAAATCCTAAAATAAATTTCACCTAAAATCCTCAGCCAAAGATAAACATTAACACTTTTGTAATTTATCGTTCAGATTATTTTCATTGCACATATTTTTACATGACTGAAGTCATTTTATACACACAGTTTTCTATTCTGCTTTTTTTTTTTAACCTGACACATCCTGTTATACAGGTGGAGCATCCTTTATCCCAAAATCCAAAACCTGAATTGCTCCAAAATCTGAAACATTTTGAGTATCAACATGATGCCACAGGAGGAAAATTCCAGACCTCCACACCAGACCTCGTGTGACAGGTCACAGTCAACATGCAGGTGCACAACACACTGTTTATTCAGCATCCTCAAGGGAAAAAAGACTCTCCCAGCTCGCTTCAGCTGTGAGATACCTTCTCTGAGCATGTCCAGATTTTCCCACACAAGCACACCCACAAAGAATAATAAAATGGCAGGTGTGCAAGCCAGATGCAACAACGGCAGGTCCCCTGTGATAATTCACAGAGGGCCAAGACTTATATGCATTATTCGCTATGTTTTTATACTTATTCTCTGTTCTGCAATGTAAAGATATTGTTGAATATGTCAAAAAGACCTAATCATACTCCTATGGATAACAATGATAAGAAAAAGAGGAAGCATTTATATTTATCTACAGGACAGAAAGTCAAACAGCTGGAGAAACTGCACAGAGTATAAGAGCGAAAGCTCTTAAGGGAAGAGTGTGGTGTTGGGATGACACCATCGGGGACCTGAAGAAAAAGGAGGAAGTATTGGAGTTCTATGCTGAAAGGGATGAACAGACATTCACGAAAAATAGAAAAACACTTCATTTTAGCCTTATGCTAAGAATGAAGATCTCCATGGTCTATTGAAAGAATCGATCAGTCAGCGATGCAGCGAACACATACCACTTATGGCACGCTGGTCATGAAGCAAGCGGAGATCTAGCACCGTGAGTTGAAGATTGAAGGGAACTGTGAACATTCAACAAGCTGGTTGCAAAAATTTAATAAAAGACACAACATTAATTTTTTAAAGATTTATTGTGATAAAGCATCTGCTGGTCACGAAGCAGTGCAGAAACTAATTGATGAGTTTGCCAAGGTCGTTGCTGATGAAAATCTGGCCCCAGAACAAGTCTACAGTGCTGCTGAAACATCACTCTTTCAGCATTACTACCCTAGAAAGACACTGACTACAGCCAATGAGACAGCCCCCCAAAATCCAAGGATGCCCGGGACAGACTGTGCTGAAGTGCCCTGAGGCAGCGGGCATGTATAAATATAAACTTGCTGGGATAGACAAAAGCTTGCATCTTCCGTGTTTTCAAGGAGTGAATTTTTTTACACTAGTCCATTATTTTGCTAATAAAAAGGCATAGATCCCCAGGCACACCTTTTCTGATTTCACAAATATTTCACGCTCACTGCGGGAAAGCTGGACTGGGTGACAACTGCAAAATTTTCCTATTTTCAGACAACTGTTCTGCTCACACTCCAGCTGAAATTCTCATCAAACATAATGTTTATGCCATGTGTTTTCCCCCAAATGTGACCTCATTAATTCAGCCATGTGACCAAGGTATCCTTAGATCAATGAAGAATATATATATAGAAATACTTTCTTGAACCGCATGCTAGCAGCAGTGAACACAGGCGTGGGTGTGGAAGGTTTTCAAAAGGAGTTTAACATGGCCGGGCACGGTGGCTCACGCCTGTAATCCTAGCACTTGGGAGGCCAAGGCGGGCGGATTGTGTGAGCTCAGGAGTTTGAGACCAGCCTGAGCAAGAGGGAGACCCTGTCTCTGCTAAAAATAGAAAAAATAGCTGAGGGAAGCCTCCAGCCAACAGCCAGCAGGAAACTGAGGCCCTCAGTCCTACAGCCACAGGAATGGACTTCTCTCAACAGCCTGGTGAGCTTGGAAGTAGATCCTTCCCCAGTTGAGTCTCAGATGAGACCACAGCCCCATGCCACCTGGATTGCAGCTTCATGAGACCCTGAAGCAGAGAGCCCAGCTAGGCCATGCCTAGACTCCTGACCCACAGAAACTGATATAATAGATCCATGTTATTTTAAGCTGCTTCATTTATTGCAATTTGTTACACAGCAATAGAAAGCATGCATGGGACTTCCAGAAAGTTACCTTAAAAGGAGAGCATGCACCTTTCTTACCTGCCTCCCCACTGGTGACCTGGAATGCAGGGGTTGTTTTGGCTGGAGCTATAGCAGCCTCTTGTTCCACAGGACCTTGATAAAAGCTGTGCACTGAGGGTGGAGCACAGAAAACAGAACCTTGTCTGCCAGGCCAGCCTGGGCTGCCTCCCTTTTAGCTTCTTTTAGATGAGAGAGGAATAACTTCCCTCCTGTGTAGGCCACTGTCACTTGGGTTTGTCTGTCACATGCAGCAAGGCAGAGTGCTAACTGACTCAGCAGTGAGTTGGGTAAAACCCAGGCTTGGAACTGGCTGAACTGGGCTTGAATCCTGGGTTGCTATTTCCCAGCTGGGTAAGTTTGAAAATTTTCTTTATTCCTCTAAACCTGAGTTCCCTAAGTCTGTAAAATGGAGATAATCATAGCACATACTTTGTAGCTTTGTGGTGAAAATTAAGAGAACTAACGCAAGTGAAGAGATTCACACTGCACCTAGACTGGATGTTTGCTAAATGTTAGCTATTATTATTCTCACCTACATTGTTCATTTAATAAAATGCATGTAATGCCTGCTAAATGTTGGGCACTATATTAAGTGTCAGGTAAAGGGCAAAATCCCTGTTGTCAAAGAGCCACAGACTTAAATGAAATATTGATATTTAAACAAATACAGCAGTCTAGTAGTGCAAGTGTCATGCTGAGAAAAGTGAAGGTCTGAGTGCACCCAGAAGGAGACACCAAACCTCTGTGGTGAGACAGAGGGTCAAAGACGGCTCCACAATGGATTAAACACCTCAATCAAAAGATGCAGAGTAGCCAAACAGATTTTGAAAATAAAAAAACAGGATCCAATAATATGCTGCCTATAAGAGACTCCCTTTAGATTTAAGGACACACATAGGCTGAAAGTGAAAGGATGGAAAAAGTTCTTTCATGCAAATGGTAACCCAAAGAGAGTACGAATGGTTGGTTATGCTGCTATCCGACAAAATAGACATTAAGTCAAGTCAGAAACTGTCACAAGAGACAAAGAAGGACATTGTACAATGATAAAGGGGTCTATTCATTAGGAAGATATAACAATTATAAATATTTATGCTCCAATCATCAAATCTCCTAAATATATGAGGTTAACATTGACAGAACTAAAGGGAGAAATAGACATAGTAATTATTACTATTACTATTACTATTACAGCAGCATAGTAATAGGAGGAGACTTCAAAGAAGGCTTCGTGGAAAAACTAACATTTGAACTGAGTCTTGAAACACCAGAAAAGATTTTCTTAGCTAAAGAGGTGAGATAGAAATTAGAATATCATATAACCTATATGCTAGACTCTGTTCTAAGCGCTACCTACAAAAAATTCATTAAAACTTTCTGCTGCCCTTTAGAAGGAGGTATATAATTTTACCCATTTGTGTAATGAGAAAACTGTTCCCAGAGAGGTTACGGCACATGCCCAAGCAACACTGCTAGGAGGTGGGAGAACTGGGTTTATGACCCGTCAGAGCTCGCCCAGGTAACCACTGCTTTCTAGCACCTGCATGGGCCTGGCATGGTGGGCAGAAGGAAGGGTGAGGGGACAGGGACCCCAAGGTGAGTGGGGAGTTAGAGACATTCCATGTTGCTGGAGTTAGGGTGCCAGAGGACCCATGGTGAGCAAGGGCAGGGCCAGATCAGGGAGGGCCTGGTCAGCCCTGCTTAAAACCTGGGCAACTCACCTGTGGTCAGTGGGAAGCCTTCACAGGTGTAAAGCAGTGGGGAGCCAATGGTCAGCAGCCGCTTAGAGCATCCTGCTTCAGAAGGGAGGAGACACTGGAGGCCGAGGGAGATGGGTGCAGGTAAGAAACGAGGATGGTGGTGGGGAAACCGAGGAAACATGACTTCCGGAGATATTCTCCCAAGTTCAGACAGCAGACACTCACCATGTCCCACTGTAGGCCAGGCCCATTGTGACACTGTGTGTCGGACACTGAAAGATGCAAAGTCAACACTGAGAGGTCCTTGCCTTCTACAACAGATCATGGGGAGACAGACCCATCTGCTCCACGAAGGTGTTATCACCCCCCGATAACAGCCGAGGCCAGCCAGAGTGGGAGTGGCCTCCCCAAGGTCAAGCCGTGGGTAGCGTTGGAACTCAAAATCAAACGTGAAGTCCTTTCCTCTGGACCTTTCTAGTAGTTTTTGGTAAATGTAAAGTGTTGTAGCTGTAGAGGGTTGTCATTGTCTAGTTGAGGAGAGAAAGCCAGGGAATTAAAAGCTTCGTTCTGCAAACGAGCCTGTGGCTCATTCCAGGTGCTGGGGACTTGAGATCCAGGTGAACCTGCCCTTGGGCCCCAGGAGCTTAAAATCTAATAGGAAAGATCCTGAACTAAACAAATAACTAGAGGCTCAGTCCTTTAGCATCAGGAATGCATTTACAGAAATGGAAGCGGTAACAGAATCAAAGCTAAAAGGAGGGGTCTTTGCATGAGCTCCCTGTATCACACATGCTCTGCTCTCTTTAAACCCTGAAGTCCTACCAGGGTGGTCTCCACGATCTATGAGCTGCCATGACTCATGCAACTGTGTTCAACCCTCCCGGGCTGCAGGGAGATTCCAGACCCTGCTCTCCTGTGTTTTTCTCTAACATTTTCTTACAGACAGCTCAAGGAACCCGATGCATCTGTTACATCCAGGACAATATTCTTTGGGTGTTTGCAGCAAGTCTAAACAATCATCTGCACATGTCTTATCAGCTAGTCTGAGTCAGAACTGCCGACCTACATGTAAAGTAAACAGCAAGGGAGCAGCCTCAGTGGAGCAAACAGCACTGCAGGTGGCAGAGCACACACTCAGCTGGGGATAGCGAGGGCCAGCTCTTCAGCGGAGCGTGGGCGGAGTGAAAAGCCAGGAAGCTCCCAGAATCGGAGAAGGCCAGAGGGGCAGGCTCAGGGAAGGGCTGGAACCAGGAGCTCTGGGGCTTTGTGTCCATGTCTCATCCGGACCTGTGTCAGAGTCCTCTTGCTGCTGTAACCATTATCACAAACTCAGTGGCTTAAAGCAACACAGGTGTATCATTTATACTTCTTCAGGTCAGAGGGCTAAAGTCAAGGTGCCAGCAGGTCTGAGTTCCTTCTGGAGGCTCCAGGGGAGTATTCATTCCTCGCCTTTTCCAGCTTCTAGAGGCCTCGCACATTCCATGGCTCGAGGCCCCACATCCCATGACCTTTTCTTCCTCTGCTTCTATCATCACATCACCTGCCTCTGCCTCTGCCTCTGATCCTCTTGCTTCCCCCTCACGAGGACTCTTGTGATTATATTGGTCCCCAAGGACAATCCAGGATGTTCTCCCCAACTGCTGGGGTCTGAATGATTGTGTCCCCCCCATAACTCATGTATTAAAACCTAATCTACAGTATGGAGGTATTAAGAGTTGCAGCGGCCAGGTGGGGGGGCTCACGCCTGTAATCCCAGCACTTTAGGAGGCCAAGGCAGGAGAATTGCTTGAGCTCAGGAGTTTGAAACCAACCTGGACAAGAGAGAGAGACTCCATTTCTACAAAAAATTAAAAAATTAGCTGGACATGGTGGCATGTGCCTAGAGTCCCAGCTACTCAGGAGGCTGAGGCAGGAGAATCACTCGAGCCCAGGAGTTTGAGGCTGCAGTGATCTGTGATCGGGCCACTGCTCTACAGCCTAGGTGACAGAGTGAGAACTTATCTCAGAAAAAAAAGAGAGGTGCAGCCTTGGGAGGTGATTAGGACATAAGGGTTCTCCCCTCATTCATGGGATTAGCGCCCTTATAAAAGAGGCTTGAGGGAGCTTGGTTGCCCCTTCCACCATGTGAGGACACAGCAAGAAGCTTCCCTCTATGAACCAGAAAGCAGGCCCTCGCCGGACACTGAATCTTCTAGTGCCTTCATCTTGGACTTCTCAGCCTCCAGAACCGTGAGCGATACATTTATGCTGTTTATAAATTACCTGGTCTAAGGTATTTTGTCATAGCAGCCCAAATGGACCATCTCAAATCTTAATCACACCTGCAAAGCTACTTTTGCCATGTAAAACAACAGGTTCATAGGTTCTGGGGACTAGGAACATGGATATCGTTGGGGGTCTGTATTCAGCCGGACCACAGGACCAATCATTGGGACAAATGCCCTCTGTCCTTTTGTCCATCTCGCATCACTCTGCTAGAGATTCAAAGTCCAGCAGTGTAAAGGGCCTCGCTTTGACCAAGTGCTCACAGCTTGGCCAGCAGAGTGTAGCCCACCCTGACCGATGCCCCACCACCAAGCCTGCCCATAGTGGGACAGCCTAACTCTTTCAACACAATATGAAGGGTTCTTGTCAGACTGCAGGGAGTGTGGATACTAATCAGCCAGAATACGTTTGCTACATTCAGGTTGGAGGAGAAAAGAACGTGTGAGGAGAAGGATGTTACAGCTGTCTGAAAATATGAAAAGCCAAATATTGGCTCTGAGGAGGTCACAGCTGGATGATCCCTTGGAGGTCACCAGGCCCCTGCTTGTTCAGGGCAGAACACCACGGCCCAAGGAGAGCAGCATTTTGCCTAAGATGACCAGCAAGTGAGTGGCTGAGCAATGGTATGGAGAGGAAAGAGGAATTTCGGGATGCGCACAGACATGGGGCTGGAGCCAAGGACTGCTGCAAGGAGACAGTCTGGCTGAGAGTGAGGAAAGCTGTCTACAGCAACCACCACCATCTCTGCCACGCCGTGGTCGCCAGCTCCACGCCAGCAACTGTGCCATGTGCCCTCTGGTCCCTCAACACAGGGCAGGAACTTCATCACTGCACTCCCCTTACACACAGGGAACGGGGACACTGAGCTCAGAGGGGTTCAAATACCTTCCCCAAAGACACCCAGTTAGCAGGTGGCAGTGCAGAAAGCCGGCTTTGAAAGACTTTAAAATCCATGCAATAACTAAAGCACGTGTTAGGCTGCTTTGTTTTTTTCTTCTCTATTTTGTTTTCCATGAAATTCAAGGCTGGGTGGGTAAAGAAAGGAATTTGATAAACTTTCTCAAGTCTGGAACTTTTCCCAGAGCCCTGGGGGCAGAGAACCAAGTTGTGCAGACACACCCTCTCGGCCAGAAAGTTCTTTTAAACAGCCAGTCCAGCCGGCTCAGGCTGGGTTCCTGTTTGTACCGCTGGGAAGTGACTGCGTAGAGTTTGGAATGGAGCGGGGGAAACTGACTCTCATGGAGGGTCCACGCTGCTCCCGGCTCTGGGTACAGTTTGGCTCTGGGTAAGGGATGGGCTTCATCTCTATACACCCCTGAGCTGGGAGTGCCGGAGACTGCAGAGCAGAGAGGTTTAGCAACCTGCCTGAGTACACACAGCAGGGAAGAGGGGATCCCAGGATACAAAGTCAGTTCTGCCAGACCTCAGAGCCCCTGTGGTGAGCCCCCTAAAATGACTCTCATAAAAGAAGTGGCTTGGGGTTCAAGGATCACGGGCCAAGGACTGGTCCCCAGGGTCTGGAGGAAGCCACCTTCATTCTACTCCAGACACAGAGAACATCTCTCTTCTCTGGCTCGTAGCCGCCTGAAGTTTCAAAGAAGAACTTCATGCACAGAATCAACAACTCAGAGGGAAGAACTCTGCCCCAGCAGACCTTGGCTTGTGAACAAAACAAGAGTCTACATAACACGTTGTTTTTATTGTTTTGTTCCCAAACCAACAGAGCAGTGTTCGGCCCGCAGCCCCAGCTTGCTCCTCTGTAAAATGAGCACTTTGGGGCTGGGAGAATTCCATGCAGAAGCTATTTGCTAGACACAGCCCAGGACACTGGTCGGAGTCTCAAGGCTCGGGTCTGGGCTCTGCTTCTAACTTGCTGTGTGACTTCGGCGAGTCATGTTCGTTCTCTGAATCCTGCAGCCTTGTCTGTTGGAAGGAGGGGATGGGAGGGGCCCGGGGATTCCTACAGGTGCAGTCTCCTCGAGTCCTGGCCCAGAGAAGGCTGTGCCTCTGAAGAGGTGAACTCATATGGTCCCCAGGGCCCTTTGTGCCTTAACACGCAGGGGTTCATTGCGTGTCCTTCAAAAGCAGGTTCCTATCTAGGAAGGTAGGCAGGGTCTGCCACTCTGAGGGACTGGTCACAGGCAGAAGCCAGTCCTAGAGCAGGGGCCCCTCCTGTTCCAGTGAATACGGTGGCATCTCCCTGTCGCCCTTCCCTTGCCCTCCTGCCAACCTCATCCGGTGTCCAAGCCACTACAGCCACACTGACCTCCTTGCAGGTTCTCGAACCAGGCAGCCCGTTTCTCATCCTGGGGCCTCTCCCGACTGATACAAAGATCTAGAACCCAAGGCCCTGGCTGGACCCTTAGCTCGGTCTGTGGCTCCCCACATGACCTAGGCTAATTACTTGTAGCCTCAGTTTCCTCATCTGTCCACAGGGGGCTTGGGCCAGCTGCAACAAAGACAGCCCCATTCTCACAGTGGAGGACCCCATTAGCTGAGGGAAGGAGGCAAAGGAGAACTCGGCACAGTTCCTGCAATCTCTGCTGTGTCAGTCCCCTTGGCATGGCCTCTCACAAGCCCCCGAGAGCAGGGCACGGTTCTGCCCATGTTGTCACGTTTGTGTGGTGCATGGCCCATGTGTGCAGTCAGTGGGGTGAGGAAAGTCACATGGCTCATATTCCAAGAGCCCACTTGGGAGCCTGGGGAAGCCCACGGTCCTGTGGGCTGAGCAGTGCTACCTACCCCACAAAGACATATCCACCTGGAACCTTACTGGGAAAAACCCTTATTTGGAGAAAGCATTTTGTAGATTAATTAAGAATCTGAAGATGAGATCATCCTGGAGTTAGGATGGGCTCTAAATCCAATGACAGGTCTTGTAGGAGAATGAAGAGGGAGGCTGAGACTCAGAGAGGGGCAGGCCACACGCACACGGAGGCGGAGACCGCAGCGACGTAGCTGCCGGCCATGGGAGAGGCGGGGACGGGCTCTCCCCGGAGCCTCCAGAAGGATCCAGCCCTGTGGAATCTTTGATCTTAGACCTCTGGCCTCCAGAACTGTGAGAGGGTTCATCCCTGGGGCTCTAATCCACCAGGGTGTGGCAATCCGCTCTGGCAGCCCCGGGAAGGCAATACAGCCCCCTTGTCAGAACAGTGTTTTCAAACACCTACAATAAAGTACCTGGCAGGATAAAGGAAAGCAAATGTCCACACGCCACCCCAGCAGGCACCCCGGTGGCGCTGCTTCTCCTGCTGCACCCCCGAGATACAAAGAGGAAGGCAGTGTGGCTGTGCGGTGTGCATTTGTGTGTGTGGCTGTGTATGGTTCATGTGTGCACTGTGCAGGCATGTGGGTCTGTGTGATGTGGAATGTGTGTGTGGTATGTGTGGTGTTATACATGATGTGTGGTGTGGTACATGTATGTGTGGTATATGTGTATCAGTGTGCGTGTGGAGGGTTGTGGTAGTGCATGTGTGTGTGATGGTGGAGGTGTGTATGGTGTGTGTGTATGTGGTACATGTGACATCTCTGTGTGGTATGCATGTGGTGTATGTGGTATCTGTGTGTGTGTCTAGTGTGTGTGGTGTATGTGGTATCTGTGTGTGTGGTGTGTATATGTAGTGTATGTGGTGTGTGTGGTATCTGTGTGTATGCATATGGTGTGTTTGGTGTGTGTGTGTAGTACATGTGTTACCTCTGTGTGGTGTGTGTGTGGTATATGTGGTATCTGTATGTGTGGTGTGTGTGTGGTATATGTGGTATCTGGGTGTGTGGTGTGTGTGTGGTGTATGTGGTATCTGTGTGTGTACATATGTATGGTTTATATGGTATCTCTGTGTGTGCATGGGTGTGTGGTGTATATGGTATCTGTGTTTGTGGTGTATGTATGTAGTGTGTGGTGTGTGTGTGCATATGGATTGTTTGGTGTGTGTATGTGGTGTATGTGGTATATGTGGTATCTATATGTGTATGTGGTATCTGTGTGTATGTGTGTGTGGTATCTGCATGTGTATGTGTGTGTCATATCTGTGTGTATACGTGTGTGTGGTATCTGTGTGTGTACACATGTGTGGTGTATGTAGTATCTGTGTGTGTGTGGTGTGTGTGGTATCTGTGTGTGTACGCGTGTGTGGTGTATGTAGTATCTGTGTGTGTACACGTGTGTGGTATCTGTGTGTGTACGCATGTGTGGTGTATGTAGTATCTGTGTGTGTCCACGTGTGTGGTATCTGTGTGTGTACGCGTGTGTGGTGCATGTAGTATCTGTGTGTGTACACGTGTGTGGTATCTGTGTGTGTACGCGTGTGTGGTGTATGTAGTATCTGTGTGTGTCCACGTGTGTGGTATCTGTGTGTGTACGCGTGTGTGGTGTATGTAGTATCTGTGTGTGTCCACGTGTGTGGTATCTGTGTGTGTACACGTGTGTGGTGTATGTAGTATCTGTGTGTGTAAGCGTGTGTAGTATCTGTGTGTGTATGCATGTGCGGTGTATGTAGTATCTGTGTGTGTACACGTGTGTGGTATCTGTGTGTGTACGCATGTGTGGCATCTGTGTGTGTACGTGTGTGTGGTGTATGTAGTATCTGTGTGTGTCCACGTGTGTGGTATCTGTGTGTGTACGCGTGTGTGGTGTATGTAGTATCTGTGTGTGTCCACGTGTGTGGTATCTGTGTGTGTATGCGTGTGTGGTGTATGTAGTATCTGTGTGTGTAAGCGTGTGTAGTATCTGTGTGTGTACGCATGTGCGGTGTATGTAGTATCTGTGTGTGTACACGTGTGTGGTATCTGTGTGTGTACGCGTGTGTGGCATCTGTGTGTGTACGTGTGTGTGGTGTATGTAGTATCTGTGTGTGTACGCGTGTGTGGTATCTGTGTGTGTACGCATGTGTGGTGTATGTAGTATCTGTGTGTGTACGCGTGTGTGGCATCTGTGTGTGTACGCGTGTGTGGCGGATGCAGTATCTTCACGTGTACGGTGCAGGTGTGTGGAACTGAGCAGAGTTCAGGCTATGACGGGGAGCTCGGCTGAGGACCCCACTGCACTCCCCCTGCCCCTCCGTCCACCCACCGACCCACTGTCCAGCAGAAAAAGCACTTGCCTGAGAGCCTGGACATTGTCACCAACCAGTGGCTGTCACAGGGTCAGAAATACAGTCTGAGAGAGGGCAGAGGGGGACGTGAGTCTCCACAGCACGGTCCCAGGCCCTGAGCCTCGCAGCCCGCAGTCCTCGTGGCACCGAGCACCGCACTGCTTCACTCCCAGGCTTGTGGGAGTGAGGACGGAGACTCTAGCCAGGACCCCACTGTGGGGTCTCTTCTGAGGACACCTGTGCCCTTGCAGCCAGCCCTGGGTCTGCCTCTCCTGCCCTGCCCCTGTCCCAGCCTCTGCGGGCTCCAGCCAGGCAGGAAGAGGGAGTGATTGTTGAAATACTGTGCAGGGTTAAAAATACCCTGGGGAAGTCACGCTTCCTTCTCTCAGAGGCAGCCGAGAGGCCTGGCGTGAGCCTTGGAGTCTCCAGAGCTTACAACCAAGAGACCGGGACTTGTGACCAGCCCAGTGGGAAAAGGGGGAGCTTCCCACCGCAGGGCTTATGCCTCATGTCTTCAGGCACTGGGAGTCCCCAAGTGCTTCAAATAAACCCAGCTCCCTCCTCAGGCTCTGAGGCCCTGTGGATCTGGCCTCCTCCCTGCCTTCATCTGTAACCTCCCCTCCCACTTCTCCCTGCCACAGGAGCCTCCTGTCACCTCCCTCAGTGATCCAGCCGGCCCCTCCCCTGGCCTTCTCAAGTGCTGTCCCTCCTGGGACTCTTGGCTTTCCCTCCATGCTCCCTTCCTCTCACCCTCCACGTCTCGACTTCAGTGTTCCCTTTCCAGAGATTTCCTTTAGCCACATGGTCTAAGTCAATTTCCTGCTTCCCAGCCCCTGCCATTCTTCATTCCCTTTTTACTCCAATTCTTTTCCTTCATAATATGTAGTATGTGTATGTATGCATTTATTTGTTTGCTCACTCATTTATTGTATTTCACCCTCACAAGACTGTGAGCTGCCCAAGGACAAGGATTGTGCCTTTCCTATTCATCCATTTATGCCCGGTGGGTAGTGCCTGCAACACAGTAGGGGCTTGTACCAGTCAGGGTGAAATCAGTTATGCTGCAGTGACAAACATCCCCAGATCCAGTGACTTAAAACAATCAAGGTTTATTTGTTGCTCATGCTACATGTGCAACGTGACTGAGAAACTGGGGGATGGACACGGATCACCACAGTCACTTGGGGACTCGGAGTGGTAGACCTTCTGCTTTCCACAGCAGAAAGAAGGAAATGTAGAGAGTCACACACTGGATTTTCAAGTTTTCACCCAGAAGTGACAATATTTCACTCTACTTCATTGACCAAAGTAGCTCACACAGCCCTAAAGAGCCAGAAAGAAATAGAAGCAAAATAGTTTGGAACAACACCAGAATGCAAAAGCTGCAAAAATGCCCACAATTGTCCAGTCCTCCTGTACCCTTGCCCTTTGCTCTGTGATTCTGCACTTATGCACATCAAGAGGCCGAGTCTATTTCCCCACTCCCGGAACATTAGCCAGCCTTGTAATTTGCTATGGCAAAAGGATGTGACAGAAGTGGGGCTCAGCTGCCTTGGGTCCTTCCACTCATTCTCTCAGAGCCTTTCCTCTCCCGTGGGAACAAACCTGGACTAGCCCACTGGAGGAGGGAGACGTGTGTCACCTCGGCCTCGGCAGGCCAACTGCAGGAGACATGAGTGAGGCTTTGCACACAGCACCTCTGGCCGATCTAGCAGAAAGCCCAGCCAAGATCAGCCAAGCCCGACCAGATGACCACCACCACCCAGGGACCCAGGGACTCATGAGCGATAATAAATGCTTGCAGTTTCAAGCCACTGAATTTCGGGGTGGTTTGTTACACAGCAATAGCAAACATTATGAACACTATTGCCAACATGGTGTTCGGTAAATGTTTTTGAATAAATAAAGGAGAGCAAAACAGCTCCTCTCCCCACCTTTCCCTTTCTCCCAAACCCAGGCTGGGCTCCAAGGAGCTAGGAATCAAGATTTAAAATGTAATGACCCCTGTGAGTTGGTGGAGAGAAAAATTGAACTGGAAGGCCTAGATTTCATTCTCACTCTGTTACTCACTCGAGTGGGTCCTTAGCTAAGTCCCCTTCCCTCTGTGCCTTGGTTTTCCTGTATGAGAAGTGGAGGGCCAGATTTGATGTTCTCCAATGGCTCTGCCAACCCTGTAGGCTGGAATCTTCTGAGATATTCTCTGCAGGCTGAGATCTCTGGGAAGAGGGACCACCAAAGGATGGAATTGCCCAGTGGTGCCTTGGGCCAGCTGGATTGAACTGGAAATTGTGGCTCCATCTCAGGGAGAGGAGTCCATGCTGCCCTTGAGCTCTCCAAGGAGGATATTTCAATTTCTTTGGGGGCTTCATCTTCCCCTTAATAGCCTCACAGCCAAAATGAAACTCCACAAACATTTAAGCCTCTCCGCTGAGGCAGGTCTGGGGCTGGCCCCTCAGGGTACAGAGACGGTAGTTCCCAGGCCCCAGGTTTGCAGGAGCCCTCAGGGCACTGCAGGGGACAAAGTTAGGACTATATGCCCCTTGTTCTGATAAGCCCAGCCATTGGGATTTTTATTTCAGTTGTTATTTTTTCTATTTGGTTCTTTTTTATATCTTTTGTTTCTTAATGACATTTTCCATTTCTTTGATGAGGCTGGGCAATTTGGGCAGTAAACTGAGGCCACTTCTTCCTCCTGGTTTGCCAGGCTTTGGAGCAGGAAGTGGGTGTGCTCCACGCTGCCATTCAGAGGGCCTTGTGGAGGGTGGGTCAGCAGCGGGAGAGGCTACAGCCCCCCAGCCAGCCACAGAAGGGGAAGAGGAGCAGCTTGGGACATGAGATACAGGTAGGTGAGGAAGGAGGCACCTCTGGCTGGAGAGGGGTGAGGAGGCAGATAGGGGAGATGGCTGGTCCAGAGCAGGTCACAGAGAAGAACCTGGGAGGAGCCAGTGGGCAGGTGGGGAGGAGGCCCATTTGGGACACGCCTGGTTTGCAGAACCTGTAGCACATGCCAGGGAAGGCAGCCAGGAAAGAGCCAGACACTGGGGACCCCAAGCCTAGGAGAGCCTAGATAGCTACTTCAAAAAAGGGGTTTAGGTCTGCTGGTCGTCTCTGGCTTTTTGGCTGCATCAAGACCTGGATATCCAGCTCTGTCTGGCCGCAGCAGCTGGAAGATGAGTGGCCTCCACCTCTGGCCTGCCTCTGCCCTGACTGCCTGCCTGGCCTAGGCTCGTGCCCTGCAGGAGCCCTGACCTCTCCTGGATTTGGGTTTCTGATTCCTCCTTTGAAATGTGTCTCCATTCTCTCTGCTTCTCGCTTCTTCCCCCCACTCTTGCCTTCCCCTTAGTTTGGGCCTCCTGAGCTTTGTCTCCACTGAACCCTCCAGGAAAGTCTTTCTGTGATTACCACTAATAATAAGAATAGTAGTTGCCATTCAATGAGTACCCCGTAAGGAACAGATTTCTGCCCAGCACTCTGCGGCATCATATCATTTAATCATCACACCAGCTGTGTGAATGGGTGGTGCCGTCCCCACTTTACAGGTGATGAAAACTGAGGACTCAGAACTGAACTGGCTTATTGAGGCCCCCGATCTCTGTACTCAATTCATTTAGAGAGAAACAAATATGTGAATACCTACAATGTCTCCCATTCGAAGTGAATCTGAACCCCGTGATTTTGAAGTCATGCAATATAAAAATATAAAACCTTCTCAATCGGAGTGCAAAATTTGAAGTAATTCAAATTCCCAACCCATCCCCATCATATATCAATCCCATAATTTCAAAATTGGGTTGTGGGGTGAGTCATTAGCTGTGTTTATGCTATCCCCATATGGCTGTGCTGCTTTAGCTGGGAGCAGACATGCTCATCTCCACGCTTGGCAACATGGGTCTTGGATTAATTACCCATGTGTGTAGTTATGAGCTATCGTGGCAAACAGATCTCTCTAACGAGATCTTGACCGTGGTGCTGCAGAGGGACCCTGTCTGCCCAGGCCACTGTGGATCGTGGGAAAGCAAGGTCATGTCTACCCGGGAAAAAAGGGGAAAAGCCAGGAACAGTATTAGTTAACACTTTTGAGTGCCTACTATGTTTCTGGGTTTTTTTATGCATTGTTTCTTAGAAACCCCTCCCCAGCCCTACGAGTCAGGCATTACTGGCATTTTTATAGATGGGGAAACTGCATTTCAGCTAGCAAGAATGACTAACTTGCTGTGGTAGTTTTAAAATATGTCCATAAATTCTTTGATCCTCCTTCCTTCAAAACACAGGACCTGATTCTCCTCCATTTGAGAGTGGGCTGCCCCCGGTGACCCCAGTGGATAGAATGCGGCAGAAGCAATGGTGTTAGGTCATCAGAGGAATCAGGCTGCTTCTTTGCTCTCTCTGCTGAATCACCCGTTCTGGGAAAAGCCAGATGCCACGTCAAGAGGACATGCATGCAGCGCCTGGAAGAGACCCATGTGGCAAAGAACTGAGGCCTTCCGCCGACGGCCACATGGATGAGCCATATCGAATGCCTCAGTTGAGCCTTTTGGTGATGACTACCCTCAGAGGGCCAAGCACTTTATGGAGGTTGTTTATTTTCTTTACTCTCTTGCAGACACCTTTTATGTAGGTGCCATTCTCTTCTCTTTCTACAACAAGGAGATGAAACTATTAATACAAGGAGAAGTGGCCCGGTTCCCCAGCCACGAGTGCCAGAGTTCAGATTCCAACTCAGGGCCCCCTGGCTTTATACCTCATGTTCTTTCTACTCCAAAATGCTGCCGGCTCATATTTTACTGTTTAAGCATGATGGACTTCCACCATTAGTTTTAACTTTTATTTCGCCACCGAATTGTCTAGTGTTTTACAAGAGGGAGATTTAATTGCTAGAATCTCTCTTAGTAATCACCAAGTCAAGCAGGCTTCCTTGGAATGTAGAGGTAGAAAGAACTGCTAGAGATTGTGCTCTTCCAGCTTGTTTTTCTAAATGCTGTCTCCACCAGAGAGAAAGGGATGGGGGTGGAGAGAGAGAGAGAGAGAGAGACTCATGAGAATGTGACTGCTTGTGAGTAAGGAATCTCTCTAGAAAAAACAAATCAGCGTTTATAGTGGAAGTGATTTCTTCCGTTGGTTGAGAACAAGCTGCCCTGTTATTCAGCCAACTTTATTTCCAGTTACTTCTCCCGAATGATTTCTTAACCCCACCCACATGCTTTCTGCTCTTTCCTCCAAACATTCCTCCACTGTGCCCTGTGGGTTCTCAGACCATCCCAAAGCTGAGTTTGTGAGACGCTGAGCCACACCTCGGTGAGATGCCCCCAAACCCCAGAGAGTGAGCACCTTGAGGTCAGGGACCACATCTTACTCTCTGTATCTTCAGAGCTGTGCTCACTGCCGGACCAGCCGTGTGCGCTCCACACACGAGAAACACCTGAGCGTGAAGAGCCACAAACAGACAATTCCCACTGCCTTTATCTCCACGTGCTGCCTTGTTGAGTCCTACCTGTCATTTGAGGGGGCGGACCAGTTCTCCAGGACCCCAGCACCAGCAAGTGGAAGTTTCATAACATTGGATTGCAATACAACGTAAAAAAGAACATTCTAGCAGTTGACACTCTCCAAAGATGAGAAGAAAGGTAGGTGAGCTCCCTGTCATCCAATATGTCCAAGCAGAGGCTGCTGGAGCACTGTTTTTATAAAGATTATTTGGGTATTCCTTCAAAAAATATTTACTGCTACCAAACACAGGAAAATAGGGGTGTGGACCTCAGATTATAATCAGGAGGGTTCTGGAGGCGTCATTGCCATTATCTTTGTTATCTTTGGCACATCATCTTTTGGGAACTCTCTTGCCTCATCTAGAAAAGGAAGAGGCATGAGAGACTTCAAAGGGACAGGAACTAGTCATCCCACTGAGGATGATTGTGCTAAAAAATAAGTGTTAGTAGTAAGGCTGTACCAGATATACAAGTTGTACCAAATTGTAGCAAAACAACTGAAAACCTTCTCAGGATATCAACGGAATATTCGTTAAATAAATTATAGTATATCCATATTATAGATTAATAGCCTAATATTAAACAGATTATGTTAGAAATCTGCATACTCTGGTACTTTTACCTTGAGAGATATATATATCATCTCAAGGTAATATATAGTATATATAGTTAAGCAATTAAGCAAAAAAATATATATATATTTAAGCAATTTAAAGCATGGTATATAGCATGATACCGTTTTATGTTTATGTACATAAATATATCTTTGCTATGAGCGTAAAGAAACTTGTAGAAAGATGTAGTTGTTAATGTGATTTATGTCAAGAGGTAGGATTAGAAAGGAAGAGGTTACATTGTAATTAGATCCAGGTCCTTACAACAGAAAACCCAAAAATCAGTAGCTGATGAAAATAGAAAGTCTAGTTTTTTTCTCACAAAAATAAGTTCAGAAATAGATGGTTTGGAACTTATGTGACTGCAGCTCTATGGCCATCAACGCAGGCTCCTTCTGTCTTTCTGTCCCGCTGTCCTTAAGGAGAGCTTTCAATCCTCAAGGCCACCTGTGGTCTAAGAGGGCAGTGGGTGCTCTAGCCATCATGCCCGGCAGGAACGGGGAAGAAGCTGTCCATATCTCTTTTGGGGAGCTGTTCCAGGGTCTCACCAACTGTACCTGGCTGCAAAGGAGGCTGGGAAATGTAGTTCTTAGCTGGCCACAGTCATTGTATTACATCGTATTATATCATGTTATTTTGTATGGTACGGTATTGGACAGCCTAATAATATAAGCAGCCACAAGAACATTTTTAACTTTTTTAAAAAATAGATTTCTATATTGTTTGGCTAAATACAATGAGAATGCATTGCTTTACAATTTTAAAAATCCAATTAGGAAAGGTTTTTTAAAGAGAGGAAAGGAACCAACATTTTTTAGCACGTACCCACGAGCCAAACTCATTTGTTGGGTGTTTCAGATGCAATCTCATTTCATCCTCACATAATCTCATGGGGGAGGTAAGACTGCTCCCCCCCCCTTTGCAAGAGAAGGAGTCCAAACTGCAGCAAAGTGACACAGCTTTCTCAAGTCTTATTGTCACCAAGAAGCACAGCCAGTATTGGAATCTAGGGGTATGTGTGATTCTAAATCCTGTGTTGCAATCTCTAGGGCTATTTTCAGGAAGGAGGAAAAAAATGTTTGTATGATTCTAGAATCCCAGATTTGATAGAGGCTACATTCCCTAACCAGATCGTTAGGATGAGAACAGGAAGGTGGATATTGACACTTTTCCAGCTTCCTGATCCCTGATGGACGGTATCCAGCGGGTAGGCTCGTGGCGGCAGCCTGTTTTTCTCCCTAAGACGTATTCATTTCTCAGCAGCAAGAGTCTTTCTTTTCTTTCTTTCTTTTTTTATGTGATGCATATTGTTCATTTTCATGCAAACATGCTTATTCAGCCAAAGAAAAGGAGGTGAAAAATTTAATAACACCTATTTTTATTTTATTCTACATTTCTTGAGTCTCATTTATAAGGGTAAGAAGGGTAAGGCCAGAGTCTTCCATAAACACTGGGCTCCTCTCGGGTTTTTATTAGTGTGAGTTTATGAGGGAATCGTGGAGGAAACCTACAGAATAATATTATTGCAACCGAGATGCTGTCTGCTGCCCGCTGTGTGGGACAACATGAGTGCCGTGGGTATTTTCCTTAAAGCGCTTTCAATTCTAGACAGCACACAGCCATAAAAAGAAGATACTGCATTGCTTCATCCTGGGACAACTTGGGACTCAATTCTTAGTCCCTCTATGTTACCAGAGATGTATTTTAGTCCCTGAAATGCAAGCATTCCTCAGAGAAATATCAACTCCCCTCCACAAAGAGCCTTCTCCATATTGGATCCTGGTTTGCTCCCCGTAAATCCCAACCAAGGGTCTGGTCCTCCCCTGGAAGCCCAGAAAAGAAGCCAGAGCTTTCTCCCCCCGAGGGCCCACTGGATGTTGGCACACAGCTGTCACGTCTGCCAAAGAACATTCTCCACTGGCTTGGGAGCGTGAAAGGAGTCATCCTGACTGGAATCTGGCTTTGTTCCTCACGCCTGTAGGACTTCAGGCCAATTGTTTAACCCTTCTGGCTTTATTTTATCACCTGTGAAATGGAGGTGGTGAAATTGTGGTCTCATTTTTCCTCCTTGTAGAGACTGCATACGTCCTTTAAGGGCAAAGGAAGGTGTCTTACTCATCTCTGGGCCCATATAAAGTTGCTGTGAAAATTCAGAAAAATAATAATAACACCTAACAAAGATTGTTCTCCTACTCATACCATGAAAAACTGGTCCCTTAACCTGAAGGGATTGATTAGAGGCTGGCTCGTGGTGTGGGAGGCAGGAGGGTGAGGGGGTTACTAGGGAATACTCTGAAACCAGAACCCCCAGTTTCCAGTCCTGCCCATCTCTGCCACCTGCTAGCTGTGTGACTTTCAGCAAACTATCTACCTCTCTGTGCCCGTTTCCTCATCTATAAATGGAAATAATAATAGTGATTCTCTCATCTATGAGTTGATGCATGAAAAGTGCTTAGAACAGTCTTATAATACAGACTCACTCATCATGGCCTGCTGTCTGCTATTATTCCTGAAGCTGCTCAGGGAAGGGTAGGGCCTCTCCCTCACCATGTCCCCTCTAGGCAATGGCCACTCCAAGAAAGCGTGGCTGCTACTGTGGCCAGAGCGCGGAGCTTAAAACCAGTGGGAAGTGTGGTTAGGACGCAGCCTTCACCTCCTAACTGTGCCTATGCTGGTACTTTAGGCTCGACAAAATATCAGTTGAGCAAGGCAAACAACCTTTCCAACCATTTCTCAGTGGGAAGGATGTTCTTGGACTGGATTTTCAGGCCCTCCGCGGCTAACTGAGGACACTTGAACTTGATGAATTTATCGAGCATCCTGGGGTGTTGGGCTATGCATGGCTTCATCTCAAGTAAATCTGCCAGCAGCCCTAAAAAGCAGCTCCTTTAAGGAGCTACGCATTATGCATTGAGCTCCAACTGAATACCATGCCGTATGTTAGGGTTCTTTACATACATCACCTCATTGAATTCTCTCTATAACCTCAGCTGAGTGTTTGGGTCCATCAGTTCTACAAGTAATTCTTGAACTTATATGTTGCTGGTGTGGCTGGTAGCTAAGCTGGCAGGTACTGGAGTCGGTCACTGGCCCCTGCTTCCTAACTCAGTGACTGGGGCCCGCCACCTTCCCCTAAGCCCCAGCCTCCTCATCAGTAAATGGAGACACTAACTGGGCCGGTGTGGGTAGCATAAGAAAGTCTTCCTTCGTGGAGTGCTCTGCATACACTATACACTCAACATTGTCAACCAACACCAGCACTGGCCCTGGGGACAGCGAGGTGACGAGTCACCATCCCCAGCACCCAGACACTTGCAGTTTGGGGGGAAAGATGGCAGAGTGAGCCTGGAATCCCAGGGTCCCCCTTTCACAAAACAGGACGTCGAAGGAGCCCAAGAAGGTCCAGCAACTTATCTGGGAGCACCCACACTGTCAAGTGGAGGACCAAAACCTGCCCCGGGGTGCTTTACACTGACCTGTCTTCACTCAGGAGCCAAGCCTGGGCCCCCAGTTACAGCATTCTCCACCTTCTCCCCTGCCCCTGCCCCACACGGGATGGGAGGAAGTACCGTGTTTGCAGAATCCCCTTGGGAGACCCTGCCTGGTTGAAGAAGAGCCCCCAGGGTGAGGCCAAGGCCCTGGAGAGGCCTTGGTGAGTCTGCCTTGACCTGGAGCCTCTGTCTGCACAGCCCAGAGCCGGGGGCAGCGCACAGCACCACTGCTTGGGGAGGGGGAGGGATGGGGGCTGGGCCGGCGCCGTCAGAGAAAGCAGATGAGAGTTGGAGAGGCTGGCCCTGCATGGGACTCAGGAGAAGGAGGCGCAAGAGAAACACAGGGGGCCAGTGTCCGGTGTTTTCGGCTGCCAGGTCACATGCACTAGTGCACGCCTGCCTGCAGAAGGAGCAGCATGTCTGAGTTACTCAGGGATGCTTGCAGCGTGGGCTTGGCAGGAAACTCAGAAAGGACACACAGGTGCTGACACTGAGGCACTCAGAACTCTTTCAACGTGCACAAGCCAACCAAGCACATCAGTTCCCGCCTTTGAAACCCCCAGGCCCCAAGCCTTCCTCCACCTCTGGTCCTCTGCAAATCCGGGGGTGTGGAGTGGCCCCTGCCCACCTCTGTGCTCTGCCTCCCTCCTGCCTGGACTCCGGTGGGCGTGGTGGCCAGGAAGAGCTGACTCCGTGCCAGCGCTGTCCCCCAGCAGTGTGGTGCCCTCGGGCAGGTTACCTAATTGCCCTGCTGTTCAGTGGCCCAGCTGAAACATGGGAATAACAGTAGCAACTCCCTGGGATGTTCTTCCAAGGATGAGAAAACTGAACAGCTGGACTCTCGCCCAAGCTGTGATCTCTGTGCTTGTTAAAAATTAAATCATCTCGTCCTGAAGACAGACCCTGAGGTGGGCAGGGATGTTGCTGCTCCATTTTACAGAGAACAGCGAGGCCCAGGGAGCTCGGGAGGGCTGAGGTGCCCTGAGTGGGAGTGAACAAAAGGACAACGGAGCTGGAAGCTGACCTGGGAGGTGCCGGGGCAGGAGGGTAGAAGGGTCCAGACAGGTGTGGGTTCAGATTCAGCCACCGTAGCTGGAAGGTGCCAAGCCCTCTCTAGGGCCTCAAACTCCTCATTCTGGAGATCAAGGACAACCCTTGAAGGGTTTGAAGCAGGTGGTGACACAATCTTTGAAGTGTCACTCATTGTGCCGGCCACTGGAGCCTGGTGTGAGGATTACCTGCCAGACCCAGCATGGCGCCTGGGCTTTGGTGAGGGCCCCCTAAGGCCCATCCTTGTTCCGCAGGCAGGTTTTGTCTTCTCAAGTAGATTTGGAAAGGGTAAAGACCTCTCTTCTATCTTGATCCACAGGTGCTCCCTGCACTTGGCTTGAGGAGAGATGAGCAATGTTCTGGAAATGCTCAAAGCCCTGGGCTCTTGGAGGCGCCTGCCCGAGGCTGAGCCCTGTGGGAGGAGAAGGAGAACAGAAAGGGCCTGGGGAAACAAACACACAAACAAACCTACAAACAAGGGATGTGTTTGTTACAGAAAGAGAAAGGGCCCATTCAGCTCTGGGCCCTGGGCGTCCAACACTTCCTCCAGGCCTGGAGCCCTGGCAGCTCTCACATCTGTCCTTCCCCAAAGCCACCTGTGACCCTGGCTCTGCGTGGGAGGTGGGGGGGTGAGGGCAGCCCTTTCCCAGGGCTTCTGGGCTGGCCCCTCAGGTCCTGCCCCATGGCCTGGGTGGGGTCTCCCCTTCCCCTTCCTCGCTAGCTACTCTGCCCTCCCCTCTTCCTTCACATCTGGAGCCCTTCGGATGGGGAAAGGGCTTGAGATGCTGATGGCTGGAATGGAGAGAACTGTCCTGACCATCTTGGGGGAAGGGAGAGGAGAAGGCAAATCAGCACTTACTGAGCACCTACTACGTGCCAGGCATTCTGCCGAGCTCTTTCTTCTAATACTCCCAGCAGAAAGGAATGGAGGCTCAGGAAACTGAAGCGGCTGGATCTGACTGAGTGTTCCTTCGCTTTTCAGGAAAAATCCACCCCACAGAGCTGTGATGGTAAGAAGTAGAATAGGGAGGGGTAAAGGCTACAAGGAACAAGGACGCAAGTGGTTTGTTCAGTGGTGATGTGACCAGGCCCCCTCTGCCCTGCTGGCTCCAGGGCGCGTTCCTTCCTATCAGCCCTGCAGGCCCTTTGCTGGGCTTGGTAGACAGTCACCCTAGCCATGGGGCTGATGTGGGATGGCACGCTCCGGGGTTAGTCGCAGAGACATTTCTCAGAGAAGAGGAGCCACACAGAACCCCATCACTGAGACTCCCCTGCGGGCAAGAGAACCAGAAACACAGATGACATCATCACCACCTTCCACTTCCGCCCTGCCCAGAACCAGTTTAAAACTGATTCTGACAGATCCACGGCCCCACAGGAAAAGTCGTGCATAAGGTACCTGTTGCTGCATCTGGAAGTAACAGCACAAAATCAACCCAGGTGCCGAAATAGCTAAGTTTGATGGAGGCGGGTCTATCCAAATGGCAGAACGCTGCGCAGCCACTGAAGTGATACCAAGGAGTATTTGTATGCACTGCCCTGGATTGATGGTTACAGTATATTAAGAGATAAAACTAATTATAAAATCATGTGTCAGATAGGATCTCATTTAAATCAAAAAAGGACGTATGAGGGATCTGTGCGCATGGAAAATGTCTGGAATTTTATACACCAAAATGTTAACATGTTAATTTCGGCTCATTTGTTTACTCACCCAAGTAACATTGATTGAGTTAAGGGCCAGAAAGCATCCTAAGTGCTGGGAACACAGTAGAAAATATAAGAGGAAAAATTCTTGGGATGATGGGTGATTTTTCATTTTTAAATGGACTTTATTTTGAAAGCAACTTTAGGCTCACAGCATAATTGAGATGAAGGCACAGAGATTCCCATCTATCCCCAACCTCAGTACAGGCTTACCTGCCCCACTGTCAACATCCCAAATGTGGTACGTTTGTCACAGTTACTGAACTACCTTGACACATTGTTATCACCCAAGTCCGTAGTTTACATCAGGGTTCACTCTTGGTGTTGCGCGTCCTACAAGTTTGGACAAATGTGTACCAGCAACGTATGCACCGTTATAGCATCACACAAAGCAGTTTCACTGCCCGAAAAATCCTCTGTGCTCCGCCTTTCCATCCTTCCCTGGTGCCTAAGCCCTGGCAACCACCGATCTTTTTCCTGTCACTGTACTTTTGCCTGTTCCAGAATGTCATATAATTGGAATCATACAGTGTGTAGCCTTTTCAGAGTGACTTCTGAACATAATGTGCATTTAAGGATCCTCCATACAGTTCCATGGCAGGATAGCTCATTTCTTTCTAGTGCTGAATAATGTTTCATTGGCAGGATGTTCCACGGTTTACTTACCCACTCACCTACTGAAGGACATCGCGGTTGCTCCCAAGTTTTGGCAATTATGCATAAAGCTTCTATAAGCATCCATGTCCAGGTCTTTCTGTGGACATTAGTTGTCAACTTATTTGGGTAAATACCAAGGAGTACAATTGCTGGGTAGTATGGTAAGAGTATATGCAGTCGTGTCAAAAACTGCCAAACTGTCTTCTAAAGCAGTGGTACTATTTTGCATTCTCACCAGCAGCAGATGAGAGTTCCTGTTGCCACACGTCCTTGCCAGCATTCTGGATTCTGGCCGTTCTAATTTAAGTGTGCAGTGGCATCTCACTGTGGCTTTCACCCTCAGGTCCCTAATGACGTATGATGTGGAGCACCTTTTCCTGTGCTTACTTGCCATCTGTGTATCTTCCTCGGTGGGGTGTCTGTTTAGAGTCTTTTGCCCATTTAATAATTGGGTGATTTCTTCTTTACTGAGTTTTCAGAATTCTTTGTATATTTGGATAATGGTCCTTTATCAGAAATGTTGTTTGCAAATATCTTCTCCCAGCCTGTGGTTTGTCTTCTTATTCTTGTGATGATGGGTGATTTTTAATTTCTTCTTTTTGATTATCACTATTTTCTAACCTTTTTGCAGTGAGCACGTGTCACTTGAGTATTCACTGAATATTGATCATTTCCCAGCTCCAGAATGCTGATAGTTCAAATCCCAGCTCTGGCAATTTCCAGCCATGCAGCACGAGGCAAGGAATGAAGCTGCCCTGTGTCCTCGTCTCAGAACCAGAGTGATGAGCGTCCTTCCCTCCTAGGGAAGAGGGTGGATTCGGCGAGGTGATGCAGGCCCAGCACTCAGAGGGGGGCCTGCCCGTCAGCGCTTGCCGCTGTGCTGAAAACACACAGTGGAAAGGGACCTGGCCGACAGTCAGGACATCCAGGTTCTCTGGCTCTGCCACTTCCTGGCTGTGTGACTTGGGCAAGTCTCTTGGCCTCTCTGAACTTCAGGTTCTTCTGGAAAGTGGAGAGGTGGGTCTCGGTGAGCTCTGAGAATCAAAAGAGCTGATGGAGGCTGTAAACTGCTCTATAAGTGTTAAAGCCGGTGCAAATGATTCCACATGTCTTGAACCTTATCATCTGTATATAATATATATTTAAAATATATTTTAAATTTATTTATTAAATTTATTATTATTTATTATTAATATATTTATTAATGTATTATTAATATATTTATTAATATATTAATAATACATTAATATATTTTAAATTTAAATTACTTAATATGAAATCACATTAGATATTCAGTTCCTTCATCACATGTCAAGTGCTACATAGCCACACCTGGCCAGTGGCTGTCATAATAAGAGAGTAGGTCCAGAAACTTATTCAATCATTTGTTCATTCATTCATTCACCCTACATTCCTTGGGTGGGGTCTGTGCCCCTTTGGCAGCCACAGTGCCCACCCTGAGGGTGCAGAGAACCATAGTCCTGTCCTAGGACAACACTATTGTGTCCCTTTTCTCCCCCACCAGTCATCTCTCTTCCCTGTGCCTCAGTCTCCCCTTCTGTAAAATGGGCAAAAGGAAGCTGAGTCTGTCAGTGATCCTCAAAGATCCCACCCAGCCCCGCTCAGCGTGACTCCTGCCAAGGAAGATGCATGGTCTTTGGGATCCGGCTGAGCTGGGTTTGGTTCTCAGCTCCTTGCATAAGTTATGGCCCCTCTCTTAGCCTCAGTTTCCCCGCCTTGGCCTGGCAGGATTGCAGAGAGGACTGCAGGAGGTGGTGTTTACAGAGCCTTCAGCACAGCAAGCTACCAGTCCTGCAACTGGAGCCTATGGAATGAGAAGAGGGTTGAACAGAGGCAGAAGGAACATGTGAGGTCACCACTAAGAAGGAAGGAGGGCAGGAAGGGAGAGGCAGGGGTGGCTCTGGGGACAAAGTCTGGGCTGGTGGTGCAGGTGCAGGTGACGGGTGGCACGTTCCCCCACCCGCTGGGGCCTGCATCTGGCAGGAGGTGTGGTTTAAGCAGCTCACATGGTACTGAGTCACCTCCCGGCCTTGAAGGATTCCTGGGAGGGGTGTGAGGCCCTGCACGTCTGTATTAGGGGAGGGTGTGGCTTCCAGGGCTGGCTCCCCTCCGTTGCCTTCCGTCTTCCCACTGCCATCCTCTTCTCCAGCCTGGAATGGTGGCTGTGGGATTGTGACAAACACCCCCGGTCCAGATAGCAGGGTGGGGAAAAGACCTTGATTTTCAGACACCAGCTGTGGGCCCACTGGGGTTCAGGAACTGAACCCAGACCCTGCCCCAGCCCTCCTGGAGCCCAGTGCATGAAGGAGACAGGCCTATACTTTTATCCCAAGGTGCTTAGGTGTCGGGTGCCAGGCCCTGCCACCCAGCAACACTGACCCTGGGTGGGGCTCTTTGCTCTCTGAGCTGCCACTTGCAGGCCTGCACGATGAGCAGGAACAACATCTGCTCTGCCCTGTCCGGCCTCTTCTGGACCCGAGGGCCAAGCACCATGCAGATGGCAAAAGTCCTCCCTGAAGTCAGAGAGGAGGCTTTGAGGGCTGACTGTGGGGCTGGCCTGGAGCAGGGAAGCCACCCGATTTGGAAGATGGGTGGCTTGGGGCCTTATTTAGTTCCCCCTTTGTTTGCTTCTCTGCCTAATGGGCACATTCTGCCCTCCTCCTATGGCAAAGCGCCTGCTGAAGATGGCACACGAGATGATGCACGTGACTCGGGTGGGGGCCCCCAGGGGACCTTAGCTGCAGCTGACACAGCAGAGTGCCTGTGGGGTCAGGCGGTTGTCTTGTTTACTTACTTGGTCCTTGTGTGTCCCTCCCCCTAGACTCTCAGCTCTATGAGGGCAGGGGCCTTCCTTGCCCTTGTTCCCAGCTGGGTCCACAATGCCTGGGCCCTCAGGAGTGTTTGCTGAGTGAAGAAAAGGGAGTGGAACAGCAGAAAGCATGTGAGAGTAGGTGCACGGCCCTCCCGTTGCCCCAGGAGGTCTTGTGTTTCCATAGGGAAGTCACAAGGGTCACAGTGAGACCCCAGGTGGGCTCCAGGTCCCAAGCAGGTGAGTGAGAACAGGCAGAGGAAGCAGGAAGTTCTAGCAGTACAAAAGCACTGACAATGGAGAGGAGATTCATTCCTCCTCCCCCAAGGAGTGACTGTGACGTCAGAGAGGGACACTGAGGGTGAGAGACCTGCCCCTGCCAGCCTACGCTGGACGCCCGACCAGCTCAAATGGGTCGGAGTGGGTGAAGGGCACCGGCAGACAGGCTTGGGTCTGGCACGACTGCCCAACCCGTGCTCTACGCCTCACACGTGGGCCTCAGTTTCCTGGTCAGTCAAATGAGCAGTTGCAGATTAAACAGGCAGTGAGATGGATGAACATTATTATGATATGGAGAAGACAGCGAGTTGGGCCCAAAGGGCAGATTTTTGCTGCCGTGGATTGTTGCTGTTACTGCTGTTTGACTGAGGAATGACTTACATAGAAAAGTGCACGGAGCACGCACGGAGCACGCACATCCTAAGTGTTCACGCAATGACTTCTGCACATGTGTAGGGCATGAAGCCACCACTGAGGCCAAGACAGAACAGCCCTACTCCCCAGGCTGCTGGGGCCCCTTCCTGGTCCCCATCCGGCCCTTCCCTGAGAGGTGACCCCAGCCTCTCCTTCTGCCAGTCTGTTGTATCTGCTCTTGGACCTCCTATGAAAGCAGTCCCACAATGACTGTGCCTTTTGTGTCACCTGCCTTCTTGCTCTGGCTGGCCCATCTCCCGCTCCCCTTCCTCTGGTAAAGGGGCTTCCGTTTGCCCAGGGGCCTGCCACTCCCCCACTAGCAGTCTGTCTAGTCCAGGGGTCTCTCCCGGCTCCAGCCCCGCATCCAGGGGTGGGCATGTGAGCTGCTGCTGTGACAAATTACCACAAAATCCACAGCTCACAACACCAATGGATTGTATTATCTCACAGCTCTAGATATGGGAAGTTTGACATGGGCTTTATGGGCATGAAAGATGAGGGTGGGCCAGGGAAGCCGAGGTGCGAGGATCACTTGAGGCCAGGAGTTCGAGACCAGCCTGGGCAACAAAAGATCGTTAGAAAAAATAAAAAAATTAGCTGGTTGTGGTGGTGCGCACCTATAGTCTCAGCTACTTGGGAGGCTGAGGCAGAAGGATCCTTTAAGCCCAGGAGTTCCAGGCTGCAGTGAAACTGGGACTGTGCCACTGCACTTTAGCCTGGGTGACAGAGGGAGACCGTCTCCTTAAAAAAAAAAAAAAAAAGGAGAGTCAACAGTCGACTCCCCTGCCCTTTCCAGCTCTAGAGGTGACCTGCATTCTTTGGCTCAAGGCCCCTCCTCCATCTTCAAACCATGGCTCCAACCACGCTTTTTTGGTCACCTCTTTTTTCTCAGCTTCCCCCGTGTAAGGACCATTGTAATTACACTGGGGCCACCTGGATAATTCAGAATAATGTCGCCATCACAGGATTCTAAGTTAAACATATCTGTAAAGTCTGGGCACTAGAACGTGGACATTTGTTTGCAGGGGGCGGGGGGCGTGGACATTATTCAGCTGAGTGTGTCTGGTCGTTAGGAACATTCCATCCCCTGGCCATTGTGACTGTCTCCATCCATAACCCAAATCAGCCGAAGAGACTTGCCCCAGGGACTTTTGCCAAAACTCTGCAGAAAGCGGTGTTCTGTTCTCATGAACCCTACCACGTGGTGACTGGGCACGGTGCAAGCCTGAAGCTACTACAGGATCCACCTTGAGTACTGCTTGGGGGGAGTTTGCCTGACACCAAAGACAACACATAAAAAGCAGATATGGCATGAGCAGGCATGTGCGCACGCACACACACACACACACACACACACGATTCTGACATCAACATCTAAGCACCTGAATCCAGCCATGCCTGAAGCTTGCAGCACTTCTGAATGTGGGGCCGTGGGAGCCGGTGTATTTTCCTTGCGGCTTAAGTCCATTTGAGTTGGGTTTCTGACACCTGTGATAGGGAGAGACCTTAGAAACACGTACCTGGGATTCCATTTCCCAAAAGACTCTGGAATTCAAAATGAGAACTTCCAAAACTATGGCACTAGCCACATCTTCTCTGATGCTCAGAACGTCCTGCAGTGCCATCTTGGGCTTCTCAGTCTGTGGATTTCTCCTCCCAGCCCTCACTGCCAGTGCACCTGCCTACTCCAGAGGTCACGGGATCATCCAGCTAATCCCATCAGTTCTACACGTCACAGTGAGAGGAGCCGCACGGCCTGGGCTTCACTCGTCTGTTCCTGATCGATTCCTGAGCTCTTGCCGTGTTGTTCACGGAAAGAGCTGCCATTTTCCTGGCTCCCAAACCGTGTGTCCCAGACTCTGCTTCCCTCATCTCATTTAACCCCAACAAGGTCTCTGTGGCTGGGGATCACTAGTCCTATTTCTCGGTAAAGCAAATTGAAGCTCAAAAGGTCCTAGTAAGTTGCTCACATTCACACAGCCCTTTGGTGCCAAAGCCAGCTGCAGAATCTGGCATGGCCATGTGGCCGGGCCACCTGTCCCAGGGCCAGGTCCTACGCTGGGTGCCTGGGGGACACTCTCTGCACAGCTAACCTGCATCAGCCACAGGAAGGCCTGTGGAGCCAGGATGGGGCGCCGGGGCACAAGGCCCCAGGAAGCCAGGATGAGCTAAGGAAGCTGCCCAGGGGCCACCCTGGGACCAGGGGAGCCTGTTTTCAGGGCCATCTTATACATATTCCTCATTCCCTTCCTTCCTCCCTGCTTCCTCTGTAGCCTTCTCCTCTTCCTCTTCTTCTCCCTGCTCCTCCTCCTCCTCTCTCCCTTCCCCTCCTCTTCCCCCCACCTTCCCAGGGCCACTGCGTTCCTGTCTCTCTCCCTCAGCACGTTTTGGTTCCTTCCTGCTGTGCCCCAGCCTGAGATTTGAAAACTGTCAGCCTCAACCTAGCCGTAGCTGGGAAAAGCCCTGGCTGGCAGAGAAATGGTTTCAAGAACATTTTAAAGTGAGGACAGCCAGGCCTGGGAGACGAGGCGGGAGCCTGAACGACTGTAACCCAGGGCGGAGAGCGCTAAGGTCCCGGCAGACGACAGACTCGCCTCCAAGTCAAGGTCTTGGCCCTTGGGCGGCTCCAGTTCAGAGGGACAGAGACACCAGCAGGTAATTGCGGTGGTTTTCGATAAGGGCTGTAAGAGAGTGTGTACGCAGGTCTGTCGAGGCTGAGGGGGAACCATAAACCCTGCTGGAGCCACGGAAAACCTGCCAGGGGGCCCTGTGAGTCGGGGCCTGTAGAAAGTGCTGGAGCTTGAACCGCCGAGAAGGCAGGGAAGGCTGCTCCAGGCCCGGGCGGTGGGGCAAAGGCGCAGGAGCGTGGGAGGGATGAGAGTGTCTAGAAGCGGAACAGCATCTGTGGAGTCAGGAAGCGTGGATTTCATGTCCTTTGCTGCCCCGTACTTTCTGGGCAGCCCGGGACATGCTACTTGACCTCTTTGTCTGTAAGGTTGGGGAGGGTAACAGCCACGCCCAAGGCCGCTGCCGGGGTAAGGCCGTGGGAACTGCGCGTGAGGCACCACACCTGCAGGTCCGCTGCTGACAGGTGAGCCCGTCCCCAGGGGCGTCTGCGTTTTCAGTGGGACTCGCTGTCTCTCTGCAAAGGAGAAAGTCCCCAATACCAGGACTTCCTGGGCTGTGGGACACCAACAGAGACACCCTATGGTCCTCAGAGCTTCCCAGACCCCTCAGATGTCTTTATGTCTTGAGGAATGATGACAGCTCCTATGACTGAGTGCCTGCAGTGCGCTGGGCACTTTACATGCCTGATCTCTGACCCTCACAATAACTCTGTGCCCCCACTTTACAGATGAGGAAACTGAGGCACAGAGAAAAGCCATGTGCCTTGGGTTGTACAGCTAGTGAGAGACAGAGCTGGGAGTCAGACCCAGCCCTACCCATGCCCGGCACACAGGGGAACTCAGTAAATGCTTGAGGACTGATTGGCGGTGTAAAATGAGTGGCAGACACAGAATTTGAGCATTACACACTATGGGTGGGGGCAACAGGGACCGGATGGTCCTGATTTTCCCTGAACGTCTTTCCATAGTCAATCTTTGATTACCTTCAGGGATGGGGAACTCAGTCTTGAAACCTGACTTCTAGGCCTGGTGGGAGCTGAGAGACCTTGAGGAAGGTCCCTCTTTTGGTCTCTCTGTAGGTCACTCCTAGTATCTGGCCCCTCCCAGCTGGAATCGGGGTAAGTGTGAGCAAACCCTGTTTTGTGGGCAGGGTACCTGTGGCCAGGGTGACCAAGTCAGGAGTCTGACCCGGTCCTGGAAACTGGGTCACGGGAAGGAAGAGAAAGTGCCTTTTGTTCCCTTCTGAGTGAGGTGGGTGGAGCAGGGAGGGTGCTGAGTGCTGAGAGGCCTCTGTTGGGTGCTCTGGTGGCCAGGGGCAGTTGGAAAGGCCTAGGGTTGGGGGATCTTTGAGGGAAAGCTGACCTTATCTCTGCCTGGCCTGGAAACTTCTGAAATCTCCCTGCTATAGGGAAGGATGCCAACTTCCTCTCCTCTCCTGCCTCACCTTTTGCCCCTTCCGCCCTTTCTACACTCTCTGACAAAACCAAAATGCTGTGCCCACCACAAGACAGGCACTTCATGCCCCCACTCTGGCTGTTGGGTCTGGAGCACACTCTCTCCCCTTCCGCCATGGCAAGCCCTCCTCCTCCCACCGCCTCCTCCAGGAAGGAACAGGGCCTCCTCTGAGCCTCCCTCTGGCCTTGTGTCTCCTTCTGTGAGAGCTCTGACTTCCCAGGACTGAAACAAAGTGTGTGGGTGTGCTGTCTCCCTCCACCAGGACCCAATCTCTCCTCCCGGGGGACGGGAGGGGGTGCCCTGGTCCTCTCTGAATGGCCAGTTCCCCAGGCCGCGCTGAGGAAACCACTGCCAAACTAGACCACAGACACAGAAAGCAGAGGTTCCACAGCTCCAGATGGAAATTGGCCCCTTTACCATGGGGACCAAGGCACACATGCCCTGAAAATTGTAGGGTCTCCTTGCAGGCTGTGGGTCCCTGCCTCAAATGGCTAATATTGCATGAGACAGAAACCAGCAGGGGAACTATCAAGTGCTAGAAAGAGCCTGTGCTGGTTACATGGGCTTCCCAGGCTGTGTTGCATTTCTTCTTTAAGGCTCGAATTTAATGCCCAACAGCTGTGACTAGGATGAAGTGAAATCAGGCATGTGGCCGAGGAAATCCTATGTTGCCAGGGAGTGAGTGGCAGCGTCATGACTGGGCCCCTTTGGACTCAACCCTTTATCCGCTGCTTGTGGCCTCTGGGACAGAATGTGACCCTGGAGTCATCACAGAGCACATGACATCAGGGGAGTCTCACCTTACACAGCAGCTAAATGGCAAGTGGTTACGTGGAAGTGTTGTATAAATAAAATGACCCTTGGAGAGCTTTTAGGTTGCCCATGTGATGCAGGTGGGGAGAAACCACACTGTGCAGGGATTACCTGTGTCTGTCCTCACCCCGCAAGGCTGCCTCTCTGGGCCAAGCAGCCAGCATTCCACACCTGGGCTCCTATGACAGCAACCTCCTCTGGGTCACCCTGCCTCTGCCCTTATGTCTGTTTCCTGGCTATTCTACATGCCAAGAATGCTCTCTGTCCTGGGAACACTGGGTTTGCTGGGCTCCCTCCACCATATCTACTCTGGGTTAAAACCAAGTGCCCTAGACCCCAGTGCACTGATGCTATCAATGCCCCACCACCGACACCTGGACTCTCTCTGCCCTCATCTCCCACACCCTGGACCCCGTGCCCTCCACTCCTGCTGCACTGGCCTCCCTGCTGGTCCTCTAGAACACCAGGCATGTCTCTGACTCAGGGTCTTTGCTCCTACTGCTCTCTTTGCCTAGAATTATTTCCCCTCTATGTCCACAGTGCTATCTCCTTCACTTTTCTCTGGTCTCTGCTTGTGTGCACTGTCATCAGTAAGGCACCCCCCCACATTTAAGAGTGCCCCCTCCCTGAGAAAGATGATCTCCAAACAGCTGCCTCCAACCCGTTCCCTCTGTGTATGTGCATGCCCCTCCTCATATCAAAAGGCAGAGTGGTTTTCCTCTCCCCTTGACTCTGGGCTGGCTTTTGACTCCTTTTACCAGTACACATGGTAGAAGTAACACTGTGCATGTCCACATTTCACCTTTAAGAGTTTCCATTTCCTCCCTTTTGAAAGCCAGTTGCCAAGTAAGAAGATTGATGCTCCCGAGACCACCATGCTTGAGGAAGCCCTACATAGCCTGGTGGAGAGGCCACTTGGAAAAAGAGAGATGCCTGAGAAGCCCCACCTGTTCCAACCACCTAGATGAGGAGCCAGACATGTGGAAGGAGATGAAGGAGATGCCATCTTGGTTGGTCTAGCCGCGGCAGGCTCCATGTGGAGCAGAAGAACTGCCCAGCTGAGCCAAGCCCAGATTATGGAATCATGACAAATAATAAATCATTGTTGTTTTAAATGATCACATTTGGGGGTTGTTATGCAGAAATTGATAACTGAAACTCCCCTTCCACCTGACTCACCAGATCCCCATTTCCCTGCTTTTTTTTCTCTTAACACTCACCTCTAACTAACAAGATATTTAGCTCCTTGTTTATTCATTGTGTTGCCTGACTCCCCCATGAGAAAGTGAGCTCCATGAAGGCAGAGGGCAGGGTTTTGCTACTTTGTTCACTGCTGTAAGTATCTAGACCAGAGCCTGGGTCATAGTTGATGCTCAATAAATATTTACTGAAGGAGTGTTCAATGACTTTATACAGTTATACACAATATATAGCAAAAACTATTCATCCCACATTTTATCAAAATACACATGGCTAAGCCCTGGAATGTGAAAGATCCCACCCTGTGAGCACTTGGGAGCTGAGGGGACAAACTCTTGGTCTATCTCATGCCTACCTGGGGCACACAGGCATTAAGGAAAGGAAGAGCAAGCAAAATCACCCACACCTGTCAAATGGATTGCGTGGATTCTTGTCTCTCCATTTCTTTTACAGAGCATGTGTTGTTTGGGTTATTTAAATGTGTGTGTTTTGTGTCTGTACTTTATATGCACAGGTGAAAATGTGGATGAGAATTGCATGTGCCCAGACACTGTACCCATCCAGGCTTCTTCACGGGGAGATTTCCTCTGCTTCACAGCTTCCCTGAGTTCTTGAGTGGTAATAGTCTCCCAGGCCTGCTGGGAGGGCCAGGCTTGCTGTTGACAAGAGAACTGGAGATCCCCAAGCAGATGCATTTTTTCAGCAGCTTGTGAAAAATGCAGCTGCTCAGGGCCCTTCTCTGGAGAGATTCTGGTTTGGTATTTCTGGGGTGTGCCGAGGAATCTGAATTTTTGACAAGCATTCTAGGTGTTTTGTTTAGAGCAGGAGATTTGGGAAACAAACAAACAGGAAAAGCAAAATCTCAATGAACTTATGTGGTGGGTTCTATCGTGTGCTGTATGTCATATCCCCCTTGGATATAGGGTGTGCTGTCTCATCTTCTAGGAATACTGTCATCAGACAGCTCTTACAGTCAGCCCCTTCGGCAACTGCAGATTGTGCCCTTGTCTGAGGTCATTGTGCACTCACATGCAACAGCTAATGGATGTGGGGCATAAATGCCCAACCAACTGTTACGAGTCAAATTGTGTCCCGCAGAAAGATATGTGGAAGTCCAAGCCCAGCACCTTAGAATGTGGCCATATTTGTAAATAGGGTCAATGCACTATTAGTTAAGATGAGGTTGCAGTTAACGAATACAATTAGTTAAGAAGAGGAGTAGGGTAGGTCCTTAATTCAGGTTGACAGTTGTCCTTAAAAAAAGAGGAGAAGATCTAGAGACAGGGATATAGGAGGGAAGATGGCCATGTGATGACAGAGGCAGAGATTGGAGTGAAGCATCTACACACCAAGAAATGCCCGGGACTTCTGGCAAACACCAGAAGCTGGAAGAGGCAAGGAAGGATTCTCCCCTGAAGATTTCCGAGGTAGCATGACCCTGCCCACACTTTGATCTCAGACTTCTGGCCTCCAGAACTGTGAGAAAATATGCTTCTGTTGTCTTAAGCCACCCAGTTTGTGGTCATTTATTTGGCATTTCCCAGAAACAAATTCACCGTCTCAACCCAATTCTGACCACTCTGCAGAGCTGGCCCAGCCCAGCTGCGCATGAGCTGCCCGTGGGCTGAGCCCGTGCTGGCACTGGGACTGCCTCCCAGCTCAGTCCTGCTTCCTCACCCTGCCTCTCATAACAAGTGTGGATCCTGAGGGCACCTCAGATAAAATCCCGCCCTCTGATCTCCATCTCTGCTGCCCAGGCAACCCAACCAGTGACATCACCCCCACCCTAGGCTGACCAAGGTTTCCCCTTCTCATCAGCTTTAGAGGACAGTAACGAGCACGAGGCAGCACAGACCAATTCACATCTTCATCCTTTGCTGGACAAGGACCTTCTGAGCTTCTCCCAGCCCCAGACACTGCGCCAAGCCCTGGGGTTACAGATATGAACAAGACCCACCCTTGTTCTCAAAGACCCCAGAATCCGGAGGGAGAGTCAGGCAGCTCACACAGAACATGTTTGGCAAACGACTTGCCAAAGCAGCCTTCCTTTCAGATGGATTCTTTCTGAGGAAAGAAGTCAGGAAAGACCTCCGTGCTAGAGGAGGTAGCACTAGAATCGGGACAGGATGATTCCTCAGCCAAGGGGCGGAAGGATGTTTCAGGGAAGGGAACAAGCAGGCCAGCATCTGGAGGGACAGCTGCACGGATGGGATGAAGGGAATAGAAGAAGGATTCTTTTCTATCCCAGTAAAGGGTCAGTGTGGGAACCAACTGGGAAAATCATTACACAAACTATGAAATGTGCATATATACACACATACATAGACACACAAGCTACATATGTAGGTAAGGGCACAGGCTTCATAGAGAAAAGTTAGACTGCAGCTCCAGATAACCACCAAACAATATTTTTTTTTCTTTTGACATTGCTATCAAAGCCTCTTCTTCTTCCCCCGCCCCCACCCCAGGGGAAGATGCTGTGGATTAAACCAACTTCACGGGACTCCTGGTGATCAGTTATCAAACTGTTGACACCTGAGGGCCAGTAGGAGGGCGATTGACTTTCAGGGACAGCGAGGCAAGCACATGTGGGCGGTACCGGCTGTTTATGTCAAGCGCAGTGTTTGCTGAGCGGCATCTAGGGCTCAACCTTTCAAAGCGGATCTTTGAATACCTGCTGTGTAGTAGGGCTAATCTTCCAGCCCTCCGGCCAAGAGCCAAAGCCTAATACTTAAAGGGAAAACAAGAACTGAGCCTGGGCAAGGGGTCCCCAACCTGGGAACCCATCAGCATCTCCTGAGGGCTTTATAAAAATCCTGATGTCTCAATCCCACACAAATAAATAAAATTGGATTTTCTAGCAAAAGTTCCTCCCTGCTTTGGATTCATCTGACTCTGTAGTTGCTTCCTCTACATCGTCTTCCTGTGTGGACAGCAGCAGCAGCTGGGAACTTGCTAGAAATGCAGATTCCTGGGCTGCACTCCAGGCGGCTTGAACCAGAAACTCTGGGTGTTTTAACGCATTCCAGGTGACTCTGATGTTACCTGGAGTTAGGGGACCACCGCTCTGCATGACTCTTCCACAGATTCCACGCTGCAGGCATTCCTGTGCTGTTCTCCGTGCCTGCGATGCCTTTCTCCCTCTCTCTGCCAGTAGCAGTCTTGCTCATGTTTGGAGGGCTCCTAACATGTCACCTTGTCTAGAAAGCATCCCCAGGTCCCCACAGTCTGAAATAATAACTCCCTGGGATGCCTGTCTCTCCCATCCCTGGTCTATCCTGGCAGGGGCTGCCTTCCTTCCCACTGGGATGTGAGCTCCTGCAGGCAGGACCAGGTGTGAAGCTCCCCAACCCCTCTCTCCAGGCCAGACTTGGGGTATTCAATAACTAATACCATAAGGCACCAATGTAGTAAACTCCTAGATGGAGACCCGCCAAGAAGAAAGCAATGTGGCACAGAGTAATCTTTATCATGTTCTCAGGAGCAACCGCTTACAAACATGTATCTCCCCAAAGTGCATTTCTGAAAAAGAAACTGATAAAATTATTTCCAACAGTGAGGAAAAGAAAAAAATATATAATCAAGCATTGTCTATCTGCCAGCAAGGTTTTTGGTTTTTTCTATCTTCTTATTCTTCGCCACTCAGGTGGTAGATATGTGTAGCTATCCCAGTTGAAGACAGCGATGCTCAGAGATGTTAAGTCACTTGCCTGAGGTCACACAGCCTAGACCCAGGGAGCTGTGATTGTAATGCTCTTCCAGCATGCCAGTTCACGGAGAAGGGCAGGATCTAGTAGGGTGAGGAACAAAAGTGTTGCAGGACTGGACTCCTCCCATCCTTGTTTGCATTATCCCCAAATGGCCACCTCTTTGGGGGCAGTTTCAGCCAATGGGAGGCATCACATGTGGCCACTGCTGAGGCTAGCAGAAATGTTTGTCATTCCACAGGCTGTTTACTGGGTCAGGCCTTATCTGGTTTGACTCCAACTCAGTTTAAAAGTGGGAGTCACAAAACAAGTGCAAGTGAACAGACTGTTACCTGCTTGGCAGAAATCAACTCCAGCAACATTATAAACAGCCCGGGGTGGACAGCCGTGGAGAAAGGACATAGACCCAGGCAACGTCTGCCCCTCAGCCTGCATTTCTGAATCCTCATGCCAACACCCATGTTTATGGGTTGTGCTGTGTAGATGGACGTTCTTTCATAGCTCTGAATGCAATTTTCTCACCCTGCAGATGTGATAGTAACAGGATTTACCTCTGGGTGGCTGTGAGGATTTGGGACATACGTTAATGTAACTGTCCCACTGCCTGCCCTGGGGCTAACCCAGTGGATTTTCACTGCAGATGTCTATCCAGTGCTGAATCTGAGCCCAGGTTTTGACATGTGCTACTTCCACACACTTGTAGCAATCAGAGAGGAAATGTCATTCCAGAGGCTCAGGGAGAGAACGGAGCTGGAAGACAAACACACTTCTGATTTCCAGCCACTGCCCTTGCTCCTTCAAGCGAGGTCTCCAGGCCTGGTGACATTTGCTCCCCTCTGGACAGAAAGGCCCGAATCAGGCTGAGCGGAGGCAGCGAGTACCCTACTCGGCTGCGAGATCAAACTCCTCCTTTAAGATCCACGTGCCTGTTAACTGGGCAAAGCCCGACCCCATCCAGTGCCACACCTGTTCTCCAGGCAGTGCTGAGAGGTGGCCGGTGGGGCCATCGCATGCACCTGTAGGCTCCCTTCAGCTTCCAGCTCCGCCCCTCACGGCCTGCGTGCCCTTAGCCAATGTCTTGCCGCCTCGTGTCTCCCTTATTTCCTCTCCTACAAAGTGGGCAGGAGAAGCCCGCTGGCTGTCCTAAGGATCCACAGGAATGAGTGCAGCAGGGTAGAGCAGGTGCTGGCAAATGGGGCCAAGGAGGAAAACGAGTCACGGAGACGTTAAGGATATCGGGGTAGTGACAGGCAGAGCTGGGAGCTGAACCCCAGAACTGCTCTCTGGTAAACTCTCAACTCCAATGCCCCTCACCCCCACCTGCCTTGCCTCACACCAACCTCTGCCCTTAGGAAGCTGCCAGTCACCCAGAGAGAAGAGAAGCAGATCATAGGCGGCTGAAGCACAGGTGGAATCAAAACACCTGCAAAATGGTACAAGCTAAGGGCCGTGGGCAATCCCAGGAGGGGACAAGCATAGTTTGGAGAAAGGGTCCAAGCTTCCAGGAGGAGGTGGCACAAGAGTTGGGTCTTGAAGAATGAGCAGGGTTGGAGGTGTGGGAAGCTGTGCCCTGGCGTGTGGCAGCCGCCAGTGGCTTGGCATCGGGGCAGCTCTGTGACGGGCCGTGGAGAGGGTGGTGAGGCTGCACGGGGAACCGATGATGTTTTCTCCCCTCTCGATCCTTTCACGGCCCCTCCTCCCTCCTCACCCCCAAACCTTCACCTTTTATCCTGCACTGTGTGTCAGGGCCCCTGAATTGGGAGGAAAACCAACATCCATTGAGCCCCTTCTTGCTAGGCACACTGCTAGGTCTCGAATATGCAAACAAAACTCTGCACAGTAAAGATCAGATCAGCAAAGGGAGCTGCTGAAGTCACATGGATGGCAGGGGAAGAAGCCAGGATTCCAGCTTCATTATCTCTGCTTCCCAAACCGGCATCTTTCTATTAAAATGTGCTACGTTGAAGGTCAAAGGAAGCTTTTGTAGTAGAGAGAAATAAAGCCTTGCGTGGAGTGGGAGGGCCTCCTGAAATAATGGCTCAGTAGGACTAATAACTGCCTAGCAGCAAACATCTCTTGAGTTTTTATTATATACCAGGTACTCCTCTAGGTTTTTGATATTTTAACTTAATTTTCACTGCTGCTGCAGCCCTGTGAGGGAGGCACTATTATTATAATCAGCTTCTATTTCACACCAGGAAACTGACATACAGAGTTTAAGCCACTTGGTCTAAGGGCAAATGATTAATAGGATTTAAATGTTGGATTTGAGTCCAGGCAGCTTGGATCCAGCTTGCTGCTCTAACTAGAATGATATGTGAGGTTGGTCAGTTTGTGCACTGCACAAGGGCACCTGGCCATGGGTGCACATGTAGGCTGAAACCCAGCTGGATTCTGCTCTCTGGGGCTGCTTGGAGGAAGAGGCATTTATGTGTTACTCACACAAGAACTGCCAAGCCAAGGGTGGCCTCCTGGGAATGCCAGCTGCTGACCACACAGGTGGCTTTTGTTCCTTGCATGATTGATTTTTTGTTTTTAAATCATGACCTTCCCAAAGCCATCTAAGAGAACAGATAAAAATGCAAAGTGCACAAAGCTGTGAAATGGAGCTCTGCCACGAGTCACTGTGGGAAAAGACATTTGAACACCACCCAGCTCTGACATTCTTCCTCCAGGTGACGGAAGTGAGCCTGGAACAGTCTTTGCAGTGGCCTCTGGCAGGTTGGCCAGGGCGTGCATGTGCACACCACTGACCCAGCTGTTGCTCTTCTAGGAATCAGTCCTGCCGCCACGTGCAGCAGCCTCTGCTGAGATCCCTGTTTGCAAGAGCAGATGATTAGAAACTGCTCAAAATACCGTAGAGGAAATTGGGCAAATCAATGATGGTATGCTAAAAGTTGGAATACCAAACTGACCTTGAAATGAAGGATGCAGGTTAGCTTGTAATAACAATGAAAATGGTACAAGATCTACTTGAAGTGCAGAATATTCTGTACACCATGAGACCATTTTGGTAAATAACGTTTTCATGTGGGTGTATCTATTTAATCATTATGTTGAAGGCGTCAGAATGTGTGGTTAAGTCCAAGTGCTCTGGAATAAGACTGCTTGGGTGCAAACCTGGGCTCCGACGCTAGCAAGGTGAAAAAGGGTGAGTTATTGGACTTCTTGTGTCTCGGCGTCAAGGGCTCAGACGGGGAGCCAGGCATCTTGACTCCTGGTGTGCCGCTTCCTTCCATGTGATCTGGACCAAGTGACTCATTCTTAGCGTGCCTCAGCTTCTTTGCATGTAAAATGGACATCGGGCAGTACTTACCTCACGGAGCAGCTACGTGATGCTTTTTAGTAGGTGTGAAGCACGGTGATCCCCTGTGAGTGTCAGTTACACTGAAGCCTGGGAGAAAATGCTCAAGAAATGTACGCAGCCGACATTGGCTACCTCTGAGGAAGATTTAGTGTTGAACTCACACATTTCATAGCATTTAATATTTTTGAAAGGACAAATGAATTACACTTGCTGTTAGCAAAAAAAAAAATCACTGATTTCGAAAGAATACTTTTGCAAAAAGCCCTCTTGGAGAGGTAAATGTATCCTTCTAGCTCATTCCCTAGAATAAAGGGTCAATAGACTCAGGAGGCAGGCGGTGGGCTCTCTGCCCCCACCCCAGCCCCAGCGCGCTGGGCTCCCACTGTGCGGTTCTGACCCCCTGGGGCTGTCCCTTTTTAGGTCAGCCTCCCCCACAGGCCTGGGAGCTCTCCAAGGACAGGGACTGCATCTAATTGATCCTTTCTGTATCTCCAGGGTCTGGCCCAGTGCTTGGCACACAGTCGGTGCCTAATGAGAGTTTACTGAGAACTTGAGGGCTTATTGAAGGAAATGACTTCTCCAGTCTGACAATAAACATGCTCCCTTCTGACCCCTGAGGAATGCTCTTGGCACTTGCCCCCAAGTCAGGCCCTAAAAATGAACACTGTGTTAATTGCACAACAAAACAGCACATTCTGGACTCAGCCTCAGAGCAGCTGACTCTCCCGGCTGCCTGGCATTTGGCCAGCTGCTGCAGAGGCTGTCCCTGGAGAGGGGACCTCCAGCCCTTCCAGTCCAGGGCAACAACCCCCTCCAGGGATTGGCGGTGACCTGTGAAAATGAGTCATGCAGCCCTGGCCACAGATTCACTTTGTATATCAAACAGGAAGAGTTTTCACTTCCACAGGTTTGTTCCCAGCAAACAAAACCAAGAAAAGATGAAAGAAATAGAGACAGACAGACAGAGAGACAGAGGGAGAGGGAAGGAAGAAAAGGAGGGAGAGAGGAAAGAAGGAAAGAAATTTACCTTTCCTAGATAGATTTTTTATCTTACACACCCCCCCCCCACCAACTTTATAGAGAGATTCACATATTCAGAATTATTCCTCTCTTATAAAAGATCACCAGAAAAGCTCACTGACAGGGCAGCTGACACTTGGCCTGGGGCCCCCTAGGGGACAGTGGGGATGGGGAGAGAGCTGATGTCCCACACACATGGGCAGCCAAAAACTCGACTCTAGCCAACTTCTGCCCTGCAGAAATGTGGGCCCAACAATGCCAGTTTTCCCCCTTTCAAGTGAAAACTTGCTTGCTGGATTTTTATTTAAAATGTACTGATTTTTTAAATCACTGTGTATACACGGTAGGGCCCAAAGAAAGAAAGGAACAGATAAGTATATTTGTCGGCCATCTAAAGCCCATGAGCTCACAATTCCTGAAGCTCTTTCCCACTTTACAGGTGAGTAGACCAGGGGGCCACAGCTTGCCCAAGGTTGCTGGGAGTTAGTGAGTGTCTGGGAGGGAGATTTCTGACTTCCCAGCCCGGGCCCTTCCCTCTGCTCTGCCCTCTTGAGGCCAAGGGTCTGCGCACCTCAGAGGCAGATGTCTCAGGGGAGGCATCGGGCCACTCGCCTCCCTCTGACCCCCAGCTGCTCTCTTCCCGGGAGCCCATCATGACGCTGGGCACCCAAGTGGCCTGGACCACCCCCACTTTGGATGCCAGGACTGATGCCCAGCCGGGGGGAGCATATCGGGTGCTTGTCACTATTACCTGTGAGTGCACATCCAAGGACACTGCCATGAACCACCTCCCGTCTGCCAGCACGTTCTCCTTTTACAGACTTTAGTAGAAGCCCGGAAACATGAAGTCACCTCCCCAAAGTCACCCCACCACCAAGAGGCTGAGCAAGAGTTGAATCCAGTTGTCCTTTATATCTTCTGTCTCTCACATCCTATATCCGGTCACCTGTCAGCAGGGACTGTCCTTTCTACCTTAAAAACATGCCCCAATCCAGCCACTTGTCCCCACCTCCACTGCCTGCCCTGGTCTGGCCACCGTCGTCCAGCCACTGCTCTACTCTGATTCAACCCTTGTCCCCCTGAACTCGAATTGCCACACAGCAGCCAGGGAATTTTTTTAAAAAGTAAATTTGCTACTTTATCCCTTGGCTCAAAACTCTCTGCTGGTCTCACATCAATTTAGGATGAGGCCCAAACTCCCCCTTAGGTTCTGCAAGGCCTGTTATGGGCCCCTCCAAATTTCCATGTTGAGTTCCTAACCCCCAGGACCTCAGAATGTGACTGCATTTGGAGATAGGGCCTTTAAAGGGATAATTAATGTGAAATGAGGCCGTTAGGCTGTGCCTTAATCCAATACCACCGAGGTCCTTATAAGAAGAGATTAGGGCAGACACAAACAGAAGGAAGATCAAATGAAGATGCAGAGAGGAGACAGCACCTGCAAGCCGACAGAGGCCTCAGAGGGCACCAACCCTGCTGACACCATAGTCTCAGACTTCCAGTCTCCAGGATTGAGAAAATGAGTTTCTGCTGCTTAAGTCCCCTAGTCTGTGGTACTCTGTAACGGCAGCTCAAGCAGACCCACATGCTGCTGTAAGATTTGCCCCTTTGTCTCTGCTGCAGCCACACTGGCCTCCTTCAAGTTCCTAGTACTGACTGTGGACACTCCTGCCACAGGGCCTTTGCACGAGCTAAACCCTCAGCCTGCATTTCACCCCATATATATTCACAGAAAGATAAATCTGGAAGCAGGGTATGGGATGCATTAAGAGAGAAAGTTAAATGGATTTAATAAATATTCCCTCAGCACCTACCCTGTGCCAGGCACTGAGCCAGTTTCAAGCTCTGAGCCCCCTCCTGGACCCCTGAGGAGGGGGCTCACAGTCCAGGAAGGAGACAGAAAGATTTAGACAGGAAGCAAAGAGGCCCAAATCTTGGGAGTGCTGTGGACTGAATGCTTGTGTCTGGCTCCCAATCCATATGTTGAAGCCCTAACCCCAATGTGATGGTATTCGGAGGTGGGGCCTTTGGGAGGTGATTAGGGTTAGTGGAGGTCAGGAGAGCAGGGTTATCACAACCACAACGGGATCACTGTCCTTATAAAAAGAGGAAGAAACATGAGATCTCTCTTCTCCAAGTAAGGACACAACAAGAAGGTGGTCATCTGCAAACTGGGAAACAGGCCTTCATCAGACAAATCAGCCAGCACCTCATCTTGGACTTCCCGGCCCCCAGGCCTGTGAGAAATGAAGATCTGTTGCTTACCCCGCCCAGTCTGCGGTATGTGTTGTAGCAGCCCGAGGGGACCGAGTCGGGGAGGATAAGGCCCGTGACTGGGTATGAGGAGACTGAGTTTACATCCCCATGCTGCTGTGGTGATACCAGGCAAGGGTCTCCCTTCTCTGAGCCTCAGTTTCCCCACTTGTAAAGGAGGGACTATAAATTCTACCTCTAAGGGTTTCTGCCCTGACTATAGGAGATCCTGTGCCTCAGCTAACCAGTGCTGCGGGTCTGGAGAGGGTTTCCTTTCCAGAAAAAGATGGTGATCGAACCCTTCAGGCTTGCAGCCACCTGGAGATACCCCGGACCATGGTGTGGGGGCAGGGGAGGCCGCTGCGGGCAGAAGCCTCACACAGCACTTTTCCAGAGAGCCTGAGGTCGTTGCTGGGGCTGAGTCGTGCAGGCTCCGGGGAAGCACAGGACCTACCCGTCCCCTCCCTGGTTAAATATTTGGCTGCTTTGTCCCTATCTCCACAGGAGTTTGAACAGCCAGCCCAGCAAATCCACCTGGACATGGCCTTGTGCACACGAGGGCTCCAGGCTTAAGCAGCACTTTTGCTATTCGGGTTTTTATTTAACCAGAAGAGAAAAAATAGATACTTGCTCCCTCCCTCCCATATTCCCACCCCACCGCCCAGCTGACCCTGGTTCCACTCAGGCCCAAGAGTGACCAGGGCCTACCAGGCCACCCTTGCAGGGGAAGGAGCAGCAGGTTCTCACGTGGAGAATGCCGGGTCCACATTCTTGCCCTGCCATTTTGGGGTGGTGTATCTTTCACAATCCCCTTAACCCCCCTGAACGTTGTTGCTACCCCTGTAAAATGAGCTAATGAAGGTTCCAGGCCTGAACCCCTTTGGTTTCAACCCTCCCTCCTTGCACCCCTCACCTGCTCTGCCAAACTCGCTGCAGTTCTGACAGTCTGCCCCTTCTTGAATTTTGTGTTCCTGCCTCAGTCGCAGCTGCCCCATCCTGATTGCGTGGTGGTAGTAGTCGGGCTCAGGACCACGTATCTGGGTTCAGATCTGTACCATTTGCTTGCTAGGGATAGTTCTAATTTTTCTAACCTCTCTCAACCTTGATACCCTGTCTGTAAAACAGGGGCTGAGAATCAGATCTTCTTCTTAGGGTTTTAGGAGGATAAACATGATCCAAATGTGAACCCCCATGAAAACCAGCACTGCTGTTAATGACACCCTGCCCCTCTGCCCAGCTCACGTCCCCCCACCCCTACTGAGGTTGGCTGAGATGCTGACTCCTTCCTTATTCCCCCAGTGCCACGCCCACCTCTGTAAAGCACATCCCACGGTGGGCATTTAGCTTCAGGCTTACTTTGTTTGGTGGGGAAAGTCTGGAGGGCAGGGACCAGGTCTCATTTATCTTCCAGGCCCCCCCCCCCCAGGTCAACAAGCACTGGACCAGAGCTGCTTTCTTGAATGAGTGAATAAATGGGTGGATGAATAAATGAACTGCCAATGCCATTTCCAGCCTGGTGACAAAATGCTGTCAGTCTTCACCAATCAATAGTGATCTGTGCCCCAGTTTTTAGGTCACACCCTAGAAAACGATCGCCAGGCTTCAAATGCATGACATAGTGTTCAAAAAGCCAGGCAGCCTGGCTGGTGGGGGAGGGAGGTCAGAGAGGTTGTGTGGGCCAGCCTAGTGGGCAGGACAACTCCCACGTGGGTGACGGAACACACCCATGTCCTTTCATTCCGCCCACCCCAGTAGTGGGCTTGATGGGCTCCCAGCCCGAGCCGGATCTGGACCTCAGTGAGGGTCCTTCAATTGAGTCTGATGGCTGCCCTGCATGAGTTTACATCCCATGAGGGAGAATATTCCGCTCCTGTGTCCAGACCCTGGAAATGAATCCATCAACCCATTTTGAACCTCAGTCTTGGGTTGGGCTGGCACGCTGGGGTATCATGGGGCAGACTGGCATCTTATTTTTCTTAGAGACAGGGTCTCCCTTTGTCACCCAGGCTGGAGTGCAGTGGTGCCATCATAGCTCACTGCAGCCTCCAATCCCTGGGCTTAAGCAATCCTCCTGCCTCAGCCTCCCAAATAGCTTGGACTGCAGGTTCATGCCACCACACTTAACTAATTTTTTAAAATTTCTGTAGAGATGGGGATCTCACTATGTTGCCTAGGCTGGTCTTGAATTCCTGGCTTCAAGCAATCTTCCCTCCTCAGCCTCTCAAAGTGCTGGGATTACAGGCGTGAGCCACTGCACCCAGCCAAAACTTTTTATATAATGTATAAAAACAAACAGACACATACATAGGATAATAGGATAAATACAGGTGAATATCATTGTACCTAACTAAAGTGAGGAAAAGCTTGAAGCATGACATCAAAAACTGAAACCATGCAGAGAAAAATGAATAGATTTGGCTAAATAAGTCAGCTATAATGAAAACCCAAACAAACCGTGAGGTAAAAAATGAACCATGATAGTTAACTTCTGACACTTAATAGCCTCAATAAGTAAACTTTAACCTGTAGAATTCTTACAAATGGTAAGTGTTTTGTTTTTTTACTGGTGTGTAACAAACTGCCCCAAACTAGTGGCTTGAAACAACAGTGGTTTTAAATATTTGCTGGTGATTCTGTGATTTGGACAGGGCGTGGCAGGGTCGGCTCCTCTCCCTCTTGGAGTTGGGCCATCTGCTTGGGTGGCTGGGGTGAGGTTGGGGACCTACCCCCAGGATGGCTCACTCACAGGCTGGCTGTGAGGATCTAGCAGGGCTGTCGGCTGGAGCCTCAGTTTCCCTCCTCGTGGCTTCTCCATGTGGTTAGGTGGGACTTCTCACAGCCTGGGGGTCCCACAGTAGTCGGACTTGGAGCATGGCAGCTGGCTGCCTGCAGAGCAAAGGCAGACGCTGCTGGGCTTACTGCAGACGGCCCTGAAACTGCTCAGTGCTGCATCTGCCACATTCTCTCGGTTACAGTAGGTCACCGGAGCAGCCAGGCCAGACTCGAGGAATGGAGCAAGGGCACACAGGGGACATCAGAGTAGCATTCTGCCATGAAAAGAACTGAAACAAAATCCCACTGGAAAAATGGATCACAGAAGTGAACATATAACTCACACACGTGTACAAATGGCCAACACACACATACAAGTATATTTAATTTCACTAATAATTGGAGAAACACACATCTAAATTGCACATCATTTTTTCCTGCTCAAGCATAGAAGAGGGTGTGGAAAGGACTTGGAGATCCCTTTTGGAGAAACAATTTCTGCAAATCTTCTGGAGGAAAAATATGATTGTGTGTATGGAAAACCTCTAAAAATAGTGAATCTTTTGATTCAGCAATTCATCATTTAGGACTTTCTAGAACATTTTTTTTTTTTTTTTGAGACAGTCTCGCTCTGTTGCCCTGGCTAGAGTGCCGTGGCATCAGCCTAGCTCACAGCAACCTCAAACTCCTGGGCTCAAGCGATCCTCCTGCGTCAGCCTCCCGAGTAGCTGGGACTATAGGCATGTGCCACCATGCCCGGCTAATTTTTTCTATATATATTTTTAGTTGTCCGTATAATTTCTTTCTATTTTTTTTTTTTTTTTTAGTAGAGATGGGTCTCGTTCTTGCTCAGGCTGCTCTCGAACTTCTGACCTTGAATGATCCTCCCGCCTCGGCCTCCCAGAGTGCTAGGATAACAGGCGTGAGCCACCGTGCCCGGCCAGGACTTTCTAGAACTTTTTAGTAAGAAAATACTCAGAAAAGTTCCCAGTGTTGTTAAGAATAGTAAAAGATTGAAAGGAACTTGACTACTGATTAATAGATAGTGGGTTAAATGAATCATTGCATTGATTTTGTGGAAGATTATGCAGGAAATACCTTTATCAGTTGGGCTGTTAAGCCACTGATCTTGACTCAGAAAATATTTGACAACCCTTCCCAGCCCATATCATCCAGAGATTCATTTACTCACTCACCTCACAAATATGTACTGGGTGCCACATGAGAAGCAGTGATAGTGTATGATATCGTCCCTGCCTTTGAAGTGTTTTCACAGTCGTTAGAGAAGATACTCAGAGACATTAATTGTTAAGTAAATACAATACACACAGCATGGGTGAACACACATTATCCCCACCATCTCTTTCATCCAGAAGTCAGCCAACAAGGTCTGAAAATGAGTAAAACAGTACCTGGTGGTGGTGAGGACAGAGGCTAACAGAACCTAGGGTCGAGCATATTAATTGGCATGTCATCTTGTCTTCTAATAGAAGCTCAGCTAAATAAATCATTGTGCCTCTGTAAAATGGAGCTCTGTAACTCTGAATAGAGGATCGTGTGGAACTAGGTCCATGATGTTGTTAAAAGAAATAAAAAGATTTTTTTTTGAACAATTTGTACAGCATGTCCCCAATTGTGTAAAGCACACTAGAGTGAAAGTCTCACAATAAAAGGTGCCACTTTGAGGGTATCACATCTGGGGAGTGATCCTGGGGGCTGAAAGGCAGACATGCTCTTTGCTTTATGACCTCAGACACTGAAAGGATATTTTGGGCCCAGTATGTGTGTTTTACAAAAATAATTTACTAAGACATTCTAAATGTATCAAAGATGGTATTTCCATAAAAGTTTGTCTTACTAGCATTATTTAAATCCACTCATTTATTCATCCATTTGTTCATTGATTCATTCAGCAGTTTGGTGGCAGTCACATTCCAAGAGGGAAGATGCAAAGATAAAGAAGATGAGGTCACCTCTCTCTGGACAGGACACTCAGAGTCTACGGGGGAATTTGGTGTAGGGCTCAAGAGACAGTGACTGACCTCAGCCAGCCACATGCACGTTGTGGAGGCCAGAGCAGGGACAGCAGGGGGTGGGAAGCTTCGAAGGGTAGGGGCCACCTGAGTGGGGTTTCGGTGCCTGAACTGGTGCCAGGTGAGGCAGGCCGGGCCCATACCTTGGCACCCACCAGACAAACAATTAATGTTTCCAACTTAACTGACCTATTTGGCAGGAAGAAGAAGGCCACAAGCCAAAGGGAAGAGAGAAGGAAGATGAGGCATACAGATTGGGGAGAATACGCGAGGCATTTTATAGTTTATCACAGAACGAATCACATCTCATTTTTTACAAAGAGAACAGGAAGCTTCTCTCCCCATCCCCAGTCACCAAGGCAACCAAAGACCCTTCTGCTCAGAGCGATGAGCTTTGTCTCTTCTCTCCCAGGCTAGCTCATGCTGCCACCATGTCCATTCCCAGGCTGCCTAGGCCCATCCACACTCTTTGTTCCATGCTGGAACACATTTAAGTGGCACAGCTGCCGGCCACTGAGGGGTTCTGGTGGGGCTTCTCAAACTGCTGTCACTAGGGTCCCAGTTAACATAGGGCAGTTGTAGTCACAGCTGGATTCCTGGAGGTGTAACCTTAGGCAAATCACTTTCTCTCTCTGAATAACCAACATTCCAGATCAACCAATTCTTAGGATTGGTATAAAGATCAATGTGACATTGTCCTACATTGGGTGCCACCCATATAACACTCATCATCATCTCATATCACAAATGCCTTAAGTTTATCCTGTACACACCTGGGCAACACTCATTGCCCAGGGACCTGCTGACAACAGCCACCCCAGGCTGCCCTCCAACTGCTCCTTCTCTTCTTCCTCCTTTAGCATCTTTCAGACCAGTCTCCTCTTATTGATTTCCGTGGCCACGGTCGCAGTTCAATTTCCATTCTCTCTCTTTGTAACAGCTCCCTGACTGTCTCCCTGCCTTGGTGCTGCCACCACCCATGGGAGATATCAAGGTCTTTTGAAAACACAATCTGTGGCATATTTGAAAGACTAAAAAACAAACAAACAAACAAACAAAACTTCAAATCTGAGGATGTCAGGCTCCTGCTCGTCATCCCTCCATGACTCCCACTTGCCGAAAGGACAATCACAACTCCTTATGAGGACCTACAAGGGTCCTGGCAAGCCCCTGACTATTCAATCAGACTCAATTCTGAATTTTCTAAACCCTATACTTTATGCTTAATAGATATGAATCCTAAAACCCATCACATTTTCTCATGCCATGGCTCCTCTGCACAGGCTGTTCCCACTGTCTGGAACTACCATGCCTTCCAATCCTTCTCTTTGTCTAGAAACATTAGCCCAAGGGCTCTGCCTCCTCTGCACCTCCCCTGACACCCACCTGCCCTGGCTGGGTTAAGCGCCCTGCTATGCACTCCCCACCGTAGCTCTCTGGGCTACCACAGTCACCATGGCCAGCACACAGCCTGGGCTCAGCTTTCTTCTGCACCCACCTCCTCCATTGGCCGAGAGCAAGCTACGTGGTGGTGTGCCAGCGAGGGGCCTGGCCAGAGCGGGTGTGACTCAGATGAGAGAATGGATACCCCTGTGCTAACCCAGGGTGTGAGTGAAAGCCCTTTGCCTGTGGCTCAGCATGTGGAAATAACTGTTATCACCTTACCCTCCGAGAGTAATTATTTCTTCCAAGGCAGTGGAACAATTGGGCTTAGCTTCCTTCTTTCCACTATTAAGATGGAATGTATTAGGGGTCCCCAGAGAAACAACAGATACAGATACAGATAATGAAGACTTTTGTCATGAGGAATTGGCTCATGTGATTATGGACACTGAGAAGTCCCACGATCTGCATCGACAAGCTACAGATTCAGGAAAGCCGGGGGTGCAATTGCAGCCTGAGAACAAAGGCCTGAGAGCATTTGATGGTGGAAGTCCCAGTCCAGCAGCATGAGAAGATGGGATGTTCCAGTTTAGCCAATTCCTCCTTCCTCCGTCTTTGGATCCCAGAGGGTACTGTGCTTTACGGATTCCACCGATTCCAACGCTAATCTCATCCAGAAACACCCTCACAGACACACCCAGAAGGAAAATGTTTAATCTAAGCACCCTTGGCTTGGTCAAGTTGACACAAAATGAACCCCTCGCAGAAACTGTCTCTTCTGAATAAATATATTTCCGCTTTCTGTGAACAAGTCTGTCTCTAAATTAATTTCAGAGGGCTTCTGCGGGCAGAGGGGCCTGAGAATACGTCTAGTTAGTGCTGCCCCTGTGCCTGTTTTGCAGATGGGGAAACTGAGGGAAAGAGAGCAGGCATGAGTCACAGGACCAGCGGGTGGGCAGAGCCAGCCCGGAGCTCTTCCCAGCATGCTCTGCTCTCCAGCAGGGCCTGATCTATTCTCTCTCAGGGCTGTGGTCTCAGCCCTGCTGGGCCTGCTGCCTTGTGTTCCTATGGACCTTACAGATCTCAAAACATACCCTGCTCCCCCGAGATGGGACTATTATTCTCACTTTTTCAGATGAGGGAACAGAGGCCCACAGAAGTGCTGTGTCTAAAGGTTACCAGCAGAAAACTCAAACTGAGGTCCTCTGCCTCCCAGACTGTCACGGTTCCCTCTAAAAAAACAAACAAAACCCTCCAGGACAGAAGAACAAAGGAAATTAATTATTTCTAGAGATGTAGAACGGCAAGGAGGCATGGACATTGCCTATATCTTCTCTTTCTCTAGGTAGGGTCTTGCTCTGTTGCCCTGTCTGGTGTGCAGTGGCAGAATCACAGCTCACTGCAGCCTCGAACTCCTGGCCTCAACCAATGCTCCCACCTCAGCCCCCAGAGTAGCTGGGACTACAGGTATGAGCCACCACACCTGGAAATATTGCCTATATCTTAGAGGCTGCAAGAAAGTACAGTGCAGAAGGCCAGGGAAGAATGACTGGGAAACATGAGGTAACTTCTCTCAGCTTCCTCCTTCCGACCTATTTATTTCCTAAAAATGAGCTAAAACCAATAACTCCATGCACCGCTTTTAAAATAAATATCCTTTACTATCTGAAATCAAACTTGTAGATAGTATGATCTACTTATATATATATTTTAAAGACAGTTAATATAATGCTCTAACTTTTATACATAAAGGAGAAACAAAAGAAAAGTAATTTGTAATACAGTAATATGTATTTCAATATGCAAATGCCGGGGTGTGGCCATGCTGGAAGACGTGATGCAGCAGTCAGGTTCCCCGTATCTGTAAGTGAGAAACCACCGTGGATGTGCGGTTACAGACACAGGCTGACTTGGGTGTGTTTTGCTGGTGACTCAAAGACCGTGAGTAGCAATGCTATGAGTGACTTGATTTTCCAAAACAGTGAGAAATTCTTGAAAAAACTCCAGACCAAACAAAGCACAAACTTCCCTCTATTTACACTGTAGTTGCTTCCTAGAAAATTCAGGAAATAGTAACAGTGTGCTCAAAAACGCCTTCGGGCGCCCATGTAAAATGTAGCTAGGTTCTGGTCTCAGACCATTATAAAAAAACGGTTTTACTTGTGTGAGCGTCCAGAGGCACATTTTTAAGAAGGGCGGCGTGTGGGATAATTTCAGTTGTACAGTGAAGAAGGGAGGGCGGGGCGCATACCTGCGGAGCTCCCTCTGGCCAGAACGTGGTGTGTGCGGGAGGGCTGGTGGGGGAGAGTAAATAACAGTAAACAGAGATAACAAAAATAACAGTGAGTACTTGCATAGTTTTTACTACGTGTCAGGGACCGTTCTAAATACTTCCCCTATATTAGCTCATTGATTCATTACAAGAACCCTGTGAGATTGGCTGTAGTAGCTGCCCGGTTTTCCAGACGAGGAAACCAAGGCATGGAGAGGTTACAGGATTTCCTTGAGATCCCACAGGAAAAAGGTGCTTAGTTCAGCATGACAAAGGCCCAAGAGTGCCTACCATCTGCAGGGGCTGTGCTAGGCCTGGAGTCCACAGGAGAGGGAACTAATGTATATCTAAGCAGAATTTTCTAGGAAGCAACTATAGAAAGTGTGTGTGTGTGTGTGTGTGTGTGTGTGTGTGTGTGTGTGTGTGTGTGTGCATGTGTGGAGAGACAGAGGGAGAGAGTTATTATGATTAACTCACTCACGTGATTATGGAGGCTGAGAAGTCCCACGATCTGCTGTCTGCAAGCTGGAGACCTGGTAGAACCGTTGTTGTAATTCAGTCTCAGTCCCAGCAGCTGAGAACCGGGGAAGCCAATGGTGTCCATCCCAGTGTGAGGGCAGGAGAAGGTGAGAAGAGATGTTCCATCCCAAGCAGTCAGGCAGGAAAAAATGGGGCAGATTCCTCCTCCTTCTGCCTTGTTCTATTTGGGCCCTCTATGGAGTGGGTGATGCCCGCCCACACTGGGGAGGGCAATCTATGACTGAGTGCACTGATTTGAACGCTGACCTCATCCAAAACCACCCTCACACACACCAGGAGCAATGTTCAATCTGGGCACCCCACGGCCCATTCAAGTTGACACGTAAAACTCAGCCATCCCAGATCCTATCAGTTTGTTTGGGGCCACGTGTCTATTTTTGGCCATGGACTGTGAGCCAAGTGACTTTTGTCAGTACAGATCAGTATACCTCCTCCCTTCCCTCCTGCTACAACAACCCTGTAGGCCATGTGCTCCTGGTGGCACGGGTGCAGGATGGAGAAAGGCCACCCAGCCCAAGTCCTGCTCTGATCTGAGCGAGAAATAACTCTCACGTTAAGCCCTTGAGATGCCAGGGATTTTTGTTGTTGCACCATAGCCTAACTAAGCCTGACTAATACAATGACATGGATTAATCCTTACCCTGAAAGAAGCTTCTAGTGGTTAAATTGTAGACTTTGTGAGTGAGGTCATTTGGGGTTGGGTTGTATCGCTCAGGGTGCATTAAAACCCAAATCTCAGTGACTTTAACTGACAAAGGTTTTTTTCTTACTCTACATAACTGTTGTTGAGTGGGTGGGGGCTCACACACTTGGTGTCCTGTCTTTAGGGCCCAGGCTGATGGGACCACCACCCTCATGGGCACTGTTGCTCATGGTCGCTGGGGAGAGAGACTGGAGGGGCAGGCGCTGGTCACTTCTGTCCACACCTCACTGGCCAAGCCTGGACCTGCGGCCACACAGCTTGGAGGGGTCTGAGAAGCCAATTCTACCTTGGGCCTGGGAGGAGAAGGGGACATCTCTGTGGGCAGCATTAATGAGACTCTCAAGTCACACTAAAGAGGCTCCCCTGCATGGTCCCACCTCCCCCATTTTGACTGGAGCCTTCCAGACAAGCTCCTTAGACCAACTGCCTCAGTTTCTCTGACTCTAAACAGATTTCTGTGGTTGTCAGAAACCCCACAAACATCTTTCCACCCATTTATGATCGAGGTGAAGCTGCTCCCCCAGGCTCGCCTCCATCACTGGACTGTGAACTCAAGGTGAAGGACAGCATCTTACTCCTCTGCTTCCCCGCTTTCAGACAGGTGTGCTCAGGAAATCACTTTTGAGCAAATGACTTCTTGTTGTTGGGTGTCTGGGCAGAGTGGAGTGCTTCCTAACAGCCAACACTGGAGCAACCCGGTTAGACTCAGAGAGAGCTTTGAACCACCATGGAGTGAAGGATGTTGGATGTAAGGGGCTGTTTTCACAGATGCTGCTGCAATTTTAGTAACAGGGCTGTAAATGACAAGCCAGTAGTAATCACTTTCTGCAATTAAATCTGATTATAAACCTTCTCTGGGACCCCGATCCCTCCATCACATTACTATGTGGCTCAGGCAGGTCCTGTCCCACTCCAGACCTGGGTATTTCCCTGAGCAGCAAGGACATGGACTTACCCATCTGTACGTGCTCTTTCAGTTTGCACCATGCAGGAGCCAAAGTCCCGAATCCTTCTACATAAAGAAGCCTGGGCTGTCAGCTCCTCCTTCAAATGCTACATTGGCTCCCCCAGGGCTCCATGCTCAAGAAGCTCTGCAGCATCTCTAGACCTGCTCTAAGCATGTGCTCTTCCAGCAGGGTCCTCTGTGGCTGTGGCAGCAGCCAGGGAAGCTGAAGGCTCTGCAGTGGTTTTGGTGAGGAAGATCAGGGCTGAGTCTCTGAGGACCACAGCACATCCTCTTGCTCCATTCCATTTCACCTGGCCACCTCCCTGCCACTGCCCCATCTTTGGAGACACTCAGCCCTGAGTAGCAGAGGGCTGTGAATATATTAATAACTATGTTCTGCCTGCTTTGTTTTTTGCTTGTCTGTTGCACAATTCTTTGTGCATTCATTCATTCATGTGCAAAATATTTATTGAGTGCCCACGATGTTCCAGGCAGTGATTTATGCACAAAGGAGACTAAGACAGACAGGTCCCCTGTCCTCCTGAGTCTAGTGGGAAAAGCAAGCGACAGACCAGCTAGAAAGGCAGAAGCGTCATCATCCCATTAGTGCTGCGTGCCATGGCAAGCCTGAGGCAGATTCGTGTGACAGAGGGGATCAGGGGTGGCACCTTTGGATAGAGGTGATGGGGACCCCTGCTACGCTGCCAAAGGTTGACTTGAGCTCTGAATGCCACCATGTCTGCCACCCCGCTGCCCCGCAGGTCCCAGTTGAGGAGGGCAGGCACACCCAAGCTGTCCATGGAAAGGAGATTTCTGAGACTCGGGATATGTAAGGAAAGAGGAAAAAACTAACATGGGTTGAGGACTTATATATGCCAAGTTTTAACACGGAATAATTTAATGGATCACCCTAAGAAATTAATGAGGTGAGGATGATTTGTGCATATTTTAAAGATGAGAAAACACAGATATGTTCATTAGCCTACTCCTTTCTGCCTATGGACCCTGCCGAGGAAGCATCTTTAACGTCTCTCTTCCCATCACCGTTACGTCTAAGTCAGAGTCTCTTGAAGGGCCCCAACAGCTGAGAAGCTCCTCACCTGAGGGCTGAGCTTTGCCACAGGCCGTGGGAGTCCGAGGAGCCGTGTTGAGCAATGGGAATGCTCACAGACTGTGTGGCGATGAGAGCTCCAAACACCGAGCACTCCAGGGGCTTTGGGTTTGTCACACGTGCCACTATGGAGGAGGCGGATGCAGCCGTGCATGCAAGTCCACACCAGCTGGATGGAAGAGTCGTGGACCAAAGAGAGTCGTCTCCAGGAAGATTCTCAAAGACCAGGGCCCACTGCACTGTGAAAAAGATCTTTGTTGGTGGCATTAAAGAAGTTGCTGAAGAACATCACTGGAGAGACTATTTTGAACAGCATGGGAAAACTGAAGTGATTGAAGTCATGACGGACTGAGGCAGTGGTGAGAAGAGGGGCTTTGCTTTTGTAACCTTTGGCGACTGTGACTCCGTGGATAAGACTGTCACCCAGAAACACCATCCTGTGAGTGGCCACAACTGTGAAGTAAGGAAAGCCCTGTCGAAGCAGGAGATGGCCAGTGCTTCACCCAGCCAAGGAGGTCAAAGAGGTTCTGGAAACTTTGGTGGTGCTGGTGGAGGTGGTTTTGGTGGAATGGCAACTTTGATCCTGGAGAAAACTTCAGTGGTTGTGGTGACTTTGGTGGCAGCTGTGGTGGTGGCAGTGGGGATGGCCACAGTGGATTTGGTAATGATGGAAGCAATTTTGGAGGGAGTGGAAGCTACAATGATTTTGGCAATTATAACAACCAATCTTAAAATTTTGGACCCATGAATGGAGGAAACTTTGGAAGCAGAATATCTTTCCCCTGTGGTGGTGGAGGCCAATACTTTGCCAACCGTGAAACCAAGCTGGCTATGGCTGTTCCAGTAGCAGCGGTGGCTATGCCAGGGGCAGAAAATTTTAATTTACTTCCAGGAAACAAAGCTCAGCAGAAGAGGAGAGCCAGAGAAATGACGGGGAAGCTACTGGTTAAAAGAGATTTGTGGACTCAACAATTCTGTGGGCTCTGCAGTGGTGGTAGAGCCTCGCTGCTACAAAGATGACATGTTTTAGACAATACTCCTGTGTTGGGCAAAAAACCCCAGGACTGTATTTGTGACTAATTGTATAACAGGTTATTTTAGTTTCTGTTCTGTGCAAAGTGTAAAGCATTCCAACAAAGGGTTTTAATATAGTTTTTTTTTTGCACCCATGCTGTTGATTGCTAAATATAATAGTCTGATTATGACACTGAATAAATGTCTTTTTTTTAATGTGCTGTATAAAGTTAGTCTATGCTGAAGCCATTTTGGTAAACTTCCCCAAGAATGTGAATGTAAAATTCCTTCAGGGTGATGCCAGGTTCTATGTGAAATTTATTCACAACCTGTGTGGGCGGAGAAACCATTGTCTTCAGAAACCTTGGTGTGGTTGAACTGACGGTTACTGTTGTGACCTGAAGCTCACCGGTAAAAGGAGTTGCCCAGGCAAAATCATGGAAATGTTGGCTATAGAGATGATTGTTGGCCAATACATCTAAGTTGAATAATGGTACCAGATAAAGTTATAGATGGGAATGAAGCTTGTGTATCATCCTTTTTCATGTATAATCAATAAATTAATTATCTTGGAAAAAAATAAAACAAAAGTGAGAAAAGTGGGGCTTGGGTGAGCAAGTGAATTGCTCAGCTGGTCACTCAGGTAGGAGGTGGGATTTGGGATATGAACTCAGCCATTGGGGTAACACACTGAGTTCTCAGGCATTGAGATCTTACTGTTGCTTTATGTATCAGGTCACTTTACTCTGTTGACAATTTGCACCTAGTTCTTTGCTAGGAGGGCTGCCCTGTGCATCCTAAGGTGTTTAGCGGCATCCTTGGCCTCTACCCACTAGATGCCAGTAGTATCCTCTCTTCAGTTGTGACAACCAAAAATGTCTCCAGACACTGTCAAATATCCCTTAGGGGCAAAATTGTCCTTGTTGAGAATGACTGGTCCAGAATGTCCATGACTATATCTTGAGAAATAAATTTCTAATCCATGGAAGGTAAGAGATGTGCCCTGCCTTCAGATGCCATCTGCAACATGATCACTCCAGATGAGGTCAGAATTTTTTTTTCCTTCTCCAGAAATAGTTAACAAATCATTCACTGGACATTTCTGAGACCATGTCCCTAAGGCACCTCCACTGGCCTGACACCAGGCTCAGAATCTTTCCCCGGTGTTTCTGGTCTTTGTGAACGGCTTCCAAGCTTGTACTTGCTCAAGCCAGAAATCCAGGGCATCATCTCAACTAATTCTTCTTCTTCATCCATCTGAGGCAGCCAATTGAGTTGTGCCATGCTTTGTCTTGGAATTGTCCACTCTTCTTCATCCCACTGGGACCATGGGTTCACTTAAGCATGCTGGCGGGGGCCTGATGCACATGGATGCCACTGTGGCCAGAACACTAGCAAGTCTTGCCTAGATGAGCAGAATGTCCCTCTTCCTGTCCTCCCTGGTCTTGCCACTCTCCTCATTCCGTTGCCCATCCTGTATCCAGAGTGACCAATAACAAAGCCACCATTTAACCAGGACATTCTGTTTACAGTCTTGCAGAAGCTCCGCACAGCTTACACCAAGAAGCCCAGCTCCTCCTCTGGCTCCCAAGGCTTTGCAGGATGTGGCTCCACCTGTTCTCCCGCTTCCCTTCCCAAGGCTGTCCCCTCCACGGCCATGTGCAGTTCCTCAAACATGCCATGGTCTCTCTCACCTCCAAGCCTTTGCTCCTGCAGTTCTCTTTGCCCAAAATGTCCCCAGCTCTCTCCGACTTCCCACTTGATTTCCCCTCTTCCTCCCACATTGACTTTAACATTCAGCGTAATTAAGAATTAATTACGCTCAGTGCCTCCATGAGAACTTCCCTGACCCTCCTTGATTCCTAGGTCCCTCCATGGGGCTCTTGTGGTATTGTGTGTTTAGACTGGGACAGCACACACCACACTGATGACCACACGTGATTTCAGCATTTGAGAATGAAGTGTGTGGCTTACCCATTTCTACCATTGCTTTATTCTTAGCACAGAGAAGGCACTCATATAATACTTTTAAAATAGTAATAACAATAAGAAGAAGAGGAATAGTCCCATTTCTCTAACTGGAATCAGATGCTGAGACATGCAGCTCCCAAACATTAGCGCATGAATCTTCACAACGACCCTATGGTAGGAAATATTATATTAAATGCATTTTATGGCTAAAGAGACTGACTTATTTGTTTTCTTCAAATAAAAGAAAACTTGAATTTACATATTCAAAGGGTACTCTGTTCCAGGGAAAACTGACCCAAAGCAGTCAATACTATTACATTTGCCTATAAAGTTATTGAACTAAAAATTTTAAAAAATTGTTTGGACAGACAGGCAAAAAGATCAAGTCACATATAAAGGGGTTAAAAATCAAGTTGACTTCCTATAGGTCACAGCTCCATGTCAGGAGACTGTGGATCAACAACTTCCTTAAGGAGAGCACACCTGAGTCAAGCATTTATACCCAGCAAACCTGACCTTACAGATAAACAGGTTTAAATATGCAAGCACTCAGGAAATGTTGTTCTCATATGTCTTTCTTGAGGGGACTACTAACAGATAAACTTCATTTCAGCTAGCCAAAATATCACTGGAGAACTTTGGCAAAAGATTGGCCATGAGCATGGAGTATATTTAACTAGCAAACTCAGACTAAAACAAAAATGGAATTAAGGTGACAGTGGAATGCAAATACAGCTAAGGAAAGCTGGGTGGGAGGTGTGTTAATTGTGCTGATAGCTTCATCTGTAATAGCTGGGAGTCTAAAAATTATTGTTTAAAATTGACTAATCAAATAGTAGCATTCTGAGCATATTTAACAGTTCAAAAGTAATTGCTAAGAAAGATAATAGTCTTAACTAAAATGGGCAAAAGGAAGAGGAAACATAGGGATTTTATTATTACTTGTGGGAGTGAACCAAAAGAAACTTTCTAAAAAAATAGAAGGCCTAGGTATATTTATAAAGATAATTATTATAATAAAAATGCTAACTTTCCAAATTTTATAAGAATTACATACACAACAAAACAGGTCACATTTTAAAATTTTAAACTATTAAAGCAAAAAAAATTACATTAAATTATTTAATATATGACAAAATTTACACTAAATGTTGTTTGTCATATCAGTCAATATAAATGGATTTAGCTTTCTATTAAAGAAAAAAGTTCTCAAATTGAATTATAAAAAACTCATCTATAATGTATCACATTTAGATACATGGAAATAAAGGGATTAATATAAATGTAAAATACAAGGATAGGCAAAAGCAAAGGAGAAAGCAGTGGTCACAATTTCAATGTCAGACAAAGTGGAATTCTGGCAAGAAAAGCATTAAATGGTATAGAATTAGAAACTTCTAATACCAAAGTGTATAATTCATGATGAAAATTAAACAGTTACAAATACTGATAACTAAATATAATAGTAGCAACATTCATAAAGGATAAGTTATAGGAGTTAAGAGGAGAAATAGGCAAAAACACATTGGTTTTTAGAACTTAATGCATCTTCATTTACTCTCAGTCCCTGATAGATCCAAAAATCAAGACAGAAAAAAATTAAAAATATAATGTATAAGCCATGTTGGGAATGTATTTCAAATGTTGAGCCTTGAAAACACTTCTTTTTTTTTTCTTGTCTTTGGAACATCTAAAATTGAACATACTGGGTCACAAATAAAACCTTAACAAATTCCAAAAGGTAAAAACGACACAAATTATTTTCTGACCACAATGCAATAAAGCTAGAAATTAATAATAAAAACTGAAAACAGAAAAGGTCATTTTAATTGGAAACTTTAAAAAGTCTTCTCTTTTAAATAACTCTTGGTCAAAAGGGAATTACAATCCCAGATTGCAGAATGTTTGAAGAATAACACATCAAAACATATGGGTAAAGTGCTCAGAGTAAAATTCATAGACTTAAAAAATTATATAAAAATGAAAAAAAAATTGAGCCTTACACACAAGAAGTCAGAAAAAGAACATTAAAATATATGACTAGAGAGAAGTAACTTTCAGTTTAAAAGCTCAACTCAAACCTGTAAGTGAAACCAAAATGTATTCATTTCAAAAACAATAAAATAAAATAGAGGAGCTACAATCTAACCTGCTTAAGAAAAAAAAAAAGATTCAATAAAAAGGAAAGAACCACAGAAAGAAAGAAAATTAAAAGACTCATGAGATTGCAATGCTGAAATAAATTTGACACACCATCACCTGTAAAGTATTTTTAGTCAGAAAAGAAAAAAAAAGAAACTGAATTTGATCTAGCCTCTAGATCAATGAGCAATACAGGGAAAACAGGAGCATGCTAAATGAAAAAAAATTCAGCAAATTTCAGACTATAGGAAGATGACCTAGTTTATTCAACAAATAAATTTTGAGAACAGACATATGGGGGAGTAGGAGGTAGGATTTATAGGAAAAAGTATAAATTAAGAGACTTAAGATACATATACAGCCAGTGTAATTATCTAGACCTTATTTGGACTCTAATTTGAACACATAAACTGAATACACATACACACACACACACACACACACATACACACACCCCACATACTTATGATACATCTGGAGAAATTTTAATATTAAATAAATATTTGACCATATTAAAAATTGATAATTCATTTTATGTGATTATAGTTAAATTTAAAAAGAATACTTAGCTTTTAGTGATATATACTGAAAGGTCTGTGGATGGACAAAAGGTTTGCTTCAAAATAATCCAAACTTAGGAGGGTGGTGGGAAGTGGGGTGGGAATACAAATAAATCAGATTGGCTGTGAATCCGTAGTTGTTGGGTCCTGGGTACGTGGGAGGTCACTATATTATTCTCTTCTAACTTAATATATGTCTGAAATTTTTCATAATAAAAATAAAATTGAAATAATGTTTTAGAACCCAGGTGAAATAAAAAGTTTTCTAGAAAAAAGACTTACCAAAATTGACCCCAGAAAATAATGAAAATCCAAACCTTATTATCATCAAAGAATAAATATAAAAAGTTGCCAAAAAGTTAACCATTTTTTTCTCCCCACCCCCCATAAAAAAAAGATCAAGTAAAAACATTTTTACAGAGGATGTCTGCCAAATCTTTAAAAGGTAGATAATTCCAATGCCATTATATCATTCCAGTACATAGAGAAAAGAGAAATTTTTATAATTCTTTCATAGAGAGAAAAAAAAAATCAACACCAAGTCGTGAGAAAGAGTATACAAAAATTTTAAAAAGTCTCACTAATAGATGTTAATACAAAAATTTTGCATAATATATTAACAAATAAAATCTAGCAGCATACTAAGAGAATTATTCATTATGACCAGGTAGAATTTATGAAAGAATTCAAGAATGTGTTCAATATTATAAAATCTCTTAATATTAATATAATTTATTACATTAATCAATCTAGTGGAAAAAAATCATAAGATCATTTCTATAGAAACAGAAAATCATTTAACAAATTTAACCCAATTTGTATTTTTTAAAAAAGGTAATAAAATAGGAAAGGGGGAATATTTTCCTAACATGGTGAAATTGCTCTATCTCTATTCAAAAGTCAATCATGCTTAATGAGGAAGCAAAGATGCAATTCTATTTAAGTCAACAAGACAAGGATATTCATTATCACCAATTTTATTTAATATTTTAATGAAGGTACTAGGAAATTACTTTAAACATTTAAAATTTCTAAAAGTCATTTAGACATTTGGAAAGGAAGAAGTAAAACAATGACATTATCTGGAAAATGAAGACATTCAACAAACAATACCCGCAAGCATGGGAATTCAATAAAGCAGTCAGGTGAAGATTATATAAAAACAAAAAACTTTTATAACACCTATATACAGTGAGTAAATGTACTTTTTATTTTTAACCTTTATCCTTTTATCTTTCAGCCCCACACATGCCTTTTCTATTCTATCCTAAACTTTAGGGGCTAGAAGACTAAAAACTAACGTTCCAACCTACCTGGGCAGCCCACTTTCTGTTAAGTTTTGCCAATAGGAGACATTGGCAGAGCAGAGTTGAAGAAAGGGAAAGGCAAACTACTGCTGGCAGACGCTCTAGAACTACAACAGCAGCGTAAGGGGGGCAACTAAGAACTGCAGGGGACCCCATTGCAGTGGCATCTCCTTAGTGGTTCTAGGACAGGCAGGATCCCCTGTAATACAGAAGTAGCACAGGTGTATGAACTCTAGCTGAGGGGTGTTAGCACTTTTCTGATCTCAAGGTAACACCCCTTCTCTTTTGCTCCTCATCATTTCTAGTAATTTTGAAACTAATTCCTGTATTAAAGTCCCTTGGACTGAAATACTAAATAGGATTTCTTTTTAGTGACTGACTGATGTTGATTGATAAAGTAGATATAGTAGAAGAAAAAACCCATTATCAATAGCAATAAAACAACAAAACATCTGGGAATAAACTTTAAAGAAATAAGCAAGACCAATTATGGAGGAAACCATAAAGTCTACTGAAAGACATAACGGTAGACTCGAACGAATGAAAAGATATGGCTTGTCCTTGGTTAGGAAGATTCAACATTATAACAATGCCAAAGCTCCATGTTTATTTCTAGATTTAATATAATCTCAGTAAAAACATCAAGTTTTTGTTTCTGTTTCAGAAGTAAACTATATGATTTTAAAGTTCATATTGAAAACAAACAAGGAAAAAATCTGAAGAAAAAAACAATGTGGGGGCAGTCATATCAGATATTAAAATATGATATGATCCTTAATAATTAATCAATTTAATTAATTATTAATTAAATTAGTATGGCACTGACACATAAACAGTTCAGTGAAACAGGATAGAAAGTTAATGATAAGTGTAATCAAATGCATTCTAGAATTCAGTATAAGATAAGATAAAGGTGGCATTTTTTAAGTCAGCAAAGATCAGGTATTCAATAAAGGATAGTAGACCAATGTAATATCAGTCTAAACAGAGTTTACTTCATACACTAGAATGAACTACAAATGGATAAAACATTTAAAGGCAAAATTTTAAACCATAATAGTTCTAGAAGAAAATATGGAGTAAGAAGTCTTATTTAACTATGTCTCAGAATCCAATATTCATAAAATAATTGATTGATAAATTTTACTATATAAAAATTTTTCAAATTCCTACCTAGCAAAGTAAAACCATTAGCAAAATCAAAAAAAAAAAAAAGAGACAAACTGGGAAAACTATTCGCAAATCATGCTATAGATTAAGCTGTCTCTCAGAAATAAATATGAAAAAGATTAATAACACAAAAAATGGGCAGGAGATGTATGAATAGAAAGTTTAGAGTATAAAACATAAATGGATTTTAAACATAAAAAAGATACAACATAAAATAAAATAAAATGAAAACAATACTGAATACCACTTTTTACCGATCAGATTGGTAAATAATTTAAATATTAACAACACATTCTGTTGGAGAAGTTGGGTGGAAACTGGCAAATTGCTGGTGAGAGTATAAATTGGTACAAATTCTATGAAGGGGCAAATTTGATGAGACTTGCAAAGTTATAAAAGCATATACCCTTTGAACCACCAATCCTATTTCTGGGAATTTATCCAACTGATAACCTTGCTCAGTTACTAAGTGACAAATTATTGTACCATTGCTTGCAGTAAAAAGTTGGAAACATACATAGTGTCCATCGAGAGAAGACTAATCCTTGTATATCCATTTGATGGAATATGTGCATATGCCAGAAAAAATGAGATATTCTTTACGTATTGTAAGAGCTTCAGGATAAATTGGTACTTGAAATAAGGTGAAAAGGGGTGTTTACAATACGTTAATTTTTTTGTAATAGAAGTGGAGCAATAAGCATAAACATTCGTACGTGTTTCTTTTCTGTAGGAAACTCAGGAAGGGCGTGCACAAAGGTAATAAAAGTAGTTATTATGTTGGGGGGTAGGGAGCTCAATGGATGGGGGACAGGAATGGGAATAAGGAACTTTCCTGAGTACTTTTTTATATTGCTTATTTTGCAAGCTATTCAAATGTATTCCCTATTCAAGGTTACTTAACATTGAAACCTTCGCAGAGTTAGCACAAAGGCAATACGGAGACGTGGGGGTGCAAGATGGAGGGGAGAGATGGTTGCTGTGCTCCAATCAGGAGCCTGTGTACGCCCCTCAGATTCCTGGCCCGCAGGTGAGGGGCTGGCAGACATAACACAGGTTGTTACACTTCCAGTTCTGAGAGAAAAACCACCTCAGGTCCAGGCAGCCCTGACTCAGCATCCGGCCCTGCCTCTGCCTGCAGAGAAATGACTTTCTCAAGGTGAGTCCGTGAAGAACGTGCTCCTGGCCTGAGCTGACCTGTCTGGGGCAAAACACAGGCTTTTCCCAACCACCGGAGGACCCACCCAACTGTCTGTGGCAAAAGCCCAGGTTTCATCCCGGAGTCAAAGCCGAATAGAAGCCTGAGGAGGTTGTCTGGATAACTCAGCAGGGGCAGAGGAAAAAGAAAGCTCCCCTTATTGTCTAGTCAGATGGTCTGTTCCCTTTCCTTCCTGGGTACACGGTGTGGCCCAACGAAAGAGTGCAGGGAGCAGACTCCAGCCCTGACACTGAACAGTTCAGTAAAAATCTGGGCAAGTCACTTAAACTCTTAGTAACTCAGTTTCCTAATCTATGAAATGGGCATGCTTGTGCCTAGCTTGCAGAATTGTTGGAAGGATCAGAAATAGTGCACGTGAAGTGCTTATCACCCTGAGCTCAGTTCCGGGTAATAACATGGGGTCCACGTGTCACCATATCTTTCACTTTCAGCTCTGCCCAGCAGGGACTTTCACCAAGGCTGGATCTCTGAGTTAGTACCTAGCTATTACCTACCTTCACTAGATAATTTGTTATGTTCACATGGCCTAGGTTTAACCCGATGGGAAGAAACAAATACCCAGACCGTGTGTATATGGCCACACTTCCACTCTATGTCCAGGGTAGACATTGCTAGTTGATATGACATGGAGAATTCTTCTCCAGGCAGCCATTGCCATCTACCACCGTGCAGGAGATGCAATTAGCAATTCCAGATAGGTCTCAAAAGCCCTGCCACAATCTTGTTACTTCTGATTTCTCAGATTTTATCAGAAATAAAAATATGAAATAATTTTCTTTTTTGTTTGTTTTTGCTTTTAGAGATGGAGTCCCACTATGTCGCCCAGGCTGGACTTGAACTCCTGGGCTCAAATGATTCTCCTGCCTCAGTTTCTCAAGTAGCTGGGACTACAGGAACATACCTGTGCACACAGTGTAAATATAAAATAATTTCAATATTTAATTAAGAAAAACCCATTAAAATAGATAACCACTTCCAAGTTACTTAATTAACATTTAGCTAACATTAAAACATCTCTCTCTTTTTTGTGATGTGAACCAGGGCAAGGGCATAGCTTTCCTAATGGGTCCTGGTGCACCTAGAGGGACTGTTGTCCGGCATGACCTGTACTCGTGCCTGGCTCACATTTAGTCAGGAGATTCATGGGACCAACATGTGTTTTTCTTCTTTTGTGCTCTTGAAATAAATTCAGTGTATCCGGTTTACTTGGTACCAGTCCTCGAGGGGCCCGCTGTGGTGGCCTTGAGGCAGAAGATATTTATTAAATACTTACTGTTTGCTAGTGAATCTGATTTCATTCTTCTTAGCAATCTTCTGAGGTAGGTATTACTATCCCCATTGTATAAGAGACATAATTAAGGCTCAGAGAGCTTAAATGGCTTCTTCCCAAGTTCCCAGAGTTGGTAAGCTGATTGAATGAATTTCTTCCCAGTTTAAATAACAAGTACGAGGCAGAACAAATCCTTCCAAACTAATTCTGTCTGGATCTGATTTCTGTTTGTTCCAATAACTTGGAAAACACTGGGGGACATTGAATGGTGGAAATGTTTAATTTGGATGCATATGGTTTCACGTTTATGGCTTGTTTTCCTTTATTCTGACTCCCCCAGCATGATGGAACAGTCAATCGGGTGTTCCCCCTTTGACTTTAATGGGCTTTGCGACCCCAATGAACCACATCCCTTCTCTGATCCTTGGTTTTTGTATCTACAGAACTGTTGCATCCTGTAACTGATATGGACCTTTCATCTAGAATGTTCTCTGATGAGATGTCACTGAGATTTAGGAAAAGGTGGGATGATTAAGAACCTGGCTCCCACTTCCTCCTTTTGGGGGTAATAAGCACTAACTTTCAGGGTTACCAGGTAAGTTGGGTGGATCAGTGGGGAAGCCCCCAGCAAGGCACACAGTGGAGAGGAGGCCCTTTGTGTTTGTCTACGTCTGCTGTCACTCTGCTGACGGGGAGGGGAGATTCCCTGGCCGTGTAAGGAAAATCAATTTGCAGCTTCAGAACATCCAGGGAATGTGGGGTCCCCAGGGCTTGCAGGGCTGTGGAAGGAGGTTGGAAGGCACCAACAATTATTCCTGCTCACTCCCCCGGGTCCCCCGACTCTAGGAGTCCTTCTCCACCCTCAGGGTAGGGGATCTCTGTGGCTCTCTTATCTGGTGAGGAGATGCTCTGTGAGACACAGCATGTGGATTCTGGAGCCCACCAGCCTGAGTTCAAATCCTGTCTCTGTCCTAGTAGCTACGGAATGGGCTGGATTGTGTCCCTAGAATTCATGTGATGAAATGCTAACCCCTTCAGAATGTGACCATATTTGGAGACAGGCTGTCTACAGAGGTTGATCACGTTAAAATGAGGTCATTAGGGTGACCTAATCCAGTATGACTGGTGTCCTTATAGGAAGAGACAATCTAGACGCAGGTACAGAGGTGAGACCATGTGAAGACACAGGGAGGAGGTGGCCATCTGTGAGCCAAAGAGGACTCAGAGGAACACCCTGGTCTCAGACTGCCACTCTCCAGAACTGTGAGAAAGTAAGTTTCTCTTGTCTAAACCACACGGTCTGTGGTACTTAGTTATGGCAGCCCTACCAGACTAACATGAGCTGTGTAACGTGACACTTTTTCACTTAAACCCTCTGTGCCCATTTTCCTCATTTATAAAATTGGGAGCCTGATAACATCTCCCTCATAAGAATGTGCTGAGGCTTCCAACGCGGAAAGCCCTTAGAACAGGGCCTGGCACTGCTTGGCCGCGAGGAGCAGGGGCTGTCATTATGATGACGAGCGACTGTCCCTGCCCCCACCGACCTCAAAAGCAGAGACTCCTGTCTGTTCCCTGCCTCCAGCCCCCAGTGGAACAGGGCACTGCTCGGAGTAGGGAATATTGCTGGAGAAATGCAGGCCTGAACTGACCGAATAATGATGAATGAATGAATGAATGCTGCTTCATGTGCTTGCTGGAGAAAAGCATTTTAATCCACAGGGCCTGAATATCTTCACTGTACATGCTGAAAGACAAGGGGGAAACTGCTGGTAGCGGGTATGTGAGTGCCCGAGTGTGAAAACGAGAGATTTCTTTTGGGGGGGAGGTGGGGTGAGTAGGCAGAGATGCTAACAGTCACCCCGCCCAGCAGGGGAGCCAGCCAGAGACGCCTGGCCGCGGGCCAGAGGCTTACCTGCATCGTGGGAAGCTGATGTATCTGTGTGGGAGACGCTGCGGACGAGGAGGACGTGACTGAGCAGGCAGGTAAGCGGGTGCAAGGTGGCAGAGCTGTCAGGGAAGCCGGAGGAACAGCACCGTGTGCCCGCACCCCGCAGGCAAGCTCTGAAGCCCCCTGGCAACTGGTGGGTCACCCCCAGCAGGGCTCAGCCTCCCGCACAGCCCGGGACCCCCAGGACAGGTTCCTCCTCCCGCTCCCCACCAGGAACACTTTGTAAAGGGTTTCTCCTGAGATATCTGCAACCGGATTCTCAGATTTTTGGATAAAAGACCCACATGGAATATTCCATTGTATTTCACCCACCCCTCAAAATTTAAAAAGGTGATTTAAATCGGTGATGCTGGGGACTTGCTTCTGGTGCCTGGTCAGAGAAACCCTCGGACAGAAGGGCCTGTCCTCCCCAGATGTGCCACGTTGATCTTTCTTCTTCTCTTTTACCTGATCCCTCCTTCCCTTCCCCTCCCTACTTCCTGGTCATGGACCCTCAGCTCTCCTACCTCCAACACCAACACCCATTCTGTGGACCTAAGAAAGCAATTGTGAAGTATTGGAATATGGCTGTACCCGGAGCTGGGGTTGTTGCAAACACTTCCTAAAGAAGATGAGGTTATGCTGGAGATCAAAGGCAGCCACCCCAAGCCTGTCTGCCATCTGCCAGCATGCCCATCCATCCTGTAGACATTTACTAAGCTCTACTGTGTGCAGCCAGTCTCTGAATGCAGGGGACACACTGGTGACCGGGAGAGCTTTCTCAAAGAGCTGGCCCCCAAAGAGGAGAGATAGACAGGCCTGCAAACAGAAAATGAGGCTTCCATGCACCATTGCCAGCCCAGAAAACCTTCTTCAGAGTCACCATGGGGGGTGGGCAATGGAGGGTTCACCGGAGATGCCATCCCAGAAGGTCTCCAACAGCAGGGCCCATAGATGTGTCTTGAAGAACAAAGTGGCCATAGACCTGTGCCTGCCGGGTAGAAATCGTTTGCACACACATTCTTCCTGCGCACAAATCCTCTCCACCCCCATGCGTTTGGTAGGCTTCTTCCACACTTCCACTGGGCTGCTGGAAATACTAAAACTTTCTCTGATAATGGAAGTAGGTCTTCAATTACTGTCCAGAGGAATGAAGAAAGTTTTTTCCCCATGCTCTTCGGGCAATTGCCCTGTGTTAATTACTCTAGATAGAACTTTCTAGACTAATAAACCAATAGACCAACAGAACTTTCTGCAGTGATGGAAATATGTGTTGGCCAGTACAGTAGCCATTGGGTATTGAGCACATGAAATGTGGCTAATTTTTAATTTCATTTCCTTTGAACCAAGTTAAACATAGCTGCATGTGGGTGCTGGCTATTGTATTAGACAGCGCAGGTCTATCCATCAAGGGGGCTGCTCTCCGTCAGACCTGCAGCCACCCTGTTTTCCCAGATGTCTGTACCACAGCATGCTCTTTCCACGAGAGCTTCATGCACCGTTGCCTGGGCTCATGCAGGGATGCAGGTGGGGTGTGAGGATCTCAGGCCACAAGCTCAGGTGTGCAAAAGATATCCATTTCTCTTGTTTTCTTTAAATCAGTGGGAACTTGTAGCTCCCATTTTGTTGGCTCAGTGGGAAATTCAGTCTCAGTCATGAGTGGGGGCCCTCTGTTCCCCTGCACCAGTGTCAAGCAAAGTTTCCAGGGTTGTGTTATGAAGCAGCTGGACATTGGGTAACTCAAGGTTCCTTCCCCGCAGGGGTGGTTGCCTGGGCACCAGGATCTCTGGAGAGGGCAAGTGAAGACATAGCACCCCGTCTACCTCCTACAGCAGGGGAGAGGGTCCCTGCTGCACACAGAGCCCCAGACCCTGCCCCGCCCCAACACAGGTTTCTTCCCTCTCCACCTTCAAGTTTCTCTCATCCCCTTCTGGAATTCTTCATACAAATCTTTCATGCCTTAGGTTTGACCAAAACAAAAGGCAGCAGCAGCTGTGTCTTGCTTTGGGTCCAATAACCCCTGGGTGAAGAGGGTTCACAATGGCCAGGTTTCTTCCCAAGAACCCTGCTAAAAAAAATGAAAAGATGAACCCCTCTGTTTAATATTGCAATATATTACCCTTCCTCATAGGACTGTCCCTCCCCACATGGAGAAAAGGTGTCGAGACCAGGGAAAGACATTTGCAGCAAAGGAACAGAGACCTTTGAGAGCCTGTGGTCAACAGGTTCCAGTGTGGCAGCCTCGAACAGTAATCGTGGTGGTGGAGCTTACGACTGCTGCCGTGCAATCACCTCTGTAAGTCCTCACGGCAAGTTGGATGCTGGTGTGCCCATTTCAAAGACGAGGAAACTGAGGTGCCAGGAGGTTAGGCAATGTGGCTAAGGTCTGCTAGGATTGAACCCGGGTCTCTTTGTCTGGAAGCTTCATGTCCTGAAGCCAGCTTGGGGACAGGTGATATAAATAAATGAGGAGGAAGAGGAGAGGAAAGACAGCAATTTGCCTTGAGAATGGGGTGTCCCAGAGGTGAGAAGCCGAGCCCTCAGCCAGGGGATGAGTCAAAGGAGATGGCCTAGAGCCTGAGTCATCCAGGTGACTCCAGAAATCAAGAGGCCGAGCCAGCCTGGCATCCCCAGCCGCTGGCCTGTTGCTGAGCACGCACACCTTCCCCGGCTTCTATTAATAATCAGCCACGGGAAGCCTCCCACAGTTACTCACCTAGTGATTAAACACATTTTCCCTCTTTGGAGAGTCCCAGCCCACCACCGCCAAGGGGGAAGCAGGGAGGTGAGCTCACCAGGGACGCCTTCCTTCGTTTGAGTTGAGGCGGTGTGGGCGAGGCTTGTGGTGAGACTGGATTCAGGGTCATAAGACCTGGGCCCCGGGGCCAGGCACACCCCCTCTGGGTGTCAGCATCCTCCAGCAGCACAGGGAGAATGTTTGTAGAGCCCCTTGCACTTAGAAGGCATGCACTTGGAGGTTTAGGAGAAAGAATCCATGGGACTTTGGGGTCATCCAGACATGGTGGCTAGGGACAAACTTGGCAGACTGCCTGTGTTCTAATCCCAGCTCTGCTTACTAGCTGGGACATCTTGGGCAAATTACTTGATTTTTTCCTGCCTTGGTATTTCTATGTATTAAACATAAAATGGAGATGATAGAAACAATAGTGTACCTCCTGGAGACGTGGTGAAAGATTAACGATTATTATATGCAAATGGTTTATAACCCAGTACCTATGTGCGTTATAAGCATTAGCTACTCTCAGCCATGAATGTTTAGTCCAGGACTTCACCTGTCTGGAGCTCAGCCTCCCTATCTGCAAAACGGAGACACAACAACTCCAGTTTGGGAGCTACTTGCAGGAGATGACGTAGGTGAAGTCCCTGGTGTAGACTTTTAGTCGTGGCAGACCCCGCTCTTCTCGTTCTTTTTTTCTGAAAGCCCTTCAGGTTGGACATTGTGGGTTTCCATCAAGGAAGGCTTCCTGGACAGGTGGAACTCAGAAAGGCCAAAGGGCGGAGAAGAGGAAGGTGGTGGTAACAGGAGGTCGAGACAAGGAAGGGAGACTGAGGAGGGATGGGCATCGTCCCATTCTAGCGGAGCTTGACCAACGTGGGCCCTGAGTCATGAGGACGGTCCTCCTGCAAGGAGCAGTCCATCCCATTCTGGATGGTGTGTGTGACAAGCAGCAACAGTGCCACCATGAGAGAAGAATGGATTCTCCGAGAACATTTTGAGTAGAACGTTCTCCAGACATCACTTCATGATGGTCATTGCATATCCCCTTCCAGACATGCTGATGGTGCTGGCACCTCCCAGAACCGGGAGGTTCTTGGGAATGAGCTGGGCTTGTCAGTCTCCACAGCTCTAGGACCTTGGGCAAGTCACCTCACCTCTCTGAGCCTCAGTTTCCTTGTGTGTAAAATGGAGATTGTAATATTTGCTTTGCAGAGTTGTTGCAAAAATCAGAAATAAAGCACATAAAGTGTCTAGCACATAAAGTGTCTGGCATATAATATATGCTCAACAAGTATTTGCTTATTAAAAACTAGAGTTCATAATCACTTTCATTATTCTCTTATTTGCTAAGCCCTTATCAGCTGAGGAGCATGAGGCTCAGAGAGGGGGGCCCAGTTCCCACAGCTCCTGCTTAGCAGAAACAAGGCCTTTGCGATGATGCCCAGTTTGGCTGCAAGCCTAGGAGCTGACAAATGGCTCCGGACGTGGAGTGGGAAGAGGAGGGTGGGATGGGGTTTTTATTTCTTATGGATGGACGTAGAGATAGGGCAGCTCTAGAGATGATATATTTTAATAATAGGACCTCTCACTTGTAATCCTTGGAGGCCAAGTGTAAATATGTGAAATAAATGATGTCATTTGGCCTCACCAGCAAAAACAGACATGCACATGCATGGAGACAACAATGAGATACTAGCTGTCACTGATCAGATGGGCAAACATCCATGGGGGCAGAGACACACCCACTGGTGAGACCCAACCCTCCAACCGCCTGTGGGAAGGCAGCTTGCGGCAATGTATCAAAAATCTTAAAAATATATGTACCCTCTGAACCAGAGATTTCACTTCTATGACTGTATCCAAAAAAAATTGTTGGAAGATCATACAAAATGGGTGTATGGAAGTACCTGCAGGGATATTCACCCCAGCAGAAAACTGCAAACACTCAAAATGTTCAACAATTTGAAACATGTTGAATGAACTGTGTGGTCCATCTATGTGATAGATTAAATACTACATGTCCTCAGAAATGATCACATGGCTTCGTGGGGAGTGGTGGCAGCAGTGGAGACAGCTTATGTGGGGAGGGTAGCTGCTATATCCTTAGTGTTCATTTTATAGTTATTCCATTATACTGTACACTTGTTTTGCACATTTTCTGTTTTATGCACATTGTATTTTATAATAAGAAAGTAAAAAAATGCATGGTCACATTTTTTAAAATGCAAAGATGTTCATCACGTAGGGTTATGGGGAAAAAGCAAGTTATGAAAATATCAATATAGCATGACAGTGTTTTTAAGTGCTGTCATCAAGATATCTATTTATAATTAAATACTTATCAAACAATTTTTAATATATATTTATACACACACACACACGTGCATACCCATAAAAAAAATGTCTGGACAAATAAGCATCAAAAAATTGATAGAGATTATTTCCAGGTGGTGATTTGTTTTATTTCAATTTTTTGTGACTTATATTTTTGGGTATATGTACATATATGTATGTATGTATGTATTTAGTGCATATATGAATTTTCTTTCTTTCTTTCTTTCTTTCTTTCTTTCTTTATTTATTTATTTATTTTTGAGACAGAGTCTCACTTTGTTGCCCGGGCTAGAGTGAGTGCCGTGGCATCAGCCTAGCTTACAGCAACCTCAGACTCCTGGGCTTAAGCGATCCTACTGCCTCAGCCTCCCGAGTAGCCGGGACTACAGGCATGAGCCACCATGCCCGGCTAATTTTTTTGTTTATATATTTTTAGTTGGCCAGATAATTTCTTTCTATTTTTTAGTAGAGACGGGGTCTCACTCTTGCTCAGGCTGGTCTCGAACTCCTGACCTCGAGCGATCCACCCGCCTCGGCCTCCCAGAGCTAGGATTACAGGCGTGAGCCACCGCGCCCGGCCTGAATTTTCTAATAGTTCTACATGGAACACTCCTTTCTAAAACTTATTATCAGTATTGTTATGAGAATAACAACCATTTCTATAGCAATTTCGTAGTTTATATTCATAATATATGCTCAAGATAAAAGCATGATCCACTGACACTAAGTCTCATGGGCTGGAGATAAAGGCACCATCTACCTGGACAAACAGATAGTGATCTGCTATAAACTGGGGATTGTCTGTTTGTTTTAGGCAGATGGGGCAACTCGGAATCATCCCACTCCTCAGGTGTGGCTCTGCGGCTCTGTCCCTGCTCCATCTGGCAGGCTGGTTGGGCCGTGGCAGCCACGTTTTCTCTTTTCTTGATGTTCCCTGGCTTTGCTTCCTCCTCTATGGAGACAGCCATTGGTTTCCTTGAGGTTCAATAACCTGCTCACGTCACCAGATCCCTGTCTAGCAACTATGCTGTCTGTGGGGCCTTGGAGTCACCTTCCCAGGCCTGGACCAAGAGTTGGATTTCTTTTAGCTATTAGCCAAGTGTGGCCTCAGCTTCCTCATCTTGAAATATGTTGCTGACAAAACAGATAGGACTTCCCTCTGGAGAGTTCCTGTTCTCTGCACTTACAAGGAAGATTATTAAGTAGAAGCTCCCCACATACTCAGGTGAACTCTCTGAATCCGACTGCGTTGGAATTAAGGGTGTCACCCTCAATGAGAAACAGAGAGGGAGACTCCTTAAAAGCAAATGATATTTATTAGGGAATGGGCATTGTAATGGGAATATATGTCATAGTAAACTAAGTGTGTTTTCAGAAAGATAAAGGAAGACGAAAGTTTTTAAAGGAATAAGAAGGAAGATTACATAATTGTTCTGAAATAATTATCCATGACTACATGGATCCATAGCAAGGACGGCATCAGCCTAAGGTTGGATATGTAGTTGTTGCTGGGCAGATATTCTCGCAGAAGTTTTTCTGTGTGTAAAGTTGTGACGGTCTTTGTGTAAGGTTGTGGTTTTTGTGGGGTCTTTTGTGATAGCTTTTGTTATCAGGCATTTGTGCATGAGACTTTTCCTTTATGGCCTTCCTCAGCTCTGTTGGTTGGGTTTCTTTCTTTTTTTTTTTTTAACGCAAGTGACTTCATTTTGATTCTGACAACTTTCGCATTTCCCCATTTTGATTAATATATATTTTTTTGAAAGCATCTCTGATCAATTATCCTGCAGTTATCTTTTGATTGTCCCTCAGTGCCATGATGGACTTGTCCTGGGCTGTCGGTCTGGTCCCACCCTGGAGGGAGTGATTGGCTAGTAGGAGTCAGTGTCAAAATTCTTTTAGCCACATTTGAACAACAAGGGACTTAATGTTTGAAGGAGTGGCTCTCAGGCTAAGTTTACCTGAAGTCCATGGTTAAGTTTAATTTGGTCTCTTCTGTAGTGTTTTGACCATTATCTCAAAGTGCTGGCCAGTATTATTTCGGTAGGAGTTACAATTTTGCAGAAATGTGACAAGTAACAGGTACAAAGTTTCAAAGAAAAATACAAAATAAAATTAATAGTAATATGATAACCTCAGTTTTGTATAATGGTTTTGAGCTATGAACCTAGGCTTAAAGCAACTAGTTGAATAAATCAGATGACCATGGGTAAATTGGTGAGAACTGTTGTATCCTTGTGATTGTTTCAAAATTTTGTGTATTGGGTCTCGACTTCCCCAGAGAAATTTATCCAGGTATAGCGTGTAGTATTAGCAATAGCACAGATTTAAAAAAAAATTAATCAATAGACACTTAGAAAAACTTCTTAGATTGGGTTTTGTCAGGTCACTAGCAGAAGCTACTGATTATAAAATATTAATTATACCATTATCCTATCAAAGAAAAAGGTATGCATAAGAAAGGAAAAATTAAGAGGGGCAAGAGTCTCATTATGAGGAAGAAGCTTATTCGAAGGTCTTGGGAAAAGCCATCCACGGCATGAAGCCATCAGCTTCTCATCTTGGTTTGTAGTAGTATCAACTTCTTATCTCTGGTTATATCAGGCAGTTTGGTGAATTTTTGTGTGGCCCATATGTAAGGCACAAGACTTGTTGCTTGAAATTTATATTAAGTTGACTAGTTTTAGCTTCTAGGGCTTTAGGAACACAGCAGTTTTTGTTCTTGTTGGAGAATTGTAGTCAAATATTGACGGAAACTAGGAGAATCCAGGATCTAGTCCAGGATCTGGGTAAATAACAAGAACTTGAAGACAATGTGCAGGGCTACACTCTAACAACAGGTAGATGACAGTTTTCTTCTTTAGAAACAGAACTTATTTTCTCTATAGTAATCCTGATTTTTACCAATGATGATCAGAGTATAAGGCAAATTTGTGACGTAAGTTTACTTATATCTAATTTTATCTCTAACAATAGTGATTTGACCACATAGTAATCTCAGATTTAAAACCTTTTGAGGCTAGGAAGCCAAACCAAGGTAGATTTCAGAATTTGTAGTACTTGTAAAGAATGTAAATATGAAATTTTAATAAAAATTTGGTAACATAACCAATGTAACCTTTGTTTTATATGTTTGTATTTATGTATACACATACACACACAGATAATAAAAATCAAATTCAATCTTTAGAAAGATTTACAAATAATTTTATTTTAATTATAGTCCACTTGATTACACACAATTTTTTTAAATAAATTTATCCATTATGAACCTTTCAGGACCTGCACAGACCTTTGATGACATACATGCTTAAGTCTTTTGTGCTATTCTATTTTTCTTCTGTTTAAACTAACCAGTCATTTTGCTTTGGAACAAAATTTAATTTTTTGATTATTTTTAAAAATTATTTTTTTTCTTTTTAACTTTCCATAGCAAAAATAAATACATCTTTATATTTTTTATATTTTTCTCTCTTTTACTTATTTGGTTATTTCTACCTTGTTTTTATTTTCTTTTTAAAGTAATATTTTGAAATAACCTTTAAATAACCTCTGAATTCAACAAAAGCATTTTTTTCAATAAAGAATACATTTTTATGTCTTTTTAATTTCTCTATCAAAAACATATTTCACTTTTTTGGTACATCTTATATACATAATTATAAATATTACTTCAAATTTTAACTCTTAATAACCTTAATTTTTAGTGAAAACATAGGTAGTAAGTCATTTTGAACTGCCAAGTATCAGTATTTTATAGGTAAGAGCCATTTTATAATTTTAGAAACATTTCTCTGTAACATAATTTTTAATGAATGTTAATAGAACCAAATATATTTAGTCTTTTTATAAAATTTAAGAAGCCAGGAACAAACATATTTTATGCTTAGCAATTTATGTTTTAGTATTTTATCTTATTTGGATTTAATGAGTATTTATTACTTAATTTAACATAGTTTTAAGATTTTAAGTTACCAAAAAGATTTTTCAAAACTATGAAGAGTTTATTTGAAATGTTTTTGTCATTTATGTTTACCCAATTTATTTATTTTTAACAATTATACCTAGATTACTTATGGAAAAACTGAAATATTAGACAAGGATAGTCATTATTTTAAGCTATTTTTTGTTAACCATTTTTATAGCCTATAAATATCAGGTGTTTATCATCTAACTAAGAGCCTTAAATATTTGAACATCTTGTTGATAATTCAAAAAATACAGCTGTTTTAATTAAATCAACAATATTAAATTAGTTTTACTTATTAAAGAGTTAAATAAAGATCATTCTGCTTTTAGACTGAGTTTATAGTTCTATGACCTTATCGTAAAACTCTGACATGTTAAAATATCTAACAGAGGTAAATATAAAACTGTCTAACCAATAAACCCAGGTGAAAATGTATCTAAGTCACATGAACTTAGAAATATTTGGGTTAAGTGCTATATTTTTGATAAAATAATTGATTCGAGTGCTTAATTTTTCCTTTAAGTCAATTAATTAATTAATTAGATCAGTGATATACTTTGATATAAAAATATTACATACACATAATATAACAACATACAACTTGAATACATAGGCAAAAGTATTTTAATATATTCCTTTCATTTTGAAATTTTAGTCATGAGACAGTAAAAAATAGTAATATAAACTCGATGGTTTATATTAATAAAAGGAAAGTTGGATCCAAATTATGTTTCTGACAAACTGGTACCTGTTTACATAGCTAAATTTTGTCTCAGTATGTAATCTTATTAAGACCGTGGACCAAAATTTGGATAAAGCAGTTTGAGTTTTTTATTATTATTATTATTCCAGCATATTGTGGGGGTACAAAAGTTTAGGTTACGTATATTGCCCTTGTCTCCCCCCCGGAGTCAGAGCTTCAAGCATGTCCATTCCCCAGACAGTGCGCATCACACTCATTATGTATGTATACACCCATCCCCTCGCCAACCCACATCTGCCCGACACCCGATCAATGTTATTCCTGAATGTGCTCTTAGGTGATGATCAGTGAAACCAATTTGATGGTGAGTACATGTGGTGCTTAATTTTCCATTCTTGAGATACTTCACTTAGTAGAATGGGTTCCAACTCTCTCCAGGAGAACATAAGAGATTCTATATCACCATTATTTCTTACAGCTGAGTAATAATACTCCATGGTATACATATACCACATTTTATTAATCCACTCATGTATTGATGGGCACTTGGGTTGTTTCCACATCTTTGCAATTGTGAATTGTGCTGCTATAAACATTCAGGTGCAGATGTCTTTTTATAGAATAACTTTTGTTATTTTGGGTAGATGCCCAATAATGGGATTGCTAGATAGAATGGTAGGTCTACTTGAATCTGTTTAAGGTATCTCCATACTGCTTTCCACAGAGGTTGCACTAGTTTGCAGTCCCACCAGCAGTGTATGAGTATTCCTGTCTCTCCACATCCACGCCAACATTTATTATTACGGGACTTTTTGATAAAGGCCATTCTCACTGCAGTTAAGTGATATCTCATTGTGATTTTGATTTGCATTTCCCTGATGATTAGAGATATTGAGCATTTTTTCATATGTTTCTTGGCCATTCTTCTGTCTTATGTTGAAAAATTTCTATTTGTGTCCTTTGTCCACTTTTTGATAGGGTTGTTTGATTTTTTTCTTGCTGATTTTCCTGAGTTCTAAATAGATATAATTTTATGCTTTGTTTGGAACCAGAGAAGACCCTATTTAGCAAAAGAAATTTAAGGCAATAAGAACAAAATAGGAAGTATTAATTTCCCAGACTTCAAACTATACTACAAGGCTTTGGTTATTAAAACAGTTTGGTATTGGCACAAGTGCAGGGACACAGACCAGTGGAACAGAACAGAAAATCCAGATATAAAACCATCCTCATATAGCCATCTAATCTTTGACAAAGAAGACAAAAACATACTCTGGAGAAAAGAATCCTTATTCAATAAATGGTGCTGGGAAAACTGGATAGCCACATGCAGAAGACTGAAACAGGACCCACACCTTTTATCTCTCACAAAAATCAAATCACGGTGGATAACAGACTTAACCTTAGGTGGCAAACGATTAGAATTCTAGAAGAAAATGTAGGAAAAACTCTTACAGACATTGGCCTAGGCAAAGAATTTATGAAGAACACCCCAAAGGCAATCACAGCAACAACAAGAACAAATAAATGGGACCTGATTAAATTAAAAGGCTTCTGCACAGCCAAAGAAACAGTCACGAGAGCAAACAGATATCCTTTTTTGAAAAAAAAAACGAGTTTTGGGGTTAAATATTTACATTTTAGTTAGGACTGGATGGGTTGTATAAAAACAAAATCTCCCTGTGGCCTTGAATTTAGCAACAAATTTATCTTTTTTTTTTGTTGGTCTAGTTTGCTTGATAAGTCAATGTGGATAGGGAGGCATTTTAGAAAGAGGTATTTACAGTTTTTTTTTTTCCCCTCAACTTTTTCTGGCTCATACATGGCAGACAAAGCAAAATTTTTATGCCAGACAGAGAAACCTTATATTATTGCTCTGATCTCAAAATTTTGACCTGTTTCATCCGGGAACCTAACTTTTGTAAACATTTCTCTGGTTCTTTCCTTTTTAGACTATCAATCTTTTAATTAACTGTTCCATCACCCTAAGTGATTGTTAGCCTAGTAAACCTAAATTTATATTTCCAAAAGGGATGACTCTTAGGTGTACAAGGCTAGGTTGTTGGTTATCATGAAGCTGTTATCATTTGAAAGCTCTCTCTGTTTTTTTTTTTTTAAATCTTGGCTGAAATTCCCTAAGAAAAACTTTTAGGTGGCTTTGAAATTAACAACAGTAGGTTATCTTAGTACAAGTGAAAAAGCAAACAGATTTAAAGTAAGCAGAGAGGAGGAAGAAAAGAAAAAAAGAAAGATAGAAGTTAGAAGCCTCTACATACCAGTGCTTTATTTTAACTTTATATGTGCAGTTTATTAATTTGGTACCAAGAAAAACAACTTCAGATGAATGATTCCTATGAAAACCATTGATTTTAAAATATGCAAAAGGAAAAGCCATGTAGCTGGCTGGACTTCCAGAAAACTTAGTATGCCTTCACATTTGGGAATCCCATTCTGAGTCTTATTAAAATCTTGAGAGCAAAGAAAATCCTATGAATCCTTTAGAGAGTGTCAGGAATTTAGACCAGTGTTTTAGATAGTGACAACCACCCTAGGGGCTTTTAACTGGTGATCATACGCCCACCATTTAGAATGTTTATTTTTATTCTCAGAAGATGTTCAGAAACAAGCAAAGGGGAAAAAAGTAAACAATCCAAATTATTTATAGACATGTGTAACCAAACTAAAAGGAAACCAAAATCAGAGTGTTTACAAAAATTTTAAGCCAGGCATGCAGATCAAACAAAATATTAAACCAGGCACGCAGAAGGAACCAGAAGTGAATTTACCAGAAAAGACATGCTTCACAGACAGAACATAAGTTCTGTAGAAACCAGAAAATTATACTCAGCGGAAAGATGAAATGACTTTGTACTACAAAGGACTTGTCAAAAATAAAATAAAATAAAAACCACACAAAAAGTCTTTTATTATCCCAGGAAGGATGCAAGGTCTTTTATTTAAGGCAGCCTTACCCAAACCAGATCTCAAATAAAGTCAAAGAGCTTTTAGAAAAAGGGGGAGGTTTGGCCTAAGAGCAGACTCCCCAGGGAAAACAAGGTGAGCTTTGGAAGCAAAGTGCTCAAAGGGCTCAAGTGAGTACCGACTGCACACCAGTTCCAAGAATCACAGATTCCTTTGGAAGGTTATCTTGCCTCCAACCCCACTTCTGACACCATTTCTGCCATCCTAAATAACAAACGGAGACGGAAACTCTCTAAAAAAAAGATATTTATTCAGGAATAGGAATTGCAATGGGAATACATATGTCATGGTGAACTATGTGTGTATTTAGGGAGGTAAAGGACAACAAAGATTTTTAAAGGAAAAATGAGGAGGATTACATAATTGTTTTGAGGTAATTACCCTTGGCTACAAGGATCAATAACAAGTGTGGCATCAGTCCAAGTTTGGACAGGCAGCTGCTGGGCAGATGTCCTTGCACAAGTACTTTGGTGTGTGTATTAGATTGTGATGGCGTTTGTGCAAGGTTGTGGGTTTTGTAGAGTTTTTTGTGATAGTTTTTGTTATCAGGCATTTATGTATGACAACGCTTCCTTTATGGCATTCCCTGGCTCCATTTTTTAGGCTTTAAAAAAAAAAAAAAAAAAAAAAAACCACAAGTGACTCCATTTTGATGCTGACAGCCTTCACAAGGGCTTGTTGGTTTCTCCTCCACATCATCCCTTTTTTTGCTTAAGAACAGGGCAGCTATGCTATGATCTGTCTTATCACTTGAAATGATATTAACTCCTCTGTGCTCCAGCCCACCAGTCCCTGTGTATAGTCACATCTGTCATCTGATTTCTTGCAGTTTGCAAGTTGTATACTCTGCCCTGTGCTGCCCAGAATGGGGACAGATTTACACAGAGCCCCCTCCTCTTGCATTTGGTCCTGGTGGGAGTCAAAGGCACACATTGTTTGAAAGCCCGAATGGGTTGAACATTTCATTTTCTGTCCAGAAAGAGGGAGCAACAGGGCCCTGCAGCATCAGGGCTATCATTGAGCTGTGGGTTAGGAAGCTACTAGTGAGGGCTGAATCTAGGAGTCATTTAGGTTTAGCTTCAAAAAGCATTGTAAGTGAAAAAAAAAAAAAGGCGCTGGACTTGCTTTCCTAATTCTAATAACACTGGGCAAGACAATTTATTGACCAAGATAGAATTTACCTCCAGTTCCAGCAAAGGGCTGGGCTACCTGAAATTTAATTATGCACAAGGGATCAAAGTCAGGTGAAATTTCTTCTGTAATCAGGTTGGGGAGTAAGATGGTTGCTATAAAATCCTTTTGGATTTCTTGTGCCAAGCCCCAGGTAATGGGGGCTGGGAAGAACACCAGTCAGAAGCCAGGCAGGATAGCCAGTCAGGCTAAGTCTAACTTCTCTGCCCATGAAGACAGTCATTTGCTTTTAGAAAGTCTGTGGGCACCTTCATGGATAAGCAAATGCAGCCTTGGAGACAAAAAGAGCAGACTAAAGTTTAGGAATTGCCAAAGAACCATCCTTCTTCTAAACCTGGATGACTGAGAGTAGTTTTAAGCCAACTGTCAGTACATTAGATGCAAAGCTTCCTTCCTTCCTGTGTCCCTCCCTCCCTTGCTCTTTCCCTCCCTCTCCTCCCCTTCTCTCCCTCCTTCCTTCTATGCTTCCTTCCCCTCTTCCTTTCTTTCCTTCCCTCCCTCACTCCCTCCCCCTCCTTCCTCCTTCCCTTCTCTTCCTCCCTCCTCCCTTCCTTCTATTTAATTAACAAACATCGCTAAGTCTTACCCACCCTGTGTACGGTGGGGGTGTGTTCTTATGACGGAGGAAGGAGCCACAGTCCCTCAACAGGAATCTCCACCTTGCAGAGACACAAGCAAAGGAACACAGATGTGAAACTGCCTGGCATGATTGCATGCGGCAGGCAGGCAGGTAGGTTTGGGCAGAAGGTACAGTTGGTGGTGGTGGCAGTGGCGGCAGATGCTCAGGTGAGGTGAGGAAGAGCGTGACAACCCAGCAGTGCTAGGATGAGTGGCTGCCAAACATACTAGCAGGCTCCTCACATCTCCCAAAACCTCTCAGAAAAGATGAGAGAAATTTCCCAGGGTTCTGCTCTCTTCAGAGATGAGAAGACCTCTCACTGACCTAAAATTACTCGACAGCCTTGTCGCTTAATCCAGAAATAACCTGTCTGAGAACAAAGCCAACACCAAGTAAAATTGATCTGGGAGATATTGAGTGCTAGAGAGACAGAGGCCAGCTCTCCTTTGGACTTTACTGCTATGCCAGCCAATAAATCCTGCCCTCCCCTTTATTGCTCAAGACATTTGAAATGATATTTATGCCAGGTATACATTAAAGAGTTCTAGCTAATAAAAAGAGAGGAAGCACACAATACTCGGGAGATCAGAAGATGGTAAGGTCATGCCTAGCCATGCTTATTCTAATGGATCTCTTCTTCAAATATCGTTTTTGTCCAGAGGGCTTTTCCTGACCCTCCAGAGTAGGTTAGATTCTCGGGTCATGCTAAGACTGCATAGTCTTACTTAAAAACAGGTGCAACAATTGCAATTACATGTGTTTCATGTGGCTCTTGTGAGGGTAAGGAATATGCTTTTTTGTTTATCCCTTTAATCCTAGCACCTCACACAGTGCCTGGTGGGTTGTAAATTGTCAACAAATATGTGTTGAATTTTTTTTTTAAAAAAAGAATCTCATTGGAGAAGAACCAGAGAGGTTTGCTAGGGGAGCTGGCACCTTGCAGGGGCCCTGGAGGATGGTGGGTCAGTCAGGATGGGCTATGTTAGGCTGCAGGAATAAACCCCGTTAGGATCTTATACGAGAGGGACATATAATGCCAGAGGCAGAAATTGGAGTGATGCAGCTATAAGCCAAAGAACACCAGGGGTTGCCAGCAAACACCAGAGCTGGAAGAAGCAAGGGAGGATTCTTCGTTAGGGGCTTTAGAGGGAGCAGGGCACTGCCCACACCTTGATTTTGGACTGTTCACTTACAGAACTGTGAGAGAACAAATTTCTGTTGTTTTAAGCCACCCAGTTTGTGGTAATTTGTTATGGCAGTCCTGGGAAACTCATACAGGCTGGGGAAAAGGTGAAACTCCTCCCCTCCCCTCTACCCTCCTTTCCTTCCTTTCTTTCTTCTTTAGAGGTGGGGTCTCCTTCTGTCACCTAGGCTGGAACTCCTGGGCTCTGAAGCGATTCTCTGGCCTCAGCTTCCCGAGTAGCTAGGACTACAGATACTGGCTATCTTTTTCAATATTTTGTAGAGATGGGATCTTACTATGTTGCCCAGGCTGGTCTCAAACTTCTGGCCTCAAGCATCCTCCCACCTCAGCCTCCTAAAGTGCCAGGATTACAGGTGTGAGCCACTGCACCCAGCCAAAATTGATTTTCTATGGGCCAAATGTTGTACTCCTCTTCATTTATATTCAAAGTAAAGGATTTATCATGTGTCCTGAACACAGCCTCACATTTAGCCTCATTTGGGATTGTTCTCCTTTCACAGGTTTTCCCTTTGCACACAACTGGGTATTTACAGGCCAGGCAAGCTTGCAAAGAACTGGGCTAATTTACATTTACGGAGATAAGACCCACAGTGGGATGCCCTCCACACTTGGGATCATGAACCAAGTAGAAGAATCCGCTTTCCCCTCCCAGCAGAGTCCAAGCAACAAGACTCAATAAAGCAGGGTGGGTTCGAAAAGAAACACTTGCATGTGCTCACTTCTTCAGCTGATGCTTACTGAACATCCCCATGCATCAGTTCCTGTGCAAGATCCAGGAGGGATGAGATGAGATGACATGACATGATGGTGGCTGACGTTTTAGTGAGAGCTTTCTATGTGCCAGGTGCTGTTCTAGGCTCTTTCCATGTACTCATGCATATATTTCTCACGATGACCCTAGATTGTTTCCTGTATCTTACTGATGAGGAGGCAGAGGCAGGAAATTGAACAACTCACCCAAAAGTTAAGAGCTGGGGAGTGGCAGACACAAGATACAAATGATCATCCAAGAGATACAAGTGGCAGCTTCTGGGGAGAGGGAAGTGGGGAAGTGGGAGGACAAGGCTGTTGTTTTTACTGACAAGTTTTGAAGAATTATTCGACCAGGTTCAAGAAGAACTGGGTAAATCAAACACTAGAAAGTAAAAGGACGAGGAGATGAGGAAGTAGGACTGTGTGTACAGATGGCTATTTTGAGAAGCCTGGGGAGGAAGGGGTGAGAGGAATTGGGCTGCAGTAGCTGGAGGGGCACTTGGGATCGAGAGGGGATTGGTTTAGGAGGGGCCATTGATTGTAGTGGATTTCTGCTTGTTGACTAGAATGATCCAGATGAGAGGGAGAGAGAGATGCTGGAGTCCAGGACTGGAGCTGGGGAGCCATGGGCTTTCCAGGGACACTTTCTCATTTTAACGGGAGGGAAAAGAATATGAGCCTGCAGCAGTAGGCCCATAGATTGTGGCTGAACGGCCTGATGGTTTCTCTTACCCATTTCCTCCGTGCCCAGAGAGGTCGAGTAACTTGACAAACGTATCACAGCTTGTAAGTGGTAAAGTCACATTTGGGGCGACAGACCACTGTGTTCTTCCCCATAAATTCTAGCTGCCTTTTGGGTTTCTCCCAACTCCAAGTACCCATGGAATCCAAGAAAGATGGTGGGGAATAGATGATTCCTATGGTCATTTTAGTTAGAATATTCTAGGATAAAATCTGAGATGTTGTTAAACAGAAATTTCCAGTGGACATTAGCCCTGAAAATCCAATCTCATTCTGTGATAGATTTGCAGCGCATGTACGTTTACTAAGCAGACCTAATTCCATTGCTGACTAGCGAGAAAGAGGAATAATTTCAACAGCTCAGTGCAGTCGCACCCACATTCAGCTCCAAGAGCTTCTGCTGCCTCAGCTGGCCAGGGCTGGGGCGTGTGGATGGCAGGCAGCTCTCAGCTCCCGGCGGGTGACCCCTGCATAGGATGAGCATCCTCTGTCCTGTGTGTGCCTCCAGGGTCGGAGTAAAGCCAGTCTTCTTCCTGCAGTGCAACCATCTTAGCTAAACATGAGAAAACTACTTCATCTGGTGCTCAGTGGAAGAAAAACTGCATTGCAACACGGAAGGAAAACAGACCGTGGGCCTGCTGAGAGAGTGAGTGTGGAATCCAAATGGCATCTTCCTCAGGACCTTCCCAAGGTGATCTGGACTCTGGTTTTAGATAGCCACTGCTCTCAGAACATTCTGCTCTGCCGTTCAAGTTCCTGTCTCTTCTCTCTGCTCTTCTCACTCCACTTCTTCCCCATCCTCCGCCTTGTTCAATGCTAATCATCTTCCAGAAGGTTGGGCTTCCTAAACACAAGCCCAGCCTCCCACCAGGCAACCTCCCCAGGGCTTCAAGATGAATTTCTGGGCTGTCCTTTGTGTCCTGCCCTGAAGTCTTCCTCAAAGGTACAGGCAATGGCCTCCCCTGGCAAAATGCCCTTCCCCAACCCACGCGCTAGGGGTTCCATTTGTTACTGAAGGAGTGGGCAGCCTCCTCCATGCTTTTGAACTTAATACTCTGTATCTTTAGCAGGTAACAAGCCACAGGTACTCACACACTCAATAGCCAAAACGGGGGAGGCTATGGGGGAATGGATGTAAGTGGGATTCAAGAAAACTGTTGCACCTGCTAGATCTGGGCGGGTCCTCAGATAACAGGATGGCTCCCAAGGGTGCAAGCTTTTTGTTCCTGACCATGTCCTCATGTTGTCAGGGTCTAACATGGTGCCTGGGCATGGAATGAATGAGCTCAGCTTAACCACCTTGTTGCATGGATGGAGAGACTGAGTTGTAGGGCTCTCCTATGTTGTGCCCTCAAAGGAAAGGGCTGTGTCTTCTCAGTCCTTTCCCAGGGGCTGAGCATAGGACCTGGCTCACAAGAGCAGCTCCATTCTGTCATTTGAGGAACGACAGTTTAAGTGTCAGGGCCTATGGAGGTAAATGGCAAAGTCTGGTCCCCTGCCTTGAGGACAGCATGGGCTGGAGGAGAAAAGAGGTTAACAGTTCAGAAGGAGGTGTGGGGGGCAGGGGCGGGGGCACCTGAGCATGCCCTGGTTCTGGCCCTGGCTCGGTGGCAAGTTTAAGGCTGGGCAGGTAGCCTGAGGACAATGACTCTGTGAGCTGTTAGTCAGTCATTCTGTATTCATAAAATGATGTTCCTTAGGTGATTCTCAGCCTGGCTGCACATTAGAAACCACCTGGAGAGCTTTTTAATAACTCCCATGCCAGCTCAGTCTGCTGTCCCTGAGATTCTGATTAAACTGGTCTGGGGTGGGGCCCATCCACCTTTTTTATTTAAAAAAAAAAAACAACCAAAAAAAAAACGCTTCTCTGGGGAGTCGCCTGTGTGGTAAGAGTTGAGAACTGCTGCTTTCTTTGGGCAGAGGAGAAAACGCAGGCACCAGTTACACAAAAACACGACAGCAGAGCAGGACAGTGCTAAGGTTGGAAAGGGTGTGTCCTGCAAGTTCTGGGAACCAGGAGAGGAAGGGGCAGAACTCTCCCTTCTGGCCAGGCGTGTGGGGCAGGGGAGAGGGGCCGGAGTGCTTAGAACTGGAAAGGGGAGGCGCCGGGCCTGGAGATGCGGTGGGCAAAAGGGCCGAGATTACATGGGAGCCGGGATTGCAGCGGCGAGCTGAGGCAACGTGGAATGGGCACGGAGTGAGAATCGCAGGGAGCCGGGAGCTGGGAGCTGGCCGGACGGAAGCCAAGGAGGCCCCCGCCGCGGGCAGGCCGCTGAATGGGGGCCCGGAGCTGAACCGGTGAGGAGGAAGTGCAGGGAGTCGCCCAGGGGGGATGCCAGGGCGTGGCGCGACGAGACTCTCCGGAGAAGGAACTCTGAGGCAAAGATGGGCCCGCTCGGCCACGCAGAGACATAAGGAAGTCCACATGCACATGCACGAGCGCGCACATGCACACACGCGTCCCCCGCGCACAAACGCCCGCTGCACACGCCCAGGCCCGGGCCTCCTAGGGGACAGCAAAGCCGAACCTCCGCTCGGGCGGGGAAGGGAGGCCCCTCCCTGCTGCGCCCCTACAAAGGCTTGCGCAACAGGCTGCGGCTCCGACGGGCGCCCGGCGCGCCCGGGAAGGGGGAGCGGGGAAGGGGTGTGTCCCCGCCGAGCGCGGGGCTGGGAAGGTCTGGGAGGGGCGAGGAGCGGGGGCGGGGCCGCGGCGCCTATAAAGTCGCCCTCCGCCCGGACGTAAACAAACCCCGCCTGGCTCTGCGCTCGCGCTCGGAAGCGCCAGCCCGTCCTCGCGTCCCTCTTCGGCTCCCACTGGGCGCTGCTTCGCCAGCCTAGCCGCCGGCTGCTTTGCTTCCTCCCGCTGCTTTCGGTAAGCCCGACGCCCTTTCTCCCGGGCACGACGAGGAGCAGAAAGGGGTCGCCGCTGAGTGCAGCTGGTGCGCCTGGACCGCCCTTTGTGGCCCCCTGGGCTTCAGGAACAGGTGCCCGGGAGCGCGAGGAGGGGGCTTTGGGACGCCAGCACCGCAGGAGTGGGGGTTTCGATTAGGGAGAAGGAAGAAAAGGCAGGTCCCCGTTCATATGCCGCCTAGCTGGGGAAGTGGGGCTCTGGGGGTCGGGGAGCCGGCCTGAGAACGCCTGGATCGCGCTTGCCCGCGTTCGCCCAAAACCACAGCCGGCGCCGCTGGCGGGAGTGCGCGCTGGAAGTGGGCTCAGGAGCGACTAGGGGTGTGTGTGTTGTGTGTTGTGTGTGTGTGTTGGGGTGTCTGGGAAAGGAGACGTGTGCGGATGGCGGTGGGTAGGGGTGAGTGGCGCCGGCGAGGAGGCGTGGGTGTGTCTGGCTCCCAGACTGGGCCGGGAACGGGTGCGGATCTGAGAGGTTGGTGCCGATTCAGCCCCGAAGCCACGGCGGTGTGTGTGCGGGAGTGCGTGTGTGCTGGTGTGGGTGTGTGTAGGGGGAGGGCCTGGGGTGTGTCACAGCGCGTGCGACACGTGCGTTTCCGCGAGCGCCGCCGCGCAGGGTGCGTCCCCCGAGGTGTCCCGGGGTTGGCGCTGTGGCGGTGTGGCAGAGATGGCCTGGGCGAGAGGGGGTGCGCGGGCATCTGGCGGCCCCTAGGCTGGCTGGAGCTAGAAGTGGCGTCATTTTCGCCTCCGCCCACCCTCCCTCGCTCTCCTTTCGTCCCCTGTCTCTGGGGCGGGCCTCTCCTGCCCTCCAGGAGGGGGGAACAGCTGGAATTGCTCGGACGTTCCTGGGAGATCCACCGTGGCCTCTGATTCAGCCTTGGGGTGGAGATCCAGGCGGGGCGTGTGGAATGTGGCTGGCACTGGGGAAACACGCTGTCACGCCTCTGTCAAATTAGTAGCTGAAGTTGGGATTTAGTAGACAGGCTCCTTAACCCCCACACCTCACCGCTCCCCCGCCTTGTCTCTGCTGGCCCTGGGGGTCCTGAGCAGCACCCCTCCGTGGCTTGGAAGTGGAAGGTGCCCGGCAGCGGGTCTGGGAGGGAGGGCCCTGGTTATCTTGTGCCCCAGAACAGCCATGCCCTGGGCGCTTCAGTCTGTTTGGTCCCTTTACACTACCGGGAGAGATGGGACATTCCGAGGTCGGCCAGTGACCATGCAGGAGGGCTTTACACGTCCGCAGAAGGCCGGGCAGCCATAGGTAACCTCCTAAGTGGCTTCAAATGAACTGATAGCTAAATATAAACCTGGCCATTGCTGTGAAAAGGCAGTTTCAAGGCAAACTTTCCAGCCCAGCCTCCTCCTGTATAGAAATTCTGGAGTCCTTACTGAGTTTCACAAATGTGATTGAAATAAGCAAAGTGCAGAGCACCTGCCTTCCAGGGCTGCTGGCCTGGTTGGGGAGGCTGGAGGCTCAGACCACAGTCCTGTGCCTTGTGTGCAGTAGCAGAGCCAGCCCCAGGCTTGGGGCACAGGGTGGGGGTCCAGAAAGGTGTGAGAGAGGAAGAGTTTGACAGTAAGTGATGGCAAACTTGGTAATCTCCTGACGTGTGACTTCTTAGCTTTGTGGGACTGTGTCTCCCGCCAGAGGGTGAACTGCACCAAGGTGAGGAGGAAGGCTTTGCCTGCCTCGCCCTGTGACCTGGCACCTGGCACGTAGGAGTTGAGATGTGTACATGGAATGAACTGAAGGGTTCCTTGCCTTCTGTGCATTCCCCTATGATCCAGCAGGTAGAGTCCCAGGGAGGGAGTTTAATGTGTATGGGGAGAGGTGTTGGATTTGGCTTTAGAGAGACCCTGGAGCACCTGTTAGGGTCTCTTCTCCTGAGAAAATTCTTTTGGAGTGACAAGCAAATCCAGGATTGCTAACCATTGGTTTGATCATTTGGTATGAAATTAAAAATCCACACAAGACCTGGTCCAACTTCTTCCCATGGTGCAGATGGAGACTGAGACCCAGAGACAGGGCGAGATGTGCTAAGGCCGAGCTGGAACTAGAGCTCTCTCCAGACCCCTTTTCAGAAGTCTCCTGGTTGGGACTGAAGGCAGGGGGAAGTGTTCCTGGCTTGATTTTTGCCTGTCTACTATGGAAGGGCAAAAGTAAACTGCATCGTCACAGTTTCTGGTGAGGAAACTTTTGAGGCAGAATGTGGGTGATGTTTTTCTTTTTTAAGTGTAAATCAGATGTTTCTGAGAGATTAGCAAAATCAATCTAATGAGAAAGGGATCCTGGGCTGCAGCCCCCCTGGGTGGTCTTCAACTGGGTTGGGCTGCCCCCTCCAAGATGGACGGCAGATCTGAACAGAGCTGGAGGCCCCCAGGGGTGCACTGCAACCTGCTGGCCTGAGCTTGCCTCAGCGTGGACCTGAAAGAAAGATGGAGATGTGTTGTTCTGATGGCCCAAAGCTGCAGTTCTTCCTTCGGACCCAAGTCCGGAGAATCCTATCCAAGGCGTGACTCAAAGGGCCTGTGCCTCAGAGAGAAAGTCACCATGATGACTCAGTATCTGAGATTCTAGCAGGGCGCAGGCCTGACTCAGGCCTGGGAGGCAGGCTAGGGAGGGCCAGGACATCTCTCTCTCTCTCCAGATCAGCTGCTGTCTCCCCTTCTCCCCTTTGATCCTTGCAAGAACTCTGCCTGGGCTGTATCGGCTCCACTGAATGGATGGGGAAACTGAGGCCAGGAGAGTTTTAGGACTTGCCTGTAGCCACATGGCTAAAGTTGGAGAGCTAGACTTTGAACCTCAACAGTTGGAGGACTTCAAGGCCTCTGTTCTTTTCCATGACAACATGTTGGGGGGCTTGGAGAAATCAGGCTAGGATGAAAAGTGCTGGAAGGCAATCAGGAGCTCCATGCCTCAGCTTCCTCTTCTGTAAAATGAGAATAACTGACACGGTCTCATCGAGATATATAAATGTTAATCGAGTTAATCCATGTAAACTGAGAACAGTGCCCAGCATGTGGGAAACAGCACTTAGGTGTTTGCTATCTGCAATGCTCGTGGAAGACATTCTCAACGTATCTCCTTAACAAGCAGTGTCTGGGGCCTTTTGTCCGAAACCCACCCAGGCCTGTGAAAGTTCCTGCCAGTGCTGGACCCAGGCTGTGATTTTTGCTAAGCTAGTGTAGATTGTATGAAAATGTTGTAGGAAGCTTGTCTGAAATGCACATTTCCAGGCCCAGTCTCCTGAGATTCTGATTCGGTAGGTCTGGGGTGGGCCAAGGATCTGCCTTGTGTCCAAGCTCCCTGGGGGAGAGATAAGAGGAGGGAGTGGCCACACAAGCAGGACATTCTTGGCCAACCTGTGTCCTCAGGGTCTGACAATTAGCAAGTGCTCAATAAATAGCTCTCCTCTGGCTAACATTCCGTGAGAGTCAGTGCATCACCTCATCCAATTAAGGTAAAAGACATTCTTTGCACATCTCAGGTCAGAAAACTGAGGCTCAGGCAGGTGACTCAAGTGAGTGGGGTCCTGGTCAAGGTGAGCCACCCTAGCCCTTTCCAAACTCTGACCCTTGAAGGCCGCCCAGGCCCATGTTTTGAGAATGAGCTTGGTTTCCTGGGTCCATTCCAGGCTGTGGTTTCCGCCTCCCCAATTGCAGTGTGGTCTAAGGCTTGCCTTCTTGCTCTTTCTCTCTCCACTTGGAGTCAGTGATGAGCTAGGTGGCATCTCCACTGCAAAATTGGCCCAGGTGTGTTGGAGGTGGGTGTGCAGGTGGTGGGTGGGGACACTGAAGCCTCACAGGAAGGTGGCTGCAGAGGCGGAGGACCACAGCTGCGTGTCAGTGTGCGATAGAGTTCTCGGGGTAGGTGTCATGTGACAAGAAACCTGGGTTCTTCTGGGAAAATGGTGGGGAGCCAGCTTTGGCTCTATGGGATGGACATGGATTATGAAATCAGGTCCACACACGGGTCTCTTGGACCCAGAGCCTTTGCTTTTTTCATGTAACATTTCGTGAGGATCTGCCCACCCCCTGCCCTCCTGGGCTCCATCTCTGGGCCTTTTCAGCCTAGCGGGGTGTTCTTCCCCTGCCACGGTAGAGAGTGAAGCCCTTTAACAGTCTGGGGGCTTTGGATGCCCTGCCTAGGAGTTCATCTTTCATTTTATAGGCTTGTCCTCTTCTTAAATCTGTGGAAACCTTTCTGCTAGTATAAATTTAAACCTGCAAAGAGCTCTGCTTAAAGCGAGGTGGGCGGGGGCCCAGGCCTCCATCCTGTTCCCCAGTCACCACCCAGCTCCACCCCCTTGGAACCTTTGAGAAGGTTCTTAGCCGCCCTCTTCGAATGTGGATATGAGAGATACTTAGGAGGTGGGCAATTCTAGGAACTCTCTCAACTGGGAATTCTCACCTCCTCTCTCTTCTCCTTTTTAATCATGGAACTTTCCTCCTTTCTGCAGAAAGCCCTCCCTGGCTTTCCCCTCCTGGAGGGGAGGCTGGGCGGCTGCCCTCCGAGGTGCCGTGGCACCCTCCGTGGGTCACCCTGGGCTGTGGTTGTCTGTCCGCTCACCCGTCTCCCCACGAGACCGGAGAGCCTGGCCTTTTGCAGGTGCTCCATTCATGCTGGTCAAATGAGACACCTCCGTTTATTAAGGACATAACTTGAGCCATCTCGTGCAGGAAAGATTGGAGGGTCATTCCAGAGGGTGGAAACGGGAAGACCACTTTGGGGAAGAGTCCTGTTAGCGTGGTGAGCATCCGATCTCGGGACAAAGGGTTCTGTATGAAGAATCCATTTCCTCGTCCTCTGCTAACACTAGTTCCGTTTGTGTGATTTCAACAAATGATCTCAGACCATCCAGTGCAAGCTCATGCCTGTCCTGCACATTCACAGAATAGCCCTCGGAGACGACCAGTGTCCTCTTTTGGACTTCCAGCTACTTGGCTCGTCCCCGCCGATGGTCGTCTTCTCTCTGCCAAGCAAATTACTCGAGCTGCCAAACTCCACTGAGCGTCTCCAGGAAGATCCCCGTTGCACTGCAGAAAGGGGTGGACCCTGCCGGGATCGCAGACACCTCCCTCTTCCTGCTATTGTGTTTCCGACACCGTGGCTGACCTCCCCGGGGCTGTGCGCAAGGAGAACATGCACAAGTTCAGTTTCAGCTCTAGCCGGTGCCCACGCCCGGGCATGAGTGCGCTGTGTCCCATCTGCAAGAGAGGCTGGGTTCGCCTTCTCCTTAGTGACCCCCTTTTTGTTCTTTCAATGTCAAGCAATTCATTGATGTCTGCCGAGTTTGAGGCTCTGTGAAAAGCCCTGAGCCTTCGAGGAATTCCGGGTCTGGTTGTCTCCTGCGTGGCATTTGCACGGTTCTATTGATTTTGATCACTCTGAGGCGTTTCCCTTCCCCTAAACGAGGGAAGTTTTGTGAAGTCCAGTGAGTCCACCCATAGCGCTTGCTAGGTTGATTACATAAGAAAAACATTCAGAGTTGAGACTGCCAACTTCCTCACCCTCCCCGGAGCCTCGAGTTTCAAAAGGTCCAGAAAACACCAAGAGAGTCCGTGAACTGCTCTGTAGCTTGACTTCAAAATCTCTTTGGCAAAGAAACGGCTGACGAATGTATTGGCAGTCAGGCGGTCGTATCCAGAGAATGTCCCCCCGGCGATTTTCCTTGAGGGTACTGCAGAAATGGAACTGCTTTCTGGAACTTTCTGGGGAAGTTGCTCTGCCAAACAGCAGCAGCACACATTGATTCCCCGCCCCCCACTTTTAAAATCTATTCTATAAAGAGCCCAGTGTGCTGGAAAGAACACCAGCTTTCATGTGGCTTTGAAACCAGGCGTGTTACGGATGGACAAAATCTGGGCCAGTGGCTGACAAGAACAATCGATGCTAAACTTGTCAACAATCCCCTGGTGTCCCTTTCTCTGTTTCTCTGAAGGACTCCAGGAGGCTGTTGTCTGCTCTGCGCTGAGCGAGCTCCACACCTGCACCTACAACAAAGGAGTGAGTTTTCCCTCTTTCCCCCCCACGGAGAGGAATCTGGACATGTGGCCTTTGGGCCATCACGTGGGCCTTTTTGAGCCTCAGGTTGCCCGTCTGTAAACTGGGCATGATAATACCTGCTCTCTCCTGGGGACCTCCTTAAGGAGCAAATGAAACCATGCAGTGAGTGGACACTTTTCCCAAGTATTGAATTTGCCACATCAGGAAGGCACTTTGGTGGAGAGCTAAAAACAGAGAACTTTCTGGGCGTTGTGAAGGAACAATAGAAAAGTCCAAGATGTAGATTTTGCCAAAAGTTCAGGCCTACTCCTGCTGACTCAGTGGCAACTGTGCAGGGTGGAGGGAGAAGCTTGTGATTCCCCAGCGGACCCCCACACGCCAAAAGCCTCAGGGTCATGTGTAGCCATCCGTAGAACCGTGTACGTGGGCAGAAGGTCTGTGTGTATATTTACGGCAATGCGATTTTGCTGTCAACTTTCCCCTTTAGGATTGCTTTAATTTCTAAAGCTTGTTGCTTGCTGACTTGGGGCACATAGCTTAACATCTCTGAGCTTCAGTTTCCCCATCTGTAAAATGGTGAACATGCTGGTACCTCCCTCCTAGGGTTGCTGTGAAGCATAAAGGATGTATAGAGTTTAGAGCCCAGTTAGTGCCATTGGAAGTTGCTCTTCTTGGTATTATGGTGGTGTGTCTATGTAGAGTTTCATTGTTGCCTACCTGTAGCTGCTCTTCCTGCAGGGAGTAATTGTGTAACTTCCAGAACAGAGCATGGATGTTTCTCTGTGGATGCCGCTTCTGCCCCACGTTGTGGGGAGTTTGCTCAAGAGGGTATGCAGATGGGTCCACTGGGTGGCTTAGGTTAGAGGAATGGCAGAGCTGGGGTGAGGCTCTGGTCTTAACAGATGGGGGCCTGTGACCGGGAGAAGGGAGGGCCTTGGTCCAAGGTACAGGGCTAATCCGGCCGGAGTTGGGCCCAGCAGAGCTCTGGTAAGACCGTGCGGCCCTTTGTCTTTGCGAAGCACCTTCCTGCCTAGGTTCTCATTTGCCCCAAGTTTGTTATAGACCATGCGGTGTCCACAGAACATGCACTGTGCCTACTTTACAGATGGGGAAACCAAGGCCCAGAGAGGAAATGGCTTGCTCAGAATCATGTAGCAAGATGGTGGCAGGATTCCCATGTCCTGGTCCCTAGGCTGGTGTTCCTGCTGCCCCACGGAGCCCTGTGTGTCCTTTCAGTCCCCCAGGACCTGGTGAGAAACTCTCCAGGGACCTTAGATTGAGAGATGCCTCTGCCCACTGCCCCCTCAAGCCCCAGTGTCATGTTCTTCCCTTCTCCGGGCCGATTCCAGTCCCCTGGAAGCCATGATCCAGCTAACTGCTAACTGTCTCCTGGGTCTGTTGGGCTCGAAAGGTATTTGCCAAGCCCCTCGTGGGCCTCTGTTACTCATTGACTGACACTGCTAGTGGATAGTGGAGAGGAGAGCCCTGGGGCCGGTGCCTCAGGTCTGATGGCTGGACACCTCTGTGGCATTTGCTGAACTTTCCTGCATGTTCCCCTCCTTGCTAGGCCACTCTGGGAATAACAGGCTGTAAAACACAGGCTCCTGTCCTCAGATGTCCTGTTGTCTCCAAGGCAACCAGGAAAGGAAAGCACTGCGATGAATTAAGTAGCTGTGTGCCAGGTTTTCTACATGCCATTGTTTAATTTAAGCCACTGCTGTTTGTTGGGAGCAGGAGTCAGCATGCCCATTTGACAGATGAGCAAACTGAGGCAAAGAGGTTCGATAAATTGTTCAGGATCACAGAGCTAATCAGTGGTGACACCTAAGTCTGACCGGCAAACCTTCATCCAGCCCCTGGCTACCTTTCTTCTCTGAATTCCTCCTGGGCAGGCTGGTGGGAAAGAAAGAAATGGCAACACACGCCTGTCTAGCGGCTGTTGTTGTAGCCTGGAGCCCTGTTTTTGGTGCTGAGTGGGGTTTTAGCAGAGAGAGACCTGTCCCGACCTCATTTCTGTCTAGAGGGGCTTCCTGTGCTTCTTGGAGAACAAAGAGGCCTCAGAGAGGGTGCTGGCAGGTGGGCTGGGAGTGCACCCTGGGGTCCCCACTGTGCAGTGTGGCCTTGCCCTGCCATCCCCCTCCCGCTAGCAGCTCGCTGTGGCCCTCTCCGGTGTGTCCCAACCTTCTGCAACTAGGACTTTCTGGGACGTGGCAGGAGGGCAGGGCCTGGAGTCCAGGGCAGACCCCAAGCCCTGGGGGAGGCTTGGCCCATCACTTGCTGAGCCACAGTGTCTTCTGTGTCCTTCTGTGGGAGCCTGTGTCCTTCTCAGGCCTGTGGCCTTCTGGGAGCCTCATACTCTGGGGGGTCACTTTGAATCCCAGAGGAAAAGCATTTTGAGGAAGAGTGTGGTGAAGGAGGAGGAGTGTGGGCATTGGACCCTGGTCCAGCCCGGCCACTCCTGCTGTGGCTGGCCAGGGAGCTCGGGACACTCACCAGGCCCTGGGCTCAGCTGCCTCCTCGGTGGTGGTGGTGGTGGTGTGTGTGTGTGTGTGTGTGTGTGAGAGTGAGAGTGAGAGAGAGAATGAGGGTATGAGAGAGCGTGGGAGTGTGAGTGTGTTTGTGTGGGTGTGAGCAAGTACATGAGCGTGTGAGTGTGAGAACGTATGTGAGAGAGTGCGTGTAAGGGTGTGAACATGTTTGGGTGAGAAAGTGCATGAGTGGGAGAGTGAGAGAACGTGAGTGTGAGTGTGTGAGAGTCTGTGTGTGTGCTAGATTGAATAAGAATTGTATCCATATTTTGGAAGGTCTTGTAAAACAAACAAACAGTTGTATGTATCTAACAGACACTTTCTGGATTCCCTTCATACCAGGAACTGTCCAGATCAGCTGTTCCCAGCCTGGGTTGATTTTGCACCCAGGGGACATTTTTGGTTGTCACATCCTGGGGGTGGGTGCTGCAGGCATCTGGTGGGCGGAGGTGGGGGATGCTGCTGAACCTCCTTGGATGCTCAGCACAGCCCCTGCCACAAAGCCTGCGTGAGCCCCAAATGTCAGCAGTGCTGTGTGTGAGACCTCTGCCCTGGAGGTGCAGTGGTCCAGTGCCCTCCAGGGGCACGGGTGGGACTGCCACACAGTGGGGACACAGCCCAGACACAGCCCAGGGAGTAAGCCCGAGGGAGGCACCTGGCCCCTTGGGACTGTGAGCTCAGTCGGGGCAGGAGCTGGCTCTGTTTGTTCGTGGCCAAATCCCCAGACCAGTGGTGTAGTAGGTCCTCGTCAACATAGCTTGTGTTGTTATTTTTGCACTTGGCTCTGTGTTGGGCACATGAGAGCCTAGTGTGGGAAGAAACCTCCGAATAAATGGGTTTTCAGGCGTTCTGTAAGGGCAGTCTGGAGGCAGAGGGTAGGAGTGGCATTTATTAACACGCAGGCTGCCCCCAGGCCTGCACGTCTGCACAGTCCCCACCTCCCCAGACAAGTGCAAGGCTTCCTCTGTTTTATCTGCCCTCCTTGAAGACTTTAGCATCCCAGGATGCTTGCTGGATGGCTCAAAATCAATTGGATCAGTTGTTTTGGGGACAATAAAAAATGTCTCCAGACATTGCCAAATGTCACCTGGGAGATAGTTACCCCTAATCTGGATAAACCCTGTGATGGTCCCCAGTAGCTTCACCCCTGGGCTTCCCTAAGGCCAGATGAGGCCCCTCCAGCTCCAAAAAGCAGATTAGCAAGTTCTTGCTGTTTCTAGGAGATGCAGACATTTTCCAACCACTCTCGTGGTCTGAGAAGCTGAGCTATAGGACGGAAAGCACATGGGGTGGGGAAAGGGGGTTTCACCAGGTGCACCTGCAGGAAACCATAAGGGCTGAAATTGCTCTATTTTCTGTCCTGAAGGAGGAGGGAGCCCGTGGAGGCTGTTGTTATATTCTAATCTGATCACAGTTTCTGGAAGGCAAGGAGAACTGACCAAACTGGGCTGAACTGCAGCACATGCTGCTTATAAATGTAGAATTGTTTTCAAGGCATTGCACTCATGTGGTTTAGCGACAGTTTAAAAGTGAATTTAATTAAAAGCATGCTATTGAGCTACATTGCTCATCTATTCCGCAAGTGAATTGTGGCCTAATTGTGCACCTGGTGTAATGCTAGGAGCTGGGGGAAGACAGGGAACAAGACAGGTAAGCTGCCTGCTGGGTGCAGCTCACAGGTGGGGCTGAAGAAGGCCTGGTTGAGCTCACCCAGTGAGATAGTGAGAGGCCCCCAACTTCACCCTGGGGTCCTTGGCTGAGCGGAGTATGTTAAGGAGCCCCTGTGAAATGTGAAGTGCTTTCACTCTCAGCATGAAGGGTGGTGGTGCCAAGGCCCTGGGTTTCTGGAAGGCTCCCTAGGCCATGTAGGCGACGTGTCCCACGGGCCAGGGTCTTGGGACCACGAACCTGCTGAATTAGCAAGACTAACTAACACCAGCTTTTCATGCCTTCTGCCTCCAAGTGGGCAGCTGCCCAGGAATGCTCACAAATATAAAACCGACTTTGTTTTCGGAATGTTCTGGAGCATAAACTCCAAAGGCTGCATAAAGGCATTCTTGTGGGGCTGGTTATCTACTGGGAAAGATCGTGCTGGGGCCCCAGACCACAGCATCGCAGTGGAGAGCGGTATGTGCCCACGGAATGCCACGTGTCGGCATGCAGGGTGGATCCGGGTGGCTGTGCCTGCTGGCTCTAAGAGGCGTTTCACAAAGGTCTTGTGGGTTCCTGGGTCTTCGGAGGAGCCCTGGGCTGGAATTGAGAGCCCTGCATGCTCTCTGCCATTACAGCCAACGGGCCTTGGGCAGCTTGTGGACCCAGGTCCCTACTCTGAAGGCCGCAGTATTACAGACTTCGGTCAGGCTGTTTCTCATGGAGTTTTCCAAGTCAGAAAGTCCATATCTTTGAACCAGGTGGATGGCCTGGGCTCCTTCCTCTTGGCACTGGCTCCTTCTCCCCCGGTCCTCTGCTGCTGCCCAGAACAGTCTTATTCTGGGATCTTCATGCCCCACCCCAGGTGTTGGCAGGCGTTTAATTTTTCCAACTTGACTGTGGATCCCTAAGAATAAATGTTTCTACCTAGCTTCCTGATTAAGCTCTGGGAAGTGGGCTCAGCAGCTGGCCCTGCCTTGCCCAGGCCTCGCTCCCCGTGGAGTCAGTGATGGCAGCATTTGGTGTTTCCAGCCTTCCTGAACCCTGCTGCAGTCTAGTTTTGCAGCTGTCACTTTCTGGTCCTTCTGCACCTGCCCCTTGTTAGTGCCAACGAGGAGCCCCTCTGGCCTGGCCCACCCCCCGCTTTGGCCCATGAAGTGCTTTTTGCCTTGAAGGTCTTTTTGCTTTCAGAATCCTAGTGAGTGTTTAGTGCCTGTTGGTCTCCTTGGCTTGAGGTTTTCCCTGTCCCTTGGCCCTCTTCCCTTTCGACAGGTAGCTAAGAGTCCTGCACAGAGGCAGATGTGAGGCGTGTGTGTGTGTGTGTGTGTGTGTGTGTGCGTGTGTGTGTGTTACCAGCCTTCTGATGGGGCTAGCTGTGAAGGTGAAGTTTGTGCCATACCTGTACATAGTGAGCATCCTGTGACCTTTTGTTCCCTTTAGGTTGTTAGCCTGGGGCTGCTGGGATCAGCAGTGCAAGTTTCTTTTTATTAAATGCAGTGAGAAGTGTCCTGGGCATGGCAGATGGGCTTGGGCTTGATGTGGAGACCTGTTTGTGAGTCCTTCCTGACCTATCCATTTCTTTGGGAAGGGAGTTGTGTTTTTGAGTCTCAGTTTCCTCTCCCAGGAAATATACTACCCCCAGGCCCCAGTGGAGAGACTGGGATGGGGCCGGTATGAGGGGTGAGAGCTGCTGGGCAGAGTGAAGGTTCAGCCTTTTTGTCATCTCCTTCCCTGGCCCGGTATTTGTTTCCGTTAGGAAACTTCTCAGCAGAAGTGCTGACCTCCTGGCTTTTGTCTTGTTGCAGGCAAGTGACAGCAGGAACATGTCTCGGGAGCTGCAGGACGTGGACCTCGCCGAGGTGAAGCCTTTGGTGGAGAAAGGGGAGGTGAGTGGAGACGCTTCCAGCAACCTTCATCACATGCGCATGTGTACACACACAGGCACACACATAGGCACACGTGCACACAGAACACCCGTATGCCTGTGTGCACATACATGCACACACATATATACAGCATGCATATGTATGAACATACTGCACACACATGTACACAACTTGCATGGACACATGTTCACACACACATGCACATATGTGTCCACTGCTTCCTTGAATTTAAAGGGATGAGAGGTACCAGTTGAAACCCCAGCGTGGCCACTAATTGCTATGGCACCATGGGCCAGGCCCCTTGCCCATCTCTCTGGGCCTCTCTGCCCACAGCTCACTGCTCTCATTTGTAAAGTGAGGACATCAAACCAGACATTCTCTAAGCAGGTCCATCTCTGATATCCTGTGGTTCTCAAATATGCAGTTTGGAACCCAATTGCCCCTGGGGTCTGCCGGCCCCACAGCCTCACTGATAAAAGCTACATACTCTGGGGCCACACTGGCTGCGTTCAAATTCTGGTTATGACACTTTGCAGCTGGGTGTCCACTAGCAAAGCCTTCAACCTCTTCATATTCTAGTTCCTCATCTGTAAAAGGATGACACTAGGACCTACTTCATGGGGCCAAGTGAGGGTGGAGCAAGTTAATTCACATGGGGCAGTTAGAACGTTGTCTCCTAAGGAGGAGATGCATATTGCTATTATTATCTTTTTGGTCAAACATCTTCTGTCGGCAGAGGTCCCTGCCCTATAGCCTGGGCTGGCAGGGTCCGTCCTGGGCCGATTGTTCTGATGATGGAGGGGCCTTTACATTTGTGCAGCTGACATTGTGTTTTTAAAGCACGTTCACATCCCGATTCTCACTGAGCCTCATAGCAACCTGTGAAGATACACCTTTTTAAAAATGTGGAAGCTCAGACTCAAAGGGGAAGTTACTCCAAGGCCAACTAAATGCTTTAAAAATAATAGCCTGCATGGACTATGTCCTGCATGCCTGCTTCTTGGCTAACCATACTGTAGCTGTGGTCGGTGTAGGTACTGGGTTCTGTGATTGTCCCCATTTTATAGAAAAGGAAGACCGGCTCTCAGGGAGGTTACTTGGTCCTTGGTCACTTAGTTACAAAGCGTGGGGCATGGACTTGAACCCAGGCCAGCTGACCTTGGCGAATAGACTCTTCATTTAATTTCTTTATGACTCTACACATGGCTGTTCTGTTTTAGGCTCATAACTTCATAGACTTTTCATTACAAATGTGTGAGGCAACTACCTCTATTCCCATTTTGCAGATAGAGAAACTGGTCTCAGATGGGAAAGGACTTACCCAAGTTTATTCACATAGTTGGCACAACTAGGATTAGGAACCAAGCCTGGGGAAGCTGCGGAACCCTTGCTTATCTATCGCTCTATGCTAGGATTCTACAAAGGGCCGCATGGTAAATGTCTTGGGCTTTACCAGCCGTGCAGTCTCTGTTGTAACTATTCAAGTTTGCCATTATAGGATGAAAGCAGCCATGGGCAATATGTGGACTGGGATTGCTGTGTTCCAGTAAAACTTTATTTACAAAAACTGGTGGTGGTCCCTAGTCTACCAACCCTTACTACACATCACGCAGGCTCTAAATCCATTTCCTCTTCACTGTGGGTCTGTGACACAGTCTTAAACAACAATTAAACAAACAAAAACTCCTAGGTGGTACAAATATATATCAACATAATCTTAGCTCCCCCTTTATAAAATCCCTATAGAAATATTATATCACGCTTTGCTTTTTCACTTAATATTTCTTGGCCTTCTTTCCAGCATCAGTCCATGATGCGCTTACTTTTCTCTTTCCAGCTACACAGGATTTCACCAAATTTATTTGCCCAGTGCCTGGTATGTGGACACTTGTGTCTTTCCCAGCCTTTTGCCATTGTGAACAGTGCTGCAGGGCATTTGTACCCTCACTGTATCTTGCATGTATGTCATTTCATACCTGTGCAGGTACATCCCTAGCAAAAATTCTCAGAAGTGGCGTCACTGGGTCTAAGGGTAAATGCATTTTAAAAGACATTATTTATTCGTTTCAGGCAGCCCACTGGTATCCTTAGAAAAATTTATTTCTGGAGCAGACACCTAAGAGCTTGTCCACTCTGGATTACATGATGGTCCATCTCTAAAGGGATATTTACCTTTTCTTTCAAGGTTTAGATGGAAATAAATTTCTTCCAATGCCATAGATTGAAACTCAGCCAAGTGTTTTTAGTTAGGCTTGCTGTCAGGAAGTTCTTCCTCCTGTCTGTCCTCAGTCTGGACTGCCATGTACTCTGGTTGACACTGTGAAGGTTGGGGTTGTACAGAACGGCTTTCTTCAGTCCCTCATACCAACACACACTCACGTGCACACACGCAGGTGTAGGTGTCAGCCACCTTTGCTTCCTCCTGAATTCACCCAAACTCTGATGTCCTTTTCCACAGCCCAGGGGATGTGGAGCTATTCTAACCCCTGCTGCAGATCATCTTGTCCCCCAGCCCCTGTTGTGCGAGGAGGCTCCATTTTATTTCCCACGCCTCTTTTGCATTTTGCTCTGCGAGCTATCTTTTATTTCCTGGCAGTGGGATGGGGCTCCGTTTTCAGACAGTGTTTGAAATCTCTGGGTCTGAAGGAAAACATACCAGGAATATCTCTTAGAAATGTTGGCCAGCCGAGGCTGCTGTTCCTCTGGCTCCACAGGGGACAAGGACCCCTTCCCTGTCTCACTGAGCCTGTCCTGCCACGGGCAGCTCTGATGAAAGATGGAATTCAGGCTTAAATTCAGATTTTTTAGGTTGAGGGAAATGCTTAAAGGTTTTGACTCTTCTCTTCCACTCACAAGACACTGGATTTTAATCCAGAATCCACATGATGGCAGCTGTGGAAAAAATGTAAGGAGGACCATGGCATGGTCAGGTTTGAGTTTAAAAGTATAGCACTGGCTGGAGTGGAGACAGGGAGATCAGTTAATAGCTGGTTACAGTCCTGTATCTCTCAAGCTTGTGGTCAACTTAGACCTTCAGATTTTTATTTACCAAGATTATAAAAAGGAACCCAGCTAATGCTAATGTGTCTCTTTTTTTTTTTTTTTAAATTGGACTGCTATTCTTTGAGATGAAAAGGAAAGTCTCTCTTTATAATGAATCAGGGAGCCCCCACAGAGGAGGGAGAGAACATAGAGGTTCAGGGTGTAGGGAGGCCCATGTGTTCCAACATTATTTCCCTAACTGAGGAAACTCACGAAACTGACCGTCTCTCTTGTCTCTCCACAGACCATCACCGGCCTCCTGCAAGAGTTTGATGTTCAGGCAAGTAAAGGATGTGGCTTCCCTCCCCTTCCCCCTTCTCTCCCCCATCTTCTCTCTTTCCTTCCTTCTTTCCATTGGTTGAAAGTCAATTGTTGTTCAAATGCTGGGGGCAAGGGGAGAGAAGGAAGTGGTCTCAGCTAGATCTCCACCCTCGACCACTGGTCCAAGTGCTGGCCAGAGAAGCAGGAACCATCACTTCCTGTGAAAGTAGGACAGGGACACCTCCTTCTTTGCCCCTAAGAGTTGGCCAGAACTGTGGGCCTGTTGGGGGGGATGTGGAGAGATGCTGCTCGGGCTTGGGGCCCCATGAGGGGCAGGAACAGAAGCCAAGGCTCGATGTTCTTGCCTCTGGGAAAGTGGAACCGGCCTTCTCTGTGGTTTACCGGCCCAGGCCTGAAGTCTGTCCATCCCCGCTTAGGCTTGGCGGAAGCGCCGGTGGGAGGGGTGGGGGTGGGTGCAGCTCATCTACGTCCAAGAACAAGCTCTCAGGAGAGTGGGCTGGGCTGTCTCAGCCAAGGGCTGGGTCAGAACTTCAGGAATGCCAAGTCCTGGACTCATCATTCCCAAGTCCGGGTGGGCCCCATGCTGTGCTGGCCCTTAGGTGGCAGGGCAGGAAGCCTGAAGGAGCAGAGGGGCACTTTGGACCAGCCAAAGGCTCAACTGCTACCTGCGCCTGCACAGGTCTCCCTGCCTTTGGGCTGTTTCCAGCTCTGTGTCTGACCCCACTGCTCATTCCTCCTCCCCCCACCAAAGCTTCACTCCTCCCCCTGAATCTCCTGTTTCAGTGAATGCTCCCCAGCCATCCAGAGGCAGGAATCTTGCACTGACTTTGGAAGGCAGGGAACAGTGGGAGAGGGGTTAGAAGCCTTGGTTAACTCCGGATCATGGAGGCTCTGAATGCCACACCCAAGGCGTGTGGGCCTTAGTGCATTTAAACGTCATTATGGCTGTGTTAGGTGTACCCAGAGGTCACCCTGACCTCAAGAGTGCTGTGGAACCGTTGGGGGGCATCCAAGGTGTTGGTTTCTGTCTGGCCATTTGTGTCCTGAGGACAACACATCCCTGCTGTGTAATTGACTTGTTGAGAACATACTTACTAAGCCACCTTGGTGCCTCAGGCTCTGGACACCCAGACAGATGCGTGACACTTTCCACTGCAGGGGACACTCCACTAAATCCTGAAAGCCCTATAAATTAGAGATCATTGTCTCTATTCTTAAAGCAGAGGAAACTGAGCCTCAAAGCGATTAGGCATGTCTGGCCCGTGGCTGGTGTGGTGACCTGTGGGATTTGACTATAAAAATGTGCTTTTACAGCCTCCTAGCAAGGTCCATGTGGACCAAGAGCAGGAGCCTGAGCAGCGAGCTAGCAGCCAGGTGTTGTGTGCTGGCCACTTGCTTTAGACATCATGAGGTGCTAAATGCTCCCTGATGTCAGGGGACGTCTGGGGCAGTCTGCAAGGACACCTGGACCTGGGATAGGCAGTTTCTATCCTAGGGGTTCATGATTACAAGCATCAGAGCTGGGAGACGCAGGCCCTCCCTGCACCCAGGAGTGGCTCCCTGACTCATCAGCCCTGTGTTTGTAGAGTCACGGCTGTCCCAACCTCTCGGTGTGTCTGTGGTCGATTAATTTGGACTAGGGCTGGCTTCTCCCCATTTTATGAATGAAGAAATTCAGCCTTGCAGACAGTGAAACTTGCCTAAGGTCAGGTCACTGTTAAGACACCAGTAGACCCTGAAAAACAATCTTTTATTTTTTTATTTTTTTTTATTTTTAAGAGTCAGCAGATTGAATTCTAGCTGACCTTTCCAAGCTGCGTGCCTTTGAGCAAGTTACTAAACTTTTCTGAGCCTAGCTTATACTCCTTTCATGAAATTAATATAATAATAATAGTTTAATACTTTTAAGCACTGACTGTGTTCTGCAGCACCGTTATTAGCATGTTGTGTTTAATGTAATGTAGTTAATTAAGTGTACTCGTTTAATATTCACGAAAGCCCTGGGTAGGGTAGAGGGGTTCTGGTATCATCTTTTTACAGGTGAACACAGCCTTGGGGTCACAAAACCAGTGAGATGGGAGATAGGGCACACACCCAGGGCCACTGATTGAGGTCTCCTTCTTCCAGCTCCCTCTCCTGGCTTGTAGGAACCCTCCTCTCCCCTCCCCAGTGATAACTCAGGCACCAGTGGAGCTCACAGCAGTGCCCACAGCTCAAAAGCAAAGGCCAGCTTGTAAGAATGCAGGGCACAGGGTTGGGGGTGGTATGGAAGTGGTCTTTTAACTCGGAGGACTTCCACATTCGGGGGGTGAGAGGAAATGTGGTCAGACCAGCAACACGCTTCTAGGCACACCTTCTGCCCTGGGCCTCGGGGTGGGAGTGTCAGGAGAACCGGCCCCTATGCATTGGACAGGGTGGTCTGGCTGAGCCTATAGCCCCGTTAGAGCCGGAAGCCGCGCTCCCTGGCAGGCTCAGCCCACCCTCGTGCACAGGCACAGGAATGGGTGGGGCGGCTCCTTGGGCCCCCAGGATGTGCTGGGAAGGGGCTCAGGGTAGCCCAGGCTCGGAGGGGACAGCTGGTCACCCCGGCCCTGCCCACCACTGTCCAGCTGTGTCTGGCTTGTTTGGCCCATAGTGACTTAATCCATCAACTCTGTGTACCTGCTGGGCCATCACTGGGTGGGATGACCTGAAACTGTCATTTTATTGGCTGTGTCCAGCACATGGGACACAGATCTTGGTCTTTAAGGAGTGCCTGCTGTGGCCTCCAGTTCTACTTTCTTGTGCTTTTTTAAGAAGAAAAGAGTCAGCATTGGGAAGTGACTCGCCTGAGGTCACCCAGCAGTGGCTGGGGGACGTGGTGCCAGACCCTGGGTTTCCCCTCTCCCAGCCCTGAGAGCTTCCTGTCTATGCAGATGTTCCTGTCTATGCAGATGTTCCTGTCTACGCAGATGTTAACGATGTTAGCAAGCGCGTGCTACGTGCCAGGCACTGTGCTAAGAGCTTGCCAGCCAGTATCTCATGTAGCACCTCAACAACAGCATAAGGGGTACTCTTATCCTTATTGTTCAGGTGGGGAAACTGAGGCCAGAGTTGGGGGGAACTCACCCCCAGGTCTGCCTGACCGGGAGGGAAGCCCATGCTCTTACCGTGCCGTTTGTGTGCCGAGCTCTCCGCCCTTCCCTCCCCGAGGCCAGAGCACAATCTGTTCCTCTCTGTCTGGTAGACCCTGGGCGTGGGGAGGTGCTCTGGGAAAGTGGGAGGTGAATGGATTGTCTTGAGGTTTATCTAGTTCAACCCTTCATTTTACAGCTGGCAAAACTGAGGGACAGAGGGGAGAGGTCATTCATTCAGGGCTGCCTGGTGGGACAGTTTAGAGCTGTGGCAGTTGACCTTCCTTCCAGTTGTTTTTCACCCTCGAGAAAACGGGGAGGGGTGGGACCCAGGGCAGTCAGAGCCATAACAGGTGCAGCAGCCGTGGCCCCGTGGCCCCAATTGTTGACTGTTTCTCTGGGCTGAGCATAGCTGCAAATTGGCAGCCCCAGGGGCCATCTGATTGCTCAGTACTGGGCTGGGTCACACCAGCCTCCCCCCGCAGACAGGAGCCACTGTAACCTACCCTCTCTGTGGCTGAAACATCAGCTTGCTGCAGCCTCCCCTGGGAGAGTGGCTTCTTGGAGCCGTGGTTGTGTCTTCCTGGGCGGGGTTGGGACTGTCCACCCTCCTCAGGGTGCATTCCAGGGCCAGAAAGAGTGGGCTGCAAGCCCCAGGTGTGCCCTTTCCAGACAAGTTGCTTCCCCTCCCTTCAGCCTCAGTTTCCTCATCTGTGGAATGGTGAAAGTGCTGCAGTCTTGTTAAGTGGGTGCATGACCCGGGACAATGACGTGGTGCTTCCCACGTCAGTGCTGGGCCAGATATAACACGCCCCACCTGCTAACTATTGTGGGGGTTTCGCCTCAGTGTTTTTTATCATGATAAATAATGCATAACACATAACATAAAATATACTGTTGTAATCATTTCCAAGTGCACAGTTCGGTGGTATTAAGTACATTCACACTGCCGTGCAGCCATCTCCACCATCCTTCTCTAGAACTCTTTCCATCTTGCAAAACTGAAACTCTGTCCCATTAAACAACAGCTGCTCATTGCTCTTCTCCTTCCAGCCCCTGGAAGCCACCATTCTACCTTGTCTCTGCGAGTTTGACTGCTCTGAGTGCCTCATATAAGCAGAATCACACAGTATTTGTCTTTTTCTGACTGGCTTATTTCACTTAGCATAGTGTCCTCAAGGCACATCCACGTCGTAGCACGTGTCATAGTTTCCTCCCCTTTCCAGGCTGAATGATGTTCTGTTGTAGGTCTACACCACACTTTGCTTCTCCATTCATTCGTTGATGGACGCCTGGGTTAATTCCATCTCTGGGCTATTGTCCATAATGCTGCTGCACACACAGGTATACAAAGGTTTCTTTGAGACCTTGCTGTCAGTTCTTTTGGGCACATACCCAGAAGTGGAATTCCTGGATCATATGGTTATTGTGGATATTTAAAATCTTGATTATCAATTCTGGAAAACCTAGAAAGCATAGTTTTAGCTGTCCCCGGTCAAGATAATTCCTCACTTTTTTGTTTCTCTCTCTCTCTTTTTTTTTTTTTTTTTGAGACTCACTCTGTTGCCTGGGCTAGAGTGCCGAGGCGTCAGCCTAAGCTCACAGCAACCTCAAACTCCTGAGCTTAAGCGATCCTCCTGCCTCAGCCTCCTGAGTTGCTGGTACTATAGGCATGCGCCACCATGCCCAGCTAATTTTTCTATATATATTTTTAGCTGTCCATATAATTTCTTTCTATTTTTAATAAAGATGGGGTCTCGCTCTTGCTCGTTCTTAAAGCACTTTTGTCTGTTTCCGTGTCAGGACACAGGTAGCTGACAGCAGAGAACAGGAGTTCTGGCTCCTACTGCTGGTGCAGGCCAACCTAAAAGTTGCTCAGGCAGGTGGGCAAAGGAGTTATACCCTTAGGATGTCATTAAAGTGGGGACCACACAGAGAAGCCTGCAGAAGGAGGGTAGCAGAGGTCAGGATAAGGTTTACCAATACTATGCGCCAGGCCTGGGCCGAGCCCTCTCTGCTAATCCCCAGAGTTGTCCTGCGAGGTTGGGGTATTTTTCCCTATTGTGCATTCCTTTGTTCCTTTAGCAAATGCCCACTTCATGCCTGGCCCTGGTTTAGGTGCTGAGGATACAGTGGTGAGCGTGACAGTTAGTGACCCTTGTTTCCAGGAACTTAAGTTCTGGCTGAACGTGCGCCAGGCATCATCCGAGTGCATCAAACATTGTGCTTGTCTAATGGGCACAGCAATCCTGTCCCCATTTTACAGAGGGAGAACCTCAAGCACAGAGAGGTTAAGTAACTTGCCTGAGGTCACAGGGCAGGGAAGGAATAGAGCTGGGGTCAGAACTTGAGCCATGTGCTTCCAGAGTACGCGTTTAAACCACTCCTCTGACTCCCTAGGAGGGAAGAGACAAACATATAAACAAGCGGCTGTGACAACTCCAGCTTCTGTAGGTGCTTTGACGATAATCCCGAAGGGAGATACGAAGCTGGGTGACGAGACAGGGCTGGGCTGGGGCGTGTCTTAGGCTGAAGGGTCAGAGAAGGCTTTCTGAGGAGGGGACATTGCACTGAGACCTGAAGGTGAGGTAGAGCCAATCGTGCAGCTAGTAGAAGATTTGATTTGGAGGGCTAGATCATTCCAGGCAGAGGCGATAGCACATGCAAAGCCCCCCCACTCAGCCTGGATTATGAACCTTCCAAGGGCAAAGGTGCGTTATTCCGGTAAGCTGTGAGTGGCCTCTGGGCTCAATCTTAGCAAGAAATCACAATATCTGAGCGGCATTCGGAGTGTTGCATGACACTTTGTCAAGGTTCTTGCCAGAAAACGCTTTGTATAAACTGTGTTAATTTGGATTTGGCTCCAACCTCAGTTGACTCATGATATTTATGGAAGTTTCCCCCAGATCTTCAGCAGTCTCCAAAAGCTTGGGTGTGGGGTTGCTGAAGGATCTCCTTCAGAAGGTGCAATGCAGTGTGACAATCGATGCACCCTGTGCCCTGACGGGTTACTGTTCACAGGGCCAGTAGCTGAGGATGACAGAGCTTTGGTCGAGGGTGGTTGCAGGACGTGCCAGGACCGCCCAGCACACTGCGTTCTCAGATTCACGCGGGGGCTCCAGCAAAGGGACAGCCACCTGCCTGGCACGGACCTCAGTGTCCTCTGCTGAGCCAGGCTGGTGCTGAGGGCCTCCCGTGCTCTCTTGTGGAGTCTGTCCTCCTTACTTGACAGATGAGGAAACCGAGGCTTTCCCACGGCCAGCAGTGGTGATGTGGGCCACATCAAGCCCGGTGCTGCGTGTTAAAGACCAGTTCTCCCAACCACAGGGCGCTACTGCGGTCCTCGATCTGGAGGGACCTACATTGTGTTTCACCTTTGCAATTCCCATTTTTAAAAAAAATCTGGCCGGGCAAATCATCTGAACAACGCTTCACTGGGCTAATGTTTAACCCATTGAGGGTGAGTTGCTGTCGGGCTTGAGAATCGATGTCCCTTCATGGCGGACCGCTCTTACCTCTTCGTGTCCCTGGATTCTGAGCCATGTGGCCAGGTCTCTGGGAGTCGAGTCTGAGAAGTCTGAGCTGTTCTACTATGTGTGTCTAAAAGCTGCCAGTGTTATTCCTTGAAAAGTAATTGGTGCTTCAGCATTTTGACTAACATAGGCAGATGTCCCCTTCCTTTCCCAATGTACTCAAGAATTTAAAGTTTTTTTAAAAATTTTTTTTCATGAATCAAAACACACGCACTGATCCCAGAGCTCAGCATTGCCGGGGTGGGGGCAGGGAGGAGTCTGGCGCTGAGCTCTTAGGTGGCCTGTCTTAGGAGACAGCTCGGCTGCCAGAGCAGATGGCATTGGGCCTTATCTCTCCCTGGCTGACATCACCTTCAGGTGGTCTGTTTGTCTTGGCCTGGGTGATGCTCTAGGCCAGGTAGATCGGTGGTTTACATGTGACATTCTGCCAGCTGCTCTCGGAACCCTGCGTGGCTCCTCTTCCCGGAGAGATTCTGGAGCCCTCGGAACATGGGCTGGCCGGCTGCTGGCCTGAGGTGCGGTGGGTGCAGGAAGGATGTGGTTTGATCTGGCTCTGCTGAGGAGACTCTGGCATCAGGTTCTAGGCAGTTGTGCTTTTGCAAATTTGATGAGTGGGGAGGGTGGGAGTATTTTGGGTTCTGGCTTATTTTCTTTGGCTAGAATTCAAGAGTCCAAGAAGATCAGAACTGGCAGATGCCTTTTAGATGATCCAGCCCTCCCCCTTCTGCTCCGGATGGGGAGGCTTTGTTGAAGGCCACCTTCAGGGGGCAGGGGGAGAGAGGCAAGGAAGGGAGTGAATAGTTGCATGCCCACTCACTGCCAAGGTGGGGAGGGGGCTGCCCTCTTTTGCAGATGAGAGACCCAAAGGGTTCAATCAAAATAATCCTAAATTGAGATGTATCTGATTCCTAAACATGCAATAATCATGGAAGTCATAATGGCTGGTCCCCTAAGCACTACCTGCACACCAGAAACTTCCGAGCTCTTTCCTGAGTCTTCCCGTGGAACCCTCACAGCTGTGTAAGGGAGGTGTCATTGTCACCTTATTTTATACAGTGGAAGAGACGAGGCCCATAGAAGGCTAAGGGGTCTGCCCAGTGTCACAGCATGATGAGAGAGACGGCAGAGGCTCTGTTCCCACGTCTGGAGCCAAAGTCCATTTGCCTAGTTTTGGGGAAGGGGCAGTGGAGTCGCGTACACCACCTGCAATCCCTCCCTCGGGGCGGGGGGAGCTCTTGGAGGCCCCAGATAGCCTTTCCTGTTGGATTTGCTGTTTCCAATCCCTTCCACCTGGATCTTCGGTGATTCAGATGGTTGGATTCGATTTGGTTTCCATGGGAATCTGTGTGCGTGTGTGTTCTCTGGCTCTCTGGGAAACGAGTTGATATCACCCACAGGGCCCCTGGGTGAGGGGGTGGCGGCTGGGTCTGGGAGCTGAGCAGGACTGGGTGACGTGCAGCTCATGTCGGGGGGCTGATTTGTTTCCCTTTCTCTTGGAAGCAGACCAGCTCACAGAGAAAATGGAAATGGTGACCTTTTACTAATTTCTCTCTTTCCACACAATTGCTTTTTGTTTTCCTGCCCCCAGACTAAAGGTGGGCAGAACTTAGACAAGCCTGGAAATCCTCAAACCACCATTTCCCATCCTCCCCCGCCCCCAGCCCCACTTCCTAGCAAAGCCACTGGGACTTAGAGCAAACTCCGAGTGACAGATGGCAGGGACACTCATCTGGATCAGCGCAAAATGAGGCTTTGGAAAATAAAACCGGGTGCCTCCCCTGCCCTCTGCGTAGGTTTCCTGGGAGCACCCTCCAGAGGAGGGGAGAGGACGGCCCTCCCCGGCTCAGCCCCGGTCTCCGAGGTCTGTCCTGCCAGGCTCCCTCAGGATGGCCCCTTAGGATGGCACAGGCATCTCCCAGTGTCCCCAAAAGGGTGCAGTGAACAGAAGCGGGTCCAGATCCACCCTGTCATTTGCTATCCACTTCCTTGGCCACGCGTTTGACCTGTCTGGGGCTTAGATTTCTAATCTGTGAAACGGTAGCGTCAGTGTCTCGGGGCATGTCTCGAACACGGAACACACACGGCACTGGGCCCAGCACACAGGCCTCTGCCGCCCTCGCCTGCTTCCAGGATGGCAGTTGGTTCACTCTTCTCTTTTCCAAGACAGACATTCCTCCTAATTCCTGTTCCCTGGGAGAACTGAGGGCTTCAGTGCGGGCTGCAGTTTCATGCCGTATCCCAGGCTGACACCCCTCTGCCCACGGCAACCTGTTTCTTGACTCCGTAATTTCTTTTCATTTTCTTGATGTGGTTGGTGACAATATTAAAGAAGACTGAAGAATGAGGGGAGTAGCCGCAGGTCCACCTTGACCTCTCTGAACTCTTACCTTCCATTGTGTGGGGCGGGGGGGAGCCCAAGGACTGAGCTTGAATTTTAACACTGTTATCCATAGGTGTGTGCCATGGGCCCCTGCACGTCAGCCCCAGAGGCTGTTAAAGGGCTGTCGTGACAGTACAGGGGCCAGGCCTGGCTTCATAGGATCTGCCCGGTGAATGGGTGGCTGTCCCTATATGCAGGTACTGGTGTGTGTCTCTCCCCACACGCACCTCTGCCGTGTCATCCCGCATTCCTTACATGCTGCATACTTAGCGGGATGGATCATGAGATGAAGGCCAGGGCCGTGCCTGCCCCTCCGCTGTGGGCACAGGAGATGAACCAGGGCGATGTGGGGCAGGGGCGCGTCATTTTATGAAAAGATAGCGGTGGGGCAAGCCCCCGGCATTTTCTCTTGAGTCTCTGTCCTCACAGTTTCCCTTTCTTGCCTCCATAGGCCTTGACGTAATGCTGGGTCTGATTAGCCCAAATCAGCTTTCCTGTCCTGCTGTCCCGCAGGGGCCCCTCCCTGTTCTGTCGTGGGAGAGGCTCCCCCTCCCTGCCACTGACTTAGAGCCTGGGTAAGCGGTCATCCTCTTAGGTCAGTGTCTGCCCAGGCCTGCTGGGCAGGAGGGGATTATGGCAGGAGCAGCCGCAGCTGGTCTCAGAGCCCCTGGACTTAAGCCAGCGGGGCTGGCCCGGGCGGCTTCACACTGACATCTCTGGGACAGTAGGGCATAACCACCGACATGGTAGGAACGCCGCAGTTTGCAAATCACATCCAGGTCTGTCTCACAGTTTTAGTCTTGGGAGTGGCTTCATGGAGCAGGTGGGCTTGTCCACTTGCTGACCTCAGCTTACAACGGATGGTAGGGATGCTCAGAGAAGGCTGGTAACTTGGTCAGGGGCTCATGGTGGGTATATAGTTAAGTTAATAGCACTCAACAAACAGTGCCCTAAACAAGGAAATGTTTGCTATTCTCGCTGACCTAGAAGGCCTAATACAGCAGGCCATGAATGTCACCCAGCCCAGCTGGAGTTTGTCCTTCTGCTTCCTGCTGTCATCCTGAGCCCGTAGCTTTTGTCCTCAGGTTTGGCTGCGGAACCCCCAAGCATCTCGTCCGTGTTCCAGGTAGGAAGCAGGTGAGAGGGTGAAAGAAAAAAATCAAAAGGCCAAGTTTAACCCTTTAAAAAACTCTCCTCGAAGCCCCAGGAAGTTCTGTGGGCATCTCAGTGGTTAGAGCTGAGTCCCTGGCCATCCGTGGCTGCAGGGAGACAGGGCAGGGGAGAATTTTATGAAGCACATGGCTGCTTGTACAAAATTGGAATTCTATCATAAAAGAGAAGGGAACAACAGATGCTTGGGGTGCCAACCAACAGAGTCTGCCATAGTTTACAAAGCTCTCAAGCCAGGATTGGCAGCTAAAGAGATGAAATCTTTAAGGAATACTTAGTGATAGGTGCTGTTTCTCCACTTGCCAGCTTACAGGCAGTGTAGACTGTGCAAATGTCTCAGTGCACCCTCTGGGCCAGAGCCTGTCTGCCACAGAGCCAGCCTTTCGCTCTGGGAGTTGGCAGTCTGGCTGGGGAGGCAGCTGCTACACAGATATTTGGAACTGTGGTCGGTGCTGCCTTAAAGAAGGGAACACAGGACCGTGTGTCATGTATGGTGGCAGAAAGGGCCTCCCCGAGAAGGTGAGGTTTGTGTTGAGGCCCTTCCAAGTCTGACACACAAAGACGCACATGCCTGAGATTTGAGGGCAGATCCACGTTTTAGGAGAGTGGGAGGAGCAGATTTTATTTCTCTGTTCTGCATGTTAGCGTAGTCCAGGATGTGCTGCATGGATTGTGAGACCTCGGAGCTGCTGGGAGATAAAAAGTCATCTGCAGTCAAATAAATGTGGGGACCTGATTTACTGCATGCGCCATAGGGAGTCTCAGTGCATGTTGCATAGAAAGGTTTCCTTAACTCCTCCACCAGGCACACAGTGTAAAACAGGGACGTTAGAGAGAACAGGCTTTGGGCTTGGACTGTCCAAACCCAAGGTTGGTTCACACTCTGCTGCACCGTCCCAGCTCCGTGACCTTGGGCAAAGTACTTCACCTCTCTCAGCTTCAGTTTTCTCATCTGTACAGTGTGGATGTTGTTACCCAGTCGGGTTGTTGTGAGGACTTAACAGGAAAACACGTGATTGGAGCAGGCCTGGAGGAAGAGGCAGTGGCTGATATGATTATTACCATCCCCATTGCTGCTGTCACCTCCGAACCTCGAGGCAGTGGCTTTCTAGACTTATCCAAAGATATGTGCAGCCTGGATATTTTTCTCTTGCAGCCCCCTGGCTGGGTCAGACCCCCGAGAGCAAGGTCCCCTGTGGTCTGGTTCTGGCTGTGGGAGAGCTGAGCCTGGGTTCTTTGTGGCGGAGCGAGGTGTGTGTGTTCGCGGCCACCGTGACAGCCAGAGGGGGTGCCCCTGATGAGCCCTGAGACAGGGGACTTTCCTCCCTCAGGCAAGAGGACGAGGACGGACAGTGCACATGCGGTTCTGACGTTCTGGGTTCCTTGCACCTTCTCTTTGGGAAAATGTGGGGGACACGGGACGGTCTCCTGTCTCCAGAACACTGGGTGATTCATCCTCACGGGGACAGAAAGACAGAATGTTCTTTTGGGACTGAAGAGGACAAAGGCATGTGTTTGTGTTTTAATTCTCCCATTCAATCTCAGACACAGTCTTCTCGGTTTCGCCCAATGGAGAAAGCAGCAGAGCTGGCTTAGAGGCGTATGCGTGTGTGTGTGTGTGTGTGTGTGTGTGTGTGTGTGTGTGAGAGAGAGAGAGAGAGAGAGAGAGAGAGAGAGAAAGACTTAGAGGATGGGACTTGGGCGTGGGGGGAAGATCATGACACGTGCTTTTCCTTCTCCTTCCTGCGTGGGCTGGCGGCCCCGGAACTGAGAGGAGGGCCGGAGGGGTCCCACGGACCCTTGGTGTAAGGGGCACAGGCCCCAGCAGATGAGGGCTCTAATCCTGGTTCTGCCACTACAAGCTGTGACCTGGGAGAAGTCAGTTTCTTCACCCGTGAAAGGGGATTGATAGTCTTCCCTGCCTGACTCTTGGTGGGCACTTAGCTTAGCAAATCTCCCTCACCTATGCTCACCTATGACTAGCAGGCAGCCCTGCACCTGCGTGCCCCTCACCATGTCACAGCCAGGTAGCCTCTTCTTCCTGAATTGAGGGGTTGGACCCTCAAATGTAGTTCTCATTCCACGGCTGTGTAGTCTTAAGGCTTCCAAAGAGATAAGTCAACACCTCTTACCCCTTCCCACCCGTGGGAGTTGCCAGGGACATTCTTGGTGCCAGCTGGGGCTGGGTGTCCCGTGGCTGCCACCACATTAAAACCATCCGCTGCATGCACTGTTTGGTGCTGTGCTCCGGCCTCTAACTCAGTGGCTCATCTCCTCCTAAGGAGCAGGTGGAGGAAGCTCTTTCCCGTCTCAGAGGTGAGACCTGGAGTCTCAGAGGGCTCGGGAAGGGTAGGGCTTGCGTTTGAGCCCTGACGTCCTCAGGCGGTGGGGACACTGCCTGTCCTGGCCTATTTTTAGAGGGAGCCATGTGGGTCAGCTGGGAGACAATGAAGAATGTGCCCCCACAATGGGCCATTGTTCCCACAGTGGCTGCAGGGCCAGGCGGGCCCAGCAGATGATCCTGGCCCCCACCGGGGCATTGCTCTGTCCTCTATGGATTTTTCCAGCCTTTTTATGGGCAGGAAAGATGTGTTGGGCCCTGAGGGGAACAGAGGGGGCAGGGACATGGGGTAAGCTCTGCGTTCGGGGACTCGTCTTGTTGGGGTGGTCAGGAGGTGGCCCAGGAGGACCCCTGGCTGGGCAGGTCTGGGCACTGCTAGAGAGCCCTGTTGTGCCCGATTATGCCACCACCGTCACCTTGCAAACACCCCCCCATCCCCAAGAGGTTTCCACAGAGGCACGTTGGTGGTCTGGGTTTTGCTGGTTTCAGGGGTCTCAGAGTGACGGCCGGGAACCCTCACATCTCTGTCTGGGATGGGGAAGGTGCAAATCCTCAGTAAAAACACAACACTGAGCTTTCAGGCTCTGCTGGTAGAGCCAGGGAGCTGGGCTGTACTTTTTCTTTGTTTGTGAACTAGTTCCTCAGGTTGGGAATCGCTGGTCTCGTGTCACCTGGAGTGTCTCCTGGTCCGGCTCCCAACCCTAGGGGGTTGAATCTACTTCCCACCAGCTTGTGAGTTCTTACCTCCTCATCCCTCCAGGGACTAAGGGCACCTGGCCTATAATAGGTGCCTATAAATGCTTGTTGGATGGAATTGAAGTGGCTTAAGTTTCCGAGGTAAGACGCAGCAGAGTTAGGATCTGATCCCCAGGCTGTGTAGACACCACCTCCAGGGGTTCACTTGCAGGCCGAGAGCTCTGGACTGGTGGACACAGCCTACCCGCTGAGTCCCGTGGGTCTCTGGCATCCCCAGGAGGTAGGCGGGGTCTACGCTTGTCCTCATTTCACAGATGTGGGCTGGGGAGGGGGTGACTTGGCCCCCACAGGGCTGCTAAGTGGGTGGTCTGTCCCATCCCCTCTTCTTCTTCTTGAGTGAGGCTGTGAACACTGACCTTCCTCTCCTGCCACGTGGCCACGGGGCAGTGACCGATGTGGGTCACAGTTCAGCTGGCTACTGCAACAGGTTCATCAGCATCTGGAGTGCTCCATATCCCACTACGATGTCTCATTGACACTTTAGAAAATAAATGCTGCCCGCTGACCTGAGGTGGCCTCCTGAGGCCCGAGTGTGAGCCTTTCCCTCGGGGGGCAAAGCACTGAGAAGCGTGGGGGCTGCGGTGAGGCCGACTGTCTGGGGGATCGGCCTTGGCCGCTCCCTGCCTGTGCGGCTCTGGGCCACTGACTTCACTTCCCTGAGCTGGACTGGGTCCCACAGCCCTAGCAGGGTTCTTGTGAGGGACGAAGGCCCTGGAGGGACATGGCTCAGCACCGCCCTGACACCTGGACAGTCTCTGTGTCCTGTCCTCCGCAGGCTGGGGGCTCTGCCTCCCCCACTAGCCCTGGTGGGAGGAGCCCAGAGTGGGGGCCTTTCACTGGGAGGTCACTGCTCTCAGACACGGAAGTCACTCAGGTCATTGGGAGCTTCTGGGTGACCCCAAAGAAGGCAGAAACCCAGGGCAGGCGTGGGTTGAAGGGTCAGTGGAATGATGATTGAGAAAGGCTCACGACCACCCTCTTGAGAAGTTTAGATGAACGCAGCAGGTGAAAAATTGGTCTCTGAATGGGTTGAAGCACTTGGAACCAAGGCAGGGTGACTACTTGAGGAGGGAGAAAGATGAGTGTGGCTTCACCTCTCAGGAAGGAGCCTTGGAAGGTTTAGTGTGGAGGGGAGTGGGGATGACTGGCCCAGTGAGCCGGCTCGAGGACATGGCCTAGAGAGTTGGCCTTGATCAGGAGGAGAGGCCCCCTGATCCTGAGAGGGGAGGATGGATATGGTATAATTTAGGATTTTTTGGCTTACGTGGGTTGGGAAATTGTAGGTACATGTAATGGAACATCCCGTCACCCAGACCTCCCTTCTCTCTTTTCCATCTCTGGGCCAGCTATATTTTCAGGCAGGCCCTTGCCTCGTATTAACAGTGTGGCTGCTGCAGATCCAACCCTCCCAGCCTTGTTAAGTCAAGTCCATTCGGGTTCCCCAATAGCTAGAAGTGAGTGTGGTTGGCTCTCATTGGCAGGAGCCAACTCCTGTGTCCTTCCCAGAACCAGTCCTTGCAACTGGGAGGAGGAAGTCAGGAATTGACCTCGGCTTGTGGAACATGGTGTGGTGGTCAGTGTCAACAGACCTCCTAGGGCTGACCGTGAGAGGGGTGGGTTCCCAGAGGAAATCGGGGGCTGTCCTCGGAAGTAGGAAGTGAGTTCTGGGTAGCCCCAAACCAGCAGATGTCCTGCCCAGGTCCAGTAACCTGGGGGAGATGAGGCGTGGGAGGGGGTGATCAGGAAGTTCAGGCCTGCCGGCATCCATTTTCCAGACGGAGTAAGCGAAGTCCTGAGCCGGGAAGGCTGCTGCGGCTGGGCTCCCCGGAGTGCTGTGCAGTTAACAGCACCATCTGAACCGGGCCTCTGTCCTCTGCCTCCTAGCGGAGCTCTGCTTCCCTTTCCCTCCCTCGTTCTGGACAGAGAGCTCTGCTGCCCAGAACCCAAGGCTCTGGTGGCCACATGGGAAGTGAGCTCCCTCAAAATACCGTTGGAAACACGCTGGATGTCTGCAGTCCGTAAATACAGCCACATGGGCGCGGTGAACCCCACATGACAGGCCCTTTGTCTGCCGTCTTTCCTCAGGAGCAGGACATCGAGACTTTACACGGCTCCATTCACGTCACGCTGTGTGGCACCCCCAAGGGAAACCGGCCTGTTATCCTCACGTACCACGACATCGGCATGAACCGTAAGTTCTGAGGCACCGTCATTCCCTGCTCAGCTGATTCCCAAGACAGTAGAGGAAAAAGGCAGTCAGGAAAGGCTGGTGGCTGGGAGCTGTTTCTTTTTTTCTGGGACTTCCTGGAGCTGTTCTGGGAAGAATTCTTGACGCAGCCTGGAAGGGCCAGAAATGCGCTGCGTGTGGGCACAGACTTGTCCATGTGCCCGGAGGTGCTGGGAACACAGGGAGCTCTCTACTCTCTCTCTGTCTGTGATAGAGACTTGTAACATGTACAAACGATTTTTAGTATTTTCACAGAATGTATAACTGTCAACACAGTCAATTTTAGAACATTTTCATCGCTCCATAAAGAAATCCTTACCTTTATCTACAGTCCCCAATCTTCCCCACACCCCTCTGCAGGAGACCATCCCCTCATCTGCTTTCCTTCTCTATGAATTTGCCCAATCTGGAATTTTACAGAAACAGAATAATACGTAAATTTTTTGTGACTGGCATCTTTCGTAATGTTTTCAAGGTTTATCCATGCTGTAGCATGAATCAGTATTTCATTCTTTTACTGCGGAATAATGTTCCATTGTATGGATGGCCTGCATTTTGTTTATTCATTCTTTAGTCATTGGACATTTGGGTGGTTTCCACTTTTCTGCTATTATGAGTAACGCTGCTATGAATGTTTAGACAGTGAATTCTTAAGAGGACCAGGAAGGGTTTCCATATGTAGGTTTCCCATTTTTCATAGATGGGAATGGAAGAGGATCTACTTAATGTTAAAATGACTTGGAATAGAGGTGACTCCATGATGATTTAGACGGCACTTACAGGCCTTCCTGGTGCAGGATTCTTTATGAACTTGAGTATTGTGAGCCAGATGCTTGCTAGATTTTTGATTGATGGACAGCCTGATTTTCTTTTTTGTCCATAAAACTTATTAATACCTTGAGGCTGGGCATGATTTGAGTCACTGAAAACTACCTTTTCCCTTCATTCTCACTTTTCTTTTATCTTTCTTCTTCTCCTATTTCCCTGGTATCCATTGTGCACCAGGTCCCGTGCTAGGTATCTGGGTATCCATCATCTCATGTCATTGACTCTGACAAGGAAATGGGATTGCATATGGCGGTGTTACTCCCCCGTTTGGAGAGACTCATCGTAGGTTCCAGTAGGCTAACTGCTATAACAAAAGACCCCAAGCCCTCTGTGGCTTAACACAATGTATGTTTGCTTCTCACTCCTGTAACAGTTCAGTGGGTGTTCAGTGGAACACATTCCACGTGGCAATTCAGGGACCCAGGCTCTCTGTAGCTTGTTGCTCTGCCATCCCCTAGTGCTCCAGAGGCTTCTGCTGGCAATGCAGCATCTGGCAAGTAGATGGGAGGAGAGAGAAACTCAGAGGATTGGGTCACAGGTGTTGTAAGAAAATGGTGAGCCTCTCATGCAATTGGCCCTAGACTGATCATGTGGCTGGCTCTCAGTGCAAGGGAGCCTGGGAAATGTAGTCCAGCTGCATGCCCAGGAGGAAAGCAGACGTGGTTGGGTGAGCATCTAGGCATCTTTGCCTCAGGCCCTTAGCAATTAGGAGACTCCCCCAAAGCCATATGAGAGGAGAATCCATGCTTTACCTACCATGCTCCTTGTTTGAAACTTATGTGTGCCCTGACTAGTGCCCCAGATGTGAGAGTTCAGCAGATCCAGAGAGAAAGAGAGTATTGGTAGAGCAACTGCACCTCTTGCTGGGGCCATTAGAGCCGTCACTGACAGGAAAGCAGCAGGAGCCAGACCAGGAGCCCCCTCCCAGCACGAGTGCAAGTTCAAGGTTCATCTGCCAGATACCACTCCCCTGCCCTGTCACTTATTCTTGCCTTTTATCACAGGAGGAAAGTCAGAATGTGAAAACAAACAAGATCTGTATTCCTTCTTCTAAGTTCATTTCTCCCTGCTGAATAGGAGTGAAACTAACAAAATGAATGTGCTTTGCCACCGAGCCACCTGATTTTTTCCCACGTTTTTTTCTCATCTCTCTCCCTTGCCTGTTCTTCAGACAAAACCTGCTACAACCCCCTCTTCAACTACGAGGACATGCAGGAGATCACCCAGCACTTTGCTGTCTGCCACGTGGACGCCCCGGGCCAGCAGGACGGCGCTGCCTCCTTCCCCATGGGGTAAGAGAAGGGGTCTCCTGCCCCGGGAGCCCTGCGTGGTAAAGCCTGGGGGAGGAGGGGGTGTTATTGCAGTAAAATACAAAATTCATTATTTTAACCATTTTTTATTGTGATAAAATATATATAACATAAAATGTAGCATTTTTAAGTATATAGTTCAGTGGCATTGAGTACGTCCAGACAGGGTTGTGCGACCATCACCACCCTCCATCTCCAGGGCTTTTTCGTCTTCCCAAGCTGAGACTCGGAGCCCATTAGAGCTATCTTCCCCATTCCCCCATCCTTCCTGCAAGGCTGGCTTTGTAACAGGTGTGCTCAACCCGGACTGAAGTGGGAGAGGACCTTGATGTGACCAAATAGTGAGGAGAAAAACCTAGAAAGTCGGGAAGAAAAAGAGAGGGAGAGAGATGATATTGATGGAGTACTTACTGTGAGCCCGGGTTAATCATTTTTATTCTTAAAAGTAGTTTTCAGTTAATCCTTATGGCTAGCTATGTGTGGCTGGCATTGTTACCTCCATTTTCCAGATGAAGAAACTGAGGCATAGAGGCCTTAACTACTTAGCTCAAGGTTGCACAGCTGAGAATTGGTAGAGTTGGGCTTTATCTCTAGTCTGGCGACTCCAAGACTCATGTTCTCTTTGGAGCATCAGGTCGCCTTACTGGAAGGTGTTTATATTCCCTGGGCCTTCTCAGCGTGCGGTAGCGTGGGGCATGGCCTTTCGGTTTCCCTCATGCAGCTGCGGTCAGACTTGCTGACCGCCGCCCCCCCAGCCCCTGTCCCTGCAATCAGCACCACTTAGGTGGATCCCAGAGATGCCCTCCACCCTCCCTCCTGCTCCCCCAGGTACCTGATGCTGTGATTAAACCAGGGCAGGAGAAGGTTCTTGGGTTTAAAGTCTTCCAAGAGGGACCTTCTTGGCATTTACAAATAGATAGCTTTCTTGATTAGCACTCAGAATTATCCTTAATAATTAACCTTTATCAGAGAGCAAGAAAAGGGACACCCAGCCACATGGGGCCAGGACCAAAAATCAAAAGCTTATGAAAACAGTAGGACATGGTTAATCATTTACCAGCAGATAAAGCCAGAGTTGTGTCAGTAAATCTGTCTGCTTGGACCAACTGTTTGAAAGATTTGGCATAAAACAGAAGCTCTTGACTCCCTCTGGAGAAGTTTTAAAAATATTCCAAGACCTGGGCCCCATCCCCAGGAATTTGTGTTCAGATGACCTGGAGGCAAAGTGCAGGGTGGTGCCCCCAGGTTTGCTGGGTGATTGGAGTATGTGGCTAGTGGGAGCTACTATCCAAATGGGACCTGGCTTATTTCTGCCTCTTCTAGAGAGTGGGGTGGGGTTCTGGGTTTGGGGCCAGGCCAGGCCCTCTGAGGGTGAGCCCCCTCCGTGCTGACCCCGCCCCGCTGGGTTCCTCCTGGCCCTGAGTCTGCTTCCCACACGGGAGGGGCCTTGTGAGCGGAATACAGTTGCCTCCTGGCTGTGTACCCAGCCCTGGGGAGCAGGGAGCAAGCAGAGGCCCTGAAGCTACATGGCTTCTCCAGTGTCACACTGTGGGGGCTGCATGGCCACTCCAGAGGGGCTTGATGCCTTTGCCACTCTTTTCCGCCAGGGCTCTCTCAGCTCCATGGCTGCACGTATGCAAAGCCAGACCGTATAGGCTCTCTCTGGGGTTTTTGTACATGCTGGTTCCCTGCCTAGAATACGTGTCCCACACTCTTTACTCATTGGGCTCCCATGACCTCTTCAGTGTCACTTTTTCCGAGAAGACTTCCCTGACCACTTGCTCACTCAGGTCTCCCTGTTCCCATCTCCCCTCGAGCACCCTCCCTCCCTCTGTAGCCTTCATTGTAAGTCACACTCCCTTGTCTCTGCGGACTCACGGCTGGCTCCTGTGCTGGCAGCGTCTGCTTGCTCAGTGCCTTACCAAGACCCGGCCTGTGTGAGGATCAGTCATTACACTTGGTCGACGTTATCCTTTCATGCCTGTTTTAATTCCTCCTCCGTGAGGTTGGAATTGTGAAATGCCTACTAGTCGGTGTCATCCCCAGTCCTGCAACGTCCCAGCCCAGAAGCCAAACACACACGGAGAGGACTGCTGTTTCTGGCTCTCCACCCGTTGGTCTCATGAGGCCAAGCGGCTTATCTCTCAGCCTCAATGATATTTGTGATCTTGATATTGGGGGAAATCATAGAACTATCATGAGGGTTTAATGAGCTGAAAATGCTCATAAATTCTTACGTGGGACCTGGCACATAAGAAGTAGTTGATAGTTAGGGTGTGCCATGGGGACCTCAGAAGGAGGGTGAGACGGGACCGGATGGGGAGCCTGGGTGCACGGGGCTGGTGGTTGCGTGGCCCATGCCCCTCAAGTGAGTCCCTGTTTGGATCACCCCTTTCTGCCAGCATCCAGGCTCTCCTCAACTGCTCTCTGCGTCTTCCTCAGGTACATGTACCCCTCCATGGATCAGCTGGCTGAAATGCTTCCTGGAGTCCTTCACCAATTTGGGTAAGAGCGAGGGATCGACGCCCCCACAGTCTGCAGAGAAGTGCTGCTTCTAGCTTCCTCCTATCCCTTGGCTTTCATCCGGCCTGACCAGTAAAATTTAGGTTGGAGTTTAAAGATGAGGCAAGAAATTAGTTGTCGCACTTGGTAAACACTGCTCTTTGCACAGTCTCTGTGCTGCAGGCTGCCTCCTGTAACTTCAGCGTCTCTCCCTCAGTGAGCACGTTATGTTAAGTGACAGCAGCCACCCCACCCACCTCATGCTCGCCTCCCGTTCTTCCATTCCCTTCTCCTTCCTATGGAACCTTCTGGAACAGGGCTGCCCGCGACCTTAGCTTCTCTTTCCAGACCCTCATTTTTCCAGCGCTCCTCTCTTTTGTGGGCCTTTTATGTAATGATAATACCTCATGGTTCTTGCCCAATCTATTTTCATTCCAAGTTTTAGAATCCAAAATAAAGCTTACGCGTGGGAAGAAGTGATGCCGTAATGGGTCTTCCCGTAAATGTCAGACGGTCTCTCCCAGCCTGGGTGGCAGCCAGGAGGGAAGGAAGGAGAAGGGGCCAGTTTCTCTAAGGTCACGGTCTCTGTCCAGCCGTAAGGCACAGCGCAGCTCAGGAGTTCCTGCCTTGCCTGGCGAGCCAGCCACCCTCAAGAAGTCCTGAGCAGGTTGTTAGGGTGCCTGCCACGCTTTCCTTCCGTGACACGCATTTTTCTTCTGCTTCCAGGCTGAAAAGCATCATAGGCATGGGGACAGGAGCAGGCGCCTACATCCTAACTCGATTTGCGGTGAGTTGTTTGGCATTTTGTAAAACATACATATTAAATAAAATTAATTCAAGATTAAGGAAGACATTTGGGAAAGCATTTCAAAACCAGAAAGGGAAAAAGAAATGACCCATGTGCTCCACGGTTATATGTGTGCGAGTGTGTGTGCGTGTGGTGTGTGTCACATGTATACACTTGCAGACAACAGTGGACTCGTTCTGTTGTCATTGGCTTTGCTCAGTTAGCTGTCCAGCGTGGACAGCTCTGCACTGGGAATTCTGCTGTGACACTTCTTTGGAAGAGCTGCCCAGTTGTTTGTAGTCAGATACTCCTGGACCCTAATTGATTCTAAACCAGAATCAGAGACACGTGAGTTTACAGGACAGTTGTCACTGTTATTCCTGTGGCCCCAAGTCAAGTGCTACTGGCTCCTTTGTATCCTTACCAAACAAGTGTTTGAAAATGCAACGGAACTCATTTTATTCAGCCCTAGGCATTTTGACTGCCTGTTATCAGCTAGGCTTTGCTAGAGGTTAGAAATGCTGACATGAATACAGAATGGTCTGGCTGTCCAGGCTCTAAGAAAATCGAAAAAATAAAAAGGTCTCAACTGTATCCTAGGTATGTGTGTCACACACACACACACACACAGAGTTCTGTGCTGCATAACGACGGTTTGGTCAATGACAGACTGCATATCCAATGATGGTCCTATAGATTATAATACCGTATTTACTGTACCTTTTATATATTTAGGTATGTTTAGATACACAACTGACTACCATTGTGTTATAGTTGCCTACAGTAACATGCTGTACAGGTTTGTAGCCTAGGTGCATATTAGGCCATGCCACCTAGCTTTGTGTAAGTACACGGAAAGATGTTAAGGACAAAATCGCCCAATGACACCGTACTCAGAACGTAGCCCTGTCGTTAGGCGATGTATAACTGTGTATGCGTGTGTGTGTATGTGTGTGTGTGTGTGTGTGTGTGTGTGAATATATAAATGTATATCTCCTAGAAGTGATAGAATTGTTACTGCTGTGACTAGGGCGCATTTTTGCACCCCGTCTGATTGGTGAGCTTGGTGGTGTGTTATACCCATTTGATAACGGGGAAAGCCAGGCTCGGTGAGCCGACGTGACTTGCCCAAGGAGGTCTGTGCAGCACATGTGCTCTCTGCTTCTCCTGCGCCTTCCTCTTTCCTTTGTCCGCTCTCTCAGGGGCCCAATCCAGCACCTGCTGAGCTGGAACCCCAGTTCTGCATGGGGCGGGGGCTGGGGGTGGTGCTGGCTCGAGAACAGCAGCCTGCTTTGGGCCCCACCCTGGCCCTTTCCTGGGTGCTGCTCTCAAGCTTCGGTTTGACTTTTCAAGTCCATAGTGTTTCAGATTGCCAGGTCGCCTGTCTCACTTCGGGTCTTGAATTGCAGCTGAACAACCCCGAGATGGTGGAGGGCCTCGTCCTCATCAACGTGAACCCTTGTGCCGAAGGCTGGATGGACTGGGCTGCCTCCAAGGTGAGGCTGGGGGCCTGCGTCAGGCAGGTGGGGTCCCTGCATGCACAGGGGCAGGTGCACACAGCCTCTGCCTGGAGCAGCCCTGCAGCTACGAGACCTCTCGTCACCCCCTCTGCCACTACCCCTACTGCCCGCCCCAGCAAAGAAAGCGGTTTTCATCTGCTTTGCTTAGAATAACAAACATGACCTTAGCTATTTGCCGTTCACAGATTTCAGTAGGACTGTGCTATCTAAGCTGGAGATACCACTGGGACCTGGGCCCCTGGGCCAGTTTGAGAAGCATCACTCAGATTAAAAAGTATTTGCTGGCTACCTAAGCTGTGCCCGGCTTTGCTGAAGATGCCGAGCATCTTGATAAACAAAACTTCTTGAGATGCATGAGACAAAAGCCTCTCATCTTAGGAATTCACATATTACTAATGAAAAAAAAATGTGTATTTAGTACTAATTGTCACTAAATTTTATGATAATAATTAGCTAACATTTATTGAGAGTTTACTATGTGTGAGTTCTACTTTATGTTGCTATATATCCATTACCTCACTTAATCCTCAAAGTAACTCCAGGAGGTAGGAATTTTTATAACCATTTTACAGAGGAGGAAACTGAGGTTCAGGGTGGTTAGGGAAGTTGTCCAGGGTCACATGCAGCCAAGCAATGGAGCTGGGACTCGATGCAGATCCCTTTGGCTCCAAGGTCTGTGGGCTTCACCGTACCTGCCGCTGGGGCTCCTGTCCCGGGTGGGAGACAGGCAGGCCTGGGCTGCAGGATGGGCTGTCTGGATGAAAAGGGGCCTGAGCTACCTTGGGAAGCTGTGCCGTGGCTTGTGTCCTATGGTTCCTTGTTTATCTTTTAAAAATTATTATTGTTTTCATTTTTCCCCATAAAGGCCCCGGTGTTTGCCAATGAGAGAGAGAAATCAGTCCAATTGAAATAGGACAAAGCCTTTCAAGCTGGAGGGATCCTGGCTGCTCATTTTGAAAGTGTGTTTTTGCCAAGTTTGAGGTGGCTGTCAGGGACAGAGGGCTTGCAGGGGTCACGCCTCTCCCTCTGCCTCCCACCCCTGTCCTGGCAAGCGTGATGTTGTATTTTTTCTATGAGCATTCCGCCGGTGTGCGGGAGCCCTTCCCCTGCCTGCATGACATTTGGGAGTGGAACACACTCCCTGTTTTTTATTTGATTTTCCAGCAAAGGAAGTGGCATTCCATTCAGCCAGTTGGGCTCCTGGATAGCTGTTCTGAGCCAAACTTGGAGGGCTGGGGACATTGATCACTGGCTAACGTGGAGCCTGAGGAATGTTTATGGGGTTTAAATATCTGCACCTTCATCTTCCTTTCCACCCCAGTCTTGGAGAAAGAAGACCTTTATCAAGGGCCTACTGTGTGTCAGGCACTAGGTCAGACACTGAGACATGTGTAGTTGTCTCTTGTAATCTTCACCTTGACCACATGACTTTGAAGTTCCTGGTACCCCCAGTACAGGTGAGAAGTCTGAGGTCCAGAGGTCTGCAGCCTGCCCAGTGCTACACAGCTGGCTTATAGCAGTCAGGGGCCAGCTGAGGACCCCCAGGTCTAGAGCTTCCCTCCTGCCAGCCCTTGCCTGATGCTGAAGTCAGTCAGCACACATTTATGGAGCTCCTGCTGTACAGGTAGCATTTATGGAGCTCCTGCTGTATACCTAGCTTTGTCACTGGGGAGAGGTAGAGAGGAGAAGGTGGTCAGTGTACTTAGTAACCTCAGTGTATTTAGAGAGAGGAAACTGGCTTGAGGGGAGAAGGCTAGAAGATGATAGAGGTGGGATAGTTAGGAGCCAGGAAGACCCTGAGGTACCTGTAGACTGAGGGGCTCAGTGTGCATTTGGAAGGAACGGGAAGCCCCTTGCTGAGGACTTGGAGAGCTTTTAGAGCAGGGTAAGCTACAAGCTGGCTGGGTCTTTATGCCACGCCCATTTGCTGTGTATCTCCTGTGTGTGGAGCTCTGAGAATAAGGGATTAGATGGAGCCCTGGGCCTTGCCGTCCAGGGTCTCGGGTCCAGTGGGGAACTAGAGACAGAAACCAAGGTCCCATCGAGGTAGGTGTCCTCCGATTGCTAAGGGAGCCCAGCAGTGCCACTCTGCTCCCCAGCACAGTGTGGTTTTGCTGACCTTGTTAATTACCGTTAACTCCTGGTTCTAATCCACCTGCTGTGACCCTCCCCAGATCTCCGGATGGACCCAAGCCCTGCCAGACATGGTGGTGTCCCACCTCTTTGGGAAGGTGAGTAGCACGGCCTGGCATCGTGTTGTTCACACGGAGTAGTTACTTGTGTGGTGCTCGGCCCAGAGCCCCATGTGGGAGCGGAGTCGAACAAGATACAGCCTAGTGGGGCCACTGTGCTGATGCCTATGAAATAATGCAACATCATTCATTCATAAGCAGCAAGTCATTCATTCTCCCTTTCTACATTAATCCATAGGTCTTTTAAAAACAGTTTTATTGAAGTACAATAAACTGTACATACTTAAAGTGTACAATGTGCTAAATTTGACATATGTGTTCATCTGTAAAACCATCACTGAAATCAAGATATGAACATCTCCATCACCCCAAAAGTTTCCTTGTGCCCCATGTTAATCCTCCTTTTCCACCTCCCTAGGCCACTTCTGATCTGTTTTTGGTCACTATAGATTAGTTTGCAATTCTTAGATTTTTTTTAATTCCTTGATTTTTATGTGAATGGCCTCATACAGTATGTACTTACTTTTTGTCTGGCTTCTTTCACTTAGCATAACTGTCCTGAGATCTGTCCATGTTGTGGGGTGTATCCATCGTCCGTTCCTTTTTAAATCCAGTGTGGCAGGGCTGTGCCCCTCCACGGCTCTAGGCGAGAGTCCAGTCAGCTTTCCTTGCCTAGTGGCAGCTCCCTCCGGTCTCTGCCTCATCTTCACACGGCTGTCTCCTCTGTGTCAAATCTCTGCGTCCTTTTTCTTATAGGGATACTTTGCATTTTGTTTAGCCCCACGGGGACAATCCAGGATGATCTCATCTGAAGATCTTTAATCAATTACCATCTGCAAAGACCCTTTTCCCAAATAAGTTTGCATTCACAAGTTGCAGGGATTTGACTTGAATGTATCTTTTGGAGGCCACTGTTTAACCTGCTCTAGTTTCTTTCCTCTTCTATGGCTCTTTTCAGTGTGTGATAAATTTTTTCTGCCCTGAGTGTGTCATCTGAAACTAATAGGAATTTGGAAAAATTCTGAGCCGGTATCTGTTTCCTTGGAGGAGAGCTGTCGGGTGTAGCATCCAGCATCCGACCTGATGTACCCCAGGTTACCTTGAGACTGGCTGGTCAGGATACTGATTGGTGCCCTCAAGTTGCTGCAATTGTGTTTTGATCTGACATCCCAGTGTAATTCCTCAGATTATTTTTTTTTTCTGATTTTTCCTTTAAAAAGTTGGCCTCTTTGCTGCTTAAATGGTTGTGGCCTGTTTTGATGTAGTTCAAGCTCAACATGGGCTTTCTTGGCTCCCTCCCACCCCTGCTCTGGTCACCACTGGGCCCATCAGACCCTTGTGTGGCACCTAGTGTCCGCCGCTGGACAAAGGAGACCCAGAGTGAGCTCCAAGCTCATAACTTATTTGTGTGTCCCAAGTCACATTCAGAAAGCATCCAGAGAGGCTGACCTCCTGCAAGGCTCTGCAAGGAGACTGCCCTTCTTTCCAGAAGCTTCCTGCTGCATGAGTTGGTTCTGTTTTTCAAGCATGAAAAACTTCTTTTCAACTCTTCTCATTTAAAAAAAAAATTGCTAACATTTGCATCTGATTTTACTGTTTTCAGAGGGCTTTTGTATGCATACCTCCATTAAGACCCACCACCTGGTGAAGTAGGTAATATTATTCCCCTTTTATTGAGGGAACTGCAGCTCAGGGAGGTTGAAAGATTTGCCCAAACAAAGAACAGTGCTGAAGCCAACCTCTAGATACAGGAGCACTGACTGCAAATCAAAACTCCCTAAGTAACGAGCCCAGAAGCCTCATTTGCCTTTCCAAGTGGGGTTCTTTCCTGCTACCAGGGGACAGTCAACCCCAGTCTGCATCCAGGTGTCGGCTGCCTTCCTGAAGGCTTCCCTAGGCCCCACAGCTGGCTTGTGCATTAGGCATTATTGTTTTTACCTTGAATCCTAAATAACCTGGAGAATGGAGCGAGTGGTGGCCAGCCCAGGACCACAGCACAGTGAAGGACATTTCTCCACCTCTCCAAATTCAGGAGGAAATGCAGAATAACGTGGAGGTGGTCCACACCTACCGCCAGCACATCGTCAATGACATGAACCCCAGCAACCTGCACCTGTTCATCAATGCCTACAACAGGTATTGGGGGGTGGTTGGCCTTGGGATTGCCATTTCCCAGGTACCTTTTGTAGCTCTGGAATATGGGGTGAGGGAGAGGGGTGTTATAAAGTTAGTAGAAGGTGCAGGCCCTGAATTAAGCAAATAGATTAATAGGACAGGGGTGCCCAGTAGGGCCACCTGGTGTGTAAGGTGGTTGTGTAGTTCAGCAAGCCTCGCGAGGATCGGAGCTCCTCCTCCAGACCACTGGGGACGCACACGTGAGAGGGATGCAGTTGCACACCAGAGGGTTGACAGTAAAATTGTGTGCCTGTGGCCAGCCTTCACAAAAGGCCAGTGTGAGAGGAGCTAAGTGAGGGCAGGAGGAGTCCAGGGAGGCCTCTCAGAGGCAAGTTTGTCACTCCAAGGATAAGCAGGACCCGAACACAGCCTTCTGCAAAGATATAGCCTGTTAACTAGGTGCTTATCTGGAGCTCAGCGACGGACGGCTCAGAGCCACTGGTGTCAGCCAGGGATTCTGGAATCTTCCACGGAGCTCACTCAGCCTGCCGAGCTAGCCCTGACATGTTCCTAAAAAAGGGGATAGGAATGAGCCTGGTAGGGTTTGTGTCTCCTCCAGTGTTAATAACTTGACTTCATGAACAAACTTGTAACAAAGTTTGGTATCTGCCTCCTTTTACAACCCTGCCAGCAACTCAGCCTGGGAGGTTCTAACTAATAATAATATTCTCACGGTGTAACTGAAGAGACAGAGGCTCAGCCGTCCATTCATTTAGCAGGCACTTACGGAGAATGGGGGGGAGTCCCGCTTTCAGCTGGCAGTGGGGGCCCAGAGGTGATCAGCACAAGCCCCCGATGCCACACTCTCCCCACCTCCCCCCCCCCCCCCCCCGTCACGGACAGCACAGCAATTCACTGATCCCTCTCAAAATCCCCACCGTGAGGGTGCTGTTGTGATCATCATTTCCTGCTGAGGAAGCAAAGGCACAGAGAGGTTCAGTAATCTATCTAAGGTCACACAGCCAGAAAGTGGCAGAGCATGATTTGAATCCTGCTTGTCTGCTCCGGGCTGTGAGCTTGGAGAGGGCTTCTCATGCTGGGAGCTGCAGGACAGCGGAGAGGCGGGGTGTACACAGGCAGAGGAGGGTGACCGGCACCAGGCCGGGCCCACACTGGGCCTCACACTAGCACTGTGGCAAAGCATCAGAGGGCTTGAAACTAGGGAATGCAAAGATCAGGTCTGAGTTTTAAATAGATCATGTGGCTACACTGTAGAGAACTCGGAGTAGGTGAGGGTAGGGCTCAGACTAAGAGGCTGGGAGACCATTTGGAAGGCTGGCCTGTTTGTCAGGGGGGGCTCTGACTAGGGGACAGGAGGTAGGGGCTCTCTGTAGGAGGATAAGATTTGTACCCCTGTAAAAAAGAAAAAAAGAAAAAGCACACACATACTTGAGACAAAATGAGGTAGGCTCCTGTGGAAACACATGAGGCCTGCTGTCCCTTTAACCACTGCTGTGGATGCCAAGAGGCCGTGGCATCCCGAAAGTCACCGGACCTTGCACAGGTTGGCCGTGCGGGTGGGTGGTTTGCCAGGATGGCCAATGGCGGGACCTCTGGGCTTGGCTCAGCGGGCCGGGGGCTTCCTCCAGCGGAGGGTCTGCTGATGCTAATGATGTGATTTCTGCCTGCAGCCGGCGGGACCTGGAGATAGAGCGACCGATGCCTGGAACCCACACGGTCACCCTGCAGTGAGTTGCTTTTCTGTCCCCCACCACTTACAGCCAGGGCTGCCGACCGTCTAGCCTTACTCACGGTTGCAGCGGGCCTGCTTTCTGAGTCTGGGGGAACTGCCGCACTTGTGGAAGGATGCTGCCGTGAGGGAGAACTGGAAGTATTCTATCCAGGGATCGAGCCTTACCCGGTCTGGCTCAGACTTCCTTGTGTGAAGGTGGCATCAGCTCTTAGGTTGTCCCATGATCTAGGTTGGAGCCCTCGAGCTTGGGGAAGGAATGATGACTGTACTTTATTTACTGCGTCCATAATTGTGTTAGGCTTTGCTTCACAAAGCCTAGAAATGGGTGACACAGGAACCCCCTTATGGTGCTCTATAAATCCAAGAGGAAAAGGCAGTTGTGAATACAACTAACTGGGACCCCAGCAGTCATGACAGTGTGTTTTTGTGGCTTTCTGGGTGTACCACATTGTCTGACACTTGGGAACTTAGCGTGCCATTTTCTTTGTCACTCACTCTGTTCTTGTCTCTGTCTTGACCCCTGGCAAAGTCCTGTTCATCCATCCTTGATAAGAGGATGCTTTAAAATAACGAACATCAGGGCACAGAAATTCTCTGGCTGAAATTTATACTAAAGTGTAAATGATTACCAACCCATTTTATCCTAAGACCAGAGCAGAGGATGGAGGGAGAGTGAAGTAAAAAGAGAAAGGGTACTGGGGAAACCAAAATAAATTTTTTAGAATCCTGGTCTCAGGCTGGCAGGCCCGGGAGTGTGAGAATCTTTCCATGAACCTTGTGCTCACTGCCCCCTTCTCTCCCTGCCCCCAGGTGCCCTGCTCTGCTGGTGGTTGGGGACAACTCGCCTGCTGTGGATGCTGTGGTATGTAGAAATCAACAGCTGGTTTCCATGGTTAATTCAACATTTCAAGTCTGGTTGAACTTTGTGTGAAGTGGCCGTACCCACCCCCTCCACTCCTCTGCCCCTGTCAGGGCAGGTGACATTTTTAAAATGCCCTCTTGGTCCTTGGGCAGAGGGCCCAGCCACCGGTCTCTCCCTGGTGGCTGCCTGCCCTGTGTGCTTGGCGTTGGGCCCTCTGTCTCCTCTTCTAGGCCCCCTCACCTGCTGACTGCATTTATACGAGCATGTTTGCCACTTGGCTTCTGGGCCAAGAGACTGTCTCTCATCCACGAGGCAGGTGGATCTTTCCTACCTGATTGGTGCCTGGCCATCTGGCAGGCGAGAGAGGCACCTGGGCAGTGTGGCTCAGGCAAAGCTTTGTGACTCATTTCACCCCTTCATTCCCACTCACAATGTTGTGGAGGCAAAGAGAAGACACTACCTTTCCGACAACCCCACAGCTGGGGAGATGGGAGATGTAGGGTCTGTTTATCAGAGTCCTAGCGTAGTGGCATGCCCTGTGCAGTGTTCATGCAGTGAAGACCTGGGGTGCCTTAATCCACCATGGGTTTCTTGTGGGCTGACCCACTGGAGATAATCATAGGACGCATCAGTAGAGATATATTATTCACATCACAGGAGGTGATAGTTCTATGTTGGGCATTTTAAACATTATAGGTTACATATGGGTATTCTTCCCAATTCTGGATGCTACTTTCAAGGTGACAAAATGAAGAGAGAAACCAGCTTGGTCAATGTGATTTTATTATTAATAATAGTTGTTGGATCTGGGGATGATAAACCTGTAGAATCTTTGGCAGCAGCTGGTTAAACAAGAAATCATTTAGCAGATATTTCTGGAGCACCTTCTACACTTTAGCAAATCTTCATAACAACACTTTGAAGAAAGATATTATCCCCGTTTTACTGATGAGGAAATTGAGGCCCAGAGACATTAAGTAACTTGTCTGAGGTCAAACTACTGGTAATGACAGGGCTGGGATTTAAAGCCACATCTGTTTAACCCTGAAACTCACATTTTTCTTCTGTGCTAGAGGGAATAATGGAGATTCCAGTGATGGTGACAGAGTGGCAGGGAAGGGGGAAAGGTTTTGACTTTGGCTTCGGGTAGAAAATTAACAAATGTCTTCTCTCTCGTCCAGGTGGAGTGTAACTCGAAACTGGACCCCACAAAGACCACTCTCCTCAAGGTACAGGGAAATCAATGGGGGGTTCCATTTGTTATTTCTTAGAAACCCTCAAGTTTTATGCAAAACTGAATTGTGCCTGAATAAGTCAGAAACCATAGAAATAATGACTTAATGTATCTGTTTACAAACATCTATTTGGTTGCTGGCCAGCGACCTGAGGCTGCGAGGATCCCTCTCTGGGACCTTAGGAGCCTGTGGGCTGCTGGGCTCTGGGGAGGGGTGGGCCAGGAATGGCTTGGCAGGGGCTGTCCCTGGAGTGGGGCCAGGACGTTCCTCCAGGAGGGGCTCTGCTTGTCCAGTCAAAGCAAATGTCTCCCAAGGCCGTGGAAGGGCAGGACTTTGTGCAGCAGGTTTGTTGGAGTACCCGGTGTGCTTGCTCCCTCATAACTGGACTTGAGGGTCTGTAGCAACCTCCGCCAGCGCCTTGTCAGTTACAGCTGATGGCACAATCGAGACCACAGACCGTTGTGGAACCTTTCAGGGGGGCCTCCCAGCCCCGCCGTACCCCTGTGACGGCAGGTGACCAGGAGGGGCCCATGTGCAGATGAGGTGGCTCCCCCTGCACAGCAGAAAGGCTGAGGAGGTGGCATCTGTGGGTCACTGTCCCTTAACTCCCCTCATAGGAGCAGAAGGCCTTTGAGTGCAGGAGGGGCTGTGTGACACTTACCGAGTGGGAGGCCGCTCCTGTATTGGGCTCTTTACATACATTTTCTTCGAAGATCCCCTGAACAGGAAATTGCAAGGTTAGAACATGCTGGGCTCCAGGCTTGCATAATGCTGTACTTTGGGGGCTGCTGTTAAAAAGTGCCACAAACTGGGTGGCCTAAAACAGCAGAAACTTACTCCTGCACAGTCTGGAAGCCGGAAGTCCAAAATCAGTGTCAGCAGGGAGAGCCGTGCTCCTCTGAAGGCGCTGGGGGAGGGACTCATTCCTGCTTACCTCTCAGCCGCTGCCAGTCGCTGGCAGCCCTCAGTGTCCGTTGGCTTGTGGTTGCATCACTGCAGCCTCTGCCCCCTCCGTCACCGGGCGTTCTCCCCGTGTGTCTCTGTGCCTGTGTCCAAATTGCCCTCTTCCTTTAAGGACACCAGTCACTGGATTTAGGGCCCCACCAATCCAGCATGACCTCATCTTAACTTGATTACATCTGCAAAGGTCCTATTTCCAGATAAGGTTGCATTCATAGGTACTGGGGATTAGGACTTCAGTATGTCTTTTGCGGGGACAAAATTCAACGCGCAACCCACACCAGAGGGTATGTAGCCTAAGTTGGATGGCTGATTTGGTGGTAGATCCAGGATCGGAACCTACTTTAGCCTCAGTCTAAACAGACTCTGCCCACTGCACTGGCCTTGCTGACTCGCCCCTGCAGGGAAAATTCTAGCATCCTGTTCCTTGTGTCCTCATTGAGCCAAGGACCACCCCAGGTGAGTGAGGTCCTGTGGCTGGTGCTCAGGAATCTAGCCTTGAGGCTCCCTGGGATGTAGGATAGCCACAGTCCTGTTTCCCTGCAGCCCACCCTCACCCTGCCGCCTAAGCACTCTCAGCCCTCAGCCCTGCTCATTCCCATGTAGGATACATTTGCACACATGCCTGAAATGGCCTCGGTTCTGTGGCGATGCTGTTAGATTTGGTGATTTCATAGGAACTTTAAAAGACACAGCATCTACAAAGCATAGCTCATCAGAAGCCCGTTGAGCTGGAAGCCTCCCTCCATTCCAACAGTTTCCTTTCAAGGGAATATTTCCAGGGAATGTGTGTAAAGGGCCTTATATTGAGTCCTTTCAGGTCAGACAGAGCAGGGCCAGAATCTTGCAAGTTCCCCCAGCTCTCTCTGGCCCAGTTTCTGCCTCTAAAATGAGATAATTCTACCTTCCATGGTTCTTGGGGAATGGAGTGAAATTATCTATAGGGCTTTGCATAGTGCCTGGCACATCGTAAGCTACAAGTTTTGGTTTCCATGGAGACATTGTCTGATGCTGAGAGGATAGTAATGAAAGCAGTAGCAGCCTTGCTAGGTGGAGCTGGGGTGCCCCCCCAGTCTGCTCAGTGCCCCTCAACAGGGCAGGGGAGCAGGCAGGTGGGCACCTTTTTGCAACTGGCTTGCCTCAGCTGAGGTGTGTGGCACTAACCAGCTTCCATCCCTCCTAGATGGCGGATTGTGGCGGCCTCCCTCAGATCTCCCAGGTGAGTGCCACCTTAGCTTTTGTCTTAAACACCTGTCAGCTGTCTCTGGGTGGAGCGCCTCTGCCTCTGTGACCCGTTAATGCCTTTGCCCTCACAGCCTCACTGTGACTTCAGATGACAGTTTGTGCTCGTGTTACTATTTATAAAAGGTGCTTGTTCATAGGGACTCATTTGATCCCCCAGAAACTAACCTCTGTGGAGTAGATGATACTGGGGTTCACAGAGGCCAAGTGGACACAGCTTGGTCATCGTGAGTCAGAATCTAGGTGTGCCTGTCCCAAAGACCACAGGCTCCTGCAGGAGTGAAGGGCCCCCAGGGAGCTCCAGCCCAGAGCAGAGGGGTGGGGAGGAGATTAAACCGAGTGGTGTATGTATTTGCAAGTGCATGTGTGTGCACGTGTGTCTGTGTTTGTGCATGTGTGTACATGTGTGTGCCTGCTTGTGCACGTATGTGCATGTGCACAAATAAACATCAAGCAGTGTAGTGTGTTTGCTGCATAACAACTGACTCCTCCCATTCTCCTCCCATAAATAACCCACTAACCTAACAAAGGAACTTTTTATCTATATTCTTAATAATTTTATATCCTGAGAGTTTTGTATTCTATCTCAAAATGTGAAATATAAACAAATTATGTGAACGTTTTGTCACTTTGTTCCTCCAAACCCTCCCCTGCCTCCTTTCTTCCCTCTTTCTTCATTTCTCTACTTGAAACAAGAACAGATCTAACCCTGGATGCAATCACAGTTTTCAATGCCATGGCCGGGGCTCAGCGAGCGCAGGCTTCCAGGAAGCCAGCCCACGGCGGACTCGTTCCTGTGCACACGCCTCCTCCTTGTGCCCTCGCTGGTTGGGTGTTTACACAGGGTTTTCCCACCATTGCTTTGGTTAGATCCTTGCAACTGTCCTCGGAAGAGCAAGCGTTTTGTCCCAGTGTCACAGAAGAGGAAACTGAGGCCAAAGTGGGAGAGATTGCCCATGGTGGCCCACGGGAGCAGAATTTGGGCCCATATATTCTGGTTCCCAAGCCTGTGTTCTTGGTTCTCTTGACCGTCACAGGCGTCCCTGTCATCTGCAGCTCCAACTCTCTTGTCCTTTTTCCGTTGTCACACAAGTCTCAGAGGGCGATTTAAGCATAGCCTCTCCTTTAAATGTCATTTGGCTGTTTGTGGAAAGGTGGGGACGGGGGCAACACTGCCTCTGTGAGTGACATCTCACTGTCATAGAGAATGAGGCCCAGGACACTGGATTTAACAGGCGGAATTAATGTAAAGCTGCACATATGCCCTCGATACTCGCGCATTTGCCTCTAGTTACCATTAGATTGTTTGAGAGTAACCGGTGGAACTGGGTGTGCTCTCAGCATTTTCTACTCATTTCACTTAAAGCAGCCGTTAGTCAGTTAGTTAATTGGTTTGTCCCACCAACGTCCATTCATTCTTCTTGGGATCCTTTTTTCCTTCCATTTTTCCTTCTTTTATCCATTTTTCTCTCTTTCTATCCTTCCTTCTGCCCATCGATCCCTTGTCTTTATCTATCTATCCGTAGTCTGTCCTTCCTTCCTTCCTTCCTTCCTTCCTTCCTTCCTTCCTTCCTTCCTTCCTTCCTTCCTTCCTTCCATCCTTCCTTCCATCCTTTTTCCCTTGTCTTCCATTTGTTCATCCTTCATCTTTCTTCCTGTAGGCCAGCCCACTATTGAGGCTGGCTCGAGACCGTGGGTTCTGAGTTTGGACAGCCTGGGCTGATCTGCAGGACCCACCACTTCTGACCTCTCCAAACCTGTTCATCTGTGAAATGTATATAAGATAGCACTAACCATGAGGTGGTTGTCAGGAGTAAATGGAATAGTGCAGCCAAGCGCTTCGCACAGTGAGCGGCACGTGATGCTGTTACACTTACATCCCAGGTGCTGCGTTGGGCACATCACTGTGTCTAATGTAGTCTCCCCAGAAGCACTCGGCGGTAGTTGTAGCTCTCTGCCCCTGTTTTACAGGCAAGGAAACTGACACAGACAGGTCATGTAACTTGTCCACGTTCCTACAACTGTGAAGTGAACTTGAACTTTTTCTCTCTGGCCAAAGCTAATGTGGTCCCCCTAATTATCCCATAATCTTTCCCTTACTTTTATGTTTTGTGCTGTCAACACATAATGGCCTCTGTCTTGGGCCAATGAATGAATGAATGAAGCTGACTCTGGGCCCAGCTCCTGGTGGCCCTGGGTGATCTGGCCCCCAGTGACTGACATCACTCTCTCTCCTTGTCTCTCGCAGCCAGCCAAGCTCGCCGAGGCCTTCAAGTACTTCGTGCAGGGCATGGGCTACAGTGAGTATGGCGCTGCTCAGCGTGCAGTGGTCAGGGGGTGTGGGAGTTGGAAATGCAATCCCCCAAGCCGGTTTTGGATGAATGTTCTCTATCGCTGTGGCCAGCTCCAGCTTTTTGAAAACTGGGCAGAGCAGAGGAGGAAATATTTAGGTGTGCGGAGGGTGCATGGGAGTCTAGAGGTGCTAGTCTCTCGTTTACCCTAGAGTAGCTCAGTTTTACTCCTTCATCGAACAGAAGTGGTTTCATACCAGGGATTTTTTTTTTGGATTTAGATAAGGACTATCCCTTTAAGCACCAAGAAGATGACAAATAATGAAACAATGAAAATCTTTTCAATTTTGATTACATGCTTGCTTATAGCGGTGATGGTAAAGATGGTGATGATGGCAACGGTCATGATGATGGTGGTAATGATAAAAGATTGTTAAGAAATCCTTTCTTTTTTCTCATTGAACCATCACAGCAATCTTATGAGAGAGTCTTCCCCTCATTTTACAAATGATGAAACTGAGGCTTGGAGAGTTTAAGCGGGGAGCAGAGTGGGGGTCTCTGAAAGTTCTCTGGAAACTGTAAAACTCTGTGTAAGTGGCTGGTAGAGTTGAGCTTCTTACATTCAAGACAGAACATGCCTTTGCTACACCATGAAATTTGGGAATTAAAGGATAAATGGAAATATAGTTCAAGAACTGGCTACTTACTGCTTTATGGTTATAGTTTATCTGTTAGTCAGGCACATAGAGCCCTCTTCTCAGACATGACATCCCAGCACTAGGGCAGACGCTACTGAGTTTAAACACTCTGTTGAATAGCGGCCACAGTCGGTGGGTATGTAAATTTGTGTGCCCTTCTTAAGTGGAAGCTTTGAACTTCTAATCTCTTTTGTCTTTTCCTTAAACTTTTGGTTTGTTTAAAATAGTAGCAGTAAGTTCAGTAAACTAACTGCAGTCTTAAGATTGGCCTCAGCCGTGTTTAGTTCTAGCAAGGCGGGGAGTGGTAAAGTCTGATTTACCCACGTCACGCGGGATCCATGCCCCGAGACGCCCTATCCCAGCAGAAAGCGTCTGCCTGTGGGTCCCCTGCCCCCGGCCCGGCTTCCCTCTGGGCAGTGTGCAGGCAACAGCGAGATGGAGAAAGCCGCTGTGCAGACCTCGTCTACCTTGCAGGGCGTGAATCGCGGCTCTCGCTTGTCTTGGACCAGACATGGGTTTGGATTTCTGCTTCGAGGGTGTATTCTGGGGAGAAAGGAAGCAAAAGCTGGGCCTCATTATCCCCCCCAAATTAGCTTCCATTTCCAGAAAGCAGAGCATCCTGTAGGTCTTAGGGAAAATAGCGGGAAGAGCTGCGGTCCCAAAGGAATCCACCAAAGAGAAAGAAAGTAACCCATGGCTGAGTTCTTACACATGAGGGTGTCCAGCACGGCCAGCGCTTTGCACCCCTGACATCCTTCACTGTAGCCCTGGGATTCCAGGCAGGAGAACGCCCAGATTTGGGGTGAGAAATAGAAGCTCAGAGAAACATGTAAGCCACAGAGGCAGGGTTGACCCTGACTCTTTCTGGATTCAAAACTAGCTCTTAATTCTGATTGTGAGTGTCTGCCATTTTGAAAGGCCAACCCCTACGTCTAGCATAATGTAAGCCCTGCGTGCTTGTGTGCATCTCAGCTTCCTTGTTTCCCATGTCCATCCTTCAGGGTGGTCGTGCTTCCATTGCATGGGACATGAGTTTCCCAGGGCTGCCCTAACAAATCCCCACAAACCGGGTGGCTGCAAACAACAGAAATTTATTCTCCCATAGTTCTGAAGGCTGGAAGTCTGAAATCAAGCTATCAGCGGGGCCATGCTCCCTCCGAAGGCTCTAAGGGGGATCCTTCTCTGCTTCCTCCCACCTTCTGCCAGCCCCGCAGTCCTGGACCGTCTGTGGCTGGTCACTCCTGCCTCTGCCTTTGCGTGGGCTTCTCCCCCGTGGCCCTGTGTGTTCTGCACTTTTTATAAGGACACAACCGTCACTGAGTTTAGGGCCCACCCTAAATCCAGGATGATTTCTTCTTCAGATCCTTAACTAATTATGTATGCAAAGACCCTATTTCCAAATAAGACCACATTCTGAGGTTTCGGGTGCATGCGAATTTTGGGGGGACACCATTCAACCCAGTACAGGTAGGGAGGATTGTTTTTGTTTTCTCTTCATTCCCCTCCATCAGCACCTGTTGGGCGCGAGGGCATTTCGAGTCTTGGAGGAGACGCGAAGTGTGGGCAGCACCCTGGCTCGTGCCTGCCGCTGACAGACGTCTTGGGGAAAGGGATGACAACTAACGGCTCTGCCACAAACCTGCCCTGTGGCCTCACTTGCCCCGCGTGGGGTATGCAGGGATTACCTGGCTGAGCAGGAGTGTTCTCTCTGCTCCAGTGACAGCTGACAGCATGGGGTAGTGGGCATCCAGGCAGGGAGGCTCAGGGGGACACTCCCACAGCCACACAGCTGTTCAGCAAGTGACAGAACTGGGCTCCAGACCCGGATCTGGGTCTAGTCACTTACGTGGATGGTGTCCTCGGTTACCCAGTGGCTGGATTGCTGCCAGGATCAAGACAGGACACGAAGAGTGCTTGCTTGGCTGGGGCTGGCCACGTGTCAGGGCACCGTGGCTGCCAGGCAGGTACATCTGGCTCCTCACCTCGTAGAGTCCCGCACCCCCTAACTGGCTGTCTCTTGTCTCCCCAGTGCCCTCCGCCAGCATGACACGCCTGATGCGGTCCCGCACGGCCTCCGGCTCCAGCGTCACCTCTCTGGATGGCACCCGCAGCCGCTCCCACACCAGCGAGGGCCCCCGCAGCCGCTCCCACACCAGCGAGGGAGCCCACCTGGACATCACTCCCAACTCGGGTGCCACCGGGAACAGCGCTGGGCCCAAGTCCATGGAGGTCTCCTGCTAGGCAGCTGTGCAGACTGCCGTCCCCGGACTCTGATCTCTGTAGCGGCCCCCTCCTCTCCAGCCCCTTTCTGCCCCCTGCCTGCCACACTGCGCCTAACTTGGTATTAACCCAAAGCTTATTTTGTAAGAGTGAGCTCTGGTGGTGACAGATTGGGTCTGTCTCGGGCACCCTCTCCGATTAGGGCAGGGCGGCAATGGACCAAAGGAAAGAGGCATCTCAGTTCCATTAACTAGTGGCCAGTTGCCACTCTCTTACCCTCCCTTAGAGACACCAAACTGCCAAAAACAAGCAGCATAGCGGGAAACACTTCACGAAGCCAAGCCCAGGCTGCCCCCAGCATCCTGGTTCCGAGGGGCGCTTTGTCAGACGGCCAGCTGTCCACTTCCTGTTTCCTCTCCAACTACAGAGAAGCTGCTCAGTTCCAGGAAACAAAATCCTTTTCCGATTTGGAGAGGGGGAGGACAGTGAAGTATGGACACCTCTTTTAAATAGGCAAAACAGGAAGTAGGGGGCAAAGAGGTGGACTTTATGTTGAGGCTAGAGGCATTTGGAAAAAACAGATCCACTTAGTTGACTTGAAGAAATCGATTTTTAAAGTTGGTGCATATATAAACCTTTGAATGCTGACGCATCCAAGCCTGTTTTTCTAGCGTCCTTTTAATGTGCAACAAAAGCAGGCAACCAAAGCTCCTGGCTTTACAGAAAGAACGTTGTGGCAAATGCTGGTGTCACGGTTTTTGAAGGCTTTGGCTCTGCCCTCTGCCTCTCCCCCACAGACCCTTCTCCCACCCCAGACACGTGAGTGTGTGATTATTCTTGTTCGTGGGGAAGACAATTTAGATCTGTAGTTGCATTCTTTGCAATGGAGGGAAACGTTCTGGCCAGCCGTGCCTGGCTGTGTGAGTCTCCTTGCTGGGGGGCGGGGAGGGGGGTTGTCGGGGTGGGCGGTATTTGGGTTCCTAGATGGGAGGGATTCCTTGTGTTTGTGATGGAATCGAGTACAGTTGTGATTTCGTGAATCCCAACCCGTTTCCCAAGAATCTTGATGTGATTGAGTTAAATCCAGTTTCCAATGTTTGACAGCTGGGCCCGAATCTAAACCTGGTAGCTGAACGTTTGCGACCTGGTAACATTACTGGATCTTCAGATAGAACTTTTTGCTCTTGTGGGGCGGGGGTGGGAATTCACATGGGGACTGGCGGCCGAGAAAATGCCAGGATTCTGGAGTATACATTCCATGGGACTATCCTTCCCTCTCCTGCCTTCCTCTCTTCCTGCCCCACTAACCTCCTTACTCTGAATGGGATGGCACCACTGGTGTTTCTGAGCAGTGTCAGCGGAGCTGCCAAGTTCCTATACTACTGCCTGTGATTTTCATTCTGGCTAACCATGGATTTTCTGAGAAGTTTGATCAGAGTGCATCAAACATTGTGAGTCAGCCACTGGGGCCTGGTGGTTTCCGGGACCCTAGAGTTGGTAGAAGGAAGCAGTCGAGTCTTCTGAGTGGGTGAGTGGCAGTGACTCATTTAACTGCCACCTACCACCTTGAAGGCTCCCCCTGACCTTGTGCAGAAATGTCGAGGGTCGGGGCAAGAGTGGCTGAATGCAGACCGGGAACTGTTGTGTACAAGTCTTTCCAGAGGAGTTTCTTAATGAGATATTTGTATTTATTTCCAGACCAATAAATTTGTAACTTTGCAGTGGCTTGTGTTTTCTTTCCTAGCCCCGAGAGATCGTGTGTGCAGCATCGAGGTTCAAGGATGGGTCTTTCAGGAGGGGTTGCCCGCCCTTGACACCTGGGGGCTCCTGCCACAGCCCCGCACCCCTGGAACTCTGCTCCAGTGTGGCAGTGTCCAGCGGAAAGAGAATGTCAGCCCCATGGGCCACTTGGAATTTCCTAGCTCCCACTTTAAATAAGTAGAAACAGGTGAAATTAATTTTAATACATTTCATTTAACCCAAGATACCCAAAATACCACCACTTCTATAAAAATTATTAAGCAGACAGTTTACATTCTTTATACTAAGCACATCCAGACAGCCACATTTTAAGTGCCCAATAGTTTGGACAGCATAGGGATAAGTGGATAAAGCTTGTCAACCTATAATTAGAGGGAAACAGCTCTTCATTTTGATTTTTTTACATTTTATTTTTATTACAGAAAAATATGTAGAAAGGCCACTCCTTTTCTCCTGCCCAATGACAACCATTGCAATGTTTTCTACTCTACATATAAAAAAATTATAAACAGGTTTTAGTATAGCCTCTCATTTTATTCAAACTTTTTATTTAAGAATACAGAGGAGTTGCAAAAATAGTAGAGAGAGCTCCCATATATCCTGCGCTCAGCTTCCCCGAGTATTAACATCTTACATTGCCAGGCACATCCGTCACGACTGAGAGAATGGTGGTGCATTCCTGTTAAAAGCTCTGGACTGTGTTGGGATTTCTCTAGTTTTCCCTAATGTCCTTTCTGTGCCCCAAGATCCCATCCAGGGGCCCCCCATTACATTTGTCATGTCTCTTCAGCTTCCTCTGGCCTGCAGCAGTTTCTCAGACTTTTCTTGCTTTTTGACAGTTTGAGAAGCACTGGTCAGGCATTTTGTAGACTGTTCCTCAACTGAGATTTGTTTGTGGTTTTTCTCATGGTACAAGTGGGGCTATGGTTTTTTTGGGGGGAAGACCAGAGAGGTGAAGTGCCCTTCTTGTCACATCATATCCAGGGCACATGCTGTCAGCGTGGATCAGCACTGATAGGATTAATCCTGATCCTCTGGCTGGGGTAGTGTTTGCCAGGTTTCTCCACCATCAAGTTGCTTTTTCTGCTTTTCCATACTTATTCTTTGGAAGCGAGTCACTAAGGGCAGCCCATGCTCAAAGCCATTCCTCACCTCCCCTTAAAACAGCTATCGTGCTGTTGTTCATATTGGTTTCTCTTCACTTACCTTGAAGGGTTTCTTCGGCTGCATGATTAGCTGTAAACACTGTCAAAGTCTGCATCATTGCGCAGCACGTGGATGTGCTGTAGTTCTTGGGCCCCGCTGTTTAGGATATAGACTTGGAATAAGGAAGAGGCTTTGACTCAGCACAGAAGGACAAGAAGGTGTTCCCAGCCTAGGGGACAGCTTGGGCACCAGCACACAGGATGGACGGTTTGTGCCTTTACCAGAAACCTACAGCGTAGACCTGGGCAGGTGACTTTGTGTGCTATGTGTGGCAGGAAGTGAGGCTAGGCCTGGCGGGGGTGGCTCCTCTGCAGTTCTGCCTTCTCCCTGCAGAGGCTGAGGCTGAGGCAGGCTCCTGGGGCCTTTTTATGTCATGGATGACCCTTTGGTAAGTTAGAGAAGCTTTCAGACCCCCCTCTCAGAAGAGTTTTAAACACATAAAACAAAATGCATACGATTACAAAAGAAACCACTTATAATGAAGCATAATTATGTAAATGTTACAATTGTGTGACATAGTCATGTGCTTTATCAATCAGTTCAATAGTAACAGGGAGGCAGTTTGCAACATTACTGCAATTTCAAAGATAGATACCTGCCACGGTTGTGATAAGACCACAACTGCAATTACAACTGGTGACGCTGGGGTCTGTTGTCTATATTTAGATAGAAGGAAATGCTAAATTGCAGTTAGAGCTTGGTAAAAACAAAGATGCATTATTCCCCCCATCCAAGAATAGGGCCCTCTGAATTCTACCCACAGATCCCTGGAGGGCCCGGGGACCCCAGGTTAAGAAACCCTGCTTCAGAGGCAGGGAGGAGCATGTTGGTTCATGCTTATTCAACAAACCTAAGTGCCTTTCCTGCCTCGGGTCCTGTGTGAGGGTCAGGAACAAAGGTAAGGCAGGTGAGTACCGTGGTCGCAGGGGCTGCTACCTCAGCTCTGGGGAGTGAGGGGTGTTGCAGAGACCTGCGGGGCCTGGCACGGTCTGGCTTCCTCAAGGGAGGGGACTTGACAAGTGTTTGCACGCACCTGATGCTGTGTAGAGATGGTGCGCCCAGAGGCTGTTTTGCCAGCTGGGGATCTATTTCTGGTCTCCTAGCTGTTTGTTTTGGTTTCGAGTCCCCTGCCCTCGGGTTTCAGCAGCAGTTGGGAGGCCAAGTGTGCGCTGAGATCAGCACGTGCAGGATCTGTCCTTACACCTTCTCAGATGGTCTCACTGTGAGAGTCAGCGGTTTCTAGAAGTAGCCCAAACACAATCGGCTTACACATGTGACTCGGGCTTCTGAGACTGCGTGGAAACCCTTCAGTGGTGTCCCCAGGAAATCCAAGAACAGAAGGTGAGGCTTGGCCTTGTGGCATTGGAGATGGCATTGGGGAGGGGTTGAGTGAGCAAATCGGCGTCCTTCTTTCTAAGATCAAATTTTTCTTCAATGCTAAAGCATACAATGATGGCCCTAACTAAGGGCTACCTGGCCTTTTAGTTCTTGGACTTGAAACCAATCAGGTCTTTGTGTCTCTTAGGGGGAAGAATGTAATTGGCCCAGCTTTACTCAAGTGTCCACTCCCTGTCCAATCAGCTGTGACTGGCTCACGTTGCTCCCGCCCCCTCATCCTCACATGCACGCAACGGGGGACTGGGTAATTGCAATGGCTGTGGTGGGTGAATTGGAATATCCTTTGCACAATTAAATCCATTGACACCCAGGCTCACGGTGGCAGAACATGCCCTTCTTCATCCCTGCTTTGAGAAGCTTTTCCTGAATGCTCCCCTGCAGAGAGGGTACATCCAGCATTTGCGATGCGCATCACTCTGTGTGTCCCTTCCTTCCCAAACTAGTGATTCTCTATTTCTCTTACCTACAGGGCCAGCACACTGCCAAATACATAACAGGAGGTTTGTGTTAAATAAACAGATGCACACTTCCCCGAAGCATAGTAATACTTAGCGTACATCATAGTTTCTTTTTTCTTTTTATTCTTTGTGGGGAGGAGTCATCCTTGCTTCATAGATAAAACCAAGGCTCAGAGAGACTAAACGGCTTGCCCAGCCATTTCTAAAATGGATTTTATCCCTTGCTGCTTTTTAAAACAGTTCACTGAGCACGTGATCATGCCACCACCTACTGATGCCTGGAGATTGTAGAACATCAGTTAGTTCCCAGGACCAGCGAACACCGTAAGGCCCACAAGGTTTTTATTAACTGTGAAGGGTATTTGTCTCTCCATTAAGCAGTCCCACTCAGACTTGGGTGACCTGCTCTTATGATATCTCATCTGGTTTTTAATTATTTTTTTACCTCCTTTGCAGGCAGGCTGACATTTTCTCATTGCCATCCTAAGCCTGCTTCTAGCAGCTTCCTTTCCCTTTTTATGGAATGAAGTAAGAAATCCCCATTGTGTGAAAAACAAGAGCAGTGAGGTTTAGAGTAGAGATCTGGAGACAGGCTTTACAGAATATAATATATGAAACAGTGCATGGGCTTTGTGTCAGTTCATTCATCTCCTTAGAAGTCATTTTTGTTCAGCCCTACATTTAGAAAGAACCCAGATTCAACTAGAACTTGGACCTCTGAGTACAGAGGATACTTTTGCATTTTCATTGTTTCAGTGAGGGTGATGGAGAACATTCACATCTCTGCTATATGCTTTCTATAATAAAGTGCTTCATGGTAAAATGCTCTGGCCATTTCCCCCAAATCCCATTTTTCCAAAACTGCAACCACCTGATATCCTCAGAAATTGTCCCAAAATCTACACACTCATCTTAATCTGAGGCATCCACAGGACTCCATGATCTAAATTCAAATTTTGAAAACAATATGCTTCAGGCTAGAAGTGTTCTTGGAAACAATTCATGTGATAATTGCTTTTTCTTTTTTTTTTTTTTTTTTTTGGAATCAAGTCTCTCATTGACTTTTCTTATAAAAGCTTCACGTATTTTGGGGGGGTAGTGGATGAAGGGGATTTGGCCAGGGGGTTTCAAAAGAGTCATTCACTTCATCTACCCCAGCCAGCTGCACATCTGTACATACAGCTGAGCATGAGTCATGTGCTGTGCTGAGAAACACAGAAAGGTATAACATGCCCTCCCTACCTCAAAGAAGCTGGGTTTTAAATCAGGTTACAGCATAAAAGGAAAACAAAAAAAGCAAAAACTTCAGGAGAGAAACAGTCTATGATTAAAGTAAAACAGCATTCAACTGAATATTGGCAATACTTTATATTTGCTATTTTAAATAAGAGCTAAATAAGTTAAATAGGCAGACACACATATTGATGCTAATTCTTACTATGGCCATGTTGATTACCCTCAGTTTATGAGGAAACTGAGACTCAGCTAGTAATAGATGTGTTTATTAAGTGCTTCCTATGTTCTAGGCTCTGTCTTAAAATTTTGTATGCAATAGGCTTCCAAACGAGAGGTAGGTACTACATTTCACAGCTGAGGAAACTGAGGCTTAGATGGGTTAAGTGAGAAATTTCAGTAAGAAATAAAGTATATCAGGATCCACTTGACCTCCAAAGTCACAACTGTTTTCATTGTGCTGTGTGGTCTCTCTTACATCTCTTTTTACTCATCTTGATTCCTACAGCAGTTGGCAATAGATACTCTGTCCATCCATCCAACCCTTACTTTCCCAGTACCTGACATGTGCCTGCTTCTGAGCTAGGCTCAGAGAATGCAGTGATATCCCCTGACCCCAAGGTACCCACAGTCTAGTTGGGGATATAGAAAGGTATTGAATACATCAGTGAATGAACGAATGAAATGCTTAAAATCCATTTTATGTTTACATCACTTGTCTTCCAGCCTAGATACACTGGCTGCTCTAGTCTTCTCTGAGTTCTGGAATTCATGTTTCTAAGCCCATCTCCAAATTTTAAGCTATTTTTGTTTCCATATATAAAATATCTGGGACCTCATTTCCACGATCTGAACATTTATCAAACACGCTCAATGTTCCATCATTGTCTCATAACAACTGAATACACAGGAAGAGCCACCAAACTCAGTAAATGACTTTGCTGATGATTTATTACTTTAAGGAGAAAAGCTGTAAACAGAGAATTTAAGCAGAGAAAACCCTTTACATTGAGCAAATATTCTCCACACTACACAAATCATGAGAAGAATGAGAACTTGTAAAACATGACAGATCGCCCAAGTGCTATTTTTCCTTTACTGGGAAATTCTAAGACATTTCTTCATATATATTTTTTAAGTCACAAAAATGGCAGTAAGAATATTTAAATATTAAATCACAGTTTGAAAATAGATCTATACATACATATATACACACAAACACATATACATGTGCAGAGATTTGCAGCTGACCGTTAGGACCATTTATGATTCCCAGCTAGTGGGGTTATCATCATGGTTACTTTGCATCAAGACAAGTCTGCAAAAAGCAGTGACATAATTCAACATCATAGTCATGGCCTAGTTTACTTCCCCACAATATCCCTATGGATACACAGTACAATGCTAGTGAGACTGTACACAATCCTATCATTTGAATCTACTTTCTTTCATCACTCCCCGAATCACTTTCAAAGTTAAAATTGCAGCTATTGTCAGTAAAGCACCTCTTGTAAAGGTCATACCTTTGGATTTTAGGGGCAGGCTAGCTAGGCTTAGTGTCAGGAGAGATGGCTCAGGTGTCAGATCCTGGTCTGCTCTTCACTAGCTGGCAAGACCCTGAGCAAATTATTCAGCCTCTTGGAGACCCAGCTGTCTTTAAATGATGATAACGCCATATCCTGTAGGTTTGCTATGAGGATTAAATGAGATACGGGAGTAAAGCACGAGACCTGGCATGTGGGAAGGGCTCCCCAAATGCTTGTAATAAGATTTAGCAAGAATTAGTCTGGTGAATTCAGGTCTCCCTCCCTCCCTCTCCCTCACCTAAGCACATCGGAGCAATTCACTCCAAGTACTAATGTTGGTTCTGATTTGAAGGAGGGGATGACCTATAGGGGATGCATGGATTTTTGTCTATCTCATCTTTGTTTTGATGCTTAGATGACTAAATTGTCAGAAAATCAGACACTCTTGTCTTGGGAAAGGAGCTAAAAAGAATGATGAGGGAAAAGGGACAGCAAGAAGTCACTTATTCTAATATGTTTTCCTATTCTGACCTATTTGGAAGCTCTATAAAAAGAAGGAAAATGCAGATTATGAAGTCAGTCCAACTTGGATTTGAATCCCAGCTTCCCTATTTACCAGCTGGGTGACTCAGGTCAAGTTCTCTTACCTCTCTGAGCTTCCGTTTCACATTGGTAAAAACAGAAATAATAATGGAAATTTCTCAACGTCATTGCTAAGATTCAATGAGCTAGTGTATACAAAGCACTGAGAACAATGTCTGGCACATAAAAGGTGCTAAATTAAAGAATTATAATGGTAAATATTATATTTTACTAATAAAATAAATAATAGCCTCATTTCCATGAATAACAACCTTCTCTTCTTTTTAGCTTCAACTCCTTTTGGCTTTTAACCCCTGTTAAGTATTTCTGTTTCTAAACAACTGGTAAACCCTTGTCTTCACACCAGAAAACTGGCTGTTTTGGTCACAGACCCGAAGGCTGGAAAGCGGGTTGCTGAGGCAGAAAGAGATGTGTCCTGGGCACAGGCAGGGACTCTTGGGGTCCCAGAGCCTCCAACTTGAGAGGCCAGGTCGGGCGGATGCAGAGTGGACTCACTTCTTGGTCTGACCACACTTGACCTGGATCTGTCTTGGTCATTTCAGGAAGGCCTGGCCTGGTCTGCAGCTGGGTCTCTCGAGGCTCCGTAGGAAAGAGGAATGTTCCAGGGCACCACTCTCAGGGACCAGAGAGAGAGGCAAATCCAGGGGCTCCACCAATCCCATGAGTCCCAAGCAGGGAGAAGGTGAGGATGCAGGGCAGAGCCTGGGCAACTGCCCGACACCCTGGCAGTCAGCAGCGGGCCAGTGCTCGGGTCAAGGGCTCCTTCTGAAATGGCTGACCTTGCCCTGTCCCTGGAGTATTAACTGGGGACTTTCCCCATCAACAAGAATGTTTATCAAATTGCATTTCTAACTGGGATGAACTTAATCTATACCCTTCACAGTGTAGGGGTTAAAAGAAACTTAACTTCAACGATACCCAGATGCAACTTTCCATTAAAAATCAAAATCAAACAGCCATTCACTTTACTTGGCAAGTGTCTGGTGACCTTGGGAAGTACACACTGTTGGAATCAGAGATAGTTTTGGTATGCTGAGGTCAGAACTGCCCATTAAGTTGCCACTTGGCAGGGTCCAAATACTAGATTAGTCTATTGTTCCAAATCCCATCTCTCCTTCGGAATGGACCCAAAGAATGTTGCAGTTTGGCATATAAGGAGGGAATTAGGGTACTGGCTATCTAGTAGACTCCATTCCTTGGGACTTCGGCAAGATCCAGCAGAACTTCGGTGACTTGGACAGGCTGGATCAGGCCTGGGTCTTGTCCAGAAAGGCTAGAGACAGGTATTTTCTTTGGAGTGAATACTGGTGCTGCCAAGCAGGGGACCATAGTGTGGGCCTGAGCAGCACCATCAGGGGCCGTTTGGGCAGTTAGGGACAGGACAGGATTCCAAGGGTCCTGACCAGGGTAACTGGAGTGAATGGGAAGTGGATAAAATAAGATTCAATGATGCGAAGCTATGGCCACAGAGGGCTGGTGGCTTTGCAGGCATCAAGCCAGGCCCCAAGGCCCAAGATCTGTACCTGCCTAATCGGCAATTTCTGAGAAGTCGGGGTAGGATTCCAAGTCAGCAAAGATGTCGTTGGGATTCCTACAGGTCAGGTTGCAGAAGCAGGCATTAATCCACAGGACCTGGCGGGAGAAGCCAGGCCCATCGGGGCACTGGAAGGAGATGTTGATGGTCTTGGACTTGTAGGGGATGCAGCACCTGTTGTCCGTGCAGACCCCACAGTACTTGGGCCGGTAGGAACGTGTGCTGACGCAGCCCGCGAGGGTGAAGTTCATGGGCGCCTCTGGCTGGTACACAGCCAAGCACTTCTTCTCTGCCTGGGAGAAAGGAAAGGCGCTGTCAGTGGGGATGCTCTGAGGACGAACAACCACCGTCTTCCCTCCAAGCCCTCGGTTTTTTCCTTCTGGCATGTCACAGGGGCACTCCACCTTACTTTCAGAACCGCAGCATGTTCAAGCAAGGAGAGACGTTAGCAAATAGAGTGAGAGCCGGCAAGATTACACGGAGGGGAACTGAGGACCACAGAGGCAATTGCCTCGCTTGGGTTGTATCTGTGGTCTGTGATTTCTCTTCTGTCCTGCATTTCTGCCTTGCCAATGCCCAATTCTTCACAGTTTCACCAACACGGGAAGCCTTTTTGGCTCCTTCAGCCATCCAAGCTCCCTGGCTAGCTACTAGCAGAGTCAGCACTGGGACTCCATAGTCAGGGGACACATTCTACCCTCATCTCCCCATCCTCTGCCTCCCGTGGCTTCTCACACACACCCTTTTCATGCAACTTATTCTACTGGATGGACATTCTTTAAAGGAAGCTCCATCCTTCCATTGGGCTATGAGCCTCTCAAGATTTGGGGCCCTTTTTGTGTCTCTACAGTGTAATTCTGTGCCTGGTACACAGCAGCCAGTTACCAAACTTGTTGAATTAAGAATTCAACAAGGGTCTACTATATCCCCACATTATGCTAGATGCAGGCTCTCGGGGGGCATGAAGCTTATACAATGGGGCAACCCTTTTAGGACACACGATTATGGAAACAAAATTCGGTGGGAATTCTGAGCCTACAATGAGGAACTTGCATTAGCTTTGTGGCAGATAGATCCATCTCACCCAGCTCGGGGCCTTTCTCCCATTTCTCCTGCTGCTGGTACCTTTTCCACTTATGCTTTCAGTCGCGAGATGTCTACTGAGTACCTACTGTGTCCCAAGCACAGAGAATGCAAAGGCTAGCAGGACAGAGAAAAACCACTGGAGGGAAGGAAGAAGAGAGAAGAGGAGAAGGAGGAGAAAGAAGAGGCAGGGTGGATCCGGGTGACCAACACAGAGATGATGGGAGAAGCTGCCAGGGGACAAGGAGCCATGCTGGACGTCGGAAGAGGACCACAGGAACTGGACTGTCTTGTCTCCTGGGCAACCTTCTCCTCAGCTCCAAAACTGGAATCAGTGCTGAATTTTTGTTTTGTTTTGCTTTGGTTTTGATTTGACAACAGGCTGACCAGTCCTAAGGCATGAGTGAGGAGGGGTTGAGTTAGGTAAGTAAGATCTGTGTCTAACTCTGAGGCCTGGGGCCTTGGTCACAGTCACACACCATTAATGCAAAACAGGCCTTGGACTCCAGGGTCCCAGGCCCTGTCCAGTGCTCCCCATATAACTATGTGCCGGTGCAGGCGGGGGTGGGCCGGCACGGGACGGGAGGGAGGATGGGAATTGGTGCGGGGCTCTCAGAATCACTACAGAAGAGCACCTCTGAGGGTCCCGGACATCTCTGCAGCGTGAGCTTGGTTCTAATAATACGGTAACCTCCAGAGCTTCCAGTGAGTGGAATTCAGCCTAGTAACATGCGTTATCCCACAGAACTCTTACACCAAACCCACCCGGTGGGCTTAATTATTCCCATTGTACAAAAGGTGCCCACGAGGACGTCCAGGAGCCAGGCTCGAAGCCAGGTTTGTCTGCTTGTTAAGTCCGAGATGCTGCCGCTGCCCTGGACCCACCTTGATGAGCAGCCGCATGTCCACCTCGCACGGCCGCAGGTCGCAGAGGCGGCTCTCCTGCTCAGGCTGGCACCAGGCGTTGACGTTGGAGATGCGCGTGGAGACCCCCAGGCCGCAGCTGGTGGAACAGGGGCTCCAGGGGCTCGTGTAGGCTATACAGTTCCTGTGCCACGGCTCCACCTCATCCGCAGCTGCTGGGTGTGGGGACAAGATCCCCATGAGTCTCCAGCCCCCACCAGCCCCAGACCCTCATGTCACTGCACCCCGAAACTCAGAGAGAGAGAGAAAGAGGGAGACAGGGGTTGGGTGTCCCTCCCTACAGGAGGGCAAGTTGGCTTATAACCAGGGAACAGAGAATGTATTCTCAGGTCCTTATGTTTTTCTGATCAGGAGAGGCAGCACGGAAGCTTGGAAGGAAAACCATCTTTAGAGACAGGTGGACCCAAGTTCAAATCCCACTCTATCACCTACAAGCTGTGTGATCTTAGATAACCCACTCGGGGCCTGCCTCCTCACTGGAACAATAATATCTGCCTGTGGGCTGGCAGGACAATAAAAAGGTCTAGATTTTGACTGATTATGGATCAACCATCTTGTTAGGTACTGAGAATAGGAGGTTAAAAAGGCACTGTTGGGCTGGGTGCAGTTGCAGCTACTCAGAAGGTTGAGGTGGAAGGATCCCTTGCGCCTAGGGGTTCTAGCCTGAGTGACAGAGCAAGAACCTGTCCCTTATTATATATATATATATATATATATATATATATATATATACACACACACACACATAGTCCCTGTCCCTGACTCCGCAGAGATTAAATTTATTTGGGGGGAGTTCAAAGGTGAATACCTACGTCCTAATACCTAACATTTCGTCTCAGTAACACCAAAAGCATAGTGGTTACGAGGACAGACAGGCTTCAGAGTCAAATTACCAGGGTTCCTCCGGTAGCACTGCCACTTACTAGCTATGTAACTTCCAAAAAGCTGCCTACACCTCATGCCTCAGGTTCCCCACCTGCAAATGGGGTTGAGAACAGCATGCCTCTCGCAGGGCTGTGGTTAGGCAAGATGATTGCACTCCCATGAAAGCAGCCAGGCTGTCCCTGGCCCTTAGAAAGCTCAGTCAATGTGAGCGTGTGGGGTCACTTGACTGTGGCCAACTCAATGACCCACTGCTGGGTGGCTCTATGAATACACATATCTCCAGCATCTGGAACATGGCAGGTGCTCACTCACTGTCTGAAAAGTGGAAAATGGTGGTGAACTAGAGATGGAGGCAGGGAAAGAGCCACAAGACAGAGAACTGCCCCCGGAAAGATGGAGCAAGATGCATGAGAGGAAGAGCTGGAGAGCGGGCCAGTCCCACCCGACACACACTGCACAGGAAGCCAAAGAGGCAGGAACAGGCGGGGGCAAGGGATGGAGACACAGAGAAGAGAGAGAGGGAGAGGAGGAGAGGTAGCATGAACAGAGGGAAGGTGAGAAAAGTAACAAAAACATGGAGCAGGTCAAAGAGAGAGGAAGAGCGAGAACACAGGAGAGAGGAGAGATCTAGCTAGGACCAGAAGGAGAGAGAAGGAGAAAGTCAGTGCCTTACACTCAGCCCTCCCAGCTGATAGGGTGCAGGGAACACTGACGAATGAATGCAGGAATGACTGAGTTTAAGAGGGAGAGGGTGAGAAACAGAGGAAAGAAAGGGAGGCGTCCCAGGACAGAGGAGGGGCAGGGCTGGGAGGGGCTTGGCAGGTGGCGGGGAGCGATCTGCCTAGGAGGATAAAAGGGCTTTGGTTTCTGGGTCGCCTCATCCAGGCAGGGGCTCTGCGTGTGCTCGGTCAGAATGAGGTCACTGGGCCACACACAATGGGCAGACAGCTTCTGCCTCCCTGCTTCCCTGGTGACCCTTGTGTGGCCCTCCTGGGGGGGGGGGGGTGGACAGCTACCCCGGGCCTGCTCCCATCCACACAGCACTGCTTCTCCAACTGGCAGTGTCTGGAGGTGTTATTAGTTGTCACAACCCGGGGAAGGGGTGCTGCTGGCATCTGGTGGGGCGAGCCCAGGGATGCTGCTAAGCATTCTCCAGTGCACAGGACAGGCCCACCACAAACAAGTGTCTGGCCCCAGACATTGCCAGTGCCAAGGTTGAGAAATCCTGCCCTACACAGTCCCCGAGCAATCTCATGCTCTTATAATTTTTAGAAAATTACCTGTATTCTTAAAACTCCCAAGCTCTATTGCCATTTTTCACTTCTTCCTGTCCGCTTTCCTAGTAGAGATTTCTCTCTTGAAATGTCGTCATCTGCTGTCTGCTCCTGGTTTTCCTCTCATATCTCGACCCTCCTGTCCGTCTCCTCCCATCTCACCTCCTGTCCACCCTTCAAGCGTCAGCCTCCCCAGACCTGGGCCCCAGGCCACCCCAGCGACACCACCATCAGCAGCTCCAAGCAGATGGCTTCCCACCCCCTCCCTCCTCCCTGGGCTGCCCCCCCTGGGCACTCCTCCTCGTGCTCCCATGGGCAGGGTGACCTGCCTCGAACTCACCCTGTTGCAAACAAAGCAGATCTGCTTCACTCCGTACGTGCTCCCTCTCTTGTATTCTAGCCTAGGCAATGAGGAGCCCCGGGAGTCCTCCTCTACTCCTCTTCCTCCTTCACCCCAGGCATTGGATTGACACCAAGACCTTCAGGCTTACTCGAGCAATGTCCCTTCCATCTGTCCCTTCCTCACCTCTCTACTTCCACTGCCCTGGTTCAGATCCTCACTAGCTGATCGATCCATCAATTTGTCTGTTCATCCATCCTTCACCCAACCATTCATCCATCATCCATCATCCATCCATCATCCATCCATCCATCCATCACCCATCCATCCATGCATCATCCATCCATGCATCATCCATCCATCCATCTATCCACCAATATGACAAACATGTATTGGGTACCTGCTAAGTGTCTGGCACTGGGCTAGGCTCCAGTAAGCAGAAATGAAACAAAAAGACATCTCTACTAGACCCATCTCCTCCTGCTCACACCTCTCCTCCCCAAGTTCCCACACACCCACACTTCCTCCATCCCCACCCCACCCCTAAACTCCTTAGTAGGATGATAAGGGCCACATGTGTAGAGCTTTGTTCTTTACAACGCACTCGGTTTTATACTCAGAGCGTCCTGTAAGATAGGCAGGACAGAAGGCAGCATTTCCATTTTACAGCTGGGGAAATAGGGTCCCGGGGCAGATGTAACTTTCCCAAGGTCACGCAGCTAGTAAGTGGTGGACTGGGGAATGACAGCATGAATCATTCCCGGGTGGTCAGAGCTCCAGGAGGGTCTGCAACCCGCCCCCAGGGCCCGCCCGCGGCCCACCCAGGCCCACACCCACCGAAGGTGTCGCGCGGTGCCGTCTTGCGCGGCCTCCTGGCGTCGTCGTCGCACACCCACTGCTCGCAGCAGCGGCCGGGCACTCTCACTTTCCGCGGGTGGCGGCACCAGAGGCGCGGGGGGCGCGCGCGGAGGCACAGCGGCGTGCAGCCCACCGCCCCGTCGATGCACGTGCAGTTGTACTTGCAGTTGGGCTGGAAGGACTGGCCGTTGTTGTAGCGCACCCCGTCTAGGACGCAGCCCACGCCGACCACCTCTGCCAACACAGGCGGCGGCGGGTCAGGCCCAGCGGGAAGGGTCCCCTGGCCGTGGCAGCCTCCCACCCTGGACCACACCCGAACCCTGGGGTTGTCTCCCAACACGCGAGAGGGGCGGGTGCCGCAGGGACAAATGCAGGGAGGCCGAGAGGGCTGGGCAGGGGGCGGGGATGGGCATGGGGTGGGACTTCCGCACAGGGTGGGCGGGAATTCCCTTACAGCCCCAGCCAGCACCCACCCAGTGACATCCACGCCAGTCTCCGTGGGCTGAGCACTGGGTGAAAGGATACAGCACCTCACAGGTGGGGTCCCAGGTGGCTGCTCCCTGCAGTGTCCCCAGCACCTGGCACAAAGCCTGGTACCGCCAAACACCTGCCGCTGGGGCTCATGGGTCCGAGGGAGGCAGGCATGTAAAACAAGCCAGCACACCTGGAAACATGCGTTCCATTCACTCAGTGCATATTTATGGAGCCTTCTAGGTGCTGGGGGTTGAGTAGTGGACAAAATAGACAAAAGTCATGCCTTCAAAGAGCTTACAGTGTAGTGGGGGGTGGCAGAGGAAAGACACATAGATCCTGTAGTGCTGGTGTTGACGTTGATGGTGACAAGTGTCTGGTAGAACAGGGGAGCAGAGAGGGGGATTTGGGAGTGGGGGGCAGTTGCAAACTCAAGTCAGATGGGCAGGGAAGGCCTTGCTGAGGCGGTGCTGCTGCTGCACAGGCCTGGAGGAGGCGAGGAAGTGCCCATGCCCCAAGGAGGAACTTCCTAGGTAGGGACAAGGCCACCTTAGGTGTAAAGGCCTGAGGTGGGAGAGACCTGGGATGGGACAGGGGGCCAGGTGTTGGGGGGAGAAGAAGAGGAGATCAGAGAAGGCTTCCTCCTAGGCTCAGAGGAGGATGCAAAGCTGGGAGAGCCTAGAACTGTGCCTGGCACGCAGGGGGTGCTCGATAAGAAACTGCTGAGTGGGTGAGTGAACTATGCTTACAAGGACACTCATGGTGCTGAGCTGAGAGCAGATTGCAGAGGTCAAGGGTAACGTCAGGGCCACCCAGGAACCCAGGAGAGAGGGAGAGGCCCAGAGCCACCAGGAGAAGGGCACAGCTTCTAGACAGATTTGGAAGGAGCTGCCAGGACTTGCTGATGCAGGGGGGTGAGGGAGAGGGGAGAGGGGTCAAGAATGACTCCTAGTCCTGCGACCCGAGTCCTGGAAGGAGAGAGATGCTCCCTCCTCCTAGCAGGAGCAGGGTTTGGGGTAGTGGACGCCATTGTCCTTCATTAGCCGTTGAGATGCTGGGCTGACATCCCAGTGGCCATGTGGAGTTGCTTATGCCAGCCCGGAGCTCCAGGGCAAGTTTGGGGGCTGCTGGGCCAGATGCCACCCCTGATACCATGTTCTCTCTTGAGGACAGCTGTGGAATACAGGCAGGGAGCCCCTGGGCAGCAAGAGTGTTGCCCAAGGAGGGGCATCTGGAATCTGCAGTCTGCCAATAATTCTGTCCTGTCCCCTGGGTTTGCCTAAAGGTAGTTATTAATAATAATAACCCTAATACCAAGAGGGCAGGAAGGTTTTGTAAGTACTGTCTCTGTGGTTGGGCACTGAATCTCCTCTGTGTCATGCTTGTTACGTATTTTGTTCCATAAAGAAACACTATCACATTGTCATCTTCATTTTCCATACAGCAAAACTGAGTCGCAGCGAGGTGAAGTCACCAGTCCCAGGTGACCAGAGCCGGAAGCAGAATCTGTGAGTGAATGTTGCTGCGGCTGCTGTTTTTCCCGGGGAAGGTTATCGTGCTGGTGCAGAAAGGAAGGATGCTATTTGTTGACCCTCTGATCTTGTGCCAGGCACCATCGGATACGTTATCTCATTCAGTCCTCCGGTCACTTCACGAGGACAGTTTTATTTTCCCCATTTGGTGGACAGGAAAGTTCAGAGAGGTTAAACGACTCATTTGTTCAAGGTCATGAAACTGGTGAATGATAGAGCTGGGACCCAAACCCGGGGGATCTGACCACAGCCCCTGTCCTCCCACCAGACCCCAGTGGAGGAGGGGAAGTAGCGGGAGAAAGAGCAGAGGAAGCGCTGGGTGAGTCTCTCTCTCTGCCTTCTGAGTCACCCCTGCCCGCACCCTTGCTCCAGGAAGGGGCATGTGTGTGTGTGTGTGTGTGTGTGTGTGTGTGTGTGTGTGTGTGTGTGTGCATGCACGTGCGCATGTGTGTGGGAGAAGCTGACGAGAAGGGAGAAGGCTAAGCCCGCAGCTCTGAGCCCCTACATGGACACTTAGGAGGCAGAGGTCAGTGCGGGGTGCCTGGAGTCCTTGGCTTCTCACCATGAGCTGCACAAGGGAACTGAAGTGGAACCGGGGGAGCTTTAAAAAATTCCACTGCCCACATCATGCCTCAGGACATGGGGGTGGACTTGTGTCTCAGTATTTTTCTTTTGTTGGTCTCAGTGGCTTCTAAAGCTCCCCGGGTAAATCCAGTTCGCTGTGGAGGTTGAGACTCACTGCATCTAGAAGGTGCTGCTGCAGCGTGGGCAGCCTGCCCACGATAGGCTAGCGGGAGGCCCAGAGGGCCCCACTCGAGAGCTCCCTCCTCATTCACTTCTTTCTAACTAATCGAAGGACCTGCTCCTGGCGAGATGGCGAAGCCAGTTTCCTTCGCCGCCTCCTATCTAATCTCAGACTTGCAAGTCCAGACGTGACCTGGTTAGCTTCCTCTTATTGAAAAACTTCCAGAAACTCAAGTCGCCTTGCTCTACCATCAGAGCCTTTACTTCCCTCACTCACACCCCCAAGGACTGTTTGCCCTGTGGGAACAAGGACAGGAGGTCATACCTTGTTGTAAACCCATTTTTGTATTGTCACTCACCTATGCTCATTGTTTGAATAATCAAAGGATGGATGTGAGCTGGGGTGAACCCTGATCTTTACTGGGTTCCTACCATGTATCAGGCACTTGGCATTCCAACCACCCAGGGAGGCAGGCTTTCTTTGTCACATTTCCCTTGATGAGAAAACTGAGCCTTAAAAGGTTAAGCAGCTTGCCTAAAGTCATAGAATTAGTTAGCCATGACATTGGGATTTGAACTCAGGTTGTCTAGCTCCAAAAACCAAGCATGAGTTTACTGCTTCCTCACTCTTAGACTTGGGGAGTCTAGTCCTGGAACTAGACCTGCCCCCTCCTCTCAGGATGACCATGGACAAGACAGAGATGTCTTCTGCAAAGGAAAGTTAAAACAAAGCAAATAAAATGAAAACTAAGAGCAGCCAAACACATTTTTTTTTTTCTGTATTCCCCTGTTTAATTCCTTTACAACCATGTGAGGTTGGTTTTATCAGGCTCCTTAAGTGATGTGCCCACAGTCACGTAGCTCGCAAGTGGCAAAGCTGGGCCAAGTCTGTCTGCCTGTAAATATGATCTTTCCAGCAAACCACAATGCCCTCAGGCCTGACCCAGCTGCATTAAATGTAGAGTAGTGTTTGTACAACCAAAATAGCCAAATGGTCTAATTCAGAGGTCACTCTCTGCCCACAGATGTATTTAGTTTGGCCCACAGCATGTTTGTTAAAAGATTTCTGAATGCATTGCCAACATTTACAAACAATACACAAATCTGGATTTCTGGACTCTCTTGAAAACAGAGCAGTCTGGACAAGACCTTGCTCTTTTACCGTGGCTGGGCACAGCCGGGCCATCTCTGGCAGCAAGAGCTCACATTCAGCAGGTTACTGTAGCCCCCACTGTCCTTTGAGCTATACGTGCCAGGGTTGCAATTGCTCCTGTTATTATCCACCTTGTCATGGCCTAATTACAACCAAATATCCAAGGACAGATTTAGCCTGTCCTGGGGACTGTCCATTCATTGGCTGAGCTGATCATTTGCTGAAAAATTGTCTGTTAGAGGGACCTTTCTTTCTCTTTTCCTTCTGGCCCAGAAATGCCTTCTTCTTCTACCTATAGACCCTCCCTGGACTCTCCTCCTTCTTTATTAGGGTCTCATGAATTCAGACACTCTGGCAGCATTTCTGGGAACATGTCCGGTAGAGTCCTAGTGAGGGGTGTGTGTGTGTTTGCATGTGTGTGCACATGTGCATGTGATGTGTGTGTGTGTGTATGTGTGTGGGGGGTGAGGTCGGTGGGTAAGAATCTGCCTGGACAGGAGTTCAGTGTTCAACTCTGTTAGAAAAGAAAAAGCTTCTTACAGAGCTCATGATAGCCCCCTTTCGGAATTTAACAGTGGACATGAAAATTTGAAGCCTCTGAGAATTTCTGTACTTCCTATTTAGTTGTATTTATCTCAAGCCTACCCGACCAGCGAACTCATGTTAAGTGTAATACGTATTACAATCTCCTTTGGACCATAGTTTTTCCAAATAAAAGGACAGGAAATGCACAGAGTCAGGACCCGAGATGCAAAGAGACGGGGGTCGGGGTGCGGAAGGTGGTTTCCAGGGCCCCCATGGGGAAGGCAGGAGGGAGAGGCAGTTTCTTGGCCCACACAACCTTTGGATCCAAGAGAGACGGTCTATAAAGTTATGGTGCCTGGCACATGATAAGATCTCAATATAGCTTTAGAGATTAACATAATTGCAATGATCTTGAAGAATATTTTTAAAAAGGGAAAGAAATTATCAGGCAGACGGTTCTAGTGCAGGAAAACCAGGCCAGCCTTCCCTACCTGGGTCATGAGGAGGAGGTAGATGACAGACTGTGTTTGTGTGTGTATCAGCAGTCAGTCTGGAACTTCTGCGTGCATGAAAACCACCCGGGCGTCTCGTGAAAGGTATAGATCCCATTCCTACTTCCAGGGAACCTGGCTCAACACGTCTGGGGTAGGGCTCAGGAATAATATTTTTAGCCAACATATCAGATGATTCTGTGCAGGTGATGCTACAAGTTCTCTTTGAACTTACTGTTCAATAAAAGGAAAACTGGAAGGATGGGAGGAAGTGGGGTGGTTACTTGCAAAGCTGAAGACACATGACTTGGTATGAAAGTTGAAGGCTGAACCAATCCATGATAAAAGACAAAGTGCTGTGCATTAACCACGAGGCTCAGATAGGGTTGTCCGACTGGGAATCATGGGTATAACCCTCATCAACAACCGACTGCAGGAAATATAACGGGTTAGCTGAGGGTGAGAGACTGCTGTATGGGAACAGGTGATGGGGTGTATATGGAGCCATGGTTATGGGGAAGGCTTGATTTAGCACTGCGGGAAGAAGGGGGCTCTTGGGTTTCTGAGACTTTGTGGAACCTTTCAGAAGTCAGGCTGTTGTGTCATCACACCTAGTTACCTCTCTTCGTCATGCTGGGCCTTGTATTTCAGGTAATGCTCAGGTGATTCAAGCTAAGGGAATACAAGTCCAGATAGAAGGATGTCAGAAAGTCTCAGAAATGAGGTCTCTGGGAATGAGAAAGGACAGAATACCCGTGACGGAACACTTGAGGAGCAAACAAACAACAGACAGCAACAGTCCTCCCTCCAAACATGAAAATATTATCATAGACTAAGGTTAAAGAAAAAGCAAAGGCAATTAGAAACTCCAGGAATAACAACAGGCATCATAAGAAAGAAAATTCAGACCAGTACACTATCTCATACTGCACAGTATTTACCTGGCCATGACATTGTAGACACTGATGGCTGCATAACCACAAATTAGGACAGTATTTGGAATACAGGGGAAGTATCTGGTGGTAGAGAGGAGCTGAGTCATCGGCTATTATATAGAAATATATTAATAATATATACAAAATTGATATATCAAGCTAATCAAGATACAGCAGAAGACATGGAACATATAGTGGCAGCCATCAGAAGAAAGGGCTAAAAAGTTAAAAGTGACCGTAGTAACCAGAGGAACGTGGGTGGGGTGGCAGGAAGGAATGGTTGCTCACTGCTGGTTTTTATTCTTTCAAGGCTACTGGATTTTGTAAAACCATATTATTTTAATTTACAATGTTATTAAAATATCTGGAATTGTGCAGTGCCCTGGTGTTCCTTGGGAGGCTGTAAGCATGTTAAAGGATCCTACCACTCGGAGCTCAAACTAGGCTTAGGTCTCTCCTGGTGTCTGTCTCTCTCCCGGGGACAGCCACGAGTGTGCCTCCAGGACCAAGAGCAGAGCAAGGAGCGAGGTCGCGCAGGCATGACGAATGCAGGCATCCCTCTCGCCCCAGGAAGGGCCCAGCTTCTGGCCTCTAGCCATGGACTGTGCGGCGGAAGCCTGGCCAGGGAAACCGCGGTGGGTGTGCCAAGGGAGGGGGGCCTCGGGCCAGAGCCGGGGGTGCTGGGGGCTGGCGGGAAGGCAGGGAAGGTCTCACTTACGTGCACACACTCCTATTGCGTACCTCGGGCGGTCCCCACTGTAGTCGCAGTAGAGGCCCCGGTGGGGGTCACAGACGGCGGCCTCTGTGCAGTTGTCCCCGAGCTGCTGGGCACACATCTTGCAGCATTCACAGCCGTCTGTGATGAGGCTCACCCCCAGCGGGCAGCGGGGTGGGGATGCTGGGCACTCGCACGGCCACTTGCAGAACTGGGGGCGTGAGGATGTGTCCTCCAGGGGTGCTGGGGTGAAGGTCATGGTCGTGGGGGCTGGAGAGAGGGCCTGCGGGGGGAGGGCAGAGGTGAAGGGGGCTGCCAAGGCAGGGGGCTCTGCACCACATTCCCGTCTTCCTGGTATTCAGCAGGTTGCCATCAAATCATTCTCAGCCCCACGCTCGAGTCCTGGTGGTCCCCACAGCCCCAGAGGCAAGTGACTGGCCTCATCTTACAGAGAGAGACTGAGGCTCAGAGAAGTTCAAAGCCTGCTGAGGGTCACATGGCTGCAGTGGGCTCACAGCCCAGGGCCCTTCTGCTACGACCTGCACCCACCCTCTTTACCCCATCAAGGGTTCTTAGGACCTCGCTGAGTCAGGGGACTCCTGTTCAACACAGGTTTCGCCAGCAGACCTGTTGTTATTATTTTTCCCTCTGAGCATCAGGAAAGGCTGGTGGAGTGGAGCACCAGGTACGTGACATTATAGCTCCTGCCATCTGGATGTCCCCCGCCTGCAGGGACATGCATGGTGCCTCCTTGCCAGCTCAAGCCCTGCATAGAGGAGTCTTTGCATTTTGCACTCAGGGCTATGGACGCCCCCGCCCCAGCCTCCCCAATATCCCCTTCCCATCCCCCAGCCAATGACGCCATCTTTATCCTAGTAAATAAGATGGCTTAACAGTGGGCCAGTAGGGAAGAGAAACCAAGGCCCACAGAGCTGCCTGCCCTGAGGAACAGGCAGAGGGTCACCCTGGTGTCCGAGTACGGGAGCTTCAAGCTGCCTGTATCTCTGGGATCCAGTCACCTTCCTGCCTCTCTGGATGCCTCCTTCAATCCCATCTGGGACCCTCACTCTGTACAACAGAGGAGACCTGCGTCCCTGGGAGGAGGAGAATCGCCTGAGGACACGGGGAGCAGGGCCGGAGCCAGGCTACTGGCCAGTCCTCCCGCTCCTGGGCCACGGAGCGTCCTGCCCAGGGCTTCTCACCCGTGATGCCTGGGTTCTGCGGTGAGCAGAGCTGAGCCCACGGCTGCCGACGGGGCCAGCGTGGGGCCGGGCTGGGCTCCAGGCTGCTCCCCCCATCTGGAACGGGACGGAGGAGCCTGGTCTACGGGCTGACGGATCTGCATCCCGCTCTGAGTGACGCCCCAGTGCTGAGATAGATATTCAGACAGAGCCTTCACCCCTGTCACAGAGTGGAAACCCAGACCCTGAGAGGCAGGAGGACAGTCTGGGAACGACGACTCAGCTCACACCAAGGCCCAGACACAAACGCATCTCCTGACTCTCGCTGCGACACCCGTTACTTTTGCCTCCTCTGGGCTCTTTCATTCACCCAACAGACGTCTGCCGAGCTAGCTCACAGTCTCTCTTAAGTTTTAGGCATTCGAAGATAAATTAAAAAATTCCCTGTGCTTGGGGAACCCACAGCTTATGGAAGAGGCAGGTATCAGTGGTAGTTTATTACAGCCTGGGGCACTGAGTACCATGCAAAGCTCCAGGCGTCCTGGGGAGGCACGGACACTCTCCGACCACCAGGGCAAGAATCACTCTGCCCAGGCGAGCAGGGTCCCGCCTCGCACACTTGGCTGGGAGGACCAGAGTCCAGCCGAACTGCTGAACTAGTCTGACTTTTGGTTCTGGGCCTGGCATGTAGTAAGTTCAGTAAATATTGCTGCAAGGACTAAAGGGTCTTTGAAAGTCAAAAAGGCAAATGCTGATTTGGGCTTTTCATCACCTGTAGGCTTGGTTTTAGGCCTTGGTGGACTGTCCTGCCCCGCCGGACCTGTGCGTGCCTGGCTGTCACTTAAGGCACCGTGCACGCTTCGTAATTAGACCTTTGTGTGTTTTGGAGGTTGTGCCTTTGAACTCCATGGGGACGAGGGCAGGGTGACCAGCATTGTCTGCCCTCACTGGGGACAGGTGGGTGGCTTCTCTGTTAGGGCCAAGACAGACCCCAGGATGGCCAAGAGAATAATGCCTGTGGCCCCTTTCAGGGAGGACGGCCTGTGGGCGCTGTGGCTGTGGAAGGCCTCGCTGGCAGAGAACAAAGCTCTCTGGGGTTGGCAGCGCTGGCTGACACTCACCTGGGAGGTGTTAGTGTGACTACCCTTTTCTGTGCCTCCTCAAAAACACAACGGGATACAAGAAAACCCCCAAATTCCTCAATCAGTAAAACCAATCAAACACACACACACACACACACACACACACACACACACACACACCCCTCTTTTTGGTGCTGTGGAGAGAGGTTTTCTCTGTCAGGGTACAGCTCTAGAAGCCTTGGAGCTCCCTAAGCACCAACAGACCATCTCTGACAAGTCCCCACGCTACCGGGATGTGCTCTTGGCAAAGGAATAAAGATGTCCTCTCCTCCAGGAAGCCTTCCTGGCCTTTTCTGTGTTGAGTTAGAGGAGCTGCCCCCCACACTGGATGTGGACTTGTAAAGGGCGGGGTCTGGGCTTTGCCTCTCCCCGTGTGCCTGAGACACACACCTGGTGCACAGCAGGGCTTCACAAGCGTGGATCGGTGGGATGGCTGGATGGAGGGGGGATTGTTGGCTAGAAAGGACTTTAGTGTCACTTGATATTCAGGACATCACATCCTGGAACCCGAACCTCTCCTCTCAGCGCCAAGTTTTGGTGTCAAGAAAAAGACATGGGACCTGAGCCAGTCAGACGTGGGTTCTTTCCCGGTGGCCCTGGGCAAACGTCCTATTCTTTCCGATCCTTAGCATCCCCTCTGTGAGATGGGGATGATCACGCCCACCCCGCCCCAGGGGCAGTTGGAAGGGGCACTGGGCGGCGGAAGCTCTAAGTAGGGCCTGGCACTGATGTGGTTGCTCACCTCCCCCAGCCCGCAGCGCCCAGAACAGAGCTGGACTCTGGACGCTCGGAGCTGAGCTGGAGTAGGCTTTTACCTGGGGGCCACCCCACTCACAGAGTCACCATCCACCCCAAGTTAGAGGTCCCAGAAGGAAGCTTCCTCCCCAAGTACCTGCCTGGAGGTACCAGGAAACGCAGCTGGCTAAGGGAAGCCGCAGAGAAAGCCTCCCTTTGCACAGCCACCCTGCTTGTGGCCCGTGGGCCGGGCAGGACGGGCTCTGGGCAATCCGCTGAGCCAGCCCTTGCTGTTGGCGCCATCTAGTGGGCAGAAAACTCCCAGACTCAGCCTGGGCAGAGTCTTGCACAGGTGCGTGGGGAAACCTGCAGACTGGGTGGGTGAATGTCCCTCTGAGTCCTGGCTGCCTTGTCCAGCATCTAGGTCCAGCCACCTAGGGCATGTGACTGCAGGTCACCAGTGAGTCCAGACTCCTGATGATCCACCCACCCCTCTCTTCATGTTTGTGTGTGGGCACAGGAACACGGGTGGCTGGCGCAGGGGTGGTTTCTGTCCCCAGGGATTGACAGTCCAGCCGGGGGTATGTACATCAACTCACTCGTTCTATCAACACCTGCTTACTGAACACCTACTGCGTGCCAGGCTTTGTGCTAGGCTGCGAGGAAGCAAAGGTGCAAAGACAGAGTTCCTCGCCTCACTGGCTCACCTGATGAGGACGACAGACATAAATGACGATTGCAATTCAGTGCGACAAATGCTGTAATGACGGCGCCCTCTCATACATTCCTTCATTCATTTTCCCTTTCATTTGTTCACTCAACACATTGCTAGTCTGCTTTTATTTTGTGCCAGGTGCTGCACTATATGCTGGGGAGGGAGTGGGGGAACCAAGCGGACCTGTTCCTGGGAGGACGGAGGAGGGTGAGCTGTGTGTGCTGGGGCTGGAGAGAGATTCTCAAGGGCAGAGGCCTGAGGTGTGGGTCTTGAAGGAGGAGGAGGAATAGAGGTGAGCAAGGAGGGGCACCCCACACACAAGGATCGGATGCAAGTGCACTGAGCTGGCACGTGTGCTCGTGCCCGGGGCCTAGTGTGGGTGCAGGGTGGAGGCGGGAGGAGGTGGAGGCTGGGACAGATGAGGATGGACTCAATGGGCAGCATAGATCAAGAAAGGCATCAAATGCTTTGCTTTGGGTCCTGACTGCTGTCCTCTTATCCACCATGAGCTACCCGAGCTGGGGTGACGGGGCCCATTCTGCAGGTGGAGAAACTGATCTTTGCAAACACACTCCCCTATCATTCTTTCCAATAGCAGAAGCTAAGGAGGAAAAAAGGGGGAAAAATATTGTAAATCAAGGAGAGCATTGTCTAGGGCCAGAGAAAGAAAAACACAGCCTTGGCACTTCCAAATGGCAGATATTCATATAAAAGTCTCTTTTATGATATACTTCTGGAATTAGACTCTCCACAGATACCACTGTGTTTATGGGGAAGACAGAGGTGGTGACAACTCTGAGATGCCTCCCCGGGCAAGATGCCCAGGGCCTGCCCGGCACAGCCTGGTCCTGCCCAGTTACCACTGCTGCAGCCTGCACACCCCAGCCCCCACCGCCCCCCCAGACCCCTCCCCAGGGACCCCTCCCAGCTACCCAGGTCAGGAAACCTCCAACAGAATCAAACTACCTTGAGCGTTCCCAAACTTTCCTGCACATTAGAACTGCCCTAGAGCTTTCATAAGCACTAATGCCGGGCCACTGTCCCCACAGACCCTAATTAAGCGGCCTGGGGAGGGGCCTGAGCGTTGGGATTTTTCCAGGTGGTTCTAGTGCCCCACTGGCCTGTGACTTGTTAAACACAGCTTCCTGGATCCCACTCTGAACGCTCGGCTTAGGCTCCTCCAGGCTGGGGCCCAGAATCTGTAGTTTGCCCTGCGACCCTTGGCGATGCTTACGGGAAGGAGAACCACGGCCTTAGAACACTGGGCAGGGGAGGAGAGAGGAGTGGGGATCCTCGGCCGACTTCCTTTCCTCACACCTGACTTTTGCGTAACCGGCACATCATGCTGTGATCCCTCGGGTGACACGCTCCCCGGCAAGCAGGTCTTGTGCAGTTGAATGAAAATTATGTATTTCTCCCTTGGTGTGAAAATGGCTGAAAAATGAGAAAAAACAAAAAGGCGTACCTCCCAGTGATAAGCCCCTGAGTGTTGCCTACTCACTCAACCCCTCTGGACAAAGAGGGTCCTCAGTATGCAGGTTAGAAGCAGTGAAATGGCCCCTTCAATCACACCTACGGAGCAAACCTGAGCTGATTAAAATAGGAGAAAAACATAAAGGCCCCGTAGGAAATGTGACATATGTATTTTTGAGGTAACGTTTAAAGGTGAGTGGTAACTGTGGCTTTGATAGTGCATTTTGGCTCTCTGAAAATGGACCCGTGAAGATGTCAGTCTAGAATTTGGCCTTTGCACATTAGTTTTACTTCATTTTTACAAAAAATGCTTAGGAATAGGCATGGGAGCAGCAAGTAGGAGGCTGGCGGTGGTGGGCTGCACCACCCAGGGGTTCACTGGTGAACAGGGCACAGCATCTGCAGGGAGGGGACACCACTAGGCAGCCCCACCCCCGCCACTCCCAGCTCTAAGACCTGGGGCTGAGGTTGTTCCTTCATTGGTCAAATGGTGGTGATGACAGCATCCTCCAGCAGCCCTAATGAGCAGTTAGTAATATTATACCCATTTCACAGATAGGGAAACTGAAGCTGGGATCTTAAGTAACTTGTTCAAAGTCTTGCACTTGGGAAGTGGCATGAGACCCAAGTGTCCCTCCAGAGCCCTTACTTGTAGTCACCGTGCTGCATGACTCCCTCATTCATTCACCTGCATTCATTTATTCCTCCACTCGCCCATCACACACATACGCACCAAGCATCCACTGTGTGCCTGGTGCTCAATGAACAAGGCAGGGTCCTCGCCCACAGGGAGGATTGTAATGGAGTTGGGCCCAGGTTGCCCAGGGCCCCCGGGAGAGGAACGGGGAGCCTCTTGTAGGGCTTCTCAGGGATGGGTTGCCCTTTCTGCCTCCTCGGTGCCCGGCATTGCACCTGGCACACCCTGGGCCAGCGTTCAATGAACAGTGCTGATGGGCAGAGGTCTTGGCTTGCCTGCATTTGAGAGCCAAACCTAGATGCTCCACAAGGGGGCAGCGTTGAGGCAGGAATGGTCTGAGCCGGCCCCACCTGGGCCCTGGGGGCTCTCAGGAGAGGGTTGCCCTGCTAGAAGTGACTTCTGTTCACTGCTTTGCTGAACAGAGAGGCCATGGGGGCGGTGGAGAATGCAGATAGGCCTAGGCCCAGAGCTGTGGGCCCACCTTCCCTCCCCACCGCCTTGTTTTTACATGTGGGATGCATCTAAGTCAGCCACAAGGCAATGAACACCTGTTCTCCCAGCACCTCTGAGGAGTGCACCCCCAGGCCCCTGCACCCCAGCCCCTGGTGGGGGCTGCCCTTCATGCGGGACCTGGGAGAGCTGCCCTGCACAGACCACTAGCTTGGAAAGCTCCAAATTCCCCAAAGCACCTGGGGTAAGGGCTTGGAACAGGGGTCCCCAACCTACAATGAGTTATATAATTATTGCATTATGTATTACAATGTAATAATAATAGAAACAAAGTGCACAATAAATGTACTGCACTTGAATCATCCCCAAACCATCCCCTGCCTCCCCCTGGTCCATGGAAAAATTATCTTCCATGACATGGTCCCTGGTGCCAAAAAGCTTGGGCCCCCAGGCCTTTGTCTGCCCCCTCAGTGCCCAGAGCCTTGTTTCCAGGGAGTTGAAGGCCCCGTGGCTGATTCAGCCTTGGCCAGGCTGCATGTCATGGGATGTGGAAGGTTTTCTGAGATTTTCTACTAATTGGTTTTATAAACAGGCAGCCTTGTGAGCGTCGGGTGGGGAAGTCAACTTTACATGGAGAGAATAGAACGGGCAGGAAGCCAGGTTTCCTTCCAAATATCTAGCCTTGAGTTCCAAGAGCAGGGCTAAGTGCTGCGGGCAAAGCCTCGAGAACACCCAGCCTCTGAGGACGCAGGGATGTACAATGGGCAACTGCTTTCTATAGCCAGGGCCGTGTCTGGCTCCTGGAGCTCTGGTAAAGGCCAAGCATGGTGTTCACGTTTTTACAGGGTTGTGAGAAAACCACAACAAAAACAGTGAATACTATATTTTAAACACACACACACACATACATACATAATCTCCAAGTTTAAAATGCCTTCTTTGTTAGAGACGTGCTCAAATATTCACCAAAGTTGGACGAATAATGTAACGGACCCACACACCCATCACCAGCTTTCATAATTTTCAACACTTTGTTGATCTTGTTTCTTCTGTTGCTTCCACACATAAGCATGCTTTCTATTCTTGAAAATCGAGGAAATCCTAGACGTCCTGTGATCTTACCTGAAATTCTTCAGTGTGTCTCTAAAGTGTAAGGAATTTTAAAAAAATACAATCCCCACGCAGTTATCACACTGATAAAATTAGTTACCATTTTGTAATTTTTTTTAGTTAATACCCGGTCCACATTCAAATTGCACTGATTGTCTCAAAGATTTTTTTTAATTAGATGGTTTCTTGGACTCAAGATCATCTACACTTTAAGTCATTTAAGCCTTGTGATAACCCTAAGATGCAGGCTGCTTTTATTATTATTATCATCCCCATTTTACAGATGAGTAAACTGAGTCACAAATAAGTCAGATAATTTGCCCAAGGGCACTAGCAAATGGCGGAGTTCGGATTTGGATCTCAACTCTGGGATTCAAAGCTCCTGTCTCTTAAGTCATCACACCTAAGGGCCACACCACAGGGAGTTCAGCTCAGTTTAGGGAAGGGCTCTGGGTGCAGGATGAATAGGGGAAGGACAGAGGGTAGAAGCAGGGAGTGCTTCCTGGAGGAGGAGGCATTTGCACTGAGTCTCACGAGGTGAGGGAGAGTTGTCCAGAGGAAGGGCAGAGAGGGCATCTGAGCTGGGGCTCAGCATGAGCAAGGGTGTGCAGGTTGAAGGAACACAGCAGGACACGGGACCAGTCATCAGTGTTGCTGAGGCTTAGGATTCAAGGACATGGAGATGACAGGCAGGGGCCAAGGTGGCAGGATGTGTGTCCCCTCCCCCAGAAAAGACAGGAATCTTTTCTGAGTCAGCCAAGGTGATGATGAAAACAACCCCGTGAGGTCAGCACTGATGGTCCCAATCTGACAGATGGGGAAACCGAGACCCACAGACGTTGAGACACAGCAGGAAATTGACACATTCAGCTGTTTGACTCTGGGTCCCGTCCTCCTCCAGTGACCCCTAAAGCATTCTGTTCTTGCCTGCTGTCCAGTTTATTCAAGGAACCAAAAGCAACGCAGGGCTTCCTATGTCCCAAGCCCGGGCAGGGCAGTGGCCTTGGAGTGACCAGAGAGGGGCCAGCCCTAGAGCTACAGCTGACACAGACAAGGGTGGAGGAAGATGCCATCCACTGAGCTCAGACCTGGTCCACCTACAAGGGAGGAGTGAACATCTGCACAGGACTCCTGAGCCCACACCCTGGAGGGAAGAAACCCTGGGCTTCAGTCCCCACGCTGAGACTGGTGGCCTTGGATGAGTCACTTTGTGACAAGATCAGCCTGGATGAGGTAACAGCTATGGGCCTTCCAGCTCTGCTCGCTGTCCTCCCTCCACTGCCCGAGGGTGACGCCATCTCCCCTCCCTCCTCCTGGATCGGACCCCTGAGTAAGACAGGGAAGAACAGAACAAGTGTAAGGGGCTGACATACAAGGACATCCTTAGGATCCCTGCTTGGGGGACACAGAGGTGTTCCAAAGCTTGGATGCCATGGGAATGAGTAAAACTCTCTGTGCCTCAGTTTCCGCCTCTATAAAATGCGGTTGATAAAGGTTCCTGCCACACAGGGCTCTTGTGAGCAATAAATGAGATATGTGTGCCAAGGAACTTAGCGTGGTCCCTGGCACACACCATGGGCCCAGCAGAGCCTGGCTCTTCTGATTATTTAAGAGCTGAAGTTTGCAAGCGTCAGGACTTGACCACTGGTGCACAGGGCCAGAGACTACCGTCAAGGAAGTTGACTGGTGTGTGTGTGTGTGTGTGTGTGTGTGTGTGTGTGTCTGTAGGGGGCAGATTTAAATACAAGAGGCAGCGGCTGGGAGGACAGGTGGCCTCAGTTTTCAATCCATGCAGCATTTGCCAGGTACTGCTAAGAGCTCCCGAAAAGACTTTGAAAACAACACCCCCTCATCCCAAGCACCTTGAGATTCACTGTATCATTTAAGTCCCCTCCAAGCCCCTTCTCAACACACACTCAGCACCCTCCCTGAGTCCTCTCTCATAGGCTCAAGAGCTCCATGAAATGAGATTCTGCATCCATTTTACAGATGAGAAACTGAGGCCCAGAGGATTTGAGGGCTTGGAGACGGGACATGGTGGGGCTGGCTCCTAGCCCAGGCTGTGTGCTGCCACCTCTTCTTAACCACCACACTGTCCTGCCTGGAGCATGGGCAAAGTGCGTCTTCCTGTCCCTCTTTCCAGATGAAGACATTGAGGCTCAGAGACGACAGCGGAGCCTGTGCAGAACCCAGTGTCCTGACTCCTGGTTCTGTGCTCTGGGACCAAGCCCGTGAGGGGGCACCTGCCGGTCAGTCCTCTTAGCAGGCAGGGCCGGGCCCTGCTGTCTGAGTCCCTCCTTCCCACCCCAGCATGAAGCCTCCCCCAACCCCTGTACACATAGTGCACCCAGCCCACGCCAGGGCTGGCTCTGGCTGTATTAGTTGATCCACTCAACAAGTACGTCCTGAGCACCTGTGATGTGCCAGCGACACAGTGACAGACGAAATGGAGCAGGGACAATGGCCAGTTCAGAGAGAGAACAAATGGGCAAGGCAGGTAGAGGGGACATCCTAGAGCATGGGCACACCTTTTTGGGTGCCAACAACACCCTTTCCAGAGAGGCAGTGCCGTGAGTTTTCCTATCAAGAATTATCCTACAGACACCTGCTGCCTGTTAAATGATGGATCTGCCCAATGAATGAATGAATGAGTGGACTCTAGGATTACACAGTGGCTCCAGCTGGAAGCAAGCTTAAGGGTCAAGTTCAACCTCCTCATTTGCAAGATGAGCAAATGAGCAGAGAGGGCAATTGGCTTGCCTAAAGTCACACAGCATGAACTATTTCCCCAGGCCTTGTGGGTATCCGGGCAAGGAGTCTACTGCTCTCTCCAAGGGCAGCATTAAGAGTCTGTCTCTCCCAGATATTCCTCTACCCCTAGATACCCACCCCACCCCACCCAGCCCTCGGCAGGCTCACAGCACCTCTCTTCTCCCTACGCCTAGACCCGTCCCTTCTCCTCCTGTGGGCCTGGGCTCTCATTTTCCCCCACTTCCCCTACCCCTCACCATCCCAGTCAAGATTTAGCAGATCCACAAACAAAGCCCCAAGCCTGAACTTGCCTCCTGTTGGAGACCTTGGGGTGGGCGGGCTCAGATTTTATCGCACACCCTGGAATGCCCATCATTCACGTTTTGAGAGGCCCAGTCTCTTCTCCCCTCATTCTGTCTCCCTTGCTTCTTTCACAGTGAGGAGGAGGAGGAGGAGGAGACTTGGCTGATTAACGGAATGTCAGAGCTGGGAAGAGACCAGAGTCTGTCTGTCTAACTCACTGGTTTTTGAAATCAAGTGCACATAAGAATCGCCAGGTGCAGGTTAATGCGCAGGTACGTGGGGTCCTTCTAGGAATTCAGGCTCAGAGCCCCAGAATGTGTGTTCTCACCACCCCCCACAGCCTTCTGAGCTCCCCCCACCCCGCCCACCGCACCCCTGGGTCCTCAATACACTCCTGTCTGCTGGTGTAAACATCTGTCTCCAACGCAAACCGTCTCCAGGGGAAGGGCAGAGCCGACTGTTTGCCACAACACCTGTAGAAGCTGAAGTGGCTGGGCACACAGCGGGATGTGGAACAGTACAGTCAGCGTCAAGGGACCCTGTCAACCTGACTCTGGCCTATAAGACACCAGTGTCACCTACAGCCGTCATCATCATCATCATCATCATCATCATCGGTATTTATTTCTCCCACACAATAACCCAGAACTGACCCCCCTGTGGATGCGCTGGGGAGGCTGGCCAGGTGTAGAAGTCTTTGGGATTTTTAGAAGACAGTCCCAGCACCGAGCCGGGACGGCCCACCAGCTAGTCTGGCCTTCGTCCCACCCACCTGGGGCTGAGCCTGGGGTCTTCAGAAACCCCCGCTCGCTTGGACCCGGGCCTTGTCTGCCACTGCAGCTGCCACTGAGGTCGCGATTCCCCCACTCTGCTCTTGGAACAATGGAATCATTTCCCTTGGGTATTCCTGGGGCTTCCCGTGTTTTATTTCCATTTCGTTCTTCACTCCTCCCAACAACCCCAAGAAGCCACTCTTAGCATATCCCTGTTTACAGAGAGGATCCTGGCTCAGGAAGGCTGGGTTACTTGCCTGAGGGTGCACAGCTTGTAAGCAGAGCTCTGGGATGAGAGCCCTCGCCAGTCCCCGCAGCCCCGCCAACCTATTATCATACCTCTGAGTCTTTGGGGCCAGCACTATCTAGTAAAATATAATGAGCCACACAAGCAATTTTACATTTTCTAGCAACCACATTAAAAAGTAATAAGAAACAGGTGAAATTTAGTGGAATCACATATTTTGTTTAACCTCATATGGTATATTCGAAATAGTATCATTTCAATACAGAGTCAATATAAAAAAATTATTGTTGAGAATATTATGCTCTTGTATTCATAATAAGGCTCTGAAATCTGGTGTGTATTTGACTCTTCCAGCATGTCTTTCAAGTGCTCAGTGACCTCTGGCTGCACGTGGCTACTGGCTGCACGGCGCTGGGCTAGACGGTGACGGCGCTACCTGCCCCGTCCTCATGTGGGAGGATGCTGTGCCCAGAACAAAGCAGACACGTGATCAGTGTTAGCCGTTGTCATCAGTCATATCTCGTGGATGTAGGGTGTTCCATGCTGTTGTTGAACTAGTGAACAAATGTGTTGAGTCTTGCTCCAAGACTTTCACGGGAACCCTTGCTTTGCTGCCTGGGCTGAGGTCCCCACCTGCACTATAGCTGCTTTGCCTTCCCTGCTCCCCTGTCCGAGCCCGCAGGGTGTGGAGTGACACCCTCCTGCTGCCCAGAGAGACGGCGGAGGTTCCTGGGAGGATCCCAGGGTTGCTGTGTGCACAAAGCCAAGGCAGCCTCCTGGCATTTGGCTGCCTCGCTGGCACGGGGCAGGGGCCTTCTCCCCGGGGGTAGGCGGCTGGGTTTGCTGAAGAACTGGGAGGTGCTGCCCAGCCCGCAGGGCAGCATTTTGTCTTCCAAAGAGCTGGGTGCGTGGAGACCTGCTCCCAGGCTCACTCCCTCGCCAAATGCCAGGCCAAGGGGAAAATGCCTTTTAGCGCCAGCATCCCGACAAGCCGTAGGTGGGAAGGGCACCGAGCCGGGAGCAGGGGCTTCAAGGAGCCCAAAGAGGCCCTGAGCTGGTGGGCGTGGGGCCTGGGTGGGGTTTGAAATGCTCATTCAGATTCCAACTCTAAACAGGAGGTGTAAAAAAGGCATATTGTTTAGTTAGGTTCTCTCTCTTTTTTAAAGGGGATATTTTGCCACACACCCAGATCCACATTATTCTGCAGTTGGTTTTAGGAGTGGAGAATGAGTTAGTGTCCTGACCCACCTGTGAGGCTCATACACTCACACACACACACACACACACACACACACACACGCTTGTGCAGCTATGCACGGCCCATATATGTTGATAGGGGAAGGAGGACACGGGTCTCACCTATAGACCTGTACACAGACCACCACAGCCCCAGCGTTTGCCCAGGAATTTGTCGCTGCAGCATGTGTCTGCCCAGTTATATGCCTCTGAGAGGTTTCCCTCAAACAGCCACGTGTTCACGTCCTGCAGCAGGGAGCTTGGTGGGGGTGAGGTCGTTAGTCCCGATTAAGAGATGTCGAAAGTGAGGTCCGGAGTGGTAAGGGACTTGCGGAAGCTGGCACAGCCAGTGGCAGAGCCTGCCTCCCAGCCTCTCTATACTACATGACTTTGCCCTTGTTAGCCTGTAGGGACAGGGACCGCTTCACATTTCTGCACAAGCACGTGGACCAGGGAAGCAGGCGGCTATGCTGCAAAGAGCTGGACCCAGGTTCAAACCTCAGCTCCCTGATTACTAGCTGTGTGACCTCGGGCAAATTACTTAACCTCTCTGAGCTTCTGTGTTGCGTCTACAAAGAGGGGTAATTACACTTGCTTAATAGTGTTGTTATGAGAATTTCAGGCTGTGCCTAATACATGCTTGTGGGATGAACCGAGGTAGGTCGAATGTACATATTTGCACAACATTAGACTTTCGGCACAGCACTTGGCAGCACTCACTAAACCTAGCAGTCCCTTCCTGCCAACCCATGGTGGACACCCAACAGATGTCGAAGGAAGAAAAGAATAAAGAGGTGAAAAACCAGTGCTGGCTGTAATACGCCTGCAGCGTGTCTTAGAGCCCACGTGCGCTGGGCTGTGTGTCTGAGCTCACCCTCCCACCTGCCTGCTAGACTGAGCTCTTCCTGGGCTGGCATCTTCCTCCTCCCACTCTGGAACCTCTGCATCATGTTTTCATATCTCTTAGGGAAGTTCTCCCTCCTAACTCCAGTTCCTCAAAATTTTCTTGGCAATTCTCACATACTTTTTCTTCCATATGAACATTTATAAGCATTTTTCCGGTAGAGTCCCACTGGGCCCGTGTTGGACCTGCGTTCCCTTTCTGTGTCAGTCGGGGAGGAGGCTATGTGTGGAATGTGTCTGCGAGGCACGGCGCTGCTTTCTGAGCTCCGTCTGGCTGGTTTCTGTCAGTCCCAGCCCACACGGCGGGTTTTGAGGCTGCCGCCAGAACCCAAGCGCTGTGCCTTTGTCCCGGGAGCTCCTGAATCATAAGTGCGGGGGTGTGTGGTCTGGGAGAAGTGCCTGCCCCAGCTCCTCCTTCCTCCTCCTCCTTCCCTCCATCCCACCGCCTGGGCCCCTCTGCTCTCAGCTCCTCCGCTGGGGTCTCCTCTGGCCGAGCCCTGGGCTCTGTCCTCCACACGTCCCCAGCACCGGCTGCTCTGGGAGGTAACCGGGCACCAGCGCACTTGGACCCAGCCTTGAACTTCCCTCCTCTCCTCGCTCAGACTCTGGCTGCCCTACAGCCCTCACCTCTTCTCCATCCACGCCCTGCCCTCCCACACATTGCAACCTGCACAGCCGCACCCGGCGTCTGAAAGAAATAAAGGCTGATTTGGCTCCTTGTGGTGGGACATGCTCAGCGTCCCCTAACCGGGAGAGCTCTGGAAGAAACGTTAGGATTTGGCATCACGAGATCTAAGTTTGAGCCCTGGCCACTTACTCATTGAGAGACCCTGGGCAAGTCCCTCACTTGCTCTGAGTCTCCATTTGTTTCATTTGCAAAATAGGGCTAGTATCGTTCCTGGAGGGTGGTTCGGCACCAGCTATGTGCAGGCACCATGCGGGGTATGGAGGGCTTGACCATGAAGCCGACAGACCTGCTCCCTGGAGGAATACCTGTCACCGGCTCTCAGTCAGCTGGGAGCTCTAGCTCTCAGCCTCAGAACTGGCTGAAGCAGACCCAGAGTCTTTGGGGCCAGGGGCAAGTAGCTTAAGGCTGAGCCTCAGTTTCCTCATCTGTGGAGGGGTTCATTAATCCCCAAGGAAGCCATCCGTGTAAGGGGGTGATAAGGACCCCCTTGCCGTCTCCCCTCCATCTCTCGGCTTTGCAGCTGGCAGCCGGCCCTGGCTGGGGCTGTGGGATCTTGGATTCGGAAGCCGCCCAGACTCCCACCTCTTGCCCGCCCCGTACCCACCTCCTGTCTGCCTTTCCCGCCCCACACCTAGCTCCAGCAGCTGGCTCTGTGCTGCCACGTGTCTTGGTCCCCTGGCTTCTTGGAGGTACAGACCTTTGTCCCTGTCCTTGGTGCGCCCTGGGATGCAGGTGGGAGAGAGAGGATCCTCAGGATGCCCCCTCCCCCCACAGGAGAGCAGGCTTCACCTGCAGGACCAAAGTGCGCACACGGTACACACTGCAGAGGGCTGTGCAAACCCAAGGCGGCAGCAGCTGGGGTTAGAAATTACCCCGAGCACTATGCGCTCGAGTGAGGCGCTTTTGTTGAAAGCTGGCATTTTCCTTTCCAGCTTTTCTCAGCTTTTTCCATCTCCCATCCTTGTAGTATCTCCAATGCTTGGAGTCTTGGAGTTTTCAAACTCAAAGATTCTCCTGACAACTTCCTCACTTCGTGGTGCTCCGGGAGGGTGAGTGACTAGCCCAAGGCCACGCAGCCAGTCTTGGCAAAGCCGGGTCTGGAGCCCGAGCCCTGACTCCCAGTTTCCTTGACTGCCCCATTCTTTCTGCTGTGTTCCAGGTGGGGAGGGAGGGCGTGCAGGACCCGTGTGGCTTGTTCCCCGAGGGTTGCCCCTTCCTCCTTGCCTGCCAGCTCCAGCAGACCCCGGGCAGCCCCACTCCTCAGCCTGGGCCTCGCCTTTGGCCCCTAAGCGGACAACTTCCTGCCCCCACCTTCTCTGCCCTTCTCGTCCTCCCACCAGACCCCAAACAGCAGGACCCGGTGGGGCAGGGAGCTGGGTCCCCTCTGAGCCCCTCCGGGCAGAACTCACCGTGGCCAGGACGCCGCTGGCGGCTGCTGCTGTCACTGCTGCCAGCGTCCAGGGCAGGAACCACCTCATGCCTGGAAGTCAGTGGCAAAGGCATCGACCGAGAGCCCAGAGGATCCAGCCACCTCTCGGGGGAGCTGGGCCCAGACTGGCCTGGCCCATGAGGAGCCCCAGATATGCCTCTTCCGCGGCCCTTGGGGGGTTTTATTAAAGCAAGATCTGACGTCAGGGTTAAGGACAAACCCTGCATTTTCCTCTGAAAAAACTTTTCCTGCCTCTCTTTCTTTTTTTTTTCTTTCTTCCCTCTGTCCCCACCTCCAGCCCTGGCTTGGCCGGCCTCCCCTGCTCTGACAGTTCTTAAAGGGAAAGTTACAGGGCTGTGATTTCACACCGGGGTGTGAAATTCTCACAGGGGAGCCGGGGTCACTCTGCCAGGTAGTTCACAAAGGTAGGGAGGGGGACAGGCGGGAGGCAGGGATACTGTTACCCGAGAGCAGCCGCGGGGGCTTTGAAAGGGCTCCCAGTGGAGAACCAACTCCCTCTCGTTTCTTTAGGCTGCTCCTCCTTCTGGTTTCCATTTGCCGTCTTTCTCTCCTCTCTCGCTCGCTGGGGAGGATGGCTTTCACTCCACCGATCTAGAAATGGTAGGAATTCATGAATGAAATTGGCTCCAAGGCTGAATATCACATCACCACCTTCGCTGCAAATTGAAGCCGTGGGGACCAAGCTACGGGTTTCTTTTCTCTGCTCCTGGCCGGAGGCCCTCAGGTGCTGGGACTCGCTCCGCATATCCCTGGACACTCGGTGTCCCCGCTGGGGTTCCTGGTCTTCGCCCAGTGCGGGACCATTGTCACAGGAGCCTCTTCCTGATGTGAGGGGAGATGCGGGGTCCTCCCCGAGGGTCTGCCCTGCACGGGACCAGCCTGTCCTCTCCACGTGCACCACTGCCACTTCCGGCCGACAGGCCCCCAGCTCCCCTGCCCACCCCCACTATCCATGTGTCCCAGAGCAACCGGAGTGATCCTTAAACTGTCAGAGCACCATGGCACACACGGGTCACCTCCCGGGAACAACTCTTCAGAGCCTGCCTGTGGCACTTAGCATGGCCCCGGTCCTGGCGTGACCTCTGGGGCCAGCTACCTCTGTGAACGCTGCTTCCTCTCTCCCTCGCACGCACTAAGCTCAACCACCACGGTCTCCTTGGGTTCCTCTCACACCTGGGCAAGTTCCTGTCCCCAGGCCTCAGTAGGGAGGTTCTCCCCTATAGTTTAAATAACAGTTACTCCTCTTCCCTTTTCCTGTAGTTTATTAACAAGGGGAGGCTAAAGCATGTGTGGCAGCTTGGGGGTGGCAGCAGGCTTGTGTCCATGGAAGGGGTTTATGATTACCATAGACATGACCCCACAAGAGGTGACATTGATGATTTCTCCATTTGTTGACCTGGGGATGGGCCTCTGACCCATGACATACCAGGAGAAATCTGTTGGGGACTGCTAGAAAGGATTTCCTGTCTCGGAAGAGAAAGAGTATCTCTGCTTATCCTCCTCTCTCCTTATGTGCAGATGCGATGATTGGAGCTGCAGCAGCCATTTTGGGTATATGAGGCCTAAGCCTGAGACTACAAAGCCGGCATACTGAGGTTGGCAGAGCAGAGGGAAGAACTGAGTCCTTGGGACTTTATGTCGTTACTGAACCATACCTGAAACCACCACCTTTAGACTTCCTGTTACATGAGAAACTTAATGGCTTATTGCTTAAGCTGTAGTTAGTCAGATTTTTTGTTCCTTGGAGCCAAATTGCATACTAACGAAAATATGAGGATTTACTAAAATCATATATGTAAAATGCAAGGGGAGAAGTGTGGGGGGCACATAGAGATTGCCCAATGATGCCAATCCCCATTTCATTCTCATTAACTTACCATATGCTCTTAAAAACAGATCCCAGGAGGCCAGAATTATCAACAGGTGTCATTAAAGAAATTGCCCAAGGTGCTAGATGCCAGTCCAGGTTCAATGACCTTTGGACGAACATCAAGTATGAACAGGCCGTATGCTGTGAAATATCTCATGACTGCAAGGTAGATAGTATCACGAAACAGAGGCCAAACAGCAACTCCGATGTGCTAGGTGACCTCAGGACACACGGCAGCAGGTCTGGAGCTGAAGCTAAAGGCTATGGGTCTCTAGCAAGGCTCAGGGTCACACCAGACATCTCCCAGCTGGGTGACCTGCTAAAGCCTCTCAATGTTATGTGACAGGAGCCTACTGAGCTGTAACCCAGAGAATGCCACTATCATTTTTAGTGAATCTATTTGCCACGAGCAGTTGGAACAGAGACCCCAAAGCATGACTAAAATGCTGACCATTCCACCTGCCGGTGAAACCTCAGATGGCCCAGCGGGCCTCATGGCACTGGCCATTCTTCATCACCAGTGAAACCTACAGAGGGACGACTAGTGACTCAGGTGGGTAGATTAGAGGCAAAATGCCTGGGGTGTCCCCCCAGCTCTGCCACTTCCTTGGGGGGCCCTTGAACAATCAACAACCTCTCTGTGCCTCAGTTTTCTTTATTTAAAGAAATAAGGTGGAAAGAAATAGGGGCCCAGAAAAGATAATTGTTGTGTCCCAGTATTCCTGACTGGAGGAGCCAGAGCAAGGGGACAAGCCATGAGATTGGTTGTCACATGTCCCTCCCCAGGTAAGGCAGACTAACACTAACAACCGGCCGGTGGACCACAACAATAGCCGCCATTTATGGAGTATCCACCATGTTCCAGGTGATGCTCACCCTCTCATGAACCCTCATCTCTGTGCATCCTCACAACCAATCTCCCATGTGACATTGTTATCCCCATTCTGCAGATGGGGAAACTGAGGCATGGAGAGATATGTAATATTTCTCCACCATTCAGCTAGTGTGTGGCAGTTGCAATCAGAACTTAGATCTATGTAGCTCCAAACAAATTTTTCCCAAGTAGAATAAGCTGTCTTATATATTGAACAAATAAATGAATAAAGACAGGAATGAGTGAGTAGATGATGGATGAATGGACAGATGGATGAAAGTGTAGGAAAATGATTCCACCGCGTGGAACATTCCACTTTCCCAGGTCTTCCCAGGACAGTTGCTGCATCTTTAGGTTTCCGCGAGGGTGTCCCCCTTCCTTAATCACTCTGTCTCAATAGGCGCCTCCACGCCCCAGGTCTGTCCCTAGCTCAATATCCCACTTGGGTCCTAGCCTTCATGGTCCCAGCCCAGTGTGTCATTGTCATCTGTTTAGGTGTTGACCGTTTCCCTCGCAGACTGTGAGGTCCAAGGGCAGAACCAGGCCACGTCTTCCTGTCTACACTGGATCCCGGCACCTGCACAGAACCTGGCCTGCGGAGGGGACTTGAGGTGTATTTTAAGGGAATGACCACGTGAACCAAGAAGAAGCCGATGGATGAGGTGGTGACGGCGTGGGCAGACTAAAGAATGAATGAAAGAAGGAATGAATACACACTTGAAAAAGGAGACAAATGCATCCGTCCACATGTCACTCAGGCCAAATTGTGCTCCTTGAAGCACCTAAGAGAACATGTAGCCCACAGTAGGTCCTCAGGAGCCATTTGTCAGGAGGGAAGGCGAGGGAGTGCATGAAAGAGCAGGGCAGCGTCCCCGGCCAGCCCAGGTGACAAGCAGGAGCCCGCATGGGGGTTGCAGGGCTGGAGGGGAAATCTGCCTTTTTCCAGGCACGAGGCCCAGGGGCATCACACAGGGTGATTTATTTTCATGGTCGTTGGTGATTTATGGGTCCCTGTGCCGTAGAGGGTTCATTGTGTGCTGCCAAAGCCACACGGGGCCCCCTCTGAACTTAATTTATCTACGCACTCCCTTTATCCCAACTACCTGCGCCTCCCGTCCTCTCTCCACTGACAACAAGGATCTGCACCCTTGAGCTTGGATGACTCATCTGTGCGTGTCCTTGTAAACTACATACCGTGGTTGTTCGTTTAATAATCACGTACAGAGTACATGCCATGTACTAAGCACCTTTGACGTGGGTGCTCATACCATACCCTCTTTATATTTGGGGAAGTTGAGGCACAGACAGCTAAAGGCACCTGTCCCCAGTCACACAGCCAGTAGGTGTCAGGCTGCGGACAAGCCAGAGGGGGGCTCCCGAGCCCCGTGCGTCGGTGGGTTTTTAATACAGGTAAATGGCGGGTGCTGCAGCCTCCTTCCGTTTCTCGGATCTCTCTGGCTGCTTCTTCCTAGTACATGGCTCCCGGATGCTGCCTTGGTTTCCCCAGTGTGCCGCCTCATCACCCCCTCCCCCTAGTATGGGGCATGCATGGTCCCTCCAACTCCCACCGGAAGATCCAGTACCACCCATATGGGCCTGTTGGGGAATTTCTCCAGGATTCAGGACTCACCGATTAGTTGTCACCGTAGCTGATGCAATTCCCATGCGGCAGATGGTTCGGTGCTGCCTGCACAGGCCTGGGTTGAACTCCTGCCTCCTGCTGCTTACTGCTATGTGCCCTTGGACAAGTCGTGTGACCCCTGTGTGTTCTGGTTTCCTCGTCTGGTACCTCGCAAGAGGTACCAATAACTCCAAACTGCTCCTGGCACGGAGTAAGAGATGTAGAAGGATTTATTAAACAGCTGAGCACATAGTAAGTGCTCAATGAAGCCCTCATCTATGATGCATGTTCTTACCACTCAGCCCTTGCACTGGGAACACCTCGAGGGCAGGGTCTGGCCTGGGTCCCTGCTGTGTCCCACATCTGGGCCTGTCACACATTAGGTGCTTCAGATGTGTGTGGCAAAGGACAGGGGAGTCCATGGTGGGGACAGTGTTTGGGATCCAGCCCTCATCCAGGTATGGGGGCGGGGCCTCCCACTGGCTCCTCTCGGGCCTGGCCTGGGGTCCCTGCACCCAGCTCTGAGCAGAGCTTGCAGGGGAGTTCTGCAGCAGACCTCCCAGAGAAGCTGTAAATAAATTCCAAAGAGGGGCTGGTGGAGGGGGTTCAAGAACAGAGGCCAGGCAAGAGCATTCCTATGCCAAACAGCAAGGCTGCCTTGACCAGAGCCAGATGCACAGACGATTCCAGAGACTGTCTCAGGACCAGGCGCCCGGAGGCACTCGCAGCTGCCATCTGCACCAGATCCACTCACAGCCTATTTGTTTGTCATTTATTTGTCCCACGGACATGCACAGAGCCCACACTGTACCGGTGGCAAGATGCCAGTTCCTGGGGCAACTCAGATGCACACAATGCATTGTCACCCGTGCGGCGGCAGCCTCTCTGCCGAGCTAATCTGGCTGCTTTGGAAAAGCTGCTGCGGGGGATGGGGGTGGGCTGCTTAGCCCTCTGCCTCCTGCGATGCTGGCTTGGTGGCCTGGGGGAGGCTCTGCCTGTCTTCCTGGGGCCTAAGCAACAGTGGAGGAGCCACTGAAGGGGCAGCCTGGGCTCCAGGCCTGCTTGAAGGCCTGAGGGGCTAAGGTGACTGTCCCTCATGCCCTGCCCTGAACAGTTAGGTCTGCTCTGGGAGGCCGGGGTCACTGGGCAGCCCCTGGCCGGCTCCCCCCTTGCCACTCCATTCCTGAGCCACAGCTGACTTGGGCAGCCTTGGCCGCAGGTGGGGTCTCCCAGTCCTCCCCACTTCCCACCTGGGAAGGTAAGGCTGAAGGGCTGGCCTCTGTTAAATCAATGAATAAAGCCTCGCTTTGGTACATGCCGGCTGGGAGCTCATGGGGAAGCCACTTCTCCTCTCTGAGCCTCAGTCTTCCTCTCTGTAAAATGGGGGGAATGATATCTACCTCCTGGGGCTGTGATGGAGGCTAAGTGAGCACTTAGCACGTGGTAGAAGCTGAAGCAGCAGTTGCTACTCATATTCCTCATTGTTCTTTGTCACGGGGCTCGGCCTGTGTTGCACCCCGTGTGCCTGTGATGACGCCCTTTTCTCTCTTTCTGAGTCACCTCCCCTCAGCATGGCTGTGGACTGGGACATGGTCTCCTTGGTTCCCCTCCATCCCTGTCAACCCCAGGAAGAGCCCCCAGTCCTTCGTGTCCTCGGGGCGAGATTTCTGCTGGTGTCTAACTGGAGCGTGTGCAGAGAGCGAAAGGAGGTGGGGAGGGTGAGACGCACACAGAGCTGCCCCCGGTCCGACTCCCTGCCCGACGTCCCTGGCAGATGGGGGTTTCTCTCCTACACTGGAGGAGGCAGAAGAAGCTCACCTAAGCTTCAGAACCAAGTGCAAAGACACCCTGAACTCTCCCACCCAGAGACCCTTCCCTGCCCTGGACCGGCAGGGTCTCTGGGGGCCCTTGGCATGTGGGTGGGGTGCCCAGGCCCTCAGACCAGGACAGGGGCCCTGCAGGGCTCTGCCAGCCCCACGGGCAGTCCCTGAGACAGAGGTGGTTAGGCTCCTCCTTCTTTTAAAAACTTTTATTTTATTAAAGTATAACTTACACAAAATGCACACATCTGAAGTGTACAGCTTGATAAATTTTATACATGATTTCTGAGCACTCCCAGACACGCCCCCTACCCAGATCAAAATGGGAAGGTTCCCTTGCACCCACTGTTGCTAACCACCTTCAAGAAATCATGGTTCTGACTTCTCTCACCCTCGATTCACTTTGTCTGTTCTTGAACTTCGCACGGATGGAAGTGTACAGCCCATGCCTCCTGCACTTGGCTCCTTAGACTCCACACTGCGCCTGTGGGAGTCAGGGCTGCGGAGATGCCGTCGTATTCCTGCTGTCCAGTTCTGGTGTGCAGGGAGGCCTCAGACTCTGCTGTAGGGGAACCCCGGGGACTCAGTGCCCAGATTTCACCCCTGTTGCCCCTGGACCTGGGCTCCAGGCATGTGGATCCCCAGCTGGACGGGAGGCAGCTGCCATGGGCCACCAGGGCCACATCAAGTCCTTTCATCTCTCTGCAGCCTGTGGTCTGGCCCTGTGCCCTGCATGCAGTAGGCACTCAATATAATTTCAATACAAGAATAAGGCTCTCTCACTTTTATAAGTGAAGGTGAGATGTCTTCCTTAGGAAAAGAGAAAAATGCTGCCTACCTCACGGGGTTTTTGTGAGTATTAAATCAATAGAAGTGTACACCGCTCTGTCTCAGATCCCTTGTGACAAGAGCCAACACTGGCTGCATCTACATGCTGGGGCCTCCACCAAGTCCTCCTCAGGTTTCCATTCATTAACACAGAGCCACAGGTGAGGCGGGTGTTAACACCCTCCCCATTTTACAGAGGCAGGAACTTGGGTTCACAGAGGCAAGTAATTGACGACAGTGATGTGTGGGGCAGGAGCTGGGATTCGGACCCTGGCTGGGTCATTGCCATGCTCCAGGTTCGTGTCTCCCAAGCGAGGGGCCCTTGGAGCTCCAGGGCCCTCCAGGTGTTCAGCGAAGGAGGAGAGTTGGGCTGCAGTCCCTGGCAGGCTTGGTGGAAGAGCTGGGTGCATACAGGGCTTGGAAGCTGCGTGGTTCGGGTTGGCAGCGGCCAGGACATGGGCATTCCAGCTGCCGCGCAGCCCTGCCACGGGGAGGAGAGTGATGTTGTGCTTGTCCTCAGTGCTCAGCGTTTCTAAGCACCCCGTGGAAAGAATGGCAGACAAGCAGGTTCAAAGCCAGCCTGTGCCAGGAGCCACCCTCGCATCTGAACCATGCCCAGGGAACCACGGGGGGCCAGGTTGGGACAGGCATGAGATTAGATTCTCGACCCTCCTCAGTGCCGTGTTAAATGGGGACTCTCATGGGCATGGGATTCACCTGGAAGCTTTAAAACATCCCTGGGAGCGCAACCCAGAGGTTCTGAGTCAGTGTGTCTGGGAAGGACTTGCAAATCTGCTCTTAAACAAACACCTCCTGGTGAGTCAGAGAAGCTTCCTTGGAGGCTGCTTTGAGAAACAGGGCAGAGTAAAAAAGCGTGTGCTGGGAACGCAAGTGGGGCTGAATCTGATTCCACATTCTGCCAGGGGTTCACCGTGGAGCAGCTATTTACATTCCCTGAGCTTCCGATTTCTCATCGGTAAAATAGGCGATGACGTGTTAATCGGAGGTTAACGAGGATAAAATGAAGCAACTATGATAGCTTCCTGGGGCTGCCATAACAGATTACCGTAAACTTGGTGGCCTAAAACAACAGGAATTTATTCTCTCTCGGTTCTGGAGGTTAGAAACCAGAAATCGTGGTGTTGGCCTGGCAGCACACCCTCTGGACGCTCTAGAGGCCACTCCTGCCCAGCCTCTGCCTCCTCCTGGCAGCCCCAGGTGTTCCTTGGCTTGTGGTTGCGTCACTCCAGTCCCTGCCTTGGGCCTCGCATGGCCTCTTCTCTGTCTGTCCTCAGTGCATCTTTCATAAGGACACGTGCCATTGGATTTAGAGCCCACCCACTCAGATAATCCGGGGTGACCTCAACTCAAGATCTTTGACTTAATTACTTCTGCAAAGACTCTTCTCCCAAATAAAGTCACATCCACAGGCTCTGGAGGTTGGGACATGGACGTATCTTTTGGGGCCACCATTCAACCCACTAAAGCAACATATACAAAAACTCTGAGGAAAATGCCTGGGGCTTGAGAGGAGCTCAAGGTATATTAATTTCCTGTTCCACCCTTTCTTGTTTCTCTGTTGTTACGCCCTGTCATTCCCACCTTAACATGTACAATTGGATCACTTCTCACCATCTCTGCTGTCACCATGCAGGCACTGTGACCTGGATGCACCAGGGCTGTTGTCACCCCCAGGAGAGTGGCCGTCCTGGAGAGAGCTGAGTGGCTACTCTGAGGGCTGAGCTGTCCACTGAAGCTGGATGCACAGGTGCAGGGTGCGGCCTCACCAGACATAGAGACAGAGCCTGGCTGGCCCTCAGGGGAACTGGGCTTTTAAGAGTCAGCCCAGCTGCCCGGTATTTCCTGAGGGGTGTTGGGCAGGTCAGTGCCTCCTCTGGGCCTTGGGACCCCATCGTGTGATGAAGAGGAGGCCACCGGCACATGTAACTCTGCATGTGAATGTCTCATCTGCTGTGCAGGCAGCAGCGGTTCAGAGCAAAGGGAGCTTAGCAAGGGCTCCAGCAGAAAGTGGGGTTTTCTAGATGTGAGACACCAATTTCCTTAGCCTTACACCCAAGCCCATGCCTGGCTACTTTCCACCTCCTCTCCCGCCACACCCCCCTCCCCCCTTCTCTAAGGGCAGATGAGGCCCGTCTACCCGGAGTTCCCACCGGGCCAGTCTCCGCCCAGTGTCCTGCTCTTCCCACAGTGCCCTTCACCACATCCTCAGCTACAAACTCCTACTCCTCCTTCGAGATTCTGCGTGGGTCTATATCCTCCAGTAGGCTTCTGCATCACTCAGGAGTCCATGAGACAAACGGCACTGCTGTGAGTGGTAAGGGAATACCGGATCTCATTTATTGCACATGGCAATTTATTTATGGAACTGACTCCATATGGGAATTTCAGGCATTGGCGATTACACGGAAGTGGGGCAGTGAAGATCGGGGGGAGGAGCAGGGAGTGGAGTCAGAGAACAGTCACTAATCAGTCCACCGGGTTTTGGTTGTGACCCCGCTGCGCATTTGGTACCCATGCCACCTGGTCTCTGGTGGACGCCAGTCTGGGACTCCACTGTCCTCAGTGAACTCAGGGAGCCCATTTGGCAGCAGCACATCCTGCTGTCAGCGCTGGCCTGCAGAGGGTGCCGCAGCAGAGACCTCCGAGGACACTGGTGCCCCCTTACCAATGTACCTCCCAAAGGAGGGGAGTGTAGCTTGGAGCTGGGTGAGGACATTGTATAAAAAACCCACTCCAGCAATCTGACCTCCCTAAGTCCATCGTGGAACAGCAGGGAAGTTCTGGCATCTCAACTCTATTCCACTTTGGTCACCTTTGGGTTCAGGTTTCAGTGACTCTACCAAACTGTTAGAGTCACTCCCAGCTGTTTGATGCATTAAAGCCAGAATTTCTAGTGAGTGAGCCCATGTCAATGCACATGGCCTGTTTCAACATCTTATACCCTGAGCCAACATTCTTATCAATTATTCAAATCCATAAGCTCTAGGTGTCTGTTGATACAAATTAGCAAAATTTTGCAGGTGATAGAGTGTATCCCCAGTGCTGCTGGAGACTGCGTCTGGTTATAAGTCCAGCTGCAAAGAGAGGCAGTGGGCTGAATCTTTGGGGGATTAACAGCTATCTCAGGGCATTTCATAATAGGTTCCACAGACATGAGAACATCAGCCTCTCAGGTGGGGGGAAGGATGGAGTTCAAGGCTCTCAGGTTCATGGGAATATGTCCACATGTCCCCATCTCAATGCCGAGGATCTCACCCAATTCCTCTTTTGTTTTGCTGGGTTGTGAATTCAATGTGCATCACAATTCAGCAACCCTAGGGTTTGGTGTTGGGTTTGACTTTCACAGATCTCAACCCTGTGGCTACAGAAGACAAGGATTTCTTTCAGGAACATAGTAGAAGCCTTATGGTTCTTTATTCAGATTTTAAGCTGGGAATTTAAAGTACCAAGTTCATCATTTTCTTTCTCTAAGTTTTCCAGTGCACTTGGGAGAAACCACCCAACCCACAGTGCTTAAATGCTTTGTTACCACAAAAATGTTCTAGGAGAGCAGGTGCCGGGTCCCCCAAAGCTTTGCATGATGTAGGTTCTTGACCCAGGTGGGAATTTAATCACATTGATCTGAGAGTGATGGCTTCATCTTTACTTCTGCCCTTCAAATCTCATGCGATTTCTACTTCTGGCCAAATCTATCTAAAGCCAGACAGAGAGTTCTGATTATTCTAGTTCTCAATCTTAGCCAAATTGACACACATAATCCAACTTACCCTCTGTGACCCCAGAAACTAAGTTAAATGCCCCTTCTCAATGCTTTCATCAAACCTTGCTTAATTCATGAGTTCCTGGCATTTTTACAAGCCCACTATATGTCGTTCACTTAACTTGGTGCTTCTACTGTCTTACCTACCCCATTGAATTGTACTTGTGTTCTTGTTCCTTACCCCTTTTAAGCTGGGGGCTCTGCATAGGCAAAGACTGTAACTTTAGTTTTTGTCATAAATAAATAGCAACTCTTATTTACTTAGAACTTTCCATGTGCCAACCCTGTTCTAGGTTCCTTTTCTGTGATACGTCATTCAGTTTTAGAACAGCCTTATAACGTAGGTGATATTTTATCATCTTTGTTTGGCAGATCAGAGACCTGAAGCACAGAGGGGTTAGGTAACTTGCCCAAGGTCACCCAGCTAATGGTGGCAAGCCAGGATCTGAAGTCTGGGAGGCCAGGCGGGTTGCAGTCTCCAGAGTCTGCAGTCTCTGTCACTGTGCCGTGACTGGACAGCATGAGAATTGGGGAGATGGTTGCAGGAAAGACGAAAGGGCAAGGGGAGGGAGAAAATGCACAGAGGAGAAACTTGAGACTTGATTAAATAAGACCTACTCCTAGGCAGAACATCCTAGACAGGAAAGATAGCCAAGAAAGGTCCCAGGGTTGAGTGCCTACTGTCCTGTCTTAAGGGACAATCCCAAGTAGATAGTTTCTCCCTATTCCATGTTCAGTAGCACCTGTGGACTTCAGTATCAGTTCCTGCCTGAGTCTCCAGCCCACAGGCCTGTCCTAGAAATTTTGGACTTGCCAGCTCCCATAATCACGTAAGCCAATTTTAAATATTTTATATATATATACTGCCTGGAAAGCATCCACCCATTGTTAACACAACAAGAAAGTTTACATGGCTGGATACTTTCCTGACAGCCTTTGTATATGTGTACCTGCATCTATCTGTATCTATATGCCTGTATCTCCTACTTGTTCACATGCTTGTTCTAGGGGAAAAACATTCTAGACACATGATATTCTATTATATTCCCAGTTCTCTCAAGCTCTGGTTGGGGAATGTGGTGTCTGCCATGGGTGGTCTCATCTGTCACCTGCTGGATGCTTGGGACCAGGGGCTGGGAGTCATTGCCTTCTTCAAGCTGCACCCTCCCACTGCTCCTGTTTCCTGGCGATGACTGAAGATGGGATGCCTGCATGGCCATGCCGTCTCCCAGTGTAGGCGGGGGCAGTCCTTCTGCAGAGCAATCCAGCACTGCTTCATGAAATAAAGCAAGCATATGCCCTGTGTCCTGGCAACCCCTCTTCTGTGTATATGCCCAGAGAGATTCTCCCAAGGGCCATAAAGGGGTATGCGGGAAGATATTCAAACAGATCCATCCAGGTATTGCTTGTACTGGTGAGGAGCTGGAGGCAGCCTGGGTGTCCAATTTAGGGGAAGAATTAAACTTCGGGTGTTGCATCCTGTGAAGTCCCATACAACATTAGACAGAATGGATGGATGTGCACACAGCTATGGGGAGAGAGTTTACAACCCAGAGCTGAATGAAAGAAGTAAAATAGGAGTGAGGCCTCAGCCACCACCAGTGATGTGAATTACAATCAGATGCACACCACCACGCTCCCTATTTTGCAAGTGCATGTACATGTTCAAGGACACACCTATTAGAGATGCTGCCTGTGGCCATGAAGGAGAGGACTGGAGAGGGACAGTGGAGGAAGGCAGCTCAGGGACCCAAGGGAGGAACTTTGCGCAGATGATAACCAGCCATAGACTGAAGAATACAGTTAGCCCCACTCCTCTGCACCCAGAGCAGCTCAACAAAATTCAGAGAATTTAGAAAAGAAGAAAAAGGAGGAGAAAGAGAAAGACAAGAGAAAGAAGAGGAGGAGGAAGGAAGAGGAAGAAGAGAATGAAAAGGGGAGGAGGAAGGAGGAGGCGGGGTAGGGGGGAGAGGAGGGAGGAAAACATAGTTGTCCCCAAACCCTCGCAGGGTGGTTCATAGCAGCTTTGTCTGTAGTAGCCCCAAACTGGAAACAACCAAAGTGCCCTGCGATGTGTGGATGTTTAAAGACACTTTGGTAGCCACACCATGGAATACTGCTCAGCAACAGAAAAGAACAATTAGAAATTGGTCACAGAAAGGAAAGAGGAATGGAAATTTGGGGGAAATCTCCCATGTTCCAGGTATTTTTAAGTTCATGACTCATTCTATTTGCACAATAATCTTATAATGCCACATATTAGGATGCCCATTTTACAACTGAGGAAATTGGAGATCAGTGAGGTAAACTGAGGCTCAGAGTGATCACATGGTATGTTAGTTTGTGAGGGCAGCTTTCACAAAGTATCACAGACTCTGTGGGCTTAAACAACAGAAATTTATTTTCTCACAGTTCTGGGGGCTGGCAGCCCGTGATCAAGGTGTTGACAGGGTTGGTTTTTCCTGAGGCCTCTCTCCTTGGCTTGGCGACGGCCGTCTTCTCCCTGTATCTCCCCTCTGTGTGTGTCCATGTCCTAATCTCATCTTACAATGACACTGGTTATGTTGGATTAGGGGCCACCCATATGACCTTGTAGTGTAATTGCCTCTTTAAAGACCCTGTCTCCAAACACAGTCAGATCGGATGTGCTGGGTGTCAGGACTTCAACCTGTAAGTTTTAGAAGGGACACAGTTCAGCCCATCACAGATGGCTGGTAATCCACAGAGCTGGCATTTGAACCCAGACATTGGGACTCGTTCAGTCCTTTATCTACCTATAAACAAATATTTACTGGAATGTATAGGAGTTTTTCTGGGCCTGGTCTTAGTACTCACAATGTGCGGGGCACTCGCTAGGCCAACGGAGCCACAAACCATGATTCAGAAGCTGCAGGTGCTTGGCAAGAGGACTGAGAACCTGGTGTGCAGCACACACATCGTCACACACCTGTGTGACCCAAGCGTGGCTGGGCTGGGGTCCCGGCTCTCTGCGTGTGCTCTTGCCTAATCCCCTTAAATCAATCAGAAGTGCAGCTTCTCCAAGGCCAGGCAAGTGGACGTGGAGAGAGGCAGGGTGGAGAGTGGCCACAGCTTGACCCAGCTGAGCAGAATGTGGGCCGAGGTTTGGGGAAGCCTGGCCGCTGCTGGGTTTGTGTTCCCTCCGCGGAGTATGGGAAGCGTGTTTGGCGTTGACAGATGGCAGGTCTGCGGAGGGCTGGAAGAAGCCACTCTCTCCCTTAGCACCAATGCTCAGCTGGCTTCCGCTTTAGGGGTCAGCTGGCTGGAATTGGACATGAACTCTGAATCTGGCCAAGGGCTCTTCTTGAATTTTGAGCACTTAGGAGGTTTTCAGGGTCAGACAATGTCCACAGCTTGGAATCTTTTCCTGCCAAGACCATCTGGGGTTTTCAGACGTGTCTGGAACTTTTTCCCAGGGCCTCTGTGCAGTGCTGTTGCTCTCTGGGGTTGGGGTGCTCTCAAAGCTCTGGGCCCAGCTCCCACGTCACAGATGAGATGCTGAGGTCGCTGTAATGAAGCGATGTGGTGGCCCCATCTCTTGCCCTGCCATGGCACCAACCCAGATGATCGCCTCTCTAGTGTCTACTCTCCCACTGGTGTCGGGGTAAAGTGAGTCCATTTAACTCATCAAGTGTCTACAGCCTGAAAAAAGGGACAAGCCAGTGTCCCAGCGCCTGCAGGGCCGTGGGGGATCATAGCAGGTCCCCATGCAGCTTCTTCACATGGCATATTGGGGCAGACTAAGGAGAGAAAACCCAGGAAGGGCCATGAAGGGCACATAAAAGATGAATAGGAGTCCTGTCTCCGGGTAGGGGTACAGGGACACTCAGATTTCGGTGGAGGAGAAAATGTGCACATTCCCATAGGATCTAGCATTTACCAAGCTCCTCCCATGCACCAGGTGCCATTTAAAGCACCTTACACATATTCATTCATTCATCTTCACCACTAAACAAACACACAGCTTTCCTCCTTTCAGATCCATTTTTTTAAATGTGAGAATAGAGGTGCAGAGAAATCAAATCACACTCCCCAAATTTCATGGCCGGCAAGTGGCAGAGAGGGCTCCAGAATCCACCCCTCACCCAGCTCTCTGCAGTGCTGACTGAGACTCTCCCATTTGTCATGCTCTGTTCACTGAACACCTACTATGTGCCAGACACTGGAAGGAGCTGGGATTACGGTGGTCAAACAGTCACAGCCTTGGCCCCCAAGGACATTAATATATAAGCCAGTAGTCCAGTTTGACCCTCTGTGATAGGATTGCATTCGAGGTAAGCCCAAGGAATTGTGGGAATACAGGGGTGTCCCTTCACTCATCCTAGGGGAGGGAGGTGTGGACTGGGGGGCCAGAGGTGGGTGAGAGTCTGCAGGTGGAGGAAGCTGAGGGGTAGACTGTAGTCAGTTGGAGAGAGGGAGCATGGATTTCCAGCAGAAGGAAGAGCAGGTGGCCCAGGGTGGGGATGGGCACTGCATGTTGGTGGGGTCCTACGAAGTTCAGCCTGGCAGGAGCAGGGGGTTCTGAGGAGAGGGCTGTTGGGAGATCTGCAAAGGGGCCAGACCCTGAAAGCCCCGCGGAGGAGTGTGGCGTCCCTCTGAGGCTGTGGAAGCCACTGGAAAAGGTGTAAATAGGAGAGTGAGGTAATCTCATCTTCTAGGTTATACCCTATGGCTGCGGGGGAAGGAGCACAGTGGGGAAGTGTTGGCAGCTGGGAAGCCAGTCAGGAGCCTGCTGCTGGTGGGGTTTGGAAACGGGGTGTGGTGAAGGGTGGGGCTCAGGGTGCACCAGGGGAACAGTGACACACAGGCTCCACGAGGAAAGGAGAGGGCGTCAGGACAGACGGGGACTTCATCCTCCAGCAGAGGCCACGGCGAGAGGTGTGTGAAAAGACCCATGGATGAAGGAATAGGTGGGTGGATGGGTGGATTGGCAGTGCCGGGGAGAAAGAACAGGAGGGGGAGGCAGTCCGTGGCCTCTGCCCATCCATATTCCCTGGGGAATAGCCTGGAGGGGTGACAACTGGTGAGGAGCAACTGTAACAGGTGCTGAGGTGATTGGCTTAAAAATCTGAGCATTGATCCCCAAGGTCTCAACTCCACTTCTATAAGAAGAGGAGGTGTGGGTGGAGGGTTAGAGGAGAGATGAACAACTCAGTCAACCATCCGGCAGTGTACGTGGCACTGGGTACAGCTGGGGAACAAGAGGGCAGAGGGCTTGGAGGAACGATGGAGGGCAGAGCCGCAGACAGATGACATCTCTTTATCAGGTTTGGGTCATAATCTCAAAGGCTATAATCCCTGGATACTGAAATCCCAAAAGATCAAAATCCAAAAGTCCTAATGTCTAAAATCCCCCAAATCGTAGGATAGTTGCGTCATGTTAGGCAGATGGCGACACATCCTGTCACTGTCTTTATTCAGAAATCGAGTAGGTGTTTAAGGAGATGTGTATGGGTGCCAAACTGATAAGGGGTGAATTTGTGGTCTTAATTTTAGTCGTCAACTTGACTGGATTAAGAAATACCTAGAAGCCTGGTAAACCGTTGTCTTGGGTGTGTCTGTGAGGGTGTGTCTGTGGGTCTGAGTGGACCAGGTGGAGGAGAGCTGCCCGCAATGCTGGCGGACACCCTCCGATCTGCTGGGGCCCGGAAGCTGAACTGGGAGCTGGGACAGATTTTCCCCTGCTGCCTTGCTCACCGGCGCTCCAGGCTGGCTGGCCTTCCGACTCCGGGATTCACACCAGCAGCCCCCCGGGCCTGAGGCTCTCAGCCTCACACTGAGAGTTGTTGCTCCATCGGCTTCCCTGGTTCTCAAAGTAAAAACATTGAAACTTCCTCAGTAAAACAAGCCATGTCTTTTTTGTACATCTGTGTTTGTGAAAGATAAAATTTCTCAAGCTCTCAGCTCTTTGGGCAACTGGATATGCGTTGGTGACCCCTTGTGAGTTTTGGTCAATCTCATCAAAAGACTCATGCTGTCTGTTGTGGTATTTCAGATGGCTGCAGTTAGAAAGCTCGGGGCACACAATTGCCAAGCCATATGCGTTTACACATTTTGCTTTTTGACCTATTTCTTTATGAACACGTTTTATCTACTCATAACTGTTACATCCATGCAGCTGTCATTAGTAACCTGAATGTTCATGCTTGCAAAATATGTATGTTATTACTCTCTATTTTATTGTTTAAATTGGCCTATGAAGGGCTCTGTCACGTTTTTCAAATAAATCCCCTTTTAAAAATGAAAATTAATGTCTTTTAAAGAATTAAATTTTTTTTCAAAATTATCTTTTTGGGATTTTGATGTTTCAGGATTTCAACATTCAGGGTTATAACATTCAGGGATGTGTCTTTTGGGGTTCTGATCAGCTCCCCTCTTTCTCCACCATTCCTGCTGCTTTGAATGCTTTACACCCTCTCACATTCAATGTTTCTCCTCCATGTAGGTTTCCCTCAACCCCCAATCAGAGATCCCCCTCCTCCTTATTGCTACAGCATTTTATTTTTCCCTGTACAGTTCAAATGACAGGTATTTTTCATATAAAATATACATGTGTCCTACATGTGTTATAATTATGTGGCTATATTGTCAATTCTCTCAACAGATCATGACCTATTTGGGGGCAGAATTGAGGCTTCATTCAGCTGTATCTACCCTGTGCTGAGTGTCTGATCTATGATCAGTTATGTGTTTATGGGAAGAAAAGGATGACTGAAAAGAGAAAGAGATAGAACAAAGAAGAAAGAGAAAAAAGGAAGAGAAAGCATAAATGGCAAAAACAAATGAATATATGGGTAGATGAATGCGTGGACGGCTGAATAGTGATTAAATGCATGAGTAAATGAAGAAAGAAGAATCAGTGGAAACCGAAGATCAAAGTTCGAGTTTTTGCAAACCACAGGGTGGGCAGGGCCAGCCCTGAAGTCTATACTCCGGGGGTCTCAGAATGAGAGGGTCACCTAGCTGGTTGTTGCAGGAGCTGGGCCTAAAAACCTGAGTCCTGGTTCTGAATTTAGGGCTATCTCTGCTTATAAAAACGTGTGTGTACAAAGAGAGTAAGGAAAATCTCAATATTCCCGCTTAATGGTGTGTTGCAGCAACTTGCATAATCTCTCAGCTCTCAGTTTCTCTTTCTGTAAATGAGGACGCAATGCTTATCATGTGGGTATGAGCAATGACCTTGTGTACCTTGCTCACCGCTGGTTCCTTGGCATTTAGCACAGTGCCACACAGAGTTAATGTCCTCCCCCTTCGGGTTAGAGGACAGGGTGTTTGGGTTCTGCAGCCCACTTGGGCACAGGGGTTCACTGTGAATTCCTGGGTTGGTCCTTTACCTTTCTGGCTTCAGTTTCCCGTTCTGTAGAATCAGGGATTGGACTGACTCTCTGAGGGCCCTTACGTCTCTGGCTCCCTCTGACTTCCCTGGCAAACGTAAGTCCCTTGAGAAGAGGGGAGTCAGGGCCAGACCCTCACCTGCCTGCCTGGCAGCCCCTGGCTGGGAAGGCACCTGATCCTTCTGCCTTTACAGACTCCTGGGGTGTCTTTGGCTCTGTGTGGGCGGCCCTGCCAGGGTGTGCCAGATCCGCACTGTCCCCGGCCTGCACGCCTCTCCCTAGCACAATGCTGCCTGTCTTCTCTCTTTGAGATCTGGGTTAGATAAACTGTCTGCTTTCGTCTTTTCTCTTATTTTCTAAAAGTTTCAGCAAATTCTGCCCTAGGAAAAGCTGCCAGGTCAGTGGGAATTGGGCATTTGTCAATAAACTGAGCTCAGCGTGATCTTCCACCGGATAAACAGCCAGACTGGTTTCCAAAACATCCCGCTGCGCCCACAGGCTCACTCAGCAGGTGCGCAGGGGCCTGGGGGTGGGGTTTGGGGAGGGATTCGGGCTCAGGTCTAGGCACTGTGGGCTTGCAGGGAGGTGAGTGTGAACTTTGCTGCTCGTTCGCTGGGTGTCTTCAAACAAACTGCTTAACGTTTAAGTTTCTTCATCTGTAAGTGAAAATTATTAATAATTAGCCAGAAAGTGCTTTTGTGGAAATTAGAATAGAACATTTATAAAGAGTCTGACCAAATGACTGGTATGGAGACATGCTGGCCGTTTTTAATACCAACTTATGTGTATCTGTGTGTATAGGTATATATCATTTATATGCATTTTAGAATAATATTTATCAATGAAACTTTTTAAAGAGGAAATCAAAAGATGCACATAGACTCATTCCCAGAGGCAAGTGCTGTTACACTGAGTGCCTTTTAGTATTTTTTCTCTTACATGTATATTTAGAAACTGAAGTCATGCTAATTTTATTTATTTACTTTTTACTTAATATTATAAGATAAGCATTTTTGTGTCTCGAATCCCCCCTGAGGGCCTGGTTTGGAACGGCTGCACCGCGCCCCACGTGTGGACGCGCTGTGACCGTGAGGACGATGCCCTGCTGGTGGACATGAGCCTGCTCTGGCTTCGAACCACAGGCTCAGGACCAGGACCCAGCTCTGTTGGAGCCCGAAGCACGTGGTGATTCTGTCACCCGGGAGGGCTTCCTGTGGCGGGGCAGAGGCATCGACGTCCCGTCGATCTCTCTGAAGTTTCTCAAACTCCATCTCTGCTCTGCTTTCACCCCCCACGGCGTCTCCCTGGGTCTCCCTCCAGAACCCAGCAGTCCCATCACCACCCACGTCTCCTAAGGAGCCACAGATGTGCCCTTCGCAGAGCCGGCACCCGCTCCCTGCCACATGCCGGGCCGGGCAGCAGGGAGAGGGAAGGGAGCTCAGGGCCCAGGGGGCTGAGGGGAGATGCCACATAAAGGTGGATGAGAAGGACAGTATTTGTTAAGAATGTTTTTTTTTCTTCTTCTTCTTTAGGGTTTGGCCCAGAGCTTCAAAGCACAAGTTCAGAAGTTTCTGTTGTAAATCCTCAAGCATGTTGTTGTGTTTCTAAGCGAAAGAAACTCAGCAGCATGTGTTTCTGGTTCTACTGACTCCACATTTAAGAAAACATTGCCAGGGACTGGGGCAGACTCGGGTCTAAACAGCTCTGGGTGCTGGCTGAAGCCCCCTTCCTCCTGCTGTGCGTGGACGTGTCCCTAAAGTGGATCTCAGGTGGGCTCAGCAGAGGTGGCTTGTTGAGGTCATGGCACCCAAACTGGCATCTTGCAGAAACCCCTCTTTGTTCTCTCTGCAGCAATCCGTCCCGAATCCATTCTCACCCAGCTGCTGTCGTCATTGTTCTAAAATAGAAATCTAACCATTTCATTTATTCTCCTTCTTAAAATCCATAACAGTTGTGGTATTTTTTTTTTTCTCCTGAGGTAAGATCGAAGTCCTTAAGCCTGGTCTCAAGCCCCTGTGGACCGCGTCCGCTGCTGGCAGCACTCTGCTCTCATGCTTCCCCCACTCTGTGCCCTCCCCGAGCACTCAGGGTCTTGTGGGGTCCCCATTCTCTCTTTCGCTGAACCTTGCTCATCCCATCCTCTTGGCCTGGAAGATGATCTTACCTTTTGTACTGGGTAAAGGTATCCCTTCCCCAATTCATGCCCACCTGGAACCTCAGAGTATGTCCAAAGTTGGAAATAGGCTCTTTGCAGATGTCATTAGTTAAGAATCTTCAGGTGAAATCATTCTGGGTTTAGATTGGGTTCTAAATCCAATGGTGTCCTTGCAAGAAAAGGAGAGGACACAGAGAGACACAAAGGGAGGAAGGCCGGGAGAAGAGGGTGGCAGAGACTGGAGTGGTGCAGCTGTACGGCCAGCAGAGCCAAGGACTGCCGGCCACCACCAGGAACTGGGGGAAAGGCAAGAACAGGCTCTCCCCAGAGCCTCCAAAAGAAACCAACACTGACAACACTTTGATTTTGGACTTCTGGTCTCTAGAAAGGTGAGAGAATAAATTGCTGTTGTTTTAAGTTACCCAGTTTGTGGTAATGTGTTATAACTTCCCAGGAAACAAAACCACCTTCTTTCATGAACCCCTTTCCCCGGTCCCTCCTAAGAGCATCCACCCCACAGTGTGGGCTCTGGGTCAGACGGTCTGGGTTCTACTGCTGACTCTGCCACTTTCTCTCTCTATGGCATTTGGCAAGTCATTCAACCCCTCTGAGCCTTGATTTCAACAACTTAAAATGGGGCTGATTGTATCTACATCATAGGGTCCCAGGGAAAATTAAGGAAGTTACCACATACAAAGTGCTCAAAACAGTGTCTGTCACCTAGCAAGTGCTTGATGCATGTTACTAAATCCTTGAGTTTGGATCTCTGGTGAGATTAAAGGCAGCTGTGAACCGTTTGGTACTTCTCCAATGAGATATGGGGTCTATTTCTACTTCCATTAATGCTGGCCTGTCTCCATGACTACTCTGACCAATAGCATAAGGTAGAAGTGACTCAGTTCTGAGTTTTGCCTTTATAAGGTTAAACAGCTTCCTCCTTGGTCTCTTGGCATCTTACCGCAGAGGTCCTGAGATGACATGGAGAGACAGAGGTGCCCACTCAGGCTCAGCTTTCCAGCCATCGCTGTGAGGTACCAAGATGACGTGGTCATCCTGGAACTGGATGATCGAGCCCCAGCTGTCCCAGCTGATGCCATGTGGATCAGAGATGAACCACCTAGCTGAGCCTTCCCCAGGTTCCTGATCCATAAAATTGTGAGCAAAATGAAATGGTTTCTTGGAGTTGTTTGTTATGCAGCAAGATATAAGTGAAATGCCTCCTCTAAGAAGCTTCCTGGGTTTTCCAAGTCTCAGATCTGTGATTCATTTTTGTGCTTAGTGTTGCCTGCTTACACAAGACTCTACAATCAATAATAGCACCTATGATAACAATAACTGATATTTAGCTGAGTGGATGGTTCTGCTTGAATCCAGGGAAAGGTGGTTTGCATTACTCAAGGGATTCATGTGGAGGCCTTGCCTAGATAATATTTGGACTTGGGTAAGCCAAGAAAGATGCCTGTTCCCAGTAGGAAGCTCATGCCCCAGAGAAAGAGGGCAAGAGGTGCACTGAGCATGCCACTGATTTCTCCTTGGGGTAGGATGTGTGAAGGTGCAGAAAGACCAGGGGTGGTTCCCTCATTAGATTCCCTCTACCTGGGGGGAAAAATCAGGAGTTCAGAGAGACTCATGTTCCACCACCAGCTGTCACCTCCTCCTGCCACCACTGAATTTTTGTTCAATAGTCAGCAGGTTGTCTTCATATAAACTCAAACTTGGAACTCCATCTTTTCTTTGCATACACGTTCACACATATACACATGCACACACACATGTACATGCACACACATGCACAAACACATGCATGATGTACACTCACCCACAGCCTCCGTATGTGGCAGAATTTAGCATAAAGCTTTAGGAATATGGATGGAAATTTATTCACAGTAAGATAAACAAGATAAAATAGAATTGTAGCTACCCCTAAGCTTGAAAGGCTACTAGCCTCTCCGTCATGTTTCTTGGCCTCTCTATTCTCTTTTCTCCTCACCCCTGCACCAAGAATCCATCTTTATTTCTAATATCTCCAGGTTTCTTGCCTCTTACCCACTTGTGCTCCTAAGATTCCAATATCAACCTCATGTTGCTGATCAAAGTCATTTCCTAAACAAACATCTCTGCTAACATGTTACCTCCTTAGGCTTCTTGGACCGTGATATCAAAAGTGGCCAGCCTTTCCCTCTCTACCTCTTTACTCTTCATCTTATTCAAAGCACTAATCCTTATCTGAATTATGCATATTTTATGAACGTATAATTGTTTTTCTCCCCATCAGAATGCAAACACGAGGAGGGCAGGGGTGTTGTTATCATTACTGTTAAAGCCATAAAGCCCAAAAGGGCACAAGCGCATCCCAGAGGCTCAATAGATTTGTTGCAAAAATGAATAAATGAATGACTCTGGTGCCAACTATTAATAACTTTAAAAATTTTATTCTGCTACATGATAAATGATCAGGGGCCTGACTATTGTTAAAAACGGAGTGTCTGCAGACTGGGTCTGAAAGATGAGACAGAGTCAGCAAGACCAGGCTGGGGTGGGAACTCAGGGGAGGCGCAGGCAGGCGGTGGTGCTCCTCCTGCACCAGCCCCTCCCTCCACCGCCCCAAGGCCATAATGAGATCCCTTTTCTCCTCCTCTCCTGCTGCCTCCCCTGTTCTCAGCCTAACCAGGGCCAGGGCTGAGGTTTGGCTGGTAGTGCTATGGGGCTGACAATTTCAGAGCTTTGGCATCTTTATAGCCAACCCATGGGCTAGGGCCATTCCATGGATCTGGAAGAGGGAAGTTCTCTCTCGTGGCTGGACAATGTGCCGGAGCAATCTGAGCTGATCCTGCGGTCCTCACAGCTCACCCACCATGAGCTCACTCGTGAGCCATGCAAGACTCCATAAACGTTGGATAAGACAAGCCTGCCTTGGGCTTGGGAGAGATTTGTGGTTGGTTAGAAGCACCCAAAGCCAACATTGGACCTCAGACTTAAATCTCCTGAACCTCATGTTCTTTGGTTGTTGGTTTTGTTTCCCTGCCATGAGTAACTCTGGAAAGGCGACCAGACATTCCAGGAATAAAGTGAGTGCCAGCGTGAGCCTCATTAGTCCTCACGGCCCCGCTGTGGGTCACAGACTTGGAGCTGGGAGGTCGTGGGCGCTATCTCGACTACTTGCTGATTTCAGAGATGAGAAAGCTGAGGCCAAGAGAGGCTAAAACCAAACTAACAAGGAAAGCCGACGTAGAGGGTCATTTCCACTGGCCAAATGTAAACTGGAGGTGAGAGGAAGGGGAGGCCTGAGCAGTGCTCAGATCCTGCTCTGTCACTTGTAATAGGTGTGACTTCCAGGGAATCTGCCAGCTGATCTCTGTCAGTCTTCTCACCTGTAAAATGGGACAAAACACTCATTTTCGTAGTAGCTTGGAAAACTTAAAAGATAGAACTGGCAGTATTCAAAAAAAACATTGACCTTCTCAACTCCGGTGAGGTTTGCATCTTCAGTCCCTTGAAGGAAGGGCTGTTGTTATGCCCATTTTACTCAGAGAGGTTAAGTAAGCTAGGAAAACCACACAGCCAATATGGGGTAGAACTAGAATCTGCAGTTCAAATTCACATAAAAATGCCATCTTTCCAAGTATACAGAGTGATTATTAAATATTAGCCCTCATTGTTACTGTTAGTAGTCAGTCAACAATGATTTACTTATTAATTGCCTCATGTGTGCCAGGCACTGCTCTTAACATGGAGGATATAATGGCATCAAAGACAGACTGCATGTGCCCTTAATAGGAAAGTCAGATGACACTTATCTACCTAATAACTAAGGCAATGTCAGGTGCTGGCAAGTGCTATGATGGGGAAAAAATAAGGGAATGTGGTCGAGAATAACTTGGAGGCAGCAAATTCCTTCCCAAGATCAGCGAAGACCATGCAGAGCAGGTGGCACTTGTGTTGTTACTGGAGTAGTGAGGAAGAGGCAGGATGGGATGACCTGGGGGAAGAGTGCCCTAGGAAAGGGAGTGACGAGTGGGGAAGCACAGTGGATGGAGGGGTGTGGAACAGGGTAAGGAAGGAGAATTAGGCAGGCCCAGATCCCAAAGGGCCCTGCTTGCCACAGAGGGAGCTCAGGTTTAGTTCTAGGTACAATGAGGACCCACTCAAGAGTTCTAAACATGAGAATGATATAATCCACTTACTCTTAGCAAGAAGATGCTGGCTGTTGTGTGGAGGATGGGATATAGGAGTGCACATTGAAATCAGGCAGCCAGCTAGAGGTCTGATGAAGGATGAATGGTGCTGTTGGTGAGATATGGTGCATTTGGGATATAATATTTTGGAGGCAGAGCTTGTATGCATGTGAGATATGAGCGAATAAAAAGATCACAGAGGATTCCTCAGATCTGGGCCTGATTAACTAGTGGAAAAAGAGAAGGCTTGAAATTGAAGGATATATTAAGCTTGAGATGACTGTTGTTGAAAAAAAGATGTTGAATATGTAAAGGGATATCTGGTCCAGAAATAACATTTGAAAGGCCTCAGGTTTAGAAGGCATTTGAGGCCATAAGACTGGATTAAATCACCTAGGGAGAGAGTGAGAGAGGAGAGAAGATAGCCCAGGCCAAAACCCTGGAGGCCCTCTGTGATGCATAGTCACATTGGTGGCTCTCAGTGAACCACATGCCTCGTACTCAATCCCTTCATGCCCCCCTTTCTACATTGACTCTGGGCTTAGCTGTGTGACCAGCTTTGGCTGGTGGGATATTAGCAAACAAGATACAAGTGAAGGTTTTTACTGTTTGCACTTTGAGGCTCACTTTCTTGGAATGCTCACTCTTGAACCCAACTGCCATGCTGTGAGGAAGCCCAAGCAGCCATGGAGAGGATCACGTGGAAGAGCGTCGATACGCTTAGCTGGCAGCCAGTACCAACTGCCAACCATGTGAGTGTGGCCATTTGGTCTTTCAGGTGTCTGAGAACCCCCAGGAGACACCCAATGAAGCAAAAGAATCTCTAGATCAACCATACAATTGTAAGATAAAATAAATATTTCGTTTTGAGCCATTGAGTTTTGGGGGTGGTTTCTGTACAGTAGTAACTGACCAATTATTCACTGCAGCATGCACAGGTTAAGTGGAAGCAGCAGCAGCAGGAGCAGCAGCAAAGAGACTCAAAAGGAGACACTACTGAGGTTGGGGAGAACCAGGTGAGAAGTGTTGCCAAAGGTTGGAGAAGCAGCATGCAAGGAGACGTGTTGAGAGGCTAAGACGGGAATGATGCAGGTGGCTGGTATCCTTGCTCAGAGCTGCCCCGTGGGGCAATGGGAGAGCTCTGCTCGAGGAGGGAGAGGGAGATGAGGAAGAGAATGGGAGGGAACAGGCACAGCCATGATTATGTAATTTTTTTTGAAACTGTGCTCTCAAGGAGAGCAGAAAAATGGGGTACTAGCTAAAGAGTGACCAGAAATTAAGAAAGAGAATTCGTTTAAAGCTGTTTAAATGCCGATGGGAATTTCTCCGTTATTGTTGTTATCATAGTCATCTCACTCACTCCCAGTCCTCTTTGTCTTCCCCTATTTATTTTTTTACCATGCCACTTCTCACATTCTAAAATTGTATATAATTAGTTTATTTATCAAGCTGATTATTTATTATTGTCTCCTGCATTAGACTAGGATCTTGGTGTAGGTGCTTAATACATATTGAATGAATGAATGAATTTCATTCTGTGGCTGTGCGGAGAGAAAGAATGAGAAGATTCAAAAGTTGCTTGGAAACAAGATAAGGAGAACATGATCTAACCCTTCTTCCTGAAACACTGAGCTGGGGGATTCTAGAGACTGAGCCTGCCTCCCTGCTTCCATTTTGACTCTGAGAGGGCAGGAACACTGAAGGGACATTGCAAAGGTGTTCCTCTGGCTGTCCCAGTCACTTCAGATTCTCGAATTCTATGAGTTCTCTGCTGGGTCCCAGAGAAATTTGGCCATGACTTGCTCTGCTCAGCCATGTGCGTAGTCAATGTGCAACGCTCTTCAGGGTTGGGGGTCAGATCCAGAGCTCGGCACCCTGTCTGGAGAGATGTACGTCCCATGTAAACCGAATGTTGCCTGTGTGTGGTCATTTTGGGATGAGGTGGTCAGCTGAGCCCTGGACGTCTCTTTTGGGGAAAGCACGTGGCAGGTCAAGGAGGTCACCATTCTGGAGCTGATGGTTTTAGGCAATCAAAATGACCCAATTAATTGAGTAACTAGCACTCACTGGGAGGCCTGGCACTCACTTCCGGGGATGTAGAGAGAGCGAGCCCTGGTTCATCAGGGAACCCACAGGCTCACAAGGAAGATGGGCAGCTAAGCCAGCAGGAATGATCCCAACGTCCTGGCAGTCACCACTGCTCCTACAGCTCCTGCCAAGTGGCCTGTCTTCTGCACTCTCAGCTCTCACCTGCTTGTAGGAAAGCCAGGCCCCGCTCCAGGGCCCCACAAAGGTGTAGTGATGCTGTGCACTCTTGCTGGGCCCTGGTCCTTTACATCCCTCCTTCACCACTCAATCAACTGTCCCCCCAAAAATTCCTCTCCAAAGGCCCCCTGGCATGGTTCCTATATCCTTCAGGTGTCTTGCCTGATGTGTGCATGAGGATATTGTCACAGTCATTCATTCTCTCATTCAATAACCATTCATTTGTTGAAGCCCCTTCCAGGTCTGGCACTGTGGTCAGCCCTGGAATAAAGTCCAGGGCCACAGGCCCACTGTGCAGACTAGTCAAGGAGGCCACTAACTCCACTGAAGAGTGCAGTGTGACGAGTGTCCCATGGCATGACAATGGGATCTCAGAGGAGGCGGTGTGGTGATCAGAAGAGGGGCAGTGAGTAGGGGAGGGCATCAGGGGAGAATGAGAAGATGTAGCTGGACAGATAAGGCACCTGGGCATGGCAGGGGGTAACGTGTGAGTAGAGCATCAGGGAGCACTGGCAGCTCACTAAGGTTGAAGGGAAGGAGTGGGATGAAATTGGGGAAGGTTAGACCTGGGAGCCGTGGATGCCTTTGGATTTCTAAGGAACTTGGAATTTACTCTAAGAGAGTGGGAGAACTCTGCCAGGGTTTTGCAGTAGAGACTGAGAATCGGATTTGTGATTTAGAAAGATCAGGTGGCTGTGTGGAGGATGGTGTGTGTGTGTGTGTGTGTGTGTGTGTGTGTATGGCAGGGGGATCAGGGTGATGAGTCTCCAGGCAAAGACAGACAAGCAATGATTGGCGGAAGCTTGGGCTAAGGTAGTGATGGAGAGTGGGCAGAGGTGACAGCCAGGAACAGAGTCAGTAGAAGGCAGACGTTCTGTTGGACACGGGCCCTGGGGGAGGCCGAGGGATCTCTACTGGCTCCATCTTTTCCTTATGGTTCAAGCAACGTGATGAATGACGATGCCATTAGCAGAAATCAGGAAGGCTGAATGAGGGTCAGCAATGGAGAAAAGAAAATGCATCAAAAATTTTGTTCTGGATGTAGTGGGTGAGAAAAGCCCAGGAGACAACCTGAGCGGGCGTATCAAGCAGGCGGTTGGCAACACAGGAGGAGGCATCTGTTCTGGGAAGCGCTTGTGCCGTGCGAGAGGCAAGGCAGAAGGGAGCTGTCTCCTGCAGCCACACTTTGCCCGAGAAGGAGGCTCACACCACCTTTCGCCATCTGCAGCACAAGGCAAAATCTTGTAAAAGTTGGCCCTTTCCAGAGCTCCAAGACCAAGGTCCTATTGTCTCCTGGCAGAGGTGGAGTGGAAGGAAAGGGACAGGAAGGAGGTGAGGTCACGGGGCCTGGCACGTGGACCCTTGGAAGAGACGTGGTTTTCAAACTGGCTTAGTGTCTTCCTGTGAGCAGGCCAAGGACCGGAGCCAGCAGCCTCACTTCTGCAGCCAAAGATGACGAGCAGAACCAAGTGCTGTGGAGGAAATCCTTCCAAGTCATTTATTTTCAAAAATCCTCAAGGATCTGGGTATTTTGTTTGGACATAACTGAGTTGAGTTTTGAACTTTTCAAGGGTCTCTTCTCTGCTTTGGTGACCTCATACATTCCAGTGGCTTTAAATGCCAACTGTGTGCCAACTACTCCCCAAAGTACACCTCTCACCCAGCCCTCTGAACCCTGGATGAGTATGTCCAATGGATGTGTCATAGACATCGCAGGGACAGCATGTCCCAAACTGAGCTCTCGGTGGGATCTCCACGATGTCCCTCCCATAGCCTTTCCATGTTAACAAATTGCAACACCATCCACTCGGTTGCTAATGCCAGAAAAATGAGGATGTTTCTTCATTTCCTTATCTAATCTCTTAACAAATCCTCTGGACTACAAGGCCCTACATGGATCTGAATCTTGTTATTTCTCCCCTTCCGATCGCCACCACTCGGGTCCAGCCTCTTCTGTCCTCCCTGCTAAAGCACCTGCCTGCAGCCTGCATTGTGCCTGGCAGCCTCAGTGGCCTCTTCTGCCTACACGTGATATTTCAGAAACATAACTTTGATCTTGTAACTTGCACATTTAAAACACACTAATGGCTTCACATCGCCCTGGGAATAAGGTCCCCACTGCTGGTGATGGCCTGACTCCTGTCTGCCTTTCCTCCTCTGTGGCCTGCCATCTCCCGCCTCCTCACTCGGCTCTAGCCACAGGGGTCACAGGAGTCCTCGGACAAGTCAAGCTCCCTCCTGCTCCAGCCCCCTGTCCTGAGATTCCCTCTGCCTGGAACACCCTTTCTGGCCATTTACTCCCATCTTGCATATCTCTGCAGAAATGCTGTCCCCTCCGGGAGCTCCCTGGACCACCCTGTCTAACTGAGGACCCCACGCCCATCATTCTCTGCTATTGCTTATTTCTGACCGCATTGTAGAATTACTCACGCACCTGTTCATTTCCAGTCTTCCTTCATCGACTGTGAGTTCCACAGGACAGAGACCACCCTCGCTCCTTCACCTCTGTCATCCCAGCAGAGTGCTTGGCGGCCGTGGCAGGCAAGGGATAGCTCTCCCCTTTCGCTCCCGCCCTTGCTATTTTATTGGTTATAGTTTAATTTTTAATTCCATTCATTATGATTAGAGTTTTATATATCAGACTTCAAGCTGCTATTTTCAAGACATCCAGTTGACATGGGGCCTATGCATTTTCTGCCGTGCAGGATGAGAAAATCAGCACCCCCAAACTTTCCCTTATTTTTCTTCACTCTTTCTGCCTCTGTCTCTCCTCTTTCTCAAAACTTCTATTGGCTGTCCCTCGACAGGAAAGCTTTCTTCCTTTTGTGACTGTCACTGCACCCCTGCTGTGGCCTCTCCTGCCTCCAGCTCCTCTGAGCACTGGCCGCTCCGGGCCACCTTTTCATGTCTGTGTCCCGCTCATCCCTTTGCTGGAGCTGCCCTTATAAAACTACCAGAAGTTCAAGTCTGCTCATTAGCATTTTCACTGTCACTATTACTTTTTGTTTTACTCAACAATGTGTAATGTCATCCATTAAGCCATCTTTTATTTTTTCTGAACTTTTTAATGCAGACACACACACACACATACATAGGATTATATTGTACATGCTCTTGGTCTCATGGTCCTGCCTCTGTCTTCTTTTCCCTTTTTGCTTTCTTCACTCCTTTTCTTGCATCTGGTGAGCCCACCCAACCCCTCAACCCCACCCTGAGTAATAGTTAGCGACTTGAGTGGAGATCTTTGTATGCCGACGCGATGGTCCACTCTCCGACTTCTCACTCTGCCTGTAGAAGCAGATGCAAATGTGTGCCTCCACGTGTAGAGATTTTTGGTCATCGTTTGCTTTACCAAAGTGATGTTATAGAATACAAACACACTTGTTTGCGTCTTACTCATAGTGTTCAATAATATGTCATGGAAATCCAACTGACAGAATTCAAATATAGTCTTCTAAATAATCACACAGTGTGCATAGGATAATGGAGCATTACGTATTTAAACATGTGTGTGTAGCCTGATGTGCTGACGCTTTAATTCCTATGGAATTGAGCCCCCACAGTGGAATTGCTGGATTAAAGAATATATGTTGCACAGTTTTAACAGATGTTGCCTCATCACTCCATAAAAACGCTGTGACAGTTTGGATTCCCACCAGCAATATCTGCAAGCTCTCCTGTTCACAGATTCCTACCAGCAAGAGCTGCAATGCTCTTGCTAGAATTGCCAGTTGGATGGATGTAAAATCATGTCTCAACATTACATTAATGTTTATTCCCTTATTCCCTTGACTTCTAGTTAATTTAAATACCCTTTCATATGTTTATTGTTCATGCGGGTTACTTTATTTTAAACTTTTACCCATTTTTATTGAGTTATTGAGTGGTTTGTGCTTTTCTTATCAATTAACAGTAGAGATCTTTGTATATCACAGGTCTTCATTCTCCACCTGTGCCTTTCTCATCTGCTGCAGTAAACTTTGTGAGCTGGATTAAATTAACACTCTCATAAGCCTCTGCATTGGCTGACCATAAGAAACACACCATTTCCTTCCCATCTTTCTACCTGTATTTGTCTCTATTTCCTTCACTCTCCCAGGAAGTAGCTGGGTGTGCAGAAGGGAGGAAATGGACATTTATAAGCACATTCTGTGTACCAGAGAATGGGATGGGTGACTTATATGTTACTTTATTTAATTAAATAATATTAAAACATTTTAATCCCCATTTTACAGATGAGAATACAGAGCTCAGAGAGATTGATTTACTCCCCAAGGTCAGGTCACAGAAACGGCAGAGCCAAGATTTGAACCTGTGTCTGTCTGGTTCTAAACCTGTTCTTTCAAATGCTTTCCTCTGGCTTCTGGACTCACTTGCGGCTCAGAGCCATCCTGTGGGACCGCGGGCAGGCTCCATCATCCCCTTTCAACAGGCAAGAGCCCTACACTCACAGTGCTTGAGTGTCTTGGCCACGGACACAAACCGAAGTGGATGACAAATCTATGGTTTCGATCATGGAATCTAGAACTGGTTGACTCGTGCCCGCTCACCCCTTTTCTCTCGAGTTGGAAGCACTGGGGTGGGCGGATGGGGGAGCTGTTTGGCATCTAGTGTCTTTCAGTGAATTCTCTGCTATTCAGAGCAGCAGAGGTGGCACCTGCCTTGCCAAGGGGTTACAAGAGCCTCCCTCTCTGCAGTACATCTTCCTCTCTGGGGGCTCGGGTGGGCGGGAGAGAGAGGGAAGATGCATGTCAGTGGGGGGCCCTGAAATCCCCAGGCCAAAAATAACCTCATTTCCCCCCACCTTCACGCCCACCCTCCATCCAAGGGGAGGAACGGCAAAGTTTCAGAAACTCCGAATGACTAGAAGCAAAAGGAAAGTATTCTGGTGGCCCAATATTTACATAAGGAGCTGCTTCAATTTTCCTTTCCTGTTTTTAACATAAGAACTGGCACCCAGACGTGGACACCCACCCAGAGCCACACATAGATGCGTCCTTAGACACATGTGTCTCACACATGCAGACACGGCATGCACGGGGACCCACCCCCGCACACCAGGGACTGTAGTGCAGCAGGGAGAGGTGGCCAGGGCCACTGGGACCCGTCTGTTCTCATGCTCAAGCTGTGTGTCTTTGTTCTTCACACGAGAGTGTACCTTTGGGTTCCCCCAGAAGCAGCCCCTAACATAGGCATATACGTGCAAGGGATCTGTTTGGGAGGCAATTTGGGAAATGCCACTAAGGGAATGGCCTGGTGAGACAGGGACTGAGAGACCAGTCAGGGGACATTCTCAGTCCCCAGCAGTGACCATGGGCATTGGTGCTCAGCCTCACCAGGCAGTCCTGGGAGGAGGTCAGAACATGTCTCACAATTATCCCACCCAAGGCAGGAGGAAGCTGAAATACGCACCAACCAACTCTCTTTCTGTCACGACTGGGAGCTGTTTCCTGGGGACCAGCATAGCAAGAAAAATGTGGCCTTCCATGTGACCTTGTCTAGGCAAGAAACCTGCCCTTGACATCTAGAGAAAGGCTTCAGTCCCGGCTCTGTTACGTACTTATTTGAACCTTGGATAATTTCTTTTTTCTCTATGAGCCTCAATTTCCCTCTTCTATAAAATGGGTAGAATACTTTTCCCCACAAGATTGGAGTAGATACTTTATGAAATAATGCATATCAAGCAACTTCCCCCAGGCTAACTCTCAAAAGAGGTTAGAATTCTGTCTCACCCCCAAATGTCCTTAGTCCCGTTTGCTGGTTTCCCTTCATCTTTGTAACCTCTGCTTGTTAGAATGGCCTAGGGCTCAGTCCTCAGCCTCTCCTCTTTTCTAGAACCCCCATCTCTTGGTGATCTCATCTGAAAGCCTTAACTATTATCCATAGTGACTTGCAGCACCCCCGTGCTGACCACTCTCACGCTCCTGCCGTCATCCTGGTCCAGCCCCTGCTTGTTTCTTGCTTGGACTCCTGCGTTCCCTTCCCAACTTGTCTTTTCATCCTTGCCCCCTCTGCAGGTTTTCCTTCCCCAGAGGATCCTTCTAAAATTCATGTCTCTCTGTTCAGAGTATTCCAATGCCTTCCCATACATATGTCCTAAAGGAAAAGCCAAAGTCTTTACATGGGTTTACAAAGTGACTGGACCCTGTGACCCAGATCTCAAATCTCATCTTCTCCATGCTGCCTCCTCCTCCCTTCACCCCAGCGACTCTGACCTCCTCCTGTTCCTCACGCAGTCCAAGCAACCCCTGCCTCAGGGACTTTGCATGCACTGTTCCCTCTGCCAGAAGGCTCTTCCTGCAGACATCTGCACAGCTCACCCATCTTCCTCCAAGACTTTGCTCAGATATCACTTTCTCAGTGAGGCCTACCCGAACGAAGCATCCTGTTTCAAATGGCAGTGTTGCCCCATCTCACCTCCCTGATTTGTTATTCTTCATAGCATTCACAACCATTCACTGTACTGTAACATTTCTGCATCTGTCTTAGTCATCGTCCATTTTCAGCCCACCCAACCCCCAGTACAATGTAACCCATGGAGGCATTTCTCTTTGCTTATTCTGGTCGTGGATACATTCTAAAGCAATGCCTGGTGATTGCAAGTACTCAACCATTTCTAGAATGAATGAAAAAAATGAATGAATGAATGGTATGGTGTAGTGCTTAAGACCTTGACTTTGGGCATCAATTCAATTCATAGTTCCACAACTTTCTGTTACCTTGTACACATTACTTATCTAAATCTTAGTTTCATGATCTGTAAAATCAGGGAGAAAATAGTACCTATTTTTTTTATTTCAGCATATTATAGGGGTACAAATGTTTAGGTTACTTATTGCCCTTGCTCCCCCTCCCCCCTGAGTAAGAGCTTCAAGTGTGTCCATCCCCCAGACAGTGTTCATTGCACTCATTATGTATGTATACACCCATCCCCTCCTCCCCCAACATCTGCCCAACGGCCGATGAATGTTATTCCTATATGTGCACTTAGGTGTTGATCAGTGAAAACCAATTTGACGGTGAGTACATGTGGTGCTTATTTTTCCATTCTTGGGATACTTCACTTAGTAGAATGGGTTCCAGCTCTATCCAGGTGCTGTATCACCATTGTTTCTTATAGCTGAGTAGTACTCCATGGTATACATATACTACATTTTGTTAATCCACTCAGGTATTGATGGGCACTTGGGTTGTTTCCACATCTTTGCAATTGGGAATTGTGCTGCTGTAAACATTCGAGTTCAGATGTCTTTTTTATAGAATGTCTTTTGTTCTTTTGGGTAGATGCCCAGTAATGGAATTGCTGAATCAAATGGTAGGTCTACTTATATCTGTTCAAGGTATCTCCATATTGCTTTCCACAGAGGTTGTGCTGGTTTGCAGTCCCACCAGTAGTGTATGAGTGTTCTTATCTCTCCGCGTCCATGCCAACATTTGTTGTTTGGGGACTTTTTGATAAAGGCCATTCTCACTGGAGATAAATGATATCTCGTGGTGGTTTTGATTTGCATTTCCCTGATAATTAGAGATGTTGAACATTTTTTCACATGTTTGTTGGCCATTATTCTGTCTTTTTTTGAAAAGTTTCTGTTCATATCCTTTGTCTACTTTTTGATAGGGTTGTTTGATTTTTTTCTTGTTGATTTTCCTGAGTTCTAAATAGATTCTAGTTATCAGCCCTTTATCGGATGTGTAGAATGCAAACTTTTCTCCCATTCTGTAGGTTATCTGTTTGCTCTTGTGACAGTTTCTTTGGCTGTGCAGAAGCTTTTTAATTTGATCAGGTCCCATTTATTTATTTTTGTTGTTGCTGTGATTGTCTTTGGGGTCTTCTTCATAAATTCTTTGCCTAGGCCAATGTCTATAAGAGTTTTTTCAACGTTTTCTTCTAAAATTCGAATAGTTTCACACCTTAGGTTTAAGTCTGTTACCCACCATGAGTTGATTTTTGTGAGAGGTAAGGGAGATGAGATAAGACATACTAAACACTCACACAATGGCTGGCACATAATATGGTCTCAAGAAAAGATAGATATTTTTAAATAGTTTCTCTTTCAACTTTGTCTTCGGTGGCTTCACAGATATTTTAGTGGAAAATTGAAACAGCTCATAATATACAGCAAGTGGAAGAAAACCAAAAAATAAAGAAAGAAAGAAAGAAAGAATGCAAAGTATACATAAACAATTCGGGTAATCATGTAAATCTTCACACACTCACACACAGAGACAAAAGACCAGGAGAAAAAAATGTTTCAAAATATTTCCACTAGTTATTTTTTGAATGGCTGTAGGATTGTGGGTGACTTTCAATTTATTTATGCAATTTATACATTTAAAAATTTTCCCTTAATGAATTTGTGTGACTTTTTAAATTTAAAAAGCAATGAACATTTTTAAGGAAAGACATAAGAACACTTAATAAGATGTGGCTTGAATGTTAATTCACTCATTGCAGTGAAGAATGTTTATTGATCACATTTTAACATTTGTGAGTCAGGAAATTCACATTCTTACTGACAAACCCATATCTATCTTTTCCAAAGCCCATATCCCTACTCTGTATGTGTTAAGTAGCAGCTTCTATATGTCAAGGCACAGCCTTCTTCCCCAGCAACTTCCTTGACATCACCCATAATACCATCAGAGATTAAATGTATAGCAACAAAAAATAACATGCAGCATATAGTCTAAGTTGAGAGATCAATCACTTAATTACCTGTCTTGTAATTGCTGAAAACAGGTGGATCGAGGCCAGAGAAGGGTTTTAGCTCTGCCTCTCACCACCCCACACAGCTGCTGTTTCCCTGCCATCCCAACAGGCAAAGACCAAATCCTCAAAGAAAAGATTACATTAGGCCATGTCATTGGCAAACAGATGGGTCACAGAGCAGACACCCACTCCCAGTCAGTGCCTTGAGACCCCAGAATTCAGATATCACCTGGCTGGGGAGGAGGGATGGGAAGGGTTTTCTCTCAACTGTTTACCCCAAAGAGACTACACATGTACTTGCAGTGACTCAATTTGTCAAGAAATGACTAAATTACATTCTCTATTACCTGCCAAGATGGGGGCTCAAAATAGACTTTAAGTTAAATTTTAGTTCATATGTTTTTGTGACTGTATAATTCATAATCCACTGCGTTAATAATCAGAAGTTGCCTCACAAGGTAATGAGCTGCCTGTCAGAGGGATTTTCAACAAGGACAACTCAACCAGGAAGCAATAACATCTGTTTCCCCTGGGCCCAGCATGCTTTCGTGGGGCAGGACCTCTTGGGCTGTGTGGAGGTCCATGCTGGGTTACTGTCATCCTTCCCTAGGGCATCCCTGGACCCTGGCAGCAAAGAGACTTTATGCAGAGACCAAGGAGCAGAGCAGTGGAAGAACAGAGGATCTAGGCGAGAGGATTTAGGAAGAAGGCTCTGGGATTTAGAAGGCTCTGGGAAGTTTTCCTTTGGCTCTGCTCAGGGTCTGTTGAGTCCTAGGAAGAGGAGGCTATAGGCAGAAATCTGAATAGATCATTTAGTTGTCCCAGAAGAAATTGCTAGCCTGGGAGGGGTTTTCTTGAGGTGTCTTTTGGCAGCAATTTCCAAATGCAGGAGTGAGTGTGTAAGGGGTGCATATAGAGGTGGTGAGAATATGAACCACTGGTACAGGAAGAGCATAGGCCAGTTAGAGGATGCCAGCCTACCGGCACACTTGCAGGCTATAAATAACCAGTGGTGTCAACGCATTCCAGCTGAGCATCAACACTGATTCTCCTGTCATTAGCAGAAGGTACATGCTGTTCAACTCTAGGTGGCATAGCTCAGGGCAATATCCTGCATGGAGGATTCAGCTCCAAGCACAGCGAGTGGCATTTTTCTGGGAGAAAAGCAGGATGCTCTGAGGCAGCCATTTTGAAACCACCATATGATGCACTGAGATGGCTGGGTGTGAATACAAAATGGCTGCCCGTATAGCTGACTCATGTACTCAACACATACTCACGAGTCTCACCTCAGGGCTGGCGGAAGGGTCTTGGATGGATGAGGTGTTTGGGCTGCACATTCCATTGAATTCGAAAGCAGACTTTTTGATGGGTTCTCTGTTAGATACAGTCTCAGCGTGCCCTCTCTCCATATGCAGTCCCTTCTCCATGGCTCTGGGGTAATGGGTCCCCACAGTGAGTGCAGGTAGGAGAGAAAGAAGGGATGGCAGGGCAGACTTGGCCACAGGAACTTGAAGACACTCTCCAGGACTCTTGGGGAGATTGGGGGAAGCTTCAGCAGGGAGATCTTTGAGTACAGAGTCTGCAGAGATGCAGGGTAAGCTATGCTCTGCGGAAGGGGCCCAGGCAGGAAGGAGGGAGTGGAGATGATGGACGCAAAACAGGGTCTCCATGGTCCCTGTGAGCTCTGGGGAAGGAACATGGGTCCTCAGAGGCACAGCCTGGAGGGTGAGCAGATTTGAGTGTGAGGCACGTCGTAGTGAGTGGCAGGCCTGCAGGCTTTCAGAATGAGTCAGGACTGAGAGCGTACAGTGGTATTTTCCACACTGGCCCATATGCGCTGATTCTGAGCTTCAGAGGAAACCACTTGGCAAGAGGCAGCCTGAGAAATCTCAAATCCTATATAAATTTCTCCCTCTCCCACATCCTACCCGACCTCCAGCCCCAGCACATGGAAGCTCACACGTGCACATGCACACACCCTCCTCCCAGCCCAGCACCGGGAGTGCATCCACACGCACATGTGCACGTGGCCTCCCGACACATTTGTGCCTTCTTACCCTGACAACACGCACAGGGGTAGAGCATCCACTCACCCACCCACTCACTCACACTGTGCTAGCATGAAAGGAAGAAGTCACACATCATGTGACCAATGGGGAAATGCCACTGGCTGCGGGACCGCCCCCCACCCCATTGTCATGGGTATATTTGGGAGGGGCAAGGAGTGAGGCTGCTGGAGTGCACTCCGAGGAACTCCTACAATTTCAAAGCCTCTGAGTGTCTTGGTGGAGCTAAAGATGGAAAACAAAGGCGGATGGCTCTTTGGTTTAGAAAAATGCCATATGGGCCTTTTGGATTAAGAAAAGCAAACTTCTCTCCCTTGCTCTACTCTGGACAGAAACATAGGTTAGGTATAGATGGAGATGACTTTTCTGATAACAGAATAGGAATTCCGGATTTTTTTCCTAATGGACGGGGGGTGGGGGGAGAGACCAGTGTCTGGAAGAAGAGCATAGGAGAATATAAGAGCAGTCTCACTAGAAAAGTCCCTGCCAGTGGGCGCTACGTCTGGCAAGAAGGATGGAGATGATATGTGTCCAATGGTATGATGGCCAAGAACTCTGAATGATCTAGTGTCGTAGAGTGAGTGGTTCCCTGATCTTTTGTGGTTCAGGTTCATGACTTTAGCCTTTAGTAAGAGTCTGCCACGCAGCAGCAGGGTTTGGGACATGAAGGGTGAGGGTAGAAGCCAATGAGGGGTGAGGCGCTTCAGGGAAAAGGCAGCAGGTTCAGGAGGCAGATGCTGAGTGGGGTGGGCTGGAATTCAGAGGGCTGCAGTGTGGAGGAGGGTGCAGGAGAACAGGCCTGTTTGGGGAATGTCTGTGTTGCACACACCGGCTTACTACTGGGCGTCACCATAGGCCAGGCATCGGGGCTGGGGATGAAGTCCAATGTTGCTGGCATGGAGTTGGTTTTCTGGAGAAAAGGAAACTTCCAAAGCTGGGTTGGCAAGAGGAGAGGGCCCAGGGACCCCATCCTCCCATTACCCTTCAGGGAGGCAGGGAGCTCCTTCCCAGGGGAGGAGCCCTGGCTTCACTGGTAAGAAAGCTGACTCGTCGGGAGGGATTAATTGCACAGGCTGCTGAGTTCTGGGTGGTCTGCAGTTGGGTGTCAGTTGTTTATAAATGTTGTCTGGAGACCATCTGCTCCATGTTTGGAGATCGTGAGCACCATGGGATGTCGCAGTCCCTGCTGCCAGGGTTGGAAGACCCAGTCCAGCAGCAAGCTTGGCTTAGGAGCAGCCTCTCACTGGAAGGAGAGGGTCTCCGTCCTAGACAGCTCAACCTCCAGGCAGCCCAGAGGGATTGCCCAGGCCGCTTCCAGACAATCGTTCTCACTACTCTGCCCAGGGTTCATGGGGAGGGCGAGGGGCTTCCAGAGGTGTGGGGGATGGGAACTTGAGCCATTTATTCCCATTAAAGGAAGAGGTGACCACAAAAAACACTGGAGAGTCTGGGGGGAAAAGGTCATTTAGACAGGCTCTAGAGCCACAGAAGTCTGTAGGACACCTCCACAGTCCCGAGCAGCTCACCGCCCAGAGGAGGAGACAGGCACGTGATTGATTACAAGTCAGCATTCCAAGTGGCAAATGCAGCCAGGGATATGCTGTGGGAGAGTGGAGAGCTCCCAACTGCCTAGGAAGGTCAAGGCAGGGCCCACAGAAAGGGAGCCCAGAAGAGGAAGAGGAGGCCACCAGGGGCAAGAGAGGCAGAGCGCGCCAGGCAGGGGACGCTGCCTGAGCAAAGGCGGGGAGGTGTGGGTTGTCCTCAGCAAGGATCTGTTCTGGAAGACTGTTCTCTCTTGACCTCCCCCAAGCTCACTGTCTACAACCAAAACACGAAGGGTTCAGCCAGGAAGTACTGGTTTTGAGTGTTTAACAGCCCAGATGTGCCTACTGCCTTCTCCCATTTTCCCTGCAGGGTTGAGGAGTGAGTGGCTAGTTGGAGGAAATTCTGCATCTTTAGGACTTGGACAATGAGCTGAAGACAGAACATGTGACCACCACAGAGATGTGACCAGCCAGTGCGGCAGAGACCTGCGATACCGGGATAGGACTCGGTTGAGCAGGTACAGACCAGGCTGCTGTGTCTGTCTGAGGACACTGTGTCCTGCGCAGTGCATGGCATCAGCTTAGTTCCTGCCGGACAGGAGGGCCAGAGGAGTGGCTGAACTCCAGCCCTGCCCTTGCCCTGCTCGCCACTCTGTGAGCCTAGAGGGCGGCCTCCCCTGAGTACCACGAGTCCTCTGTATGGAAACAGTGGCTGAGGTTAGGAGTCCTGTGTTCTAGTCCCACCCTGACTCGTCAGCGGGGTCTGCCTGACTCTAGAGAAGTGGCTTTATTACTGCCACTGGGTATGAAACAGGACACGGAGTGGGAGGAGGCAAACCATGATGAAAAATGTGCCCTGAAGTTGGTGTCAGATAATGATTCCCAGGAGACCCCACGGGCCAGCTTTGTGACCCTGGGCATGTTGCTCAGCCCTTCTGAGCTGAGTATTCCCACCTGGGAAATGGGGTAATAATCTGACCTACCCGCCACAGTTGCCACGAGGATCAGCTGAGTCATGAACATTCATAGCCCATGAACACCCACGGGGTGGTAGTATTTATACACGAGAGGCCAGGGCTGAAAGTCTGGTGACCCCACTTGGCCTCTGATGGACCGTGTATCAAGCCACTTGGTGGGGCCATGTGACAGCATCCCCAAGGTTCCTGCTGGCCCTGCCAGGAGCCCCTGAGAGAACATGTCCTTGGTACATGGGGTGAGGCCGGCCAGGCTCCACCACTGTCAGCCTGTCGGGGTCCCTTACCCTCCATCTAGGAAATGGGAGGACAGGGGAGGTGAGAAGACCGCAAAAGTCCCTTCAAGCTCTGACATTCTACACAAACATGTACAATTCAGTACATGTACAATTCAGCTGTGGTGAGACTATTTGGAACTTTCAGAACATCTTCTTGGTCCTCAGTGAGGAGGTGTAAATGAGCTCAAGGATTTCCCAGCATTAGGGGAGGTCCACAGGGTAAAATGTTATGAAATCGTAACTTACGAATATTTAACTCTACATGCAAAGCAAATAACAATAATGATGGTGATGATAAAATATATATATTTTGCATCAAATACCCACAAATGCAAGCCATCTAGTTTTTTTATGATCAACCAAAGAAGCAGGGCTCTGCTCCAACACTGGAGAAAAAACTGACTGTTAGGGTTGAGAGGCCGTACTCTAAACCACAGCTGTACCTGTGGCACGTTATAGGAGATGTTCCATGTCAATTTTGACAATACGGGATTTTTACCCAAGACGTCAGAACCTAACTTCCTCCCAACAATGCAAGATTCAGTACTAGTGTAGTACACGGCGATTAAAAATGATTTAGAAGATTAATTAATGATATGGTAAATGTTCACATTTTATTAAAAAGTTTTTTTTCAAAAGCAGACTACACAGTAGTATGTAGCAAATGAGCCCCTTTGGTATACATATGAAAATAATTATATGACATAGGAATATGTTTCTAAATATACTAAGTCTGTGAGGAGTACAGGTTAAACAAGTTGTACTGTACAGTTGTTCCTCGGTGTCCGTGGGGGACTGGTTCCAGGATCCCAGCGGCTACTAAAATACACAGATGCTCGAGTCCCTGTAGAAAATTGTGTAGTATTTGTATATAACCTACACACATTCTCCTGTATACTTCTAGTCAACGCTAGATTATTTATAACACCTAATACAATGTTAATGCTGTGTAAATAGCTGTTATACATATTTTTATTTGTATTACCCTTATTGCTTTATTGTTAGTTTTAATTTTTTTCCTGAATATTCTTGCTCTGTGGTGGGTTGACTCCAGGGGTGCAGACCTGAGAATGTGGAGTGTCGGCTGAGGACGCCAAATCAGTAGATTTAAGCTGCTCTTGCCACAGCAACAAAAAAATGGGCAACTATATGAGATGATGGATATGTTAATTTGTTTCACGTTAGTAGCCTTTTCCCCATCTGTATGTTTCCCATAACATGCTGTGTACCTTAAATATATGCAACAATATTTATTTAAAAAATAAATAAACATACCAAGTCTGGAAGGCAATCTTCCAAAATACACTCTCTCTGGGTGTTGGGTTTTGGGTGATGTCATTTCTCTCTTTTGGCTCGTCTGCCTTTTGTAATGGTTGTTTATGCCTCTGTAACCAAAGTTATTAATCTCCGATGCATCCCAGAAGAGGCTGGGGAAGTTCCCAGAGGGACCCGCAGGGATGGGGAAGGGCCAGGAATAGACGCCACGCTGACCCTGCTCATTCTCCCAACAGCTGGCAAATGTCAGAACTATTTGGGGTCCGTGATGTCACCTGGCTGGCAAGCTCATGGCTGTGGTTATGTCATCTGCTGCCTGGCTGGTCTCTGTGGCCAGTGAAGTCATGGTGGGGGTGGGGTGGGGTCCTGGAGGCCCACATCTCCCCCAGGGAGCTGTCTCCCCACCTCTGGCCACAGGAATGCACCAGAGTCGCTCTAGAGGCTCCAGGGCTGCACTGGGCTGGCAGATTGGAGCCTGGGCCTGGAGGCCTCGGGATGTTTTTGTCCTGAGTCCCTCCCTGTCTTGCCCCGCCTGCTTACTTCCTGCCACTCTGCAGTCGCAGTCCTATCCACTGGAGTTTGGGGGAGACCTTCAAGGTCAAATGCTATTGCCCAGCACCCCTTCCTTTGCCCCGCCCTTCTGACAGCTCCACCCCCACACCCCATGGTATCAAACCATCCTGAAAGAGCCTGCTCAGACCTCCTCCTCCTCCTCTGATTGCTGAGGCTGCCGCTCTGCTCCGCTCCGGCCCTCACATCTGTCCGGTTTAGGTGCAAATCCCTCTCCCAACAGTGTGGCCTTGGGCAGGATCTCTCACCCCTCTGGAATAGAGTGGAATGGACTTTTCACCCTTCACCTCACGTGAGAATGAAACGAGGGATTTTATGTAGAAGTGTGTAGAACAATAGCTGACATAGTTTGGCTTCTGTCGGGGTCAGTGTTTACTGTTTATGTGACAAATCATCCCCTCTCCCTGGGTCTCAGAGCCCTGTTCCTTCTTCTGGATGTTTTGGAATGTTCTGGCAACTCAAACTCCCCCAACCTCGGTTTCTCATCGGGGAAAGGAGAACACAGACAGTTATTAGAAACAGGACAGATATCTAATATTAAAACTAGAAATGAATTCAGAAAGAAACATCCAACTTGGTCACTCTTCTCTCCCAGGTGCAGCGGCCATGTTTAAAGAGGAGCTCGTTGAAAGACCAGGAAACATTTCTTGGTTCTTTTTAGTGCAGCTGATGGAGCTCAACCAGGTGGGGCACCTGCCACCTTGGGGCCACATGTGGCCTTCTGGATCCTTGAGTGTGGCCTTTTGACTGAATCCAAATTTTACAGAGCAAATAAAGGGATTTGTTCTGTGAAGTTTGCATTCGGTCAGGGGGCTACACGTGGGGGTCTGGAGGGCCACAGGTGTCCCTGAGGCTGCAGAGTCCCCACCCCACTCTAAACCATCACAAGCCCAAATTTTTGACCCAGTTTCAACCCTTGTGAGCAAGAAAGAAGGTTGAGAGGAGGAGAATGGTGGCTTTTGCCTTTCTGGCATGTGAAACCACAACTAAAGGATTTTGACCCCAGAGTGTTTGGGCATAACCTACTCGAGATACCGTAGTTTAAGATGGGACTACCAACAGGCTCTCTTCCAGAAGTCCCCTCCACCAACTCCCGACCACCACCAGCCCATCAAATGGCTGTGAGGTGTCACACAATTGTGAGGGGTGACATCAGTGAGAGCAAAGTTAGGGCATTAATGTACCGTGAAGCTTATAGAAGCTTTGGGGGAAAATGTGACTTTGTTTGGAACATTACTGGGCTCCCACTGCAATGGGATACACTTAGTTCTACGAAATTCTCCCCAGACTGTCCCAGCCTAAAGGCCTTGGTCACAATCACCCTGCCTGTCACCCTGGGGGCCACAGCCTCATGGACCGTGGGCCTTGGTAGCCCTAGCACTAAGGTAATTCTAAGTGTGGCAGGATGGTTACGCAAGAGAGGTCTGTGGAGCTGCTAGCGTGGTGCTCGGCTCTCCCCAGACACCTGCAGGTGGTGGCGAGGGTCGCACTCCTGGCGTGCTTGGTAGGTCTGTGTCAGCCAGAGGCTGGTGCTTCTGACTTCTTCCTAATCTGGAGGCTCTGTGTATTAGTTTTCTATCACTAGCATGCAAAGTTACCATAAATTTATTCTCTTAAAATAATCTACCGTTATCATCTCATAGTTTGCGTAGGTCAGAAGTCTGACATGGGCCACACCAGGTTAAAATCCAGGTGTCAGCAGGGCTGTCTTCCTCACTGACGGCTCTGGGCAAAAATTCATTTCCAAGCTTCTTCAGAGTGTTGGCAGAATCGTAGGACAGAGGTCCCTTTATTCTGGCTGGCTGTCAGCTGAGGGCCACCCATAGCTCCCAGAGGCCTCTGTTGGTTTCTTGCACATGGGCCCTGTCTTAGGGCACCAGTGACACATCAAATCCTTCTCAGGCCTGGCATCTCTCCAAGTCTGCTGCGTCTCTTCTGCCTTTCTCTTCTGGCCATGTAAGTTCTCTGCTTTTAAAGGATCACGTGATTAGACTGGGCCCCCAAATAGACGATCCGGAAATCTCTCTAGATGAAGGTTCCTAACCTTTTTCTGTTAACATAACCCATTCACAGGCTCCAGGCACCAGGGCACAGACATCCTTGTGAGGCCATTATTGGGCCTACCACACTCCACAGTGAATTCTGTCCCACTGAGAACGGCAGAGACTTGGAGCTGGGATATCCGGGTTCTCCCTCATTCTCTCAAGAAGTCGCACTGAGCACTCACTGCGTGCCAGGAACTTGTCTAAGTGCTTGGGATACAAAATGGAAGTGCAAAGACCACTAAGGAGGAGGAGGAAGAGCCAGGCACATTTTCTGCATTCTCTGTAATGTTCAAAGGGCATCCCATTGTACAGATGAGAAAACTGGGGTACTGGAGTTCAGGGGCCTGATGACTTGGCCAAAGTCAGCCAGCTTCTATGCTGCACGGTCAAGACTCACCTTTCCAGCAGTCAGGACACCTCCAGGCCTATCTACAGAGGGAGGCACCACACCTGCTGGGACCAAGCCCTGGACCGTCCCACCAGGGGTCATCTTCCCTCTTTCCCCAGTCCTAAGGGTGCCTAGGACTGCAGGTCCGTGACTCCCCCCAGCCTGAGTTTGGGACCTTCCTGAGAGACTCCTGGGGGGTTCTGGAGGCAGCTGGAGGTGACAGCTGGCTGACCTGCCATCCTCGACCCAGACACCCAGAGTGCTGCAGAAGCCAGGCAGGGGCTCTGGCGATGAGTGGGCTCTGGGACCTGAAGTCTCCTCTGGCAGAATTTACATGTTCTTTGGTGTCCAGGTGCACTCCTTCCTCTTTTTAATGACCCAGTGTATTATTTATAGCTCCTCCTTCAAAGGGCAGTGAGCTGTGGGCACCAGTCTTCACATTGCAGTAGAGAACCTGGAACAAATTAGGTGCTTCACACGCGCTGTAGAATACAGTGGGAAGGCCCACAGTGAAAAGCCAGCAAAATTCAGAGATCCACCTCCAGTTTCTAACGTTCTCATCATGACAATCACCTCTTGAGCAGTTGCAGTGCAGCAGACACTTTTGTGTGCTCTTTTTGTATGTTAATTTATTTACTCCACACAACATCCCTGAGAAGTGGGGATTTATGTATTAGGTTATGAAGTATGAAATGTCTGATTTCCTTAAGTACTAACTTGGACAGTTGATATCTCTGACATTTCATTTTGACACTTCTTGTTTTATTTTAATTGTGATTATCTGTTGTGATTTGGCTTGTGATTATCTTTCAAAGATTTTTTTTAGAGCAATTTTTGTGAAACCACGGGAAAGTCGAAAATTCGTGTTATTTTTGAATATGAGTACCATCATGGAACCAGTGCAGCACAGACGGCTCAAAATATCAACTAAGTGTTTGGAAAGGATGTGGCTAATGAACACACAGTATGTTGATGTTTTGAGAAGTTCTGTTTTGGTGATTTTAATCTTGAAAATGAGCCATGTGGGTACCTGAGACCAAGGTGGACAATGATGAGCTGAAAGCTGCAGTGGAAGCGAATCCATCTCAACCTACATGTGAATTAGCAGCAAGGTTTGACGTTACTATTCCAACAATATTGGACCATTTGAAACAAATAGGCACGGTAAAGAAGCTAGATAGATGGGCTCTGCATGAATTAAACAAGATGTCAGAAGATAAATCGTCTTGAAACCTGCCTTTCTTTGCTTTCATGACATAAAGGTGAACCATTCCTACACTAGATTGTTATGTGTGATGAAAAATGGATTCTTTTTGACAATCACAAGCATTTGGCACAATGGTTCAATAACAATGAAGTGACAAAGAGTCCAAAACTGAATATTCATCAAAAAAAGCTAATGATGTCTGTTTGGTGGTCCAGTGTTGGTATTATCCACTACAGTTTCATGAAACCTGGTCAGTCAATTATAGCTAATGTCTACAGCAACCAATTGGATGAAATGATGAGGATGCTTGTGGTTAAGCAGCCAAGATTGGTCAATAGAGACAGGCCAATCCTCTTGCAAGACAACGCTGGACCACATGTTGCACAAACAATGCTACTCAAAGTACAGATGCTGGACTTGGACATTCTGTCATCCACCGTATTCACCAGAACTTGTGCCAACTGACTACCACTTCTCGCAGGCTTTGGACCACTTCTTGCAAGGAAAAATATTCAATTCTCAACAAGATGTGAAAAACACCTTTGGCAATTTCATCACCATCACTCTTTAGGCTTCTTCGCTGCTGGCATAGACTAGCTATTTTTAAGATGGCAAAACTGTGTCGATAATAGGGGCGTACTTGATTAATTGCACTGCTTCTTGTTTGAGATATAATAAACTACACTTTTGACTCAAAATTGGACATTTCATATTTAATGACCTAATATTTTTATCACTAACTAAGGACATGCTCAGAGATGTTAAGTCACTTGCTCTAGGACACAGAGCTAGGAAGGTACGGAGTTCAGCCTCAAACGCAGGTGTGCCCTGTGCCAACGCTCACCTGTGCTTCTCCCACCAGGCCACAGAGAGACCAGTGATGCCTCCCAGTCCATGATTTCATTTTATTCCCACAACAAGGTGGCAATTCTCTCGAAAAGGCTGGGCCCATGTGAGGAAGGGCACCAGAAGAAGGAAAGAATGGTGGATTTGCAGCCTGAGCCCAAAACCTTGGCATTCCCATGCTGTGCTGTCCTTCTCTGGGGCCAGATTGGTCCAGAGGCCTGGGCTGGTGTCTAAGAACACATTGACTTTTCCACTCTAATGAAACAAGTCCAGAATTCATAGGTTTTCTTTCTGCCTATAGGGAATGACTTCTTATCTTTCATTGTTTGCTGTGTTTTTTTCTACCCAGAATCCCGGAACACCCTTCTCCCAGCTCCTCTACGGCTGGCTCCAGCTCATCACTCAGACATACAAAGGTGTCACCTCTTCATTGAGGGGACCCAGGCCCCTCCTTCCCCCTCACACCCACCTCTGCCTGGCACACACCTAAGGTCAAAGGATGTTTGGGGGCAGCTGGACAAGGGCAAGGGAGGAAGGGCTGGGAGTTCAACTCAGAGGCTGGGGAGACCTAATGAGCTCCAACTTGAATGAGAAAGAAAGAAAGAGGATGAGAAAAATCCCAAGGGTGTGTTATCTTAGAGAAGGACGTCAGAGTTCTTGGACAAACAGTGGCCCCACCCCACCTCTCAAAGCAGATGGTGCCCCAGGCCGGGGGTGGCATTTTGGCAGAGCCCAGGCATCTGTCACTTCCCCTGTGTTGCAGTTAGCTCGCCCCCTTGTCTGTCACCCCTGGTGACTTCTGAAAGGACAGAGTGTCTCACATAGGCATGACTGGGAGGGGGAGGGCCAGGCACTGTCTTAGACCCCGCAGTCTTGTTCTGGGGCAGGAACCTGGGGTCACTGAAGGAGAGGAGGACGGGCCGGGTCCCAGGATCCCTGGGAGGACAGGGAGCCGACGGGCAGTTGCTAAGGAACTAGAAGTGACCTGGGGCTTCCCCGGCAGGCAGGAGAGACAGCCCTGAGCCTGGGCTGGGGAAACTCACCAGATGCTTTAAGGCCTCAAGGGCTCCCGTTGGACTCAGACTAGCGTCTAAAACACCATGCCCAGTCTGATGTGGGTGTCCCGCTCCAGGCACCTGAAACTTCCCCTTCATCGTATCCCTCTCATCACACTTGCTGCACGGGATTGTGGCTGGCGGCTTCCTTGTCCGAGCCTCCCTCTAGACCTGGGGCTCCGCCAGCGTGGGGTTACCCACCTTAGTACCTTCAGCACCAAGCCGGGCGCCCAGCCCAAAGTGGTGAGCGAGCTCAACAGGACTCTATATTGGTAATGAACACGCCTTCTAATTAGCGCTCAGCAATTTCTAATTAGGCAGGGCATTCATTTCCCGTGCCTTCTAAGAGCTTCACAGCAGTGTTAGGAGAGTAATTAGCTACTCACATCTTCCAGCTGAAGCTAATGTCTGCGTTGATGAAGGGGTTTGTTCTGGGTCATTCACTTAGTGAGCTGCAGGGTCAGAACTCCAACCGCTGTCTGACTCCAGAAAAGCATATCCTTTCCTCTATACCAAAAGCCTTAAAGCAGTGATACCCCAAACCGGGCTGAGACCATTGGAGTGATGTAAAAACACACAAATTCCTTGAAGATATGATAAGGAAAAAAGAAGGAAGAAAGAGGGGGAGGGAGGGAGAGATCAAGAGAGCAAGAAAAAGAGAACAGTAAAGAGAGGGAAGAAAAGCAGTTATAAGTGCTGGGTAAAATAAGAAGTTGAATCATAATATGATAGTCTAAACAGAAAACACAGCATGATTTTAAGCAAGCAACAGAATGTAATAAAAGAGAATCTTTTGATCTTGAGGTGAGCAATATTCCTCTTTAAATGCCCAAGGGCTCTCACACGGACCAAGAGAACACAAAGTGTAGTTCTAGCATGCCGCTTGGCCTGCAAACAACATATATAAAGTCTTAATATGATAAATGAAGTTAACTGGTTTTCAGTTGTTGGAATTGCCTTGTGGAACGAAACACAGAAGGCTGAGTGAGGCTGTGGGACAAAGGAAATCTGAGAGTGTGGACGGCAAAGGGAGTGTGGACAGGGATGAAGGCAAAAAAGGAAAAGGTGTGTGTGGTGGGGGTGGGTGTAAGAATGCTGCCTCAGCTTGCACGTCCTCCCCAAAACTCACATTGAAACTTAATTGCCAATGTAATGGGTGGTACAGCCTTCAACAGGACTTCATGACAGCCCTCATGAATGGATGAATGCTATTGTCCTGGGAATGGGTTAGTTATCAGAGGAGTGGGGTCCTGATAAAAGGATAAGTTTGGCCCCATTTTTCTCTCTGTCTCACGCTTTCTTCTGCCTTCCACTGGATGACTCTTGCCAGACGCTGGTGCCATGTTCTTGGACTTCCCAGACTCCAGAACCATGAATCAAATAAACTTATGTTCTTTATAAATTACCTAGTCTGTGGTATACAGTTATGGCAAGACAAAATGAACTAATGCAGATGCAAACATGTTTATTATTTAAATAGCAAGCCAGGAAATTGAAGGAATAATTCCATTTAAAATTAAGTAGAAACCTAAAGAAAAAAAAAACAAAAATTATACTGTTATCCAACTTTTGAAAGTACAGGAGGTGGGTGGTACAAGCAAGCTAAATCTTCTTTCTCAGAAGGAAATCAATAGGTCTAGTATCAAGTTGATAAATCACAAATAGAGGTAAACTCACATACCTAAAGGTATAGGGTCACTGAACTAAGATGGAAACTGTTAAAAGAAGTTGTTCTGGAGAATAGGATTGTGGCAGACAGGGAGGTAACAGAAGATAATTCCTATGTAGAGATATTATTTATTTGAAACTATAGATTTATCAGTCATGCCATGGAACTATTTGTTCTCAAAAGTTTGGGAATTGGAATTAGTGTTTCTAATGGCTACTCGGGTGGTTTTCTCACTCATCCCTGTCTTGGAACCATTGCCTGTGGCTTTGGATGGCCTGGGAGGAGGGGTTCTTGTCTTCCCAGCTTTGGTGAGAACCCAGGAATCCTTGAGCTCTTGGCATTTCTGCTGCCTCTGTGGAGACGCTTGGGAGGCAGAGGACCTTGTCAGGCTATTTCACAACTTCCCTTTGAGGAGATCACTTGTGTCATATTCTTGCCCTTCCCGGTTACTTCCAGCTCAGGAGGAAGCTGACTCAGACTGATGAGTGGGCTTCCAGCTAATTTCTGCGTTTCCTTTCTTGATTAACATCTTAGATGATCTTGAATATCACTCGGGTTTACAATGTCAGATGATGTCCTATTCACCTTCTGACTTTTGGGTGACCCTAAGCTTGATGCTGGGTGTGCTGTGACCTTACTGACCTTTACAGATGGAGAGAAGACTGTATGATGCCTTCGTGGCTGCTCTGACACACAGTCACGTTTGCCCATCTCGGTTGGGAATGGGTTATGTAATCCCACATGAGTTCAAGGGGAATCTCTGCAATGCATGAGAAAGAGCATGGAATACAGAGTGAGTCCAGAGCCCAGAGCTCTGAAACCGGCTCCAACATGGCTGGCTGTGGGGCCCTGGGCATGTACTTCTCCTTCTTTGTCTTAATAGGAGCTCGAGTCTCCTCCAGCTCACACATCCTGGCTGTTGGATGTTGTCTTTTCCACCATAGTTTTCTGAAAGCTGGTCCAGGTCAGGGGCTGTGATGGCCCTGCCTATGGCTCTCTCCTGTTGCCTGTCTCTACCTTTCTCATGGCCTGGTGTGTAGCAGGTGCCCCAAATCCATGGCTAACTACAAGGGCCTTGTGAACAGCACTTTACTCTTTTCTGTTCACTCACATTAACATGCTTAATCATCAGGGCAAATCTGCAAAGTAGGCATTATTATTATAACAGGATGTCAAAATGGGGTGTTTTCTATCTCAGGTTTCAAAGGCTGAGAACAAAATAGTAGGTGTCATCCAGTGGTGCTAGACCATACACGCAGGGCTTACAAAGGGGGTGGTCAAAAACTTGTTCCACCAACATTAGTCCATTACTCAACTCCAACCACGTGAAAGAACGTGAACAATCTGTTTCCGTATTTTACCTGAGTGGACTTTTTATTATCAGAAAAACAGTGAGTGAGCTATGCCTGAAGTTTGGTCCAAGGGTAGGATAAAATATATATCCTTACAGGTATAACGATGCACTAGTTCTCTATGGCTCCTGTAAAAAGTTACCACAAATCGACAGCCTTAACACAACGTAAATATATTACCTTACAGTTCTGTCAGTCAGAAATATGACACGAATCTCAAATAGGCTAAAATCAAAGTATCAGCAGGGTGCATTTCTTTCTGGAGGCTCTGGGGAGAATATTTCCCTGCCTTTTTGTAGGTTCTAGAGGCCACCAAGATTCCTTGTTCCTGGTCCCCTTCCTCCATCTTCAAAACCCGCAACATCAGGCCAAGTTCTTTTCATGCTGCAGTCTCTCTGGTCCTCTCTCTGCTTCCCTTTTCTACTTTTAAGAACAGTTGTGATTACATTGGAGGCATCTGGGTAATTCCAGATATTGTAAAGTTAGCTGAATAGCAACCTCAACTCCATCTGCAACCTCAATTTCCCCATGTCATGTAGCCTTAGTTACTCACAGGTTCTGGGAAGTGGGACCTATCTGTCTTTGGGAGCCCATTATTCTGCCTCCTGCAAATGTGGAATGGTAGGAAAAAAGAAAATTGCTTCCAGCTTGCACCTTGCTAAGCACTGCTCGCCCAGTAAACTTACTTGAATCCATTGTCCAGGGCAGGAACCTGAAGATCAGAGGGAGAGAGAGAGTGGTGTCCATTCTTGACTGTGCAACGAAATCCCCTAATGCCTGGGTCCCATCCTCCAGGGATTCTGATCTAATTGGTCTGGGTTGTGGCCTGGGTGTTGGGATTTCGTAAAACTTCTGAATGACCAAGGCTGGAACCACTGGCGCAAAGGAATTACTCGAATTCACCCAGAAATCTGGCCGAAAACAGTACTGCGGCCCGGTCCACCTCACCGCAAAGTCCCAGTAAGGGGTTGGTGGGGGAGAAACCTCCTACATGGCTTCCGGAGAGAATTTTTACTTTAACTAGAAACAGACTGTGGTTAAAATTGAGGAAACAAGGATTCAGGTGTAAAATATCAAGCACTCATTTCCTGATGGCAACAAAAGAACAAGTTTTAATTCGTGGGAGAAAAATGAGACAGTGCCCATAGGGTAGAAACTTGTTTAGGGTATGAGAGCTTGATAAATGGCATCATTGTTTTATTATTACTATTATAATTATTATGGACGGGCTATGGGGAGGGCTATGCCAGAAGCGCCTCCCAGATACATGAAGCCTCAGCCCACAATGGCCCCCCCCCTCCCCTGCGGGGGTCTGAGCCCAGGGCCCTGCATCAGCCCAGCCCCCTCCCCTCCCTGACACCATGTGCAGCCCCCAGGCCCTGGGTCCTGTACCGGGCTAAACTGTGTCCCTGCAAAAGGCATGTCCAAGTCCTAACCCCCAGTACCTGTGGATGTGAACTTATTTGGAATTTGGGTCTTTTCCACATAATTAAGGACCTTGAGAGGAGATCATTTTGGGTTTAGGGTGGCCCTCAGTCTAACGACTGGTGTCCTTGCAGAGAAAGGAGAGAGACATTTGACACACAGAGAAGGCGGCCATGTGAAGACAGAGGCAGCAATCTGGGGGCAGCCACGAGCTGAGGAACATCACTGGTCACCAGCAGCCACCCGAAGCCAGGAGGAGAGAGGCATGGAATGGAACCTCCCTCAGAGTCTTGGAAGGAGGTGGCCCTGCCAACACCCCAATTTTGGACTTCTGGCCTCCAGAACTATGAAAGAATAAATTTATATTGTTTCAAGCCACTCGATTTGTGGTCATTTGTAACGGTAGCCACAGGAAACCAATAGCGGTCTCATCCACACCTCAGTCTGGGTAGCTCGGGGAAGACAAACACAGCTGCAGGGCAGCGTCCTGCCCATTGTGCCCGTCTCCTCCCTCTGTCTGTGCTCCACAGCCTGGGGCCGCAGTCTGGATTCAAGGCACCGGGAAGCACCAGGGCATGACCTCCGATGCCAGGGAATTCGTGAGCACCTCCAAACACAGCACACGATTTCACAGCCTTCTGAACTAAAGGAGGAAAGCAGTGTTTGAGGCCAACTTCAACCCGGGGCCAAGCCAGATGGCCCCAGGGTTGGGGGGATGGGACCAACTCTCATAGTCTTGGGAGCATTTGTCTACCCAGTAACTGTCTCCTCATTCACCACTGCCAGCTGCACCCCAGCTCTGTTGGGACAGCAGTATCTCCCAATCCAGGGGATAAGTCATGTCTGGGGTACTTGCATCCCAGCAGGCCCATTCCTTTCCCATTGCGAGTGATGGTTTAGAAGTGAGCACATGAGTAAGTTCTAGGCAATAAGAGGTAAAGGGAATTCTGGGAACATCTGGAGAAGATTTTCCTCCAAGAAAAGAAAGAGGCACTGAAGGGAAAAGCCCTTTAGCCCCTTCCCACTTGCTTACAGCAAAGGATGCTGTCAGGGAGGTGTGACGTCTGGAGCTGTGGCAGCCAAGATGTGTCAGTGAGTTGAAACACCATCCCTGTGCTTAAGACAGCAAAGAGGAGGGCTGGAAAGGGTCTCAGTTCTTGATGACATCATTGAGACACTGACCAATTCTGGGACCACCTACCTGTTGGAGTTTCCTTTGGTTAAGTCCTTTTAGTTTAATATTTAGTGGCTGTCACTAAATCATCTAATAGAGCCTATAATGTAGTATGGAGGCTACTCAGGGCTTTCGGTGCTGTCAGTGGGTTGTATAGCACTCACAGTGTGGCCCTGGGCTTATTTTTTACAGTCCATGCAGTGCAGAGAAGTCAGAAAACATGTGTCGAACTCTGATTCTCCTCCTCCTCCTCCCTGTGTGAATTTAGGCTCACCATAAGCCTTTCTGAGCCTCACCTTCCACATCTGCAAAATGGGGTGATAATCCCCACCCACAAACCATTAATGATTTGGTCTGAACTCATATAAGATGATGGGTGTAAGTGCATTTTATGATGTGTCATGTAACTGACAGAGACTGTTAAGCAGCTCCACATGCTCTTACTTTGGGTGAAATGAGTGTGTGTGTGTGTGTGTGTGTGTGTGTGTGTGTGTGTGTGTGTGTGTATGTGTGCACTAAACAGAAGACTCGCCTTTATGATATGTCCCTTAGGAGGGTGAATGAGAAAATCGGTTGCTTCCCTGGGAACCCAAACCAGCTGGAAGCTGAGGTGACTCCATCTCCTCGCACCAGCTCCCTGCCACATCCAGCGAGTCCTGGTGATTGTAACCTAAAGGGCCCTTGGCCCTGTTCCCTCCCCACCCCCACACTCCAGAGCGCATCCTCCCTCCCTAGATCAGCCCAAGTTGGTCTCCCACGTCCGTCTGAAACCCTCATGAGTTAAGTCCTTCCTACCCCGCAGGTGGGACTGCGCTGCTCTGGGGCCCGCCCTTGGTGGGTCCCCACTCTCTGCACGGCCGTCCCTTTGCCTGCCTTTCTCTCCTTCTAGGGGGCAGGGTCCTGACTGCCTCGGCACCCAGCACAGGGCCTGCAGCACAGCCGATGCTTCATAAATATTTGTTGAGAGGAAACAGCAGCCCAGGATTCAAACCTCAGAAAGATTATTAAGATATAGTTCGTACCACCCCCAAATTGTCTTGAATTCACAAATCACAGTCACCAATACTTCACTGCATGTAGACACTTTATTGAAAGTAAGTGGCTATTCTGGAGAACAAGGTGACCGTGGTGGGCAGCCTCAGGTGTGGTTGGTGAGCGGGCTCGGGGGATGGTCACTTGCTGTAGCTCTTCGAGCCTGGCCCTGGGATGCCCGGGAGGTCCTCCATCAGCCCAGATCCAGCCGTCAACTCCTCCTCTTCACTCCCTGCTGGCGGCTCATCCTGGGCTCCATCTGAAACAGACGGGTAGGGCAAGTCGGTCCAGGCCAGAGACTTCTCCTCTCTGGTACCTTCCTGTGGCCCCAAGAGACCCCCACCTCCAGCAGGCATTCCCTGCTAATGCCCTCCAGGGGGACATTTCCTGTGGCTGGGACACCAGATTCATCCCCGAGCGGCAGGGATGTACTGAGAGAGCGTTGGTACCTGAGTTTGCCAACAGAGAGCCACTGGGCCTTGGAAGCTAAAAGCAGAGTCGAGAATCTAAAGCACACGCAGGACAAGGTCACTTCTCTGTTTATGCTCCACCCAGGAACTCCTGTCACTCTGCAAACCTCTGCCCAAGCATCACTTTTCCTGGGGACCCTTCCCAGACCTTCTAGGGAGAGACGAGTCCTACTACCTCGGGCTCCCACCAGCTAGGGTGCAGATCTCCCTCATGGCTCCAGGAAAGCTGAGGGTGTCCCCTGGGTGATGTCACTCAGACCCACTCTTTTGAAGTTTCTCTCTATCCCCATTGGCTTGTTATTCACTTTCTGTCCTTAACATCGCAGAACAGGAAGAGGCAGAAATGCCCACTTTGACCCTGGCTAGATTTTCTATCCAGCCCTTTAGGGGCTGTGAGGATGAGGCTCCAGACCTCCCTTCCCTCCATCCGACCGCAGCCCTTCTGGCCCCCTGTCCTCCCGTGTCCTCTCCCTGTTCCTTTCTTGCTTCCCGTCCAGCTCCCAGGGATCAGGAGGCCCTCGGCAGAGCAGAGCGGTGCAGATTTCAAGCTCCTCCCAGGCAGGCCCAGGCACCCTGCGGTGCAGGCCTGCCACCCAGGAGCCCGCGGATGCTGAAGTCAACCAGCAGTCGCCCCCACCTGGCCCCTGTATGCCCCAGGGCTCAGTTACCTGCCGTCACCTTCAGAGACCGGATGTACTTGGACCAGAAGGAGCAGTCCGCTGCCTTCAGGCCCTGTCGATTTGGGAGCAGGTCACTGAACTCCTTGTAGTTCTCTCCACCCGCTCGGGGGACAAAGTCAGGCCAGGGGGCCTCGAATTCAGACACTTTCTGTGAGAACTCATGAGGGTAGTTGGGGTTTCTGCAAAAATGAGAGGAAAGAAACATCCATAGGAGGAACTTGTCTTTCCTTTTATCACTTGGGATCACTTCCCAGGGGCACGTGGTCTCCGATGGCCAGCCACGCATCTTGAAGCGTCAGGCTGGATTTGAGCCCAGCCCACCTGGGGCCGTGATCTCAACTGCACACCGCGCAGCACCAGGGCACCGAGGCTGCCCGAGTCACCACTCCTGGGCCACTTCGGAAAGCAAAGACGCCAGGGTCGCGAGCTGGCTACATGACTCAGGACCGAACACTGCCCTTCTGTCTTTGTGCATGTTCGGGTCACTGTGTCCCTTGCTTTCCTGATGTCCTTTGATCTAGACACCATAGCCAGTCTTTGGAATTCCCTTGTTTGTCCAAGGCCTGGGCAGGCAGGAGGGTGGACCCAGAGCCAGGGAACCCACCTGCCACCTACAGGTCACCTTCTCCACAAAGGAGTCATCACATCTGCTCAGACACAGGCTCTTTGCCAAACTTGCAGCCCAAGCCCTTCTCCCAGCCTGTCCCCCGATGTGGCCTGCCTGTCTGTCCCCCGATGTGGCCTGCATGCCAGCCCCGCCGCCCACCTGATGCTCCCAAACAAGGCCTGCCGTCCCGTCATCTCCCCTCCTCTCCGGGGACTGCCTGCTTCTCCTTTGCTTATCTGAATATTCTGTTCACCCTTCAAGGAAGCTGAAATGCTTCCTCAGTGAAATATGCTCTAAACCCCTAATTAGAAGAAATGTCTTTCTGCTCAGCTGTCATAACAAACTGCATAACGTGTTATTGTGTCCTGCTTGGAATTATGGTTTGGGTTCTATGTTTTAGATTGTCAGTAGCTGATAGCTGAGACATGATTTTTTCATTTTTTTTTTTTTTTTTTACCTTTCTAGGGGACCTAGCACAGTTCTAGATATTCAATGCACATCTGGCAAAGAGATAAGGGGAGACAGGTGAGCTACCAGGAAGAGCGCAGGGCAGGAACCAGTGGTGGATGTGGAAAGGGTGAGTGTGCTCACCACGCCAGAGCAGAGGCGGGGGAGGAGGGGAGGCCCAGAGGCAGATAAAGGGGGCCTTGAGCATTTCGACTGGAGCTGAGGACCTAAGGCAGTGGTACCCCCACGGGACATCGGGCAATGTCTGAGACACGTTCAGTTCTCACAGCTGGGCCAGGGTGGGTACCACTGGCACCTAGTGGGTAGAGGCCCGAGATGCTTTTAAATGTCCTACAAAGCACAGGACGCAGCCAAGACTTAGCCAACCCCCAATGTCAATGATGCTGAGGTTGAAAAACCCTGATCTAGAGCCGCCAAGTGTGGCTGGTCTAATTGGAGCCTTTCTTTATGGAGATCAATCTACACAAAGATAGTTTTGGCTGGAAGAGGGAGACTGAGACAGGGAGGCCGGTGGCCGGGGATTGCAACATTTAGGGCGGAAAGGGTGCAAAATGGAGCTTCTGCAATCAGACTAAAGGGAGAGGGAAGGGAAACACAGTGACAGGATTTGTGACAAGTGTCCACTTACCCCGATCTGATGAAGTTGGAAAAGTACTGCATGATTTTCAATGACAGGCTTTTCTCCTCCAGAGAAAACTGCCCCTCGTAGGCAGGGTGGAAGGGAAGTCCAAAGGCGTACTGCACATCCGCCAGCAACCCCAGGCTGGAAACCAGACGGACAGAAGCAGCAAAAGTTAGAGAAAAAGTAAACCACTCAAAAACCCAGATGAGCCAAAAACCAATATTCCTCCCCCAATAAAGACTTTCTCTCTTTATGTTATGCTCAGGGCTCAGTTCAGCTGAGGTTTGCCTGGGCCTACATTTAGTCCAGCGGCCCCTGGGGCCAGCCCGTGGCACACCTGCTGGCTGCGTGTGACCAGTGCCGAGCACTGAACTCTCCTGGAATGAGGCCTGTGTGCAACTTTCCAAGAAAGTGTCCTTTTGGCCATATCCTCATTCAATATTTGTTTGTTCCTCTAGTTACTGAAAAAAATAATATTAATAATAGCTTGTATTTGACTCCATCCTTGTTCATATATTAACTTGCACCCTCACGACTCTTCAAGGGTGACATTGGCCCACGGAGCCCGCCCTAGTACAGTGCCTGGCACACGGGCATTGTTCAGTAAACACGTGTTATGGCCAAACGGAATACCCAGGAAGCAGCAGGCGGATACGAATGCAGACTTGGAAACTAGAACAGTGGCCTGATGGCCCGAGCTGGACGTGGCTGGGGGAGTCTGTGGTACACGGGCTGGGGGAGGGGACGCTGTGCTGGGGGAGGACTAGAGTGGGAAAACGGGAAGGGATTTTACGGCTGAGTAGTAAGATTTTGGCTTTGCCCAGAGAGAGGGCTGGCCTTTGCCCTCGGCAACTGGGAGGTAAGTGATACCTGATGGGAGCGTCTTTGTTTAGGGCAAAGGTTGCCACTCTGGACCTCAGGGTGGACGGAGCCATACCCGACAGCCTTAGCGTGAGGACGGGCCATGCTGGAAAGACCAACTGTGCGACTTAGGGTGGTAGTTTGGGGTCACATTAGGTGACCTTCAAATTGAGTCAAACACATGGGCAATCAATCAATGATGCCTACATAATGGAGCCCCAGTAAAATTCTGAACACCAAGGCTGGGGGAGCCTCCCTGTGGACAATGCTCTGTGTGTATTGTCACACGTCAACGCAGAGAGTGACATGTCCTGACTCTCCAGGGAGAGGACAGTGGAGCTTCGCATTTGGAACTTCCTGGGCTCTGTGCTCTGCTCTTCCTTTGGCCGATCTTAACCTGTGTCCCTTCCCTGTGAAAAATCATGACTCTGAGTATTGCAGCTTTCAGTGAATTCTGTGAGTCCTTCCAGAGAATCTTTGAACCTGAGGGTAGTTTGGGAAACCCTCAAATTTGCAGTTGGTGTCAGAAGCAAGGATGGTGTTGTGTGGAGACCGTGTCCTCTAACTTTGATGTGGGTCCCAACTAATCACAAGAGCCGGACTCTGATTTCACAGACCTGGAAGATGAAGTCTGGCGAGATTTCTCTACATGCCCAGAGGCATACAGTAAAGGAACCGCAGAACTGGACCAGAGCAGAGGTTTCTGGATGCGGGATGCTGGGCCCAGCGGCTGCCCCATCTGAGTTTGGGCTCCTCCACCTTCAAGCTGGGCGACTTCTGGCAAATGACTTGACCTCCCTGACTCCCTACTTACTCATCTGTGGAATGGACACATAAATACCTACTTCTCAGGGTTGCTGTGAAGGTCAAAATAAAATGGTGTATGCAGAAGGTACTTAAAAGGGAAGTAAAGTGTGGCCCAACTCTTTCTTGCCACATCATCCTACTTGCTGATATAATCGCCTGTCTTTAAGGTCACGGCAGCAGCTCTGACCCGGGGTACAGAGGGTCTCTAGTGGTTCTCAATGTGCTGATACAGCAGGCAGTTGCAGCCAAGGGACAGATGTTTTCTGGGAAAGGACTCAAACAGGGTGGCTCCCAGGTAAAGGTAATGTGTGTGGAGGTTAAATGATACGAAGTGAACTGCAATGCTTTCTGCACGGACAGTTTGACTCCAGCTGAGATCAGAGTGATTCAGTGTGACTACCCTAGAGACCGGGAAGAGGAACCCTAGGCTCAGGCGTTGAAGGAAAAGGTTTCAAGTGAAGAAGGCACCTTCCCTGTTGCCTCTGCCCTGCTCAGGCTGGGGACAGTGATGACAGCCCAGGTGTGGGGGCACTTTCTTAACACTGGGGCCTGAGGACTCACGAGCCTGCATTCCTACGATGGCCGTAAGAATTATCTCCGGGTGTACGTGTGACTGGCAGGAGGGCGTAGAACAGACATAAACTTATCACCCAGCTGAGACTCGGCCCCGGAACCGATCGCCTGTGCAACTTTGGATGAGTCCTTTGCCATCCCTATGCCTCAGTTTCCTCATTGTAAAACACCAGATCAAGTGAGCTATCGCATGTGGAAGCTCTATCTAAGACAAGCGTTTTTACAAATGCTGGTTATGATGATGACGACGGTCCTTATGTGTCAGTACTGGGCCCCTACACCGGAAGGCATCGTGGAAGGGATATGAAACTGCTAAAGCCACACAGCACGGCTGGGAAGAGGAGAGCAGCAGTCACAAAGTGTGGTGTCTCTCTGCAGCCGTTGGCAGGTGTCCTGGCCCTCTCAGAGCCAGCAGAAGCTTTCCTATTTCAGAGAGGGAAGCAGGAAGTGGCAAGTGTCATTGGCATTTATAGGAACCTGGGACCCAAAGAGCTAAGTCCCTTGTCCAATATCAGAAATGTCTGTGACAGAGCTCAGGAAACAGCCTTCGATTCTGCGGCTGCCGAGGTGGCCTGTTTGGCCGCCAGCTCTACCCGGCACGTGTTTAGAGCTACAGTTTCCTGAGCACCGGGGTGTGCCAGGCACCGTGGCAGGGCTTTAACACCCGTGATCGCCACATTCAGGGCCGGCTGAAGAAGGAAATGTCACCATCCACGCACTTTCCAGGGGATGACCTGAGGCTCAGAATGATACAGTGACACGCCCGAGACACAGGAAGCCAGGATTCAAACCTGAGCCTCCCAGACTCCAAATCCAGTGCCCTGTGTAGTCTACCCACGGGCGAGGGACTGAGGATCCCTCGAAAGTAATCACGGTGTCAGCTGTTAATGGTGTTTTATGACCCACGCAGGGAAAAGGAACACAAAACAAAAAATGCCAAGCAGACAGAAGTTGTCGTAACAATGGCAATAAAAATAATCTCGCACCTACACCCCAACCTGGCAGTTTACAAATCACTTTCACCCTTATTATCTCAACGACCCTAAAAGTAGGCATTATTACTACTCCTTTCAAAAGTCCAGGAGGCTTAGGCTCACAGGGGCCATTTTCTTGCCAAGGCCCCATAATTGTTTAGTGGCGATGCCAGGACTTAAGCCTCAGTCTGCAGATCCCAAGGCCTGTGCCCCCCACCGCGTTTTCCAGCCTCATCGCTGGCCTTGTTGAGGGTCTGTGCTTTCTCAGTCGCTACGCCCCTTCTGTGCCGGCCACAGGGAAGCCAGGCAGCCCAGGGTTAGTAGGGGCCTCCCGGTCCCTTCTCCCCGTTGGAGCTGGGGTCCTTCCCCTCATAGTGGGAAGAGCCTGTTTCCTAGGGGGCCCTTCCGAGAAGCGGCTGTGTTAGTTTTCTGCTGCTCTCCCAAGACATTGCCACCCTCAGTGGCTTACAACCACGCCCAGGACCCCCTCAGTTCAGAAGTCCAGGGAGGGTCTCACTGCACTGAAGTGGCGGGATCAGCAGGCTGTTCCTGCTGGCAGCTCCCGGGGACAGTCCTTGTCCTGCCCATTCAGGCTGGCAGCAGGATTCGGTTCCTTGTGGTGGAGGACCTGGGTCCCGTTTCCTTGCTGGCTATACAGGGGGGGCCATTCCCGGCAACCAGAGGCTGCTGTCCAGGGCCACCTCCTCGCACGGCATCTCTCTGGCTGTGCCTCCCTCCTCTGCTGTGAAGGGCTCACGTGGTTAGACAGGGCCGGCCAGGGTGACTCCCCGTCTCAAGCTCCTTCACCTTAATCACACCTGCAAAGTGTCTTTGCCACATAAGGGAGCATGTTTGCGGGTGTCAGGGTTTAGGAAGTGGCCACTCTGAGCGGCCAGTATTCTGCCTGCCACAGTGGCCTTGTCCACTGCTTCCCCCAAAGAAAGCTGCCTTCCACGTGTTCCAGTGAACAGACATAAGCTTTTGAAATCTGAGTGGTCATTTCAAATCCTGGCTCGGTCACTTAATATCTGTGCAATATTGGGTGAGATATCTGACCTCTCAGGGACCCAGTGTCCTCATCTGTGAAAGGGTGACACAATCGTGCCTACCTCGTGCTGAATGAGGTTTCGCAATAGAGTATTTCAAACTTCTCACCCAGTTTCCGGCTCACAGGCTTATTCCCTGGTCCTTTTCCTGTGAGAGGCATCTGAAAGCTTAAGGGTAGGGTCCTCAACTTGGGGGAGGCCCACTAGAGGGTTTAAGAGGTCCCCAAGTTCCCTGAAATTACATGTAAATGTGAAGTGGATAGGTGCATCTTTCTTGAGAGATGCTTTATAGCTTCCATCACATTCTCAAGGAGCCTGTGCCAAAGGTGTGCAGGTAAATATTTAGTAACTGGCTTCGGGGAGCGGCTGCGGTGGAGGGAAGTCCTATCTGCAGCATTTGCCAACGTTCATGGTATAAACACTCCCTCCACAGCCAATTTCAAACTACCAAAGTGACGTCCCTGAGCATGGAGCCATTCAGTGAGCAGACACATTGCTGTGTGCACAACTGGCTTTTGTCAACTACTGTGAGCAGGCTCCAGGCCACTGTCTGAGACCTCAGAAAGGCCACTGAGCACAGCTTCGGGGAAAGGCCTGGCATTCCGGCCCGTCCAGTCTGTTTCATTCTAGAGCCTGTTGAGCACGAGGATTTCTGCTTTGTTTTTTCCTCCCCAGAGCTGATCTCTATCAGGATGCTGGAGTTATTTTGAGCAGTTTCAGGCAGACCTCGGGAGGAGGGACACACAGAGGGAGCCTCTGAAGAGGGGATTTGGGATCAGGGGACCAAGTCCTCAGTGAATCTGGGCGCTGGCCGGGAGTCCCAGGACCCTCTGGAGGAAGAGGAGGGGATTTGGATTCAGCAGAGGGAGACGTGGAAGAACGCGCCAGGGCCCGACGAGGTAAAAGGAGAGAAGCTCCTAGCGACCGGCCACCGTGTTTGCAGGTTGGGGGCTGACAGTTCACGCGTGTTGGTTTGGTTTCTTTGCTCTGTGCTGTTTGATCACTGACAAATCATGGGCCCACCCCTCTGGAGGTTGTATCAGTACACGGTCAGGCTGGTTGTCTTTAGCTTTTAGGTGCCTTCAGCTGTCTTGGTAATAATACTCCAGTGGGACTTGTCTCTAATCTGACAGCTACTCACCCTATGCCCAGGTGAGATCTGGATCTTCTCATTGTCGCATGGAGAGGCAGGTGCGACCTTGGGAAAGCTCCCTGCCCAAGCTGGCCAAGCTCGGCTCAAACCCCACTTCTACCACTGACTCCCTGAGCCTCAGTTTTCCTGTCAGTAAAATGGGTCTGACCACCCTTGTGCAGCTGCCACCTGAGCATCACTGGATGCTCACAGAGTGTGGATGGGAATTTCTTTAACCATTATAAATTGCCATCTGAGGAAGAGTTAATGTTGCCGATGTTGGTAAAGTTACATTTACCCAGAGTGTGGAAAGAACTGACCAGCCACATAGCTCTGGGCATGACTCTGTGGTGTGTGTGTGTGTGTGTGTGTGTGTGTACATGCTTTTTGTTTCAGTTTCAAGATGTGCATGCAGTTCAGTGAGGACTGTGTCAAGCAGGACATGGGATGTCAGGACTAAGACCCTACTCCACCCACATTTGCCGAATGTCTACTGTGTGTTGTGCCCTGCATAGACGCTGAGGGTAAAAAGAGGAATAAGTCATCCCTTCTGCTGAGCCCACAGTCTAATAGGAAATGGAGATACGCCACCATTTTTCAAAAATAAAATGCTGGGCGTTGTGTGATAGACAGATAGTTGCCTATTGAATGACAGAATTATTTACAAAGTACCACAGAAGAGAGAGAGAGGAGATACCATTTGTTTCGGGCAAGAAATTGGAGAGGAGTTTATAGAAAGTTAGGAAGCCGCAGTGGACGTGTGCCTGAACAGATAAGGGGTTAGTGAATAGATGAAGAATTGAAGGTCAGAAGAGTTGAGGGTCATGTTTCAAAGGGCTGGGAATACTGAAGGTTTCTCAGCAAGTGAGTTGCAAGTTGCATGACTTTTAGAAGGATTACTAGAGTGGTATGAGAAGGAGACTAGAACTGAGAGATCCTAGGGTTACTGCCATTGTCCAGGACAGACAGAACATGGGTTCTTTTCACTTAATGTTCCCCAACCTCACCTCTGCCCCACTGCTCCCCTTACATCCTGCCCATGCTGCTGCAGACACTCAGGGAGGCTAAACCTGCACCCCAGAGCAAGCCCAAAGCTCGTGCATCGCACAAGTTCATGGATGCTTGGGGTGCATCAGGAAGTAGGATGACTGAGGTCATGTCCTCAGAGGGGTGCCCCTGACATCGGATTCCACTGGGAAGATGGGCTGGGCTGAGCCTGGGCTCCCCTCAAGGTGAGGTGAGGGGTGAGGAGGATCTTTCTTGACAGAGACAAGACGTGGTTTTGCGTTACCGAAGTTATCTATTGGTAATGGGGTTAGGAGGCTTGTGATGGGGAAAGGCCCACTGCATTCCAGCCCGCTGGACTGGACTGATCAGAGAGCCTGTGGGTGCAGGGACTTCTGTCCCTGTTGTTCTGTCTGCAAGAGGAAGTTTGTTGACCTCATCCACATAAAATATACTTTCTTTCTTATCCCCAGCCAGCATCTCCACATAGCTTCCTCCAGAGGAAATTAGGGAACAGGGAGGAATGAAAGTCTTTCTGCTTCCCAGGATTCTTTTTTTTTTTTTTTTTTTTTTGAGGAGTTGAAGTGTTAAATGACTTATGCATAGAAGCCTCTAAGTGTGCCTCTCTTTGGCAAACCTAACATGCAAAAGTTCACATTCTGCCTATGAATTAATCAGGAAGTAATTATTTGCTTTGCAAATTGCTTGTGTTTTACGAAGGGATTTGCTATACAATCCTTTAAAAAAAAAAACGAGCTCCCTAATTTACTTTAAATGATGCAGTCCTATCCCCAGCCCCCAGTGAAATACTTGTAATATTTCCCTAATTCCCAAAAGCCCAGCAGAGCTGTATGAAAAATCGTTTTGCAGTATAGTCAAAGCTTTCAACTGACTTGCTGGATTAACCTGAACATTTCATTTCCCCTGTAAAGCATGACAGCTATTACCCAGAGAAAGCCAACCTTCCCAGGCCGAACACATCTATTCTCACTAGGCTGTGTGTTTGCCAAGAGCCAAATGTCTAAGCAGCTGTATTTGTTATTGTGATTATATAGTTTCATTAAGTTTTTCGAATATTGTGCAGATGCCCCACTTTTAAGAACCCCAAACTGGAAATCATAAACCATGCATTATGTTTATGGTTTTGCAAGACAATCAAAGGCAAGACTCCAAACAGCATTTTTTGACTCAAGCCTTTGACCCTGCCCCAAAAGAATAGCAAGGGAATGCAGGTTTATATGTTTAAAGTCAAAATAAAATGTTTAAGATGTATACCTATCTCATTCATTCTTCACAAATTCTCCTTTTAATTGACTTTTCTAACTGACCATCACATTGGATAACAGGGTTTATATTCTACATTCTGTTTTTTTGTTTGTTTGTTTGTTTTTTTGAGACAGAGTCTCGCTGTGTTGCCCGGGCTAGAGTGAGTGCCGTGGCGTCAGCCTAGCTCACAGCAACCTCAAACTCCTGGGCTGAAGCTGATCCTACTGCCTCAGGCTCCCGAGTAGCTGGGACTACAGGCATGCGCCATCATGCCTGGCTAATTTTTTCTATGTATATTTTTAGTTGGCCAGATAATTTCTTTCTATTTTTAGTAGAGACGGGGTCTCACTCTTGCTCAGGCTGGTCTTGAACTCCTGACCTCGAGCGATCCACCCGCCTCGGCCTCCCAGAGTGCTAGGATTACAGGTGTGAGCCACCGCGCCCGGCCTGTTTTGTTTTTTTTTTTTTTTAAAGACACTTGGTGTTTCAGTGAGCTGTGTTGTGGGTGTGAATGAAAAGACCACTGGGCATTGTATAATACAGAACATGCTTTCTTAAAAATCTGCAACACCCTCCCATCACTCTCAGATAAAATTCCACCCCCTTGCCTCCAGTGGCTCACGCACTCTTACATGAACTATACACAGGACCCTGTCATTCTCCCCTTGTTCCTTCAACTACTCTCCTCTTCCTCAGTAGACTCCAGCTCTGTGTCCTTCTTCTTTATCATCAGACATGCCGAGCCCTTTCCCACCTAGGGACCTTGGCATTTGATGAGCTCTTTTGAGACTGTTCACTGCTCCCTCCTACGGGAGGGTCACACCTTACTTCTCAGTTCTCGGCTCAAATGTCACCTTTTTAAGAACATTCTTACCTCATCACGGACCACAGCACCCTAGTGTAGCTCCTTCCTAATGCTGCCATCTGACCTTACTCTGCTAATTTATGTGTGCAGTGTCTGTTCCTCGCTCACCATCCCTACACACCCATCAGCTCCAGCCCCAACTAGTCTCCTGCCAGCAGGGCAGCCCCTCTCTGCCTCACAGGGGTCTGGAACAGGATCTGTGGCGTAGACGCTGAAGAAGATATGTAGTGTAAACCCTATCATGTTGTGGGGTTGGAGTGGCCAGTTTCAGAAAATGATTTATTTCCATCTACGCTGGGAAATAATCTTGTTCATCACGCAGGATGTAACCAGGCCAATGGGTCTGATTCAAGAATCTAGCCACTTAATATTTTCTTTGGTTTGTTAAATCCGACAAACTCACCAAGATAGTCAACCAAAAAGATAATATTTTAGATCTGGAATGTTAAAGGCCCCTGGAATGCACAGAAATATCTAGAATGCAAATGCAGTGGTGTACAAAATGTCTGGAGTCTAGAATTTATGGCTTTGTTTTCCAGGGTTGGGACAACTTATAAAGGAGGAACATTATTATATCTTTAGTCATTTTGATTGTTTTTTTCCTGTTGGAGTCTTAGTTTTCTTAAAAGGAAAATAACCCTAGCTACTTAATATTGAACATCTGCAGCATGTCAGGTGTTTACCATACATTATCTTGAATCTCATACTATGAAGTAGATGTAACTTTTCCCATTTTATAAGTGAGGAAATTAAGGTAAAGGAACTGGTTTAAACGCAAACAGCTAATAAATGGAAAAGATGGGATTAAAACCTCTGTTGATTGATCCTCAAAGGATGTGTTCTTTCCCTACACTGGGCTGCCTCTCCCCAAATCGAAGAGTCTGACATCCTATGTGGAGCCTGAGTAGGTGTCTAATCCCAAGAGCCCCACTGAGGCCCTTCTCCATTCACAGATAAGTCAAATGTGGTCTCTCTGAAGCATCTTCTGCACCATCAGGGTGTGGGAACGACAGCCCAGCACACTGGAAACAAAGGCCTTCAGAACAGGGACCAGACACAGCACACGATTCAAGTGCCATCGCCCACACACAGCCTCATGATGAATTTCCATGGCAACTGCGAACTCCACAGCTGGCCCAGCCCCCAGGAATCTTGAGCCAAGGCCTCCACATCCTCTCTGAAGTGGCCAGAGCCCCTCATTCAGTGTCCCGTACTCAGAAACCACTTCAGCTGTGGTTGCTTTCTTCCTAGGGCCTTGACCTGCAACTTGGATTTTTCCAGCACAGTATATGAAAGTATCTGTGACAGTCACCCAGTCAGAGCTAACTCTGTGCCAGGCAGTTGGGCCCCCATGCTGGCCATCTGCATGCGCTGTCTTAGTTAATTTGGACAAACTCCTGCAGTAACCGCTGTTATTAGCCCCATTACACAGAGGAGGAAACCAAAGCCTAGAGCGGCACACAGTGAGTGGCCAAGTCAGATGCAGAGCCCTGTAAGGACAGACAACAATGGAGAACAAATCGGTGTTCCCGTCTACACTCGCTGGGACCCAGAGCACAGACTAGGGCTGGGGGTGGAGTTCCCGAAACCTGGGCTGGCCACAGGGTGTCAGTCCTTTGCCTGTGAGTTGCAGAGGACTCAGAAGGGATTCCTCTGGGGGAGACACCTGGGCCAGTGCATCCTTGGAAAGGGGCTGTTTAGAGAAGATGTCACCTGTGAATCGTGGAGGTGGAAATGCTGGGGTCGGGCGGGGAGGGAAGGGTCCCGGCAGAGTGTGCAGGTGGCACCGTGAGCGATGCCCGGGCAGGTGAGAGGAGGCATTGGAGAGAACATGCAGGGCCTCAGACCCGGGAGGGGATAGCAGTCCAGGGACTCTCCGGCTGTGACCATGTGAGAGACGCCTATCAGCCTCCCAGGTCAGCTTTGTAAAAGAGAAGCGTGGACGCTGCCCTCTCTGGTTCTGTGATTCACTCTGTCTGCTGAGGGGCCCCCGGGGTCCAGGGCCAGCCTCTGGCAGGGGTCTGCTTTGACTTAGGGGTGGCATCGGGGGGAGCCACTGCCACTCCCCTTCAGGTGCTGTTAGTGATAACCGCAGTTTTAATGGATGCAGCAGTGGTTCTCAACCTGGGCGACTGTGCCCCCAGGAATGTTTGTCAATGTCTGGAGACATTTTTAGTTGTCTCAGCTTAGGAGACTGGTACTGAGTGGGTAGAGGCCAGGGACGCTGCTAAACATCCTATAATGCACAGGAGAGCCCCCACCACAGGGCGTTATCTGGTCCCAAATGTCAACAGTGCCAAGTTGAGAAACCCTGGACTACAGTCATCGTTGGAAATCCCACTTCCGGAAACAGATGGCCATGGAGAGGAACCATGGACGAAACTGGCCCCAAATGTCCCCACTGGGCAGAGCTGAGCAGGACAAGCCTGGTGAGTTTTCTCTTCTCATCAGTAACCTTGGTGATCAGCCCTGCCAGGTGTTGCAAACACAGACACACACACACTCACACACGGACACACGCAGACACACACACCAGATGCCGGCTCTGGGCTAAACACCATGCAGGCACTGTCCCCCAAGCCGTTCCCCAGCCCTATGGTACAGGCCCTATTACTCTCCCCAGGTTCACATGAGGGTACAAGGAGACTCAGAAAGGTTAAGTGACTTGTCCAAGGCCACACAGCTTGTAAGTAGCCACAGCAGGCACTCAGGAGGGTTTGGGTTGAAGTGGGTGCAATGGAAAGAAAACTGGAGAGAGGATAGGAGACAGAGTATGGGCCAGGTTGCCAGTTATTGGCTCTGGGACTGGGACATAATCATTTTGCCTCCCTGGACTTTTGTTTCTTTATTTGTAAAATGAAGGAGAAAGATGCACTCATCACCCATATTCCGTGATTCTTTGAATCTGAATCTTAAAATAGAGGCTTCTTCTCACACTATAGATTTCAGTTTGTCTCTCTCTATCTATTATGCCTATTCTTTCCTTGTGGAAGTTTGTCCTCGATTTCAGGGATGGAAATATCATCTATAACCCAGGTGGGCAGTAAGAAAACCACACCATTCCATGATCAGTTAACAATAGTCAGTAAGAAAGCACTGATTTATCGTGCTTTGTTCACTAGCTGTTGCCAGAAAGCTGATATATGCCGACAGAAATGGAGGAACGAGACAGATGGCTGGAAATGTAACACACACATATATTTTAAGTACGTAGATTTGAGCCAGAAATAAAATGAGAGATGGGACAGCTCCAGGGCAGACAAAGAGAAAGATGTCTTTTTGGGACAAAAAGATAAACTTGCCAAAAATCAAATGAGTTCGTTTCAGTGAGTCATTCATTGATTCAACCACTTACTACGGGGACGGCAGCATATTGTGACCGCGGGTGGCGGGGGGAGACGCCCACACGGAGAGTTGTCAAGGATGTGTCCTGAGGGCCAAGAACAGCAGGACACTCTCAGCACCTGGTGTTTGCCAGACCCCATTCTAGATAAAAATTACTGATCATAACCCTCTGAGGTGTGTCCCCAGAGGAATAGGACTCAGAAACTGAGTCACCAAGGAGGTTACGTGACTTGCCTTAGGTCCCTGAGCTGGTGAGAGTCAAGGGCTTGTTTCTGACCCAAAGCGGCAGACGCCAGAGTCCTGCCTCTGCTCAGGGCGCCACGCTGCCTCCGCGCCAGTAGCCACGTCGCTAGCATAAAGCATTCCGGTGGCCCTGTGTGTCTCCTTCCTCCCAAAATGACAGAACCTGAGAGCTAGAAGATGCCTTAAAGATGACAGAGTTCCGTGGATTTTCATGCTCTCTAGACTGCACAACACTGAAATGTCACCCGAGCTCAGTCTGTGCGATGGGGAGAAAGGGCTGGGGGCTCTCACCCCCGCCTCGCTTTCCTCCTCACGGGGCCTGGGCTCCGGCTTCGACCTCTCCTGCCTTCCTGCTCTCATTTGACACAGGCCAAAACCCAGCCCCGAGGAGCCTAAAAGCTGGAGTAGAAAGGACTCGTTCCCTGCCTGTCACATGAGGTGGTGAGGCCAGCTTCTGCCCGTCACCATGATTTCCTGTCCATGCCAGGGGGGTCACTGGGCTCTGAGGTGCCCACAGCCATTGAGGACTCGGGGGACACTTGTGAGGGGCGTGGACAAGGCTTTATTTCACAGTGGAGCCCTGTGTATGGATCCCTGCAGGGACATGAGGACGCCACCGGGCCACAGAGAAGCCCAAACTGGCCACGGAGACTGAGTCGTGATTCCATCTGTTCAACGACTGCTCTCCTGAGCACCATCCCCATCCCAGGCCCCAGACAGAACGCCTGGGCCTGGCCACTCAGGAGCGTCCATTGGCGGGGCTCTGTTATTTTAGGCAAAGGGTGGTGCTGTGGGTTGGATTGTGTCTTCCCAAAAAGATTCTGGACCTCAGCGTGGGACCTTATTTGGAGGTAGGGTCTTTACGGAGGTAATCAAGTGGCAATGAGGTCATTGGGGTGGGACCTGATCCACTATGACTGGTGTCCTTTTAAAGGGGACATTCGGCCCCAGAGACAAACATGCACGAAGGGCACAATGCGGGGAAGCCCAGGAAGAAGGCTGCCGTCTGTAAGCCAAGGAGCTCCCGCGGCTCCCAGATGCTCGGAGCGAGGCCTGGAATGCATCCTTCCCTAGTGCCTGCATGGGGAGCGTGGCCCTGCCGCCACCTCCACTTCAAACTTCCGTCCTCCAGAACTCGTGACAACGCATTTCTGTTGCTGTAAGCCATCCAGTTGTGTGGCACTTGGTTACAGCAGCCTGTGAAACCAATCCAGGCAGGGCCCAAGCACTACTGATTCTGGCTGGACCCAGATGAATGCTTTCATTTTGCTTTGCTTTGATGGCTTTTGCCCCATGGAAAAGATGTATTTCTTCTTTTTGCCACTGCAAATTTTGGGGTCTAAAGGTATATGCACATCTGTAAGGCTTTTAATGAACTGAACTTGCTGCAGGAGAATTATACCTTCCACTATAATCTCTGCCTTGAAAGGGAGGAAGGCAGAGAACCAGACAAAAGAACCAGCGCGTTGGGAGTGGATTCTTGAAAGCCCTGGTGTTGGGAGATACTGCCAAGGCTGCTTCTAGGAACAATGTCCCTCGCTGGGCCTCCTCGGTCGTGGGCAGCCACAGACCACTGGATTACCAGGGTACCTTTCACCTCCACCCAAACCACACGGCTCTCTGCGTCGCTCCCTCCTGCGGACCTTACCGGAACCCTGGCCTGATGTTCATTTTCCTTCTTACAACCTGGAGGCAGTTGCTTGAGTCTAGGAGGTGGATTAGGTTGAAATTATAAATAGTTCTAAGCAGAGAGACCACATGTTTTAGTTGAAAGGGAGTTCTGGGGCTCAGAGGAGCTGAGTAGGTTGCTCCTTTGTAACTAAGCAGCTGATTGTCCTCTATGGGATCGTGTGGAACTCCTTCAACACCACACTATGGTCTAGGTCTGTGTCCCTATAGAGATAACTGCTTCAACCCTGCCAACCCCACAAGGACTCAGGACGCTTTTGTGGAGTGCTATAAAAATGGAATCATCAATTTGAGGAAACCAGGTAAATGACGGGTGCTTCGGGGAAATTAGAATGCCTCGGGGACAGTATTAGTTTCCCATGGCTGCTGTAGCAAATGACCACAAACTTGGTGGCATAAAATAGAAATTTATTCTCTTATAACTCTGGAGGCCACAAGTCCAAAATCAGTTTGAGTCAAAATCAAGGTGGCAGCAGGGCCACACTCCTCCGGGGGCTCTGGGGGAACATCCTTCCCTTGCTCTCCCAGCTCTGGTTGCCACTGGCATTGCTTGTCTTGTGGCCACGCCACCCCAATCTCTGCCTCTGTGGTTACATTGTCTTCTCTGTTCTCTATATAGCGAACCTCCCTCTGCCTCTGCCTTATGAAGATACTTGTGATTACATTTAGGGCCCACTCAGGATAACCCGGGATAATTCCCCCATGGCAAGAGCCTTAACTTAGTCCACCTGCCCAGACTTTTCTTCCTATAAGATAACAGTGACAGGTTCCAGGGACTGGGACCTGATATCTCTAGTTGGCCATTACTCAGCCTGCTCTGAGGACATTGCTAATTATAGCAATAAATTATGTATGTTCCTAAGACTTCCCTTGATGCTTGCAAAGTAACACAGGGTAAAACCCTGCTACGCGCTGGATGATTTATGTCCCAGATATTGTTAATGCCAAGCCTGAGAGGGAAGATTATGAGGCTCGTTTTATAGATGAGGATACTGAGGATCAGAGAGGCAAAGGAGCCTGCCCAAGATGGCACAGCTGGGAGTGGTGGGGCTGGACCCCCACCTTGAAAGTGGTATCCTTGCACCCTATCTCCTTGTTGCCCATAAAAGAGACCATGGATGTGGGTGATTAATGCCCTTGACCCCACATGGCAGGTCTTGCTTCCACTCATATATAGAAGAAAATAGTAACACTCTTGCCTCTTTGGAGATGGGTGCCCTGATGGCCTGCTACCTGTGAGTGCCTATGGGGGGCATGAGGACCTCGGTACTTTCTTACCTTTGGAGGAGTATCAAGTCTTCCCAAGGATGCTGCAATGTGAAGAGGCGAATTTGATGTGGTTCAATGGAGGAGTCACTGCCACATTGGGAAGGGTTCCGGGGTTTCTGCACATGGTGAATGGCTCAGGACTGCGAGGTCATGAGACATAGAACAGGCGGCCTCACAGTGCTCCCTGCAAAACCCTGGACATCCACGTCCCCCGCCCTCCTTCACTGGTCTCTGACTCTGTGGCTCAGACCGTGTTTCCCCATCACTTAGCATCTCTGCTTTCTGTGTTCAGCTAACAGAGTTATGAGAAGAAAACCTTCTTCTCTTCTTCTTCTTCTGAAAATCTTTTCCTTGCCTTACCTGCCACGGCCATAGCTTTTCGGAGCGTGGTACATGAAAACGTTTCCTCGGGCCCTCCTTGCCCAGACCCTGGCCATGTCGATCACGGGGCAGGTGATGAAGTAGTCCCTAGCAAAAGGAGGACACAGGAGGAAGTCTGGTTACACGTAGCCCTGTGGACAACTGTGCCTGGCAAGGGCTTCTCCCGGCAAAGGGCTCCCTCGGCCCCCACTGCCCTGCCCTGTAGAGGACGCCCTCCTCACACTCCCCAGCGGTCCTCTCCACGTGGCTCCCCTGCTGCCTTGAAGGCAGAGCCCGGGCACAGCACATGGTCCCTCAGATATGTAGCCATGATGGAAACTGGTGTCCGTGGTGATGTATCTCAGGGGCCAACTTCATGTCAACCCATGGGCTATACATCATCTTAGAACATCCATTTTACTTTAAGATTGGGAGCAAAACATGTCATAGAAAAATAAATGCAATATACTATGGAGAAGAACATAAAATAATTGTGTATTTCAAAGATATCTCAAGGATAGCCCATGCTTGTGACACCTTGAGACCAGTGGCTCTCGACAGGGGATTTTGCCACCCCCCACTCTTCCACCCCCCAGGGAACATTTGGCAATGTTTGCAGGCATCTTTGGTTGTCACAGCTGGGGTAGGTGTCTGGTGGGTAGGGGTAGGGGGCAGGGGGCAGTGAACGTCCTCCAACACACAGGCTCCCCACGGGGAAGGAGGATTCAGCCCAAGTGTCAGGAGTGAGGAGGTGGCGGAACTCTGCCTTAGACTCCCGAAGTTTCATATGTGCTCCCCCTTTGTGGGTAACATGAATAAATTTCAGAAGCACCAGCTCACAGCTGGGGGTCCTACATGTGGTGAGGTGTGGGCTGTGTGCCCAAAGAGGGCGCAGGCCCGGTGAGAGTCAGGCCACCGGGTGTGAATCCATCTGCGCCGTGGAGTAGAGGTGAGGTTCTCAGCAATTCCTTCACCTCCCTGAATCTCCGTCTTCCCAGCTGAGAAATGGGGCCAATGTCCCTACCCTGCATGGATGTTGCAGTGACCAAGTCTAGCAACACCCACAGAAGGCCTTCAGCCGGGAGGGCGGCCCACCCGCCTTTCTGGTCGTTGAGAGGGAAACCTCTGGTGAGTTTGCAGGGCGGCTCGAGTGCTTCTAGGTGAGGCCAGTGGGGCAGCTGTGGGGGTCAGATGAAGGCAGCTGTGTTGCCCCCTAAGGTGTGTGAGCCACAGCACAGGGATGGGCTCAGACCTATGGGAAGAGTCGCACACTGGCCGGCCGAGGGAGGGGCCCTGCCAGGGACACCGGAGGGCAGGGAGGCCCTCGAGCCAAGACTGCAGTGACGCCTCCCTTGGTCACACCGCCCTCCCTCAGCCCTCAGCCCTCGCCCAGCCCTCATCCTCACAGCCAGGCAAGGCAGAGTTGAACCAGAGCTCAGGTTCTCTGACCTCCAGCCCTGGGCTCTCTCCACGCATGATCTGGGCCAGTGCTGACTTGATTACAAGCCTCTCAGGGTCAGGGACTGGACATCCGTGAGTTCTGACAGTCCAGCCCAAGGCAAGGCCTCCAGTAATAGCATTTGCTGGGTGTCTGGTTGAAAGCGGAGCTCTCCACTAGAGGGAAAATTAAAGGCTTTCTGGTCCCCGAGATCCAAGTGGGTGGTACAAAGTTTTATTCTCAACTAATGACCTCAGGTTGGAAACCGCAAACTCCCTGTTGAGGGAGCAGCAGAGCAGTGGGTGTCTGACACCCTCCAGCCCATCCCTCACCCACAGAGTCAAGTTCAGCGAAGGCCACGATATTGGCTCTGTCCCCAGGGACAAAGAGCAAGAAGGGAGTAGGTGAGCGCGGACCCCCCAGAGGGAGAGAGAAAGGAAGGCAGGGGATGCCGCAACCACCCCACACTCCACACCACATTCTTCCTGCAAAGGAAACTGAGGGCATGTCAGGGCCTGTGAAGGGGCTCGAAGGTGACCCAAGAGCCATGTCCCCAGTTTGGTCTTACCCCCAGGGGCCCCTGAAGAAAGAGAGAAATGGAACCCTGGTTATTTCTTTATTTTCATTCAAAAATCATTCCTTGTGTATCTGCTGTGTGCTCCCGTAAGATAGTTCTTGGCCCCAGCAAGCTCACGCTGGGGACACTGGGGACAGCAGGGCCTGTGCCATCTAGGGGTGGGGTCCCAGCAGGCTGCACCAGGTCTAGGTATATAAGCAGCGGGCACAAGAAACAGCTGCCCCCAGGGAGAGGGCCAGCGTGGCCACCAGAGCCTGGGCCTGTTCCCATTTGGGGTGTGGCCTCAGGCACAAAACCTTCCCCAACCAGGCCTTGCTTCCCAGAACTCTGGCCACCCAGTGGAGTCAGCCGGGGGAGCTGACATCAGGCCTGTGTGTCAACTGCCCTTTAAATGCCCCCATGAGGGTCTGATGTGCCACCAGGCTCTGGGGCACTGGGCTTGGTGAGTGCGAGGCCAGGTGTGTAGCAGGCTGTCCCTGAGCATTTGCTGAGCGGTGCCTTCATCTCGCGGAGCATGTTGGACAGACACATCTGGCAGGTGCAGTCTCTGCCCTTCCATGGCTCCCGGAGAGTTGGGGCCTCCCTTCATCTCTCCCTCTGGCCTGGGGTTCCCTGGAAGGAGGGTCTACCCCACACATCCCCCAGGGCCGCCCCTTGGTGGGAAGTCACCCCATGCTGTAGACTGAATGAGTGACGCACAGGGAACCACAAACAGAGCCAGAAGCCCTCGTTTCTCATTCACGACCTGAACTGAATCAGCTCCAAACAGAGCAGCGGGAATTGGGGCCCCCCGTGGCCTGGCTTACCGGGTGGCATTCTCCAGGGCCTGGGAGAAGGTGGCGTAGTCGTCTGTGGAGTGCTCCAGGGAGTAGTACCACGTGGCAGCGGCCTGGACGCCGGCATCCGCGTCCTCGCCACCCAGGGAATTTTGCAGCGCCTGGTAAAAGGCTGTTTTGCTGCTGGTCCGTCCTTGATTTTCCTCAAATTGCTAAAAAAGCAGACATGGAATTCCTCAGTTAGATTCTGAAAGGCCAAGTCAGCGTCCCTCAAGACTTTCTTCCAGAATTTTCTCTCTGGGAAGCAGCAGAACATGGCATTAAGTGCATGGGTGCTGGAGCCAGATGTTTGAGTTTGAATCCCAGCTCTGCCGCCTGGTGTGCGACCTTAAAGAAATGGCTATGCCCCTCTGTGCTTCCCTCCACACAGGGTTACAGGAAGTGCTTAAAATGGTGCCTGTGCTTAGTAAGTGCTCAGTTGGTGTTAGCCATTGTCATAACCGGAGGACACATCACACACCTGTGTCTCACTCGCTTCACCTGGGCGGCTCTCTGAGCCAGCTCCTGAGTCACTGGGCTCTGATGTTGGGAGAGCTACATTCAGCTTCATTCCCCAGCTCCGCCGTCCATCACCTGACACTCTGTGCACTCTTCTCTACGGATAAACATGTCTTCGTCCAGGGCCGGCCACATGCCAGGCCTGGAGAAGCAGCCGTGGACACGCTGATCAAGCTCCCTGTCTCATGGGGCTCACCTTCCAGTGGGCAGAGACGGGAAATAAGCAAATACGGGTACAGTTCGTCAGGGAAAAGGTGCTATGAGGAAAAATGAGGCAGGATACGAGGGCTCGGGAACGCCGGGGTGAGGGGCCACTCTATATAGGATGTCCAGGGAGGGCGTGTGGCTCTCTGCGAGGGGCATGTCCAGACTGGAACAATGTTCTCTCTTTCTCGTTCCTTCCTTCCCTCCCCATTATCTTCTTTCCTCCCTCTGTTCTTCCTCCCTCCCTCCGTTCCTCCCTCGCCCTGGCTTTGCTGCTATCTGCTACATGGGGCTCCGGGGCAGATCGTTCCTCCCCCAGGGCTCACTTTCCTCATTGAGGAAGACAAGGGGCGGCGGCATGTCAGGGACACAGCTCCGGGTGTGAGGCCTGGGCTCCTCGGCCCTCGCGCAGCCCTGTGATACGTGTTTACATATTTCTAGGATCTCATGGAAGCAGTGAAACGTGCTTATCAGCACACCCTGGCATGTTTAAATTGCTTCTCTAAACATTTCCAAGCACACAGGGCCTGTGATTAGGATTCAAGGAGTGGGTACGATCCATGAGCAGCCCCCTCCTGGGTGAGGACATTCTTGCCTCTCAGCCCGGCTTAATGAGGAGAGACCGGACCAAGGCGGTGGAATCGCTGATCAAAGGCACGTCCACCGGCAGCTGTGCGCCAGCTTCAGAGGAGGTTCAGGAGCTAAGCCGGGGGAGTGTGCAAAGAGGCTTCCTTTAATCCTATCTGTAACATGTTATTATTTCTTGGAAAAAAGCCCAGAGTAAATATGACAACATATTAACATCTGTTAAATCTGAATAGTCAATACACAAGTTTTCATCATATCAGCGACTTTTAAATGTTTCTGAGCATCATCAAAGCCCTCGATCATGTAAGAAAGTTATTTTATTCATATAAAACACACAGACACACACATTCACACACCTGAAACAAGTCATGAATAACATTCACACTCCTTACTCTTACCACATACGATGTCTCTGACAATTTCCTTTCTGTTCCATTCTAGTCCAATCTAGCGTATTCAAAAAATGCTTACTGTAATCTATTATCTTGACCTCACAATCTACCAATGGTTTAGGGGGAAAACCGCATTATATTATTCTCTATCCCTTTCTGACTGCAATATTTTATTACAAAGATTATTTTAATACCCATTGTCACGCTTCATATTATTTCTAAACTTTGTGCTAAACATTTCACATGTGTGTTTCGCTGAAGCATCAAAATGATCACGTGCACTGGGCATCACGTTATCCCTTTGTACAAACCATAGTTCTGAGGCTGAGGGCATCTACCTAGCTGGTTTGGGGTGACACACAGGAAGCACGAGCCGGGCTTTAGCCCCAGGTCCTGCTGCTGGTGAGAGTCAGGCCCTCTCCCCCTGGCTGTGACTTAACCAGGACCCCACATCAGAGCTGTGACACTGGGGACTCAGCACACGGCAGGATGGAAAGTCTGCCTGTGGGGTGTTTTGTCCAGAGCTATGAAAAAAGCCTTAAGTTTGGGGTCAAAATTTAGAGTCCAAGTGCCAACTGCCAAATTTTGGGGGCCCTTGGAAAAAATATTTTATCTCTCTCTGAGCCTTACATCTTCAAAATGGGTAGGATCATGTTGAGATGGGCCCTGTTTTTATCTCCTGTGAGGATTAAGGGACCAAAGCAGCCACCTGCAAAGTGCTCCACGGCAAGTCGCAACTGGCCTTTTGTGGATGTGGGCTGAGAGGAACAGCAAGTCTCAGTGCACAGAGCATGGGCCCAGAGCCAGCAACACAAGTTTGCATCCTATTTCTTGCATTTTCCAGCTGTGTGACTTTGGGCAAGTCATTTAACCTCTCTGATCCTCATAGGCAAAATGGACTTACATAAAATCTACTTCAGTGTTGTCTTGAAGAAATACTATTTTAAAGCACCTAGCAAAAGGTCTGCCATACAGCACTTAATAAAACAGACCTATTTTTATTAATAGTGGGCTTCATTGACTTCAATTAGAAAACTGAAGGATGAACACAAAGCCCTAAACCACCTTATTAAAGGAGGAAAACATTTAAACATTCTATGTGTGTCTATCTTCGTGGAAGAAAGCTACCTCTTACTTTTCATTCTGTCCTCATTTCTTCATATAAATTTTTAAAAAACTGTGCAGACAATATAGTGGCCCAGTTGTTCTGGTGGCTGTCACGATGCCACAGCCTGTTTGCTCGCCTTGCTCCATGACCAAGGGAACTGGGTGATAAGTGAGGGCAGAGAGGGACAGGTGGAAGTGGCCGCACTCCAGGGTGGCCAACTGCTCAGAGAATTTACATAATAATAAGGGGATTCATAACATTTCTGTCCAAGATTTTGGGTGGGTCTAAAGCCCTGGGAGGGGGGCTCAGTTCTGCGGGCGCCGGGGGTGTACAAGCACAAGGGTACCAGCAGCACTGAAGTGGCTTCTCCCCAGGCTGCTTTGCCACTTGGGAGACACAACCTGGCTTCAAGTCCTGACATGAGGGAGGCACAGCTGGGCTTGGGCAACAGGACCTCTGAGTCCCAGCACCAGTTGTGCTGGCAATCACTGTGCAAACTCAGGGAAGTGGCTGTCCCTCTCTGGGCACCATTTCCTCATACATAACATACAAGGGGGCCATAGTGAGGCCTCCAGCCCAGGTACCAGCCCCTCCTGGGCTACAGAGCGGTAGAACTGAGTTAATAAGGTATATCTGCCCTGTACAAGGCTGCTTGCTGGAACTTAGATGAGACCACTGAGCTATGGGGATAGTGTTGACTGAGTCGTGATCTGAAGCAGCCAGCCACGGAGTGGGCGCCATGCACTGAGCACCCATCGTGTGTCAGACGTGCAGGTCTAGGGTGGAGTCCAAGGAAGTGCACTTTACCAAGTTCTCTCGGGTCATGCTGGTGCTCTTGGTCTGGGGATTTCACGAGCAGTAGCAAGGTGCTAGAACATCCAAGTTTGCTCAGGGGTCACCTCCTCCAGGAAGCAGGACAGGTAATGGCTGAGAAGGCAGGCCCTGGCCTCAAACCTCCTGGGATCCAAGCCCAGTTTTACCCTTGCAGTCTGCAACCCTGAGCAAATAACTCACTTACTATCTCTCTGTACCTTAGTTTCTTTATTTATACAAAGTGGATAATGAAAATTGCCTATTCCATAGAATTACCGTCAGATTCCAGTGAAATGTGCATTAAAGCATTTAGCACAGTACGCGGTACGTGGTCAATAAATGTGAGTGATTACTATTAGCCTGTCCCAGGCGGGGCCCCAGGTGCTGTTGCTGCCAGTTTATTTGCCTCCTGCTCCAGAACCAGCACACAGCGAAGGCCAGGGTCGTGGCAGCAGCCCCAGGGGCAGCACAGTGCCAGGCACTTCACAGGTAAATACGTGCTGCGTGAATGAGCAGAGGCGGCACTGGCCTTTGTGGAGGTTATACAGGCAGAGGGTGAACGCAGGATTCTAAAGTCAAGCCTCTTGGGTTCAAATCTCAGAGCTGGAATGATCTGGTCTTGGATGCTAACTGTACCACTTCTCCGCTGTGCGAACTTAGGCAAGTTACTTAATCTCTCTGTGCCTTGTTTTCTCATCTATAAAACAGGCACAAAGCAATATTGCCCTTCATCAAACCGCCATGAGGTCAAGTGAGATAAAACCCATGAAGTGCTTAGCGCCATGTCTGCTGTCATGCTGCTAGATATCTGGAGACTAGGCCTTGAGGCCAGTTCAGACAGGCCAGGGAGAGCCCCTGTCTTAGAGAAACAGGCCTGAGCAGCGCTTGTCCCCATGGAGAGCGGGCCCAAGCACTGGGAACCCTCTTCCAAATCACTGCTGGAGAATGACCAACCCCACCTCAAGGAAGGGGCCTCCTTCATGGGTGCTGGGGAGACTCCTTCCACGATGCGATAGCTTGGGAGAGCACCAGGATGCCAAGCGCAGGGTGTTGCGAAAGGAAGTGCCTCTTACGTAAATGGTCTAAAGAGCTTCCCAGCTAGGAAGCTTGAGGGAGGGGCCCAGTTTATGCTTCCACGGGACTGAGACTAGAGTTCCACCTCTTCAGGGGATCTGAGCCACTCATTGGGTGTGGCCTTGCTGACCAGTCAATATTTTAGAGCCGGCCAGAGCACGGGCCCGAGCACCACGGGGACACCAGGGAGCATGGAGGGGCACATTTCCAGCAAGACCTGGGACCCATATCTCTTCATGCTTGGCAAGAACCAGGGGCGCAGATGCCATTGTCAGTTTAATTAGAGAGTCAGCAGGAGGGAGCCGGGGCCACCATGTGCCTGCGACGCTGGCTGCCACGAGCTGTAATTACAGGCGGGATCTGCCGCAGACAGCGGACTTGTCACAGGCAGGGCCTCCCTGAAGGGGCTACCACAAAGGGTGAGCCCTCGGGGTGTGAGTTTATAGGCCCTCCACTAACACGTCCTCATGAGACGTCAGAGCACCTCGGAATCGTTGAGAGACACTCGGTGTCAGCCTGGATGCCTGCGGCCGAGTGGCCTGGGCATGGAGCTTGGCATTGGAGAGACCCAGGGTCAGTTCCGGCCCTGGGCTGTGCTGCAGGTGACCCATCTCCAACAGCAAACTTGCTCAGTGAATGTGCCCGTCTGTGCCTCCACGTCGGGCCAGTACATGGGGTCGATGTTAGACTGAAATGAATTAATGATTATAAAGTGGCTGATGTATTGGAGACAGACTCTAGCTAGTAAATTATTAAAAATCAAATCTATAAGGCAGGTGAGAAATGTCCTTGTGTTCACGCCAAGTGGTGTCTGAGAAGTGTGAGGAAAACTCTCGGTTGCTGGCCCTTGCCCTTCAAGTCACTGCTCGTTCAACCGCTATCCGTCAAGTGCCTGCCGGTGCCAGGAGCAGCTCTAGGCATGTGGGACACATCAGTGAGCAAAACAGGCTGTTCTCTGCCCGCAGGGGGCTTCTAGCCAGCGGGACAGACGGCCGACACACAGCACACCTTGCCATGTGGCCTGTCCAGGGGCAGCCAGTACTCGGGGAGGAAGGAGACCAGTGCACAGAGCAGGGAAGGGGGAGGGGTGCTGGCTGGGGTGTCGGAGTGGGCAGCATGCAGGAGAGGTGGGCCCAGGTTGGACGGGGCGTGGGTCAGACCTGTGGGCAGCTGGGTGAGAACGCAGCAGTGTGGTCGGTGGAGCTGGCAGGGCAGAGGAGCAGGAGTGAGGCCAGAGGGAACGGGGTGCTGGGTGGCCGGGGTGGCTTCACCCCACTTTTTGCTTCAGATGGGGCCCAGAAGGGCTCCTCCACCGTGGCTTGCAGATGCGACCTGCCAGGGCACACAGCATGGGAGTCCTCGACAGCAGGGTCTCCTCCATCTGCTGCACCCTGGCGCTCCCAGCCCAGGCAGGCACTCAGTGAGCATGTCTACATGGTGGTCTCCATCTGTCCACCCTCCTTTGCTCCTCACCCCACTGCCATCTGGCTTCCCTGTCCCATCCAGGAGACCCCACGCAAGGTCGCTGATGGTCTCAACCCCCACCCCTGCATTTTTCTCTCCCAGTAAACTTTGCCTCAGGCTCAGTTCTGGACCCAACTCTTGAACTCGAGGCCCCAGCTGCCATTCCTGCCCCCTTCTCCTCCCCTTCTGTCCACACATGCTCAGGGGTGGGGCCATCTCCTCTCTGCTTGGACAATAGCCTGCAAGCTAACAGTTCCTGCACATCCAAATATCTCCCATAGCCTGGAAATCTCTCAGGCCCCTCAAACTCAACATATGCACAGTTTAACATGGTCATCTACGTGTGTTCTTCTTCATCTCTAGCACATTCTTCCCTTTCTCTTTTTCTATCTTCAGGGACTAAGATAAGATGAGCCCCCGGGCCCCTAATCAAAAAGCAGATGCTTCCTGATTCCTCCTGCATCCCTCTCCTCCCCGACATTCTGCAGTAGCCTTTCCTGATGATTCTCCTTCTGAGTGAGACTGACCCCACCCTCCTGTCCACCCCTGCTGCTGCCCTAGCTCACTCCCCATCACCCCCTACCCATCCTAGAGCCGAAGCCGGGGTGCTGCTCTGGAGAGTGGGGGGTGGAAGGATTGCTTTGTACACAGAAGGTCTGTGATCAGTTTTTGAGCATTGGTTACTCTTAAAGTTTTGCAAAGTGGTTTGAGAAGGAGGAGACCCAGAGTTGAATCCTCAAAGGAAAAACAGGAAGCCTATCAGAGTTGATCTGATTCTTGCAAGACTGTATGAATGGATGAGCGGATGAATGAATGAATGTTCCCCAGAATTCTCTGGAGCGCTGGGGTAGATAGAGACATAAACATCCTTTTGTTCATTTGAGGGACATGAATTGAAGACCAACCTACTGTTGGCCAGGACCTGAGCATTCGAAATGCACACGACACAAGTCTTGCCCTGGCACAGAGCCTGGTAAAGTCAGAGAGGCCAACTCGGGAGTGAGCAGAATGCTCCATGACAGTGGCTGACCCTTCACGTCCAGTGGGAAGAGGGTGGGTTTGGGATGCAGAGTGATGCACAGTGACCACTTCTTCCCTCCCCTGTTCCTCCAATCAGCCTCCCTTCCCCCAACTCCACTGAAAGCCCCCCTATCAAGGCCTCCTGTGACCTCCACCCCACGATCCCAGGCCCAAGACCTTGCTATCTTCCCTCACCTCATTCCACTCTGCAACATTTGACACTTGACCTATGCTTCTTTTTGGAGATGCTTTCTTTTTTTGGCTTTTCAGACAACACATTTTCCTAATTTTCTTCCAAATTTGTATCTACAGCATTGACCTCTCTCTTACACTCCCAACTCATACACCCAACTTCCAATCTATGTCTCAAATCTGATCCTTTCTCATTGTCACCAAGTCTAGGACTCTAATTTAAGTTACTAGCTTGCTCCCTGGATTTCTGCAACAGAGTGCAACCTAGTCTCTACTTCTTCTATTACCTCTCCTTAATTTTCCATGTAGCTACCAGAATGCTCTTTTCAGACAAGGTAAATTGGCCAGGTGCTGTGGCTCATGCCTGTAATATGAGCACTTTGGATGGCTGAAGCAGGAGGATCACTTGAGCCTAGGAGTTTGAGACCAGCCTGGGCAACATAGCAAGACTCCGTCTCCACAAAAAATTAAAAAATTAGGTGGGCGTGGTGGTGCATGCCTATAGTCCCAGCTACTGAGGAGGCTGAGGTTGGAGGATCCTTTGAGCCCAGGAGTTTGAGGCTGCAGTGAGCTATGATTGCACCACTGCACTCTAGCCTGGGCAACAAAGCAAGACCCTGTCTCTAAAAAAGTGCTAAAAAATAAGAAAGGTGAATCAATATAATCACTTTCTAGCTGGAAACATTCCAGTAGCTGCCCATGTAAGGAGAATGGAGTCACTTTTCTGCTGGGCTGCAAGGTCCCATCTGACTGCTGCCCTCCACACATCGGCGTCCTCTCCTCCCACTCCCTCCTTCCCCCTGGGTTTCCTGGCACACTGGCCTTCCCATGTCCCCCAAACAGCCAAGGCCATTCCTGCCTCAGGGCCTTTGCATCAGCTCCTCTCAATGTCCCCAGAGCTGGCTCCTTCTCATCACTCAGGTCTGTCCAAAAGTCACCTCCTCGAAAAAGCCTTTTCCCATCTGTCACTTCCTCTATAATGACCCCATTTCAATGTTCTTCACAGAATTTTTCAGATCTGAAATTCTTTATTTACGCACACATCATGGTCTGTGTCCTCTCATGAGAACATAAACTCCACAAGTCAGGGGCTTGCTTTGTTTTGGTTACAACTTTTCCCTCTAGAGCCTAGAAGAGCATCCAGCACATAGCAGCCTCTTAACAAATTGATGTTGGGACATGTGTGAATGGACACACGGGTGACTCCCGACTGTGCCACTCACCGTGGTTTTAAGGGACAGGGGCTGACTTCATCAGGCACGGCTGGCTCAGTGCTGAGGGCTCATGACATTTTTAGGGACCCTCGAAAGTATTTTCCTTTTAACATCTTTTAAAATCAGAATAAATAAATATATAATAACAAAGATATAATAAAGAATCCAGTCTGGCTTGCACTCATCATCATATTAATACTTACACAGTTATGAAATATAATTTCTAGTATTTGCCACGTAAGCGTTGGCTCTGAGGCCTGGGTCACTGTGCTGGCGTGAGGCTCTACAGGGTGCCAGGGCAGCCCAGAGCTGCGAGGCCGACAGGGCTCCCCGGGAGCTGGGACCTGTCTCCTTTGCTCAGAATCCTCCTATGACACCACAGCAGACAGGCAGGGGGGTTCTCACTGTGCCCATTTGAAGGCTAAAGAAATTGCAATTCAGACTAGTTAAGCAACTTGCCTAAATTGCGTGGCTAAAGCCAGGAATTGAGACACATTTTTCTGAATCCAGGTCCCCATTAGGCCCTGGGTGCAGTGCCTAACACCCCCCGCCCTGAGTGCTGGGGATTTGGTGCAACAGCGCCTCTTTCCAGGAAAGCTCTTGCACACGCTGGGGACTCCTGCATGCTCCTCTTACTATAATCTGTCACCAAAGGCTCGATATTCCTGTGCTGGGGCTGGTGCCAGCGCCTCGGGCTGCCAGGTGCTGCTTTCCAACTCTCAGACGGGCTGCCCTTCCCCCACGGCTCCCCACAGGCCCCCACTCCACCTGCTCCTGGCCAAGCTCAGGGGCACGGCAGCGCGCTCTGCTTCGGATTTTTCCTGCCTTCCTTGGAGATGCTTGTGCTTGGAGGGGAAGGCAGAACATTGTATCTTGGAACAAATCTGCTTTTGATCATGCAAATGAATGCCCCGTTAATGTAGGCAGACTGTCAATTTCACCAGTTAGGAAGAGAGAGAGAAAAGGGGGGACAATTCCCCACCACAGCGACTGATGGAGAATTTCAACAGAAAGCTGCTACTTCAGAAAATAAGATCGTTCACGGCGAATGGAGAACACCTCAGGCAGCCCTGAAGCTCCACCGGTAGGTTGCTAACTTTTCTGGGTGTCATTAGGATTCCTTGGGTGGGCCTTAGTTGGCCTGGGGTGGTAAGTGGGTAAGCCTCTACCCACCCACCCTCTTTGGGTCTGATGGAATTTGGTGGGTCTCTGCTGAGCTGATGGGTGGGTCCAGGGGGCTGAACTTGGGGCAAGGGGGCTCCTGTCCTTCCTGCGACTTCCCCAGGGAGCTGGACTGTATGTGTTTGTGGAGTGGGCTTCAGGGGGTATTTATGCAAGGTTGGCATGAGGACACTGTGTGTGTGTGTGCGTGTGTATGTGTGTGTGTGTGTGCTACGACTGGGACAATTGGTCTCAGGTCAGGCGAGGTGATTCAGTGATTGCATGTTCTTTGTATTCCTGCTTTCCGTGGATAATTCTCTGGACCAGGGACAATAGCTTTGGACATTAATCTTAATAGTAAAATTAAAGAATTAAATAAAAAAAACTAACCTTTATGGAGGCAAAACTATTTTCCAGATATTGGTAAATGTTTGAATCCTCTGAGCAACTTTATGGGGATATTTACTAATATAATCTCCCCATTTTACAGTTAGGGAAACGGAGGCTCAGGCTCTGGGAAACTTGAATGCTCCTGATTACAAGCCAAGGACACTGAGGACACTTCCCCCACTCTGTTGACAGACAGCTGAGGGAGCAGTGTCCTGGTCAGTTCCTTGGCCATTGTGTCACCCCAGCTGGCCGTGAGGCTACAGCTCCCCACCCCCACCCCCTGAGGTCCTGGAATAGATAGATGTCTATCTTTCCATATAGTGTGTATCAAATTGTTCTTCAGTTGCTTGCCTTGTTCATTTTCTATTTCCATAGCTGACTGTGAGCCCCCTTGAGGGGAGGAATTTAATTTGTATTTATCTCCCAAACACCTGGCCCAGAATCTGGCACATAGTAAGTGACCTCGTAAATGTTGTATAACTGAACAAACAGGTCTTGGTGTTAGAAAGAACATGCTTGACACCCTGTTTGGTGGATGTGGTGATTTTCTGCAACTGGTACGTCCTGCTTCCCAGCCCCAGATGGGTCTGGGTGGGCATGAAAGGACAGAGGACGGAGGAGGAGAAGGAGTTGGTGGGAACAAGACCCTTGGGAATGTGCCATCCTCGGGTCCCCCTCAGCTAATTGTGGCTGGACGCAGGTGCCATGGAGCCGTCGGCGGGGAATGGAAAAATGCACAAACCCAACTCTAACTGCAGGTCATGAGCAGGCTGAGGCAGGGCAGGCAATTTGAGGGCACCCGGGAGCAGCGTGGTTTGAAGTTCAGGGGGAGCTTCCGCACTGTCGGGAGTGTGGGAGCACGGCTGGTAGCTCGGGTTCTTCCGGGTGTCCACAGCACCCTACCGTGGTCCTGTGTGGGGCAGGACTGCTCTGGATTCCCCTGGGTGATGCTCATGTCTGGTCAGGGTAGAGGTGGTGCGAGTGCATTTACCACCCCTGTTCTGGAGACAAGAACAGAGGGGTCATGGACACAGCACCCCATTTGGGGCCAGAGTGGAGACTTGGCTTTGTAGATAGCTATGTGGCTGACCTTGGGACAATCATTAAACCTCTCTAAGCCTTTCTTCCTGAGCAAATGATGTTAAATACTGGGTCACGGCTCCCTACCTCACAGCCTTACGGTTGAGACAAAGTAAGAAGGTGGTTGGGATTGCAAAGCGCTTTGCACACAGTAGACCTCATTCTAGCTGGGTTCGCACATATCTGAGTACCGGTGGACAGAAGGCTCTTGGAGGAAGGCCTCGCTTTTCTCAGAGTACTACAAAGTAAAGAGGATGCCTTTGGAGGCAGATAGACCTAGATTTGAATACTAGCTTCTCTCTGAACTAGTTTCCCATTTGAAAAATAGTGGTAATAATCCTTGCCTCGTAGAATAGTTGTGAGCATGAATTATTTCATTGAAGATGCCTGGGTTAAGGCTCAGCACATAGTGAGTTCTTCAAAGTTTCATTCATTCAACCCAATGAATGTTTATTGTGCACCTACTGTGTGTAATGTGTCTGGTAGAACCAGACACACTTCTGGGCACCAGAAATATAGCAGTTTCAAACATTCTAGTTGGGGAAGAAAGACAAGAGACAAATAAATATATCAATATCTGGAAATATGAGTGCTGGGGTGGGCATGGGATGAGAGGGGAGAGAATGCCAGGGATGTGGCTTCCCTTCCAATCAGAGTGGCCACGTAAGTTCTCTCTGATGAGCAGACTCTGAAGGAAGTGAGGCAGCGAGTTACCTGGGGAAGAACATTCTACAAGAGGGAACAGAAAATACTGAGACTTAAAGCGGGAGTGTGCTCAGCATATTTGAGAAACTTCAAAGGGACTGACCAATAAGGCTGACGCACAGTGAGCCGGGAGAGAGGCAGGAGGTGAGGTCAGAGAGCTGGCAGGGGCCACATCAAACGGGGCTTTGGAAGCCACTGGAAGGACTGTGGCTTTTCCCCTGCATGAGAGGAGGCCATGGGGGTGAGGGCTGGGAGTGGAAGAGTGACACGCTCTGACTTACACTGCAAAGGGACTGCTCTGGCTGCTGTGGGTCTCGCAGATTCTAAGGGGCAGAGGCAGACGCAGAGAGACAGTGGGGGCTACGGCAAGATCCTGGAGAAAGGGCATGGCTGGATCAGGCTGAATGTGGAAGAGGTGGGGAGAGGATGTTAGATTCTGGATACATTTTGAAGAGAAAACTGCTTGGACTTGCTGATAGAATGCTGGTGGGATAGGAGAGAGCAGCATCAAGAATGGCTCCTAGTTTTGAGCCTGAGTTGAGGAGATGTATTGCTGCGAAGACAAAGACTACAGGAGAGCACGCTGGCTCGGGGTGGGGGACAGAAGTGGGATCAGAGGCCCACTGTGGATGTGGACATGATAGGGTGGGAAGTTAGGAGACATCTCAGTGAAGATGTCAAATGGACCATTGGCTAAACCAGTCCAGAGTTCGAGGGACAAGTCCAGGCAGAAGATACACATTTAGGAGCTGTCAGCATGAAATGGCACGGAAAGCCGCAGGCTGGCTTCCGATCCCACCTGCCACTACTCCCCTCCTCCGCATAGTCCTCCCCTCCAGCCAACACCCAGATGAGCTCCAGACAGGATGCAGGCTCACAAAAACTGCTCAATGGCTGCACTAACTCATGTTTCCAAGAGAAAGAATGAAGAAGTGAAGCAAAGAAAGGAACGGTCTAACCAACAAATACATGTGCTGCCAAAACACTGCCTTGTGGGTGGGGTTCTGGGTAGCAGCTGTGGAACCGGGCTGGGAACTGCTCTGCCTTACCCTTGGGGGAGTCTCTCTATCCCAGGGTCCCGGGCTTGAGTGTGTGCTTTCCCAGCCAGGCCTGGTTTGGGCAGTGAGCCTCCTATTGGTGGGCCCATCTTTCTTTGCAAGTGGGCAATGGAAACTTCTCCTTAAAAACCTTAGAGAGAGAGAAACTCATCGATAGAGAGAAACTGAAATGCATCCTTGCGTAGGGATCCCAGTCCTCTAGATTCGAGCTCAGGCTGGAGTGGCTGAGAAATTCATGACTGAGTTAGGAACCCCCAAAGACACCATTAAGGCAGTGCTGAACCAGGAAATCGAAGGCAGCTACATGCCCCGGCAACCCTCTCACAGTGGGCTGGCAGAATCAGAGAGTGCAAACCTGGGCTGCCCTCTGGACCACCACAGCCCCAGATCTGCCAGTGAGAAACCCACCCCTCACCTCCCCTGATGGATGGCATTCTCACTGTGGCAGGAGGGGCTTGGGAACAGCCAGCAAGGGCTCCTCCCTCCCCACCCCCACTGGCCCTGTCTAGGGTGATCCCAAGGCTCCTGGGAATATAAAAATAGACCTTTCTGTCTTTTAAAAGTCAGAGATGGCTGGGATAAGTTTTCAGCACATGGTCCAAAGAAGCAGAGCTGTGAGGACACAGTATCTTCTGCATAAAGAGTGCACATCCTCCCTTGCAGGACAATGTTGAACGAGGAGCTGCCCAAAAGGGTCCGGGACCGATGGCCAGCTCACTCCCACCTTGCCCACGCTTCAGAGAACCGGCTCCAGAGTGGAGTGTGTTTAGGGGCAGCAAGAGGATACTAATATTAGGATTTGCGTTTCTTTCTCATACTTTAACATATTTTGCTTGTATAAATGTTTTATAATATAAACAGCCTTATTAGTGCAGGAATATAACAGGTATATAATTTACACTTAAATGATTATGCTATCTCTTAACTGATGAGGGGCTTGACCAAAAACAACTCGAAGACTTCTACTTTAGAGAAGAAAACTCGGGGGCTAGTGGAGGACTGGCATCTTTTCAGCACCTCCTGAATCGTGGTCTGGTCCAAGAATAAAGTTGCAGCCCCTTGGGCTAAGGGCTATATTGTATACTGGTGCTCGGCAGAAAAACGCTGAGCTGGATCCGGTGCAAAAGGTATTTCTCCATGGTCGTGAGTCAACCAGATGGAAGCTAAGAGTGACTAAGCTCTACTCTAGCCCACCCCCTCCAACACACTTACACACGGGGCCCTGGAAAGGACCCTCTGCCACTGCCTACGTGCTACCTCACCTTCCAGATGGGAACCTCCAGAAATCAACCTTATTTGGGCCACACCAGCCCTGCTTCTGCCTCTCTCTCTCCTCACTATACACATACACACACACATATAATATATATATATAAAATATATATACACACAAATAAATGTACATATATAATACATAACATATTATATATGTATAGATAGCAAGACTAGTAATTAATTCATACTATTCTTTCTCACATCTCCACACCTCCTGAGGTAACCAATGTCAATTGCTTGTTGTATATCTTCCCATACCATTATCCTTTCATGTAGAAACACACAAAAATAAACACCTTTTTATATATACAGATACATACATATTGTTTTTTAAAATATAAATGCTATCTTAATTTCACATTCTTCTACATCTTTTTTTTCATTTATCAACATATCACAGGCATCCCTCAGGCCAATAGAGATATATCTAGTTCATTCTTTTTAACATCTGCATAATGCTTAATAGTTTGTGCGTAGCTTAATTTAGTCAACCATTTCCCTGTTAATGGACATTTGAGTTGCTTCCAATTTTTTGCCACAGTAATTAATGCTGTGATAAATACCCTTGTACATATGTCATGTAAAACTAGAGTTTTTATTGCTGTAAAATGGAGTCTCTAAAGTGAGATATATCACCCAAAGGAAATAGAATAATGCAAAGAAATGTAGGACCCTGTTTGGTTGCATTAATGATTTGTTTTTTGAAATTCCAGTAATACTGTCTTATATTCAATAGAGCCAACAGAGAGCCGTGTTGGTACATGTAGGGAGAGTGGATTTTTCCCACATCCAGAGTTGTCCTTTCCCTGTGTGACATGCACACGGGGACCCCACCCCAGATGTGACTACCTAAAGGGCTTTGGCCAAGAGCTGCTTGTCCAGTGGGTGGGGCGGAGGAAAGTGTGCTGAGCCTCTTGCAGGCTTAGCCTCATCCTAGTGAACGGCTCCTGGTCAGAGCAGCAACTGTGTGTTCAGGCAGATAAAAGACCTCACAGCTCACTCCCACTTTGCTGTGCCTCCAGCAAGCTGCACAAAGCTGTGTGGGTGCCAGGTGCATTGTATGAGCTTTCTCGGGTAAGAAACCAACTCGGAAGGCTGGTGTTTGGGTTTCCCTTTCAGGGTCAGGAAAGGGTAACGTTCTCACAAGAGTCCCCGCAACCACCTGCCTCTTAACCTCGGTTCTCAGCAGGACAAGCACGCTTTGTGGCTCAGGGGTGTTAACAGCCCATAACCTGGGTGTTCCGACTTGGAGCCCTGAAGCTGCAGAGCCCCTGGATCAGCTCCAGCTCAATGATTCTACAGTGATTCATTCACAACTGTCATTTGTGAATGTATATGTGTTGCTCATTATCCTGCAAGGGTCTTCTGATTTCTGAACTCCCTCTCCCCCCATTGCCTTTTCCCAAACTCATACAGCCTTTGCACATAGTAGTTTTTCACCAGTTGTTTTGTAAACAAGCAAGTTAGTCAGTGACTCTTGACCAAGTCAGACAGGGCAGCGCAGAGCCGCCAGGCCACGCCCCACCCACCTTCACTGCCTTCGCTCTGTTGATGAGCCCGTCGTCCTGAGAGCTCCCAATGAGCAGATCGACCTTCGCCCGTGGGGATCTCTGCAGCGCTCTGGCTGGAGCCTCTCGGAGGTACTGGCCATCGACCACAGGACCCCAATAGTGGAAAGGGCCACTCACAGCCAGGAGCTGCATCAGAGGCAAAAATGGTACTGGGATAACCAGCGGCATCGCTTTGCTTAATCAGGTCTTAACCACAGTGAACGCCAGTGCTCTTGTCTATCTGGGGCTCTTGGGCAAACAAGAGTAAAATGACCAGAATGACGGGCAGGAGAACACCACACAGCATTGTCGGGGGCTGCAAGGCAAAGCTCACACGCAGTGATGGTGGCCCCAGGGGAGCACCCCAAAGCCTCCCTGCCAAGGTAACCACAGATCCACAGGGAGGAGGGGGTGTGCCTGAGCCTGCAGGTGGGTGGATAAGGCAGGGGAGGCAGGGGATACAGTGCTGGAAGAAGAGGTGTTGGCTCTGACAGGTGAAATTCATCAGCTTCAGTCATGATCAGATTAGCCCAGATTTTGGGGAGTTGAGGATAAGACCCACTCAAGGCTGTGAGTCCCAACTCATTGCTGAGGAGATGGAGCCGTGAGTTGAGATGAAAACACTTATTGCTGCTAGTGTCCCCTTCATTAATGTCAGGGCCAGCCAGAGACCTGGGCCTTGAGCAGGCTTTTTGTAGCTAGAAAGGGAGCACACAGCTGTCCTAAGGGAGTGATGTGGCCCCAGGCTATTGCCCGTCTATGAAGCCATGTGGCATGGGACAGGCCCCTTAACCTCTGCTACTTCATTTTATCCTCCTACTGTCTAAGGTCTGCATCACTATGCCCATGTTATAGATAAGAAACCCGAGCTGCAGAGAGGCCTGCCTCCCTTCAGTGCCCATGCTTGGTCCATCTCGGACTGCTGCCCAGGCACGGCACTGGGGGTCAGGGAATATGCATTCTATCTCCACCTGCCCCTCAACCTGCTGTGTGGCTTGGGTGGGTCACGTCGACTTTCTAGGCCTTGGTTTTCCATTTGTAAAAGACCAGAGAATGCCCCTCCCCAACCTGCACACAAGTGCCCACCTTGGTCTGGGCGTCATTGAGGAGGTTGGCGGGCTTCTGGCGCAGGCAGGACACCACTTCTTGGCTGGACGAGGTGAGACAACCAACCTCCTCTGCCAAAGCAGCTGTCTGCTGCTGGGCCCTCTCTGGACTGATGACGGCGGCCGGTGAGAGCGCAGAGCCTCCCTGGAAGAGAGAGCAGGTCAAGCCTGGATCATCTCCTGCCCCTGCTCAGCCCAGAGACCCCAAGGCCACGTCAGAGCTCACATCCTTCCTCCACACCTGGAGGTCCCAGGGGATGTGCACGTGTGGAGAGGCCAGGCCTGGTCCACAGCATGTCAGCTGCGTGATCTGGAACAGCTGTCCCTCTCCCTAGGCGTCTGCCCACTTGTGCAGTGAGGGCACCAGGCAAGGTGGTCTTCGGTCTTGGCCGTGCAGTGGAAGTGCATGTGGAGGCAAAGAGCCAATGGGTTTTGAACAGGGATAAAGACTAGGAAAGCCCTCTGGGAAGACAACTCTGCAAAGGTGGGACCACATCCCACCACCACCTCCTGGGGGCTCCATAAACAGCAAGCTTTCTTGGCTCAATTAAAATAGAGTTGACTTTAAAATAGATGCCCACCTAGAAGGCAATGAAAACACCGTTACTGTGAGTGTAAATTGTTCCCTCAAAGTCAGTGTAACCTCTGTCAAAATGACAGGCTGCTGGGCACGGCCTTTCTAAGAACGTGCGTAACTGGTGGGAGCCGGGTGCCAGGGAGCCAGTCTCTGCCTGGACCACTGGTGTGATCGGGTCCTCTGCCCGGGTGGGACGGAGGAGCTGGGTAGGGTCTTGGCCAGTGCAGGATTCCAGGGTATTCCTCTGCGGGTCACCCCACCTCAGCTCAGAGACTGGCTGCCCTGACGAATCAGGGACAACACGGGGTGATGGCGGTGGTGGCACTCGTGCCACTGCCGTGACTGGTGCTGCTGTGACTGATGGTGGTCAGAGGAACGACTGTGGATCCGGGGCTTAGATTAAATCAAGAGCGTCCCCAGTTTTAGCTCATCTGATCCTCACGGCAACTGTGTGGGTTAGTTGCTGTTATTGTTCCATTTTACAAACACAGCCATAAAGAAATAGGGGAACGAAGTAACTTGACCAAGGTCAAAGGTCTTGTAAGAGGCAGAGCCAGCCTGTGCTTGCAGACAGCTGGGCTCCAGAGCACGTTCGGCCGCAGGACCCCGGTGGAGAGTGAAGGGCTCTAACTTCTATGATGAACAAGCTGCCTGACCTTGAATCAGTCACTTTGCTGGGCCACAGGCCCCTCGTCTGTAACGAGGGGAAGCTGGGCTTGAGAGTACTGTTACTTATGGACCACCTACCACCACCGGCCAGGTTCCCATCCTACCAGGAACTTGGTCTGCTACGTCTCGTGTAATCTTCACAGCAACAACATGAGGTGGGTACAATTATTGCCTCGCTTCACAGACAAGCCAACTAAGGCTCAGAAAGGAAAGAGAGAATTCTCATTTATCAAGTTCCTAATATGTACCAGGACCTAGGAGCTTAACAACAACAACAAAAAATAATAATGACAACTAACATTTATTGAGTACTCACTAAGTTTTGGGCCCATAGTCCTGAGCACTCAGCACATATTAACTCTTTAAATCTCCACAACCCTAGGATGTAGCTGTCCTTTACCTCCTTATCTTAAAGAGGAAGAAATTGAGGCACAGAGAGGTTCAATCTCTTTCCCAAGGTCACACAGCTGGTGAGTGTCAGAGCCGGGACTCTGTATATGGGATTGAGTTTTTATATCGGGAACAAGGTGGTGCATCCTTGAGCTGAACTGGTTGCTCTTACTCTGCTGTAAGACAGCGCTGGCCTGGCCGACTCCACGGGGTATCTTTGTCTCAATTCTAGGCCCTACCCTGAGCTAACTAAATCGGAACCTAAAAATACCAGACATGCGGAGCTGTTTCCCCGGACACAACACTGGTGTACTGGAGTCGTGCTGCTGTCCCTGGGCCCTGACAGGACCTGCAACCCAGACGTGAGGTACCCACGCCTGCCCCTGTCACTGGGGCCGCGACCCGCTGTGTGAAAGAGACAATAGATGCCCAGATGGGAGGAGACCCACTCTCCCAGGGGCCCGGCTGGGAGGCTGAGGGACACTGGACACACATCCTGGCACACGGGATGCTGTTAAGCACTGCTCGTGGAAGGTGCCGGCGGGCTTTGCGCTTCAGAGTCAGGATGGAAGCCTCACGGGCAAAGCGTGGGTGTCGCAGTGAGAATGGGCTGTGCTGTGGGCAGGCCTGAGAGCGGGGGCGGCACAGCGTGGACAGAAGCCCGAAGGCCACTGGGGAGGACCAGGACGGGGACCCCAAATCCAAGATGCTAAATGTAGTCAGAGGCAGCTAAAGGCAGCATAGGGAGAAGCTCTCAGCCCCCAGACCTGGCTTCCAACTCCACAGGGACAACTTCAGAGAGTCAATTAACACCTTTTCCTCCTCGGCAACTTGGACACAGTGGGGCTCCCCTGGGAGTGAGACACCTAATAATCACAGGCCACCCTGGGGGCAGCTTTCTCTGTGCCAGGCCTCTTCTCAGCATTGCACAGATATTAACTTACCTAAGCCTCCAACCACCCTGCAGGGCAGATGATGCCATCGTCCCACTTTACAGATGAGGCACAGAGGAGAATGGTTTGTCCAAGATCACAGGGCTCGGAAGAGGCAGAGCCAGGGTCTGAATCCGGTGACCAAGCGCTCAGCCACCATGAAGTGGATCTTTCATACACTTGGCAGGTTCTTGATGAAAGGTGGTGGCACTATCACTACTATTATCTCTGTTTAGCTGTCAGGCCCACGGAGGGACCATATGGCCAGAGTCAGGGGCAAGGTTGGGCAGTCGGAAGCTTGGCCATGGGAGAGGAAAGCACATGGGTGTGGAGCTGGGGTATCCTAGACACAGCCACTGTGTGACCTGGTGTCCAAGGAGCCCTTTCCAAAGGCTCTGAGCTGCTTAGAGCAGGCCCCGTAGCCTGGTCCACAGAGCCCGCACTGGGCTGGGTGGACTGCACGGTTTTCTGTCCTTAACGCACTCGGATCAACTCAGAGTCTCCTGGTACTGACTGGGTCGCTGCCAGTTGCACAAAGTAAGGCTTCTGAGCTGTGCGATCACCAGCCCATGGCTCACTCTGAGCTCCAGTGTCTATAAAAGAGGGAGAATCCCAACCCCCAGGCTCCTCTGAGAATAAGCAGCAAAAGCGTGAAATACCTAGCCTGTCTGTGGCCTGACATGCAGTGACGGGGCAACGTGCAGGGGCCAGATGATTTAGTGCTGTCGTTGGGTTCCTGTGCCCTCTGGCTTATTTTTTCCAGCAGTGAGGGGGGGAAGCTTTTCTGAGAACCACCGGATGTATTTTTTCTTAGCAGAAAACACACACATACACACACACTTGAGATACCCAAGGTCAAAGCCCCGTGTTCTGAACAGCCAACTGTAGGACTGCCAGGGTGGGACGTGAACTTTAATATGGGTCCCTGATGTTTTCAACATTTTCTTCAGCTATAAAAAGCCTGTGTTCTTGACACGGTGAGGAAGTGGTTAAAGGCGTGGGTGACACTGATATTGCAGGGTGGCTTATACTTTCCTCTCTCTTAAAGTATTTCGTTGCAATCGATCTTTCTGAAAGAAGCCTCTTTCCCCATGGAAAATCAGTGGTTAAGCAGACCAACGGCTGGCCCAGCCCTCACTTGAAAGCACTGATTACAGATAAGGAACTGGGTGGGGGCAAGTGCTGTGCAGAGTCCTGCAGAGGGCAGGGGCTCGAGGCAGAAGGACTGGTTCAGCCCCAGCTCTGTGACTCCCCGATGAAGTGAGCCTGGGCATGTGACCCTCTGTGAATGGCAACAATAATCCACACTGTACAGGGTCATCGCAAGGGTGCACAAGGCCTCGCAGATGAAGACGGCAGGATCCTCGGTGTAGCGAGAGTGGTGGCTGCACTGCTGTTAGCGCAGCGCGTCTCACGGGACCCCGTGGGGTTTGGCAGGATCGGGCCTCCTCAGTCCGCCCAGTCATGCCAGCAGGGCCGCGGCCCTGGGCGCCAGCATTATCTAAATCTGACCTAGCTATTAAGTGGCAATGAGTTTCCGCTAGTGGTTGTTTTTTTAACTTTAAAAATAGTGCAGGCCAAAACCACAATTGCTGATCACTGCTTCTTCATCCTAGAGCTCTGAACACGGTAAGGAGCCTTGACCTCAGTTAGCCACTGCAGTCAGCCCGGAGCCGAGGACTGTGCCTAGCCAAGGGTCACAGACACGGTCACAGACGGGGACACACACAGTCACGGAGAGCCAGACACACAGACACACAGAAACACACGCAGTCACAGAGACACATACACGCATACATGCACACACCCAGAGAAACCCAGACTCACACAGAGTCATCTCAACTTTAGAGGTGACAAAACTCCAGGGCTGAGGCGAAGACACTTGCCCACTATTCATGATTTAGTTCCTGCCACACCACTATGAAGTTAGGATCAGGCAGAGAAGACTATGTCTTTTTAGGGAGAAATTCTCTGCTGAACAGAACCTGAATCCAGAGGTTCCAACTCCCCACTCAGGGATTCTCTTCACTTCTTCTGGGAGAAATCAGACGTGTGACTCCCAAGCCCTGACCAGACCACTGGGCTCTAGAAACGTAAGCACCTCTAGCTGGTTTACCGGATGTGCCAAAATCCATTACCAAGTACCAACATCTGAGAGTTGGCAACCCTGTATTTATTTTGAGTCTGTTTTATTCCAGGCAAAATGGGTCACAAAGAAGAAGAAGTCCCAAGCTCCAGCTAGGTAGATGCTTTTTGAAAATGCAGACTGTGTCCAGCAAGACACACATACCAGTGACCTCAAAATGAGGCTCTCTATTCTCAGGGTCAGGAGAGAGTCAAGAGCCCTTGTGCTTTGGGAACTCAGAGGAGCGAGGGATTTCTGGGCATGAGGACGGCCCAGAGGAAGTGCAGAGCAGCAGTAGGACTTGAGTGGACTCGGATGGGAGGAAATGAATGGGAAGAAGAATCGAGTGGGTGACCCCTCCTGGAGGAGTGGGCAGGGACAACAGGGAGTCAGAGATCCGGTTACTCAAAGGAGCTGTAGGTAGGAGCTGGGTCCTATGTGTCCCAGCATCCCCAGAACAGGGCCTGGAACACAAAAAATTATGTGTCGTGTGAGTGAGCAAATGACTGTGTGAGTGAGGGTGTGAAAGGATGAATGGATGGACCAATGACTGCTCCTGAATGAAGAGAGAAATTGCATAGAGGGTGGTGAGGAGTAGAGTTTAGAGGATGTTAAACCCCAGACTAAGCAAGAGATGCGATTTAAATGGTGCTGACGCTGGGAAGCAGGCGGGTGTCCTACAGGCAATGGGAGTCAGGAATAGCTTTGAACAGGGTATTACGAGAAGTATTTGGGACAGGCACTGGGTCGTTTGTCTTTGCATCCTCAGTGCTGAAGTTGGTTCATAGCACTCAGTAGGCCCTCAGTAAGGACTGAGCATTGATGCCTCCTGAATATGAGCTCCTGTTGGCAGGAGTTGTGGGGACATTATTCCTTTACCCCAGAGTTCTGTGCAAAGCTCGGTGCACAGTGGGCTTTAGGAACTATGTGTGGAACGGAACTGAACTGGAGTGAATTACGGGAACAGTGACTCGACCAGGTAAGTGTGGGATGAATGAGCCAGGGAGGACAGCGTCTGGGGCAGGGAGTCCAGCAGTGACTTGTGTGATCTAAGGATAAAGGGAGAAGGGCATGAGCCACAGCACCACGTCCCTGCCCCACACTAATCCTCTCCTGGGAATGTGTCCAAGCCTGAAGCACCGTGGACCAGTTGAACTGGGGCATGCTACTGAGTGGCCAGGACAGCTCAAAGAGAGAACTCTGGAAACTAAAGACAGACTTTTTTCTTCAACTGCCAAACATCCAAGTTCATATTCATATTCTCTTGAGTGTTTTCTACACTGAAGTCATCTTTTCTTGACCCCGAAAAGCTTGAGTTTTACTCTAATTTGTTGCACTTCAGTTTTGGCAAAACTTCCAGCAGAGAAATGATAATTAACACAACTTTCATCTTGAAACCCTAGTCTTAGGGCATAAGAGTCTACTTTCCTTTCTTCTTCTTAGGAATCAGCCGTTCTTGGCTTTACCCGGTGAAAGCCCACAGAACTTGGAGGAGAAAGGCAATAGTGCAGCTTAGGCCTTGCTCCATGACTGTCAAATATCAGAATGAGGTTTCCCTCTTGCCTTCTTAAAAGGCATTAGCATAGTGTGCGGGGACTAGTCCTGACCTAGGAGAGTATCTGGCATGGAAGATTTGAAGGATGCGTACTGAAAACTACTCTTTTATGTATGTAAATGTGTGCTTGTGTGTGTGTGTGTGTGTTTACTTAAAGAGAAGCAGAAAATAATTAGACATTTATTAGGAACCTTTAAGAGCCAGGTCATTTATTCACATTTTCTCCTGTGATCCCCACAAGAACCCTCTAGGAATTATTATCCTCATTTTACAGATGCAGAGACTAAGGCCCAGAGTAAGTAGGGTAATTTGTCCAAGGTCTTGGAACTGATCAGTATCAGAGCCAGGATTATGAAGCTTTTGCTGCGTCCTCTACACAGTACCACCTACCACCGAAAACAGCAACCACGAAACACACCACAGACCCTTATTTTCCACGCCCCCATGAGTGGCTGGCAGATGGTAACTCATTACCAAAGTCCTTGCAGGCTGGCCAGGACAGTGGTGGGGAGGGGAATCTGGCTTCTCCCACGGCAGGAGTGCCCAGTGGAAGGCAGTGTCCCATAAGGGCTCAAAAGGTGACTTTTCGTGTCTGTAAACTAGAAAGGCCTCCCTGACACAAAGCAGAATCCATGCCAGGCCACTTCGATATGCATTTACAACTGCACTGCGTTCTGCTTAAGACAGAGCTCTCACTTATATCATCTCATGTAAATACCCACCACCATCCTAGCAAGTAGGAAGAACCAGTACTACTTAAAACACAAATACACTGCTTATTTAATCCTTCTTTTGTGCATGCCCCACTTCATTCCAAGAAGAATTTGGGTAAACTCAGGAAAGAGTGGTTAATACATTTAAGAACTTGCTAACTCCAGGTGAAACAGGTTAAGACCCGCGTTTTCTGACCCCAAAGTGGCTTCCCACGCATCCATGCCACCTGGTGGAGGTCAAGTGAGAGTCTTGGGCGTCCTGGCCCCACCGCACCTCCCCACCAGGTTCCTCTGGACAGTCTGACTGGACCACTCCCAGAGCCCTCGAGCAATTCAAGGTGAGGGAATGATGAGGGCATTCTATTGGCTTTTTTTTTATTTTAGCTTATTATGGGGGTACAAAAGTTCAGGTTATATATATTGCCCATGTCCCGCCCATCCCCCCGAGTCTGAGCTTCAAGCGTGTCCATTCCCCAGACAGTGCGCCTGGCACTCACCATGTAGTCATACCTCCATCCCCTCCCCCCACCCCTCACCTCCCTGAGTCAGCACCTTCAAGCATGACCATTGGCTTTTTATACTTTTCAGAATATTATAACTTTTCTCCCATGAATTAATATTAAATTTTTAATTAGGAAAAATTTAAATTACACTTAAAAGATGAACTCCACACTAAAATACCACTGATTCATGTCAAGAGGAAAGCAGTCATTATCGCTTACCATGTAAGCGGATCAGAGGATAAGCGGCATGGCCAAGTCTATTGAGGGACACTTTACAGGGAAAATGAGAGATGCGGCAGAAGTGAGAGCCCCGAGAGGGGAAGGAGGTGGTGCTGGCTGAGAGGAGAGGTCCCAACAAGCTGTCTTCACAGACTGGCCCATGTGCAATCCCCATTGCCCTACATCCACAGGCATTACCTTAGTTTAGTTAAAAGTAAAACCTTTCACAATTTTTAAAGCAAAAATAGTAATACAAAAATCTAAGGTAGAAAATACAGGTGAGCAAAACAAAGAAAATTAAAATTACACATAATCTTCCCAAAGAGAACCACTTTTAAATATTGTTAGCCTCCAGCATGTCTCTTCCATATGAGTGTGTGTGTATGTAGATATATTTATGTGTGTGTGTATATATATATTTATTTACATATTTATAAGTAGGAAATAAAAAGAGCATATTGTTTTTTAACCTTTTTCACCTAATAGTCCATCGTGAATATCATTCTGTGCTGTTACCTATTCATTCACAAGATTGTTTTTAATGCCAGCACGCTACTTAAATTTAGGTATTTAGGCTATTAGAGCGAGAGTCAGAGAGAAGTTAGGAGTGCCTGCAGGCCATGAAGTATGATCACCCTGATCCCAGCTCTGATCCGTGGCTATCTGATTTGGGACTTTCTTCCTCTGTAAGAAGGACTGTAATAGTTTGATAGCTTCCCATAGCACATACTGACGAAATGGGAAGGTTTTCACATAACAGTATAGTGAAATTACAAGTTGTAACCTTTTAATAAATGATAGCTATTATTGTTTCCAGTTTTATGATGTTACAGACAACACTGTAATGTACATCTTTATAGCTAAATCTATTCACATATCCATGATTTCCTTATACAAAGGAATTTTTCGGTCAAAAAGTATAATTCTTTTCTGAAAGATAATAAAAATTTATTGAATGGACTGTTTACATAACATTTTAGTGGTTTCCCATTAAATAGATATCATGTGAAAATTTTTATTAAAGGAGAATTTTTATATCTCATATATGATGAACATTTATGTAATATTTTAAGCCATGTTTCTTGGCATCTATAGCTAACTTTTTAAAAACGGTGTTACTGAGATATAATTCACACATCATATAATTCAATCGTCCTTAGTTATATTCACAGAGTTGTGCAACCATCACAATCTAATTTTAGAACATTTTCATTATCCCATGAAGAAACGCTGTGCCCATTAGCAGGCATTCCCATTTTCAACCCTCACTGCCAGCCCCAGGCAATCACTAATCTACTTTCTGTCTCTATAGATTTGCCTATTTTGGACACTTCATATAAATGGAATCATATAATACGTGGCCTTTTGTGCCTGGCTTCTTTCACTTCAACCATGTTATAGAGTGCAGTAGCACTTCATTCCTCTTTACTGATGAATTACCGTCCGTTATATAAATAAACCATATTTTGCTTATCTATTCATCTGCTGATGAGTGTTTGGGTTGTTTCTATTTTTTGACAATTACAAATGATGCTGCTATGAAAGTTCATGTTCAAATCCTTGTATGGATGTATGTCTTCATTTCTCTTGGATGTATACCTAGGAGTGGAACTGCTAGATCATATGGCAACTCTATGCGTAATCTTTTGAAAAGTTGCCGAACTGTTTTCCAAAGTGGCTGAATTATTTTATATTCCCACCAGCAATGCATGAATGTTCCTATTTCTTCACATCTTCAGCAATACTTGTTATCATCTGTTTTGGTTTTATTATTATTATTATTATTATTATTATTATAGCTGTTCTAGTAGGTGTGAGGTGGTATCTTATTGTGGTTTTGATTTGCATTTCCCTAATGACTAATGATGTCGAGAATCTTTTCATGTGCTTGTGGGCCGATTTGTACATTTCTTATTTGGAGAAACATCCATTCAGCTCCTTTGTACATTTTTTAAATTGAGTTATTTGCCTTTTTGTTATTGAGTTGTTAGTGTTCTTTATATTTTCTTGATACAAGTCCCTTATCAGATACATGATTTGCAAATATTTTCTCCCATTCTGCAGGTTGTCTTCACTTTCTTGATGAATCTTTTGTAGCACAGAAGTTTTTAATTTTGATGAAGTCCAATGTATCTATTTTTTCTTTTGCTGCTTGGGCTTTTGTTGTCATACCTAAGAAACCCTTGTCTAACCCAAGGTCCAGGAGTCCCACCTTGAATTCTACAGATATTTATGGTTTTAAACGTTTTTTAAACAATATACTGCCAACTGCCTTTCAGAAAGATTGTACTCTGGTGTATTTTTATATTTGCAAACTTAAATTGCCTAACACTGTGTCTACACATAGAGGAAAGAGAAAGAAGGTACCAGAAAGCAGCGTTCTAAGCACTTTACATGCTTACATGCTGTTCTCAATTTGTGCTCACTAAACTTCTGAAGCAGGGAGAGATGACTGTGCCCCTTTTACTCAAGAGTTACAGAGGCTCAGAGAAGATAAGGTACTTGCCCCAAATAACCCACTGCTGGGGAGTTTGATTCAGGTTATGTGTGTCCAAACCCACCATATTACCAGCCTCCATATGCCAAGCAGAATCTGCACCCAGCCTCCCTTCTCCAGACAGCTTTGGAAAACATGGCTGTGCATGTGGTTAAGCTGTGTCATTGCCCCCTTGCCCACGGAGGCAGGGTGTGCAGGCCTTGCCCAGACACCCGGGGGGTGGGGAGCCTTCAAAGGGGTCCCTCCCAGGAACTTCTTCAGCTTGGAATTGGAGAGAACCGGGCCTTGGCTTTGCCCCTTTAGCTCAGAGCATGCACCTGTCATGTTTCCCTCCAGGTCTTGCAGACTTGACAAAATGCCTTTTTCCATCTGTCACAAACATGAAGTCTAATTGCCTCCATCACCTTCTGGCTGTCAGAAGCCATTTAAATGCTTGGCACTTGAAAATTACTGATTTCCCAGGCAAAGGTGTCACACATTAAAAGTGACACCATGAGTGATAGCCGAGGTGATGGCTGCCTTCTTCTTTCAAAGGGAATTTAAATGCAAGCTCCTGAGGCCGCCCCCCCACCCCCTTCTCAATGAGCACTTCATACATACACATGGGCATATGTTTCCTTTTAAAAATAATTCCATGATTATAACTTGTAAAAGAGCCTCACTGTTTCCTTCTAGTCATTTACTCCCGTAGCTTTGTTCCAGGGACCCGGTGGCCCAGGAGGACGGCTGGTCAGCCGGGCCTGTCCGGGGGAGGCAAAGTCTCCCTCCCTGTTTCCCTTCCAGGCACCCCAGACTGCCTCCCTCTCTCCATGTCCTTCCTCCTGTAGTTTCTTCCTCCCTCCATCCTTCCTCCAGTAAACGCCGTTGGCCAGCTCCCGACCTGTAGAAAGGACTCACCGTCCTGTGTGCGGAACGTTCTCAGATGCTGGTGGGTAGGGACAGCCGGGTGGGCACAGGAGAGGAAACGGCATAGAAGGTGCCGGGGGGTCTGGGGTGACCACTGCAGAAAGCGCAGGGGCCGAGAACACAGGTGGGAAGCCACCCAGAGCAGGGGGCCATCTGAGAAGGAGGTGACTAAAGGCTGGACGGGGAGGCTGGCGCTGGCCCTTTGCGTGTTACCACGTTGTTACCCCTTTAATTCCAAACTGAAGAACTGTCTGGGAGGGACCCCTTGGAGGGCTCCCCCACGGGTGTCTGGGCAAGGCCTCCACACCCTGCCTCCGTGTGTATGTAGAAAGGGGTGAGTGAGAAGCCACTGGGGGAGTTCAGTGGGGGGGACTGAATCAAGTTTGAAACTCAAGAAGCTCGCAATGGCCACAGTGGCCGGGGGAAGGGACAGGGGCAGGCGAGGTTACGGGAGAGAGGAGCCTGCACTGTCAGTGGACATCTAGGATGCTGACCCAACGTCCTGACCAGCAAGAAGGCTGCGGACACTCCCTCTGGGGTTCCTGAGGGCAAACTGTTTATCCACCAGCTGAATCAGAATCCTTGGCCCTGCCTGCCTTGGCGTCTGTCTCTTCCAGCCTGGGGCCTCACACCCCAATGCCCCTGACGTGGTCTGGTATGTTCAGATGGGTTCAGCATTCTCACTGTAGCACTTGTTTCCTTCCTTATCTTGAATTCTGAGCCAGCCCCTGGCCTGGAATGAGGACAGCCCTGACAGCCCCTGGGCTCATAATTCAAGCAGATTCTTACCTCAAACTTTGCTCGTGGCGGCGGCGGGGGGGGGGGGGGAAGGGGGGGTCTCTTGCTACCTTTTTGATGCATCTCTATGAACTAACTGGGTATGTATCTGAATCCCTGTGTCTGCTTAGCCCCTGGAGTTCATTCCACATCATTTCCAACATTATCCCCTTCAAATGTGTCAAATGAAAATAAGTATACATTATTATTATTTTAAAGAGATGTAGGAAAAATGGACAGAGCATGACCTTTTGGATTAGAGAAAACTTACTGAATCCTGAACTGACAACATGGCAATTGGCTTCATTTTCTGGGTGTCAGTTTTATCATCTGTAAAATGGGTATGCGATAACACAGTGTGGCACCAAGAGCAAGGCCATGGTGTCCATCAGCCCAAGCTCAAGTCCAGCACCCCCTCTAACCAGCTGTGAGTTCTTAGGAAAGCTACTTAAAGTCCCGGTGTCTCAGTTGCCTCAAATGTAAAATTAGGGTAAGAAGAATACCTCACTTATTGTTGAGATGAATTGATAAGATAACATGTAAAGCACTTGTATGTGTCAAATTTCCAACAAATAGTAGTAGCAGTTCTTAAAATAACAATTCATATTTCAAAGAGTTCTTGTGAAAATTAAATGAAATAATGGATGTGAAAAATACTTTACAACTTGTAAAGCACTATATAAATGTCAGTTATTATTGTTTATAATATCATTGCTACTCAAACTAAAATAAAAAATAATGAAATAGTCTTCAGCCTAACAAAAGGCTTTTGGGGTTGGGACTTTGTTTTGGCTGAGGACATTGCTATGGCAACTAGGCCTCCCTATCCCAGGCTCTCCCTCCACGGCTGCCCCACGCGGCGAGGTGTAATTAGATGTGGCTCAGTGGGCACTGAAATAGATGCTGACGGGTAATTTCACACCCATCCGGTCGGTTAGAACTGGATGGCATCATTTTAAATTACATCACGGCCCGTTTTGAGCTTGCTCTCTTCTTTTGATAACAGCAACATAATCTTGTCATTAGAAAAAAGTGTATGTCACAGAAGCATTAAGGCATCACAGAATGAGAGTGTTAGAGGGGACTTTAATAAAAGCCATCATAATTCTGTGACAGACCTGAGAGGTGACTGAGCAGGTTTTGCTGGTGCTATTGTGTCTGAGACGAAGACACCAGGGCAGGGCAGTTAAGAGGCCCGACTCTGGAGGCTAATCGCAAAGGCCTTATCACTAAGCGTCCAGCCGCTGTTTCCACATTCCCTGGGACACAGCCGGCTCTGCCGCAGCGAGCTAGTCTATTATCAGCATAATTCCATAAGCGTCTGGGAGCTCCTCCTATGTGCCTCATGCTACAGGGAATCCAGAATGATTAAGGCCTCAAGGAAGTTTGCACTCTACGAGGAGGGGAGTTTTCTTTTTTTAACTTGCTCCCTTAGTCTCCACTCTCCATTCTCTGTCCTTCCTTCCCTTCCTTCCTTCCAGTGGGTATTCGCTGGTTGCTCGGCCCTGCCAAGTGCCAGTGCTAGCTGTCACTCGCTGGCAAAACAGATACATTCCCTGCCTTCTTAGAACTTACAGTTTTTGAAAGTCAGACCAGTAGAGAGATAGGGAAGGGTGGTGTCATGAGACACCCTTGAAGAAATTCCCTTCACGGAGCCTGGCACCTTCCAACACTACCATAAGCCATGCACGGAGTCTTTCTCATGGGAAGACTCTGACCCTTTGTCCTTAAGCAGAATTCACAGGGATCTCTGTGCCCTTCCCAGAAGAAGGACTGTAAATTAGCACCAAGGGAAGATAAAATGGAATGTCTCAAACTTCCTTGTTAAGATCTCTGTTTAGAAATGATGTCTGTTTCTCCCCCTATGTTTCTGTTAGAGTCGTGGACTCCCAAATGGTGTGCACACGACAGTCCATTGGAGTGCAGGAAGAACATTACTTATAAATAATTTATCCTTTTAAAATATTTTTATATTTATAATGTACATATTAGTAGAATCATCTATGTGTATAATTAATGACTAAATATGAATACATTAAGGATGCTTACTGTTTTTGCTGTCTGGGTACATGATGAAAAGTTTGGAGAGGGCTACACTAGACAACAAGAAGAGGCCCTTTTGTCAGTGGGTTAAAGAAAAAAGTTGAGCTAAGAGGTCACCAGAGTCCCACAGTTTCTGCTCTGCTGACAGGAGTGAAAGTGGTCAGCAGACCTCCTGCCCCGGGATAGTTGTAAGTCAGCCTGGCAAAGTCTTGGTTGCAGGCAGATTATATCACCTCTGCCACTCATTCTCACCCCTAAAGCCATGTGACATGAGCCAGGACTGGGGCACAGGCCATTTGGACAACTGAAGAGCTTCCCCCTTTTGGGCAGAGGACAGGGGACGGGGGCGGGGCATGGCTGAAGGGAGCACAAAGTCCTTCCGCCGGACTCTGACTCATCAGATGGAAGGAAGACGCCCTAGCTGGCCATGGATTCATCTCTGATCCTGGCTGATCCTAAGAAGGGGGAATCCATCCCAGGTCTGTGGAAGAGCAAGGGTAAATTCAGAGGCCAAACCCAGCAGAGTCTGTCCAGCAAACAGGCCACAGCGGCAGGTACCTGGAAAGGCAGGTTGGGGCAGTGAGGGCCTGGCGAGGAATCCCTGCAATGGTGAGAAATCCAAGAGCAAAGAAAGGCAGGGAAGTCTGGAGAAGGATGGAGCCTGGACTGATTTGAGGAGGCCGATTCATCAGCCTGCTCCAGTGGATTCAAGAGGGGCAAAAAGAGGGTGGTAGGCAGGCTGACCAATGAGTGGCAGACGTTGAAGTCACTTCCCACTCCAGACAGGATGCAACTGAAGTCCTCCCATAATGAAAATATATCAAGAGGGTGCAAAGAGAATATCCTGGCCCGCACTTTGAATGTCTAGCGTTAGTGGAGTCCTCTCATGTTCAAGATGAACCTTGAATGCCAGCTTTGGTCAAGCCTAGGTCCACTACAGCATGACCAGCCATTTCCTTCCATTCCTCTCACCACTGAGGCCCTACAAGCTACCTGTCATCGTGGCTCATTCCTGGCCCCTGTTCGACCCAGGCTGAGCTCCTGGAAGCCAGGTGTGTGTCACCACCACCTTTGCCCCCCCCACGGCTTAGCCTCACAGCTGCCCAGGGGAGCAACTGCATAAATATCCACCTAAATAAATGTGTACCTGAGTTAGATTCTAGGACACAAAAAGGCTTGCAGATTAGTGCATTAGGGGAAGTTAGTAAAGAAGACAAAGTTGCAAAAAACCTGAAATTTGGCCCTGCTCAGAGGACTTCCCAACCTCTGGGAAAGCTACTGACCTCTTTAGCAACCTTGCAGAGCTGAGAACAGTAAGGTCCCCGGATGCAGGGGCAGCAGGTTGAGGTTGAGCAACAACAGAAGAGAACAGCTCTAATGAATCAACATATTTGTGCAACTCTTCACGGCAGAGGCGGTGCACATAAAGCACCGAGTCTTTTTGTTTTTCCTGAGAATACTGTCAGTGCCAGGAAGCCTCCCCAAGAAACACAAGGATTCTGAGGACATGCACATTTAAGTTCTCCTGCACCTGGAGAATTCAGCTCATCCACGTGGACTATTTATCCAACTTTAAAGGCAGTTCCAGAAACATGAACTCTTATCTCCAATGAAACAACTGGGGCTGCTGTCCCCTAAATGGTTTTCATTGTTAGCTTATTGCCTTTCCCAAAGGTGAAAAGTCAACATTCATAATTTATGTACTTTTTTTGTTCAAAAGGCATAACCTTCATTGAGTCCTTTACCCGACAGATCGGTACGGACCATCTCTTTGGGGCCAGGCTCTGTGCTAAGCTCAGTGGTCGCGCGTCTGACACACTCCTGCCATCCCAAGCTTACGCTCCGATCTGAACGGAAAGGGAGGCATTCGTTCTGCAGACCCTCCCAGGTGCCTTGCACAGTGTCAGGTGGTTTATACACATCATTTCATGGATCCTCATGACTGAGCAGTGTCAGCACCTCATTTAGGCTGAGAGACTCAGAACACCATGCAAGGTCACACAGCCCCGAAGTCTGTTGACCCCTCTCTTGAACTTGACTCCAGTAGGCAATGTGCGCTACTCCTGTGGCACAGATGAAACTCCATGGGGTGTCTAGAGAGGGAGCAACCAGTTCCGGGTGAAGGGGCAAATACACAGGAGGGAAGGCGTCCACACAGGCAGGGGAAGGGCAGTGGCACAGCATGTGACGAAGAGGTGGGAGGCTTGTCTGGAGGGCACAGTGGCAAAGGAGTCGGTGAGTAGGGCATGGAGGCCTTGGGTGTTGAGGTTGTTGTGGGGGGTGGTGAGGAGGGTGGGCAACAGACCAACATGCATCGAAAGGGATGAAGTCGGTCCGAGTCTGGGCAGGTGCTTGAGGAGGAGGACAACAGGCCCTGAGTCTCATTTGAGGACACAGGGCTGGCAAAGGGTGGGAGGGAAGCCTTGTGGGGAAGGGGGGGCATGTGGGAAGTCCCAGTGGGAGACTAGAACAACAGTGACAGTGAGCTCACTGCTTCCAGAGCCCACGAGTTTGGATGAGGATGGTGTCCCTCATCAGCTGTGTGAACAAGGGCAAGTATGTTAAACCCTAGGAGCCTGTTTCCTCAAGTGAACTCCAGACATACAGATGGGAAGAACAAATGGGTAACATAAGCAAGAGCCACGTTTCTTCCTGGCATTCCCCAAATATTAGTTCTTTTCCCTTCTCTCTGCTCCTTGAACACAAGCATCTCCAGCCCCAGATCTTTGCACACTTGTCATTTCCTGTACCCTGTGGTTTTTCCTCTAGATCTTCACACCGAAATCACTCTGGGCTCACTTCAAAAGCCCTTCTGAGGCTAGAGTCCCTCTCACTGTCCTCATCCCCCAGGTCCCTTCTACAACAATACTCGTTCGTTTTTCCAACTCTGTACCAGGAGCAGTGCCTAACACATACAAGGCGCTCAACAAACAGTCACCGAACAAGCGACTGAATGAATGAGTCAGCACCCATGCAGCCACAGAAGGGGCAAAAACATCACTCTCAGAAAACGTCTGTCTTGCTACCAACTCTCCAAGGTCACACAATTTAACTCCTTTGGTTGTGAGAATCCCATCAACACCAGCACCAAGCACAAGGCCCTGCACCCCGTAAGTGCTGGACTCCCCTAACAACCTTGCTGGCTCCCAAGGTCGCCTTTCTCTTCTTCCAAGCTTGGCGACATTTATGTTTAAAGAAGTGGGGAAAAACCTGGAAACAGAACTGGGAATCTGCTTGTACTGGACCACGCCGTGAACTCTGACCCAGCGTGGGGCTTCAACACCGCACCACTGCCACACGACACCAAATCACCTTGGGGGCTCTTAACATCCCAGAACCTGGAGCCCCTCTGAGACCTGAAGCTGGAGAGTCGGATTCTTACTGCCGGGCTTAGGAGACCTGCCGCCCCCCAGCTGGGGAAACATAACAACTGACTCCAGACAACTTTAAGTGTGCAAAGCTAGTTTTTACGTAGGGGAAACTTTCACTTCAATAAAGGTGAAGACTATACCCTCGTACCTAACTGAGCAACCCTCAACCCATGCATGGCGGCACCTTGGTAATCTGCCTGTGGCCATTAGTCCAGGCCCTAATAGCTAATTAATTTGCAAAGCCCTCCGGAAATCAGGTGCCTTCTACACAGATGGTCCTGGGTGTCTCTGTGAGCCCTCAAGCCCAACGTCCTGATAGGGCATCACTGGGCCAGGACAGTGAAGCCTGGGTCCATGGGGGGGGAAGCACCTGCTCAGTGTTTTTGTCTTTGCTCCTTGTGCTGATGCAGAACATCAACCTTGAAGACCGTGCTGCTGAGATCACTCCGACCTTGTCCTGCCACACCTCAGTGCCACTGAGGTGGGAAACCAGGAGTTCTGGAGTCCCCTCCAGCTCTTCTCCTGGCCCCCGCCTTCCCGTGACCTTCCTTACACCTGGAGTTTTGATGTGTGCTGTCTCCTCCACTAGACCTACTGGAGGGTGGCAGGGAGGGAGGGAGCCACACCCATGCTCCACCTGTGGATCCCTCCCTGTCTGTCCTCCCAGTGCAGGTTACACACACAAGAAGTTTATAACAGATGTTTGCTAAATTCAGTAATTCAACAAATATGCAAAGAACGCTGCCTTGTGCTGGGCCTTGGGGATGGAGAGTGTTTGGCTGTGAGCTCCCAGGGTGGGGCCTAGTCTTGCCTGGCACATACTAAGTGCTGACAGAAGTATGTTGAATGACTGAACAAATGAATGTATGGAGCACAAAATGCATGCCTAAATAAATGACAGTGTTCTTGGACTCAGGGCTCCTTCATGGATTGGGAGAGGAAGGTGTGTGAGCTACTAGGACCAGCATGGAGAGCAGGAGAGAGGGGAAAGGTGAGGGCGCTAGAGGAGCAGGGGTGATGCGTGGCAGACATCTGTTCTCCTGTGCGGGGCCTCTGTGGGGAGAAGCCCCTGGCCCGTTCTCCACCATCAACAGGACCCCACCATGCCGGAGTGGCTCCCAGCTCACTGCTTCCTGCCCCCGTGCCCTCCGCCAAATGGCCGCCTCCTTAGAGATGCAGCCCATGCGCCACCCACGCTGTAGCTCCCAGGCCTGATTCCCAGGGACTACAGGCTGCCACATACCGGTCCTCTTCTGGGGCTACCCATATGACGGTGGAGAGGGAGGATGGGTGCCTTGCCATAGGACACTTGTCTGAGACATGTACCAGGGAGCACAGGGTGACCTCTGCAGAGCTGAGTCCCTATGGAAACAAGAGAACCAACTGGTCCCGGTTGTACTTTACAACCCGAGAAAGAACAAGGTGCACGGGTGGAGTGTCTTGTTTACTGAAAGCTCTCAGGACCTCTATGGCACGGGTGTGATCCAGCGGTTCTCACTCAGGAGAAGTGTTGGTCCCCAGGGCCCACTGCACCATGTCTGGGACATTTTTGGTTGTCATGACTTGGTGGGGGCGGGGGTGCTCCTGGCATCTAGTGGGTGGAGTCCGGGGACGCTGTGGATCGTACAATGCACAGCACAGCCCCCACCACCCACACGACAGAGAATGGTCTGGTCTAAAACACCAGTGGTGCCGAGGTTGAGAAGCTCCTGGGGTCATTGGAAACAGAGGCCTAAAGTCTAAGTCACCTGCCTAGCACGGCGCCTGGGCTTCAGCCCTGCTCTCACTGGTTGGGCCCAGGGCTGGCTCCTCTGCTGCGGCCACAGCCCAGGCTTCCAGGCAGCACAGTGTATGATTTGAGGGACATTTTCTCAAATCCACTGGGTGTCCTCACAGTTCCCCCAGGAGATGAAAGGGAGGTCATGAAACACCCAAGGCCGGGGCAGGGCTTAGCAGCAGTGACCCACTGGCAAGGGGCAGAGAAGAGGCTGCAGCGCTGACCCCTGGGGCTCCTTCTTCGGCAGCTCCCCATTCCCGGCTGCGCCTTTCACAGGAACCCGCTCTGCAGGCCTCCCGCTCGACTGCCTCTGCCACCTGGCTCGGGTGTCCTCGGGGCCTGATTGTGTCTTTCCCCCAAACTTCCACAGCTTGTGTTAAACCAGCAGGTCCTTCTGCGTGTGCCTCTCGCACCCTGGTCTGTCCCAAAGCTGCTCCTTCTCCCCCGGCAGGTCTCAGCCCAGTGACACCGCTGGAGAGCCACCCCCAGCCCCCAGCCACTGACACCTGCGGAGAGCAGCGCCTCCAGGCCCTCTGTCCCTCTGACCCCAGGCATTTCCTTTAGGGCAGTTATCGTCAGTGACAGCTGCCGTATTCAGTCTCTCTCATGTGACGCCTCCGGAGCAGGTAAGCTCAGTAAGGGCAGGGCTTTTGCTGGTTTTTGTTCCCAGCCAATGCCCAGTGCCTGGAACAGCCCCCTGCTCAATAAAGCTTTCTTGAAGGAAGGATTAGGGGAGGAATACGGAGTCTAACCCGCAGTAGATTCTCGGTAAATGTCTATGGAAAAATTGTCACAAAGCTCACACCTCTGACTGTAAGTCCAAAGCTCTTTTACTTCTTTGTGTGAATTTGGAGGAAAAAACTCCACTTTTGCATATTTCTGCCTATCTTCTCTTCCCCATTTAGGCAAATCGCCCACTCTGTCTTTTGTAATATTTCCTCTGTCCCTTCCCGGCGTGCTCTTCGCAGAGCGGGTGTTTTCACAAGTTGTCTAAGGAAGCGTCTCTCTAGTACAGAGTGCCTTCTAAATTTAGATGCAGACCTGAGGTTTTTAATTTATCTTCATGAACTGCACTGAGTGAGGTTTCCAAATGACTGTCCCGGGGTTGGGGCTGTAGGTCACCAGCCCCAGACTCCAGCCCTGGCTCTGCATTGGGGCTTAGCTATGTGACTGTGGGCAGGTCATTGACTCTCTGGCGCTCTGTCCTTTCTGGGAGGTGGGAGGGTCTGTGGGGGGCTCTGAGAGCCACCCCAGCACCGTCATCCAGCATTCCCAGGCAATTCGCAGGCAATCCGGGGGTCAGCATTCCAGAAGCTTTCAGCTCCACCAACATGCCTTTAGGCCCCCAGTTTCCCTGCTTGAGACATGCACTATTAATATGGAGATTTTATATGTAATATTTATATAAAATATATATTCTTATCATATGTAAATATATATATTTTAATTTCTAGCCCACCAAAAAGTTGAAAGAGTAGAACAATGCACATCTACATACCCTTCACCTGGATCCAGTAAGTGTTAACATTTTGTCATGTTTGCTTTCTGTCTGTCTCATTCTCTATGTCTTCATATACATACATATAGCTTGATATACATATGAAAGCTTTTCTTTTAGTGATTCATTCGAAAGCTGTAGCCATCATGACACATGACCTCCAATAGGTCACCATGTGTCTGTGGCCCCTGACAACTATTAAATAAACATTTTCCCATATAACCACACTGTCACTATCATACCCAAAATAGTTAACACTAATACAATTTTATCTATAATACTATGCACTGTGTGTTCAAATGCCCCCTCCCCATCCCATAATGTTCTTTCTAGTTTTTTTTCCCTTCACCCCGGGTCCAAGTGAGGATCACACATTACATCATGCTGCCATGTCTCTCCAGTCTCCTTTAATCTAGAAGCTCTGCTCTGGGTCCATCCAGCAGTGACATAGGAAGCTACAAAAATCGGGAAACTGAGACCAGAGAAGCTAAAGCCCTAAGCCATGGCCTCAGTGGGCCCAGTGAGCTCTGTGGATGCACAGGAGCAAATTCATGGCCCCATGTATTTGCCTACTAATTAGAGGAAAAAGACCAAGTTTCTGAAAGCCTGAGCGTGGCCTGGCCATCGAGAATAAAGCTGCCCACAGTCTCAAGTGCTTTGTAAAAAGGCTAATAATGTCTTTATCTTCCCAGTCCTTGCAGAGAGAAGCCTGCTCAGAGTGGTTACTGAAAACAGGAACCTGCCCTTCTGCAAGCCCCGCACGCCTTCCTCGTTTCTAGCAGAGGAAGTGTGTAGCCGGTTTAGCAACTGCAGTTCTTCTTGGTAGCATGGGCTGCTTCTCCACACCCGTGGGAGGTCCGGCCACGCTCATTCCAGAGCAGCAGCAGCTGATGGAGAGGCAGTGACCGTGCGCCTGGTGGCCCCTCGGCAGCCGTCTCCCAGGGGAGACCATGCCCAGTGTTTGAAGGTATCTTGGGGGATGTGGCATGTGGTAGGGACGGGGTGGGGAGAGACTTCAGGACCCCTCCGACACACAGCTGGCAGGGGGCTGGCTTTCTGGAGCCAGAGAAGAGCTCCCTGGGAACAGGTGTGGCAGTGTCCCCCGTCCCTAGCACTGCACTCAGGTTTGCAGCCGCTCAGTGGATATTTTATGCATAATTCTACAGAGAGAAGTGCTGGGGGAGCTTGGGCAGGGGACTGCCAGAGGAGATATTCTCACCACAGAATGGCCTGGCACGTAGCAGCCTTCTTACAAAGGACAACTAGGGCTTGCCATCAGACTTCCTAGCTGTGTGACCTCAAGCAAGTCATTTAAAACTCTCTAGGCCTTCATTTTCTCAACTGCAAAATGAGAAGGATGGTACTAATTCACAAAGGTATTGGGCAGATTAAATGAACTAATATGTGCAAAGTGCCCAGGCCAGTTTCAGACACATAGCAGGTGCTCAACGAATGCTATCATCCTGGAATCATGACGTCTAAAGGTACACAGAGCCAGCCCAGGTGGGTTGAGGGATGGATTAGCGCTGCTAGGAGTCTGGTTTGGATCTCCTTTGGGAATATGCCAAAGATAATAAGAATCTAATCATGTTCTAAGTGTGTGCATGGGGTGGGGATCAAAGCAAAGGCAAACGTGAGGTATACAAATTCTGAAAATATAAACTCTTAGACTTGGATGAGATTTGGGAGGACTAGAATTTTCTAAGGAATGTGGAACATTCCACATTCTTTTGGGCACCTACGTATTGAGAGAGCCTTGTGTCAGGAAAGCAACCTGGGCTTTGGCCTCAGAATGTCCCAAATTGGGGCCGTGCCTATCCACCATCCTGAGTAACGGCAAGGAACACTGCATGGGAAGATATTTCTCTTTGATCTTCAGAATGATCCTGTGAGATGGTGATTGTTATTTGCTTTTGACAAATGAGAAAACAAGGCTCAGAGAGGTACAGTGACTGGCCCAAGCCATGCAGCTATGGGCAGGTGGAGGCAGCAAGGGCTCTGGGGGTTGAGTGGGGGGCTCAGCCAGAGCAAGTTGGGGCAGGACAGGACAGCGTTTAAAGTAGTGCTCTTCATTTTAGAAGGACTACATCCCATAGTCTGTAAGTTGTCATTTTGTGGTTTGCTATGAGATGCTGAGAAACTGGGGAGGTAAGACCAAACAAAATTTCTAGCAAATTCTATTGCAACTAATATTCTCCAATGAGAAGAATATTATGCAACAGTGCTTAATATGCTCTGAAAGTATAATAATATTGAAAACCTATGGAACAGACAAATTGAAATCTACTTACACTCCTTCTTAAACAGATCTAGAATCTAGATCAGGGCAGCAAGATAGCAACTTGGAAAGACAGTGCTGTAATCAGACATGGGTAGGTTTGCATTACAGCAAACTGAAGTCATTTTCTTAATACAGAAAAAACTTCTCCACTCTGAGTTGTGAAAGCTAGCAATTTTCTTCCAAGGGAAATGTATCTGTCTTAAAGACTTAGAAATTATTCATTCTAGTACAACATTCTGGATCAGCCACCAAAGAGCTGTGTGACTTCAGGCAAGTCACTTTGCCTCTCTCTCTGAGCATTAGTTTCTTCCTTATAAAAAGACAACTAGCTTCCTTGTGCATTTGTAAGAACTGTAAATTATATGTAATATGTAGGAGATGCTAAATACAAAATAGGGGCTACTAATATCATTCCTACACCAGGCAGTTAAAGTATATCAAGTCCCTTTGGTATGGCTAAGCAGAAAGCTGTTAACAAACACTGTTAAATATAATGGATCCAAATTGTAAAACCAATGAGCTGGGCACTCCTTCTTCATTTTTCTGAATACATATTTCTGCTTGTTCCTCCATCTGATATAAATGAAACAGACATGGTAGGTTTGCATTGCAGCAAACTTGAGTCATTTTCCTAATACAGAAAAAACTCCATTCTGAGTTGTGAAAGCCGGCAATTTTCTTCCAAGGGAAATGCGTGTTTTTTAAAGACTTAGAAATTATTCGTTCTAGTACACCCAAATCAGTGTCTTGCATTAATAGATGCTGCTGGTTTTTAAGTTTTTATTTGACATTCATCAATCATTTATTTTCTCTAGCTCTGAGAGAGGCTGGAAATTAAAATTTTCACCAAGGTCTTCCAGTATGTCAGACCAAACCATTTAGTTCTTGTTAGCAACCTGAGGGCTCTGTTAGTACATTTATGTGTCTGTCTGCCCAGCTGTTCATTCATCCATCCATCCATCCATCCATCCTTCCCTCAATAAATATGCATTGAGGTCATACCATGTGACCGACTCTCCCCACCCCCAACCTCCCTAAGAGTTCCAGAGGAAATAAGTACACCATGTCCAAACCACTTCCTCCCATCTGAGAACCACTAGGGGAGGGGCGTATTTGATTATGGTAACTCTAGCTACAGACAGAAACGGTGAGGCCTCAAGGGCTCAGTAGCTCACTTTTGTTGTCAAGCAGCTTTGTAAAGTCACACTTCCCTCCTTGGCACCAGGCAGCCTGGGACCGTGGCTGGAGGGCACCGTGTAGGTGGTGAGTGAAGCTGGAGAAACTCAAAGAGCTTCCGAAGAAAGTGGGAATTGTCCTCTGACTAGATTTTAGGGGAAAAATAACCACCTGGAATTGGTCAGGGAGCCCTGGAAGCAGACTGCCCCCTGCCTGCACTATGCCAGGCACTTTATATAGACCTCCAATCATTCAGCCAAATTATTATTCAGCACGTATTATATGCCGGGCCCCTGCTAGGTCATGGTTTCTCATTGAGGAACATGAGAGACATGGACCCTGTCCTCAGAAAGTTGTCTTAGGTGTGGGGGTGGTCAATAAGGCTTAATGAAACAAATACTTAAGGACACACCACGCTGTGTGCCATGAGGGAAACAGAGAGCCCAGGGAGAGACAACAGAGGGGAACCAGCACCATCAGTTTCATTTCATTGTCCCATTAGCCTGGGAGGTGGGTTAATTCTCCCATTGACCTGGTTGTTCCTCCCCAGTTGGCAGATGCGCCATCTTCCCCATTCCTCCCCCACCCCCAAGCCTTCCAAGCCACATGCACAATTGGCTTAAAAACTGCATCCTCTGAACACGAATCTCAAGTGCCTGAGTGTCAGGACCCACCTGTCAATGTACCGCTCTACCAGTGCCTACAGGTCCACCTACCGAGTGCCTGCCATGTGCACGACCCTCTAGCACGCAAGAGAGCACCATAGTCTTGCCACAGAAAAGGCCAGATCTGCATGTGCCTCAGGCCTAAGGGACAGAAGCTGAGAGCCAGGCTCTAGAGCCAGACCCCGGACTCCAGTGCTGCCTCTACCACTTACCAGCCGGGGGAACCTTGGCAAGTTATGAATGCTTTGGCCTCAGTTTCCCTAGTTATACAAAAGGCCTAAGTATAATTATGCATACTGCATAGAGTTGTGGAGGGCCAGTGAGCTGAGCGTCCATATAAAACACTCAGGACCTGTGATTTCTCCACACACACGAGCGCCTCTTCTCCTCCTGTCGCTATACACTAAGCTTCGTAAAGAGCTGGCACCAATCTGGGGTAAACGCAGGGAGCCCTCCAGCTGGTCCACCCACCGTTTATAGGAAAGCAAACTGGCACCCAAAGAGGGACTGTGGCTTGCCCGGAGTCTCAGGGAAGTCAGCGGGCCCCCTGTGAGTTCCAAAGGCATACTGTGCAGAAAGTAAAAATTAGGAAAAGTTAGAAGGAAAAATGGAGGTAACTTCCCCTTCACAGTATCGGAGTCACCATTCAAATGATTTTGTGACAAAATTGACACTTTCAGGGCACAGAGCAAACAGGTGGAGCCCTGGCAGCCGGGTCTTTGGCTGGTCACTGTCCGGTGGGAAGGGGTGGCCTCACAAGGGCCAGAGCAAGGCACCTGCAGACACAGGGCAGTGGGCATGCCTGTTCCCACGCCTGTGCACACGCTCCCCTGGTCTCACCAGCAAGTCCAGCTCTTAGAGCCTCTGTTGCTATAACTAAAATTTCAGTAAGTGGAGACAAAGGTAACTGTAGGATTTAGGGGTGGGGTAAAAAGAACCAGGATTTGAAAGCTGGCCTCATCCCTGAGTTAGCCGTGTGACCCCAAGCAAGTTACTTAACCTTCCTGTGACTCACTTTCCTCATCTGTGAAATGGTATCTTTGGGGCATCAAATGAGTCAGTGTATTTTAAACATCTAATTTAGGCCATCTGACACAGTGGATGCCCATTTAGATTAGTGCACTTTTTCTTTTGCAAACAAATAGAGATGTCTGTCTGCAGGCAGCTGTTCCAAGTAAGGGTAATTGCCAGGAGAAAGATGAGTAATGAGTCTATTCACTCCAGTGAACTGGAGCCAGCTTGCACCAGCTTGGGAGGCCCCTTCGAAACATCTCCTCCCAACTCCATGTTCAGAGAGGTCACATTGGAAGCTGGAAATCAGCCGTGCTGGGAGGATTTACACCACAGAAATTGGTGAACACACAAGTTAGGAATTCCCCGCCCCCCTGCAATACTGATTGCGAAACATTTACTAGCACAGCACTGATCCACTCTCTCCTAGGCATGCTGTTTCTTCTGTTTTCATCTGTTCCATTTCCTTGTGGGGCATCTACCGTGTCACAGCAGAGAGTGGAAACAGACCTGGTGGCTGTCTTCCCGGCTCTTACAGTCAAGTTAGGGAGACAGTCACTCATCAACCAACCACACAAATCTTCGTGACGTCATACTTCACCCCAGGGCCAATGCAGGCTTCCTGCGGAGCCAAGGATGCAACAAGGAGATCAAAGAGAATAGCAGAGGGCCTCTCGCCCCTGGGAGCTGATCTCTTTAGGGAGAGCAAGCCCCATTAGACCCACTGCCTGGGGACTGCAGGGCGCAGGGCTCTGGCACCCACGTGCTTTGACAAGTGATTCACGCTGACATTGACGGTGGAGATCCCAGAGCAGGGCGTTCATCATCTGCAAGTGTGTTAGGTACAATATCGATTTCCATCGCACACGAGAAGTTTATGAGTAATGCTGGTGACTCACAACATGTGAATAAAAAGCAAAACTGACTCTTACTGGGAAATATGATGTGACAAATCACAAACTTTACAATCCCTGTGCCTAGGTGCCCAGATTTTTAGCATCTCCATGAAAGTCTCCACCTACCTCCTTCTCTGAGGCAACATGCATTTCCCAAGCATCCACATTGGAAATGAAAGGGCCTATTTCGTATTCACTGTTTTCCTATTCTGTGTAATAGCTAGTATCAAAATAATTGTCTTTACCCCTCTTTTCTCATTGCCAGTGTTTGCTATGCCAGCAGCTTGCAGGTTATGTAGCTATCCAGGGCCTGGCCGGGGCCTAAACTCCATCTGTAACACAGTTTTTGAGTCCGAAGGAGTCACAGACTGGGTGGCACCCCACCCCCTCCCCTGGGTATCGGGGTCCCTGGTGTATGGAAAGCCGGTCAAGAAGGAAAGAAATTGGGGGAAAACTCATTTTATTTCAATGAAGTGTTAGAGCTGTTCCAGAAATGGCATGTATTGCCCACCTGTAGATGCCAGACGCCACTTCACACAGAGCCCACCTGCTGTTTGGACCCGGCGGGGTCACCCAGGCCCTCGCATCCGCAGGTGCTGAGCCCTGTGAGACTGCAGTGTGCTCAGCCTTCCACACTTACTCTCGCCAACCCTTACTTGTGAAAACCCAGCGAGCCAGATATGGCTATGCCCATTAAAAACAAAGAAAAACAATATAGAGAGAGATTCAGTGACTTAATGAAGGGTGAAATTGAAATTCGTGCCAGCACTGACTGGCCTTAAGTCTGGCTTCTTTCCTTGACATCTTAACATGGCCACAGAGTATGTACTAGGACTCGTCCATCCTGTTCTGGTCTTACGCTGAAGGCCAGCCTCCCCACTGGCCTGGGCCCCCAAGGGCAGAAGGGGCCAGAGCACAGGCTTGTGGACACGTGGGGCCTCTCTTGGAGTGGGCAGAGAGCTGGGCAGGGAGTCACGAGACTTGTCCAAACTTACTGTGTGACCTTGAGCAGGTTGCTTGCCCTCGCCCAGCCTTCTCTTTGTCCTATGAGGGCACCGAATTGCTACTTTTTCAATCAGTGCTTTGTAATATCCCAGGATTGAAGTGTCCTATCAAGAGTAGTAGAGGGTCAAGATGCTGAAACCCTAGCCCCAGCCAGCAACTCACTTTTATCTCGCTTAGGTATTGAATTTCTGGGGAAATTTTCTTTAAAATACAGTTTGAACCAAAAACTTTAAAATATCTTGGATGAGGGGATGCCAAGTTCTCCTCCCAGTGGCTCTCAAGGGCCTCTGATTCTGCGTCAGGCATGAGAAGGAGGCTGGAGGGCTGCATGCGCCGCTCTGAGCAGCGCCTGCTACCGTAGGCCTTGCCCCACCTGGTGCCCCCCCAGCCCACGGGGTGCACAGGCCTCCTCTGCTGTGCAGGGAACTGGGGAGCAGATGGGGGTGAGGTGGCGGCTGCACCTGCCCCGCGAGAAGAGCAGGGAACGATGTGGGTCACAGGGCAGGAGGCCTGGCAGCCCTGAGCCTCACGCTCAGGGGGGTGCACCTGTCGAGAGAGGACAGGATGTGGCAGGTGCCCCCGGAAATCCTGTGAGGTCCTTGACAGGGAGAACAACTGATGCTAAGCCCCTGTGCCAGCTCTTATTTTTCCTGAAGCAAAGAGAGACCACAGGCAGCCCCGAGCAAAGCCTGAGTCAATTGTGCAAGAGTGACGGGTACCCGCCATGGAGAACAGTTGAGGCAAAAGAGCCCTGAGTGGCTGCCTGGCCCATCACTTTCCCCATCATATTTGAGGACCCGCAGGCCCAGGCCAGGGAAAAGATTTGCTCAAGCCTGCGCAGTGAGTTAGCTGGCCGCCCAATTCGCCTAAGGGGTCCAGGTTTGGTATGCTTTTAGCTATCATTTCCCAAACACATCTGCTTTAGATACGATCTGTAATTGAATGCTCAAAACAACCCTGTAAGGCACATATTCGTATCCCAAATTGATGGAGTTGAAAATCGAGGCTCAGAGAAGTGAAGTAACTTGCCAAAGGCCACACAGCCGGTAGGTTGGGAGCTGGAATCTGAACTCAGACCTGCCTGCTTTGAAAACTCCTTCTTTAAGGCTCCCTCATTCTTTCCAAGCTTTTGATTATAAAAGCAATTCATGCATTTAGGAGAAAACTTGGATATTTTAGAAATGTGTAAGTAAAGAAGAAATTGATATATGCACCTAAATCATCATTATCTACAGAGAGCCCTTAGAAACACTTTGGAAATTTTCCTTTAGTGTATATGTGTGTGTGTGTATGTATATATATATATATATATATATATATATATATATATATATATATATATATATATCTGCATTTCAATGATAATTTTTTATAAAACTGAGATACTATAAGCATAGCTAGTATTTCTTTTTGTTTGTTTTTTGTTGTCCCACAGCATTAACAGGTTTTTTTAAAATACCACCATGAAAGGCTGGAAAACATCACGTACGGTTCCCTCCTGCCCCTTTGACCATAGCAGGCCTCAACCGGCCTCTCTCTCTTGTCCCTTCATCTCCCCACCCCTGCTGGCTGGATCCCCACACCTGGGCTTCCAAGCATTGCCAAGTGATGTCCAAGAGACCCCTTGGAGCCTTCATGTCCCTTGTCTTAAAAGTTCCCCCCAAAGTTCATTGTTCCTGAGGTTGCTTTGATGACTTTAAAAAATCACTTTCTGTTGCTTTCTTAGGCTTAACCAGAGGGCAGGAAAACAGGACAGCCCTTTGTGGCGGTTAAGAGCACAGGTTTGGGGCTCAGGCAGACCTGGTTGGAACCCCAGCTTTATCTCTTCTAGTCATATAACCTGGGACAAGTTACTTAATTTATCTCATCTATAAAGTGTGGTTTTTGTGAGCAACCTAGGATATGCTGGCTGTGCAATGCTTAGCCTCGTGCCTGGCAGGGTGTGAGCCGGACCAGCCGCAGTGGTGGTGGTATTCTGGGTATCACTGTTGCTGCTGGAGTTAACGTACATGGTGGACATTAAGGCTTCTCCACTCGTGGCATCATGCTCCCGTGCCTTAGGCAAAGGTCATACGAATGGATGTACCACTGTCACACTAAGGCCAAAGAGAAGGTTGCAAACCTAAGTAGAGTTTCATATTAATCCCAACTGTTGCCAATGGTTTGGTTCCTGGTTTTACTACAGAGTCAACCTGCCTTCCCTTGGTCAGAGTTCCTCAGGCTCTTTCCCCTTTGGCTACTATGAAGGGGTTCAGGCTACCTTCCTGCCCAACAGCAAGGCCTTGCCATTCAAAGCACAGGGTGGAAAAGGTGCACAGACCTGTCCTGGGATGTTGTCCCAGCAATGGAAGGTCTGAGAAGCCTGCTCCCCCCATCCCCCTTATTTATAAGACAACACAGAGCACACAACGAAAGGATGCTGGATGTGCTCAAACAGAAACCTGGTCAGAGCAGGCACATCCCATGTTGCTAATGGCAACTCCCCGCAGGCCTGTGACCCCTCCACATCATGCATCCTCAGATGGCGGCTAGTCACACACTGGCTAGAAACCTCCCACTGGAGAGATAGCAGCATAGTCCCCAGCAAAGGGTGTGGGCTTTGAAGTCAGGACATGCAGAGTTTCCAGCTCCGGGATGGTGGGCAGGTGAGAGAACCCCTGGCCTTCACACTAAGAAGGTAAAAGAGGAATATATGTTCTCAGGAATGCTAGCAAGATTAAACACAGTGGGGTTTGCAAACTGCCTACCAGAAGGTGGGTGTTGTACACATTAACTATCTTCCCTCAATCCTGAAGAAGATAAAGACAAGATTTGGATTCTGCCTAATGGGACTTCATAGAAAACGTACTGATGGTTCTCTCCTCTTATTAATAATTTTCAAAAAGCCATTGAGTCTTGATTGCTAACATTAAATGGGGTTAAAAGGCTCTTTCTTTGGAGATCATCTTTTCCACTCATCTCATTTTTCGGAAGAGGAAACTGAGGTCCAAGGTCATGCAAGGAAAACAGCATCGGTCCAAAGACTGGAGAGAAAATAAGGTGGATGCCAGTCATGGTCCTTTGACCTAGAAACCTAGGAGTTATACCACCAAGAAAAGGGAGAAAGAAATCAAGGATTTTCAGAGCCAGTGTTAATTAACTCATTTCTCTTTTGCCCTTTTCTTATTGTTCCTAGAAGCAATTATGTCTCTTGTACCCTCTCTCCCACCTCCAGCCACTGCATGAAACTGTCACAGATTAAATCAAATTGTTCAGCCATTTCATTAGGGAGACTCCAGCTCTCACTCTCCAGGGGCATTTTCACTCTTCTCAAATAAAAGCTTCTTTCAGATAAGTTAACCCCTTCCTGGAGAATGCATGGGGCCAGGGAGCAGACTGCCAGGGGGCTGCTGGGACCTGGTGGGCTTTTGGTGGGTGTATAGCCAGATACAGTCCCTTTTCACATGTGGAGTGAACTCTAACCAGCAAGGCAGATGAGGCCAGAGTCCAAGAAATAGAGAGAGGATTGTGTTAGAGTAGAAGAACCCAGGCTTCTGGGTTGACCGGACCTTTCTCATCTTGCGACCCTGGGTATGTTCCTTTTCTTAAATGGAATTCAGTTTTCCCATGTGACAAATGCAAGTTTTAAGTCTGTTTCTTTTTTTCCCTATACTAGATTCCAGTATAGGGAAAAAAAAAAAACATCACACTAATGCTTGAAAAGAATCATAAAGTTGTTAGGAAAAGGGGTGATGTTAGAATTCATGGAGAATTTGATGGAGAGTGAAGTCTTTTCCTGACTCTTTTATGGAATAGTTGTGATGTAAAGGAGGGAGAGACCAGACATTTTAAAAATGGCAGAAGTTTGCTGCTTGGAAACGGCTCGGGGGTGGAGAGGATGGGGTGGGAGGGGAGGCCAGCAGGGCTGCAGGGGACCCAGGGCATCCAGAGGGGACTCTGGGCACAATCACTAGGTGGTTAATGACACCTGACGCCAACTGTCAGGCTAAAAGGACAAAAAGGCATTGAGCCAATGCACTGTGTCCTGGGACACTGGAGATGGCAAGGAGGTGGCGTTATTTCAGAGTTTGCTCTGCATGCTGAGAACTTTCTCCGGAAGCCCAAAGGCCTTGGAGATGCCAGACAGGGAGGCTGGGGGATGGGGGAAGCTGGTGGTTCCAGGAAGCGATAGGAGCAGGACAGAGGCAGGCCTGCGTAGGACAGGCTGTTCACGACACATGTTTGCTTCCCAAGGCCTGAGTCACACGTGTGGTTCCTGAGGCCCTCGAGAGACAGCCTGTGCATATCACACACACGCTACCTGCAGCCTGCGTCGGGTAGCCTCTGTGGCTAAATGCTCCTCGGAGTTGGGAAGGCTACTTGGTTTGCTTCTTCCCTAGAAACATCTACGCTGGGCCTCAGAGGCAGGGCAGTGCCCTGCTAGGTCCGTGGGATCCCACGGTCTTGCCTCTCTCAAGGCGCTGGCCCCGTACAGCTCGGGGTGGATGCTTAGGAAGCGTCTGCCGGACTGCAGGGAAAGCAGGTTCCGGGCCTTTCACCTGTCATTTCCGTAATATTTGGTGGCAGGTGCTGGGGGGGGCACATTTTCTTGAGTGCCTTCACCAGGCTGGGGGCCGGAGACAAGCCCACCTTGTCCCTGCCCTCCTGGAGCCAGAGTGGTGCTGTCAGAACCCACCTGGCTGCCAGAGGGGTCCCACCCACCGGGGTCATCCCCAGCTTGTGTATGAGGAGGTTAGATGAGAGAGAGGGCAAGAAGGGCCCGAGCCTCGAATTTGCAAGGCCCCCCCCATTTCCCATCATGAAGACCAACAGGATTCAGAGGACAGATTCACACTTTGCTTCAGAGGTGTGGCCTGGTACTGCCACAGTTTCTATAACGCACCACGAGTTTACAGTTTTGCAAGCCTTTTAATTTTCTTGGGACTACTACTACACATTGGTTTGCGCTATAAGTGACTTGAGGTTCATGAGAACCTTTAGAATATATGAACTTTTAAGAAAAACTCATTTTGATTTTTCTTGTTTCTTAATATACTAGAAATCCCATGTAGACCTCCTTCAACCTCAGAAAGGCCTTGCTCTGAGAGTGTAGTTCTTTCTGGAACCTGCACACAAGGGCACAGAGAAGGATTGGAGGCCAGGGTGGGAGTTGGACTGGCTGACTTTTGTGCCCTTCCAAACTTGTAAGGCTTTGATCCAACACTGCAGACGCAGACAGGTGGAGGCTGGATGCCAGCTGGGGGACACTGTTCCATCTCTTCTCTTCGTCCCCACAGGGCAGGCACGGCTCTGTCTATAGTTGTGACCTTCTCCTCCGTGTCTCAACCCTCCAGAGACACTATTCTTTGATCATCTATGTCCCTTTCCAAAATATTTGTATGAGAGCCCAGAATTTGAATATTTATCACTAAGGACCATTAGAAAATAGACTGTAAGTGGCAATAACTAACGTGTTTTATGCCAGGCCAAGTTCTAAGTGGTTCCTCATCTTCATCTCTGTTAAATTTGTAGCCACAGCCCAATGCTATTCTACTATTGTCCCTCTAAAACAGGCAGAATAAGCTTGATGTCTCACTCAAGGTCATCCAGTTTTAAGTGTACAGACAGAATTGAAGCCCGGGTGGTCGCCTTGGAAACCAACATGGAGCAAACCAGAGATGTAGCATCAATGGTTCAAATCCCAGCTCCACCATTACTTGTGATGTGACTGTGGGCAAGTCATTTCCCCTCTCTGAGACTCAGTTTCCTTCACAGTAAAATGGGTGTAAGCATGAGACAGGGACTTTGCAATGATCAAAAGGAACAATAGACGTAAAAGTGCCTTAGCAGTATGCAAAGCACGCAGCAAGTACACAGTATGGTTAGGAAGTTTTCCTTTCTAATCCTTTGTTAAAGAAGGGATGTTGAAAAACTCAAATTAAGGAGAAAAAGTAGAAGCAGAAAGTACCCTCTCCTCACTCCTTTTAGTTAAATAGCCATGCAACTCCTGAGTTTTACGTTTTCTGAATTCCTAGTGCCTGGAATTAATGGTGAGGGCTCCTAAGTGCAGATTCGTCCTGGGCCACCTGAAATGCTGCTTGACTTCTCAGACAAACACTGCTGGGGCTGCTCACCCACTTCAGCTAGGGTGTGGAGGAATGGAAACTTTTGCCACCAACAGCATTTGCTAGCAACTTCCCTCTCTGTGGTTTTTCTCTGTCATTCCCTTGATAAAAGAACTCGAGCTGCGCAAATGTAACCAACCTTCACAAATCTCATCTTCACATGAAAACAGCCGCCTTTCAAGAAGCAGGCTGCCCGAGAAATGATGCACGATGCTCTCTAAACTGGGTCATTCTCCACTCGGAGGGCTTGGGGCGCGGTTGACTCTCCCTGTGTATCTCCTGTACCATAGGCTCCGAGCGTCCCCGACAGCCCCGGGAGAGAGAGAAATGGGAAACAGCATGAAATCCACCCCTGCGCCCCCGGAGAGGCCTCTGCCCAGCCCCGAGGGTAAGTCTGACTTCTTTGGTGAGATTCTTAACTCTGCGCTATGAGAGCCTGGGGCAGAGACTGGGCGAGAGTGGATACGGATCATTGTTGAAATGGGGCGATGGGTACCCAGGGGCTCATCATACTTGTCTCTCTAGCTCTGTTTGTGGTTCAAATACTTCATAATTAGAAGTTTAAAAACGATGGGTGCTTGGCACCCTTGAAGGATGCTAAACTGTTGGTATTTTGAGATGGAGCTCTAGGATCAGCTAGTTCAATCCCTTTATTTTACAGGTGGGGAAACTGAGGCCCACAAAGGGCATGGCATTCATGTCATTGGCAATTTGCTAATGGATTTCTAACTCAGGCCATCTGATTCTGAAATCTAGACTCATGCCAGCCCAGGACATAATATTATCAGCCATGTAGTCATCTGTGCAAGAGCTTTATCGGTGCTACTTTACTAAGCTAGACACTATCCCTGTGACATCTTCCTGAAAATAAAGGAATCCTTGTGTCCAGCTGGTAGGACTGCAAGGTGCCAAGTATTCTAGAGGGAGGAGTCTAACGCTGCAGGTTAATCAGTGATGGCAAAAGTTAGTTTTTTGGAGAGATGCCAGATTGGGCCAGATCCCCAAAGCCACTGGCCAGAGACCTGAGAGGAATCATCAGTGAGCAGAAGGCAAAGGCTGAGTCAAGTCCACTGTTCTCTGGGCTGGGCTGTTCTGGCTGCTTCTAACCCCGTTGCTTTGTTTCCACAGATTCCTAGTGGGGCAGTGGGGGATGCACTGGCTGGGTCCCCTGGGGGATTGGGAAGGGGACAGTCAGGGAGGCCAGTTATCCATCAGTGTCCACAGAGTGAGACTTGGCACACTTTGGGACACTTTCAAAACCCTCTAAATCCTAGCACTCGGGGCCTGGTGTCCATCTCCTGGCAAGGCGACCATACCTGGTCTCCAGTACCCCTTCAGCAGTGCGCTGGGCAGAGTTCATGGGGCACAGAGGGCCACCCCTCTGCCAAGCTCCACACGAGAGTGGACTGAGCCAGGGCCCTGTGGCCTCCAGCCACTGCTTATCCACAGCTTCTGTGGCCCCTTAACAGAGGAACCTCCTCACTTCCTCCAAAGTGGACAGGGCCGCTCATGAAGCCCAGTTGATGGCCCTTCAGATGTCCCCAAGTAACCATGCCGAGACCGACCACCCCACCTTCCTTTCAGGTCAGGGGCTCTGACTTTTCTAGCCTAGTTACTCCCCTCCCAAAACCAAAGGAGGAAAAACAGAAAGAGTGTCTCCTAGGACCAAGGGCTGGAACCAGGTGATGAGGTGGAGCAGCGTGTGGGGCCCTGGGCACCCTCCTCACCTCCTCCAGACTGGCTCATAGCCTCCTCCTCTGCTCGTACCCACCCACCCACTAAACCCGTCTCCTGTTGCCACGTCTCAGCCTGGGGTGGAGGGGACGGCACGCTTGAGCAAACCCCATGAAAACAGCAGCCTCCAAGGACTTGCTCATTTGCCTTTATTTTTTAAGATGCAAATCGCCATGAAATAAGTTTTTCTTTTTCCACTGTGTGGGTGGGAGGTCACCCCTAAAAAGGAGGTAGAGAGAGGGGTCTCCCCACCCCACCACCTGTGGGTGAGAGAATTCCCCAGGTCATACCCAGTCTGTGATCCAGGCGACCACATCAAGCACTGGTGGGTCGCTTTTCCACCCCCCACCTCTAGAAAGTTTCCCTTATCATGGGTCCTAACTTTATTTCCTCTTTTCTCTCATGCCTATTTGAATAAGCAGGGGTCCCCAACCTACGGTGAGTTGTATAATTATTTCATTTTATATTACAATGTAATAATAATAGAAATGAAGTGCACAATAAATGTAATGTGCTCGAATCATCCTGAGACCATCCCTCCACTCCCTGGTCTGTGGAAAAACTGTCTTCCATAAACACGGTCCCTGGTGCCAAAAGGGTTGGGGACCACCGTGTATAAGGGAGATGGTGGTATGGTTGATGCTGCCTTAATTAGTACCCGTCTGCCTGGTGTGAAGGGTTAGGGTCTCACGGAATGGGCTCCTGCCCAGCCAAAGCTCCTCATGGTTACTCCTTTGGTTGGTCTCAGACGAGCAACCTGGGAGGCAGTGTGGGCCTTGCTGATGGCTTTAGGCCAACAGGCAATGAGAGCCTCCTCCGACATTAGCCTGAGTCCGGCAGACAGCTCAAGGCACCGAGCCCCACCTGTGGACTTTCAGACAGACAAATTTTCTGAGCTTTAGGGAGATCATTCTCCTCTCAGACCGGGACTGTGGATGCCTTGGAACATGGCTTTGCCCACTTATTTTCTCCTAAACTAAACTTTCTAGAACATTCCTCATTAGTCTAGTTCCCAGGGACTAATGTCACAAAACCCACAGAGGAAGGAGGCCTTGGTAGAAACAGGGCAAGTTTCAGAGGCAACAGACCCTGACTGAGCTCCTGGTAATGTCCCTTGGAAGATGTGTGACTTCTGGTAAGTCCCTCAGCCTCCCCCAGGGACTGGCTGTAAACCGGGATCAGGACAGTCCTTCCCTCACAGCACCAGCGTGGCACAAAGCAGCTACCTGATGAAGGAAGGTGTGAAAACTTCTGAAAACTCCATCTGGCTTGTCTGACTGCACAGGGCTGTATCCACATGGCCATTCCCCAAAAATTTTAAAGCAGTAGCATTGGCAATTCCATGACTTATTTCTAAATCATCCCAAATAGTTAATCTTCTGTGCAATTCTATACACACTTCTGTGCCAGACATGGGGAGCGGCACTGAGTAAGGCCTGGGGCACTCCCAGTGTGGCGGGAAACAGCATATTCCCACTTTGAAAAGAGAATTCAGTCACTCTGCTGTGATCTTACCCCTCTGTTTCTTCCCTTCTTATCACTGGACCTCAAGTGAGATGTCACTTTTTGATAGAGGTGGCAGTGCAGACCCAAGCCCCCTTTCTAGAAATAACTCCAGGCAGTGGATTCCCATAGCTGCCCCGGTGGGGAAGAAGGAGATGAGAGATGCTCAGGGGAGGAAGAAGAGGGCAGGGAAGTCTCATGGCCTTACAGCTTCTCAGTCCTCAGACCACCTGCCTCAGAATCCCCAGGTCAGCAGTTAAAATGCAGATTCCTAGGCCCCACCCTGGACCTACTAATCGGAACCCAGGGATGGTGGGTAGCAGCAAGCTGAATATTTTATAAGACCCTGGTGAATCTTAAGCCCCCAAAAGCTTGCAGACCACAGACCAGATTTTAGTCCTGCGTCTGCACTAACGCATGAGAAGTAAGAAGTGAATGTATCTCTTTAGCATCTCTCTGTTCACTTGGTGAGTTACTAGGTGCTCACAGTGAGCCAGGCATAATTCCAAATGCTTTACACGTACGAACTCTTAATTCTCACAACAGCTCCACAAGGTAGTCACTGTTATCATCTCCATTTTACAGTCGAAGAAACTGAGGCACAAGAAGGTAAAATTACTTGCCCAAAGCCATACAGCTCAGAGGAGACAGCTGAGATTCAAAGCCAGGTGGCTGCCTGACTCCAGAGTCCCTCTGTCCCCACCACAGTCTATGCCTGGAGAGGAGGCGCTTTCGAGAAGCCAACATGTCCTGAGAGAGGGTGGGTTCTCTCTAGACCGAGGGAGTAGGGGGATCGTGTCCTGGCCACCCGATTTAATCACACAGACACTTGAGTGCCCTTGCGAGGGGTTCGTACACTAGAACCCGTGGCAGACCTGTGACCACACTCTCGTTTCCTATTCGGGTCTTACCCATAGCACTGCTGGTACCTGAGACGGTTTTAGGTGGAACATGATCATCCAGCTTTTATATCATTGTATGCTTAATCAGTGTGATAAAAAATATAACTGGCTCAACAAATCCATGATTTTTACATTGCTCAGAACAGCACAAAAAGTTTTTTTAAGTGAAATAATATTAAGAAAAATGCTATTAAGCAACTAGTAGCATAGGTGGCACTTGACTGTGGTAAAGGAGAGTGGTGACCCAGAGCGCAGGTGCATGCTCTGCCCAGGGGTGACCTAGTTTTGAAGCCTGGCGCCGCACTCACTAGTTGTGTGTTCTTGGGCGAGTTTCTGGACCTTGCTGTACGTCTGCATCCTCATACTTACAGGAAGGTGGCTACAGTGCGTCGACTTCACAGGAAGTTGTAAGGACTAAATGGGTAGAGTGTGCACAGCGCACAGCCCAGTGCCGGGCTGCCCCCAGAAGTGTGCGCCCTGCTGCTGCTGGTGCCGAGGACATAGAGAAAGTAGAATGAAAATGTCTGAAGTCTACGGAGCCCAGATATTTGTTTTGACTATTTTCTGCTTCTGCTCTGTGCTAGCTCCACCTGAGTCCCTGTAGCAGCTAAAAGTGTTGAAACTGACCCCGAAAAAATTTAGGGTCCATTTAGTTCCAATATGCTCCCACTAACAAGTGGAGAAAACAAAGCTTTGAGCAGAAAAGAGCTTTCTGGACTACTGGGCCTCGCCATCCAGCCCTTGACATATGAATAAGAGGACCCATGGGCCCCACGATTCATGACGACCTTCTGTCAGGCTGGCCCGCCCAGCTCCGTGCTATTAGTTCGTTGTGTGTGTGTGTGTTTCCCAAAAGAGATACTTAAGATCAGACCTCGCTTAGACCCCCAGGAGGCCATGAGTTTGGGCATGACTTCAGGGAATGCAAGAACAGAAGCTGAAATCACTGGGCTGCGTAGCTCCTCACCCGCAGCTGCCCTGAGCTGCTACTGTGGAGTCAGCCTTCGCAGATCCCGTTAAGGATCAAGTGTTAACTGGGTGAGGTGGGGGGAGCCTGGAATTACGTGCCATGCAGAGCGATGTGGCTCAGTGAAATGACCATGGGCTTTGAAATCCTTATGCTGTCTCCCGGACACATCACTAAAACTGTCCTAGCTCTCATTCCTTCACACTTTAAATAATCATTTATTTTCTGTAGCGCTGAGCAGAGCATAGGAAGTAAGGAAAGATGAGCTTTGCTAGACAGTTAGAAGTGGGAGCTGTTGAGAATGTTTTCAGCATTTAAAACGAAATGGTCATAATGCTCCAAGGAATGACCATGAAGAAAGGGCCTGTCCTCTTTTGACCAACTTCAGTAAGTCCTGCCTGGGTCCCCTTCTGTTTTTGGACTCACTTCCTGTTTTACATTGTTGTACGTTTTCTTCAACCTGACTCGTTCTTGAGTTGGGCTGTCAGCAAATATTTGGTCTTTGGAATTTTATCTTCTGTTCTCACCAAATGGTGTTTGTTTTTAGACAGTAAGAAGATGATATTCAAATTTACACTACCAGTTTTCAAAATTTAGAATATTATTGGCTGAAATTGGTCTTGGATTATAGCATAGTAACCTCATCCCCCATGAAAATGAAATCAGCCACCACTGACTGAGGCAGGCCCTACACACAGGATGCGTCGTGAATCCTTAACCCAATCACAGGTGGCACATTTTGATATTTCCCATTTTTATACATGAAGAAATCAAGGTCAGATTTGTTAAAAACAAATCTCTCTTCACATCACAGCACTGTTAAGCGGTGGAGGTAGAATTTAAGCCAGGTCTAACTGATTCCAAAGCCCATTCTCTTTCCATAAAGCTCTTCTAAAAACTCACTCTGGATTCCTCCTTTCATGGCCAGCACACATGTCTTCACTTAACTCATGTCCTTATTTTAAATCTGCAATAATCCCATCTACTTCCTCCGCTCTCCTCTGTGCTGCCTTGCTCATTTATCTGATTGAATTCAAATGCTGAGCTCTTCAGAAAGCCAAGGGGCTCCCGGAGGCACATGAAAATATGTTTCAACTTTATAAGCAAACTTAAATTTCCTACGTCGCGTTTATTTCACCGTAGGGACCAAAGCTCAGGCAAGACTGGGAAGGAATCCTGGCACCAGACCTGGCCTAGAACGGCCGCCTTCTCCACACAAGTTCAGACAAACTGCAAGTTTCTAACGCTGACGATCAGGGCGATAGGGACGCAGGTGGAAGCCCTTGCCAAGGACCAGGCACAAGTCACCAGACCTGTAAGCAGAAGCCCACATGCAAAATGTCCTCAGTGGTGTTTAAGCGTTACAGCTATGAAAACGCCACTATTATGGAAACTCCACAGGAAACTTAACTTTGTTATTGTGAATGGAAACTCTCCACCCAGTTAAGCCCCCTTCTCCCTCATCGGAACGATTGTTTTTATAATGGGATTTTGCTTTTGTTTTTGTTTCTGTTCATTTTAATGTTATGAAAGACGGTTGTTTGGTTTCACAGTCTTAACCTTGAATCAGACATCAACCCCCAAACCCTCTGTAGACACACAGTCTTCCCAAGGTTCTGTTACTGTCACAGGTAACACCTGCTATGCCTCTCATTTCAACACTCGTTTTGCACCAGGGGCGGGTTCCATGACAGCCCCCTCCCACCCCCACACATCAGGTTTCCTGCCTGGATCGCTTTAGAAACGCAGTGGGGTGGGTGTGTTTATGGGCACAGGGACCACGCCACACTTCCGCTCAGTAAACCTGCTTTGAGCATCCTGCGTGGGAACAGGCACGGCACCGAGCTTTAAGACAGGGAAGACGCATGCTCTGCCCTCCCTGAGCTCACAGCCAGGTGGGGAGATGGACATTCCCCACACGGTCACACAGATGGGAAAACACATCTGGGGTAGTTGCTTCCAAGGAGAATCTTAGAGGCTGAGAGTGGGTATTGGCATAGCAGCAGGGCCTCCTCTGGGTAGGGGATTTTGGAGCTGATAGAGGTGGGAGCGCTGAGGGAGGGGAGAGCTGGTGTGTTCTTGGCAGACAGAACAGCCTGCTCAGAGGTGCTGAGGACCAGGGACACTGGCAAGTTTGAGAAAGTCCATCACACTTAGCTGAGGCAGCGCATGTTAGGAAATGGCCCTTTCATAGTCGGGGCCATTCGTCAAAGAAGAACAGATTTCCATCACGAAGGCATCTTCCAACCCCTCATTTTCCAGAGTAGGAAACCCAGGCCGAAGAGGGGAAGGACTGGTCCACATGCAGTGAGTGGTAGAGTCAGCCTCAGCGTCTGGGCACACTTGCTGGGAAGCTAAACAAAGCACCTTCCTAGGGTCTGTACCTCATTTTGTATCTGCAATTTCATACTCTTTTCCTTAATGAGGACCTTAACGAGCATTTGCATATGCTTCATGCCTCGCCAAATCCGGACCCACCCCTTATTAGAACTTGGGACTTCTGGCTTCAAACCCAACTCAACTTTAATGCTGCCTCTAACTTTTGGGGTGGGGCCTGGGCTACACAACAGAAGAATTCCCCCCTCACTCTTTTTTTTTTTTTTTTAATTCAGCGAAGCACACTGTGAGGGAGATCCCCCAGCAGGCTTGGGGAAGGTCCATGGTAGGACAGATCAGAGACCCAACATGGCTACAAATATTTCTTAGAAGCTCTGACCCCTTTCTAAGACCCATAAGGTCACCAAAGATCACTTCTGGTTTCTATCTTACACCCAACTCTTGCCTTTACGTGGCTTATTGCCTGTGACTCAGCTTCCCCAAGTGAACAATATATGTGAGTGCACCATCCCACTGTGATAACTTGGTCCTGATTCATTTATCAATTGACAATTGAACCCCTTACCAAAAACCTCATTCATCTTTCTTACTTATTCTAGTACTTAATTTCCCTTTAGACTTACTCTGTCCAAGAGACTTCTGAGTCAGACTGCAGGGCATATGAGCTGGAAAAGGCGGGCTCTGGAGGTCTTCACCCTCCAGCATGGGGGTGTCTGGATCCTAGAAAGTGGCCTGTTTGGGCCCCCAAGCCCACATACCTGCGTGCGGGGATTTCTCCAGGTTTTCCTGGGGTGAGGGGACCAGGGAATGACTTCTCCTGTGATGATACATGTATTCTCTGGAATGTGAGCTCCATGAGAGCAGCAAGACTGGGCTTGCTTTGCTCACCAACACTGGGCTTGTGGTCAGTGCTCAGGAAATAATTGCTGAAGGCATGAACAGGTGACATCTTACCCAGAATTTTGAGTTCAGAAGCCCAGCCAGCAGGTGGAGTGATAAACATCATAGCAAACAATTACTGTGTTTGCTGCTTTTGTAAAATATGTTATTATGTTCCCCCAAAATGTACCTGAATATTATCCTGCATCTAATGCATCTGAATTATTAATATGTCAAATTATGAAAGCATAAAACAGAGTTATCACGTAGTGCTGAAAGGCAAACTCACATCTAATCACTATTTCTACTCTGTAGTGAGCTGTACTCACAGAATCCTGTGACTTCAACTCACAGGCCTCAGGATGCCCATTTCTCAGACGAGAACATCAGGGTCAAGGCAGGCTTGAGAAAAGGAGTCTATCACCTGCCCCTCAGGGTTCCCTCCAGCACCTACACACCATCTCTGCAGAGAGGAGGGCTGAGGTGAACAGTGTTTCAAAACAAGTGAGGCATCTCCTGCTGAAAAATGCCCAAGAGCAACTCACCTTTGCACCCTCCCTTCCTTGGGCTGCATTTAGGTTCCTTGTAAATAAAAACACCGCTTTGCCTTTGTTTCCCCAGGGCTGGATAGTGACTTCCTTGCTGTGCTGAGTGATTACCCGTCTCCTGACATCAGCCCCCCTATATTCCGCCGAGGGGAGAAACTGCGCATCATTTCTGAGTGAGTTAGCTTTCTAACACTTTTACAATCCTCAGAAGAGGGTAAACTCAGTTTCAGCAGGAATCATGAGATTTTTAGCTATAGTAATCTAGTTCCACATGGGCCCTGGTCCTATTGGGAGGTGAGGAATTGGGCCCATACTGTGACCCTCCTCTTTAATGTGGCCAGTACTCTAAAACCTTCTATGGCTCCCTATTGCCTGGTAGATAAAATTTCAATTCCTTGACTTGGTTTTTGAGACCCGTTGGGATCCAACTTCTTCTTACATTGGCCTCATTGCCCACCACATGTGCAGTGTTGATGTGCAGCAATGAAAGATGGGAAGGAGGACCAGGGTCTGAAAACTCTTCTGATTATAAACAAAAAGTATCGTCTTCTCTCCTCTTGCCTCCAGTCAGATTCAATATGGGCTGTAGAACAAGTTAGAAGCTCAAAGCCCCTTTTATTTGGATCCTCATTGATGTAGATACACGAGACTGTCTTTAGATATATTGCAGGGTACAAATCAACCTAGTAAACATTTATTTTTTAAAAACCCTTCCAACAATGGGACATCAGTTGGGAACATCAGTTGCTGACCCCTGAAAGGCAGCTACTGGCAGCATGTGGGAGCACACCAGTTGGCTTGGAATGGGGGACAACCACTGGATACACATACTGTAACAACTAATTCTCAGATGCAGAAATTTGGGTCAACTCAGCCAGTGACAGAGCTTAAAAGGGGAACATCTCAACCTGCCGTGTGTGGGTTCCATCTGGTGACTCTGTTTGTTCATCCCTCTGCTGTGCCACTCACCCCCACCCACTCCCATCCCTCTCTGTTTCTGTTCTCGCAGTGAAGGCGGCTGGTGGAAAGCCATCTCTCTCAGCACCGGTCGAGAGAGTTATATTCCCGGGATATGCGTGGCCAGAGTTTACCACGGGTGAGTCTGTTTCTCAAATAGAATCGATAAAGTATGATATTCATGCTGGTGACTCGTAAGTTGGTGTCGTGGGAGGGCAGGCATTGGGCCAAGAGGGGACGCTGCTGTTCCCCACTCAGGCAATAAGGACAGGTGTGACCGTGGGCTGGGGAACCCCTCTGCTCTCTGGGACTTGATTTATCCATCAGGAAAATGAAGGAAGTTGGACCTTTCAGATCTAGCACGGCTTTCCTGGCACGGAACAGTACACACTCAGGAACAAGGATTATAGGGTGCAGCAGTGCAGTGGCTAAAAGTCAGTCTGTCTGGGCTCCTGCCTCTGTCACTTACTAGCTATGTGACAACAGACAAGCTACTCAGCTTTATGCATGAGTGTTTTTTCCTCTCCTGTCAGATAGAGATCATGATATAGAATAACAGGGAAATAACATAATAACATGGCCCAAAGCATAGGGCTGTCAGGAGATTGAGATGGGATAACACAAGTATAGTTCCTGGAGTGATGCCAGGCATTACAGCAAACACTTGATAAATACCAGCTACGTTCTTATCAAGTACACACCCAGAAGCACCCAGAGAACGCTTACTGTATGTACCAAATTAGACAAATGGATAAGAAAAAGAGAAAGAGAAACTTAAAAAACTCTGGTTTGGCAGATGAGAAAACAGTGCATTGCTGTCTCCTCCAGTCATGCAGGTGAGGCTGTTGCAGCCTCCGGGTGGCTCTGGAGTGTGGCGCAGGTGGGCTCAAATCTTGGCCACCCTCCTTCCAAGTAAGAGCCTTGGAAAAGTTCCTCAACCTCCTTAAGCTGCAGTCCAGTCTCATCTGTCAAGCTACCAAGGCCAGACATCGGCAAAGAAGTGCAGAGCATCAGGGACATAGCGAGGAGGAAGGAAGGGAACACCACTTTTATAAATGTTCAATAATGACTTTACATGCAGAGAAACGCAGGCCACATGCTGGCCTGGTGAGGCACAGATAACTACCCGAAAACTTAGATCACTAGAATTCAGGGCATTTAATTTCAGTACTAATGATCATAATTATGAATATTAGAAATCATTGCCGTGCTTAGGATGGCAAAGGTGAACAACAGTGGAGCAGCAGCTGCTGTGTGTGTGAGTCACGTTCTGAAAGAGACGTGAGTCACATGCTTTCCTGCGCCAGCTGCTTGCCATGGGTCCATTTGTTCATTCAGTAGCAAACGTGCATGGGTGCCTTCATGTTGAAGACGTGGGGCTTCAGTTGCAAGAGCTGGGAGTGGGGAGGAACCCAGAGAAGTAGCATAGTTATGAGCCAGCAGGGCAACCAGGCTGTAGATGCAATAAAATTCCTTCACATATCTAGTAGGAAGGGAAGTAGTGAAGTACAGTGGTTATGGAATTGAATGTATCAGAAAAATGCATTCTAATTTTAGCTCTATCAATTGCTACATGGTGACTTAGACAAATCACATAATCACTCAGGCCTTCAGTATCCTCATCTGTGAAAGAGATAGACTACTACCTGTCTTACGGGGTTGAGATGAGGATTAGAGTTCAAGTGCTTAATATGACGGGTGGCCCATAATTAGGACACATATAGGGCTGTCGTTACTGTTTCACTGTCTTCACCTTTATAAGCAGAACTTCATGTAAGGACTGGAATGCATAAAGATGTTTGTCACATACACTAAAATAATTAATATGTCATGCATGGTGCAGAACAAACAGAATCATTGAAATATTTGGCCAAATATGGGATAATCATGCTCTTAAACAACAAAAGTGATCTAGCAACCAGGACATAAATAGACAGAATCTGATGTTACGCCTACGTGTCTTCTCACACATGGTGCCTTGGGAGCACCCAGCGGGCCTGCTGCAACGACCTGCTTGTGCACCTCGGTGAACGTTAAAGCCTGAGAAATAGTAAAGTATTAATATTTGCCAGAGAATACACTAATTTGGACCCATGGAAGCCAGGATCTATTCACTGAAACACAGAGTCTGTTAAGAAGCGATGGGCAATTGCTTCCAAGTACACACACCAGCCAACTGCTAACAAAGTGTTTCCTTCCAAGCCGAGAGCTGGCAGAGCCTGATCTGGAAAATGAGTAGGGGCCCTTTCCCGTAGGACACAGATGCCTTTGTGTGCAGAGCAGCTTTCGAACAGCACTGAAAAATGTCCGCTCTCCCGTGCAAGGTGAAGCATCTACTGTAAAACCGGGCTATAGCAGGGCTACAGCATTACGACTGCTTTTCCTTACTGCTAAGTGGAAAGGACACAAAACACATATAAGTGTGTGGCACCATGACAGTGTGTTTAACATATATTAAAGTAGAGAAGATAAGAAGGAAATATAATGAATACAAAGTAGGGCTTGTTAAGGTGGTAAAGTCAAGTTCCACTATTCCTTACCTTCTTTCTTGTGTCCATTCATTCATGCTCACATATATACCAAGCACCATACCCTGGCCACAGAGATGAAACAACAAGACAGACCCAGTCCCTGCCCTCAGAGAGCTGTGCGGAAGGGGCATGGTGGGTGGAGTGGGAGGGAGACACACATGAAACACTGCAACATTGTACAGTGCATATATGTTACATAAAGTGGCATGGACACATTGTAGCTGGGGTAAGTAAGATCTCATGCATCCTTGTGCCATTGTCCAATGTAACACCCAGCTTATAATAGGTACTCAGGAAATTTTATCTGAAAGATTAAAAATATGAATGAATGCATGAGCAAACAGCCAATTGCCCTCCTCTTTTAATTACAGCAGCTTTACGTTAACTGGACCTGAATTTTATGTTGTCTTTTACATTAAGTAGATCCTAGCATTTGCCTTCCCGCCTTTTGTTGGGTAGGGCACACTCGGGATGCTCACGGCTGTCTTCCTACTCCCCAGCTGGCTGTTTGAAGGCCTGGGCAGAGACAAGGCGGAGGAACTGCTGCAGCTGCCAGACACGAAAGTCGGCTCGTTCATGATCAGAGAGAGTGAGACAAAGAAAGGTGACTGGCTTCCGACTCATCTTTCCATGCCCGGGTGGGACAGACAGGTTTTGTCCCTGGCTGACTCATTACATGGCTTAGTTTTCCCTCCTCCCACACACCGGCAAATGGATCCTTAGCTCCCTGAAGCCCACACACTGCCACTGAGGCCAGCATGAAAACAAAGGGACTGGCGACAGGCTGTGGGGACCCATCAGGGCACTGCCCCGGGCCTGGCCACTATCAGGCCCCACTGACTCCTGCTGGAAAATGTTCCATCAACAGAGCGGGAAACTGAAAGCCATGTGCTGGCAGCGTGCTGGGCAGGCAGGACGTGGGCTTTGCTGCAGGCCCAGCCTGGACTCTCAAGCTTTGTGACTGACTTCCCTGAGCTCAGTTTTCTCATCTGTGAAATTGAGAGAAAACCCCTCCCTTGTAAGGTTGTGGTGAGATTCAAATGTGATGATATTTGTAGTGTTCTTGCCATGCAGGAGGCCCCAATATCAGTTCCTCTGTGCCCCACAATTAGATTAGACAGCTCAGAGGATCAGGGCAAGCAGGTGCATGTTCTCACGTACTCACCATGATCTGTATTGTACTTTCCTTACATCTTGTGCACTAATTCACAAATAACAGGGGCTATCTGTCATGGTTCAGAGCAGGGGTCCCAAATTCTAGTTTCAGCCTTATTGAATTACCAAGAAGTGACCTCTTCTCCCTAAGCCTCAGCTCCCTTATCTGTAATACAGGGTTAACGACAGGAAAGCACTTAGTTCCATGTCTGAGACATTCCAAGTGCTTAAACTGACAGCAGCAAAACACTTAACAGCTGGAACTTTTTCAGGCTAAATAATAATAACTTTTAAAATATAGAACATACCTTCAAATTCTTAGCCTGCTTCTTGTACACATGCTATCAAAGAAGACAAAATATAGTATCTAGGAGTATTTTCCATGCACCTATTAAGTGCTAGAGCTACCTGCCGCTAGAGCCCTTCGCCAAAATGGGCACCAGCCTAGCTTTGGGGGAGCAGAGGCCATATATATATCAACAACAACAACAACAACAACAACAAACACAAACAAACAACCTTTCCCTCAAAAACCCAAATGTGCTGGGGAGAGCAAGATCAAAGCAGAGACCAAACATCCTGTGCATGGCCTGGGGTCCCCTGGGGCAGGACACCCAGACTCATATGGAGACTCCTAAGCCAGCCTGGTCATGGGGAAGAACAGAGCATAGGTGCCACTACTCACTTAAAATAAAGATGCTGTAGGGAGGCGCTACAGTCACTCCAGGGTGGGGTGGGCGTGGCGAGCTCCCTCCCTTGGGTATGCAAAGTTCTGATGAGTTTCCACTTGCTACCCTTGACCTGCTCACCGCACTCCCAGTTCCGGTTGACCTTACAGGAAGGCACACGCCACCAGGTTGACCCAAGGGACCTGCTGAGGACAAGGTTCACACTCCAGGGCAGCTGTTCCCAAGCCCTGTGCCTCTGGCCACACCCCTCAGAGGCTCTGAGTCTCCCTTTCTCCATCTACAAAATACTTGCAGCCAATACCTCCCAGGGCCTTTCTGAGAATTAACAGAGATGCTGCTCGGAAATAGCTTAGCCCCCTGCCCAGCACAGACAGCAAGCACTAGCTAAATGCCAGCTCCCTTTCCCCTCTCACCACCTTTTCAGCATTTATCCCTCCTAGGACCCCCAAAGACAGAACAGGGAGGACCCTCAAATGTGACCTAAGTACAGTTCTCTCACTTGCTGTTTGGGGAAATACAAGCACATGCCCTAGCTGCTCCTCTCACCAACCCAGATGGGTCATGACTCTAATGATGCAGATGGAGAAATACACCTTTCATGTGTTTCTTAAGGATACCCAGAAAAATGTCTCCACTGCTCCAAATTTCTGAGAAAACCAAGTGTAAGTCAGAGGGTGTGGAGCCAGGAAGGGGGGCATAACTCTAAGGCCCCCCAAAGGTGCGGTATAGCTGCTCTGGGGGCTGGGGATGAAGAAGGAGAACAGTTCAGAGTCCTCGGGAAGGAGTCAAGAACAACCACAAGTCCTGGATCTACAGGTTACGACCAAACTGTAATCACTCACTTTGGCCTCAGGAGTCACAAAAGAATGTGGAAGCGCCCATATATTTACCCCTAAAAGCGAAGAGGACTAGGCCCGTGCACCTGAAGACCCATAATGACGATGTGATCAGTACATCTGGGTTGCTGAAATAACACACGCCTGCGCTTGCTAAACAGGGAGCTATGTCTCAGCAGAGAGGGTCCTAGCGGTGGGAGGGCCACGTCCCAGCATTGTCGCCGTGTCCCAATGGTGACCAGATCTCTCTGCTGCTGTGGTGGAGGGCTGGCTACCTCACGGCCACCGCTGGTGGTGGGGACACGTGGAACACTGCTGACCTGTCCCCACCTCCACAGGGTTTTACTCGCTGTCGGTGAGGCACAGGCAGGTGAAGCATTACCGCATCTTCCGCCTGCCGAACAACTGGTACTACATCTCCCCGCGGCTCACCTTCCAGTGCCTGGAGGACCTGGTCAATCACTATTCTGGTAAGAAACACTCGGGGGCAACTGTGGTTGAGGAAGCCCCCTTAGCTAAGTGCCCGGTGGCGCCATCTGTCTGGGAAGTGGCGCAAGTCACCAGTAAACGCCAGCGCTCTGCTCTCACTTTCCACCCACGCTGCCCCCTTGATACACTCTCTTCTCCCTAATCCCAGCTGTAAACTCAGGCTGAAACAGACTGCTGTGAATGCCGCCTTAGTAAGCAAAAGGCAGCTCATCTCAAATCCGCCCTCTACCTGGAGATAAGACAAACCGGGGTGCTCCTGTGGTCACAACCACAAACAGGGGGCACCTCCTTGAGTGAGGCCATACATTTTTGAGCCTCTGGGGCTTTGTCCTGAAATGCCACTCGTTTCTCCCTTTCGGCTTGTCAAAATCCTCTTGACCCTTCACAGCCAACATCAACCCAACTCTGATGGAGCCATAGGAGTAAAAGCAGTTGCCCTGAGCCTGCCAGGTATTTCTGTCCCCGGCATTCTAATCCTTCTGCCACATGGCCTAGTCGATTTTGTACTAGTCTGTGTTTCCCGATAAGCTCCTAAAGCCTAGGGATTGTATTTCATTCGTTTGTGTGTCCTTCCTGGACCCAGGAGAGAGGTCCAAACACTCTTAGGCTGACCAAGATAGTGTGCATCCTCCGAGGTGGCGGAAGCATGGCATGGTTTAAGGTGGAGCCAGGAGAGAGAAGGTTGAGTTAGACTGTGAAAGGCCTGAATGCCAGGTCAGGGGCTGGCATTTCCCTATGGAAAAGGGAGGAATTGTAAAAGGTTGGCGAATTTCTGCGTTTGTGTCCCAGATCCACTCACTGTTGGCCGGGCAACCTCAGGCTGGTTATTTGCACCTTGGGCCTCACTTTCTTCATCTGCGTCATGCAGATACTAACAGTCCCTACCTCTCTGGGACATCGTGAGGATTCAGGGAGTTAGCGCACAGACAGCAGGGAGAAAAGTGCCTGGCACAAACCGCGAGCTCCTACTAAATATCAGCCCCGGTTACTCAGGCAGAACACGGCCCTCTTCCCTGCTTCCTGTGCCGTGTTGGAGGCAGGTAAAGGAGAAGCTGCTTTTGCTCTGTTAACATCTTCCCCCTTCCGGGTTCTGGATGCTTGACCTCGTGCCCTGGGCAACTTGGCTAGCATTCTGTAGGATAAGGGGCCTTGAACTGAAGAAGCAAAGGTCATTTCAAAAAGAAAGGGGTCCCCATGGCCTGCAGTGATCACAGCTGGCCCACGAGAAAGCAGCAGGGCATGAAGGAGACCCAAGCTCGGATCTGCACGGTGTGAGACTGGGCCCGTCCTCCACCTCTCGGAGCCTGGGTTCCCCATTCACGGGAGGTGGGTAAGAACGGCCCCCTAGCAGGGGATCGAATGAGTAATCGCTCCTGTGACGTGCTTAGCACAGATTGTCACAGAGCAGATGCAAAATAAATAACAAACATTACTTCTGCAATACCAGAAAACTTAGCAGCTAGCTGAAAATGAAAGAGGAAGGGAGTCCTGGAAACAGCCAACTTAGACTGCTAATGAGTAAATGTTGGTTGTGGTATTTGGCTTTTAATAACAATCATCTGAGGGGTGTGGAGACCATACGTTTTGCATAGACAAAAGCAAACACGAAGAGGGTGTTGCCCCAGCAGATCTCTTAAGGACCAGGAGGCCACGAGGCTACCAGGCCAGGAACACCCAAGTCCACCTGGTGCCAGCCGCGTGACCACGGGGAGGCTCTCACACTAGTGCAGAGCACGTGCCTTTCGGAAACATGTTCCTGGCCACTGCAGCACCCAATGGGCTGCAGTCATCAGTTCATCTCTGTGAAACACTGAAGAGGTTCTGAAAACCTAAAATGCTTTCTGTGCCCCTTCAAAATCCCAAAGCGGAAAGAGCACAGCGCCTTTCACCTCCTCCTAGCTTCTTCCTAAAGGCACAGAATCGGGAATTGTGCGCCGGGGCTCTGAACAAACATCTGTGTTTTAAGGTTGCTTATTGTTATTATCCTGGTGCCTTTGGGCAAACTACCTAACACCTCAGAGCCTCAGTTTTATCATTGATAAAATGAAGATTAAAATGCAACTATCTTCTCGTTGTTAGGACCAAAAAAAAATTATGCTTGTGACAAGTTTGGCACCTAAAGTACTCCATGTATGGTGGTTAATTAGAGAACAGGGTTAGGGGGCACAAATGAGTTCCAGACTATGGCTAGGAAAACAGAGCGATGGGGAATTGAACCCTTGAATGTAGAGTTGTTGGAGTGTAAGGGCGTGGGAGGAATGAGCATTTGGCCAGCCGTGTAGGCGAGGGTGAATTAGATCAGTGTACCCAGACACCGGAGACAGTCGTAGGATGTTTTTCTTCCCCATTTAAGAGGCAATGAGTTGCTTTTGGAATGAGTCAATAAAATTGGCTTTGGTCACATTTCTGTAGCTCTGAGCAAGTAACTTAGCCCTAGGATTCTCAGTTTCCTCATACCTAAAACGGGTATGAAAACACTGACCACACAAAGTGGATGTGGAGCCTCAACGAGACAAAGTGGGTGAGGCTGGCTGAGCGGCGGGCCCAAGGCACATGCATACAAATGTTCATTCTTTTGCTCTTCATCAAAATGTATTTTTCACTCCAAGTATTATGTTCTTTCTCTGTAAGGAAGAACATTCACAAAGTGTCTTTGCCTGAGCTGTGGACTTCAGCTGGTTTCTCTAGTCTTTGCATCTGACTCCATCTTCCTGGCCTCATAACTTGGGAGGTCATTTCAATTTCCAACCCGTGACAGGTCATTATTTTAGATTCACATCCAATTAAGCTTCCCCCTCAACTCATGGTCCCACCTCCCATTTCTGCAAGGGCACATGTGAGTTCACAGTGAAAGTCAGACTGAACACCACGAAACGAGGCACTGCTGATTGTCCCCGTGTGAGAGGCTAGGGGTGCTTCTTCAGCTACAATTTCCTTTTGTCCTTGGGCAAGGTCACCCTTGCCAAAAGAGAGCTCCATAACCAGACGGGAGGTGGGGCCGGCCAGAGGTGTGGTGTGCTTCCTAGACCCTGGCCACGCAGCAGCTCTGGGGCGGGAATGGCTCAGTCCTGTTGGACCCCAGCAGCCCCTGGCATCCCTGGCCACTCTGTCTCCCCCAGCACAGGAGAAGCACGGGGGTCTTCAGCCTGAATAAGGAAGGCTGCATAGGATTTCCTCAGTCTCTAAGATGCCCAGGGACAGCAGAATCACAACTTTGTCCCCATGGCGTGGGCTGGGGAGGGCTTCAAGAGGTAGAGGCACCACTTAATGTGCCTGGGAAGGTGAGGGCACCTGGGAGCTCAGAGATTTCGTACTTGCCAGGGGAAAATAAGAATCTGCCTTGCTTAATTTTAATTCTCTTTGGGTGCAGGTATCTAGAATAGAAGAGAAATGTTCCTTCATTCTTTCTTTGTGCACTTTCTCTCTCTTGCCCCTTTATCTTTGTTTTTCTCCTCCCTCCCTTCCTGTGCCTTTTACACTTTTTGTGCTTTCTTCACTTCCTCCCTTCCCTCCCTCCCTTCCTCTCTCTACTTGTCTCTCATCTTGCCTTTTCCTACTTCTCTCTTCCCCCTCCCTCCCTTTCTTCCTTCCATTTCTTTTATCTTCCTTCCCTACTGCAAATGCATTTAGCGCCCGTGCTGCACTGAGTGCTATTCTGTCTATCTGGAGGAGCTGGCCTTGTACACAGCCCCGTTCCTGAACACAGGAGCTCACCCCGTGATGTTAACGGGCTTGTGCCTCAGTGGGAAGCCTTTGAAGGCTGTGTCCTCCTGTGGGCATCACTTGTTACCTCTTATTTTGCAACTGAGGGAAGCAAGGCTCAGAGAGGTTCAAGGTAACTCACTATCAGGGCAAAGCTGAAATTCAAACCCAAGTTTGGTTGATTCTAGATTCTAAGCCTCTCTCCCTTCCTGTGCCTTGCTAACTGCAGAGCATATTGGGGCACATTAACATTTTCTCAGCATTTCAGATCTTGGGCTCAGTTTCCCCATGGCGACAACCAGGGAGCTATTCCTTAGGCCTGCCCTCCACGCCAGCTGAACGTCCCCAGAGTCCCTGATCCACTGTCTGCTTCCCTCCTCAGAGGTGGCTGATGGCCTATGCTGTGTGCTCACCACGCCCTGCCTGACACAAAGCACAGCTGCCCCAGCAGTGAGGGCTTCCAGCTCACCTGTCACCTTGCGCCAGAAGCCTGTGGACTGGAAGAGGGTGTCCAGGTGTGTGTGTGTGTGTGTGTGTGTGTGTGTGTCTGTGTGTCCTCCGTGGACATGTAAGCACAGAACAGTGTGTGAGCCTGGCACATGGAAACCATAGTGAGTGTCAGCCGGCCCTGCTGAAATGTGGGGGTGGGCACTCCAAGCAGGTGCAGCCCCCAGGAATCCCACTAACCCTGGGAGGCAGACCCAGCCTCAGGCCTCATGAGGCACATGGCAACTCCCTGCCAAGCCCTCAGCCCCCTGGTTCTGGAAACATCTGCTGAGTCCCTATTCAATGTGACCAGTACATTTTCTAGCAGAAATATACCACCTTGATTTTCCAATAGCCAGGATTCTAGAAAGTAACTCACATCTTGCATAAATTTAATATTATTTAAAACCTACTCACAGAGATTAAACACACCAGCAAGATTTTAGGGTGACTTTCATTTTTCTAAAGGAAAAACATCTCCCACTGATTTGTTCTGTTTATTCCATTGCCAGCTATTGAATTTTTAAGGGTTATCTGTAGTCTGGGATTGGTGGGTTATCTTAATAATTAAACATTAATCCAGGCATACTATTGTCAAATTCAAAGAAAATCAGAGATCAAAATTACCTGGGAGATGAATAAAATTGCTCTTCCTTGTAAGCAACATAAAGAAATTTTCACTAAAATTTACAGTTGGAAGTTTTAGCCATCCAAGAAAACAGTGGTTCAGAGAGGTTAAGTGATTTGTCCAAGATCACACAGCCCACAGATGTACGAACCAGAATGAGAACAGCAAGTTAGAGAAATATTAACCAGGCTCTTTGTTTTTTTGTTTTTGCTTCCTTTCCTCATTCTCTTTCCTTCCATCTCCTCCTTTCTCCATGTCCCTCTCTTTTTCCCTTCCTCTGTCCCCCTTTCTTCGGACTCACAGACTGCAGGAGGACCCTGAGGGAGCGGAGAACCCACTGGGGGTGGATGAGTCCCTCTTCAGCTATGGCCTTCGGGAAAGCATCGCCTCCTACCTGTCTCTGACCAGCGATGACAGCGCCTCCTTTGACCGAAAGAAGAAAAGTGTCTCCCTGATGTACAGCGGGAGCAAGCGGAAGAGCTCGTTCTTCTCATCCCCACCTTACTTTGAAGACTAGCCAGAGAAAACACTCCATCGTTCACACCCAAAAGGAACAGAGGTTCCAACAATCACCTGGGATCCTGCAAAAAGAAAGGTCCCCTGATCCCCGGGGAAACCTCATGTCTTTCAGAAGCCAAGAGAAGCCATGTAGCGACTCAAACTCGCATCTTCTCTGTCCACATCATGACCAAAGGAGCCCCACCCTGGGGTCTGACCAGTCCTGGGACATCACTTAATGTTGAATCATGATGTCACTGGGCAACACTTAGAAGAGCCCAGCATGTGTGTGTGTGCACATTGTGTGTGTGGGAAGGACAAAGCCACTCTCACAAGAAAGTGCACCAGGACCATTCTCCAAAAAACTGTCTGGTTGCACTCGGAGGTCATTGGAGAGAACCTCTGTACAGCGAGCCTGAGAGGAAGATGAACCAAAAGTTGCTGCCTGGCAGAAGGTCTAGATTTGCAGATGCATCCCCTAAATGGAACTTTGTTAGCCAACCATAGGGACCCTTGGTTGCATCCTCTCTTTTTAAGGGAACTCCGTGACACTAAATGTTAGTCCAAAGGACTTCTTAGTCCTGAATCAGGAGAAGCCTTTGGCAAGCACCTGCAAGCCAGTGCACAGACGCCAGATGGCCCCCCTGCTGTGAGGAGGGCAAGGCCAGTGAGAGCCAGCCTGGGACTGCACCAGCTCTCCCGCTGTCCCCAGCCATGGCTTTGCAGGGCAGAAAGAGCTTCTCTGGGTTGCTGGGATTCTTGCCTGTATTAACACATCAACTATTAATTCATAAGTGCCTGAGGAGGCATTTTGTGCAGTCCTGTGTAAGATGTCAGGCCAAAAAAAGAAAAGAAAAGATGCATAAACCCACCCTCAAAAGAGGTGCTCACAATGTAGACAGAGAAAAAAGTGTATTAGAAAATAGTATGTGAAAGGAGAAATCAACTCCTGGCTTAGGAGGAGATTAGGGGCAGATGAGGGTAACATTTTAGCTGATCCCCGGAGAGTATGCCAGCTGGCTGGATTGGATAGGTAGGAATGGTTGGGGGGGAGGAGAAACTGTTAAGTTCTAAAGAATTAATTTATCCAGTATTTTATTCTAAGAAGGCTCTGGCATCCACATGAATAAAAACGCTGAACTCCACGAAAGATAGGGAGTCCAAGTGGATTACTTCTGTCATACAGAGTTTTAAGAGATGAAGGAGAAAACAGAGTATACCCGAGAAGAAGCAGGGATCTCCAGGCTGCCCATCTGGCTCCTGCCAGGAAGAGAGGGGGCGACAGATGAATCCGTGACTACTCTTCCCTGTTTGAAAGGGATTCTGGAGCAGGCAGGGTGCGTGCTTGCTGCCTGTGAAGTCTGTCTGCTTGCCACCGGCGTTCCGTCCGTCTGAGCTCACTGTGCCGGTGGTATGCCTATGTGCATTGACGTGATTTTCTGAACCTTCGGTTTCCAGTGTGTTTACACAAGGAGGCATTTGTGGTTTTCTCAAGAATCCCAAAGGCTGTTTCGGAGGGCCTAGCTGACGTCTGGGATGTGAATGTAACACTGTGGACGTTGACTTCCACCATCCGGCAGGGCGACCTCCTGAGCTCCAGATGTCTGTACAGCGTCTCATGTATTGTTTTCTGTTGTGACGAATGTGACTGGAATGTCTGGGGAACACTTGGAGGGATTTCTTAATTGGAAAGCATTACACATTGCTAAATCATGTATTTATTCCTTATTAAAATAAACCTAATAAATATTTAACCCTTGGGATGTGGGCAGAGCCTCTGGGTTGAGATAGGTGGGTGATTCATTCAGAAGCTCTATGGGTTGCAAATTTTCAAGTAAATATGCAACTGGAAAGAAAGAGGGGAGCAAAGGACATCAAGAGAACCCCACTACTGGTTGCTCAGCATCTTCTAGAAGTGCAGCCTTAAGAAAACCAGATTGTATGACTTTTGAGGGTATCTTGTCAAACTTGAAGGTAGGCATAGGGGATTGAGAGATTGAGGGAGAGAACAAATTCTTGTTATGAAAATTGTGTCCAGCCTAGATTCTTCTGCACACTGCTTATGACACCTGACCTAGGTTTGTTTGTTTTTTGTTGGTTTGTGGGTTTTTTTTTTGTTTTTTGTTTTTTTTTTTTTTTGAGACAGGTTCTTGCTCTGTCATCCAGGCTGAAGTACAATGGTGTAATCAGCTCACTACAATCTCAGATTTCTGGGCTCCAGGGATCCTCCTGCCTATGCCTCCTGAGTAGCTGAGACTATAGGTGCACACCACCATGCCAGGCGAACTTTCCTATTTTTTGCAGAGATGGATTTTGTAGAGGTCCTTTCTTATGTTGCTCAGGCTGGTCTCAAACCTCTGGCCTCAAGCGATCCTCCTGCCTTGGCCTCCCAAAGTGCTGGAATTACAGGTATGAGCCACCGCCTGGCCCATACCTAAGCTATGTATTCTTACAAGAATTTCTTTCTACAAGTAATTTTTGGAAAGCTATTAAATAGACAGAGCTCAGGGGCTGGGGCTGGAGCAGTGAAAAACAGATGAGGTCTCTGATACCATGAAATCAGGGTCCCTGATGTCATAATAAACCAGACACTTTGTGACGATGGTGAGTGAAGTACAGAAAATGGCAAGCTCTGAAGCAGCAGCCTGCCAGGCTGGCGTCCTTTAGATCTGTGCTTAGGAAAGGCTTCCAAGTGCAGGCAACATTTGAGCTGAGGCCCAAAAGGTGAGCAGCAGACAGCCCCACAAAGATCTAAGCAGCGAATGAAGGCAGTAGGAATAGCGGGGCCATTCCTGTGTGCAGGAATAAGATTGCCTGCTGAAGGAACTAAAGGAAGGGCAGGTGGCTGGGCTGAGTGAGCTAGGGGAGGAGGCAGGTAGGTCCTGCAGGGCCCTGGAGGGGGGAGTGGGAGGGGCTCATGGTCTTTCTAGGAGAAATGGGGGCCCAATGGGAGGGTCCCAGTAGGGGAGTGATACCATCTCATTGATATGTTTCAAAGATCACTCTGGAGGGTGAATTTTTAACATTCCAGCCTTGTGTTGTCTACTTGACACATACTTAAAAGGAAAGGAGAAGAGAGGTTGAAAATAAAGGGGTGGAAAAGTTTTCATGCAAAAATGAACAAAAGGAAAATCTGTGCTGCATCTTGAGACAAAATGGAATTTAAGGTGAAAATAAATTACATAAGAGCAAAGACATTACAAAAGGAACAATACATTAAGAAGATACAATGATTGCAACCTCTTAATGGAATGATATGGTTTCAAAATATATTAAGTAACTATTATAGGAACAAATAGATAAATCAATAATTTTATTTGGAGATTTTAATACAAAAGTCTCAGAAACTGATAGACTAAGCAAAGATAAGTATATAAATAGATAGGTAGATAAATTTCGATAACACTATATAATTTTTCTGACAACCAATGGAGACTCCATTAGGTCACCGAGAAAGTCCTAATAAATTTCAGAGTCAGCATCTTCCAGCTCACACTCTATGATAATAATGCAATACAATTGGAAATCTAATAGCAAAAGGATGGATACAAATTCTAGGGATCCATTTAATAAAATCTAAAAAAAAAATCCTTGGGTTAAGAATAATGCAAGAAAAAAATAAATGACATATTGCTACTTTTCAAAATTTCTGGAGCATAGCTAATAAAATAGTAAGAGGAGAATTTATTGCCTGAAATACATTGATCAGCAAACAAAGAATGAAAGCAATGACGTCAGTTTTCAGCTGAAGAAGCTGAAAGAACAACAAAAGAAGAAAAGAGAGGATAATAAGAGCAGACATTAGTGAAATAGCATTTTTAAAATATAATCATAGAGAAGATTTTAAAAAGAAAAACAATTGTGTAAACAGTAAGATTAATGTGATAGACGAAAAACATGAATAAGCATGATCAAGAAAGACAAAGAAGGAGAACAAAAGCAAATCAAATGCAGCTCCACTTGTCACTGTGCCGGCAAGAGAGAGTGTGTCCTTCCCAGCCAAGCCCTAAGACAGTAAGAGGTAGCGCTCCACCCTCTCCATACCCTCCCTGCTTTCTGGAACCCCTGGCAGCCCAGACTCAACCCTGAAGATAAGGACAAGTCCCCAAGGGATGGCAGAGAAACACTTAGAAGAAACTAGGGCCCAGTAGTCAAGAGACACCTGGCCTGCTCACCTTGGGAAATGATATGAGAAAGACAAAGGGAAAAAAATGAACTTATCTATTCTCTAAGCTGCTTTAGTGATGGGTTTCCTTGTTATAGCAGCAGCTGAGTATTTTGCTCCAACAGGTACAGAAATAAATCTGCTATTCTTTGCAAATGATGAGGTAACTTCATGGAAAACCCAATGAAACCATTAGACATGATGAAAGAGCTTAGCAAATTGTTGAATCAACTCATTTCCCTATGCCAGTATGTATGAACTAGAAAATATGGGGAGGGCATTCACACTAGGAGATATGTTTCAAAAACAATAAAAAACAGGACAGGCATGGTGGCTCATGCCTGTAATCCCAGCACTTTGGGAGGCCAAGGCAGGAAGATTGCTTGAGGCCAGGAGTTCAAGACCAGCCTGGGCAACATAAGCAAGACCCCATCACTACAAAAAATAAAGATAAAAAATTAGCTGGGCGTGGTGGTATGTACCTGTAGTCCCAGCTATTGGGGAAGCTGAGGCAGTTGGATCACTTGAGCCCAGGAGTTTGAGACTGCAGTGAGCCATGATCATGCCACTGAACTCCAGCCTGGGCCATAGAGTGAGATCCTGTCTCTACAAACAATGAAAAACTGTACTCTGGGCCCAAACCACCATAGAATTGGAATAACAGAAAAGTTGTAAGCATGCAAAATAAGACAAAATTTCTAAAAATTGCTAAACATAAGCCTTTTTACTAAGGTGAGATTCTTTCTGCTTTGAGAGGTGAGGAAAGGCTTGGAGGCTCCTTTCAGCTGAGCCAAAGGATGCGAGGAACTTTTCAGGTGGATACTAAATATGCTGACCACAGAAGAGAGATGGAAGGGCCTAGAAGAAGGCATGGCATTTCCTAGGAAGGGAGGAAGGGAGACAGCTGGTGAGCCTGGAGTGTTGGATTCACACAGGGTTCATGCAGGAGTAGAGCAAGAAAGGAGATGGGAAAGTTTAGCTTGAGGCCAACTCATGAGGCTAGGAATCCCCCTGAGGAACACAGAATTGGGGCAATGTCATAGGACAGCAAGGAAAATGTTTTCTGGGTCCCAAGAATCATACCACAGAGGACCTGACCTCCTCTGGCTTCTCTTAAAACTGTGGCCGGGTGCAGAGCCACAGAATGCATGTTTGCAAGAAGCCTCCCTTCCTTGTCTGACCTGGCCCCAGGACAGGTGAAATGTCCTGGGACTTGCATTTGTTTGGAGTTCCCTTCCCTTTGCAAGGGAAGGAGGGACTTGGATGTCTTGAGTTCGTATGGTGTACAGGACACTTTGCAACCTTCATGTCATGACAGCATCTTGAGACCTTGAGAGATAGAATTAATCATACTGATTTGATTTTATAGGTGAAGAATGAAAGATGAAAGGTTGCCTCCAAGACCAAGATCTTAATGCAGGCCTATCTGATTCTAGCCTTGGGCTCTTTCTCTTACACCTTGAGACCCTAACCGAGTCCCAAGTTCCTGGAACAGCAGCCTCATAAAGGGTGGGAAAACACAGGAGTTGGCATGACGTTCTAGACCCTAATGCAGCACCCCTTTGCTGTGTGTTCTTTGGCAGGTCACTGAACTTCTCTGAGCATCACATTTCTTATCTCTAGATTAAAAATAAAATAAAGACCCCATGCCAATCAATGTGAGGAATCTATGAGATGAGATATTGAAAGTGCTCTGTGGTCTCCAATGTGCTAAGCAATAATAGGTTATTAATTATCATCACCAGAATTTCCCTTAGCCAATGTTTCAACAGTTCTGGACCCAAGATTTGCAGAGAGACTTAAGATTTTATCCAAGAATAAACTTCCAACTCACATTCATTCCCCCAAACATCTGTTGGTAAAGAACACATTTAAGAACTGCTAATATATTGAAGTATTTTAGTTCTCTTGATTCCAAATAATTTCACATGCATCCCAAAGACTGCTGGGAGCAGTTGTAAAATCTGCTTCCAAATGACTAAAACAGACGGGAGGGTTTATTTTTAAATACGCTGCCATTTGTTAAAACAGATTAGTTTTTGAAATTCCCCAAACACCTAAACCTTCAAAAAGAAAAATCTGTCTTCTAGGCCTATTAGAAGGTACTTGAAGCATCTTCTGGGTCCTAGTGAGTGTCTTATTTCTGAGAAAGCCCTGGAGAAATCCCTCTAGGATCAACCCAAAGCAGGATAATCTATTTTCTTTTTTTTTTTTTTTTTTTTTTTTTTTTTTGAGACAGAGTCTCGCTCTGTTGCCCGGGCTAGAGTGAGTGCCGTGGCATCAGCCTGGCTCACAGCAACCTCAGACTCCTGGGCTTAAGCGATCCTACTGCCTCAGCCTCCCGAGTAGCTGGGACTACAGGCATGAGCCACCATGCCCGGCTAATTTTTTGTATATATATTTTTAGTTGGCCAGATAATTTCTTTCTATTTTTAGTAGAGACGGGGTCTCACTCTTGCTCAGGCTGGTCTCGAACTCCTGACCTCGAGCGATCCACCCGCCTCGGCCTCCCAGAGCTAGGATTACAGGCGTGAGCCACCGCGCCCGGCCAGGATAATCTATTTTCAACACCAGGAATTGAAAGATATTTGTGCTCAAATCTCCTGCCACTGAGATGGACCAACTTCAGAGAGACAGAGTGAAGAAAATTGGAATCAGAGGGCAAGAAACATGAGGAAGAGGTGGGAGGGAGGGAACTGAAGCCAGCTGTGAGTCCCGGGTCCCCAAGAACAACATCTGAACACTCCCCCAGCCATCTGCTCATTGCCGCCATGTTAATTATGGAGCATCCACTCACTGCAGGCCATGCTGTGTGGGTGCCCGGGGCCCTGTGGAGAGCCAGGCAAATACACTGCTCTGCTGGAGCTCACAGCCTTGTAAGGGGGCAGCCTTGGCCCTAAGAGCGATTACTTACTGATGGAAATAGTAGAAAATGCTGTGAAGAAGTACAAGCAGCACAAGCCATAGACAGGAGGCCCTGTTCTAGGCTGAAAAGCCAGGAAGGCTTTCTTAAAGGACAAGAAGGGCAGACAAAGAGGGGGCTGGGAGAAAAGTGCTCCACACAAAGGACACTACCTGCAGGAGGCAGAACAGAGCATGGACTCCAAGGAACTATAAGGGCTCCTGTGGCTGACGGAGAGAGATGAAGTGACAGGTGTCACTGCTTTCTGTTGGGAATGGTGACAACGCCATCTAGCATCATTTTTTCCTAAAGCCCTATGCAGTGGTACTTCTTCTGTCTTGTGATCAAGGGTTTGGATCCCAGAAAGGCTGGGCAAGGCTGGGGTGCAGTTATATGGTCTTAGAATTGCTAGCAGGTTAATGACGAGGGCTCCAGTCCATGGTGCAGGTCTCAGTGGTTCTCCATGGGGGACCTCATAGTCTCCTAATTGCTTTCTCTCTCTCCAGTGTTGCCCCTCTTAACTCCATCCTCAATCCCTTCCTAATAGAAGTCTTCCTGAAGGGCTGCTCTAAGCAAGTTTCCCACCTGCTTAAAAACATTTTGACAGCAAAGCAGTGTTCGTAGCAGCACTGCTCACACTAGGAAAGGGAAGAACCCAATGTCTGTCAACAGATGACTGGATAAATAAAACATGGTCTATCTGCACAATGGAATACTATTCAGCCTTAAAAAGGAAAGAAATCCTGATACATGGCACAACATGGATGAATCTTGGAGATTTTATTCTAAGTGAAATAAGCCAGACACAAAAGGACAAATCTTGTATGATTCTGCTAGTGTGGGGTAACTGGAACAGGCAAATTCCTAAGACAGAAAGTAGAATAGAGGTCACCAAGGGCCGAGGAGATAGGGAGTGGGGAGTTAGTGTTTCATGAATACAGAGTTTCTGTTCTGGTGGTGGGTAGTGGTGATGGTCACACAACATTGGGAATGTACTTAATGCTATTGAACTGGACATTTTAAAATAGTTACAATCATAAAATGAAACAAACAAACAAACCAACAGACAAACCCCTTTGAAGGCTCCTCATGGACTCAGGATAAAACTCAAGCTGTTCAGGGTGGTCTGGCCCCTGTCTGCCTCCACGCTGCTGCCCACCAGGGCCCTGTCCTCCAAGCTCTCCCTGCTGCCAGGACTCTGCCTGTAGTTAAACGCCTACACAACCTTCAGCACTTAGCTCAGACAGTCCCTCTCCAGGGATGTGTCCCTCCATACTCGCTCTGTCCCCTGTGCTTGGTTGGGGTCTTCCCTTTGGGCCACCTAAAGATCCTCTTTTAAATATCTGCTTTAAGTCTTGGTCTCCCACCCTCAGTAACTACAAGCTTCCTAAGAACTGGGACATGTATTATTTATCATGGCATTTCCAGCACCTAGCACAGCACACCTGGCACTAATTGGATGCACAAAAACATTACAAACTGATTAATAGCAGAACAACAGACATCAGGGCTTATGCTGTGGCCAACCAGGTTATTCCTTCCATCATCATCATCATCAACATCATTATATCACCCTAATTATTGTCATCATCAACATCATTGTATCATCATCATCATCACCATAATCACTTCAGACCATCCAGTAGAATCATGAGTACTGACTTCTCTTCTTAACTACCATTCATTGACAAGGGAGGTAATGGGTGGTTCACACCACTGAACACTAATGAGGTACTCCCGGGAAACGAAACACTTCACCACCTAGAATTTGGCACGAGTGGAAAGTATTCAGGGAGCCCTGCATCCTACAATCACATGCACATGGAAGGATAAGCAGGATCCATACTCAGGACAAAGGACGAGGAAAACCCAAGCAACTGAAGCCATCTGGGGAGAACCACCTCCCCACCAGCATCTGCAGTAAGACTGGAGAGAGAGCTGGAGACTCACCATCAGCACAGCCCTCCGGAAGAGTCTGGCGTTGGTGGCCCTGGTTGTGAGAAGGTGGATGCTGGCCACGTCAGCCCCGCCACGATCTGCTGCCAGGCACACACGTCGAGGGTTCCCGCCGAACGCTCCAATGTGGTTCTGCACCCAGGTCAGAGCCGCCACCTGGTCCAGCAGCCCCCAGTTGCCACTCACCTCTCCCAACCCTTCAGAAAAGAGAACAGCCATTACCCCTTGTGATTTTGCAACCTCGGATTTAACACGCATGGTGCTATCTATGGCAGGCATGTGGCTCCTCCAGGGGACCTGGGCTCTTGTCCTATAGGTCAGGACTAAGGGTTCCAAATATAGTGAGGGACAATGGAAAGAACATGGGCTTCAAAATCAGACACACTTAGGCTTGAATTCTAGCATTAGCCTTTGCCAGCTAGGAGACCTTAGACATATCCCTTTACCTCCCTGGGCCGTGGCTTCCACATCATTAGATGGGGGCAGTTGCTCAGATTAGAAGCAATGCCCCACAGCTTGGACCCCATGGCATGTGGCCGTCCTGGACAGTGGCCAGGCCAGGCTGGGGCTCTGGATCCCATTCCTCCCCCTGCCTCATCTTCTGTGCCTTTAATATCATGCAACTGAACTGATTTCTTTCCTTTTTCATGGAAGTCAATAAATATTCATTGAAAACCCAGCACTATTTTTTTTTTAATGAAATGATTCAGACACAAAGAAGTGTAGAAAAAACATGCTCTTCTCCTTAGCTTTCCGGGACACTCCATGCCCACACCCTTCTGATTGTCCTGTGAATTCAGTGGATGTTCCTTGGCAAGCTATTTCGCTAACTTGTCCTCCTTTAAAAACCTTGAATCACTAAACCACATTCTCATCTGGACTGAGGTTCCCACCCTTCTTTTCTGACTTTGCTCTAAGAAACAGATTTCACAGCTTCCATGACACCTACATGCTGATGACTGTCAAGTGAACGTCCATCAGCAGCTCAGACCACGCCCAGAGCTCCAGCCCCTCACATTTCCCCACAAGGCGCCAGAGTTGTGATTAACAGGATTCAGTATCCAACGAGAAACTACTGACAAGACCCCATATTCTCAAATAGGAAAAACAGAGGGAAAAATAGAAAAAATCTTGCATCCTGATTCTGCAGTCTAGCATTCACAAAGCTGAAGAGAACACCAGCCCAGGCGCATAACAATACAAATTATTCTTCCAGCTGGGGAGACATTCAGAATATCTTCAAATGTGTTTCATGTTCTGGGGATTGGTGAAGCCATTGGTAGGACATGGTCCCCGCTGTGAACTTTTCTGGATTGCACGTATGTTCCATTTGTTAGGATGAATGTGTTTGTTTGTCAGGGAGCCCAGGAAAGCAGGGTGCCAACCAAGTAGGACCAAATCCTGCAAATCTGAGAGGTGATGTCCGTGGCCTGCATTTCCAGTGACGATGGGGAAGGGGGGGCGTTCCTGACTCTCACTTCCCATGTATCACCTTAGCTTCCCACTGCATGAGCAGGGCCAGTACTGACCTCTGGGGTCACACTCTCAGGAGGTCAGAGGTGAGGGTGTGCCCCAGGGCCCCTCATCAAACCAGTGCAAGTTGGGCTCCAGCTGGGGCCAGCACCGTGCTAGGTGCTGCCCCGTGGGCACACAGCCTCAGACACTCACTCAGAAGGCAGTTAACAAGCAATTATAGTCTGAGAAGTCTAGTTCAACCCTTTACTGGTGAAGAAATTAAAACTTAAGGATGAGAGAGTTTGTTTAGATGCAAAAAGTAAATTTGAGATCAAGTTGGGACTCAAATCCTAATTCACAACCAACACTCAATCCAATTCAACAAACATTTGTTGAAAAATCAATGATGCACATTAAAAAATGTAAGTGCTCTATTTCTGGAACTATCTCTGCCCAAAGAGCCTTTGTAACTCCCTCATTCCTACTGTATCAAGTTTGAACATCTTCCTGGCTGTTCAGACCCACTAAGATGTGCCGTCAGCCTGTCTGAGCAGTCTGGGTCCCCACTGCTGCCCAGAGGCTGCCCGCCATGCCCAGGCCCACACTGCTGCAGTCTGTGTGGCTCAGCCCCAGTTCTCATGCTCAGGGCCCGCTCAGGTCCCACCTCGCTCAGTCTTGCCACAAGCACACACTGCACTGCAGATTAACGTGCATGAAGGCTTGGCCCTGGCAGGCAGGACAGGAGAGGGCTGCTCTGGGCTGCCCAGGGGCCACAGCTTGGTGGGGAGATGATGTGAATGGAAGCTCTGGACTTGTGATAACACTTATCCCATCCACCCTGTCCACCCTGATCTATCCTGCCACCTCCAGGTTCCTACCCCTTGGATCAGGACCAGCCAGCACACATTCAACAGCTCCATTGGCAGAAGCCCCTTAGTGCAGTTCTGGGCTCATGGTAGGTCCTCAACCAGGTCTTGCCAATGCACATGGATGAGAGGCAGCATGGCATAGCGGCTATGGAGCCAAACCAGCTGGCTGCAGTCCCGGCTCCACCGCTGACTAGCCATGTGGGGCCCTGGACAAGTTATTTATGTTTGTGTGCTTTGGTTTTCCCTATCTGTAAAATGGGGATGATAATAGCACCTACCTCTTTAGGTTGTTGTGATGAATAAATTAGCTAATATTTGCAAAAGGGCACAGATCAGAGCCTGGCATAAAGTGCTATAGAAGATTAACTTTTTATTAAAATAGAACAGGTTCAGGTCCTAACATTATCTCACTGATGCTCTTAGCAGGGCCTGTCCTGTCTTCAGCAGCAGGAATAGCCCCTGTGACGGGTGCCCACTGGGGCCGCACTCCATGCCTGCCTTTCTGCTTAGGAAGGACAGCAGACTCTATCTACAAGCCTCTGAGTGTCCCAGGGACGATGAGGTCATGCACTGAGTGGTCACCCTTGGCAGCCAGGCCTTCTGTCTGGCTCCTGGCCAAAGCACACTTCCTCCACCCCCACGCCCTGTGGAGGGCCCGTGAGCAAGCACCTTGCCCACCCTCGTCTGGCTTGCCCCCCAGCTCCCCTCATTGCATTGCTTTGCCAGACAGAGGACGATCACTGAGTGCCAGATGCCCCTGGGGTCTATCCTGCCTGCGAGACCCAGGCTTAGGGAAATGGCTCCCCCGGCACACCAGGGACGCCTCACTGTTTATTCCAACAGCTCATTTCAACAGGAGCAGAGGCTCCCTCTAAATACTGGGCTGGGCTTGCCTTTCCTCACCAGAGAGTGGGTTTGTCTAGTCGGCCTCAGGGCGGCACGAGCTTCTGTTTTATCTTTCTCCCGTCTCTTTTGAAAATAGCCTCTGGAGCACAGGGCTCTAGGGGACTGTCTTCTCACTGGGACACAGCAGCAGATGCTGCAGCACATTATGAGATGAGATGACACACACAGCAGCTACTCTGCCTGACACAGTAAATGACAAGGCAGCTGAAACTGCCATTAAGAGGCAGTTTTGTGCCCAAGTCTGGCCAGATACTGGGCTGAGAAATGGCGAAACACAGCCCTGCCCTGAAAGAGCCCCTGTCTGGGGGAAGAAAGAAGGATTGACATGTGTGAGCTCTGCTAGGTACCAGGCAGGGTCCTGGTGCTTGTCTTTCACCTGCCCCAGCTCATGGAAGCTGCTCCACATGTGGAGGCATCTTCCACTGATGCATGGGCAGCCTGCGATGGGAGGTAGAAGGGAGGAACTGCCCAGAGCCCCACGGGGCGACAGCAGCTCTCAGCTCCCGTCCTGCTCAGATGTGAAGCTGCACTACCTCCAGGACCCCAGGCCAAGGCTGGCACTCAGCACGACCAGCTCTTTCCGTACCTATGTTCTGAACTGCAGTTTGCAACTGTTTAAAATGGAAAAAGGAAGCGATGAATAGGAGGAGCATGAGGAAGCTGTAAGTTAATAAAACTCTGCTGTAGGGTACCGCGACAGTGGGCGCAGGACGTCATGCATTCAGCAAGACCCAGAGAATGCACAACCTAGAACACCAGCCCTAATGTAAACTGTGGACGTCAGTGAATAATAAAATATCCCTCCTGGTTCATCAAGTATAACAAATGTACCTACCCAGGACATGGTGTTAACAACAGCAGGGGAAACCAAGGGCAGGGGAGAGGGAGTGTTTGGGAACTCTCTGTACTTTCAGCTCAATTTTTCTGTAAACTTAAACTAGCTTTAAACAGCAAAATCTACTGATCATTTTTTTTAAATGGAAAAAGGGATGGATGATGTATCTGTGCCGCAGGTTTACTGGGGGGATTAATGGAGGCCAGGGGCCTGCTCCTTTCTTCTCGGGGAGGTGGGCACCTGCTTCCAGTGCTGCTCTGCAGAGCCTGGTCACCAAGTGTGCAGGAGATGGGCAGGAACCGGCTCTTCTGCAGCTAGGAGGCCTGTGTCCCTATCATGGCTCTGCTGTCCTCTGCCCAGTGTCCTGTCTCTGTGACTCAGTTTCCTGACCAGTTGATGAGGACACTAACATCTTTGCTCCCCTCTCAGGGTGAACTGCAGGGAAGTGCAATGCAAAAGACCCAAAAGCTCTTTGGGAATGCAGGACGTGCTACAAGGCTCCTAAACAAAGCAAAGAAAATGGCCTGTGGCTAAATAAAGACCGATCCTGCTTTGTACAGCTGAGGAACAAGGCATCAAAGGGCATTTCTAGACACCTGAGGGAGCAAGCTGCAACACATATTTCTTGCTACTGTTCAACCATAGGAGTTTAGCACCCAGGCTGCCACGTGTGACCGTGGGTGATAAAGTCCCACTGAGCTTCGCTGTGTCATCTGTGAAATGGCCACACTGCCGGCCTTGCAGCTCTGTGAGAGCCAAGCGGGGCATCCAGGAGAAGGATCTGGTAAGGAGAGGCGTTCCGTCAGTGCAGTCTTCCTTCTCTCTTGCTGATAGTTTTCCTTTGAGCAAAATGAATAGGCAGCATTGGTGCCAATCAGGAATGAGTGGAGCTGAGTGTTCTGGAAGCTTCCGTCACCTCCCCACAGGCTGCCCCTGCCAGCAGCCAAAATGAGTTTGCCTCTCCAGAAACACATGAATTCACAACGAGATTACACTCCGTGAAATCAGAATCCTCCACCCCCTCAGCGACAGACGACATATGGAAAGTCGCTCTCTTCTGTCTAGAAATGCTCTAAGCCAAAAAGTCAGTCATGCCTGGGAAAGCTCCAGGGGCCTCCAGCAGGACCCCTCCTGAATGTCACCACCTCTGCAGAGACAGGGGCTCCTGACTTAACAAATCATGGTCAGTGTTATGTTCAAAAAGAGCAAAGAAAATCCAGGCAAAGAGTTTTCTCTCTTTAAAAAAGAAAATAAACTCACATGTGAATAATTATCTATACTCTCCAAAAAGCTTCCACAAAACCCCAGTCAGCATATTGGTGTCTCAACACCACATACATGTGAAAGAGGGTGGGAATAATTTCCCTGTTTTACTGGTGAGAAAACTGGGATTTGGAAAGGTCCAATGAGGGACCCAGAGTCTCCAAGACATAGAACAGAGGCCAGGAAGGGGGAAGCTGTATCCACTCTTGGATTCCCAGCTGACCTCGCTATCTCTAAAGGAAAATCTGGAATGTGTTCATCATCCCCGACTCCCACACTGGCATCTGGTTGCACATTGCCCTAACTTCTTGCCTGTTTCCTAAGCCTGATATCTTCTTGTTTGTGGTCCAGGCCTAGAACCTTCACTGTGGCACCAAGGCCTCATGCCATGTGGTCACTCAGCTCCTCGGGAAACCTGCTCCCCTCCAGACATCCTAGTCTGTTGTAGATCACTCCCACCTTCCCGCGCCTACTTAGGATGTAAAACATTCCAGGTCTTCAACGAGACCTTTTTTAAATAGAGATGAAGTTCAGTCCCCATCCTTGAGGGCATGTACAACACACTGCAGTCCCTAAAGCCCTTCCCAGGTATTCCCCCACCTGAACACACAGTAACTACAGAAGCTGGGTAAAATTATTCCCCATTTTCTGGAGGAGAAAACTGATACTCAGAGAAAGAAAGGGTTTTGTCTGAGGTCCCACAGCCAACAAGTGGCAGAGCTGGCCCTTGGCTCTTCAGATTCCAAGGCCAGTGCGTCCACTCTCTGCCACTGAGGCCTGACACCTCCGCTACCCCTGGTGGTGTCTGGAGATGGAGGAGAAGACATGGGTGGAGGATGCTGGGGTTGGTCCAGGGCTCAGTTCTGTCCTGGTGGTCGGTGGGGAGGATAGAGGCACAGCCGGGGTGATAAACAGGGCTGTGCCTGGGTATGGGACAGGACAATATTCACAAGTGAGGCCAGAATTAAAGGAGGTGGAAATCACTATTTATATGGCCCTCACTCCAAGGCAGATGGCTTCCCCGTGGGCAGGAGGGCAAAAACCCACTCTTAGAGCAAGTTCAGCCCTGGTGAATCCTGGCTCTGCTATTTCCTAACTATATAACCTTGAGCCAGTTTCTACCTTCCTTGGGCCTCAATTTCCTCTTCAACACACACACATACACACACATGCATGTACACGTGCACGCACACACACACACACACACACACACACACACGCTAACACCCATAGCTGTACTTGGAACAGCTTCATATACTCAGTAAGTTCTCAATAAGTGGCAGCTATTGTTCTCATCTACAGGTGTCGGCATTGATGGAAGGTCTCAGAATATGCTGGAATCTCCACTGTGTGCCTAGCTGTGCTGGAGGAGGGGCAGGGTCAGTGAGGGGTTGGGGCTTTAGGAAGAAGGGGCTGAGCCTTGGCTCAGGGGTCAGTAACTCACCGGAACTCAGGAAGCCGAAGGCACCCACTCGGTAGCCAGCAGTGACCACGATGAGGTCACCAACAGCAGCGAGGACAGAGCCGTCGACAGCTGGCCATCCTGCGCTCCCTTCCCCCTCCATGGTGTTGTGGAAGAACACCAGCACTGAGGCGTTGGGGGCCTGCAGGGTGGGAGAAACATGGCTAGAGGAACTGATGCCTGTTTCACCTGCAAGAGCTTGGTGAGGCCGTTCCCACGCTAGGAGCCAGATTCTGGGTCTATGCCGGCTCCCCCTGTTGACTCTGCCCTGTGGGCACACTTAGCCCTGTGCAATGAGCTGAGCTGTATCCCCCCCATACATACGTTGAAGTCCTAGCCCCCAGGACTGCAGAATGTGACTGTATTTGGAGATAAGGCCTAATGAGGTAATGAGGGTAAAGTAAGGTCATAAGTGTGGACCCTAGTCCAATAGGACTGGTGTCCTTATAAGTCGGGGAGACCAAGGCACAGCAGGTGCAGAGGAAAGACCATGTGAAGACACAGGGAGGAGAAGATGGCCATCTACAAGTTAAGGAGAGAGGCCTCGGAGTGAACCAGCCCTGCTGACACCTTAACCTTGAACTCCTATCTCTAGAATTGTGAGAAAATAAATTCCTACGTTTAAGCCACCCAGCCTGTGGTACTTTGCTACGGCAGCCTGGGCAAACCATCAAGCCCCATTTTATAGATAAAGACACTGAGGCTCACAGAAGGTGGAGATGCTGAGCCCACATTGCAGAGGAAGAAAGTGGCAGGGATGGCAGCTCACTGCAGACCTGGGGCCAAACCTCCGAAGTGCAGTTGCTCTCACTGCCAGTAGCCTGGGGACCAGGAAGAAAGAGGTGGGCTTGTCACACTTGCCATGGGATTGGACCCCTCTACACTGACTAGGTCCGCATCCTCAGAAACTCATGTTTCCTAAAACTTGTGATCTGAAAGATCAAAATAGATGCCCCTTTATCCACTAAGACAGACCACGGACCCTAATGTTAAGGAAGCAAAAGTTACTTACGGGTTGAGGGGTCAAGGCTCAGCTGACATGGCAGCTTTCTAAATTCCTATGGCTACAAGGAAAACCACATTCTTTCTAGACCCTCTAACAGTAGGAGCTATGAGGAAAATGATCAGCCCCCTTCCATCTCTGGTTTACAGCCCAGACCACTACAGCCCTGATTAGACAAAGAACCGGCCTGCAGACCCTGAGCCAGTTTCGCCCAAATTATAGAGGCTGTGCACAAACTGTTTGTGTGTCCTATAGCTCATCTTTCCATGTAAAGAGCCCAAATCTACCCCATTTTAGTGCTTAATCCCCATCCCGAACTGAACACAGGATGTATGTTATATACATGTTTACCCATTGTGCATGAGCTTGAGTCCCCTCATAAATATGTATAGCTTTCCCCCCAAACCTGCTGAATATGTATGACTCTATTATGTACTATGGACCCTATGAGGTATAACAAACCCCACCTGCTCTTTCCCTCTTCAAGGAGAAAGCACCTTCAGTACACACCAGAGACTAGCTCTTTCCAGTTTACAAACTGGTACTGCAAATGATGCTCTCCTTTCTACTATGTAGCCGCCCTGGTGGTCTTTGGAGGACAAGCTCGCCATTTCCTCTTTCTGTCATGGGGAGCTCTGACCCTTGCCCCTAAACAGGAGACCCAAACACTCAGCACCAGGATTGTGGCAACTACTCAGGCAAGATATAAGCCTTCAAACAGGCATAACTGGATTTAAGGTCACAGTCCAAAACCTCACCCCTCTTCTGCCTCAGACAAGAGTCCATAAGGAAAGTTCCAGAGAAATGCTTCTGGAAGGGTCTTTCCAAGGAAAGCACCCCATTTCCACACTGGCAGACTCATTTGAATTGGGCTCCTCCCTCCACAGCCCATAGGCCTCCAGGGCTGTGGCCTTCATCCCAACCCCCATGTAGCTGCATGGCTCAACACCCTCCTTCCTCCATGCCCCTGTGCTAGTGTCACCTCAGGATCCCCTGCTGACACCTCCTGTCACTTGGTATCTCCTTGCCCTGCTTATTTTTCTTCACAGTGCTTATTAATCCTGTAATTAGTCAATATTTATTTGCCTATCTATTTATTCCTGCCCCTCTCCCTAACATATAAGCCTCACGAGGGCTCTGGTTCACAGCTGTGCCCCTCCCAGAACAGTGCCACGCCTGTCACAGGCCCTTAGAATGACTGACGTGCGCCATCCACCCCCTTGGTGCAGTGGGTGAGGACGTGGGCAGGAGCAGATGGGGCCACGTATGAAGCGGGAGACCCCTCCGCTCACTCCCTGCCATCCAGCCTCCACGAAACTCAGAGCCAGCTGCAGGCAGCACTGAAGGGGCACAGGCTCCGTGGGCCACTGGGGAGGTGATCGGACAGTGCTGGCACTGGGGGACAGTCAATTTCCAAGGGGAGAGTTCTCAAGGCAGACACAGCAAGTGCTTTGGGACTCACCAGGTTCTGAGGGACAAACACGTTGAGATACAAGCAGTCTTCACTGACTTCTGGAGACATGGGTGTCAGGATGCCTGGCTGCCAGCAGCTGGCCCTGCAGATACAGACTGTGTGACTTCCAGGAGAAACAGGTAAGGGCACATGCCCCATCTCCCCTCCAGACCTGTTGCCTATGGCCAGAGCCCACCACCCCACTCCGAAGGCTTGATGTCCCACCAGCTCTGTGGAAATTAGGCAGCTTCCAGAAATGGGATTGGCCAGTCCATGGAAGGAACAACAGGGTGCCCCTCATTCTCTGGCCACTGGCCTGTGGAGGAATGTTTCCCAGGGACAATGCACCAGCCCAGAGAGAAGGGTGCTGACCCAACAGCCCAGGATAGAGCAGAGGACAATGGAAGTCTCTGGGGACTATTGCTCTTCCTTGCTCCAGTGTGTAGACCTTTCTCTGGAAGGGATGTCTGACCTGCATCCTACATCAGTACAGAGTCCCAGGGTGCTGGTTTGAGCATGTCCTACGGTAAGAGCTGAGACCACAGCCGAGACCATGCCTAACAGCAGCATGGTGGTCAGCCACCCAACAGGTGACTTGAATATCACCTAACCCCTGAGCCGCAGTGACCTACACTCTGCAATCACTCTCCACTCAAGACCTATGTCTCTGGATCACCTCATCTGACAGATGGGTACATCCTAATGTGATAAGGTATTCTAATTCATGTGTATTTGTTCTTTTTGTTTCCCAGTGGTAGAACAGACAGGCATGCCTTTCTGCCTTCCTACTGCCACTGTCCTGGTTGAACCCTCACTATCCTTGTCCTGGAGTACTTCAAGAGCCTCCTAGCTCACCACTCTGCCTGGCCATGGGCCTGTGGACCCACTTAGCATCAGCTGTGGGTGGTAATGTGCATGGAGGGTGCAGCTGCCTGAGGCAGAGCCAGGAGATGCCAGCTGGGAGGGAGGAGTGGGTGGGGAGGAGAGGGGCAGTAGTAATGGGTGCTCTTCCCACAGGTACTCTGAGCATGCTTCAATTAGAAAAAAATCACAAAAGTGTCCTTCAATACATCTGCTATTTAAAGTGGTGCATGCATGGAAAGGAAAATTGAAAATTTTGATGAGGGAAGAAGATGAGATATGGGTGTTTTAAAAAAAAAAACTTATAATATTGGGGGGGGGAAGAAATCATCAAAATGGTTTTCATTAGTTCACTGACTTTTCCTTCAGTGCTGTGTTTCCCAGCTTCATTAAAGTCAGAGGTGGCCAGGAGGCTGAGCCTGGCCACTGCAATCCTGGGAAAGTGGTGTGTGTACCCCACCTCCAGGCTCGGGCATGGGAACCTCCTGCTGATTACTCCACAGCCTCTCCTTCCCGGAGCAACACCCAGGGGACCTCGGAAGAACTCAGAGCCTCCCCTGGGCTGGGTCCATGGATCCTTGCATTGGAGCAGAGCACACAGGCCCCTGCATCACGAGATGTACTTCACATGAAGGGAACAGGTTAAGCTACAGATATTTCGGAGTGTATCTATTACAGCACTTAACGCTACGTTAACTAATACATCCCTCACCCTCATATGTTGCTCATACCAGAATGCACTGCTCTGCTACCGAGACTCACTTGGATGGCTTAGGATGGGAAAGAGCTTCTCTGGGCATTCACTAAACATACTCCATTCATCTCATACCTTGGCTTGCTGGCGTCCCAGGAGCCTGTCCAGTTCCAGGGCTCCGGTGCCCGGAAGCGGCTGTCTGCCAGGGGTGGGGTGGCATATGGAACTCCAAGGAACTGGTCCACTTGCTTCCATGAAGTGCCCACCTGGATGGCCTGGGATCTGCCCAGCAGCCGGCCATGGGTGGCAATAGGCACGGAAGGTGCAGATGCCTCATAGCTGAGCAGAGGGGTGCCTGTGGGGAGGGGAGGGGGTGCGGGTGGGGGGCAGAAGTCAGTGCCCTCTCCTCTGGCATTCTAAACATGCTTTAAGCAAAAGGGGGAAAAATCACTGCTTTTTGTGCCTCGAAAATGTCAGTAACTCATTGAGACCTCCATAACTTAAGTCTAGTCAAGTTTTCAATGAGAACAAAAAGAAATAATAGCAAAGACAGTTGATGTTTATTAGGCACCAGATATGTGCAAAGTGTAGCACAGATCCCTTCCACACGTGGGTCTTCCCAGCTGGCCTGCAAGGGGCCACTCACCCAGGCCCACAGCCTCTCCCCCAGCACCCTGGGCCTTTCGAAAGAGCACAGTGGCACATGGTGGACAACATTCAACCCTCCCAGGGTGGTCGGGGGCCAAGCTCCTTCACCAAACAGCAATCAGCCTTCGTTTATGTGGTGAAATGTATGCATTATTCATACTAAGAGGGATGAGTAAAGCATATCATTTCTTTAGGCATTTTGGGTCAGATCTGTCACCAAATGAGTTTGCTGCAAAATTAGAAAAAGAAATTAACTTTTAGAACTTTTGGATTTCAGAATTGCAGCCAAGGGATTGCGAACCCATATTTGTAGTTCACTGGTAAGGAAATAGATTTAGGGGTGGGGGCTTAGCGCCTGCCAGGACTACAAGGTGATGTGGGATTTAAAGCCACACCTTTCTTAACCCACCTCGGAGCTTTGCCCCTCTCTGCGTCTCAGGTGCCCCTGCCTGTGAGTCCCTCCCTCCTACTTGCTGAAGGCCAAGACTGAGCGGCCTGCCCTCCCCACTCAACCTTCATCCCTTCTCTGTAGCCTGGTCTGGTTTCCTTCAGGTCATTTTCATTCATTCATTGAATTAAATAATTGACTCAATTATTGATTGATTCAATAAATTTTGTTGGGCCTGAGCTCAATGCCAAGTGCCATTTTCAGGGACTTGAGACAGGCCTGTCTGATTCCCCGAAAGACTTAAAGCCTTTCACAAAGGAAGCAATAAACACTCTTGAAGAGACACTTCTTGTGCGAGAAGTCTCTTAGGGTTTCTAAAAGGTAGGTTTGGTCTGCTCAACTGCACACTTGGCCGATTGAAAGACAAAGCCTTTCTGCTTTCTCTGTCTCTGTCTCTCTGTTTCTCTCTCTATACACACACACACACACACACATATATATATATAAATTATATATAAGCTACAATAGTGACTGAACAGGACTATGGAGAAAGGAAGCATGCAGGCAGATAGGCAGACAGGCAGAAATCCACCCATTCCTCAAGAGCTTGGTATAATGTAGTGTTTCTCAATTTGAAGTTACTGTGTCCCCAGGAGTTATATGACCATGTCTGGAGACATTTTTGGTTGTCACAAGGGTGGGGGTGAGATGCTACTGGCATCTGGTGGGAGAGGCCAGGGATGTTGCTAAACATCCTACAATAAACAGGACAGTCCCACCCCACCAACCCCCACCAATATACAACAAAGAAATTCTCTGGCCCCAGATGTCACTGGGTTCTGAGGTTGAGAAACCCAGGTATAATGTCTGCTCATGACTTCCAGGTCACTGCGGGGCAGCATGGTGCAGTGGAACCAATAGATGGTCTGAGAAGATGTCTGGGAAGACAAGTTGACCTGTGTTTTATGTTATGGAAAAGCTACTTATTGGAAAAACTTTGTAATCTTTCTGATCCTCAATTGTCCCATCTGTGGCATAGGAACAACAGCAGCTCCTACAACACAGCAATGTCAGTAATAAATAACAATACCTACAATGCTCCAAGCCCAGTGCCTGGCAAATGCTAGGAGTTCAACACATGAATGAATGAGTAGAAGGAAGACAGGAAAGAATGGGGGGCGGGCAGGGAGAAAGAGAAAGAGCAAATGAAACCACCTCTGTTGCAGAAACGTTGGAATCTGAGTTAGCACTCAAAATGGAAACTCAGGATGGAAAGAAACAGTTGCTGTTTTTTAATCTAGCCTCCCTCCATCACAAATCATGACTGATCTCACCCACACAGTTCCTTCTCACAAGGTTTCCTGTCACAATCGTAAATCAAAGGGTGTCAGGCAAGCACTTAGGACCATGGCGGCTGCAGTGGCAAAACCTTCTTCTGCTATGCAAAAAACGGCCACATTTCACAAACGTGGCACCTCCCAAAGGCAGAAGCAAAGCCAGAACAAACACAGAGGCTAAAGAATTTCGAGGGAATGCAAGCCTGCTTTCCCAGGGACAGTGGCATTCAATCCTCCCTTCAGAGGCTGCCCAACGATTCCCAAACCAAATGAAATCAAACATGGAAAAAATGTTAGATGTGAAGTTCTCTCTTTTGAATTCTTTTGCAGAAACGGTAGATTCTTTCCAGAATATATTTAGGCCATGTGACTACCTGGGTTAAAGAAATTATCTGTGGCTATGAACATTAGTTGCAAACACATAATGCCTGAGTGAAAGCTGACATCTTTGTAGATGCATGTGTACATGCACCTTCTTTTGGAAGTGAGCATTTCACATTGAATTTTAGTCACACTGAATTAATAGAGGAGCAGTCTGATTTGTTTTACAGAACCCAAAACTCAATGTTAAGACATGTCTCAGCAGAACTATCACATAGATCAGCTATACTGTTGGTGACATATACTACTATAATCTATCTAGGTTGACTAAATAATGTTAAGTGTCCAGCTAGATAGAAGATAAAACTTGAGATTGAGGGGCTAAGATCTCAGCATATAGGAATCAAAGCATTTCCACGTCTGGGAGACACTCTCATGGTTTGAAGGCTAAAGTCGAGGAGGGGACAGAAGAGGAGGATATCTCTGGCATCAAGAGAGGACTGAAGGACTGTCAATGCTCTAGGATGGGATAGAGCCAAATCCAGCTGCTACCTAGTTTTGTAAATAAAGTTTTATTGGAACACAGTCATCTCTATTGGTTGACATATTGTTTATTGCTGCTTTCATGCTGCAATGGCAGTTGAGTGGTTGTAACAGAAACATACAGCTGTACAGCCACAAATACTTATCATCTGGCCCTTTACAGAGAAAATTTGCAACATCTACTCTAGTAGACAAGATAGCAGGTGCAGCCAACACCTTAACAGTTATTAATTCCATCCAATAAGCATGTCTAGCGGCGAGGTGCTTCCCCCAGATTCCCAGTTCCTGTTTCCCAGTCTGCAGCTCCTAGCAGTTTTACTTAGCGATGTAATACGCTACACCCCCTTGCCTGACTCATCCCCGGAGCCTCAGCACCTAACACAATGTTTGCCACATGTTTTTACACTAAACTCAGCCAGGAATAGCTTCCCTCTCCAATGTGCTTATGATGTGGCAGGCAGGCAGTGTGGTTTTGTGGAGAGGACTGCATCTCGAGATAGGAGATCTGGCTCCAAGTTCCTGCTTTATCATCACGAGCTGTGTGAAACCAGATAAGTAACTTAACTTCTCTGGGCTGGAGTCTCCCAATCTCTGAGATGGGGATAAAGCCTTATCCTGCCACCTCACAAGACTAGTATGAGGACCAAATGAGATAAGTCCTGTGAAAGAACTTTCTAAACTACAAAGTGGTAATAAAAAGCTACTTAATTGTTTTACTAAGAAACTCAAAGGCCAAGATGGCTTCTAGAACTCAAAGGAATAAATGAAGAAAAGTGATATACAGAAGTAGGAGTTTTTTCTACCTTCCTTCAGTCCACTCCAGGTGAGTGCCAGCTAGCCCAGGATAACGTTGGCCAACCAAGCCACAGCCTACCCAGTCACCACATGTTTGAACAGTCCCTCCCAGCCATGTCCCGTTTCCCAGGAGTGGCTGCAGAGGCTCAGGTCTTGGCTTACTTGGCTTCCGGTAGATGTAGGCAGCCTCTTCATGGAGCAGAACTTGGCAGTACTGGCCCTGCAGGCTGTGTGTGCAGCTTTGGGTATCAGCATAGAACACACACCTTACAGCCCCCGGTCGGGTCTGCAGAGTGGTGATGAGGCAAGCTTCGTGTTGGGAGCATTCTGTAGAGAAGAAGAAGAAGAGTGAGGCTTGGGCCTCAGAGATGTTACCTCTCTCTTGCAACCATACATACAATCATCTATTTATCCGTTCTTTCATCCATGCATCATCAACCACCCTTCCACCTAATCATGCATCCATCAATCCATCTATCCATCCATGCATCCTTCCATCCATCCATCCATTCATCATGGAATCACTCATTTATTTGAGTACCTACTACAAATTCTAGGCACTGTGCCAGATGATGGGAATTAAAATGGTGGCAGTGGGCAACCCAAACCTCCCATCAATGTATTTTCACGCAAGATTCAGGTTTCTTGTTTATTTAATTCATAAGTGTTCCCTTGTAATTTCCCTTCCTAACATACCTCCATGGATCCCCACAGGCTTAAAGGTTAAGTCATACCAGACAAGGCTCTCCGTACTCCAGGCCCTGCCTTCCTCTCCAGCCTTGTCTCCCTCTGGCCTCCTCCAAAGCCTCCCCGTCCAGCATCATACCCACCATGTTCTGCCAGGAACCACACCCTTTCCCATGCATGCCAGGTTCTGCACTGGATAATTTAAACTATTTCAACAGCATTCAGTACTAATAATAGCTCTGAAAATAGTGCTGTTACATTTGATTGGGCAGGTTGTGCACAGCGTAAAGGCCCTTTGCATAGCTCAATCTCTGTGAATGGTACCACCCAGAGTTGTGCAGTGCACAACTTGCACATCTGCACATGGTGGCCCAATCTGTAAGATAAACATAGCTTTGTGCATATTATTATCCAAACTCGTAGAGGAAGAGACTCATGGAATTCATGACATTCCAGAGGGGTTCAGAATCTTGGAGGGGTGTAAATTTTAACTGATCTGAGCCTCTTTCAGAAGCTAAAAAGTCTCTGTAGAACATTCCTATCAAGTGGTCACCTAACTCTTGTTTAAATGCCACCAATGACTGGAAACTCTCTAGAGGAATTACGCACCTATGAACAGATTTGCCTATTTGAAAGTTCTTGAAATTGCATTGAAAAATGTCTCTTGAAATTGTAGTTTTACTCATAGGTCTTACCTTTGCCCCATGAGCCTGGCCAGAACAAGGGTACTTCCTCCTCCCCACGATGGCCCACCTGTCACCTGAAGACAGCCGTCGGAGCTCTCATGCATCTCTCCTGCCTCAGACTAAGCTTGCTAAATCCTTCTGACCTGCCCCTGACCTGGTTTTATGGCCTCCTTTGCTGGCTGGCTTATCCCCTTGGAGACCTCAACTACGGGCTGCCCTGCAGGGACATGAGGAGACCCCACCCAGGTCGACCCCTCCAGGTTAATCCCTTCCTGCTGAGCACCCCAGATTATCTCAGGTCTTGTGTGTTTCTCTGAGATCAGAGTCTTAAGTGGCACTTGTGTGAGGCCCTTTCCCACCCTATCTGGGGGGTGGAAATCCTTCTTACCCCACAAGCAGAGGTCTCGGGCAGCAGAAATGTTGCTGGTGGCAGCAGTGCTGACGTGGACAACATCGAAGTTCCTGATGGATGGATCAATAACAACTGAAGAGAGGGCCAGGGCCTGCCAGGAGTCCAGAGAGACTAGGACAGAAAGGAGGGGACAGTTACACAAAGTTGTTACCCGGTGCATGATGAAGAACTCAGAACACTCCTAATGTCCCCAAAGGCAACCTCCGGGGCATACTCCTTGTGGTCTCATTGTTGTACAATCCTGCACCTTTATCTGTCTTTCCATTATATGATTATTTACTAATTATGAGCCAAGCTCTGTGCTCAAGCCTAGGAATACAAAAATTAAAAACAAAACAAACGAAGAGCATGGCTATTTCTGTGAAGCAGTTCACAGCAGAATGACAGAGAATTCAAGAAGATAAGAAAAATGTCATGATGCAGTTGTTACAAAGTAATAGTTAGAATAATACTAGGTAATAATGTCAAAAACAGACTTGTCAGGTTTATCATGGGGTACTGTGCTTAGGTCTTCACTGACACTGTACCATTTGATCCTCCCAAGCCCGCTGTTCCCTGTCTGTAGTGGATGCTGTGGTGTGTTGCCCAGGCCCCCCTGCAAGACCAAGGCTCTCATTTCCCCAACTATTGGGAAGTTGACAGCTGGTGGCTACCAGCTGAGCCCCTCTCCAGGAATTTCCCTTGGCCAAACAGAGCTGCCTCCCCTTCCCAGTGACAGCTTGCATCCAAAAACCCATGTGGGTAGACAAAGACTTGGCCCCCTGACCTCAAGATGGGACAACTCTGAAGGGACAGCCCAGCTTCAGGGGATCTGTGGGGCCATTGCTTAATTTGCATCAAAGTTCTTCTTCCTCTGCCCCCACTTCCTTCCAGGTGCTGATCCCAAGATCAGTCTGCACCAAACTGCCTGCATGCAAATCTCCATGTCCGAGTCTGTTTCCTAGAAAACCCCAGCTAAGACATCCTCTTTTAAATATGAAGAAAATGAGACACAGAGATTAAAATGACTTGCCCGAGATTGCACTGTTCCTAAGTAGTGGAACAAGACTGGAACTGGCTCATTGTATCTAGGGAGCCTATGCCCTCCCATTGCTTGCTCTCCAGCCTGCCTCCCAGTCCTGTGCACAGGGCATGGCTGTCTCCACACAAGGGAGGGAGACGCAGGTGTGCGCCAGAAGGACAGCTTGGGCCAAGGGGCAGAGGTCTGTTGGAGCTCGTCCCATTTGGTGCAAAGGCCACGTCTAGAGCCAGGCTGGGTGTCCCTTTAAGGACAGAGCTAATCCTGAACAGTGGTCAGTGTCTCTTACGCTGTCCACAGATAACATTAAAGAGACCAGATGTTTTCTCTCAACATAGGCTTGTATCACCATTCAGAAGCACTGACTCTAGATCACCCTAGAGAGATGTTTAGTGGGGGCATCATTGACAATTAATGGAGACAATGTCTCTCTCCCTCTTTCTTTCGTGCTTTTCTCTTTCCTTTTTTTCCAGAAGACCACAGTAGTGTACCCTTTTTTTTGGTGGGGGGAGGACAGAGTCTTGCTCTGTTGCCCAGGCTAGAGTGCCGTGGCATCAGCCTAGCTCACAGCAACCTCAAACTCCTGGATTCAAGCAATCCTTCTGCCTCAGCCTCCTGAGTAGCTGGGACTACAGGCATGTGCCACCATGCCTGGCTAATTTTTTCTACATATTTTCAGTTGTCCAGCTAATTTCTTTCTATTTTTGCAGAGACATGGTCTCACTCTTGCTCAGGCTGGTCTAGAACTCCTGACCTCGAGGGATCCTCCCACCTCGGCCTCCCAGAATGCTAGGATTACAGGCGTGAGCCACCACGCCTAGCCAGTAATGTACCCTTTTAATAAATACTTGTGAGCACTAACCTTATGCTAGAGGAACACAGTGGCAAGCATAGGTATAGCACTTTACAGTTTACAAAGTGTGTTCACTTCATCATCACATTTGCTTCCCACAGCACCCAAATGAGGGATTGGGCAGGGGCTCTAATGTCTCTTCCACAAATGAGGAGTCAGAAATTAGGAGAGGTTATATGACTTTGTCAAGAACAAGGAGCTGGAAAGTGACCAGGCCAGCACAGAATCAGCCCTCCTGGCTCTAAGTCAAAGCTCTTTCCATCCCTGCTGAGTTTCCAATGTAGCCAAGCAACCTTTAGGGAGCATCATCCCTGGTATGAAAGGGTCTTTGCCTTTGAGAGCACCATGCCCTTGACTATATAGAGAAGCTTATAATTTTTACTTTAAACCTATTTTTGACATCCAGCACACTGGTAGGGGGGTCACTAAAATTATAAGGGTAAATAAAGCAACAAAACCACCTACTGCCATGTCTTGGCTGCCTCGGGCTGCTCTAACAGAACATCACAGACTGGAGGCTTAAATAACTAACACGCATTTCTCACAGTGCTGGAGGCTGGAAGTTTGAACTCAGGAAGTCAGCATGGTTGGGTTCTTGGTGAGGCCCCTCTTCTGTTTTCCAGATGACTACTTTCTGCCTTCACAGGGCACAGAGCAAAGAGAGTGTGCAAGCACCCTCCGGTGTCTCTTCTTGGAAGGGCACTAATCCCGTCACTGAGGCTCCACATTTATGAGCTAATCACCTCCCAAAGGCACCACCTCCTAGTACCATCCCACTGGGAGCTTCAACATATACATTTGTGGGGGAGACACAAACATGGAGTCCATAATATACCACTATTTTTTTTAATTAAAAATAGAAAAAATTCATTCAGAGAAGTTGCCAAATAACGTAAGCAGATTTCATTCAAGCTCGGCAAGAGGAAGGTAAATCCCACCCTCTGTCCTGGCACGGTGGGCTCCATCCTCGGAACCAGGCACTGTATCTTTACAAACTCAGGACCTGGCTTGGTGGTGAGAGACACTGGGCTTTCATTTTCTTAAGCACCCGCCACATGTGCTATTTTCATGGTCAATACAAATGGCATTTTTGCAACATGACCAAACTGAGCTGCGTATTTTTAGAGGGTGAGTACACTACAATTTTAGAGAAGAGTTATGATGGGGTTTCAGGACCAAACTTGCCAATTATGGTCTTAAAATGGAAGGCTTGGCTGCACTCCGTGTTTGGGTTGAAGTCTGGGGGACAGTGCTGTAATTGAAGAGTGAATTTCATCTCCAGGGAAAGCCAGCTCATCTGGCGCCGTCCCAGGGCCTGGAGCTGAGTCCCTGTCATGTCCGCACCCACCCCCTCGCCCCCCTCCCGGCCTGCACAAGCCCCCTGGGTGAACCACCGCTATTGTGCTGAATCCAACATCTAGGGGGCCCACATGCATCTCGTGAAACTTCTGAGAACGAACTCTGTGGATGCAAAAGCAGGAAAGCTGGGGGTCTTGGTAGCATTTTGTGAGAGTTTACTGTTTATCAGGAACCGGCAACACGATTGTATTTAATATTCATGATAACCCACGAGGTGGGCACCGTTACTGTTCAAGTTTCACAGATGAGGAAGCAGGTGCTCCAGTGACACACCCTCCTGCTTAGCCCACTGGCTTAGCCAGCATTCGCCCGGCAGACTGAGTGCAGTGCTAGCTGGGGCGGGGGCCCAGTGCCCTCGGGTACAGAACCCAGAGTCATCATAAAGTGACCTCCTCTCTGAATGAACGAGGTGGTAGCAGCTTTCAAGTTCACCCACAGGGTGACTCTTCTCCTAAAAACCAGAGTATGGTTCATTGATTCATCTTCATTTTGTTTTCTTCTTTCTTTTTAAAAAATAGCTTATAGATTGTAATGCCAGTGTTATTTATTAGAAAATATAATCTCCCCTGGAATTTGAAATGCATACTTATCATATTAAATACTTATCTGTGAATACATTTATTTTGGTGGGTATTTCTTCTTTTCCATTTATCTCTTTGTAAATTCTGGCTCTACCCTCACACTGCTTAAATCATAGTCACTTTAATACATTTTATCATCTAAAGGTAAAATTCACCCCACATTATCTTCTTGGCTATTTATTTTGGAGAATGAAATTCAAAAACATTTGTCAAGTTTTAAGAAATCTTTTTTGGGTTATTACTTGGAATGATCTCAAAGTTAAACATTAATTAGAGAGAACAGTTTTTAGTTTGAACTTACTAGGTTTAATATTTGACGCCATTAAGAATGGAATAGGATTTTTAAAATTATATTTTCAAAATGGTTCTTGTTGGCATAAAGGAAAGCTATTTATGTGTGTGTTTACTTTTTCTAACAGGACACCGTACTGAACTCATCACCAAGGCAGCTCAGAGACATGGGTGAAACTTGGGCTCGTTGCTATGTGGCTACTTTGAATATAGGACCAAAACTATATTCCAGATCTAGCAAGGACATGCCTCAGTGGGGCTCTAGTTTGAGAACCCGCCATATCAACTAATTTAGCTGCGTGTTTGTTCTTTCATTCCCCTATTCATTCAACAACTATAATATTTAGCGGCCTCCTTCAACACCCTGGGGACTACACTTCCCAACAAAGGCAGCAGCCTGAAAAACAGGCTAATCTGTCAACAAAACTAGGATCATTCTTACTGTCCATCAATAGCTCTCAAACTTTGATGAGCATCAGACTCACTTGAGGAACGTGACAAAAATTCCAAAGTCCAGGACCTGTTTTCACTTCCAAGAGTCTGCCCTCTGGGTTCTTTGTTAACTTTCCCAGTGATTCTGACATACACCCACCTCTGAGAACGACTGCCCAGCACAGACTCTGAAATATTCCTTTTGGTCTTTTGTTTTATTTCCTTTGGCCATAAGTGCCGGAGAAAAGAGCTCAGGCTAAGTGAAAAGAGGCATTATGAGTTCAAAACCTCACTCAGTCTGACACTGATTGTCCTTGGGCAAGTTTCTTAACTACTCTGAGAAACTCTCCTTTTAAAAATCATGTCTTTGTATTAAGCATCGCACTTGCCAGGGTGTCCTGAGTAGATGTCCTGAGTAGATAAGACATTGACCAATGACATTGTGGCATAAATTAACTCATCAGCTCCTTTGCTCTGAGCCTCTTTGAGTCAGGCCTTAGGAAACTAGTTCTTCTCTCCCAGAGCAGGAAGAAGTTGGAGCAGGAGGGAGAGGTGACCAGAGAGGGAGACAGGATCAGTTGGCTCCTCCAGGGTGACAGCCCTGCCTGGTAGGAACAGATGTCCCTCAGTGCCCACTGGCACGCTCCCTATCTGTGCTGGACCACACAGCCCTCTGGGAACCTCCCCAGGAGCCAACACTGGTTTGAGAAGAATGCAGGGGTTCCCCTCAAATTGCCAGAGACCAGAGAAAGAGTTGAACACACCCAGCAGTTGAAACTAATGATGGGCTCTGGTGTACGTCATCAATGAGACACGCACAGTTCAGCAGCCAGACTATTCTTTGTGACCACACCCCCTCTCTGAGGCTCAGTTTCCTCCTCTGTAAAACGGGGATATCAAGAGATACTCTCTTCTAGGGCTGTGATCAGGAATGAATGAGTTGGTGCATGAGCTGCTCAACACAGAGCCGGCACAGGGAAACGCTCAGCAAGCCCAGCCTCCCTCCTTGTCTCCGGGTCAAGCCGCTGTGTTCCTGCTGCAGTCGGTCACCATATTTCCAAAACCCTGGAGGTCTGAGCTTAGACTGAAGTACCAGGGGACGTTCCTTAAGGGGTACAGGAGCCCAAACCACGGCCAGCAATGTCTCCAGCAAATACTCCTCTCCTGCCTTCTATCTGCCCCCTCCTTCCCTCTTCCCACCACCCGCCTGGCTCCAGGGTAGTTTGCTTCCTGCCCAGGAGGGTCTCCGGCCCCTCATCTCCTGCCCTCTAGCCCTGCAATTTCTAGGTCATTACACAGTAGCCCAAGCAGTGTGCTCCCTATGCCATAAGCAGGACCTCAGTTTCCACAGGGGACCTGCTGCTGACCTGCAGTAACATTTATAAACAGCAACGTTCCAAGGTTAAATGAGCTCAGCGCAACCCAAAGTGAAGCCACTGCTGCCCCCAACCCCCCTCTGCACTCCCACACTGTGTTCTTTCTTTCCTCAGGGAATGTTTCCACCTCCCACTCCGTTGTCCAAACCAGAAGTCCTACCATCCTACCGCCTCTTCCTGTCCAGTCTGCCTTCTCAGCCTGGGAACTGTCCTTCCTTTGCCATCCAGTTCTGGCCTCGTCAATTTCACTGCAGTTACTGCTGCAGACTCCCAACGGGCCTCCCTGTCACCAGCCTCCTCCCCACTCAGGCCATTCTCAGGCTGCTGCCAGGGCAGCCACTGTAACCTCCACAGCTGGTTACGGCACGCACCGCCTATGCCCTCCAGGCACCAGGCACACCTGTGGTCGGCAGGGCCAGGCCGCTGGGGTCTGCAGCTACATCTTGACCCTCTGCTTTTACAGGGTGGGCCTGGGTGCCCCCTACTCTCACCCACTCCCCAAACACACCGCACAATCATAAGAAGTGGAAACAGATATCGATTTAATATGTAAGTGGGTTACTTAGGTTAACTCACTTTGATCCTCCTTACAACAGATGGGGACACTGAGGTCCTGAAAGGAAAGTCACAGGGAACTCCCCAAGGTCATAGAGACACCTCCCAGTTTTATAGAGGCATCCCCTAAGGCTATAGAGACACCCTCTCAGAGTCACAGAGCCAGCTCCTAAGGTCACAGAAGCACCCCCTGAGGCTACAGAGGCAACCCCCAAGGTCACAGACCTGCCCCCTGAGGCTACAGAGGCAACCCCCAAGGTCACAGACCTGCCCCCTATGGCTACAGAGGCAACCCCCAAGGTCACAGAGGCACCCCCCAGTAGGTCCAGGGCGGAGCCAGTCTGAGACCCCGCCAGTGTGGCACAGGGACTGTGCTCTTCGCCCTCTGCCATGCTGTAGTCTGGGACCTCGTCCATGAGGCTGTGACTGACAGATCAGCCCAGCAGCAAGCGTACACCTCAGCGGCCAGGCCCACATTGCGGTGGTTAAGGGTCTGGTGACTCTTTCACTGGCTATGAAATAGTTCACCGTCAGGTCCTAAGACCTGGGAGGAGAACACGCCCTTGGAGGAAAGAGGCCGTGCCCCTTCCATTAGCAGAGGAGAAACGGTGGCCCTGAAGGGAAGAGAGACTCACCCATGTCACACAGCCCCATTCCTCTTGACCAGATAAACTACCGACAAGTGCAACCACCTTTTACGCAGGCCTGAGGCTTGAAAATTCCTGTGAAGATTGTCTGATACCATCTAATGATACTCTGCTGAGGTGAACAATATTATCTCTATTTTACAGAAGAGAAAAGTGAGGTTCACAGAGGGCCACTGACTTGCCCAAGACCACAGAAAAGCTACTAAAAGGCAGCAAGTCAGTATTCGAACCCAGGACAGCCCCTGGCATTATATCCCCCTGCAAGCCACAGAGTTGCCAAGGGGACATGGACGGGGGGAGGGGATGGTCTGGGAGGGAGGCAGTAGGCAGCAAGGGGCAGCTAGGGCCACCCCACAACTCCAAGCAGCACGGCCTGCAGCTTTGGCAATGGCAGGCCTCTGGGAGACATAGGGACACTTCTATTCCCTTCGGAAAAGCATTGTATCCCTTTTCTTTTAAATTTATTTTTTTATTTGTTAATTGACAAATTATAATTATATATATTTATGGAGTATAATATGATGTTATGATATATGTATATGATATGGAGGAATAAGTTTTTTAAGATGTATTGCACCACATGGTGACTACAGTTAATTACAATGTATTGCATATTTCAAGCTGCTGAGGGAGTAAATTTCAAATGTTCTCACCACAAAAAAATTATAAGTATTTGAGGTGATGAATATGTTAACTAGACTGATTTAATCATTTCACATTGATTCCCTTTTTAATGTATAATACGTAGAAAAAGCTAGACTAGAATATATTTGCAATTTTTCATTGATATATAGAGAACCATTTTTAATTCCCCTTCCTTCCCTCCCCTCCCCTCCCCTCCCTTCCTTCCTTCTTTCCTTCCCTCCTTCCTTCCTTTTCTCATTTCTTCTACTTCTTTCCTTTTTTCCTTTCCAGACATCAGGTAAAGAAGAAAATGTTTGATTTCAAAGTTTAAAATATTTTCAATTGTTAAAAATTGCCATGAAAAAACAATCACACATAACTGCAGAGCTATGTTAATAGAGCAGGAAGAGGTCTGCCACACTGGCTGGGGAACCGAAGGGAAGTTCCTGCACTTTCATATCAGTTCCAAGTACAGAAATGTCAAACCAGTAGCAAACGTCTGACATGCTCTCCAATGTTCAAATAACTGCAGAACCATTTTTTTTTTTTTTTAGTAAAAAGATCATGGTTTTCTTAAAATCACCAAAAATAAAAATAACAATGAGTATAAGCTCTAAGGCGTCCAGAAGCATACAGGGTTCTCACTATTCTCCTTGCAATCAGAACCCAAAAGAAGTTCCTCTCAGCTCCTCAGCACTACTCAAAATAATGGGTCCTGCGCATGGAAAAGCCGGAGGAAGTGGCAGAGGTGGTTTCCAGGCTGCCCAGCCTGGCTGCGGCAAGCAGAAATTTTGAAGAGCCTCTCAGGGCACAGAAAACCTCTGTGACCTCCAGGATAAGCAGAATAGAACCAACTCGACGCTGTTTTCACAGCCTGTGTGGCCACAACACGCTCACCCGAGGGAAAAGCCCAGCGCACTGCGCACGCCTGTCATCATAGGAAAGGACCGACACTCAGACATCCTGGTTTCTCGCCAGAGAACGTCTTTCGAGTGAGAACCGCGTCACACAGGGCTATTTTTGCCCTGATAGTACTCACGAAAAACCAGATGTTCCTTTGATAATAGAAAGAAGAGAAGAAAAAACAAAGACACGCTTGTTATTTTGTGATCATTTGAAAGATGAAAATGGGACAACAGCTGCCTGTTGGTTTCAGATTTCTCCAGAGAGGAATTCCTTACACTTGCAGCAGACGCTACCAGGCCTCTTTTAACATTCATAACACTAGAAAAGTACCCAGACATATGGACCTCTGTTCTGCTTCCAAGTACCTATTTTTGAGCTCTCCAGTGAGCATGCTTTCCTCTTAGCCTCTGTGTCTCAGTGCTCAGCAGAGGAGTGACAGTGAGTTTTAGGGCAGAATAGCATCCCTCAAAATTCGTATCTTGGAGTCCTAATCCCCAGGACCTCGGGATGTGACTGTATTTGGAGATAGGATCTCTGCAGAGGTAACCAAGTGAAAATGAGGTCATTAGGGTGAGTCCTGATCCAATACAACTCATGTCCTTGTAACAGGGAGAAATTTGGACACAAACCCCTTTAGAAATGTCATTCTCAGCTCATGGCTATACAAGAGCAGGCTATGGGCTGCCATCTGCCGACCCTTGGTCCAGACAGAAAAGGCTGAGGAGGATCATGAGTTCAGTCATTATGCACCATGACAGGTGGGGAGTCCACATCTGGGACCCAAAAATCTTACAGGCAACGTGACAGGGAGCTATGCTCTTTCCAGGAATAAGCAGTAGCGTGGGTGATGCCATCTGGAAGGCAAAATACCATAATTTTATGACATGTTGATAGCTGTCCTTCCTAACATGGGATGTGAAAGTTCTTTTATAAAATAATGGTGGGGAGGGATTCTAGTTTGTTTTGTTTTTAAATTATTCTTATTTGGTAGAATGAAAGGTTGGCAACCATACACTGTCCTCCAGTTGAAAGCAGAATGCCTTTATATACTGATTCAGGTGTTTTCGAAGAAATAAAAATAAAAGAAAGAAAGCAGATTGTCTGCCCCCGCATCCCGTCTGCACCTCTCAGCCGGCCTTTCTCACTCCGGTCTGGCCTCCGCTGCTCCCATCTCTGAAATCATCTCACGTGGTCTCACTGCTCACCCCCGAACCTGTCCCCGCCTTCCCCAATCTACTGTATCCTGGAAACAAGGGTCCTGACCATGACCACAATACCACCACCTCCATTATGGGGCACAGCTCCTTGGAGGCCCCACCCTCTGGCTATGGAATCTTCTAGTCTTTCTCATCCTCTTAGCTTGGAATTCCTGGTCATTCTCCCCCATTCCTCAACGTCATTGCCACTCCAATGCCCGCTGAAATCCGGGCTTGCTTTATCATCTCTGCAGAAGGTAGAAGCCCATTCAATACTCTGAGACCTTTATTTTCAATTCACTCCAGCCAAGACCCTCCAGGACCACACCCCAAACCCTGCCACAGCACTGAACTCCACTGCCATGTAGATCTCAGGTTTTCTAAGCTCCACTTGCTTACATCTATCACAATTCCCTTTCTTTCCAGCACGTGCACACTTGATCCCACTAAAACCCGCTCTTTAGTTTCACCATGATTTCTACTCTCTTACCTCCTTTGTGTCATCCGTCTTCACCGGCTTATCATCCAACCAAGCCCTCCCATTGGTCTCTCATTTCAAATTCTCTCTGACCAATGCCCTCAATTCCCTTCCCTCCCAGTTGGATTAACCCAGTGGGCTGCTTTCTCTGTAGCTTGTGTCAGCCCACTGCGCATGTCCAAAGAGCTATCCCACAGCCACAGCGGAACAGATTGGGGGATCATCAGCCTCAGCTGGACCCCAGCACAGCCCCATCACTCAGTCACCACCCTCTCCCATGTTCTACAACCACTGCTTCCAACGCCTGCTGCTCTCTTAGGCCTAGACCCATCCCAAGCCCTGTGTTCTCAGCAAGGGCTCCTTCCCTCCTGCCCTCTGTAAGCCGTCACATCCTTTCCTCTTCATTTCTCCTAATACAGAAGAAGGATGGCTGCCGGAGCCGCTTCCTCCACCTGTGCTGTACAGCTCATTCCTCCTCACCCCCTCGCAGGCATCCATCTAGCCCTTACCCTCCAACCCAGCCCCACTCCCATGCCTTCTATATCTTCAGTCTGTTCCTTGACACTCATACTACTCTTTGCACAAAAACAGGCTCAAATATCCCCCATTACAAAAACAACACTTCAAGATTTAAGAAACACTCCAAAGAGTTTCTTAACTCATGGTCTGGGTTTCAGGTGATCAATTTCCTGAAAATATAAGCAAAATTTGGTATGTATACAGAGGCATACTGTTTTTAATTCAGTGTCATGGGTGGTCCATGACCTAAACATGATTACCAACTAATGTTCCACAATTCTTTGTTTACCTGTCAATCTTGTTCTCTCCTTCTCTTCATAGCCAAGATGCCTGGGAAAGGTTTGTATTAATAGTTTCCACTTCCTCAAATCGCTACAATTCCCTTTGTACTCCACAAAAATTTGCAAAGGGCTCTTCATGACTAACTCAGGGAACATTTCCAGTGTCCGTCTTCCTCGAAATGACTGACAGCGTCTCCCCGCCTGGGTTCTGCGATGCCATATGTGACCAGAGCACCTCCCATTTCTCCAGCTGCTCCTTCGGGCTTCTCCTCCTCCACTGCCCTCGCAGGGCTGTCCATGGCCTTTGCTCTTTACATCTGACACACCCTCCTTGATGGTCTCACTACCCCCATGACGTCCAATACCACTGACATGCCGATGATCTCCAAACACAGGCAGGCCGGGCCTGTAGCCCAAGCTCCATGCTTATATATGCTCAGTGCTCACGGGACCCTCTAAGCAGATGTCCCACACTCAGCATGTTGAAAGCTGAACATGTAATCTTGCCTCCCTCCTCATCCACACTCTTCAACTCGTTCTCCTCTTACATTCTCTACCTTGGGAATTGGCACCCTCAGCCACAGTGCTGCTCGACTCAAAGCCTTAAGTGTTGTCCTTAAGCGGTGCTCAAGTGCACTGAATGTCCATTCACAGAGGACACTATAGAAAGAGAGTCAGAATAAATATCCTTTCAAGTCTAAATTTCAGATTCCACCATTATAAGTGGATACTCTCCCTGGGGTAAACACCCTCTGTCTGGGTTTCTAGCCCAAGTCTCCCCATGATCTGTGTACCTCTCTAGCCTCACCTCTCTCCAATCTACCTCCTACCATTCCACACTCGCCCTCGGTGGTCTATCAAACATTCTGTGTTGTGTGACTTTGTTCACTATTAATGTGAACAGCACTACTCACTTACAAAATGAAGTCAGTTATTCACGTGATGAACTCATATCCTTCAAAACCCAACTCGGATATCTCCTGCTCTGTTGGGTTTTGAGTCTACGGCTGCCTCCACCACCACCTCAATGGTTCTTCTCCAAGTGCCTAGATATGTCTGCTGCTCCACCAACATACTGCATTGCAGTTCACTTATGTTTTTATCTCCCTGTTAAACCATGAGCTCCTTGAGATCAAAGAATCTGCTTCAGTTTTCATTGATTTTCCAATACCTATCATAATAGCCAGTGAAAAAAATATTAACAATAGATGTAGCAATATAGTTGGAGTTAGCATTCATTAAGTTTCTCTATGTACTAAACAGACATAATAATATCATTACTTTTCATAAACTACCCCATTTGTAAATATGTATTGAATGGATTAATTAAGGAGGTTCCTTGATTAATAAAGGAGCAATGGGGTACTAATTCCTCTTTTCTATCTCTATAAAGATTAAGGCTATTATTCTTCACATACCACAAGACCTCAATAATTATTAAATAAATTAATTAGTTAATGTAATTAGTCACCTAGGAAGCAATGATTGGCAGCTGATTTCATAAAATCTTACTTTTCTGTGATGCATTTCAGTTTATAAAACACTTTCACTTCCACTGCAAGGATTATAACTACCTCAGCCCATGCATTCATAGCATTACTGTTCTGCAGGGAACTGAACTGAGATTCAGAGGTGCTGCACAACAGGGCCAAGATCACAGCTCGTGACTGTCAAAGCAGGGACTTGACCCAAACTGCCCCTCTCAAGTCCCACTCCACCACAGCTGCCTACTTCTCCTTGTGACTCAGCTCCAGCCCCATAAAGTGGTTCCTCAATGGCACGCCCATCATAGGCAGAAGTTTCCAAAGACATCACTGTGGGCCAGCAACTGTTGAGTTTATGAGCTTGTGTGTTGGTGAGTAACCATCTTTTATGCTGCTAACTTCAAAGACACTTGTAGGGAAATTTCTAACTAAGAAAAAACCACACACATGAAACCCGACTTGCATTTATACTCCTTCTCTGCCCTCATGACAAATTACTAAGTTTATCACCGGCAAAATTCCTAGTGGAAATTCAAGGCTCAGATTGAATCTGATTTAGTCTCTTTCTCTAAGAAGTCTGACTCTTGTCGAGCGGACATCACCACCAACTCCCCCAAACACACAAAGCTACCTGGAAATGGTGTGAGAATTGGGTTTCCTGAGAGTTTCTGAACTTCTCTTCCTTAAGGTCACTGCGCGTGACCCTGGGTAGCCAAGCAACACTGCAGAAATTCTAAGGCACAAATGCATGTGCAGAACCAGTGTGAGCTGAACAAAGTCATCCCAGTCCTGTGGAGGCCTCCCTCAGGGTGCCGCACGAGAGCATCGGAGGACTGTAGAGAACTTGCTTGTGCTCACGCAGCTACTTTGAACCCAGGCAGTCCCACCCCCGGGGCCGCACACTTACCCTCCATGTCCCATGCCGCTGCAGTCGCTGCCGTACTGGGAGCCACGTATCAACTACCTGCTGTGTGTGCTCGGGACTGCACTTAATGTGCTGAGCATTTTACATGTATGACTTTACCCAAATCTCAACTTGTGGATGTAGGTAATATTACAAATTCCACCTCAAGGAAACCTAGGCTCGGAACAGCTTGCTTAGGTTATACACAGAGCAAGGATGGAACTGGAATTGAAACTGAGACCAGCCCAGGACCAAAGTCTCTATATCTCACAGCTTCTGCTTCTGCCAAGCTCCTTCTGCTTGCCTGTGGGTAAGCTATCACAAAACAGAAGGGAAAACCATACCCTACAGCACAACTGAGACAATCCTCAGACTTACAAAAATAGAAAACTTAAAGGGAAACTTAGAGGCCATTTAAGCTGACCCCTCACACAACAATGGAATCTTCAATGTATTTGAATACTCCAATGACAGGGAGCTCATTACTTCAATCTTACTCTTAAGAGTACAGGGGTGACAGTAGAAGCACGAGGTTAGGAGTTCCCAGAGTGGGCAGAGGCTGGCAACAAGAAGAAAGACAAGGTGGTACCAAATGACAACTCCCTTTACCTCACAGTTTTGACTGAGATCATGTTTGATCATGTGGTTTCTGACTGATGCCAGGCTGAAAGAATATCTTCTACAGCTACGCAGGAGATGTGGGGGAAGGGAGAACATTTAAAGATAAAGCCTAGACAACCAAACCCAAAAAGTAGGTCCTAAATTGGCATATTATTTTGTTCTTAGCTCTATATCCATTAAATTCAACCAAGCAAATTCTTGTTGGGCAAGGTACAAAACTGGTGCTGTCTGGGGAAGTAGTTACTACAAAAAAATCCTAGGTTTTCACCATCCTCTAAGACTCTAAGATTTAACGAGAATTTAAGACATAATTATCCAGCAAACATTTATCAAGTGGTTCCAAGGCTCACCATGTACAGTTGTATAGGTTGTGCACTATATAACTGCAGGGGCAGCATTCACAAAAAATACCTGTAAAAGGGACCTCTTAGTTAGAACTGGCAGTGCATGGCCTAACACAACTATTCCAACACTGCCAACCTTCACCAGGCATTGAGTGTAGCAATTTTATCATATAATATAATATGTCTTTCAAGTTTAATAACAACCTTTCTGAAGTAGGCATCATCATCTCCATTTTATAGGTGAGGCAACTGAGACTCAGAAAGATCCATTAAATTGGTCAAGGTCACATACCTAAGGAGTGGCAAAAGAAGGATTCAAAACCAGGCTGCCCAAACCCATATCCCATGTGGCTTTTAATACTCTACACCACCACCACCGTTCACTCACTGGTTCATTTATTTATTTATTCATTCTTTCAACAATCATTAGTTGAATCACTATTAGCTTTAAAAATATGGACCTAGATCAAAGTGGAGATCTGTATCTGTATATGTAAAACCAAGTAACTATAAATAAAATCATATTGAGCATCTACTGTATGCCAGTCATTTTGCTAAGTGTGAAGAATCCAACCATGAGTTGTGAAACATCTGCTCTTTGGGAGCACAAAATCTAACACGTAGGAAAGAACATTCCATTCATTCATTTATTCAGTAAATATTTACCGAACACTGACTCTCCTCTAGGTGTTGAGAATATAGCAGTGGAAAAGACAGATGAGGTCCCCGTCCTCGTGCAGTTTCCCTTCCGGAGGGGTAAAGCCAATGCCCAACAAGTAAAAAAATGGGAACATTTCATTTGGTGGGTTATTTGAGGAGGGGTAGAGAGTGCAGAAGGAGCCACTCTGGATGGAGTGGTCAGAGGTCCCTTTGAGGAGGTGACCTGGGGCTCAGAGCAGAGGATGGACAAGCCTATGGAGATGCTGCCTTTTCCAGGAAGGGAGCTGACAGTGGTCTGCCTGCCAGCCGCGCCCACAGCCGCTGGGGTGGAGCCCTTCAGTCCTGCAGGGAGGCTCAGTGACCACAGCACCCTCCACGGTGGCTTTGCACTTTGATAGTCCAGGCTGGGACACGTCTGAGGACGGAATGGGTGCTGTTCAACATCGTGCAGGCTCTCTTGCACCAGCACTGCCTCCTTCCTACTGTGGCTGCTGGGTTGATGGCATGTGGAAGCCACACAAGACACATTTCTTAATCCTTTTGATTCTCAGGCCAGAAGGCCCAGGTGAGCAGGCACTGACTCCAAAATTTTTTAATGTTTGTGTAAAACTTTAATCTTCTCTCCAAATATACACAGAATTTACAGTCACACACACTCACACCCACACACCTGTCGAGGGGGCTTACAGTTCAGATTCTTTGACACTCATGCCACTTGTTCAGTGCCATAGCCCCAGCACCTGGTGTCTGGACAGAGTAAGTGCTCAGTAAATGCTTGTTGAATGAATAAGTGAGTGAATAATGGGGAAGGGTAGCCGAGGCAAAGGAAACCATAACTGGGTTTCGAATCCAGCACCTCCCCTGTTGGCTGGAGGTTCCTCTCTGCACCCGTGGGAAGAAGTGAAGCCTTCTAGCTCCCCCACATTTCCCACTTTCCTAAGACCTGCCATGGCTGCAGCCCCTGTTTACCAGTTGTCCTGGGTCTCAGAGAGGCAGAGAAGAGGTCCAGGGGCTGCCGGATGTGAGGCTGTGCCCAGAGCACACTCAGCCCTGCCAAATGCAGAAATGACAGTCACCTAGGCAGCGCGGTCCCTGAGAGATAGGGATCCAGCTTGGGGGTGGAGTTGCCCATGCCAAGCATGGCAGCTGCTAACCAGGTGATGCACTCGGTGCTCTCAACCAAAGGGAGGAAACGGTGCGCCTGCCAGCCTTGCCTTGCTGGCCCCCGGGACATGGAACCTATCCCTGGACAACTACTCTCATGCAATGGTGAGTGTGCACCGTGAGCCTCCTCGACAGGCATGCATGCAGGTATGTGTGTGTATGAGCTGTGTGCATATCTGAAAAGGAGATTTAAGATTTATACAAATATTATAAAATTTTGGAGTCAGTGCCTGCTCACCTGGGCCTTCTGGTCTGAGGACCAAAAGGATTAAGAATCAGTCCCGTGTGGCTTTAACACACCATCAGTTTGGTGGCCACAGTCAGAAGAAGACAGGGTACCCAAGCTGGTGCAAGAGAGCCTGCACAGTGTTTAATAGCACACATTCTGCCCTCAGACGTGTCCCAGCCTGGACTAGCAAAGTGCAAAGCCACTGTGGAGGGGCCTATGGGGTCACTCAGCCCCCTTCAGGACTGAAGGGCTCCACCCCCGCGGCTATGGGTGCTGCTAACAGACCACCATCACCCCACTTCCAGCTGAAGGCCGTGCCCCTTCTCAGGGCACCTCATATCAGTGAGTGACCAATATGAGGATGTGACAATTTTGAAAGTCACCCCAGTTTCGGCAGCCCTAAGGGGCCAGCTGAGGCCTCCACTGAGACACTATCACAGCTCAGCTAACTCCTTGGCCCAGTCCTGGGCCTTCTCTTGCCCCACCCACCCCTGTTGACAGATTTTTCTTTTCTCTAAAAAATCCACCTGCATGCTGAACTCCATCTCTGAGTCTCATTCCTGGGGAACCCAAGCAGTGACAGTCACCATCTTCAGTGGGGAGGCTCTGGGTTTGGATCCAGATTGGGCTGGAATCCCAGGTCTACCGTGTCCTAGCTATGTGACCTTGGGCCTCTCTGAGCCTCAGCTTCCAATCTGGAAAATGGACACAATTGTGCACATGCTCATTTAATTCACAAGGATTAAAATATTGGAAAGCATTGAGCAGGGTGATTGGCATAGTCATTCAATGAACAGGAATTTTTTAATTATATTATGTGTTCATTAGAGACTGGGAAGCGGGGAGGTTAATTAATGAATATGAAGTTACAGTTATATGGGAGGAATGAGTTCTAGTGTTCTGTTCCATATTCACTGAAGGGTGAATATGGCTAACAATAATTCAGTGTATATTTTCAACACCCTAGAAGAGAAGATTTTGAATGTTCACAACACAAGGAAATGATAAATGTTTGAGGTGATGGCTATGCTGATTATTCTGATTTAATCACCACATATTATACACATGTATCTAAATATCACTCTATCTTACAAACATGTACAATCATTATGTGTCAACTAAAAAAAAAGAAAAAATGATATAACTATTAGCAAACTCTCAACCTTAATAAAGGTTTTCTATCAAAACCTAAAAAGATATATATGTCTACATAATTTCATAGTTCTGCTTTAACTGGCTGTCACTTGGGAGAGTCATATTTTCTCTCTGAGCCTCAGTGCCCCCCTCTGGAGAAAGACTAGGGTTAGGACTAGGGAATTCCTGCCGACATCTCTTGACCACCCACTGCACAGCAACTTCTGTGCTGAGCACTGTGCTTTTTTACTCTCTGACGCAAGCCTACCAGATTGATATTTCTTGTCTTTCACCATCACTCTCACTTCACAGAGGCAAATGGAGGCATTGGGAGGCTGAGAAATCTCACCCAGGCACTCCGGGAGGCCAGCAGATGAGATTCAGAGCCCGTGTGTCGCACCGCAATTGTCACATGGCTCCCCTCACTTAGATGATGTGCACACTTCCTGCCAGCGCTGACATTTTTTAGGATCACGAGACTTTGTCTCCAGCTTCATGGAAAACATTTGCAGAAAAGATCAAGTGAATTCCATCCTCCCACTGCCACGGCCAAAAGCACAGCGCGGAGGCACAGGAGACAAAGTGGGTTCCCTCCGCAGCATGGCCCAAAAGGCTGCTCGTGCAGCCACTGCCATTCCCACCTATCTGGATTCAGGTCTTGTCCCTGTTGCTGAGGTCCAGGATGAGGTCAGGAGTGAGGTGCCGGAAGGCTGAGCAGGCACACGTGAACGAGGCCTCCTGCTCTCCCTGCCGTGTGGCTCTTAGCTGCAGCCTCATTCCCAACTCTCTCCACGTACAGCAACCTGTGCTGCACCTAAGGCTCCAAGGGGGCTCAAAGCCAAGGGCAGGGCATTTTCCAAAGGGAATTTTGAAGTTTCTCAAGTGAAACACACACAGGCTGTCGAGGACAAAATCTTGAAGACTCGTATTCCATGTTTTCCCCTAGTTTCCGATCCAAATACTAAACTTACTTGAACGGCACGTACATCTAAAAGAAGTGTCCTTGAAATAGCGAATGGAAAGCTACATGCTGATTGTCCTGGGAGTAAGGCCTTGGAAGCTCCCACGTTTGGGCCGCGGGGAGGGGGAGAGAGCAGCTACCACACAGCAGGCTCCAGCGCTTGAGAAGACAGCTCACGCTAACCCCCAGCAGCCTCTCTGGGTTGGTTGCCATGGGTCTTATAAGAAGCAATGGACGTTTCTCTTATGAAGAAAATGACATCTTTACTTTTCCCCTTGTTTTTAAAAACACAGTTTTTCCCCAAAGAGAGTACAATTGCACATTAAACACAGTTGATGCAATCGTCCTCATTTTCTCAAAATCTAGCTAGTCCACCCACCAATGCATCTGCATCATAGCACAAAGAGAAAGCTTTCAAATAGCTTTAAAGCTCATTTTCCCACTGCATAAAGGCCTTCAAGGACTCATGGTACCCAAGGCGCTCTAACTTTTGGCCCTGGTACCCCCCATCTTCCCCCCTGCCCTGCTGGTCCCGCAACACTGAACTGCATGCATGTGCCTGTGTGTTCCTTGCTGATACGTTTCCCTGTGCTTTGGCTCACGCAGCCCCTCTGCCTAGGACACGTCCCTTTCTCCTCCCAACCATCCCACACATGCATACTCATCCTGTACGTCACAGTGTGGTCATGACACATCCGTGGTGCTTTCCCTGCCTGTCTGTGGTGAATTTGGTGGAGCCTTTTCCGGGGTCCCACTGCAGTTTAGAAGCAAGTGCACTGTGCAATGGCCCACCACCCTGCACTGTTTCCCTACACCGTTCTCCTGACCAGACCGTGAGCTCCAATCTTTGCAATCAAGATCTCCAACCACCAGCATGGTGCCATTTTTGGAATTCAGAATCCATTATCTAAAAAGTGGCGATCATATATGTATTCTTTGAATTGAGCTAAACTGAAATAAAAGATGATCTGTTTTTTCTTAACACACTACCCTACACTTGCCTGCCCCAGAGCTTGCTGTCACATTTCTGCTCACTCACCTACCCAAAGAGATCTGGCCAAGGTCTAGTTCCAGTCTGAAGACACTGACAGCGCACATTTATTTCATGGGCTCCACACTCAAGTTAAAGTCTTTCTCTACTGCCTGTCTTAGACGTCATCCCACAGGCTGCCCAATGCCTGCCATACTGAACTGTTTCCAGTGTCTCTCAATATACCATGCTGTTTCGTGCCTCTGGGCCTTTGCACATGCAAACCCCATCTCTGGAAAGGTTTTCTAAAACTTTTCTGACTGGTAAATTCCTGCTATCTTCAAACAAGCTAGTATCTTAGAAGGCTTCTCTAAAACAACAGAAATGCAATGTTTAGAGCAGACCTTAGCACATAGTGTGTACTCAAGACAGGCCTGTGAGATTTAACAATTCACCTTCATCTTCACACCATCCCCATCAACCAATCAGACCATCAGAATTTTTTCTTTGAATTAGACTTTGAGTGGGCAGTTTATACACATATATGCATACAAGATACGAGGCCAAGAGATCATGTCTCCAGACACGTCTAGACCAAAAGTCCATGTCTATCAATATGTTCCAGAAACTCAATCAAGTAACCTTATCTAACTCTGAGAGGGGCCAGAATAGGTGTGGGTTCAAACCCCAGCTCAGTCATTTAACCTTAGTTTCCTTATTTGAAAAACAGACCATGCTACCACTGAAATTTCTTGTGAGCATTAACTAATTTATAAATGTCAGATATTTAGTAAATATTTCCTTTTCTCTCTGAGTAGAAAGTACATAAAGATGAATATTTTACATATACACAGTGTATACATGCCTGTGCGTGCACGCACATACACACACACCATGTCAGAATCACACGTTGACATATCGATACTCTGAAGGCAGAATTATACCCCTCCTATGATTTCACATCAAAAACAAGCCCAAATTCTTAATTCCAATTTGGGAACTCTAAGCACAGATGGGATGTCAGCTCTGACATCTCTCCTGCTTTTAAATACACTTGTTAAAGACACATTTAAAAATACTGTGACATCTCTACCCTTGGAAACATCTACTCAGATGCACAGACTGGGTGTTTGTGAAAGGAGATGTTCAATATCCCATATTTTTTTTACCTTTTGTAGGTAATTCTAGTCTTCATAATAGTGGAAGTATTGTAAAATCACCCAAAGATGATTATGCTTTGCTTCATACATCTCTAACAGTAAATATTTCATATCAAAGCAGTCCTTATCTATAAATTTAATAAATATTTTTTTGGTGATGGTACTTAAGAATGGCAAGTATGTGATGATTCATGGCTGGTAAGTATGCAACTAGCAACAACTGTTCAAGACTAATTTGGCAATATAAATCTAGAGTCTTAAGAAATAAATTTCTCCAACTCAATAATTCCACTTTTGAGGATCAATCCCCAGGAAATAATCTGGACTTTGGAATAAGTTTTAGGTACCAAGGCATTCGCTGTGGTTATTTTTACAATGATGAAGAGTCATAAATAATTAAGAACAGAGGGAGGGGCTACTGAACGGGTAGAAAACTACAACACCTGTTGCCATTAACACTGTTCTGTCCTCGCCTATTTGTTTCTCGCTAGGTTGTGAGCAACCACCAAGTAGGAAGGTAGAAGACTGAATGGATGAGTGAATGAATACACACCCATGCATGAACGTGTGATTTAGAGAGATGTGTAACAATTTGGAAATATTAGGTAAAAACAACCAAAAAATGCAACATTATATATAGGTTATGACTATATCAGACCATACAGAAAACCTAAAAAAGATTGGAAGAAAATAAACATATGAATTAAATGACATGGAATAACTTCGAAATAACTATGTGGTTTTTCCTTCTGTATGTCTGCATTGTTTGAATTTTCTGTAACTAACAAGTATTATAATAGGACCCATCTCTTGAGGTTTATGCAAAGATTAAATGCTTTGCACAGTATTGAAAACAAAATGAGTTTTCATTAAACATTCAAAAGTTCTGAAAAATACTGTAGTATTGCTTTTAATTAGATACAGCCATTTACCTTCTCCCCATCCACAATCCCCTGCAAAATGAAGTAAAGAAATAAAAACATCTAAACCCACAAAGATAACAAAAAAAAGAAAAAGAAAACAGGATAATCAAACAGCAGATAAAGGACTTCAACACATTTTTAGATGAAGAACAGGAGACAGAGGCGTGTTAACTGACTCGGCAGAGGGGAACAAGCACACTCCAGTGCCCGCAGAGGGGTGTGACGTGGCCTGTGGCTCCACAGACCCAGGGAGCCCAGAAGTACAAGGTGCCTGGACCGGCTGGGCAGAATGTGGGCTGACCCACAGCAAGGCAGCTGAAGACGCTGGGCACAGAGGTTGGCAATTATAACAGGATGCTGCTGTTGCTCCTTTGGGCTCTGCTGTGAACCATATTTACATGTACATGGTCATAATAATTAAATATTTACTCTGGTTTCAACCCCAAATCTTGATTTTAGTATATTTTGAGGATGGAGGAAAATTGAAAGGGGGGGTGATAAAAAAGAGAGAGCTAAGTCTTCAGCTATCAAGGCAAGAGCTAAATAGTCACTTCTAAAATCAACAAATCAAGAAATAGTGGCATTCGCTTACACAGCTGTCCCTCGGAATCAGTGGGCAGTGGTTCCAGCACTCACCCACCCTTCTGTAGATACCAACATCCACGGAAGCTCAAGTCCCTGATATAAAATGGCATAGTATTTGCATATAACCTATGCACATCCTCCCATATACTTTTTTTTTTTATGAACGGCATGATAGTTTATTTTAAAAATTGTACCACACTGATCATGATGACAGCACACACATGATAATGGCTTTTCTCTTGGGTATTAACACTGCAGTATTTTCGTATACTGAAATTTTTCCATAGGACCAAGAACATTAGAGAATAAAGATCTTAGATGAAAATGAACGCTAATAATTCTGGTATACTCCCCCATGGAATTTAAATCCCCCATGAAGTAGGGGCATTGTAACGTTTCATAGTTAAGAAGAATGAAAGTTCTTTTAGAAGTAGGCAGCATGAACTTATACTTCCTTGCACTTTCATCTTTAGTTTTTATAATTTATGTCCACCGTGGCTAAAGTACAATCATACAGGACACCTCAGATGATTTTGCCATGCTACCATTGTACAAGTTCAATGATTTTACTTAAAAAAAAAAATCAAACCACCATCAAAATAAAGAGGCAAATGAATGTGAATTTCAAATTATTTGAAAAGCATAGTGCTTTTGTCCAATATAGACTCAAACTTAAATTAAATTCTATATTTATAATTTCCAAACTTCTGCAATAAAAGTAGCATTTATATATATACATATATATGGGTTTTATTTATAGACTTGTATTTTGCAATCAACAAAAGAAAGTTACTTTTTAAAGAGCAATATATTCGGTTTAAGTTCCACAAATGTGCAGTAAAGAAAAAGCCACATGATGTTAAATTTGGCTCTAAGTAACCTAAGGTACAAGATTTTGACAAATATCAAAATTATGATAATCTGATCTTAAAAATTCAACCCATGAGATTACTTTTTAGAGAGTAAATGTGCTGTTGAGTAATTATTTCAATAACCTTTTCTTTTTATGACTATCTGTAAACTGACCCTTTTTTTTAATCATTGTGACTCACCAATGTTTTGAACTGACCTCTTTACTTCTGTGTCACCACTTCAGTACCCAGGGGATTTCTGAGGCAGCATAAGTTTGACTTCATGAAAACAGAAGATACTTTAACCTTTCAGTGACAGTTTTTAGATCTATAAACTCAATAATCACATTATTTAGCTCAGCAACTATAAAAGCATTGAGATTTAGGCATTTAAAGCTAGAATCTCTTTGTGCTTTTTAAATTAAGCTGCTTTTGAAACTCTTTGGTATTTATCAGCCATTTGTATTTCCCCTATAATAAACTCCAACTTGAGCAGCTACATGACTTTGTGCCTTTAGACTCTGGTTTTTCATTGCTCCCCTCTCCTCCCTCCTCCCCTTTTTAAGTAAGACACAACTTCTCTGATGGAAAGAGTGACAGGCCAGTGCATACAATGACAAACTGATGATAACCTCATGTTGGTAGGGGCTGGAGTGGGAGGATCAGCTGTCATTGATCTTCACAGCAAGTATTATCTCCTGATAAGACACTGGTGAACACAGAGGAGTGGGACTCAGTGCTCCTCTTGGATACCAAGTCTATCAGGGAAGAAATGGTGCCACTATATTCCCTTAGATGCTACAGCAGCATAGCTTCTTCACGCAAGCATCCCAAAAACTTGGCATGAAGATTTCAGCAAACACGTCTTACAACATAGATAAGGAAGAGTCTAATCAATCAGGGGATGAAAGTATAGAATCAGTGTTAACACACTCTTGGTTTTAGTTCTTAGGAGGGTTTTTTGTTTTTGGTTTTTAACTTGAAGATTTTCTTTCAATAGTCAGTTATTTTTTTTTAATGGATCTACACTATTAACTGATTGAGATTCCACTGTGACGCACTCGTTTACTTAAAACCTTTTCAGGGATGTCTGTAAATTTCAGTGTTTTACATGATGAAAAATGGTATTGGTTGATCTAAGGAGGGACCAGAAATAATTTCTACTATTCCAAATATTGAAGGAAAAGAATAATCGATTTATATTGTGTTTTAAAAAAAGTATTGATAAGCCCCCAATACATTTAACCTTAAAATTATGTTAAATACTTGCAATCATCTCTAGATTACTTATAGTACCTCATACAATGCCTACACATTGCTTCATTCACATGAGTCAACATAGTACTTGGCAGCAAATTCAAGTTTTACTTTCTGGAACTTTGTAGAATTCTTTTTCTGAATATTTTTGATTCATGGTTGGTTGAATCCACAGATATGAAACTCACAGATATGGAGGGATGACTGTAATTTAGAAACATGGAGGCCAGGATGAGAAAAAATAACTAAAAGAGTTGAAGATGGTAGCCACAGGGATTGGAAAGGGCAGGTGGGTAGAGGTGGGCCAGGATACCAGTTTGTTTTGTTTTTTAAACTGTAAATCTCTTGGGGGGGGTTGTTTTTTTCAACTGTGTTTGTACATTACCTTGATAAAACTCAAAATCAATTTTGATTAAAATCCGGCTGGGACATATATTATCTGTTTGATGTTAGGTGTCCTAATTTCTAAGTTTCACCTCTGCCATCCCATGACATAGCAGTAACAGCACCAACCTCACAATACTTCAGGAAGCTAACACCTGATCATATATGTAAAGTGCTTGGCATAGACATTCTCTACAGAATTCTCAAAAAATTTACGTGAGTGCATGTGTGTGTATTTATATAGATGTATATAATCTCCAAAGTTAGCTATTCTGAGTCAAAGAAACTAATAACTTGGGTTGAGGACATTTTTATACTTTTAGCCACAGCCCTGGCTTTAAATAATTCCCTCCTCCATGAGCTATGTTCTGGCTCTTCAGCCAGAGCTGTAATGACAGACGTCTAGGACCCCTCAGACATCATGTCACAGGACAGGAATTAACGTCGCTTGGCCTCTTGGCAGTGTCTGCAGCCCAGGCAGAGCTCTCTTTGACAAAGGGAAGCAGAAGAGGGGATGCTGCAGTTGAGGCCCACACTGTCCCCCAACCCTCCCAGCTCACCCACCCCCCAGAGCACCCAGATGTCCCCACTGTGCCCAACCTCCCTGCATTTCCTGATGCCCCATGGGGCAACAGAGCATGTGTAGCGAGGGTCAGTGTGAACTGCAGGAGGACGTGCAGCCTCTGCCCGGGCTCCGGGGCTCCTGGGCCTCTGGGCTCCCGGGCTCAGAGCCAGTGCTTCCTCCTTAGATGTCACAGTGTTGCCCTGTGTGTCCGATAACTGTGGGCCCCAACACTTTTACACTAGTAAAGAGCTGACATCTTTCACTTTGGGCCACAAATACCATCATTCTTGACATTGCTCAAGGACTATGCACATGTAGTCATTACTTGACAGGGTGAAACAATCCTTAGAATGAATATTGAGAGAACTGGTCTTAAGTCCCACTCTGCTTGCAATCAGCTGCATTATTTGAGCAAATCATTGAATTTCCGTGAGTCAGTTTCCTCATCTGTAAAGCGGGCATGTTGCCGGTATTTGCCCTACCTACGCATGTGTATAATCCCTAGCAGCTGGAATTAATGAATGTGATAGTGCTTTGCAAGCTGTAAACTACTAGACAGAAGCAAGAGGAAAAAGGAGAAAGAAGAGAGAGAAGATGAACGAGGTAGTACTCTCATAAGAGAGATTGAAAAGGCAACGAACTTACCTTTCTCTGCGAGGGAAGCCAGAACAACTGAAGGGCAGAAGCTGGGAGCATTATTTTGAGTGACTGAAAAGAAAAAAAAGGCAGACTTTTAGTTCTTTTCTACCCCTCAATATCATTGAGTTCTGAAGGCGTTAATAGAGGTATAAGATGGTGATCGTGAAATTGGACTCGGAAGGCAGACAGACTGCACCACCCTGTATCAGTCAGGATGGGCTCGGTTGCGCCGAGGTAGCAATCTCAGCATCACAGCAGCTGCAAACAGCAAAGGGTCCCTCTCCCTCTCGCCACGTGACTACAGCAGATATCCTGGGCTTTGCTCCATGTCTTTCTTCCTCAAGGCTCAGGCCGAACAAGCTCCTTCTTGCCCCAGGCTTCAACAATTGCCAGAGCAGGGCAAGGCCGAAGCAGTAAATTTCAGTCTTGCTCTTACAGCTTCTGCCTAGAAGTGACACACATCACTTCCGTGCCCATGACATTGACCAAAGCTAGGAGTGAGGAATTGTAGTCCTACCATGTTCCAGAGATTGGAGAGCCAGAAACATGTGGCCAACACCACAAATGCCTGCTGCCAGCACTTACTGACCCTGTGTACTTGGCCCAGGCACCTAACCATTCTGAGCCTCAGTTTCTACATCTATATAATGGGGATGGTATTACCTACCTCAAGAATTACTGTGATATTACAGGAGTTAATGCAATTTATTGCACCTGTCACTGTGCTAGGCATATGGCATAAGCTCAACAAACATCAGCTACTACCAGCAGGCGGCATGACACAGTGGACAGCCAGGACTTATGGGCAGACAGGCCTGGATTTGAACCTTGATACACCACTGGGAAGTAGTGTAGAGGGACTGCTTCTAACTGGCGTGTCCTACCCCAGTTATAGCATTGGTAAAATGAGGATAGTGTAAAAATTAAATAAGAAACCATTCATACCCAGTAATGTGATACATAAGTACAAATTATCTTCTTCCCCTCCCTCTTCCTCTTCTGAACAAATATAAGTCTTCAAAGTCTCATCATTCTTTTCTCTTCCAATGGCCCAAACTATGACTGTGCACGGGATGTCCTCCTTCACTGGGAGCTGCAGTCAAGAGTAGGGGCTTTGGGGTCAGCAGCCCAGGGTAAGATTGACTTGGCCACTTTCCTGCTATGTGATCTTGAGCAGATTACTTAACCTCTCTGGCCTTAGTTTTGTTGTCTATAAAATGGAGGTAATAACAGTACCTCTCTCAGGGTTGTGAGGTTTAGGTGAATGGATAAATGTACAGTTTTTGGCATACAGCAAGCACTTAATAAGCCCATTATTCACTCTTACTATTGATTTTATAATAACAGACTATTGCCATGTCTCTTGTCCCTGTTTGCATCCATGAAAAGCCTCGGGACAGAGTCATGCTCTATTCCAGTCTCCAACGTCCCTGTGTGAGTCCCCTCACATCCACCTCCTCCCCCACTTCCTTCACTTTGGTCAGAAACGCCAAGAGCCAGCCTCTCTGGGTTCTAGAGCCTTCAGCTTATTGTGTCTTTTCAGGCTTGGCTCTACCTGCCTGAAAGCACTTGCTACCATCATCCTAAGGCCCTGGTTCTCAAACATCGCCAGACATTGGAGTCACCTGGATGGCACAGTGACACACACCTTGCTGGGCCCCACCCCCAGGGAGTTTGATTCAGGAAGTCTGGGATGGGGCCTGAGATGTGGCATTTCTAGCAAGTTCCCCAGAGATGCTGATGCTGCTGGTCCACACTGAGCTCAGGCTTCTGTCATCCCACATTCTGTGAGCTCCTCGTACAACATTCATAATTACTAATAACTACTCTCATGCTCCACTACACCCAGCTGGCCAGCTTGACACTTGTCACCTTCTTTTGTTGTCATTTGTTTAAAATGTCTGTTCTTCCTGGAAGAGATTCTCAGAACAAGCATCCTGAGAGTACAATCTTCAGGGAACAATTTGGCTAACTGTATCAAAGACATTCAAATGTCCTTGCCCCTGGATATAGTAAATCAGCTTCTAGAAATTTAGTTTGTAATTCAAAGCAAGCTTGGTTTGCAAAGGAAACATTTCTCAATACTAAGGGAAATCTGGAAACACCAAGGTCTAACAGTAGGAGAGTGGCTAAATGGACTCTAGAACATCTCCTAGGGCTATTACCATGCATCTCACTTCAGCAGAGCATTTGTCATGTAGTTCTGCTGCTGTGGCTTCACTCACTTTCTCTCAGTGAGTAAAAGTGAGAAAAAATAATAGGTCTTATTAGCCTGTGAGTGGGACCTTCTTCATTGTACAGGACCAAGCTGAGCCCTGAGTGTTCCCAGCTTCTCTGCGCCTGGGGCACTGGAAACCTCCACACTCTCAGTCCCTGGGAGGACTGAAAACTCCCTTGGGGACCCTCCTGCTAAGACGCTTACTGTGTAACCTTGGGGGAGTTAAACAGATGCCATACACACTAACCTTCCCGGGATTCACGCAACAGTGTGCTAAACCCAACTCACAGCTTTCAACAGTGAATAGTGCACGGCGCCTGCCCAGCCCTGCTTTCAGCAGCGGCAAGTTTGTTAGCTTGAAATCGGCCATTATGGGAATATTTACACCATGGAGCATGGCAAACACATGTGATATTGTAACATAGTAAGAAATATGTATTTGGTCTTCATCCCAGTTCCTGGCATAGAGTTCCTAAAACCCTTGTAATTTCCTGAGTGACAGGGGTGATAGAAGCATCCTCTGTTACACTATTTTATCTTGTCATTGGTTTCTGACACTAGAGCTTCTAAGACCCTTGGGATCTCTGCAGTGAAAAAAGTATCTATTTGTTCACTAATGAGATGGCTAGGGGCCAGGGGGACCCTAGATAGATTCAGAATAGGGGCCAGTGGCCACAAAGACCAAGGCATTATTTGATAGTTGGAACTTTTAGCCCTACCCCCAACCCTGCAGGGAGCTCCTTCACCAACGGCCAGTGATGCAATCAATTATGCATAAGTAATGGAACCTCCATAAATCCCCTAGACAACTAGGTTGGGAGAGTTTCTGAGTTGGGGAACTCATAGAGGTGCTGGGAGGGCAGTGTGCCTACAAGGGTGTGGAAGCTCCCTCCCCAGCCCCCGGCACCCTACACTTCTCTTCCATTTGGCTCTTCCTGAGTTATATCCTTTGTAATAAACTGGCAGTGGTAACTGCTTCCCTGAGTCCTGTGAGCTGTTCTAACACATTATCAAACCCAAGGAGGGAATCATGGGACCCCCACTTAACTTACAGCCAGTTGGTCAGAAGTACAGGAGGCCCAAGCCTTGTGATTGGCATCTGAAGTGAGGGGTGGTCTCCTGGGACTAATCCCTGTGGGCTCTCACTTCGACTCCAGGTAGTTAGTGTCAGAATGAATTGAATTGAATTGACACCAAATTGGTGTCCAGACAGTTGTAGAATTGGTTGGTATGGGGAAAAAACCCAACATATTTGGTGTCTGAAGTAAAAAGTAGCTTTCATCCCCACCTTCGGCACTTGTGAAATATTTGCCAGCAAGCACCAAATGGGGGTAACAATAGGCCCCACCTCATCGGACTGCTAGAGAATTAAATGACATATTACATGGAAAACCGCCAGCCTTGTGCCTAGAACAGACTGTGCTTGGGAGAAGGTAGCGGTTGTTGAGATGATGTGAATGGTGGCAAAGAACGGCTTGTACAGTAAACTGCTACCTACATGTGGGAGTTTCTACGTGGGCTGCAGAGAGGCATAATTAGGACAACTTGTCATTTCCTCTCCAGGTTCTGTTCCTGTGTCTCGAATTGCAACAAGGTCCAAATGCATTTGCTCAGCAGAAGAGAGGAACTGGGAGGCTTTGTTATTTTAGAAGTCACTTTTAACTTTGTAAACAAACCAAAGACCCTGCCCTGCAGCTGCGGATAGTCCCAGTTTAGTTCTCTGCAAAGAACAGAAGGTACCAGAGCCCCAAAGGCTCACCCCTTCCTGGAAGCCCTGAGCTCTGGGCACTGTTTGACCACAGAGCAGCCCCCTCAGTACTCCCTGCACTTCCACCCTGGTCCTCTGAAGGTTGACGTTTCCTCTCTGGGTCCTACTGCCAGGAAGGGGCTCAAACAGCCTCGTTTGCATTCACCTTTGCTTAGGCTGAGCCTCTGTGGTCCTGTGCTGGGACATATGGACCTTTCTGCTCACTTGAGACAGCAAAGGCAGAAGGCTGTGGCTGTAGGCTCTTTGGACTCCCCTTTTGGTGCTCCCTGCTCTAGCCTGTGCCTTTCTCCTCCAGGACAGATGCTCGAAGACTTAGCTGTGTCCTTTGTTCTGTGAACACACCCAGTAAGAAGGTTATGCTACAGTCACCTGTGTGCAGGTCTCTCCCTCTGAGGCTGCGATGTCTGCGACAGCAGGAACCTACTTACCTCGTCCCACCTGCTGCCTATTGCTGGGAACAGGCCGCTGCTCCCTCACCCGACTCCCCTGTATCTACGCCCAGCTTTCCCCTTTAGTCACTTCTGCAGAATTTTCTGTTCCCCTTTCATGCTCTGAAGGAGCACCGCCACCCCCATCCCACCCTGGGATCCCACCACAATAACACAAGCCACAGTGCTGTGATTCTCTGATCACAGAGAAAGTGATTATCGCCTCAGGATGGGAGAGGAATCGCAGCAGCCTCATGAGATGGGTGAGTAAGTCCACACGGGAAATGGGCTTTAGAGTTTTGGCTGACATACAGTGAGTGCTTAAGAGAGGTTCATTTTCTTTCAATCTGCCTCCTTGGCCAGACCACCAATCCTTGTCAGGCAGGGACTTCAACCCCTTGTGCCTCTATCGTGTCTGGCACATAGTAGGAGTTCAATAAATATCAGTTCCTGATCCTTCCTAGGGGTAGGTCCTCAGAAACAGGGGACCTAAGATTAATGGGATCATGGTAACCACTCGATATAGACATTGCTGCACTGAACGATCAAACCATGGATTTGAAGCAAGGCCAAAGTCTATTATTGAAATCCTCCATCAGAATTCCTTTGTAAAAATGTGCAAACTAAAAATAAAACCATAATCCCCCCACCAACTGAACAGACCCCCTCTTGGCCAAGGGAACCCCAGAAAAACCTTAAAACTGAGTTCCCAGCCATGAAGGGAAGGGAGATCAGACATACCTCATTCTACCCCCTCCCTTTTGGAGTTTAGACACAGCTGACCAGCAGTAATGTTAAAACAGAGATCAGAAGACTGACAAAACAGACTCTGGGACAATAAGATACTAAATTATTAATAGGACCTAAGGCCATGCAAGACAAATGTGAAGTCACACTTGCAGGCTATCAGTTTCCTTAGCAGATCACTTGAGCGGGTATATTTTGGCTTGTTTACAATTAGCAGACTTTCTTATCTTAACTTAAAACATTTCAAGCTTTTACATAAAGCTTTATTTTTTTTTAATCAATTACAATCAAAGAATCTCTGAACCTACCTATAACCTATAAGCCTCGGCTTCGAGACATCCTGCCTTTTTGGGCCAAACCAAATATATACCTTCCATGTATAGATTTATGATTTTTTACTTGAAATTCCTGTCTCCCTAAAACGCATAAATCCAAACTACAACCTGACCACCTTGGGACCACTTGCTCAAGGCTTCTTGGACTTATGGATCCCTGGGCCATGGTAACACATTGGCTCAGAATAAACCTCTTTAAATTATTTTACCGAGTTTGTTTTTTTTCCATTAGCAAATGTACATCTCACAAGCCAGCGCTGCCTCAGAGGTAGAGGTGAGGGTCCTAGCCATCTTTCAAGTCCCAGGCCTAGCGCCCCTTCCTGCATAAAGCCCTCCCTAGCCCCATAGAGGCTATTTCCTACTATTATGTAAGCAATTATCTAATACAAAGACAAGAGTGCGAGAAAAGTAATAACAATGTCAGCTTCAGTGGTGGGATTTTCCAACAGTATACTGGTGTGGTTTTGTCTACTAGAGAAAGTAGAATCCAAGACCATACTAATAATCAGAACTCAGCTAGTGTGTTTTGGCTCAAAATATATCATGAATCAAAAGATTTTTTTATAGTTTTGTACTGGCCAACATGCCCCAGCTGGGAAAATAGTCTTATTTATTAGCCCAGTCTCCTGAAGTAAAATTCCTTTTCTCTGCCTAGCTCTTGGGAGGAGATAGTCCACAGGGTCTTAAGACTTACCCCACCACCCACTTCTGATGAAGATGGAGGAGAAAGAACCTTATCCTGCTCTGATGGAGTCACACTACACCGCGTCATCACCATCCTCTGACAGCCAAACCTCCTCCTCTAGTTCTGACAGGGGAACCGCAGAGCCACACAGGCCAGAATACGTGCATCCCAAGGTGTTTCCTACCCAGGGGTCACGGATGGAAGAATGAGAGACTGATGGCATTGTGGCACTTTTTCTTTCTCTCCCCACACGCCCAAACACCGAAAGCAGGCAGCACATGGTGTGAAGACCACCTGCTGGGGCAGTTCTGTGCCAGCAGGCAGAGGGGACTGCAGGAGCTAGTCATCGAGGCCACAAGGAGGGCCCAGAGGAGCCTCCAGCAACAGACTTCCGAATCTCCTCCATGGTCTCAGTGCTTGTCCCCTCCAAAACTCATGTTGGAATTAAACTGCCATTGCAATAGTATTAATAGGGGGGACATTTAAGAGGTGATTAGGCTATGAGGGCTCTGCCTTCATGGGTGGGATCAATGTATCTATAGAAGGACAAGTTCAGCCCCCTTTCTCTCTCTCTGCCCTTCCACCTTTCTCCATGGGATGATGATGCAAGAAGCACCCTGATATTGGACTTGCCAGCCTCTGGAACTGTGGGCCATACATTTCTGTTTATTATGAATGACCTAGTCTGTGGTATTCTGTTGAAGCAGTACAAAATGGACTAAGACATCTCCCAGGCAGAATTAATTTCTTTCTCCTGTGTTCACATGACACTTTATTGATAAGAATGTTTTCTAGTACTTAGTCTTTTCTGCTATATTCAATCATATTTCCTCATGTCTTCTTCACTAGGTTGTAAGCATCTAAGGAAAATGAGTATATCTTATTAACCCTACTTTTCCCGGTACCCAGCACAGTGTATGGCCCAAAAGAGACACTCAGCAAGGCTTTAAAACGTCTTACAATAAGAGAGACGCAGCACAAGAATGGCTTATTTCTTTACAGTCTATAACTCCTCCTTAGACTGAGAGTGCCTGGAAAACAGTAATCACATCTTATTCACACTCAGCCATATAACACAGTGACTTAGAGTCAGAAAGACTTGGGTTCAACTTCTAACTCTGTAATCTATCTGTTGTGTGACCTTGGGTAAGTGACTTAACCTCCCTGAGCCCCTATTTCCTCATCTGACTTGGATGTGAGGATTAAATGAGATGATGCTTACAAACTTCTTGGCATCCAGCCAGGCACATGGTCAGAGCCCAACACACAGAAGCTAGATTTGTAATGCCAGAGAGTCCAGGCATGTCTGATGATCACTCAGTATTTGTTGAAAGAGTGCCCCTCTGTGAATTTTTAACTCCCTGCCCTGTAGTTCCTGGTCAAAACTCCTGAGTCCCCAGAATGACCCTACAGAACATATGTTGGAAAAAGTTAGTGGTCCGTGAAGTCAGATGAAAAGAAACAGAACAGATGGAATGAGTTGGGACAATGAGTACCTTGGGTTCTTTTCCTTGCCAACTCCTGTCAAAATGTTGGGACACTCTGGTCTGATTCCCATTATATTTCTGAACAAATGAATTACTTTCTAAGCTTCTTTTTACCCAGCTCTTCCATGAGTAATACAAAGATGGAAAATGACATTTTTCAGGCTTTGGTAAGGTGAGGAGGTGAGAGGACAGATGGGGAAAGGAGGTGCTGAGAGATGAGAGTTCAGTTCTGAAACCCTCCAAATACCCTAGAGCTGGCATTGGATCTCCTTCAGGGCTAAAGTCCTAGGCAGGCATTTTCTCCCTGCCCCTGTGAGTTAAAGAAGGGAAACTGCTATGTATGGAAAAATCTTCCCTAAATAGAAAACCACTGAGGCTATTTCATTACACAACCCTGATGTTTCTCCTAAAACAATTCAAGATGTTAAACTAAAATAAAAAGCCAACAGAGTAAATTCAGATCGAATCACAGGAGGCTAAAGGTGGACATGAGCGGGAAGATTCCATTCAACCTGGTAATAATTAACTTCAAAACAATCTGCCATGAAGTGAGGAACACGTAGGGACCGGTGGGCTCAGGAACAGAGGCTGAGGGCCAGATTCTGCCCCGGAGCCCTGTCTGGACCTTTCAGGTTGGACCTGGCTCGGGAACCAGAGGCCAAACCACCAACTGGTTTGGTTTGTTAATTTATTATTCTTTTTTCTTTTCAACTTATTAGCCAATTTCTTGTTAGTTAATTAAGTTGGGGGAAAACCAGTCAGACAAGGTATTTAGACAGTTTCATATCCCATTTCACTTATGGGATATTGAAGACCCACCAGGAGGCAACAGTGTAAAAGGGAAGAGTGTAAGTTTGAGATCATCAGATCTGGGCTTGCAACCTGACTCTGCTTCTTACTAGCTCACTAACTTCCACTTTCCATGCCACAGCCGCCTCATCTTAAAGTAGAAGAAATGCTACCTACTCCACAGGGGTATCATGAGCATGAAATGATATGACCCATCATGTGTCTGGCACATAGTAGGCACACGAAGAATGTCAGTTCTCCTCTCTGCCTGCTTTGGGCAAAGTGTTATATTGGGTCCAAGACTCCTCCCAGATCAGACATTGCATGACTCTAATTTCTTGGGCAAATACTAAGCAAGGGCCAGCACCATCCTATGTCTACCCTGAAACCCAGGAGGAAGCCACTAGTGGGAGAGGTTGGAAACACTAAACTTCAGCTCATGCTCTCCATTTGACTCCTCCTGCACTGACAGGGCTTTTTGGATCTAGGACATCTTTGTGAATTTGCTTCTGGGACACAGGGAGAGGATGTTTAATTTCCATGGAACTGCCATAGCAGAAACACCCAGGAAGTAAGAGGTGACAGGACCACAGTGAGTTTCACTCACTTATTTTACCAGTGGGGAAACTGGAGAAGTGGTATGGCTTTCCTAAGGACAAATCCATAGTGGGTGACAGAGTTGGGAAACACTAATGTCTACTCATCTGAGTCCAGTAACTGCTCCACCACACTGTGGAGGCCAATCATTCATTCCTTCATTGATTTTGAAGTGAACTTCTAAAATGTGCCAGGATATAGTCACCACACATGCCTTAAGGACCCACACTGGGCCAATATCACCTTGGCCTTGAAATCCTTACTCTGTGTGTATCGTCAAATACACATCAGTTGTTCCCCTTTCCCTCCCTGAGACTGCCATTGCCGCATTGTCCTGATGAATAATCAAGGTGAGAAGAACAAGGGAACCTGGCAGGGTCCACACCTGTTGATTCTGCCTGTCCAGCAGCGGTTCCTTCTCTGCTTTGAGAAGCTTCCCCCCCCCCCAGTGCACGCAGAATCGCTGGGACTGGTCAGGCCGCCCCACCCGCCCTCTGGCAGTGGGTGGACTCAGAGCCCAAGCAGGGCCAACTCTCCCCCTTGAATCTACAGATTGACTACAACAACCGGAGCCTGTGCAGTGGATCAGTGACAACAGTGGCAGAATGAAGAAGCCGTCCGTTTGTTCTTGCTAAACACATCAACAGAGCTGGTCCACGTCCATCTTTTCTGAGGCCCACTTTGTCATCTTTCCTTTGAGGCAATGGGCAAACTTACAATAAATTTCTTTTCTGCTTAAATTAAACAGAATAAGTTTCTGTTGTTTGCACCAAATGAATCCTGACTAATCTACTTCCCAACCCAAGGATGCTGCCCTAGTGCGTGGGAAATAGTGAACTAAAGACACACACAGCTGTCAGGGGCAGGCTACTTACTGGGCTTCTGGTACCACCCAAAGGGATAGGTGCGCACTTCAATGTCAGGAAAGCCACAGTCCAGAATGCGCCAGGCTCCTCCATTCTCCTCGCTGCACATCTGGAGTCCCAAGCTGCTCAGAGTGAGGCACGCCACCTCTCCTCCTGGGGCAAAAAACCGCCAGGAACAAGAAAATGAGCATGATGGAATATTCGAATTGAATGAGAAATCCTGCAAAGTTATTGTTCAGCAGTCATCCAGGGTGCAACACTATATTTCAGGTAAAATCTCAGCCACTGCTGAAAACCTGGTACCTGAACTTAAGGAGCCTGTGATCTAATAGGCAGCTAATATTTACCAAGCACCTATTCTGTGCCCAGGGCTGGGCTGGGGCTCTGTTTGTATCATTTCATTTGATCCTCCCACAACCCTAGAAGGAAGGTAGCATTTGTATCCCTACGTAGAGATAAGGAAACTGAGGCTCAGAGAGATTAACTGAGTTGTCCAGAATGACACCACTAGTAAAGGACTGAACCAAGTATTAAATACAGATCATGAACATAGATCTGAAGTCCACTCCACCTGACCCAAGGCCTGAAAGCTGAGCAGAAGACAGCTCAGCGGCATGTGGAAGGAAGGAAGTCTGGTCGGTAGAACTGCATGTGTAGAGCTGAACATCACTGGGCCAGGACCCATGTCCCAGCTGTCACATTTATTAGCCACTTCCCTCCGTTTCTAAGCCCCCACTTCCTTATCTGTGAGTGAGGATCACTCCTCACTACCCCCTAGAGGGGATGGTGAGGATTAAATAAGATCACAGATCTGAATGTGTTTTCTAAACTGTAAAGTGCTGTACACAGGGGACAGTGAGTATGTTATCATTACCTGTTAACTGGGAAACATTCAGAAATCCGAAGCCAGTGCAGCATGGGTCCATGTCACACAGACGTTCACATTCAAAGAACCTGACATAAGGAGAGAAAGAACAGGCCCGAAGGCTTCTGCTGGTGGCCCAGGTCCTACAAGGCTGTAGTCATTCTGACTTTTGGGGACCAGCTTTTTTATGACTACCTAAATTGGGAGTGCTTTGACCAATGTGCATGAGTAGATTTCTAGCTTTGAGGTTCTTTCTGAAAACAAAGTCTACTTTTCTCAGGAATGTAGTCTTGCCATTCCTCATTCCTTCCTGCATTCATTCATCATGCACATATTCTGTGCCTGTTGTGTGCCAGGCACTGAGCCACGCTAACCCAGGATCCTAACTGTGCTTCTACAATCCCTTCAGGGGAGCAGAAAGTCTCCGTTTTGGATTCTGGGAATAGGAAAACATAGTGATGGAAGAATCTGTACAAGGGGGAGACTCCCTGGGCTTGCAGTTGGGGTGACTCAGCAGGGGGCTATTGAAGCAGCAGGATCTGAGCCCATGCTCCCCTTGAATTCTTCTCCCACTCGTTGCACAGCGTGGACTCGTCACACTGGACCAATGCATTTCTGTTTTCTGGGCCAGCCCACCCAGGCTCTCTGTCAGGACCTACCTTGCTCACCCACTCAATGTAGCTACTAGGCCCCGGCTTCTTAGGAATAGTCATGGAAGGAGGGATTTAGTGCTAAGTTCCCCTTGCCCTGACCACATGTCCCAGTCTGACCACTCATTCCTGACTCCTGAGAGCTTTCTCAGCCCCTTCTTGGTGTGGGGACCCTGCCTCATTCTTGCCGCTCTGCTTGCCTGAACCCAAGTCACATCCCAGCAGCTGAAGCTTTTATCTGCTGGCAGCTTCACCAATGATGGCTGCATCTGTGTCCTGATGCCTGTGGGCCACCTCCCTGCCTTTCCCTCTCCTGGGGCCCTGACCATCTGCCCACCTGCCCACCTGCCCACCTGCCACTTCCTTTTCCTTCCTTGGAAACCCATTGCTAAGCTACCCTGGGCCGTGCACTGTCCCCAGGCAACTACCCTCCCCTGAGCTCAGACGCACAGGTTCTGCTTCCCTAGTTCCCGTCCCAGCTCGATGGTCAGGCTGCTCCCTGGCCCCAGCCCTCCTTTTCTTCCACACGATGGTATCCAGCCAGGTCTCAAGACAGACTCGCCGAGTCATCTTTTTATCTCCATTTTCAAAAGTAGATTGTAAACACCAGCAACATGAGTCAGTGTCAAAACTCAACAACACTTCCTAGATCAACAATTCATGAATGAATGACTCTCGAATTTTAAAGTACAAAAGAATGACCAGGGGGAACTTCCTTAGAATTCAGATTCTTGAACCTCATGCCAGGAAATGCTGAGTCAGTGGGTCCAGAATAGGACCGAGGAATGTGGTTTATAAAAAGCTCTTCCGGGGATTCTGATAGATGAGATTAAACTAATGAAAGAACAACTGAGCAAATAAATAAACAGTAAAATGAAATTTTAAAATAACAAATAAAATACGTAAAAAGTCCTTAGAAGCTCATGGTTCTAGTAAAAGTTCTCTTTGCTCTCAGATTCTGAATACAGCACTATAAGGCTTTGAGGATCAAGTTCATTATGAGCTTGATAATTTTTATTAATTGACAAGATGTAGCTCAGTCTGTCTCTTTCCCATCAGCCAACTGGAGGTTTAGGGCTAAATTTTATGTTTAAGATGACTAACTTACCTTAGCCAAGGTTTTATGATATGGTTAGTTCCTGATTATCTTTTTTCCCCTTATCTTTGAGTTTTATAGTTTTTTAAAAAAGTTTTTTTGTTTGTTTGTTTTTATGAGATGAGGGTCTTGCGATGTTGCCCAGGCTGGACTCTGAACTCCTGGCCTCAAGCAATCCTCCTTAGCCTCCAAAGTAGCTGGGACTATAGCATGCACCATCACACCTGTATAATTTTTTTTTAATGCTTCTGCCTTTAACTGTTATTGCATCACCTTCTCTAAGGAAATATTAATAGAAGGGTCTTAATAATACAAAATAGGGGTAGAGTGGAATTAGCTTACCCATTAGAAATGGATTTTTCAGACATAGGCACTTTGTTTCTAATGGAAATCCCCGTCAGTTTTTGGAATGGTAGGCGAGTATAAAAGTTTGTCACTTTATCTTTCAGTACCACTGCACAAAGGAAGAAAGAAATTATATTATTTAGAGAAATATTTGCTGTATCCACAAAAATATGAGGACAAAGGAGCAAAAACCAGACGGAAAGCTTCTAATTCAAAATGACACATTAAAATCATGTACTGACTCTCAGCTCCCAACCCAAATCTCACTAAAATGATAGTAAAGAGATTCTTATAAAGGCGTAAACCCACAAAGACTAGGAGAATAAGAGAGGGGATATAACAGAGGAGATTTTGGAAGCTAGAAAGCATATAGAGGAATAAAAATGGACTTAATAGACCTAAAAAGGCTGACTCAAGTTCTCTGTGGGAAGAACCAAAAAGCAACTCAATATGCCTTTTAGAATCCCACAGGGTTGGAGCATGGCAGCACTCATGTAGAGGTGCCTAGAACAGAAGGCTTGGCTGAAAATATCTTTAAGAAACAACGAGGTCTCCAGACGCCCTCCTCTGCTCTCCACAGTGGACAACTGTCCCCTCCCCACTGTGGGAGAAGGTGGAAGTTTCATTCTCTGGAGAGCGTCTCTTGGGTGCATCAGGCAGAGTGAATGGCATAAGCACCACAATTCAGACTACATGGCGAATGCTGAGACCTCCCTACCTTCCAACTTTATTTGACACCTAAACCACTAGCAGCCCAACTTTTACCCAAGGCCAAGAATTGAGCGATTTCTCTGGAGAAAGGACCTAAAAGTACTGACATGAAGGATCCCCCAAAGGATGGCCCAATGAGATTATCCTACAAAGAAACCTGAAGTCAAGAAGCTGCCACCACACACTCGGAGCTGCCTGATCAGCTGTGGGCCCTCTGATGTTTGAGTGGTGAAACAGGGGTCACCAGATATCTGAGAAAGGCCTCCAGCACGGACACTGAGTGGAGGGGGACAACTTCTGGAGGAAACAGAGACTGTACTGAGTGGAAAAAAACTCCAAAAAATGGCATCCCTAATGTCCTCAGAGAGAAAAATCACCTTCCATCTTGCTACAGTCACTGCTGCTGAAATCCTCTGTAGCATACAGTCATATGGGCTACTACTAACTGATACACCCATTCACAGCATCTCCCTCTGAGGAGTGAGATTCCAGAGCAGGACAATTCTCTATAGTCAACCTGATGGATTTCTGAATGGCTTCACATTTCTACAAGGATAACTTTATTTTTTAAAAAAGAAGAAATTAATCTGGGCATTTCTAAAACCACAGCCAGCAGCCCACTGGAAATACGGTTTATGCAGATCCCACCAAGCACCCACCTTTCTTCCGGTACAGGGCCTTTGGTCGATAGGGCAGGATCAGTCTGCAGCCCTGGGCACCAGACTCCATGGTGCTGTCACACACCTGGGCTTCGGGGTAGAGGGTGCAGGTGAAGTACAAGGGTGCACTCTCTCTTATCTCTGCAAGCTGACAGAAAGAGGGTTCCTGTACACATCCTATGGGCAAGAGAACAGTTGGTTTTTAGTCCTTGGGGAGCCTGCAGGGGAGAATTATCTCTACAGGATTATCTAGGGAAAAATACCCGGCAGGGATCCCTCCTAGTTAGGGCACAGATCCAAGACAGTCATGACCAGGCAGTCTGGAAGGCCCAAGCAAAAACACTGGGGTTCTGCTAGCTGGGGAGGGGGCCGTGTGGCCCCAAATAAAGGCAGAGTCAAATGGGGTGAGGGGTAAGCCTCACATTCGACAATACGGGTGGTGAAAGGATAAAATTCCATTGGGTCTAACCATGACCATCTCAGAGACAGTCAAGATCTGCACACCAAAGGCCACAGGACTGTAAAATCTGTGGACACTGTGGATGATCTCCCCTGCCTCCACGCCCATGTCACTCTCTGCCTCTAATATACATGAGCTCTCCAAGGGCAAGGAACATGGTTGATTCATGCTTTTGGTGGTGGCTCTTTTTCTCCTTGAAGTCAAACACAAGGCCCAAAACATAACACATACTCAATAACTGACAGACGGATGGGTAGATGGATGGATGACAGGTTCTGGGAGCAGAGTAGAGATTAAGTATACTGTGAACTTCCTGACAATAAGGGTTATATCCTATCTTTCTTCTATGTGACCCATGGTATTAGGAGTGTAATAATCCGTGAGTTTTACCACTGATTTTGATCTTATGCTTCTCAGGAGTTGCCAAATAGGCTGTTACACCTGCTCACAGGATCCAGGGGAGAAGGATGGGGTCTCAGGATACTTACGAGACAGGCACCACAGGTTTGCCTGCTGGGCTGAAAACAGGTGTTTGAAAAGCCAGTGCTGCTGGCTGGGCAGGGATCGGTTTCCATTGACAATGACCCCGTCAAGGTCCACAGGGGAGAAGAGTTCTGTTGTCAAACCTGAAAAAGGAGAGAGTCAACTTGCTTTCCCTTATTGCTATAAAGTGAATATGAGAAAGACACAGGAAGAAAAAAACAGAGAGAGACAGTCAGAGACAGAGGCAGAGACATTTTTAGCCTAAATGAGGTCAGAGAAGGAGTAAAGTCAGTAGAATTGGGAGTCTGGTTGGGCAGGAAATATTCCGAAGGCCCCAGAAAGTCCTAAAAATTATGAAATTGCAGAATCCTAGAGTCTTGGTTTAGAAGGAACCTTGGGAGCCACCTGGTCCACCTTTTCACCCAACAGAGCACCTTTCCCCTTGGGATTTCTGGCTAATATGCCCATCACCCTGCATGACATCTCTGTGCCAACCACAGCAGCTCACCTTGTTGTTAGTGAGTTGTAGAATCAAGTATATCTCTTTGTAACTTTTAACCACTGAGCCTCCTGTCTTCTGAAGCCACATGGAAGCCCAGCCTCTCTCCCATATGGCAGCCTTCATCTAAGAAAACAGCTTTCAGCTTTGCTCAACCCCGAACCTGAAAGTTCTATCTAGCTCAACCATTCCCTGAGTCTTTCCTTGTGTCTTCATACACCATGATCCCAGTTTAAGCCCCTTCCTGGGATCCCCACTGCCTACAGAACAGAAGTCCAAGCTCTGTCCTCAGTCTGAGATCTACCTGCATTTTGAGCCTCATCTCTGATTGCCTAGATTTGCACCCCAGCAGCGTGCAACCCTGGTAATGCTAGGTCATCACCACGCCATTTACAGTCCCCATATGACTGCTCCTGCTGCTTGTGCTTCAAGGAGCAGCTTTGTCTCCTCCTTCTCTGACATCTGTGGCCTTATAAAGAGGTTCTCCAGGGCTGAGGGCCCCAACATCCAGGCCCAGGGGGATAGCTGTGTAGCCTTTAAGGCCTTTGTCTTTCCAGAGGGACTTAGAGTGGGGACATGAAGCAGATCAGAGATATGAGCTGGGGCATGTTTACAATGTTCATTCATCTGGGGCTCTGAAATAAGGGGCCTTAGGCCCACATCCAGCCCTACTTTGCCATGGACTTGGGCATCTCTCAGCTGCCTGCCTTCTGCACTCCATAAAGCAGGCTCATGGAGACGGAGCTTCCTCACTAGCAATAACCACCAGGTGGAATAAAGGCTTTACAAGCAGCTGGCAAGGCCAGAAGCTTGGTGCTGTCAGAGACCTGAAACCATGTTACCACCCCAGCACACATTGCACATTACTGTTTAATGGCCAGTTCCCATGCCTGTCTCCCCACTGAAATGTGCCTAGCACAGGGTATGAGCTCAGGGAGAGCACAGACCACCTCTCAAGACAGCAGGTAAGGGAGAAAATACAAGGCAGCAGAACTAAAGGCACACCTGAGGTGCCCCCAACCACACTTGCCTTCAGAGACTTGGCACAGGCACCTTCTCCTAGGTGTCCCCTGAAGTGTCTGGCAGATCCTTCTGTGCTCCACTGAGAAGCCTTTCCTGCCCCCAACAGAATGCCCAGCCTCCCCCTGCCCCTGCGTACCCACTGCACCTGACACCTGTCTGCATTGCAGCCCTTGCCCCATTGTCATGCAGTCGCTGGCACGTGGGAATTCTCACTAGGCTATGCACGTCCAAGGCCACAGCATATGTGTTCCAAAAACGTCTGTTGGATGAATGAATGGATACTATAGCCACTTCATTTTATACCTAGTTTACATGCCATGTGAAGAAAAAACATTTCCTACTTGTTCTCTTAAATCTTTTCACCCCCCTTAAAGGCAAGAACAATCACTCTCCTTGGCTTCCTATGCTTGTCTCACTTGGACTGATTGCGGTAACCTGAGCAGAAAGGGGAAGATTCCTCCCTGCACTCTGAATCAGACAGGCCATTCTCATGGATGCTGAGAAGCGTAGCCCCAGTAAGTGAGCACATGGAGATGCCCCCGGGCCCAGGCTCAGTGCAATTTCTTCTGTAGGCACTGTTATCTTTATAAGCCCAGGAATGCAATCAACTGAGAAGGGGGAAACCGAGCTGAGCTTTGTCTATTCACTCTAAATCCCTCCAAGGCCTTGGACAGAGGCCAAGCTCCCTGCCTAGAAGGGAGGGGGGCAGACATTCCTCCCTATGGAAATCACACGAGAGTTTTGTAGGCGCTGCCCTAGAACAGTGTATAATGATGGATTTTACAGAATGTTCTCAAGTGCCGCTAACTCATTCACATTTACATCGCCACGAGCTGTGTGGCTGCCCCTAAAAGTCACCGCCAAGGTTGGGACTCACAGAAGCAAATGCCCCTGATCAGGCAGGGGAGAGCAGGAGTGCTGTATGCTGGGCAGTTTGGGGGCATCTGTTAAGTACCAGGCAATATGCCAAGCATTTGCCACCTAATGAGATGAGAGATTCTATACATTCTACACTTAGCAGGTAAGTAAATTACCCATGGCCACACAGGTGGTAGCCAGTGGCAGAATGTGGCTGCAGCTCTAGTCTATCTGCTTTATCACGTGGTGGCTCTCATTGCACCACACTGCCTTCCTGTGCCAGCAGACTCATTGGCCTCTCTCTCCTTTTTTCCCTCCTCTCCCTCTCCCTCTCTCTGAGTTTTAGCTCCGCCTCAGGAATAACAACCATAGACTGTGGAGGCAGGGAAGCCTCAGACACACATATGTGCTGTCCCTATCGACGTTTGGATTGGCGTGGCCATGACACTCCGATTCGCACAGACGGCTCATTCATTAAACAATTTCAGAATATTGATTGACATTGTCCTTACAGTCTTCAGGGTTGACATAAATGAAGCCACTGACCACAGACAGGTGAATCTTGCTCTTTAAATTTTTTTTTCCAGTTTTGTTATTATGGTTGTTTTTGTTTCCCACAACAGTGGTAAATTTGCAACAAATTTGCCTTACTTTCTGTGCCAACCACCCATCTGAGGAGCTGCCCATGTTTGTGAGATGGAAATCGGGTTAGAAGTTTAGAGGGGAGTCTGTGGCTGCAGAATAGAGTGATGTGAATGGGTCTATTCATTGATTAAATCCTTGGCACTGTCATTTTGTCTCCAGGTGGACATCCAAGTGTATACAAAGGATTGGGGGTTGGTACCTGTTTCTGCTGGAGATGCTGGCCTCAGTCCCGTGTCTCTTCTACATTCTGCAGACTCAGGCCGAGCTCCCATGTCAGAATCTAGGAAGACAAAGAGGAGAGTAGCTGTAATGTTGGGGAGAATGGGTGGTGCTCCTCGGGTCAACAAAATGGCAATAGCAATGTGGGAAATCCTCCTGGTCCACAGCCAGGTGCTTGAGACAAGATCCGGAGCAGGGCCCTTGGCATAGGTCAGCACTCTTTGGCCTTTCGTGGAACATCATCCAACCTCTCAATAATAGAACTATTATTGTCCAATATATTGAAACTCGAAGGAGGACAGATAAGCAGAAAGGAAGTGCCGAGTGTATGCTTGGCCTGAGCCTCATGTTTTGTCCCACCCTGCCCCATGGCCCACAGCAATATGATCTTTAAACAGGAGACTATGACACCACCCAACCGGGGGCCTGTCCCTGAGCCCTGAGCCCCAGGGAAAGAGGCACACTGGGCCGGGGCCAGGGACACTGGGACAAATGCCTCCTGCATTTGCAGTGGCTCCGAACTCCCCTCCTGGTAACAAGGGCGGCTTGTGGTCAGTGAACGTTATCGCACAGGAATCTAGTGCTTTCTCCCTCCATCCTTTCTTGAGTTTCTACACTTTTTATTTTTCTTTTAAACTTTGGTGTCTTATCTGATGAAGGGTTGAGGCCCTCTTATTCCACAGAAAGCATACACTTGGCAAGTATTAATAAATCTCTCCACATTCCCCTATGGGGAGCAGAGTGCCCTGCGAATGAGAAGTGGAGCCAGACAATCTCATGCAACCAACGTCCTGCTAAGCCACCCCCCCTTCCACCATGGAGCTCACCTTTCCAGAGATAAACCTGCTGGAAAAGGACAATGGTGTCTTGAGTTCCTTGCAAGGGCATCAGACCTGCAAAGGAAGATGTTTATTTTTGTGAGAATCAGTGTGCAGTCACTAAGAACCCACCATTAACACAACTGCCCCATCTCCCTCACACTGGCCTTACCTGAGCGTGAGAACTCTGTTTCTCACATAAGATATAACCCAAAAGTTTTTTGGAGCCCTATTCCACCTCCCTGGTACAAACCAGAGCTGGTCAGACCTCAGGTGTCACACTCAGAGCATCAAGGGGACCACTTTGGTGAGGGGCTGTGAACCTTTGACACAGAATCACTTAAAGAATTGAAGATTGGCTTAAAGAAAAAAAGACTCTTAGGACTAGAGGGCTGTGTTAGTTTTCCGTATCATTTAACCCCTCTGACACTCTTGCCTCACTGGTAAATGGGGGTGGTCATTGTTAGGATAGGAATACTGTGTATAAACTGTCTTCTGGAGTCCTCAACATTTGATATGTAACCACTTGTTGGCAACTGACACTATTTAACTTATTACCAATATCCAGTTTTCCTTTCTAAAAACTATACTCCCTCGTGTGCCACCCTGGATTTGATTGGATTGGCCACACCATTTCTTGATGGTCAGTGTTGCCTCTTTGGCCCCCACTCAGCTCTTAGTTCCTGCCCACCCCCTTGTGATATGAAACGCTGAGGAAATTGCTCAGAAAGCGCAGAGTATGGAGCCAAAAAGCCCCACATGTGGCAGGAGGTGCCTGGCTGACAACCCAAGATGTCAAGACATGATCAAATTTTGGTTTTTATTACTATTAAGAGCCAGTTACTGATAAGCAGTTATTATCATTAATCTAAATCTATAATGAGCACCTTTCATACATTACCTAACTTAAATATCACAGGCATGCTATAAGGTAAGGTCCCCAGTTTCCAGGTGGAAGAATCAAAGCCAAGAGAGGTTGATGCCAGAATTTAAACCCCACCTGTTTTGTTCCAAATCCCACACTCTCTCTTATCTGCCACACTGAGAGAGGATAATGTACAGTCATGCACCACTTAACAACAGGGATATGTTCTGAGAAATGGGATTTTGTTGCATGCACCTATAAACCTAGATGGTATATATATATATGTGTGTGTGTGTGTGTATGTGTATATATATATGTGTGTGTATGTGTGTGTGTGTATTTTCATGTGGAAAACAAAATGGCCCAGCACCATTACTGAATATCAGTCATGTCCCCTACTTGATCTGAAAAGCCAATATCAAGTGCTATATATCAGGTTTCTAGACATGCTCTGTTATAACCATATGGGCCCAACTTCATGTATTTGGCCCATCATTGCCCAAAGTATCATGAGGTACATGATTGTACTTTAGAATTCGGTCCATCTAGAATGGTAAAAATTTTAGAAGTTCTTGTGTTTAAAGAGGTGTACACTGAACTATCCGGAAAATTTGGCTATCAAAGTGATGAGCCCCATTAAGGATGACCATGTTCTATGCCATGGGGGTGACCCTCAAATACTGAGTTGCATTTCCGTTTTGTTTTACTTCTGAAATGGAGTAAACAAGGATACTAGAACTTCTCAGGCTGCCCAATGTTGGGATAACATGTTTCTTTAAAGGATCCACTCATAATTCTCTCGTAGCCTTCTTCAGAAGGTGGAAGTCATTTATAAAAGTTTGGGGAAGTTAAAACCTATGATATCTGAAAACCTATGATATCTGGGAGACCTGGACTTGGATCTCTGAAATTCTGAGACTTGTTCTCCACACTATAGAGGAGACCTCACCACATGCCCCAACACAGAGCGGGCAGCCAGCCACCTGCTTGGTTGTGTTCCATTTTCACTGTCTCTTCATGACAGCATCATTTGCTTATTATAAAGGTCAGGCTATGAGGCTTTAGACTTTTCACAGGGGAAATCAGATAATTTATTTTTTAAATATTTTTATACCCAAATCTATTTGATATACTGACTCTTTCAAGATAGATAAATATATAGACTATATGTAGATATATAAAAATAATCTTTAGTAATACTGATGTAAAGTAAATAAAGTTTTAAAAATATTTTAGGTCATGCATTGTGATTCTTGTTTAACCTGTGAAAGTTGGAGAAACAATGTCTTATCTCTAGGATGCTTTATTGTTTTCAAATCCAAGACTAAAACCAATGCCCACTTTAAGAAATAGCTTACCATGGGGTAATATTGGGCATTTAGATTATGAGTCCTCAGCAAAATCGCACTGACATCCCCATAGCTGCCCCTTTCCATTAGGAAATCCCAAGAGGAGGGTCTTTGCCTCTCTGCAGTCTCAGTTTCTGACCTGGGGTGAGTTGATGTACCTTTCACTCTGTCCAGACCATCTTATTTTTGTAGGTATGTGTGTCCTGCTTTACATAAAGTGGAAAATCATAGGTGCCTTCCATCACCCAGAGAAAAATGGGTGCTCCACACAGGTGCACACAGGTTTCGGACTGCATTTTTGGCCCAGAATGCACTGAACTGTGATATGAAGCAGGCCTTCTTACATATTTTGCCCATATCAAGGCAGTGGAGCCCTGTGTCTTCCAGCCTGGGAAATATGGCAAGACTTAACTTCAGCCTTGGTTTTTGCCCATTTCAACACAATTCAGTCCAGTGGAATTCAGTTAAATTCAGCCTACACATTGAGTACCTGGGTAGGTCCAGAAAGTCACTTGGGCAGCATAGACAGAGACTACTGTGTCCTCAGAAGCATCTCTGTAAGTCACCACAAGGAAAGTCATAGTCACTTGTTGGTTTTCGTTATTAAAATGATCGCCAGGTCTCCATAGGAGTGTGCAGAGAACACCAAGGTAAAAGAACTGATATCGCCCTTTGTGCTCTCATCTTCCTCAGCTCCCATCTCCATTTCTACATCCAAACACACCTCTTTCTATAGCCTCTCTAAACCAGTTAGTGGGGCCACCTCTTTCCCGGCCATCCTTGACTCCTCCCACCCATCAGTCTCTGTGTCCCACCAGGCGTATCCCGCCAGGCTAGCTCCTAAACTGCTCTTCAGTCCATCCGCTCCCATGAACCATCCAGCTCAGGCCTTACCCATGTCGTAACATCATTCAACTTTGACCGCTCACCTTGACCTTGGCTTCCCCCCATCCCTCAGCTGCACCACCCCCAGCATTCTTCCTGAAAGGTAAGCTTGCCTCCATCCTGCAGTAGCTACATAGACTTGAGAATTTGGTTCCTTGTTATCTGGCTCCCGACAGCTGAGCAGTCTCATGCCCAGCTCTGCCTCCAAGGTACAACCCCTCCCAGTCACCTTGAATGGTTGGTATCAGGTCCCTGAAGCACTGCACATGCTTTTGTCTCTGCCTAGAACCCTTGTTTCTTTCACCTGATTGACCTCTACTCATTCTTTAAGAATCAGGTTCTGCACCTCTCCTCCTGGAAGGCTTCCCTGAACCCTCCCATCTGGGTTACATGCCCTTCCTCTGGATTTGCACAGAACTCAGAGAACACCTTTCTCTCATCGCACACCTGGTGGCTATTGTGCAGCCCCTTGGATGTGCTCTGAGCCTCCTGAGGTTGGGAGCTGGCCCTTGTTCCATTTTACATCCCCCACCCCCGGCACAATCTTTGGTATAGAACTGGTGTTCAGTACATAGGTGAGCGCAGGAGAAATGCATGAGAGAACCAAAGCCGTCAGTGATACCCAGAGCCCCTCAGATAAACACAGAGCTTTGTCCCCCCCATGCATAAGCCACCAAATCAGTTTTCCTAAAGCAGATTTCCGACCCTTTGTTCCACGCCCCAAAACTTCCCTAGTGCGATATCGTTGGCGGTAAGAAGGGACACAGAACTGAAGCCAGCGTTATTCCTCCTCTTCCCTGACAAATGCTAACAGCTCTGATGGCCATGTGTCTCTTCCATTCCTTCCTCACCCCTGCTACACACACCCTCCAGGCTGCAGGGACACGCACACCTATAACATGAGGGGTTGGCATGGGGCATGATTCTTCAGCATTGGTGGGTGTTGTGTGGAACACCCAGAACATTTCCAAGGAAATCACAGGCTGCCATCTGTGGTGGTTAGTCTTAATCTACGCCCTCAGAGTGGGTAGGATGCTAAACTGGAAACCGCGCTCTGGGAGTGGTCCCGTAGCATTAAAAAGTGGCTGTCCAGGAACACCTCCCCCACCAGCCACAGATAACTCAATTCTCTCCATCCCCAATTAACACCTTGGGTTTTGCTAGTTAGCGTAATGAATTCTGGAAATATGTACATATTTATTGGTCAGATTAGCAACATTCAAAATACGTGGATTGGCTAAATATGTCCCAGTCTCACACCTACCCGAACAGGAAGACAGTGTGCAGCTTCCTGAGACCAATATCAAAATCAATCTGTGACTAGTCACCGATCTGAATGATTCTTGTTCATCTGATTTTGATGAAAAGGTGAGTTGAGTGCAGCTGTGAGAATATTACAGGTTCTGTCTTAAATAAACCTTTCAAACAAGGTGCCATAGGAATACCTAAAAGGACAGAGAACGAGGACTTCATTGGGCTCACTGAACAAGTGACAGGTTGTGACAGTCTCTGTGCCTGTTTGCTAATAGCTGCTTGGATACATGGCAGAATTCAGAGACTTGCTTGCATTACAATCCACTAGTGAGCTGTGAGACTTCTAGTCGTCAAAGATCACCATTACTAAGATTCACCTAACCATTGTGAGCCTCCAGCTTGGTTTAGGCAGGCTCAGAACAGCTGTGGTAGCTGCTGGAGGCCTGGCCAGGCTCAGCCTGACTCCCGTGGCCTAGGGGCATGTAGTGAGGCTGAGACAGTCTCCTAAGGTTCTGCCCTTCAGATGGTTCCCGGGGTCCTTGCCAGCTGTACCAATACAACAGCACTCGCCCAGAAGGTCGTGGGTTTACCTCTCTCCTCTCCTAGACAGTTAGCTGCCTTAGCAGGAGCCAGATACCAGAATCTCCACGTGTGCACCTCCCAGAATGAAGCAGAGCTGAATATGTGATCGTGGAGTTAATGAAATCTGAGTTCTGCTACTCAGAAGCGGAATAACCTGAGGAAGTTAGCTCGAATTTCTATGCCTCACTCTCCCCCTCAGTGAGGGCAGAAAACACTGTTTCCCTCCAGGTCTTAGGGGATTAATGGAGATAACATATGCGAAATGAACTGCTGGTCTATGCCCCAGGCTCTTTTTGGGGAGCTGCAGGAAGCCACAGCTGCCCTTGCCACAGTGGCAGGCGGGGTGGACCAGGAGTCAGTCACCCTTGCGGCGGCGCTCAACCAAGCACTCCAGAGCGCTGGTGAATGGACACACCAGCTCCTTGGCCCAGTCACTGGGATCATTCCAGAGTGTGCTTTTTACTGACTCACAGGATTGAGCACAACTAGCCTCAGAGCTCACCCTTTATTGGCTGTCTTCTTTGCATCATTTTCCCAATTGCTCTGCTTATATTCCTTGCCCTTCCTAAGTGGACACACTCCTGGATCCTTGTCTCATGGTCGATTCTGGGAGAACTCAAAGTAAGATGCAAACTATAGTGCTATGCACATGGCAACACACAACCCATGGCAGCAATTGGAAATAACTAATAGGGTCATTTTTAAATGGTCCATCCTAGTTTTAGATACTCATCAGACATCTAATCTAGATGCATCTGGTTACAATGGGTACCATAGATGTATCGTAAGTTTCTCCACCTCTCTCCTGGAACCCCAAGATAATGACAATCACCAATACAAAACAGCCTCCTATAAAGGAAACATCAGGCATCAGGCTGAGCCTCTCAATTGCTCAACAGCATTAAGCCTTTTGGATTCAGAATGAACCCAGTAGTATTTCTGCCAAGGTCTTTTTTTCCTATCAAATTTTAAGTTTCCCTGGGCATTAAGGGACATTTAATCTGTTTTTCATCCATTTTCACTTCAAGATACTGTCCAAACTAGCCATATGCAGTCCCAGAGCTTTCTAAGATATTCTTCTTAGAAGTAGGAAGGTTGATCCAGCCGACACCAAATGGTTGCAAACTCTCACAGATGCTCATTGGAAATCCGGGAGATGCAGCCCTTGGTGGGTTCCTCTCTTGAGAACACACACCAAAGCCGGCACAAGGGTTACACAGGAATCTCATCTTCTCAGCCATCTCTAGCTGATGACAGCAGGAAAGAGAAACCTCATGGCAAAAAGTGTTGTGTCTTCCAATTGGATAAAATGGCCTCTAGGTGTTTTGTAGGGTTGTTTGTGTATTTGTTTATTTGTTGTGGGCTAACTCACTCTCTGTTCCTGTAATCCTCATCAGTCCACTAAGATGGGCAAACAGGAGGCCTGCTGTATTTAACAATTTCTGCATCTGTCACCCCGACTAACCTGTGACTCCTTGAGAGCAGAAACCACTCTGCCTATCTTTGCACTCCACACCTGGCCTGGTCACCACATACCTGCCTAGCAGGCGCTCAGATATGAGGGAGGCAGGAGTGAGCACAAGGGCCGTGGCCATTGTGTGAGGACTTGCCACCCACTCCCCTCCTTTCCAGCTGTTCACACATTGCCCAGCTCACCTCTGCAACTCACACTGACCCTGCAACTTTCCTGAATACTCTGTCTCTTCTCCCAGTAGCCCTTTGAAATCCCTGCCATAGAATATGCTGTTAGCTGACATTAAGACCAATGTCTGGAGTATAGCAGGTCCCAGAGAGATATCTGAAGAATGAAACTCTCAGTTATTGGAGACTCCTTAATTTGTTGGTGCAATGACAATTCGGAAGCACTTTCTGCTTCCAGTAAATTATACATGGGACCACAGAAGCAGACATTATACATGGGACCATGGAACTAGGAGATGGGTGGAGAGCTTCCACAGACAGTGCTGCCTTCAAAGCTGAAGGCTTGAGCCCAGCCGTGGCACTAATGCAAAGGTTGTTCGTTGAAGTATGTCATGTCACAGCTCCGAGCTTCACTCATGGGTAGAACAGTGATGTAACCCACAGCCTCACCAGATTGTCGAAGGGATGAATTGAGTTGGAGTACATAAGAGTACTTTGTATAATGCAATACAGATATCAACATGCTTACTATTTGAATTTAGTGTATTCTGCTGGGTTGTGATTGCCCACTCCTGACAATAAATTCACTTATGCTTTATAAGTAAATGCTAATTCTCCATTAACCAGGCCACCTGCTGAACCAGGTCTTGGAAGTACCAGTGAGCTGATTAATGAAGGAGATGTCCATACCCAGAGGTCCTAGTGAGTGCCTCTGTTGGGTATACAGTTGGCAGACCAGGGACCAGGGACCAGGGACCAATGCCTTATACTATAGCCTGCACAGCATGCCAGCACTTCATTCAGTAATATATAAACACATGCCCCATTTTACAGATGGAGACCCTCAGGCTCAGTGCAGTTAAGTGTCTTGAATAAGGTCACAGAGCAAGGGGAAAAAGGGGACTCAGTTCTGAGAATTTTAAATCCCAGCCTTGGTGGCTGCTTGCTCTAGCACCATCCTGCTGCGCCACATGCATTCCTTCTCTACTCCTCCCAACCGCCCTAAGGGTCAGAGGTCATCACTATCCTCACTTTATAATTGGGAAGCCATCAAGGCCATACAGTGAGGATACAGTCACACTGGGATTTGAATCCTATAGTCAGATTCCAAAGTCTAAATTTGAACATCTATCCACAACTGTAAAGTGGGAATGAAGAAGCCAACCTTCAACCAAGTTTGGCAGGGATAGAGTTTATCCTTTATTGTCCCTAGCCCCCTCCCTATGTTCTCTCAATCTATTCTAATTCTATTCCCTCCCCTGCAGTAGTTCATATCCCTAGAATCCTCCTCCTCTTTCCTTCCATGAATATCTGTTGTTAGGAAAACATATCTATCAGCTATTCACACTTTAGTAAGAATTTAAACCACTACATTTGTTTTTGCAGGGGTTAATTATACTTAAAGACTAACCTCTTCTTTGGGAAAGGAAAAATTTGTGCCTTATTTTTCTCAATTGGAGCTAGCCCCCTGATCAGTCTATGTATAAGGGAACTTCCACTTTAAAATATCAAGAATATACCTCAGGCTGCCTAAAATCCCCAACATAGGGCACCTTTCTTGAACCTTTGCCCTCACCCCAGAATACACACACACATACCAGGCACTGAAAAACACTAAAAACTTCAAAAGTCTCTTGGTAATCATTCCTTTTCTGGGAGGCCAGACAAGGGCACAGTCTTCATTTTTTGGGCACATCCCAAGCACATGCTCTGAGTTAAGCAGTTCTGGATTTATTGCCCATGAATCTATCATATGTCTTTCTTGAAATGCCTGTTTTCACCCTGGGCTACCTCTCAGAGTAATGAATACCATATGTTTACTACCCATCATATAAATAAGCTATTTGATTTTATTTATCCCAAAAGAAACTATTTAAGCCTCATGGAATTCTACCAAATTCTGTAATATTTTTTCCAGGCTTCAGTAACCATGCATTCCACGGATGTGTATATTTCCTATGCCAGGTTTTATGCCCGATTGTGTGAATCCAGACACTAATGAAACACAGTCAGTCTTAAAATACAAAACACAATGACAAATTTAAAAAATAATGACAATAATAATATCATCTACAACACTATGAGACAGGCACTCCACTAAGTTCTTCATGTGTATTATCCACAAGTGCAGAGGCAGAGAATTAGTTAAGAATAGCAGTTTGGGAATTGCAATACATGGTTTCAGATCTCAGCCCTCATGTTTACAAGCTCTGAGACCTTGGGAAATTACCTCACTTCCGTGTGCCTCAGTTTCTTCATCTGTAAAGTGGGCATAATGATAAGAGTGCCCCCCTTGAAGCATCATGTTGAGGATTCACGAGTATAGATCAAGGCCTCAGAGCAGTGCCTGACTCATAGTGTGTGCTACATGTCATTTCTATTAGGAGTGCCTTGCTGGTTGGAAGAATAACTTTGAAGGAATACAGACAAAAGGCAGAGACTTACGCTTGATGAACTCCTGGCCTCCCAGACGCAACGTCACCTGGTGACTCTCCTGGTCATACATCACACCAGGACACGTGGCATTAGCCTGGGCCTCAGAGGAGTCCCTCCAGTCTTTGACATTGCAAAGCAGGACATCAGGGGAGCTCAGCAACCCACAAACGATGGGACCTGCAGACCAACCAGAGGGAGAAGAGGTCACGGGAGGGGCACCAGCAGGGTCCCGTAGCCCCACCTCTGTGCCCTGAGAGCCTGTGGATGGGGACAGGTGACAACATCTCAGGAGAAGACAGGGACACTGGAACTCAATAGCTTGGTTTTAAATTGGGACGATATTCCTTTCTAGTGCTGCAGTTTTCTTACTGGCAAATTCCCTAGGGGAGACCACCATGGCTGCCGGTCCTTCCTTCTTCATTAGAGTCTCTTCTTCAGGGGGTCTACAGCAATGACAGCCCCTCCCAATGCCCTGGGGGCATCATTATGCGTACACAATAGTTGTATATCTTTACAGGGTACATGCGATGTTTTGACACAGGCACACAATGTGACTTAATCAAGCCAGGGATTATCTCCCTTTTACGGATGAGGAAACTGAGTCTCATAAGTTAGGCAAATCACCCAAGTTTACTCAGATCTGCAAATTAAATAATTTATGCATCATTTTGATAAATAACCTTTATAGGTTGTATGGTTATTCAGACTCCTGGAAAAAAAAAGGAAATATGTCCCCCCACAACCCACAACTCCTACTTTGTTCCTTATCCTAATTTCCTAATTTATGTCCAAATCTGGATATAGCTTCAAACTGTTCTATTTCCAACATTGCCCCAGAGTAGATGACTCATGGCTGTCTGGCTTACGATTTCACATTTTGTCCTTTTCCCTTTTACTGGCCACTTTTGAACAGCAGTAGTTAAAAACCAGCAGCAGCGTCTCTGCGTTGGTAAAATGGCCTTCGAGGTCATCCAGTGTGGTGGTTCCCAAACCACGCACATGGGCTGATGGTGTCAAAAACACAGGGAGAGTTTTGAAAACGCTCATTTCTAGGCACCAACCGCAGAGTTTCTGACTTGGCAGGTAGCATGTATGGGGCGGGTGGCATTTGGGAGTCAGTGTTTGTAAAGAGCACCACAGAGGAGATTTGCTGACCTAGTTAGACCACCTCGTTTCAAACATGGGGAAACTGAGGGAGGAAAGGGAGAGTGGTTTTTCTAGGTGCTGAGGAATCACGGAATGGCCAGCAGGCAGCGAATGCCTGGGCCCAAGGGCAACACCAGCATGGGGCCCAGGCAGAGCCTGCGAGAGCTCGAGGAAGTCTGAGCACTGCGGTCTGGCCTCTCGCAAGCCAGAAAGCAGAATTAAACAAGAGGTGGGGTACATTTTTCCTTTTGCTCTCAGATCTCAGTAGAGAAACCAACGCAGCTTTCTTCTTTAACTAGTGCCAAAGTGTCCCTGAGAAATCTATGCCTGAGAGGCAGGGGCCAGGGAGAGACTGGAAGTCACTTCGCTGGTCACATACTGTCAGCTCCAGTCACACTTGTGTGACCTTCCGGCCATGCAAGGCCCTCTGTGCCCCTCTTCCAAGCAGCCTCAACTGAAATGTAGATTCAGAGGCCTCATGAATTCTTTGAAAACAAAGCCACTCAGGGGCTGGAGGCTGGAGGGGGCTGGAAAGTCGCTGGCAGGGGTGGAGGGAGGGGAGGGGGAGGAGGGGGAAGCCACCAGAGTTAAATGACTTTCCAGACTGCGGTGAAGGATGTAGCGGGATTCTGTTCCTGGTCGTCAGCAAAGCCTGCCAAAGCTTCGTAAGTTAAAACTCCAAATCTGCCCCTTGGACAAGACTGGGGAAAACATCTGCCCGACACTTCACGGGTGCCTCAAAGAAGGCTTAACTTTCAGCATTGCGAAGTGGTTGTTCTGCTCACATAATTCACAGATCACAGGTTACACTGCGAGGGAGAAGCGAGCGAGCTGCTGGCCAGGATTTTGTGGGTTTACTGCTCCACGGAACAAAACAGTTCTGCCATATATGAACCTAAGGAAAATGAAGTCAGCCTTTCCAGTTTGAAAAATCATACGGTCTGGTGAGTAACTGAGCATCTAGGGAAATTGTGGTATCCTCAGAAAACACATTTAGTTCAAAGAAGGAATCATGGATGTGTTCTAAATATAGGCATACATAAAGACGTATACATATATGTGGAGATATATGCATGCGTGCCTGTGTGTGTGTGTATAAAACATGTCTTTCTCTAGCTAAACACTAACCTGCATCCACATCACATGATCATAGAGCATTAAACCTAGAAGGAATTTTAAAAATCAACTTGCTCTAATCTGGGTTCTTGCCCACCACTCCAACAAAACTTTCTCATTTTAGCCGCCACTGACCACAATAAGCTAAACTCAGCATTTTTCAGTAATTACCTTGTTTGAACTCTCAGTGGCATTCATTTTGGGGAGGTGCCTTCTCCTGGGTCTCCTTACCCCTGCCGGGCTGCTGCTTTCCCACCTCTTTGCACACTCTCTACCCCTATGTAGCTGTTCACCAGGGTCAGCCCTTGCCCCTTCCTCTCCTCACCTGGACCCTCACCCACACCCCCACCTCCTGATACCACCTCAATGCTGGTAATTCACACCTTTATATCTCCCTCCGAGACTTCCCATCTGAGCACCCCAAATGGTCTCATGACCTTTCTAAATCTTCCTCTCCCATCACCAAATCTGACATCTGATATATTCCATTATTCACCACATGACTAGACCATTCAACCAGGTGAACAAGCCAAATACCCAAGAATAACCTTTGATGCCTCTTCTTCCGCCCCATATCCAAAGTCCTGTTGAATATTCCTCCTGTTGCTCATCTCCACCGCGACCACCCTAGGCCCGGCCACTGCCCCATCCTCCCTAGACTGTTGTGGCAGTTCCCAGCTGGGCTCTACATTCACTCTAACCCTCACCCATGACCTTTTCCACATTCAAGCCAGACTGCTCCTTCCAAAACTCAAATCTGATCATGACGCCTCCCTGATTAAAATGTTCAGTGGTTTTAGGTACAACCTACAAGGTTCTACGTGCTCTGGCCTCCCCTGTCCCCCTCCCCTTCTCAAGCCTCCCGCCTGACACTCCCTGCCCAGGACCACCGCTTCCTTAGGCTCCTCCCCTTCATCCTGCACCCTCTTCTCACAGGGCCTTTGCACATGCTGTTCTCTCCCTCTAGAATCCGCTTCCCTCTTCTCTTCACCTGGTTTAAACCTACATATTGCTCAAGATTTAAGGAAGTCTTAGTTTATCACTCTGGATAAGGCAAAATATTTATTATTTGTTTTCAAAGTAACATTTAACTTGTCTTCAGAGCGTAGCAATTAACAACCATCCTTTCCTCCCTCTGGACCTGAGAGGAGGTGGCAGAGACAGGGGAGTAGAGCACAGGCTGTCTGCGCCATGAGTCAGGAAACCTGAGTCCTGCTCCACGCAGTGGCCCAGCCGAAGGTGGGCGTCAGCAAGGTCACTTCCTCACTCTGCGCCTGCAGTCTGCATGGCTCCCCTAAAGGCTGAGGATAAATGGCTGCTTCGTAGCCTGGGGGAGTTTCAAGCCACCGGGGAGATGAACATGTGGACTTGCATACAAAGAGAAGGGACAAAATAGCATTCCAGGAGCAGGAAATCATGAGCAGGCCTTCAAGTCAGCAGGGTGACGTGGAGCATGGGGAATCTAGGCAGGTGGCTGGGGGGTGGTGATCGGCACAAATACAAAGAATTAAGAGACCGGCACAAATACAAAGAAAAAATAACACAGGTCCAAATAGACAGCAGCAGTGGGAATGGAATAAATCTTGATCCTGAAGTTGGAGTGATGAATTGGCCGAAGGGAAGCAGGGTTGCCAAATGCAGCATGATTCCCTTCCCCGAGGTAGGTTCATTTCGGGTAAAAACTGCCCATTTATTTGGAGACATGTTGACATCCAAGCGGATATCCAGACAGCAGATGAGTGAGGGATGTGGACCTCTGCAGAGAGTTCTCAGCCAGAGCAGAGACCCAAGAGGGGTGAAGCAGCACCTATGGCAGCCCGGGAAGCTGAATGAGAAGGGGGAGGTGTTCGCCAAGGAGCCAGAGAAGGGCGTCCTGGAGATCGGGAGAAGAGAGTCAGAAGAACTGAGGAGAGGGCAGTAGTGTCAGCTGCCAGAGGCAACCAGGCTAAGCGCGGCCCGAAGAGGCCCCTGGCCCCTGGCGAGCTGGGTGGGAGCAGTTTCCGGGTGAGAGGGGGTTTCAGCATGCAGGGTCTGTCTGGTGGGGAAGGAGAGGCGCTCGAGGGAAGACGAGGTCGAGGGCTGCATGGTGCCATGAGCTTTTTGACTTTTAAGAAGGGAGGGGAGCTGAGCACACTGCCATGCCTCAGAGTGGACAGCTGGGAGGGCCCAGGGCTGCTAAGTGGGGAGCAGGAATGAAGGAAGGAAGGGGCATGGCCTGAGAGGGTGGGGGCACCAGGCAGGCAGGGCTGGTCGTTCTCAGGAGGGATCCTTCTGCCCGGAGCCTGGAGGGGTTGTGTGGAGGGAGCTACAGCCCTGGGAAGGATACTAGGAAACACCTTCCCCAAGCAGCCCAATGTCTCCATTAATGGTCTTCACAACACACAGCATCTCTCTGCCTCTAGCTCAGCTTACATAGACGCCCACTCTGAACCAGACTGCTCCTTCCCACTGCCATCTAAATACTGCTCATCCCACAAAGCCCAGCCCAAGTTCCTCCTCCTCTGGAAAGCCTTCCTGACCACTAAGTCCCCCTGGTATCTCCCTCCTTTGCTGTATGGTCTCTAGCCCTATCGGGCATCATCCATCGTACACTGCCTCGTTCATTAAGCCTGGTGCCAAGTGGTGCTCCATGCACATTTGCTGAATGACAGCAGAAGTGAATGAATGAGTGAAGGTCATGACCCTTTCATGGTGCACCTTGCCTCTCCCACTAGACCCCAAGCCCCTTTTATCTGTTCCTAACACCCAGAATGTTGGATTGCACATCCATAGTGATCCATTAACGTTTGTTGTTGACAAGTGTGGGCCTGCTTTGATTTTTTTAAATCTTTAGAATTCTCCATAAGCTTAATATGACCAGTCAAATAGTTGGTTACAGTTTGATGCTGCTAAGGAGGTCAGGTTGATTCTCATGTCACACAGTTAGGTCCTCCGTTAGCACCAGGAGCCAAGTCTATGTCCAGCATTTTGCACTCATTATCTTTATAGTAAGTATTCAAATAGGAAGTGTCATTATCTTCGTTTTATGAACAAGAGAACTGAAACTTAGTTTAAACTTGTCCAAGATTACACAGCCAAAAAGTGACAGAGCAGTGACTAGAACCCAGGTCTATGACATCAAAGTCCCTCTCCACCACTAGGCTATACAGCCATGTGCATGGGTATATTTCTAGGAGCAGAAGCAATTCCCACTGCTGAGAGACTATTAAAAATGACAGTCCTATTGTTCACAGGACCTGGCATGCAGTGGCACTCAATAGATAATCACTGAGTGAAGGATTGTGGGCAAAAGGAATCAACTAACATTTTTCTCCCATGTTTTGTTTATCCATTCATCCATTGATATATAGCGGGTTGTACTACTGTGGTTTGAGAATTTGTGTCTTCCCCCAAATTCTTGTTAAACTTAATCCCCAATGCAGTAGCATTAAGAGGTAGGGTCTTTAGGAAATGATTAGGCCATGAGGGCTCTGTCCTCATGAATGGGATTAATAACCTTATAAAAGGGCTGTCAGGAACTAGCTAGACCCCTTTTTGGTCTTTCACCTTCTTCCATGTAAGGACACAGCAATAAGATAACATCTTGGAAGCAGAAACCAGCCCTCACCAGACACCAGACCTGCTGGTGCCCTGACCTTGGACTTCCCAGCCTCCAGAATTGTGAGAAATAAATTTCTGTTGTTTATAAATTACTCAGCCTGTGGCATATTTTTTACGGCAGCACAAATAAACTGAGATAGGTTGTTTCCGCTTTTTGACCATTATAAATAATGCTACCATGAGCATTCATGTACAAGTTTGTGTGTGAATATACGTTTTCATTTCTCTTGGGTATATACCCAGGTGTGTGTATTAGTTTGCTAGGGCTGCCATAACAGGCCACAGACTGTATGGCTTAAAAAACAGAAATTTATTTTCTCACAAATCCGGAGGCTAGAAATCCAAGATTAAGGTGCCATCAGTGTTGGTTTCTGGTGAGACCTCTCTTTCCGGCTTGCAGACAGCCACCTCCTCACTGTGTCCTCACATGGTCTTCTCTGTGCATGTGTGGAGACAGAGCCCAGTAACATTTTTTGACCAAATGTGGCCAGTCCAGGCTGCACAGGTGGCAGTAAGATGCTGCAAAGCCACAACTCGGGTAGAATCCCAGCTCTGTCATTTTGCAAGCTATATGACCATGAGCAAATGATTGAAATTCCCTGAACCTCAGTTTAGCTGTTCACTTCTCATGAAGACAACAGTCAGGAATAAACCAGTGCCATGATGAGAAGTCACAGTATGTGATAGGTGAGAGGGTTAGGGTCTGTCCCTGACTCTGTGCATGTGAATACCGCCTTCTGTCTGGGTGTGGTCACTTCATGCTGCAGCTCCCCAAGCAGCTCCCTGTTGTGCACCCTGGCTTCTGCATCCCAGCTTGTCCCTGTCCCTCATTAGGCCCAGATCCTCGCTGCCAGCATTACCTCCTTGGACCTGCATGAGGACGAAGCCGTCACAGCAGGAATCACTGTCACATGCAAGAAGACAGAAGAGGTGAGCATCAGTCAGGTCAGCTGTTGAGGCTGAGAACACGACGGGGCTGTACAACCCAGAGAGCACATTTTGGAAACCAGTCGGTTCAAAGCTTTTCTGACGTACAGTGGTGAATTCTTGGCCTGGGGAAAAGGCAGAAAAAAATTTTAAAAAGACCTAAAAACATGGCAGAGTTGAACAGAGTTTACTGATCTCGTAGGATAGTTTGCTAAATTAGCTCTGATTGTGACTGGAGCAGTGTGTGGTCTAAGACGAGACACTGTCTGTGCCACGAAACTTCTGGACGTGCCTATGCATAGAGAGGGTGGGGTGGCCAAGGCTGTGCCCCCAAAACCAACAGATCTGGACAGATGGCCCGCATACGTTCAAGGGTCCAAAGGGTATGTATGGAAAACTGGAGCATATTATTATTTTTATTATTACCAACAAACATTTATTGAGCTCTGTGTACACACTGTGCCATGTGCTTTCCCTACATTATCTCATTTAATTTTCACTGCCCTGCTCTGCTATCATACGTGCTTCTGTAACACAAATTAGTTTGAATACATGGGAGTCAGGGAAGCTTGGCTGCTGTGATATTGGAGTCACATTGGCTGCTCTATCTAGTTTTCCCTGCATGTCACTGCCTTGTGCCACCAAACATCAAAAGAAGGATGTGGCGTAGACAAACGCAGCTAAATGCAGCAAGCCGCAGGGCAACTGGGACTGTCCACACACCCGTCATCCGCCTTCGTTGGAACCTCAGCCGGGCCCCAGGGCTCAGTCTTCAAAGTAAAGACTGTAGGGTTTTCCCTTCGCTTTGTGCGACCAGCCCTCGTCCTGGTGATTCAACAGCCTCAATCCTTCTTCACACCTTGGGCAGTCACCCACCTTGCCCTTTCACATTTATGTAGCACTTCTTTATTATGAATTCAATGCGCCTTTTTAAAAACTGTGCTGGAATTTTAAGAAAGGCTGTTATTGTTTTTTTCCAGCCCTCTGGTTAAAAGTATCATGGTTTGGGTTTTGCCTGTGTCTAACTCTAGTTTTCCCATTAGCCCTGTTATTTTTGAGCATCATTTTGCAAACATGAGATTTTTCAGAGATATGTGCAGTAGATTGCAGTAGAGCCAAAATGTCAGCGCTATTCTTATGCCCACTGTACATTTGAGGAAAGAGAGTCTTAACACATGCACTGTCTTGCCCAGATTTACATGGTTTGGTGAGTGGCGGAGGGGACACCAGAACCTGTGCCCTTCGCCACTCTGACCTCCCATCTGCCTGGCAGTTCACCAGGTCTTAACTGACTCACGCGCCTGGAGGTCAGGGAGGGGCTTACAGTGTGGGGCCCAAGAGCACAGGCTTCGGAATCAGACAACCCTGAGTGCAGACCCTGCAGCACCCCTGCCAAGCAAGTCCCTAATTCCTCAGAGCCTCAGTTTGCCCATCTGTACAGTGAGGATGATGACAAGTAATCCTTGTAAACATTGAACACATAAAAAAAATAGTCATATATGTTAAAAGGCTGAGCAACAAGCCTGGCACTTAGTTTATGCTCAGCAGATGTTCTACATGTCTCCAAAAAGCCGCCTCTTCTCCCTGCAAGCATTGGCTCACTCAGCCCCTTCTGCCGGGAACGCCCTCAGCTCTGCCAGGCAAAGCCCCCGCCCAGCCTTCACCAAAGCCCAGCTTAACTTGAAAGGTCCATCCCTGGATTTTTACAGCCAGAATTAATCTCTCTCTCTCTTGATCTCTCTCATGTTCTGTTTGTGCCTCCACTAAAGGCTCTGCCATCCCTCACCCTGTATTTAAGATACTTGAGATACTGTCTGCCACGCCTACTGGGATGAGACTCCCTGGAGCTCTTCCCTGATATCTGACGCAGCGGTCACTAGCTGTACGTGACTACTTAAATATCCATTTCAGTTCATCAAAGTTAATGTTGCAATAGCCACATTCCAAGTGTTCAGTCATCAGGAGTGACTAAGACTACCATTGTGGACGGATTTATAGACCATTTCCATCACTGCAGGAAGTCCTACTGGGCCGTGCTGCCCTGGGGTCTAGGGCCCCAGTCCAGCTCCCCTCGGTCTCCTTCACGTAGGGAAGATGCACAGAATGCCACCTCCCCTGAGACCTTTGCGTGGTGGTCTCCTTCCCATCCTTCAGGTCTCAGCTCCACCGCCCCCACCCCTGGGGTTCCACCCCTGACCACTCTGGGCAGCTCACATCCCCCGTTATCCCACTGTCCTGTTCATTTTCACCTGAGCACTCACCACCCTCTGAAACGATTTTATTGCTGGCTCAATCCCTCTACCACTCAGTTATTCTGTCTGTCTTGCCACAGCCGCATCCACGGAGTGCACAAAGGTGTTTATCGTAGCAGGGATGCTCAGTAACTGCTGAGGGCTGTGCTGGCACTGAGCTGCCCCACACCGCGGTCGAGGCCTAGACTATTCAGCAGGTCAGGGAGATCTTACAGAGTCAGGGGTGGCCCCACCTGGAAGTCACAGGTAGCAGGATGGTTCATCTTCCTAGACCTCATCTGTGAGATGAGGGGTTGTGCTAGACAATCTCAAAGGAAGCTCCAGGCACTGATGCCCTTTGATTCTGAAAGACCACACGGCTCCTCCTCCACGTTCAAGGCCCACAGGCATTAAGTGGGCATGGGTAGCAGATTTCACTGATGACAGATCAAGCTCTGAGTCTCTGGCCCTTTTTCAAGTCCCACCTTCCAGGTCACTAACGGCCAGGGATGTGAATGGACACGGTTAACTACCTACCAGGAGCCAAGGACTATGTGGGAGGCTTTCAGAAACTGAGTCCTTTCCTCAGCTGTGACATGTTTTCCCGTTTTACAGAAGAGAGACTGAGCTTCAAGTGAAATGAAGAAATGGTTCAGAGACAGAGCAGGGAAGAGGGAGGCGGGCCCTGAAGCCAGATCCAGGCTACTCCAGCCTCCTTCTCCTCCACCTGGAGCCGAATGGCTGTTTGTGCATCTCCCGCCTTAAGCAAAAACAGCAAGACATAGCTCTGCCTTTGATTTAGTTTGGCAACAAGGAAGTTTCCCAATTTCCTTTGCAATCTTCCCCAAAAAACAAACTTTCAGGAGACAAGGAAGAAAAATAAAAATAACAAACACTTAAAAAGAAATACAATTGCATTTTACAAAATGTCATAAAAGGCCAAGTTATGGTTTTAAAGAACATTTTGAGTAGGAGTTATTGTTCTATTTTGGTATTTGTTTTTAGAAAATAAACCTTATGTTTTGTTCTTTTTAAAAATGGATAGTAAAGATAATTGGGATAAACACTGGGGCAGAAATCCCAGTGACCCTGGCAACAGATCAGAGAGATCCAAGCTCTGCCAGACGCCGATCTCCCAAGCAAACGCTCAGCTAAGTCAGGATGGAGGCGTTAGGCAAAAAAAGGACTAGAGAAAAAAGAAAGAAAACACAAACACTTCTCCCTGCCGTAGGATGAAAACTGCTACCGAGGTCAGACGCAGCTTTGGGCCTGGGCCATGGCACAGTCTCCACTTGCTACCAGCTGTCTCTGGCACCAGTCTGAAGCTGCTGGGAGCCCGGGCACCTGCCCTGAATCATGGACCTCAGAGTGACTCCCGCACTCCCCTTCCTTCCAACATCCAAGTCCCAGTTCAGGCTCCTTGGGCTGTCTTCTGGGCCACAGCCATAGCCTCAGGCCATCAGGAAACTTTTTAGCAAGCATGCAAACAAGTACGGAAATGTTGTACATCTGCTGAGCTCCCAGCGAGTGCTGAGCACTGCTCGAAGAGCTTCACCTGCGTCTCCTCATTCCAAGCTGCCAATAACCTTGGTCCACTTATGAGTCCTGTTTTCCTAATGAGGAAACAGAAGCCTAGAATGTCAAGGAATGTGCCCAAGACCACACAGCTAGTGCATGGCAGAGCTGGGGTTCAACCCGGGCAAGCGGGCTCTGGGTCCTTGCTCTTAAAGCCCTTAACCGCTGTGAAACCGGGACCAGAGAGCAGTGGCAGTTAGAGGAGCTGCAGTCACCGGGGCAGGCCTAGCTGCGGCCCAGGGCTCATGGCGCTGCAGTGCTGCACCTCTCGGCGGTGTTGGAAAGGCAAGAGGCGAGCAGGGCAGGACTGATGAGCGCAGGCCTCGGATTCTGGGGAAAGGCCCCTGCTTCTCCCATGTGCTACCAGTGGCCCAGGATGCTTTCTCCTGTGTGACATGGGGCTGGCGACCCCCTTTTTGCCCTCCTCCAAGAGTTTCTGTGAGGGTGCGGGGGAAGGAGGAACGGGAAAGTGAGCTGTAAACTATAAAATACTATATTCTTGCTACTCAAAGTGTGGTGCCTGGACCACCACAGCACGGCCCCCCTCTGGGAGATTATTAGAAATGCAGAATCTCGGCCCACCGCGAGGATCTGCATTTTACAAAGTCCAGATCGTGGGTGAGGAAAAGATCTGACAACTTCCAGAGAGGGTGGAGACCACAGAGGGGAGGAGGAGAGTCTCCATGAGTCAGAAGGCCCAGGAGGGACGTGCCCCACATCACGGGCTGCCTGGGCTTGCCTGGGGGCACAGGCGGATGCAGCTGTGTTCTGCCCGGACTCTCTCCACCTATTAGCGTCGTGTCTGCTCTACCACTTAGTTTCTGGCCTGCAGAATGAGGCTCCCAATCCCTGCCAGATTGCCATGAGGATCGAACCTGATGACACAAGTGAAAATGATGTGTAAAGTCCCTTGCAGCTGATGGGGAGATGATTGCCTGTCTGCGGAGGGCGCTGTGCCAGGCCTACCGGAGGATATCGGAGACGGAAGCTGGGCTCAGGGCATGGGGTGGCGATGTGGGAAAGTTTGGCCCCTCCCCAAGTGCACCTTGCTCCAAACATGACCACGTGAAGCCACAGAAGCCCCCAGCCAACCAGCCCCACCAACCTACCCTTTTTCAAATACACAGCCAGAGAAGCTTGAGGGCGGTTCCTTACTTTCACCTGGCACCTAAGACTTTCAAAGCTGATGGCCTTTGAGTTCCCCAGTGCGTCTTGTTCCTGGAGATGGAAAGATGCTGTGTTATCGTCCTGTGATGTTTAATAATTCAATTCAACAAACATTACCCAACTCTAACCACGGCTAGGCACTAGGGCAGCAAAGGTAAGAAAGAAAAGGTTCTTGCTCTATAGTTTCTCCCGGTCCATTGGAGCAGGCAGACATGTAAGCAGTAGGAAACAGACACAGAATTTCATGGGTGTTTTCAGAACTAGGTCCCACGGTTTGGGGACTGTCAGTTATAAGAGGGGAGTGACCAGAGAGGCAGGAGCCAGCTCATGGAAGAACTTGTAGCTTCTACCTAGAGAGTGTCTAGAGAAAAGATCTCAAGCTTGGAAATGGTGAGGTCAGAGATCTGGCCATTCCCAGCCACCTCTGACCTCTCTTTCTGACTTACTCTCAGCAATCGCGCCATGTGGGTGGGGTAGGATAAATTTGCCTGTTTCAATCTGTGTTTTGTCCCCAGTATTTTGCCCTCCTCCTCAAGGCTGCCAGACTTTGAGTTTCCTGTGGGGATTTTGGAGGGCAGGGGCTAAAGCAAAGGCTGTTTGATGGCAACAGCTCTTCTTGCTTTGCAGAAAGCTGGAACTCACGGGAGAGACGGTAGCCTGGGGAGGGAAGGAAGACACATGGAGAGCACAGAGAGTGGAGAGATTCCCAAAGACCTGAAAAGGACTCAGGTGGGATCCAGAGTGGCAGGAGCCCTCACCCCTTCTGTGGCTGTGCCCTGGTGGGGCAGAGGGCAGCAAGACGTCAAATGGATGGCTGCACCTGGGGAGGCTAAACCCAATGCAGTGGAGCTCCTGCCTTGGCAAAGTCTTCTCCGTACCCCAAGAAGAGCAGCTGGAGAGGCTAAAGGCAGCTCCTGGGACTGTGGGGCTCAGCACTGGGCTGTGTGACCAACCACTGATGAACAGTGATCAAGGCCCTCCACCCCCATCTCACCCCCATGCCTTAGGACCAAGAACCCAGGGCCCTGGAGTGGATAATGAGTGAGATGGAATTTCCTGCTGACCTCACAGGAGGATGATGACAATATTAACAGCAACAGTAACGGTTATAATAACAGTCACTGAGCATTTACTCTGCAGCAGAATCTCTCCTGTGAGCTCTTAATCCTTACAACAATCCTGTGATGTGGGAATGATTATTATCCCCATATTACATGGGGAATCTGAGGAACCAAGGGGCTAAATAGCAATAAGCAGGTGGTGAAGCAGGGGCTTGAACCCAAGACCTCTCCCTACCTCTTCTCTACATCTTGTCACTGCAGAACCCAGCTCAAGAGTCGTAAAATTTAGGGTCCATCCTCCACACCCTTTCTGGAATGTCACTTACAAACACTCTTTCACATGCAAGTACGTGGGCAAAGCGGTGTGCAATGCACCAGTGTTGGTGTTGATGATATTGCAAAACTGCTACAAATCTACATACCCTTAACCAAGAGAATGTGAAATAAATTATGTACATCCATGGAATGGATCAGTATGCTCCAGTGAAAAGAATAAGGTTAATTTTTAAAATACATATACAGAAAAATAAATATGAAAAATCAAGGTAGACAAGAATACATATTATAAAATTGTAGCATGTAAACAAACAAAAAACATACTTATAAGTATGTGGAAATTTTCTGAACGGATCCATAAGAAACCAGAGAGTAAAATGGAGATTTGAGTATACTTACAGGTTAGAAATTTGAATATGCTTACAGGTTAGAAATTAGGAGACAGAAGACTTCTGCTTTTCACTGGATACCTTTTTATCCTAATTTGATGGTACCACATAAAATTGCCAATATTCTACCAGCTCTGACTTATAGAAACAGCGATTTCATGTAATTCTATAAATATTTAACATATCTTTTTATACCATAATCATATTTTATTTCTATAATGGAAAGTGGAGCTGGGGTATGGGACACTGAGGGGCGGATGGTATTTAGGGCTCTGAACAATGTCCCCCTTGCATCTGGGGCCTGGGCTGCTGGATGAGGTAAATGCTGGGGCATAGGAAGGGGTGTTCAACGTCAAGGGTCTCTCCTGGCTGGTCCACCAGGAAACGATACTGCTCAGGTGATGCTACGTCAGCTGCATCCTGGGTCTGTCTCTGCCTGTTGCAACTTCAATTTCCCAAAGTCTCATCGCTTTGAAGAAATGGAAGCAATAGGGCATCAGCTATCAGCAATCTCATTACATCACCTGGTTACCCCGGTGTCAATGCCATCAGACACAGAATGTATATCTGACACAGAATGGACAAGAGGCAGAACTGCCAGGTGGCTCTTACACCTCACCTGACCAGAAGTCATGCAGGCAACATTGTCATTTGTCAAAGCGTGGAAATCACACGAGACCTCTGAGCCTATTGTGGACACGATGAGGAAGCTGCAGGCCTCGTCCTCTGCACATTCTGCAAGCACCATGGGACAGTCATCCACCTGACTCTCAGGTAATGCTGGGGACAGAACAGACACATGCCCCTACCCCTGCCCCACACACCCAAATACACATGCAGTGTAAACACACAGATACACACACAGATATACACCCAAATAGACACACCCCCAAACACACACACAAATATGCACACCCATGAACATACCCAAATACACACACATAAGTACACACACAATGCACATGCACACATACATAAGCATATACACACAAATATACATACAAGAGACATTGACTGAGCACAAACCATGTGCCACATGTTGTGTTAAGTGCTTTCTGTGTTATTGGATCATTGATCCCCATCTTATAGATGAGGAAACTGAAGCACAGCTCAGTTCATTCACTTACTCAAAGTTGCAAATACAGTCTGCCGTGGAGTGCCCTCCTCTCAATTGTCTGATAGGACACCATCTTGCTAGACCTTCCTGACATGGCTGTCTTTCTCAAACATCAAGTATCAAAAACATATTTTTGATACTGAGTTTGGCCTAGTTGGTTAAACCAGCGGCCCTCGACCTTTGTGGTACCAGGGACTGGTTTCACGGAAGACAATTTTTCCATGGACTCAGATAGGGGGGTGAGCCATGAGGAGCAGCTGTAAATACAGATGAAGCTTGCTTGCTCACCTGCCGCTCACCTCCTGCTGTGCTGCCCAGTCCCTAATAGTACATGGACTGGTACTGGTCTGTGGCCTGGGGCTTGGGGACTGCAGGGTTAAACCATCTCCTGACACTAACAGATGGACCTATCTTCCCTGCTTGCCTCAGCCCCTAGGATACTGCATCCTCTTTTTCTTTCCATCCCATCAGTTTGCCCTTCTAACTTCAGCTGTGTCATAGTGTACGTGTGCACACATGGGTATGTGTATGGCATTCCTTGTCAAGACAAACACCTGCGATCACTATACCCCAAGTGTGCTGCCTTGGTGCTGGTTCCTGACATCTACTCTTTTGACCCCTTGCTCTGTCCCTCCAGTTCCAGCAAATGTCTTTCATTCTGCAAACATTTTTTTTTTCCAGCTCCTACTTCATGCCTTGAACTGTGTTTGTGATGCAAACAATAGTATAAATTTATCATAACCAGAGCAGATATCCAAAACAGATTCATAGTCCCACTGTTAACCACTTAATAACTAAACCACATGAGGCATAAACCAATGGATACGACTGTAGGCTTTGCCATCAGTAGTCTGGGTTTGAATTTAAGTTCTGATGCTTACTAGCTCTGTGGCACTGAGCAAGTCACTTAAATTCTTAAAGCCTTATTTTTCTCATCTGTAACTTAGGATAACAATGCCTACTCTCTGGGTGGTTGTGGGATTATGAAATAATCCTGGTAAAAATACATACTCAGTAAACAGTAACTTATTACCATCTCTCTGGCCTCACTGTTGAAATAAGAAGATATATATCCTAACCTAGACAAATAGCTCTATGCCAAACTAATTTTGTTCATTTCTGTCCATAACATAGTTCGGCATAGTTTGTGGAATATAGTAGACACACTATAAACTCTGCAATGAACTTATAAATTGAATATACATTTTGGAAATCAGTTGACTTACAGTGTTTTTGACAAAATATGTTTTCTCATTATTGTTTTAATGGTTTGATTTGGTTTGTATTAACAAAGTCAGCAGAGCTTATTTCTCCACCATTCTCCATGTGCCCCTCTCCCCACTACCCCTTACCTGCCAAGCACTGCATCAGTGGGAATTCAGAGCCAGGAACTTTGGACCTGATCGCCATGGGAACGTTGGCGTCGAAGATCACCTTTGATTCTGGAGCCTTCTCAAATTTTTGCATCACTGAAAATAAATCATATTATTGAAATCTGACTGTGAAGGGTATAGGGCACCTGCAGAGAAGCCAAAAAGAGTGTTGGGTCAAGAAGTCTCTTCCCATTTGCAGCCCTCAGTCGCACAAACGTCCCAGGGAGATAATTCCTTTGGAAGGTAGGTCCAGCCTCACGTCTAATCTCGAGAGCTGTAACTTACTAGGTCTCCTTCCTCTACCTCACTGTCAGGAAGTAAGGGGAAAATTTAATATTATGTTCATCCTTACAATTCACCTCTTCTCATTGGTATCGATTTTCTATCTAAACTTATATTTTCCTGTCCTTATCTTTTCATGCTAATTACCTAATTATTTTATTGAAAATTTTCTTTCCATAAAACAACTTGAAATCTTTCAGAAATGGGGTAAGCTTTTTTAAAATGCAAATAAGACATATCCATATGGATTCATGTAAATTTAAAAATGTGTCATGTGGCTCAGGCATTTTTAAGGTAGTATTTGTTTAAGTGGTACACTAGCATCTGTTTTTCCACCTACAATCAACATATTTGAGCTCCATTTGATAGGAAAAACATAGCCACATGCTCATGGAATTAGACAAGTGAGGAGGAAGAAATATAATTTCTCAAGGCTATGAGACTTGGAACTCACTATTCACCAAGCAAAAACACAAGCAAGGAGGGTAACTCCCAAGGAATAAAATTTATCTTCCAAGCCACAAATGCCCAAGAGTGTCAATATTTTGTAGGTAACTATCAAAAAGCAAGACTTATTTACAAGTCCAAAAGCACAAGAGTATCAATTCTTTGCTAACATAATTATAACCACACATAAGCACTCGTTATTATACACATCCATTACTTTATAAAACAAACTTTTGTCTAGATTGGTTTTCATCAAGTCAATAAATTCAAGGTCATTCAAAGCAATCTTTCCTCAGCTTTTATAACAAGCACAGAAAAAAATGATGGGGTTGGGAGAATGGAACATTGATGTAATAAAAATGACATGCTTTAAGCCTTCAGAATGTTTGACATATTTAATAGTAAAGAATTCTAATTTCACAAAGTAATCCTTCCATATTGACCATTGAAGTTGCCAAGTTCATGTGCTCAGCCCACCTTCTTTCATCTTCTTCTCTTTTTTTTAATTTTTATATTCCTTAGTCTCTTGTTTATACCAAACACCATGCTATACTCATCATAGCATCCCTAAGTCTTGGTTGGTATAGACCAGATGCTCGAAACACTCTATGAGACTAAATAAAATTTGAAAGGTCTTTCAGCTTCTAATTAAATTCTACCCAAAAATGCAGTAAATTTAGCACTTCAGTTAGAGAATCTGCTGGTTTTCAGGAAAGGGACATCTTGGTGATGGAGATCTTCACACTACAGTATTCTATGAAGAAGCTCGTGGCGGAACAAAACAGAAACAATCCATGAACCGATCTGCCAATGAAAGACTGAGTCCATTTGTAGAATTATACATTCTGTTGACACAATTTCCCATGTATCAAATTTCTACTTAGCAGATATTTAAAAATGTCTTGGGGAAAGCATAAAAGACAAGCTTCCTCAGAGCTCAGGAATGGGCTGCTGAAAGCTAAACCAAACAGCAATTTTTTACGAGAATCTTCCAAATACAATAAACTTATTGAATAAGCAAAAAAAAAAAAAAAAAGGTAAACATTAGAGCACAGTATATATTTGATAATGATCCTTGCATAGTATATCATGGCTATTTATGTGTCTGTCTCCTTCCAGGGCGAAGACAATGTCCTGATTATATTTGAACGCTCACTAGCTAGGATAGTGACAGAGATGCTAGTTTCCTGTATATTGAATGGATGGATGGTCTAATGGATGACTAACAACATTGTTATAACACCTGGCAACCAGGAGAGAACATTACGATGGTGTAATGCCAATGGTAGTCGTGTAACTGTTTAGACACTTGATGTGGTATGTGAAATTTTCAGCATGGGTCAACAAAGAACAGAATAAGAAAACTGGATCCAAAGTTAAAGGGAAGATAAACTTGAAATATTTCCAGTGGTCGAGGTCAGAGTAACTCTGTGAGTAAACTAAGGCAATTTAGAGAAGATCACAGGGAGCACCGTGGAGCTTTGGCAGGAGGGATTTCGGACAGGGAGGAAGCAGGCAGTCAGGGAAGGGCACTAACTTTGGAGTCAGCTCCCAGCTCAAGTCCTGATGCTGCCACACCTCCCCAGCTCTGTGTCCTTTGGCACATCTCAACCTCTGAGAGTCTATAGCATGGAATACCTGGTATGTGGTAACAACTCAGTAAATGCCAAGTCCCCTTTCTCTCTGCAGAACATCTTGCCTAAGTGTCAGGGCTTGTAAAATTGGCCACAGGAATTCAGGTGGTGGGAGAATCTCCTTCCCTGAAGACCTTTAGGAAATAGCTTCAGAGAAGCCCATATTACTGGAGCAATTCACTCATTCTGTCAATAAGTACCTACTGCCCTGGAATAGAACAAGAAATAAGAGGCAGTTCCAGCCCCAGAGGAACATATGGTCTAATGAGGCTAGAGTCCAGAGAGGAGGATGAGATATTGTAATATTACCTTATCCCAAGAGCAGTGCGAAACCACTGAAGAATTTTAAGGGGCATTGAATAAACACAATTGCCTTTTTAAATAATTGCATTAGAAGCATCATGGAAAAATTGTTGGACTGGAGCAGGAAGATGAGTCAGGAGGGCATGGCAGTACCATGTGGGTAACAACGTGGCTTGGACAAAGGAGGTGGCAACGGGGAGGTATACAGCTAACCGCTAAGTACTTTGCTTTTTCTGAAGGACAAAAGCCTCAAAACTGAAACCGCAATGCCACTTCCAAAGAGAAAGTTCCTCTCAAAGGCAATTCTGCAAAGAGACATGCTAATAGCCCAGTGAGGGCCTGGCTTATTAACATAGATATCCCCATGCAGATGCAGAAAGGGAAACTTAAGCTCAGAGCTTTAAATAAGAAGCCAAAGATGCTGAGGATGTATCTGGAGGCTGTTCATAAGCCAGCACCTCGGGGAGGCAGCATCAAAGGTGTCAAAGCTGAGCTGAGGCTCGTGAACGCTTCTGGTGCCACTGATTGAACCGTCCTTTCTGCTCTGAACACTGGAGGGAACAAGATATGAAATGCCCTACAAACTGCACGTGACAATCCTCAGGGTTAATCCATTGACAGGGACACAAAGAAGACTAGCAGCACTTGGGCAGTAATCCCAGAATGGCCAGTAATCACCAGGGCCATTGGGCAAGTTGCTTCCCTTCTTTGGACACCCTCTCTCTCATTTGTGAAAGATCTACCTCATTGATGCCTCTTTTCTTAAATTCAGAATATTATAGGGGTACAAACGTTTTGGTTACATGTACTACTCAGACATTTAAAAAAAATGGTGAATTTATACCTTTGGTAACAACCCCGATGGAACTGGAGACTATTCTTCTAAGCGAAGCATTGCAAGAATGGAAAACAAATACCACATGTACTCACTATTAAATTGGAACTGATCAATCAACACCCATGTGCACATAGTAGTAAAACTCAATGGAAACCAAGCAGGTTGAGAGGAGGAGGAAGAAACCGGTAAATTCATAACTGATCTCTTAAAGCACCTTCCAGCTCTAACTCCCCTGATTGTCATTCTTTCCCAAGAGGAGGGATATTGGAAAAAAATAAGACTTCATTGAATTTGCAGTTTATCCATGAGAACACAAACATGTGCACATGCACACAAAGTCCTTGCAGTTTGTTAGCTCTTCACTAGAGAAGAGAAATGACTGCTCTGAGCATTAGAAAATGAAAACTTCTCACTTGGATTTTCTCTGATATTTTGCCATTTGCTGTACCAACCTCCCTAGAGAACAGGCACGCTGTGTATGTGTGTGTGTGCGTGTGTGCGCTCACGGGTGTGCTTGTTGAGGAAACAGATAAATCTAGGTAGAATTACAGATTGGTATGACAGAAAAACAAGGATTTAGGAGTCAGACACACACCAGTTCAAAACCTAGGTATATTATATCCTAACTATGGAATGAAGATAAGAACTTACACATTCTTTGCCTCAGTTTCCTCAGTAAATTGTTGGCAATAATAATATCTACCTTTTTTGGCTACCATGGAGTTTAAATGTGATAAACATATAAATGCCAGGCACGTAGTGAACCCACACATGTCAGGCCTTCTCCTTGCACTGAGATACTAAGAGACTCTGCTGGGCGGGGTGGCTCTGGCTTGCTGAGTATATGAAGGTAAGACCCGGACCTCAGGCAGAGGATGGTGACTCTGTGGAAAGGTGAAGTGGAGTTCTGAAAACTGCGAGGATGTTAGGATTAAGGGACCTTGCAGATTGCTTCAGCCTCCCTCCTTGTTTAACAGATAAGGGAATAGGGCAACTACTGTTACCAAGACTTCTTATTCTGAAATATTTATTACCCCTGGCAGGCATGACACTGCTGATGCACTCAGCCCTCCTGCAGGGTAGGCACTAATGTCCCCATTTCACAGGTGAGGAAACCACTGAGGGTGAGGGAATTATCCAAGAATATACATCCAGTAAAGGGCACCACTGGGATTTAACTATTTCTCATTCCACAAATCATGCTCTTGCCTTCCTCTCTGCAGGTACCTGTCATACCTTGCATGTAGGACATTTGATAGCTCATGTGGGACTTTTCCATCCAGTATGTCACTGAGGAACTGTGCACAGGATAGTGCTCAATGAATATTTTTGACATTATATGTTGATGTTGACCCTCACAATGTCTCAGGAGACAGACAGGAAGCCACTGAGGGTTTGAGGATCAGACAGGTTGAGCAACTTGCTCTGGGTCACCCAGTGCATAAGTTACAGAAGAAGGACTGGCGCACAGTCTTTCTGTAGCATCCTATGGAGGGGAAGTCCTGACCAGACTTACCAAGACAAGCTGCCTGCAAGAATGAAAGCCTCAGCAGATTTCTTATTTATAAAAATTAACCTCTGTGCATCCTAAAGTATTTAGGGGTGAGGCTTCATGATGTCTGAAACTTACATTTCCAAATTATTTTAAAAAGAGAGAGAATAAAATATTAACAATTATTGGATCTAGGTGATGGATATTTATCCATCCTACTATTCTTTACATAGATTAAAATTTTTTTAAATAAAAAGTTGGAGGCAAATTCATCTCATGCGTCTCTCCGTTTCCATAAAGCCCAAGACCACTAACCCCTCCCCAGTAACTGCCACCGATTTAACCTCCAGAACATACTCAGACACTGGGAGTCCTCAAGTGGGGCCTCTGTTTCTGACCACGGCAGTCTCTGCCCCTCGCTGTCCACGCAGAAGGCCTTTCCAGTGCCCCTGTCCCTCTGGCTGGCTCGGTACTGGCCGTCCTGGTGACATTGCAGGCCCGCTTCATTCCTCTGACAGTCAGTGACACCTGGAACCAAGAGATGGACACAAAGGTCAACCATGGGCCTCCAGGATCCCCTCCCCTTCCTACTCCCAGGCTCTGGGTCATTGACCAGATGTCTAAGCGACACGTCTGAACCAGACATTCTAGCATAAAACTCTTCAGTGTCCCCACCCTGACTAAAGGACCACACTCGGCTCCTTGTTTGGATCAATAAGTCCCCTGTGATCTGGCTCCCACCCATCCTAGTGCCTGCACACACATACACACACACACACACACACACACACACACACACACACACACATACACACACTCTGCTCCACACACCACCCGCTACGTTCCATGCCCTGAATACACCGCCCTCTTTGACACCATTTCCTTCAACCCAGGCTTTGCTCATCTGGCCCCTCTCCTGGTGCACAGCTGGCCCATCTGCACTACACGAACTCTTCACTGCTCACCTGCTCTCACCTCGACCCACATTTCCTCAGGGAAGCCCTCCTGTTATGACCTGAATGCTTGTATCCCCCCCAAAACCCACATGTTGAAACCTAATCCCCAGATAGTATTAGAAGGTGGGACCTTTGGGAGGTGATTAGGCCATGAGGGTAGGAGGCCTTATTAATGGGATTAGTGTCCTTATAAAAGAGGCCCAAGGGAGCTTGTTTGCCCCTTCCACCCTGTGGGGACACAGGAAGAAAGAGTCTATGACAACTTCATCAGACACCAAATATGTTTGCACCTTGATCTTGGACTTCCCACCCTCCCAAAACCGTAAGAAATAAATTTCTGTTGTTTATAAGACACCCAGTTTATGACATTTGGTTGTAGCAGCCCAAATGAACTAAGACACTTCCAGACCTCCTGCCTAGGTCAGGCCCAAGTGTCACACCCTCTCCTTGAGACCCAGGCCTCTCCTTCACAGCCAGGAGCACAGGTATTATTTCCATTTATCTGCGTGGATGGACGGCTGATGACTCCTGCCTCCTGCTCAGCAGAGGCTCTGGGAAGGCAGGGCTAGGGCTGGTTTTGCTCACCATTTATGCCAGTGCCTTGCTCAGTGTCTGACACATACAATAAGCTTCCTCTCCAAAATCAAGAAATATTAGTCAACCCTATGGATGAATGCCTCTGTCCCTGTGTTCAAGCTGTTTCTTCTTCCCGGAAGTTCTCTCTCCACCTGCCCTCTAGCTAATCCTCCCTCACTTCCTTTTCCTAGAAGACTCTGAACTCCTTGAGGACAGGGATTTTGTCATTACTTGTTTAATATACCCAGTAAAACTTGGCACAAAGCAGGTGCTCAATAAGTTTTTGATGAATGATATCAAAGGGGAATTCCTCAATCTTGTTTTCTGGGACTGGGAAGTAGGTGAATGGTATTTTATAGCAGTCCAAAGACTTGATAACACCTGGGGTTTTATATTTCAAGACTATTGGTTATATGATTGACCACTGATTAATAACAACTTTTATGGGGAGGTTATAAAAGCAACTTTTTAAATAGAATACTTTGCATGCCATACATGTTATACATGAATTAATACATCAATAAACAAACAACTAAATACTCAGAAGAGCTACTCAGTTATCAACAGAACTTCAAACATGGCCCAGTGGACCAGCTAAGTTAGGAAATATAGAAGAGTATAAGTCAGAACTATAATATAGGCCTCAACTAACTATGTAGAGAAACTGGGATTCTAAAAGCTGTCCTAACAACAAAAGGAAACCAAGGGAATATTGTAATCTCTTGGTGTCATTTAAAACTTGGCAGATTCTCCTGCCCTGTGCTTCCCTTCAATACGATTCCACCTAAGAACACAGACCAGATAATTCAACAGGTAGAACAATGTAGTTAATGAGTCATGAATAAGTTTCCTAGATATAAACAGACCCTTAGCAGGACTCCAACCTTGACCCTGGAGAACCATTCTCCAAAATCTCTCCTATTACTCAAGAAAGGTGTCTGGGAGAGGGGCAATGTTGTAACACAGCCTCTACTACTGCATGGAAGTGCAATCAAAGCTCACTCCAAAAGTGGGGTGAGGGATGAAAGTTTATTGTTTATGTTAAACATTATGTTTCCACTTTGCTAGGGACTGAATGTTTCTCCACCAAAATTGTAAGTTAAAGTCCTAATCCCCAATGTGATAAGATTTGGAGGTGAGGCCTTTGGGAGGTAATTAAGTTTAGATGAGGTCAGGAGGGTGGAGCCCCCATAATGATATTAATGACTTTATAAAAAGAGACAGACAGGAGACCTTTCTCTCTCCCTCTCTGTGCATGCACCAAGCAAAGCCCATGTGAATATAACCAGGAAGAAAGCCTTCACCAAGAAACTGATCATGCTGGTACCCTGACTCAGACTTCCAGCCTCCAGATCCATGAGAAATGAATGAGTGTTGTTTAAGCCACCAAGTCTATGGTAATTTGTAATGGCAGCCTGAACTGACACCTGCTTGATAACCACATTGTAAGTGAGATCTCATTGGCTCCACCTGATAGACAAGGGAGTTGACATTCAGAGAAGGAAGGTGATTTGGCCTAGGTCACAGTACCAGTAAGAGGGGACAGCAGGGATGGAACCCGGTCTGGCCAGTGCAAGCCTCAGCCTCTGTCCTCTCTTCTCTGCCTTTTTTGTCATATCCCCTCCATACACAAGGATCAGTACATCACATCAACCCTCTTTTAAGAAAGTGCTCCTCTGGCATTTCCATAGCACTTTGAGTCATCTCAAAGCACAAGGACTGGAGTCGGTGTACAAACTGAGGGTGATGCCCAGGTGTCAGGCACACTTGAGGAAGGGTTTGTTTCTTCTCCGGGAGGAATGTCAGAACTCTCAGCCTATAAAATTCCTCCTACTTTTACTTTCTTGGAATTACTGTCCTATTATGCTGTTCTCCTGACCAAGGAAACTGCCCTCATCAAAGAGAGTGACTTGGTATCTTTTGAGCACTTGTTTTAAAAATTCTAGAAATTACTCAGATTTTAAGCAATAACTGTTTGCCTCATGTTGACACAATTTCAGACCAAGATGAAAAGATGTACAGTAAGGCAAGTTATGCGTCCTTGCTAGGAAAACCCCAATACCCAGGTGACTATTAAGTAAGTAGAACAAGTGAAATCACATGACATACGGGAAAGCCAAGCAGTCCTGACATCCTGACAAATGTCTAGGGCCAGAAAGGGAATAAGAATTATGCAAGGTAATAACTATCAGTGGAAAATATCTTTCACTTCTCATTCTGATAAAGTTGACTTACAAAAATCGGAAGTTTCAGAATCAGACAAAACCAAGATCAAAGGCCAGTGAAGTCATTAGTTAGCTGAGTGACTTTGGCTAAGTTTCTCTTCTTTGAGCCTTAACCTTCTTATCTGTAAAAGTTTGGTTAATACTATTTACTTTGAAGGGGTGTTGGGAAGATTGAATGAGACAACACAGTAAAATACCTGGCCCAGAGCCTGACAGGGGACAGGTATTCACAGATGGTGGCCCCTTTGATTACAGTGCTGTGTACCCAGTAGCTTTCAATGGTGGGAAATCCACCCCTGCCCACCATCACCAATTTCCACCCAAGAGACACTTGACAATGGAGACATGTTTTTGTTGTCATAACTTGGGGAAGGGAGTGCTACCAGCATCTAAGAGTTAGTGATGCTACTAAACACCCTACCATGCACAAGACAGCCCCCAAAAGCAAGGAATTTATTTACTGTTCCAAAATGTCAGTAGTGCTGAGACTGAGAAACCCCGTTGCATCCCATTATACTACAGAGCTTTTCTTTCCAAGCAGGACCCTGCAGAACTTACAGTGAGTCCGGCTGAAAGCTCCAGCAGCAATGGTGGTTCTGCCCATGGGACACAGGACACAGGCCAAGCTCCCTGCCTGTTCTTGGTAGGATCCCACAGGACAGGGGATGCAGTGCTCATCTTGAGAATAGCTTCCTTCAGGACACTTAGCTAGAAAACATAAGCAGAAAAATGACATTAAAGAACAAGACATGCGCTTTACAGTTACAATCCCAAAGCACACAAGGTACGTGAAATCCTAAAATTGGTTCAAGAGCACATTCATTTAACAAGTGTCCATTGAGAACCTACTGTGTGCCGGGCTCTGAGAGCCAGAGGGACAGCTGTGAAGAAGGCAGGCGAGCTTCCTGCTCTCCAGCAGCTGACATGCCTGTTGGACGTGAGGGAGTCAGAGAAGAACTTCAGCTACAGGTAAAATGAAGCAGGAGAGGAGGGCATGTTAGTGAGGGAAGGCTCTCCGAGAGATCATGCTTGGGACTTGAATGATGAGATTCAGCCCAGACAAAGATCTAGGAAAAAAGAATTCCAGGTAGAGGTAACAGCAAGTGCAAAAACCCAGAGGTAGGAATGAGTTTGGATTATTCAAGGAATGGAAAGGAAAAAGCCAAACAAAGCCAGATGCTGTGCTAGAGCTTAGTCTGCAAAAGGAAGAACGGCATGGCATGAAGTAGGAGAACACTTCGAAAGATGAGAGCCTATCCCGAGGTTACCATGGGAACACTTCACAAAGTTAAGGGCATGGTGGAGAGTAGGGGATGAGGAGGTGCAAACTTTGGGATCTAACAGATTGAATAAAGTCCCACTGACCACTATACCTGTAAAATTTTGGACTTTTCTGAGGCTCTACCTTCTCCTCTATAAAATGGGGATTAACAATAATATCTCATTGTAGTGTAGTGACAACCAACATAAAGTACACATCATAATGCCAGATTCACATATATGCTCAACAAATGATATTTTTACTCTTGGAGGAAGTCCTTTTTTGTAGCCAACCTCAGTACCCATTCTGTCCAAATAGGATGCCCTCTGCATGGGGCAGTCCCGACAACTCAGCACCATCTCGCTTACCTCCCGTGGCCCCTCTCCCTGTTGGTCGGTCATTAATTGTGTTGCTCAGACTCAGAAGTAGGTGGGGGCAGGGGAGGCTCTCACTACCAGGGCTGTTGGGCTTTTGGTTGACTCAGAAATGCCAAGTACGACCCCAGGAGTGGGCACCTCCTTAAATTTTGCGCCCCGGAAGCCTCCCTCATCTTGTCCTTCCTGGTGTTACCCTATGAATCTACCCATTCTCAGGGCTCTCTGTTCCACTGATTCTACCTCCCAATTCCTCCTAATTTTCCTGCTCTGATATAGGCTGGGAAATCAGAAGACCAACTGGAGTTAGAGCTCTAAGAAGAGTTCTTATAAGAGTTCTAAGTTAGGGTGCAAGGGCTCTGCTCTGAGGAAAGTGCATGAACTGGACCACTTATCATGACAGCCCAGAGAAGGGGACAGGGGAAGGAGGTTCTTTTAGCTTTTTTTCTTCAGTGTCCTGTTCCCATGAGTTTGCCAAATAACTACCAGAAGAAGTGAGTTTTTACCCAGTAAAATGTGGGAGCTAAAATCTTGCCTACTCTTAGGAACACTTATTCTGTGCCTGTCACTCTGTTGTGTTCTTCATGTGCATTAACACTCCACTCCCAAGAGTTAGTATTTTATCCCCATTTCACAGATGGGAACACTGAGCCTCAGGACATTTGTGCATGACTTCCCAGCATGCTTTTCAGCGAGGGCAGCAGGGAAGTAAAATTATAGAATATGCCAAGTACAGGACCAGATGTTTTACTGTGTTTTACTCACAACCCTATGAGGAAGGTATCATGGCCATTCGAGATTGGAGAAAACTGAGGTTCAAAGTCAAGGTTGACCAGGCAGGGAGGTGATAGAGATGGGGTTTAAACCCCATTCATTCATCTCCAAACCATAGGCTTTGCTCCATCCACCAATCCAAGCACCTCCCTCTGGTGGAGAGGTCAGCACAAATGCGTGGGATGGGCTGAGATGGAGCCAGTGTTGATTTAGCAACTACTATCTCTGGCCTGCATGGGTGCTTGGCATTTCTGAGTAAATGAGAAACTGGAGCCACATCTTGTGTTTTTCGGTCTACCCCAGCAATTAATATCCTCCCTCAGAGAGTGGAGTTTCATTATTTCTGTGAGTCAAGTTGTTGATAATTATCTCCAGCACTTCACCCCCAGAACTGTGACTATATTTTTCAAATATGTGGCCTCCAAACTCATCGCTAAAGGAAAGCGAAAGCTTTTGGGCCAGGCTGAGTGGCCCTGCCTCCAAAGCCTGAGGTGCAGATGAAGAAGCAGAAGAGGGCTGGGGACTAACTCCTGCGGCCGTCCCAGTCACTTCCTGGCTCTTGTCTGTACTCAAGGAGTGTGCCCGCTCTTTCCTCCCCCCATTCTTCTCTGCCTCTGATGTCAAGAGTCCTTTCCACCCAAAAGAACACTTTGTAAGTCAGAATGAGACAGCAGCTGGGTTATGGTCATCCTTCTTCTTGAAGGCCACTGGGTCCACTGCCACAACTGGGTGCTTAGCCTCAATTAAATCCCTCCCTCAAAATCCTTGCAAAACCCCTTTGGCCTCAGTTCCCTCCTTCATAAAATGAGACAATTTGGCCCATTTGAGTTTGAGAGCATCACAAAGCTTTGGAGTCATGCTACCCCTCCTGCCAACCCTCCCCCACAGACCCCCAGCAGTGACTGCTGTCTTCTGCCCCTTAGGAAGTGGCTCAAGCCCATACCTGGTCCTGTCACTCTCCATCTTAAAATTTTCCCATGTGGCCCCATCTCCAGCCCAAGCCCCTCACAGTGCCCCACGGCCTCTCCTGGCTGGTCCCTGACTGTCTCTCTGATCTCACCTCCTGCCATACTCCCCACACTCCTCATTCCTTGGCTGCAGAAATCATGAGCACTGTCTCCATAAAGCCACGTTGCTTCTGTACCCATCTCCATTTCTGGAATGTTCTTCAACATGTTAGCACCCCAACATGGATGCACACACACACACATGTAGCATCCAGTCCCCTGGGTCCAGGCTGCTATCCCTACGTGAGTCATGGGGGATAGATCTTCCAACCGGTCCCTGAGCCACTGCCCTCCTAGGGAGCCATCCAGTCTAGCCACCATGAGATGTGCACATGTAAACACATACACATACACACACACACACATGTGCACATGCACACATACCTCACTTCCTGCCTGATCCTGTTTGAGCAGTAATTCCTGCTCATCCTTCAAGACTTGAGCCAGCATTTGCTACCCAGTGAGCTTGCTCTGACTGCCTTGCTTGGGGTGCAGCAGGCTTCCTCACATGATATTCCAGCTGTCTAGTCACCTACCGCTCCCCAACTAGACAGTGAGTTGTTAGTTCCTTCAAAGTAGAGTGTTCATGAGCATGAACAGGGTGTTTTATAAGTAATTATATTTTGAAAGCTTGGACGGATGGATGGATGGATGGATGAGTGGAAGGAAGGAAAGAAGGGAAAAAGGAAGAAACAAAAAAAGGACAAAAGGAAGGGAGGGAGGGAGGGAGGGAACAAGGAAACAAGACATAACATATTACTTCAGAAAAAAAATCCGAAGGGAACTAGCTCTATTATAAGAATTAATAGTGAATGAGTAAAAGTTAATGTCATCCTGAATAGAAAACAGAAAATCTAGACAATTTCTCTGGGATCCTCCTTAATAAACTCATCTGCCATGAAAGAGGCCAGCAGGTAATTACAAGGGGCAGCCACATGGCTGGCCTTGAGGCAAGAGGGTGAACAAAACAGACGCCATCAGAGCTGCAAACAAGGCCTCCACTCCCAGGCAGCATCCAGTTCCCTGGGTCCAAGCTGCTGTGCCTATGTGAGTCACGGGGGATGGATCTTCCAACCGGTCCCCTGAGTCACTGCCCTTCCAGGGAGCCATCCAGTCTAGCCCCCGTGAGATGACACAGAGAAACCCTGGCTCATTGCCACAAGACAATGCTCTGCCTTGTAACATCACAGCTGTGCCCCAGATGTGCTTTAGAAGGAAAAGATCCAATAAGAATAGATACAAGAATTGGAGGGTGTGATTTCACTAAGAGCCCCCGTGTTGATAAGGGAGACGTGTTGAGAAGGGAGACGTGATGCAGAGGACAGAACAAAGGATCTGGGGTCAGAGAGGCCTGAGTGTAGATCTCAGTACTGCCAATTGTAACAGCAAAACCATTCATCAAGAGTTCGCTACGTGCCAAGTGCTGTGCTTTGCATCAGTTATTTCATGCTATGCAAACCACAACCCAATGAAATAAGTGTTACTATCCCTACTGTTCAGATTATGCCCAGTGGGAATCAGGGACTTTCCCGGGATCCCACAATGAGAAAGTGGGGGAGCCAGGACGTAATTAATACTGAGAAAATCCAAGGCTCTCAGTACAGTTTTGTGACTTCCATTCTGGACCTTTCTAACCATCTGGGGTAAGCGGGCAGGGCTGAGTGGTGTGATTGACAGGTATTTGTGAGTCAGTAAAACCCTTAATCAGTTGAAAAACAGAAGGTAGGTTTATCTAGAGCCAGGATCGGCCAACTGCAACTGTGAGGCAAATTCAGCTCGCCTTCTGGTAAATAAAGTTTTATTGGAACACAGCTGCATGTTTCTCCCACAATGGCTGAGTCGAGTCATTGAGTCCAAGACCGTATGGCCCGAAAAGTCTAAAGCGTCTGCCATCTGGCCCTTTACGGAAGAAGTTTGCCAGCTCCTGCTCTACAGCAAGTGTGTCCAGTGTGAGGTCTCCCCTTCAGTCCCTTCCCAGGACCACCCCCTGCCCTGTGGCTCCCTCAAGGGCACTCGGAAGCCCCTGCCCCCTGATGCCAGGCCCTAGTCCTTCACACACTCAGGCTCCCCCTTCAGAGAAAGCCAGCTAAGTTTCCCTCCCATCTCCCAGACGACAGGAACTGATAACTGATTCCCTAGAAGGAACTGTGGGAACACATTGCCAGGACAGCCCCTTTACTTTACCTCTGTGGGGTGGGGGAGAAGGAGGACCCCCGAGAGGGGACAGGACGTCCTTACAGGCTCAGAGTCAGCACAGGCGCTCTGCCCTGCCCCCCACCTCTACCTCCTGCCCTCCCCTCTCAGCTCCCTGCTCCAGAGGAGCCTCCTGGTGCAATTTCCACACTCCCTGTTACACCACCTGGGGTGGCTATAAAAGCAGGCTCCTACAGCGCCCACCCCCAACACACACACAACATACACATGTGTGCACACACATACACACCACACACCCATAGATACACACACACATGTACACATACACACAGACACACCACTACTAATACAGAGTCTGTTCACAATAAAGTCCGAGAACAAGGTTCCAGGTGTTCTCCGTGTGACTCTCCCTCTCTGACACCCTGTTTCACCCACTCTAGCAGGTGGCACCATCCACTCCTGCTCCCATATCTTGTCTTCATTTGGGGCTGCTCTGGTGTGGGGGAAAGAAAGATCATTGGCTCTGGTCCCAGAATGTGGCTCGCCCACTGATAGTCCAGGGAGCTGAGTCCCTCCCCTGAGTCTGCCTGCTCTGGGCACGCCAGGTGCACAGACTCATTTCATCGGAGCCTCGGCTTCTCCATCTGTTAAATGAGGAAGTGACCGGCTGCCAGGGGCTACTGTGAGAGTCAAATGTTTGTAAAAGTGCATTGTAAACTGCAAAATCCTCTGCAAACATTAGTAGAAAGTGGTTGTGTTTCTGTTTTCTGTGTTAGGATTTAGCTGCATCTTAAATCCAGTGTGGAGTTTAGAATTTGGCATGGACTTCAGAAAAGGAAAGGCCATGTAGCTTTTGTGTTGCAACCAATATAAATAATGGAAAAAAAAAAAAACCTGAGAAACATCTCCTCTCTCTGCAGCTCAATAAAAATGACTTCCTGTCTCACTCCACCTGGGAGGAAGACTCCTCATCATGAGACCCTTGAAGCGTCAGCAGTGGACATTATGGTGGCCCCCAAACATGCCCACGTCCTGATTCTCAGAACCTGTGATTATGTTAGGTTACATGGAAAAGGGAAATTAAGGTTGCAGACGGAATTAAGGTCCATAATCAGACGATCTTAAAGTAGGGGCAGTAGCCTTGATTGTGCAGCTGTGTGTAATTACAAGGTCCTTAGAAGTGAAAGTGAGTCAGAGGAGATGTGACCAGGGAAGAGGGTCAGAGAGCTGCAACACTGCTGGCTTTGGCAATGAAGGAAGGACGCCACCAGCCAAGAAATGTGAGCAACTTCTAGAAACTGGAAAAGGCAATGACACAGATTTCCCCTGAAGGCCTCCAGGAGGAAGGCAGCCCTGCCGACACCTCACCTCGGTTTTAGCCCAGTAACACCCATATTGGAATTTAAACCTATATAACTGTAAGGTAATAAATATATATGGTTTTAAAGCCACAAAATTTGTAGTAATTTGTTATGGTAGCAACAGGAAATTAATAGTTTCCATGAAAGGAGTGTGCAGCTGCATTCCAGTGGAAGTGGCCTCCAAAGCTACTCATGGGCAAAGGCAAGGGCAACCCAATAGCCTCCACCAGGATCGATTTCCTGGAGTTGTAAAGTCTTGGGCTGATAAATGGCCATTTGGAGACTGTGCATATTGCCATAACCAGACTAAGAAATGTCCACCCCAGATAATAGGGTGGGCATCAGCCATCTTCACAAATACAGTGCAGCCCAGGCTCCAGGGTTCAAGCTCGTTGAGAACTAATGGAAATGGTAACTTACAACATCAGATCCCTCCTTCTGTGTGCCGTCTAGTGGATGATACCAGATGCCTGTGCATCCTGGATGATTGAAAACTTCTGTGGACTAAATAAATGAATGCTTCTCAACCAACTCTCTCCAGAGCTCCAGGGGTCTTTCCCTAAGCCTCACGTGGCTCCATGAGAGCAGTCCAGGGAAGAAGGGGTGAACCTACCACACCCCAGTGGGTCCTGACTGGCCTTGCTGGTAGCCAAGACTCGGTGGAATCCTTCCAAGCACCCATACCACGTCCTGGGAGAGGTGGAAAAGCGGTCCCCTTGGAGGAAGCGGATGGAGGTGTCTGCGAGGAAAGTCTTGGAATCCAGATGCAGCTGGAACTTGCCGCTTTGGATCAGATCTGTGAAGCGGCCCAGGAGATCCTTGCCCACTAAGGCCCTCTCTGTAAGACAAAGGGCAAGGCAGAGGTCACCTCATTGTTCTCTGCAAGAGTCAGGGAGAGTCAAGAGGGCAGGGCTGCCTAGAATGTCCTGGCTGAAAGAAGACATAGGCATTATCTCCTGGCTCTTGTCATTGCTGTGGCACCAACACAACCCACGTTGGTACCGGAGATCATGTCTTCAGTCACTAAGCTAAGGTGCACTGTCCAGACCCTCATCCACGTCACCCTTTCACGAGGCACTGAACACCTCTGAGCCTCAGTTTTTCCCCCTGAAAAATGGGCCAGGAATGCCTCTCTTGCAGTGGGTGAGGATGCCAGGAGAGAATGTATGTGAAGGGGCCACTCAAGGGAAGGCAAGGACTTGAGGAGGCAACGTGGCCTTCTGCCTTGGCGCTCAGCCAAAACAGAGAAGCCTCTCACTGTGGTACCGTGAGTGTTTCCTATGAAGGAAGCAGAGGAGCGCCGCATGGGGAGCTGGGCGGACCCCTGCACGCAGCAGACACTCATGCTACAGCAGGCTCCTGTGAAGCCAGCCCGGGCCTGAAACCACAGTCATCATGTCACTGCCTCTCCATTGAAGCCAGCAGTGAGTATCCCACACTTTGGCAGCTCCAAACATACCCAATTTATCCAGACTCCCTCTGGAGGAAGAAGGAAGGGGACCCCTAATTCATAATTGGGGGGGTGGTATTTTCACACAGGTTGTTGCCCTAAGGGACGGAGAATGACAGAAATATAGTCTCCTTCCTGGAAATGTTTTCCAGTAGTTCCTCCTCACAGAAGACAGGGAGAGCTCCAGTCAGTCCTGCCCGCTGGGGGTTTGGCCACTGAGTGGTAGAAGACAGAGGGGAGTTGCCTCCTGTTCCCCTGTCAGAAATATATGGATTATTTCCTGCCCTACCAGAAAGTTCAGAACTGAACACAGTGAATGTTCACGTAGCTACCATAAAATCCAGTCTGCTCCTCCTAGATTTTTCTCCTCTCTTGATTTGTCCACATCATAACTGCCCTGTTTTAAATAGTGTAAGTGGTCTGAGATGTTTTATAACTAAAGTGAATGAGACATAAAGTATCAACCACTGAAGACTCCCTCATCTGCTCTCACTTCACACTCTCTGTACACAGAAAATCAAGAGAAGCATTAGATGTTCACAAAAGCACAATCGGGCTCTTTGCTATATTATTTAACTTGGGATGCTATTGACTAGAGCTCTATTACTTTTTATATATTTTTAAGTAATCAGCTGCCCCATGATCCTCACAGGAAGACACCCTGGGGTCCACTAGCTCTATTTGACAGATGGGGAAACTGAGACTCAGAGAGGCTGCATAGCTTCTCCAAGGCAGTGCTACAGAGAAACATACCAATGTCATGCAAATCAGGAATAGAGGCCCCTGGGCTGTTGTCAAGCTGTGATTTCCATGTGACATTCACTCCTAAACGCTCCCCAGTCACACATTCCACCTGCACGGAGGAGTCATCGCAGACAGGAATGGAAACGAGGGTGCCAAAAGTCTTCACCTACATAGAGACAGACACTGTCAGTTCAAGAACGCAGAGTAGAAAGCAGTTGTGTTGGGCCCACAGCAGGAGTCAAAACCTCAACCCTCATCACCTCAGGGGGTGAGGCAATGGGACCCCTCTTTTCCCCACCTGAGGTAAAGGAGGTTCTGAGACATTAAATACCCTGCCCTGGCTGCACGGCATGCAGAGGCCCAAGCAGAGGAAGAACAGAGCTCTGTGCATGGAAGGCCACGTACTCCTAATTTTGTGTTTCATTGGTGAAACAACTTCAGCCAACTCTGCAAACACCCTCACCACACATACATCCAACAGGACATCTCTGAACCCCTGTAGCATCCTCTGGTTCCTCCATTTTGGCTACATGGCCTGGTCTCTCCTCCCAGCCTGAGTGTGGCCAAGGTGTGCCTGCTGGAGGTCTGTGAATGGAAGGACTGCAGGCTCCTCGGGGCAGGGTGGGAAGATGGACGGTTGTGAGGCCTGTTAGCCTGAGGGCAGTGCCAGGCACAGGTCCAGGGTACAACACAAGCTTCATCTTTCCCTCTTCACATCGTCCTCTTTCCAATGATGTCTTAATCTACTTGGGCTGCTACAATGAAATGCCATGGACTGGGTCGCTTATGCACAGTTCTGGAGGCTGGGAAGTCCTAGACCAACATGCTGGCAGATTTGGTGTCTGGTGAGGCCTTCCTCATAGATGGCCGTCTTCTCATGTATCCTCACATGGTGGAAAGGGCACGGATCTCTCTGGGGGGACGTTTTTAAATAAAGGCACTAACTTCATTCATGAGGGCTCCACCCTCATGACCTAATCATCTCCCAAAGCCCTCACCTTCCAATACCACCACCTTGGGGGATACAATTTCAACATAGGAATTTTAGGGGCACACATTCAGACCACAGCAAAAGATAACATCACAACAGAATCTATATACAGCCCAAGGATAAGTTAGTTTATCAAAAGCTTGGATGTCTAGAGGGTAAACAGAAGGTTCTGGAAGGAAAGTGAAGGTACCTGTCCCCAACCCACAACTTGGAGTCAACATGGCCCTGGCCCTCAGCCCTCAGCATAGCAGCTTTGACCATCTTCTTCAGGTTGCAGACAGTGCTCTGACAGCTGGCCCTGGACAGCAACATGGGCATAGCCTGAGGTTCAGGATGTCATTCACTCCAACAGCCCAGCACCCAGCCCTTACTACGTGCTGTGCCCTGTGCTACACCCCGGTGAAGGTAAGTGGATGTAGGTATTCACATAGTTTTCATTTAATGAGCACCTGCTATGTGCCAGGCACTTAGTATTCTTAGAAGGCAATGTGGCACAATTTTTAAACATGTTCTGTTAGTCAGGCTCTGTGTAAAATGCCTTAAGAATATTAGCTTGTTTAATCTCTGAAATAAATCTATGAAGTCAAGATTGTCATTACTCCACATTAAAGATGGAGAATTTGCCTCAGAGAAGCTAAGGAACTGCCTAAGATCCCACAGTCAATAGTGGAGAAGCCAGGATTCGAACCCCTGTTAAACCCAGAACCTTCAATTTTAACCTCTTGGCAGAGTGTAAGGAGCAAAAGCTTGGATCTGTGTGTTATCTCACTCAACCTGACCCCCCATTTCATGGATGACTGATGAAAGGCTCGGCAAGGTGGGCAAAGGCCCAAGTCACTGACACAGTGGCGCTGAGCTCAGTCCAAGCCTTCACGGTGGGGAAGGCCAAGTGTGTACCTGGATCTGACAGAAGCCACGGGCCGTCAGCTCATCTAATATGAAGACCTGGAAAGCCTGTAGCAGGCCTGCGTAGTCAGCACTGCACATCTTGCCTGGCGGGAGCTGCAGCTGGAAGTGCCCTTGGGTCTGGATGGTCTGCCACAGCTGGGGCCCTGCAGGCAAGCACCAGTGGTCAGCAGACAGAGGTGACAGACCCGTGGAATTCTTTTCTTTGTTTGGGTTTTCCTCTGCAAAAATAACCTTTCCTTTTTTAGCGTGAAGAACACAAGCACCACCATTTTGCATTATCATCTTCAGAGTCTAAATACTTCCTAACATGATGGCTGGTCTCCGAAATTACTTATCACCTTCATACCACGCTCAGTCCTGCCTCTGCCTCTAAACCACAGTGCTTTACATTTGGGGGTCCTGGACATTCTCCTTGGACAATTTTCCAAACTATCTTGCACACAGAGCCACATTACATGGTTTTTCAGGTTAAGAATAGACACCATAGACGATAGGAATGGCATCCTCTAAGGTTGTTCAGTGCACAACCTGCACAATCATACACAGCAGTCTTCATTCAACTTGAGGAGCTCAAGACCCACACTTGATTTCAGCTTAGGCCACCCTGGAGGGGGACCCTCTATATCTCAGAGTGCTTTGCAACACATACTGTCCTTGACCCTCTGGCAGCCACCCTGAGCCTGTGACAGTCAGTCCCAAGATCTTGGTTTCTCTCCCAGACGCCCCTCCCATTGCACTGGGTGGACCAAGTGCTAGGTCCCAGCTGTCTGCCCTGACCTGTCTGGCTGTGGCACAGAGCCTGGTGCTGCCACCCAGCCATGTCCATGTGCTTGCGTGTGTGTCAGGTGGGTTCAGTGTGGGCAGGAGAAAGAAGCTCTCTGCACAGAGCATTGGGACAGGGCTGATGTTTACATAGAGCACAGGCCTCAGCCATCAGAACTGTTGCCCCACCGGGAGCAGTTTCCAGGGCCCAGGGCCCCCTGCTCCACCAGGCATTAGCCCTGAGGTCCGTGTGGTCTGACAGAGGCTGGTGGGGCAGACTGACTCTCAGAGGCTGGATAAGCAGTGCTGAGCATGCCAACACTAGAGTCACCAGGATGGCTGTCAGAGCACCTACCTGCCAAGTATTCGTCCTTAATCCAAGATATCCCAGGAGAACTGGAGTGATGGCAATTCTCCCAAGGAGCAGATGGTTCCAGAGAAGGCACAAATAAAGCCTAACTCCAGGGGTCTATGAAGCACATCTGCTCCTTCAGAAGAAAATGCTCCACAGGGCCCTCTCTCCTCTCTTGGCTTACCACGAAAGCGCTGTGTTTGGGTGGGGAATGAAGCAGTGATGCATCCACACCCTGGTCTCAGCCCCAGCTCTGGGAAGGATCAGGGTGCAGGACAGACTTCCCAAAGCCACTCACGCTGGCACGCCCGTGGCTGAGGTGGCGGTGACTCCCAGCGTCCGCTCTCCAGGTTGCACACCAGCGGCCCTTGCGGGAACACACGCTGGTAGCCTCGACGGCACAGCAGCTGGCACTGCTGGACGGTGGCCCCCCCTGGGCCCGAGGCTGTCTCACACAGGATCACCCCGCCAGCCACCTCTGACACGTTGAACGGCAGCGGGCACTGCGGGCCTAGGAGGAAAGCAGAGCCACGGTGGGCACGTGCCTGGCCTCAGGAGGGCCGAGCGTGCCCACCTGTGGGTGTTCCCTTCTCAGTCACACCGGGCCCTCGTCCCCTCCCCTTCTCCAGCGCACTGTGCTCTCAGCTGTGCCCTGCCCTCTGCTCGGACAGCTCATCCTCCCTTAGTTTGAACAGGCCGCTAAGCATGGATGCTTCTCGTAGCTTCGTCTCGAGCTCAGGCACTCAAGCTCCTTCCCATCTCTTAATCCAATTACTTACCACCCAGTGTCTCCACCTCAAAGCCAACCGTCCAAGTCTGGAAACAGCAGCTGCTGCCCAGGCCCACTCCTGCTTCAGTGCCCCCAGCCCAAGGGGTGGCACCTCCAGCCACACAGTGGTCCCAGGCCAGCAGCCTGGCAGCCTTCCTGCAGGGCCCCGTCTCCTCCACCCCTGCCGTGGCTCACACCTTCACACCGTTTCTTTACTCCCACTGCCTCTTCCCTCAGTTAGACACCCCTCATCTTCTGCCTGGACTCCTAGCACAGCCTCTTTGCCAGGCCCCTGCATCTGGGCCTCATCCCCTGCCTTTCTGCTGCCCGTCCCACCTAGTCCCTGCTGCTGGCAGAGAAATTGCGCAGAAGCTGGACCGTGGCTCTCAATTCCCCAGTGTTCCTGCTGACCTGCCTCTCTCTCTCCACTCCCATCCTCCCCTGAACACATCCTCATGCCCTTCCCTCTGCCTGCTCATCTGTCTAGAACATTCCTTTTTGACCCTCAAATAGCAGCTCAACACATTCAGTTTTCTAACACCTTCTGTGGTTCCCTCTGGCAGACTTCAGTCCCATCCTCTGGATCCCCAGGCCCTCTGGTATAGACCTCCACCTTATCCATCGTTTGAAACACTAACCATCTGCACATTGATCTCCCCACTGTGTCGAGTGCAGGGAGAAGGAGGGCACCTTTCCTCTGTTCACCCAGGCCAAAGCACCATGCTGATCCAGCCACAGCTACATGAATGCGAGTTAAATAAGTGGGTGAATGAGTAAATTAATGAGCAAACACATTCAGTGTGATTAGGGATTTAGTTAATTATCAGACTCTTGGACACAGCCTTGACCAGTATATATCTGGCTTTTAAACCTGCAATCTCTGGCTGGGTACGGTGGCTCACGCCTGTAATCCTAGCACTCTGGGAGGCCGAGGCGGGAGGATAGCTTGAGGTCAAAAGTTCAAGACCAGCCTGAGCAAGAGCGAGATCCCATCTCTACTAAAAAAGTAGGAAGAAATTAGTTAGACAACTAAAAATATATATAGAAAAAAAATTAGCCGGTCATGGTGGTGTGCGCCTGTAGTCCCAGCTACTCAGGAGGCTGAGGCAGGAGGATTGCTTAAGCCCAGAAGTTTGAGGTTGCTGTGAGCTAGGCTGACACCACGGCACTCTAGCCTGGGCAACAGAGTGAGACTGTCTCAAAAACAAAAAACAAACGAAAAAAAACCTTGCAATCTCTGTGTGATAGGAGGGTATTCAGGGGCCTCAAAGATGAAGAATGATCTATTTTGATCTCCAGGGCTCAAACTGGGCTTTTTTTTTTTTTTTTTTCCGATGGGGGAAGGGATGTCAAATAATTTCCTTTATTTTTTTATTTCAGAATATTACAGGGATACAAACATTTTGGTTACAAGAATTACTTTTGTACAGTTTGGGCTTCTTTTTAACAAGAACGATGGCCTCTGGCCAAGATTCTGCATTGTGATTACAGTGGGCTTATCGAGTTGGTTCTTAACAAGCGCCGAGTGTGTGGACTCTGGGGCTGTGAATCCTGGCTCTGTCATTTGCTAGTCGAGTGGCCTAGGCAAGTTCATTAATTTCCCTGTGACTCAGTTTCCCCACTCATAAAATGTAGAGGATAGCAATAAGGCCTATTCCTAGCAGGAGTATTTATTTAAAAACTCCTTATGTGACACTTAGTATGTGCCAGGTTTAACTGTTAAGAGCTTTACTAACATCAATTCACTTTTTTTTTAGAGACAGGGTCTCACTCTGTCACCCAGGCTGGAGTGCAGTGGCACAATCATAGCTCTCAAACTCCTGGGCTCAAGTGATCCTCCTGCCCCAGCCTCCCAAAGTGCTGGGATTACAGGCTACTCTCAATTCCTTTAATGTTCCCCGCGGCCCTGTGGGGTAGGTCCCAGCATCCCTGTTTACAGACACCAGTGCTGAGGCACACAGAGGGCCAATGCCTGTGGTCAGAGAGCTGGTAAGCAGCAAGCCAGGATGTGAATCCTGCCACTCCCATCCCAGAATCCATGTCCCCCACCAGGGGGACATGTGTATATGAGTAAAAAGCGAGGGGTTGGTGAGTGATGTGTGAGCCCCCAGATCTCAACAAATATGGTTTCCCCTCTCACCTCATGGGAAGGATCTGCACCTGCGGCTTTTCTGGGGCAGTGGGCCAGTGAGTTCTCTGACTAGGCTGGGAGGGGGCTTTCTTCCTGCAGTCACCACCATCGCCCGGGACACTGACACTTCTCTTGCTGGTGCCCCTCACCTCCCCAGCAGGCCTGCTTTGCTTCCCTAAGACCTTCTTCCCCAATTTCCCTGAAATGAAGCGACTCACTGGCTGTGGTGTGAATCACCTGGCCCCCACAGCTGGGGAAGAGGGGCTAAGGAGAAAGGAAGAAGCACAGAAGCTAAAATTAACCGAATACTCACAGTGGGCCCAGCCCAGGGAGGGTTTGCTGTGCCCAGCAAGAACCGCGCGTCTCCCTAGATGTCCAGCCCGGTCCCACAGGCCAGTGCGGTCCAGGGGAGCAGGCAAGCACCTGCCCAGCCATCGCCCCATGGCTAAGCCTGGGTAAATGTTAGCTCTACAGCCTCGAAAATACACAGCAAATTAAGGAAACCTGCACAGTTGTAAGGAGAGGAGGGCAAAGTTCTTTTGGGCATATTTATCCTTTCTTTCTTTATTCAAGAAGGCTGTGTGAAAACCTTCCTGAGCCTGCCTTCTGTCTTCTCCTAAAGCCCCTCACAGCTGCACAACACAGGGCTTGAGTCAGCAGGACCCTGGGTTAAACCCTGGCTGGTCCATTTGATAGCTGTGTGACCTTGGATGTGTTTATAAACCTCTCTGAGCCTCAATTTTGCTATCTGTAAAATGGGGAGATAAGAGAGCTCTATTTACCTGTATCGTTGGAAGGCAAAAATGGGATAAGGGAATACAAAGCACTTTTTAGCAGGTAATTCTATGCATGTGTGAGCTATTACCATGGATTCCTGCAGGGCCAAGCCATGTAGAGCCTCCCCAAGCCCCAGAGGAGCTGCGCTCCAGACCTGTTCCACACATTGGCCTGCATCCTGGGTCTTGGTGCAGACCACTCCTAAATGACCTGGAGGTTGAGTGTTGATCATGTCTGACTTCGGGCAGAGCCTTCACTTCTCTCCCCATCTCAGAAGCATAGGGCAGGCAGCTCCACTCACAGACAGCCGTCAAGCACCTACTACGCACCCTGCAGATTCCTCCCATCTCTTCACACATGTCAACCAGAAGTATCACTAGACCTAATTAAATTTTTCTGCAATTCTAAAATGTTGCTTAGAGATTGGAAAATTAAAAAAAAAATAAAATAAAGCAATAACGACATCAAAAGAAAGGCAACTGTAGTAAAATCAGAATCATTCAGCACAGTATGTCTCAACCCTGTTGGAACTCCCACCCCAATTTATAATAAATATTTTGTAATGTCTCCATTTCCTGTCCTGAAATGGAATCACAGATAGTCTAACCTACCTGCTCAAATAAATTTTAAAATGACTGTAATGTCCCATGACTTAAATACATTGGAGAAATACTAATAAAAGGCAAGTAATTCATAACTAAATAATTTTTACATTTAATAACATAGTTTAATATTCTAACATATATTCATATGATGTGCATTTCAACATTTTATATCCACACATATTTTTAAATTAGAAATGAAAATAAACATGTCAACACAGATTCCTGGAGCATCCAGCAGGGATGGACCATCACACTGAGACTCACAATCAGGCTGCCTCTCCCCATTTGGGGACAGAGAGCAAGACCCAGAGTTCCTCAGCAGGCCAGCGCCCAGCTCCCTGAGATGCCAGGTCTGGAGAATCCCTGGCCGTGCTCCTTCTGATTTCAGCCCCTGGTCGGGGCATTTTTAGGAAGTAGACGTAAATTTCAATATCATGGGAGTCAACTGAAACTAGATCCTTCCTGTACCTCCTGTCTCCCCTGCAACCCCCAATGTCCCTGCTTCCTTGGAACCCCACCCAGTCTGGGAAAAGGAAGAGATATACTAGCCCCATGATCCCTCCGGGGGGTCACGACTTACTCTCACAGGCGGGCTGGCTCCCAGCCACACGGGTCCCGGGCACCTCCTCTCCGCTCGCCGTGACACACCAGCAGCTGCTCTGGGCTGGGTCACATTGCACTGGGGAAAAGCCCCCGTCCTTGGCCCCGCAGGCTGGGATGAAGCCAAGGCCAACTCTCCTGGAGACGACTCCACTCTCGAGCACGTCACAGAAGCCTGGGCCTTGACACAGAGACAAGCCAGTTGGACTCCTACTCCGTTCCAGTGCAATTGTCCTTCCTGCCACCCACAGCCAACCCGCCTGCAGGGTCTTCCGGGGTCTGGGGTGGCTTCCCCACTGGGATGCTGGGCTACAGCAGGGCAAAGACAGTGCATGCTCAGCTCTGTGCTCTCTTCCCCACCACTGCCAGGAGTCTGAAAGGGATGAGCAGGTATAGTTCAGTGAGATAAGGGCGACAACAGTGTCATTTAGGAGCCATGTGGAGACTCTGAAGCACTGAGCTCAGCAATGCAAGAGACGAGCCAGGGGAGGCTTCCTGGAGGGACTGACACATGATCCAAGCAGGGATCAGCCAGGTAGAGGGTAGGGAGGGGATGGATGGACACATTGCAGGTGGCAGAGCCAGAATGTGTGATGGCCCCAGGTGGAAGGAGAATCCACCATCTTCCAATGTCTGACCAGAATTTATTATACAACCGGATGGTGCAGCATGAGCAATGAAGAAGCAGGAGAAGCCAAAGCAGCCACATAGCAGCCAGGCACATGGGGTCCTGCCCCACGCCAGGGAGCTTGAGTGGGGCCCCGAGGATGATGGGAGTGCCCATTTTAGGCAGGGAAGGACATCAGCACATTGCACTTTAGGGACAGCACCTGGGCTTCACTGTGGGAACCAGATTTCAGGGCCAGGCTGCAAGCCCAGGGCCAGGCAGGGCCTGTGTGCATCAGAGCTGCACAGCGGGTCAACCCACAAAAGCACCAGTGCCCCTGTGACAGGGACCCATGCTGGCTTATGCTTCTCAGTGACAAAGCACAGCCTGCTCCCTGCACATTTGCTTCAACTAGGAACCTGTGAGCTGGGGAATGTTACCCCATTTCACAGATGAGAAAACTAAGGTGCAGTGAGGTCAGGGGCTGGGCCTCCACAGCTGTGGAAGCAGCAGAGCTGGGACCCGAAGCCAGCTCTTGGCACTCTACACCCAGTGCTCCCGGGAGGGGCAGGGGACCACTCACACTGGGCAGTGCCGTTTGAGCCAGGCGGCATCCCTTCTCCTGATGCGGGGTCCACACACCAGGTGCCAGCCTCCGACGCCTGCAGCCTGGCATATTCTCCTGTCTGAGACAAAGCCGAGGTCATGTCAGGCACTGTGGGCGAGAGGCTTTTGCAACCAACCTGCTGGTGGGAAGACATCAAAAATGTTCCTCCCAAAACAACTGGTGATGGCTTTTCCAAGTAGGAGGAGATGGGGGAGGCACTCTCCTGTTCCCCTCACTTTCCATGTGTCATTTAAATTGATAGTTATAACTGCCCCATGAAGCAAGAACCACAGTTCTCCCACTCTAGGGTGGGGGAAACTGAGGCTCACTCAGGGAGGGGAAGTGGAGGAACAGCACCCACAGCTGGTAAGGGCACAAACCCAGCAGCCCCAAAATCCCAGCTGCTCTCCCGAACCAGCCCCACCAATCCCACAGGCTATTTCAATGAACAGCCCTAAGAGAAGGCCCAAAGTGTCTGTAACAGGGATGAAAGAATACGGCACCAGGCAAGCCCTGTGCCTGGCCAGGACTCAAGGGACAGAACCCTATCGGCATCAGCCCCTCCCTCCCTGGCCAGTCTGGAGCCACTTCAACTCTCTGGGCCTCAGTTTCGCATGTTCCTTCCAAGTACATGGTGGTAGGAAATGTCCTCTCTCCTCATCACGAGCACAAGCAGATGTGCTGAAGAAAAGCAGCAGCTGCCGAGCTCAGTAGCCATCGCTGTTTCCTGCAGGATTTGTTTGCCACTTGTTCATTTCATAATCTGCTATGCCTTGTTTGCAGACAAACAGTGACAATAATCATGACATCCGACATGGACATAGAATGTAACCATGAGGGTCTCCTGTGACAATCATCCCCACCCCAGTGTGGCATTCAAGGGACTTCACTGTCCCAAAGAGATCCAGTTAAGCTATGGAGGTAAGGTTCAAACCCAAGCAAAGGCTTGAGAAAATTTTATGGGATAAAGTCTTAAAATTGAGAATGTTCTAACTATTGGCTTTTCCTGGGGGTTTGGGCAGTGAGAGCCTTGGGTGCTGTTGACTGGTGCCAGGGTCCTCCACATGAGTGGGCAGAGAACCACAGCATCAGAGCGCCACTCAGCTCTGCTCTGCTCTCAGTTTTCCTGCCTCAGAAGTCGTTGCTTCTTCATCTCCTTCCCCCCGAGCAAGCACCAGTGCCCAGGAAAATGGAAAAGAATTGTATTCCAACAGTAGGTGCCTGCCAGCCAAAATAAAAAGACTAAATAATATTGGCTAATTTCTCTACAAAACTAACTGTAATTGGGTCCAGGTTCATAGTACCCAACAATAATAATAAAGAAACTTTTGCTCATACTTTACAGTTTCATGAACTTCTACTTTGCTGATTTCATCTGATTTCCATAAAGTCCTCAGGAGCTGAGCAGAGCAGCAGTGGTGTTCCTGTCATCTCTATTTTAGAGACTTCATCACTTGGCAAGTAAGTGGTTAAAATTTGGGGCCTAAATCCTTTCTCCAGGAGCTTTTACATGAGTACTTCACTGAATTATGAATTTTAACAATCATTCAGAGAGCTGGGGAGGGAAGTAGGACAATGTCCTCCATCATGTTGGGAACCTGAGATGCAATGAGCATAAGGTGTTGGCCAAGATGCCTTGAGGAAAAACATGGTAGCAACTGTATATGTTTTGATTATTTTTCAAAGAGTTTTCATGAAAGATATTTCTCTGGGGTCTCAAAACAATCCTAGCACTAGATAGGACAAAATGTGGCCTGATCTTATGATTAAAGAAAAACAGACTAGAGCACAGAGAAGGTAAGTAAGTTGCCCAAGGTCACAGAGCCAAGGTCTACCAGGCCCAGGACAAATGCCCAGGCTGAACTTCATGTTAGTTTTTAACTAAACTGAATGTATTAAAAACCAGAAAAATCCTCAACCAATAAGAGCACATCCTGGCTCTCTGCCCACACCCTTCCTGGCCGTCAGAGCCTTACTTCTAGGCAGGTTGGGATGAACAGATCTTTTGGAGATGGGTTTCCTTGGGATCCAGCCTGTTTCCAACCAGAAAGCAGCCCACGGGCTCGAGAAATCTCACAGGTCGTGGGGCCTGTGGGAGGGAGAAGGGTGCTTTTAATAGATTGACTATGGGAGCTGAGGGAAAGTGGGGAACCCAGGTGGACCCCAAGTTTCAGAGCCATGTGTCTGGGTGAACGGAGGTGCCCTTCACAGAGAGCTGGAAGCCCGGAGGAGAAGCAGGCTTAAAGTCAAGGACAAAGACCCATGTGGGACATGTCAGCTTGTGATAGCAAGTGGCTGTGATTACACACTGCTGAACCTCAGGAGAGGCTGGGGCTGGCAGTCCAAATGGGAGATGCTAAAACTGCAGCAGGGGCTGCAACTGCCCAGGGAGCAGGTGCACAGTGAGGGGAACCAGGACCCCCTCATCACTCTCTCCACCTGCGAAACTGGGAGCACCAATCAGAATGGGCCAAGGTGAGCGGGAGCCTCTGGACCTGGGACTTGGGGAAATGCGTCTGCTGCACTCAGATGGTCTGAGACACGGGCTGGGACACGGAGCCTCCCACAGCTGAGTGATCACAGCTGGCTCCGCCAACCTGGAGTGCCCACCCAGGGCCCAGGTGGAAAGCTCCGCAGGCTTCACTTACACTGAGGGATCTGTGGGGACCCGGCAGTCAGTGAGGCAGGCACGAACTCTCCCTTCCTGTCCACACACCAGCAGTGCCCTAAAAAGAGGCAGGGGCCAGGAGTTCAGGAAACACACTGGGGCTTTGCTTCCCAGGGTCCCATAAACAACTTTTCTTCTTTGCATTCATAGCAGTGCAAAGCAAGGTCACCTCTCTGTCCCACTGGCCCAGACTCCCTGGCTGACATTGTCCATAATCACAGGTCTTAGAGCCCCAATGCCCCCTGCAACCACCCACTTGACCTTCCTATTGGTAGAAGGTTCCTGTTCCTGTGACACAGGTGAGACAACTGGAGCCCAGAGAAGCTAAGGGATTTGTCAGCAGCTGCCAAAGAGGGGCCCGAGAGTCCAGCTCACTTGCCTCCAAGTGTGGGGCTCTTTCCTCTAAATGAAAAGTAGGCAGCGTCACTCAGCCTCCTGGATGTGCCCACAACCCCTTACCAGTCCCGACGTGGCACTGCACGGGCTCCCAACTTCCAAACGCATCACACTGCGGCACATAGGGGCCTGACTGCAGGAGGGTGGGTGCTCCAGCCCTGTCGCCCAGGGAAAAGCGGCGTCTCTGATAGAAGGTTAAGGCTGGAGTCAGGGAAGGAGAGAAGCAGAACGTGACCACCTGCCCAGTGTGGGCTCTGTCACTGAGAACAACCAATTACAACCCTGTTCCAACGTAAGGAGGTCCTCTAATTTATTTGACAGACATCTCAGTGCAAAATGTTACAGAGGCATCTTGAACAGTGGGTAGGCATTCAGTAGATTGTCCTTAAAAATAACATTTAGGCTTAAAATTAAAATAATCTTTGCAGATCTCTACAATGACTTCCATAGAGAATTGATTAGGTCAATAAAGTGTCAGGCATATGAGATAACAGCAATAAAAGCTGAGGATTATAAGCATTTGTTATATACCCGGCACTATCTAAGTACACACTTTAATTAATTTAATCCTCACAACCACTTTACAAGGAAGGCAATATTATCTCATTTAATGGATGAGAAAACTGAGACCTCACAGCTGGGAAGTAGAGAGGCTGGACTTGAACACGAGGTCAGTCTAAGTCAGCTGCCCTCTGAGGAAGCTTGGTTATCCACAAAATCATATCTGATTTTCACAGCAGCTCCCCGAAGTCAGAACTTTTACCCCAGGTGAGGAAACAGAAGCTCCATGAAAGAGGTTAAGTGATGAACTAGTGGTCACCCCACTAATGAAACGGCACCCTGTCCTCAGCTCTGGCATCCTCCTGCCCCACCAGGCCTTTCCGCATGGCTCTCTCCACCAGCAACATACTAAACAGTGCACTTATTTATTTGGTTTAGGTTTATCTCTTTAATGCAAGCATTTACGCTCTTTAGTGCAGAGATTTGTGCACACAGAGCAGTGCCTGGCTCATGGTAGGCACTCAAGAAATCACTGAGTGGGCAAAAGAGAAAGAATGAATGTATAAGGTAGAAAGCACAAAGAGAGAGCGGGCAGCGGGCAGGACACATGGCAGCTTGGCCTGAGTCTCACCAGACTCCATTCTGCCCCCCCACCCTCCTCTTCAGTGGCCATAAATGTCTCCCAGGCCCTCTCTTGAGGGCCACTTCTCTCCTCCTCTCCACTCCTGCAGGTGCTTGGATGGGCTGTGCCTCCTCCCAGGGATCCTAGAGGAGAATGGCCACATCTGGGGCAGCCCAGTTGGCCATCGCCTGCCGCATGTCAGGGCAGTTCTCCGCAACTCACCACCCTTGAGAAATGGGCTTTGTGGCTCCAAAGCGGGAGCTTACAGATATAAGGATGCCACCAACCTGCAGTCAGAACCCATCTGGGGACAGCAATACCCACCTTTGGGGCATCCTGGGGTAGTGGGCAGGGCTCTGGAGTCTGATAAGCCTCTATCTGAATTCTGGCACTGCACCTCTTAGCTGTGTGATTATGAGCAAATTGCCCAACCTCTCTGAGCCTGAGTTTCCTCATCTATGAAATAGGTCTAATACTCACCTAACAGGGTAAGTGTGATATGTCTATCAAAAGAGCCAATAGGCATTAAGCACCACGTTCATGCCAGGCACAGTCCCACATCCTCTACCACCTTGTGAGGCCCTAGGGCATTGTTGCCATTTCTATTGACCAAAGACACACTGTGGCCCTCAGTCTCTTCTTGTCCTGGGCCCTCAATCCCCAGACTCCCAGGGAGAAGACCAGTTCCGGTCCTTCTCTGTGGACCCTTCCTCTTTCCCCACAGCCTCAGACATGCAAAATTACCATGTGGTTAGTTGGAGAGGAACTTCATCAGCTTGACTTCCGAAGAAAATGCCTCCATGCCATTCAATGACAAATCTCTATGGCACCAACAATGCTCTTTCCCCTTTCTCTACATTTCCCTCCCTGACCAGAATGGTCACGACTGAAGGGGCATCAGTGCCACTTCCCTCTTTGGTTACGTCAAATCCTGTTCATGCACAAAATTTCAAACAATGGGTTTCTTGTCAAAAGCAGAAGTCCCCAAGTCTCTGAGGAACAGAGAATAGAGGTCCCTGGGCATAGGGTAAGGGTAGTGAATGGAAGAAAAAGCGGAAGGGGCAGAAGGAAACAACAGGACAGCTGACCACCGTTTATTGAGCTCCTCCTTGGGGCCAGGCGCTGCACCAGACACCGGGGATATAGAGATGAATAAGACATGGTGCCTTGTCCTCCTAAAGAGACGTCTGGTGAGGGAGAGAGGCAGGAAACAAAGATGGCCCTTAGAAAAGTCTCTTGGAGAGTTAAGAGAACAAAGACAACTGAGCCCCAATCCCAAGCCCAGCAGCGGGAAGGCGGGGAGTTGCCAGCCCCCGGGAGTGCATTCTCTTTGACTAGGAGCAGATGTTGTTGGGCAGCACTGCTTTGCTGTTCTGTGACCCAAGACTAGAAAACTTCAGAAAGGGAATCAGCTGAGACAATTGGAAAGGGACAGGGAACTCAGGTAAGGCCCAGAGGCAGATGAATCATTTGTCCCTACCAAGTCGATGTGGGTTCCTGAGAGAACTTGAAGGGGACTGGGCTCTCCCACCAGAGCAGGCTGTGGGGCCATGCAGGAAGAACAAGAGCTTTAGGATGAGACAGATCTAGGCACCGACTTCAACTGCACCTGGGATCAGCCCGGCAGGGGCACAGAGGAGTTGAGAGCATGGGCTCAAGGACCAGACCCCTAGGGTTCCCATCCAGGCTCCACCAGTTAGTAGTTGGCTGTGCTTAGGCAAGTGACTTAACCTCAGACTCAGTTTCCCCATTTGTGAAGAACTGCTGGTGGCAAATATAGCATCATCCTCCTGGAACTGTTAGAGGATTAAATGCAAGCGTCTGATAATCTATGCAGCACAGTAAGGGCCTGGTCAAAGGTAAGTTTTGAGTATTGTTTGGCTGTTATTATGGGCTAGAGGACTGTGGGCTCTCTGGGCTTATTCCTCTGTCATATACAGGTAATAATTCGTGCCTTTGGAGTTACTGTCAGGATTAGATGAGATCGCACGTGTGATAGTCCCTCAGTAGTGAGGGTTCCTCTCCCTCCCTCTTTGCGGTGTTCCTGAATCCCTGGAAATGGAGGCAGGTTTGGGAACAGGCCATGAGGGTTACATGAGTATTTGGGAGTGGGAGTCCTTCACGTTTTAACAAGAATGTTGGGCTTCGTGGGAGCTGTAGGGCCATCCGTAGTACAGAATGTGGGACCAGCCCCAGCGCGGCTGTGCTGGAGGATTTGGGGGTGCTTTGGAGAAGCGTTTCAGCTTTGACTGGTGTCACAGAACCACTTTGCTTTTTCTTGTCCAGAAACCTACCAGGCGGGGAAGCCGAGGCACAAAGTCCTAAAGACTGAGGAGAGACTGATTTAAGCTTGTGCTTCTCCAAAGAGAGAGAGTAACAAACCTGACATGTGCACACTCACTCGACTGAGCCGCCAAACGGATGGCATCCTCGCTCCCACGCAGAAACTTCTCGGAGAAAGCCTCCCGGGGTGGGGAGCGCAGAGGAAGGCCCAGCTCCTCACTGGTCAGCTGGATCCCCTTGGCCACCAGGAAACTCTCTCCCAGAGGGAACCAAGAGCTGTTGGAAGCTGAGACAATCTCTTCCGTTTCCTTAATGAACTGCAGTACACGAAGCTTCTCTTCCTCACAGGAGCCAGGACCTAGGGGAGTAGAAATATCACAGATGGACTCACCATAGATAGCTCCTTCTGACCTCCCTGAAGCACACACACATACATGTGCACACATACACATACCACATACATGCACACATATACACAAGCCACATACCACATATACACACATGCACATATATACACATGAACAGATATATACACAGACATACATACATTAAACATACCACACATACATACTACATGCATACCAGACACCACACATATATACACATACACACACAACACATATACACATATACACACACATCACACACATGCACACATACACACGAGTCATGCACCCACCACATATAAACACACCACACATATACACACAAACACATACATACACACACATACACACATTCACACACCACACACACATACACATACACACATATACTGGTCTCTGAGCTTCTCAGAGCAGACATCATTCTTTTCATGACTGTGTCACCATCATACAGCACAGTGCACACAGTAGGTGGTCCAAAAATGTGTATTAAATGAAAAAAGCAAAATTTCAAACAGGTCAGAGTCGGCAGTGTGGACTCACACTCCTAGAGGTCTGAGCCATCATCCCTGCGTGTGTGTGTGTGTGTGTGTGTGGAAGTTATTGGTCACTGCATTGTTCACTATCAATTGTATTAATGCAGCTATCATGTATTAAGTACCTCCTATGTACCAGAGCTGGCACTTTACATCTATTAATTCTTATAATTCCCCCAACAGGCCTTTGAGGTAGCTATGTATTATAATTCCCATTTTACAGATGAAACTAAGACTCACGGGTCACCCTCCTTTAGGTCACACAGTGGTAAATGGCAGAGCCAGGGTACTAGTGTTCTGTCCTCCAGGCCAGTCCTTCTCAAGCTTGTGGGTGCATTAGATTCACCCAGGAACACTGAAGAAATGCATATTTTGATTCAGCAGGTAGGGCCTGAGATCCTGAATCTTTGTTAAGTTCCCAAGGTGATGCTGATGCTGTTAGACCCTACTTTGAGTATCAAGGCTCTGAACCAATGGTCACCAAAAACTTTCTATCACATACCCCTATCAATAAAAAAGCTTGAATGTGTACCCCCAAGATATGGATATTTCTTTGTAAAGCATATGTATGTTCCACTATAATAATATACCACGTGCCGTGTCCTCAGCTATTTCAGCTGTTAACACTTAATTGCACAAACAAAAATAGAGATGTGAAAGGAAGTGATGAAATACTGAATACAGATGGAAGGTCTAATATTTTCTCCCTAGTGGATGATCTTGTACACCTGGCTGTCAACTCTACACAGCCTCCTGTTACTCAGTGAAAAAGCAAATTACTCTAAGTCTAGTTCTAATGATCTGCCCAGCAGTCAGACCAAGGTATAATAAAGGTAGTCACTAAAGTTACTAGGTACTTTTGGTTTCAACAACTCAGGCCCCTAAATTTTCATACAAAGAGGACCAAATTCAATCTCAGAACATCAAAAATTATAGGAAAGTCCCCATGTAGGAGACCCGACCATTGGTATGGAGAATGATTCTATAGATCTCACAAAAATAAATAAGACTTCTTATGTAAGAGTCAGACCAACATCAGGGTGTTAACTTCAAGGGTTCTTTTGCTAGAATTTGACATTTTAATGGAGAATTCTGGTAGCATTATCTCCAGGTCGTTCAAAACGACGAGGGTACTACTGTTCTCATCACATGGTTCTTTCATCCAACATTCTAAAAATCCAGTTGCTGCTAAAGTCTAAAATTTGGCTAATATTAAAATAGCCTTATGAATTTTAATATACTCAGAAAGGTTCAAGACAATGTTGAACATTGCAAGGAAAAATTGAGAGATTTCTTTGAACTTGAACAGCTATTATATTACCTATAATACTAGCAACTGCTGGTTAGAGAGATTCTGATTTGATAATAACAGTGCTGAATCTGTCTGGTTGTTCTTTCAAATTGCTGGCATGGATATTTGGGAATAAGGAATTTTAAGTGAAAACACAGTCAGTTTCATTCTATTTATGCCTCCTATACCACAACTTTTGTATAAGTCTACCTGCCACAAAGTTGAACTCAGAGACCTCCATGAGCAGCTCTCCAATTAATCCCTTCATTAAATCCCTCCAAGTCAATTAAAGTCACTTTAGGTGGCACTCTCCTGGGGTCCTCAGCACCTATTGTGTTTTGTGCAAATAGCAGGGTCATTATGATCCTTGTTGATTAGTCAGATGGTGCATCTAACTGATGAGAGGTTACTAAACATTTGCCATAGGAGGACAAGGGCCAGGTCATTTTCTCTTTTATAGCCTTCATTGGCTCTAAGAGAGTGCTTTGCACACAGAAGATAACCAGTAAAATCTAAGGCATTGATTTACATAGTCAATTATATGAAAAATTTTAAATATACTATATCAACCTTGCCAACACCTGACTGTGTAGATGCAGGGAAGTATCTTCCCATTCATGAGCCTTGGTTTTCTCTGCCATACATTGAAGGGGTGTGTACCTGGCTGTCTCTAAACTCCATTCTAGCTTTGACACTCAATACCCTCCTATTAAGCATCCTTTAAAAAAAAAACAGTAAATTCAGCTCTTCACAGAAGTTACTCACATGCTGGGAGCTTGTTTGGCTCAACCCGTGTTCCTTCCAGCTCTTGACCAGCCTCATCCACACACCAGCAGTTCCGCAGGTCAAAGTGTGCCAAGGGAGTGCTGAAGTCTGAGTAGGGTCCTGGATAGTGGCTGAGCTGGCCATTCAGGATCTGCCAGAAGATGTAGGGTTCTAGGAGGATGTTCTTCCCGGGCTGAGTTAAGTTCCCTTCCAATACCACTAGTGGGACATCTTGGAAAGAAGGGTATTGTGTCAGCACCGGGAAGATGCCTTGTTGGCCAGCCTCATACAGACTTTGAATAAAGAAATGAAAGTTTCCTGAAGCTGCTTCTCTATAGTTCATGATCTTCACTAGCAGCTCGGCAGGGGTCAGGTCTGGACCATCGTTCTGAGTCCCCCATTGTTGGTACCACTCGAAGACCTGCTCAGGGGGCCCGTCACATTGCACACGTCTCCATTGCCCATTGGCATTGCACTGGGGGATGTAGATGGCAGAGAGAGCAGGTGGCACGCTGACATTGGAGAGCAGGGCTGACACCGTGCTGAGGAAAGCTTGCTCAGCCTGCAACTGACAGGGTGTGGGGCCTGGGGAGGAACAATGAACAGGGGTTTCAGTTTAAGAAATTTAATAATAGATGAAACTACTTAACTGTCCAAACTCCAGCAAAAAATCTTATATGGCCATAGAAATTCCATCAACCTTAAATTTGTAAATGCCATCTAGACAGAGAGCACCCCATGACTAAATCAGCACCATTGAGACCAGCTATTGACAGCACTGCAGCAATGTATGTGGCAGTTCTTTAAGGCCAAACAAATTTCCCAATTCACTCATTAGAATGGTTAACATTATCCAGATGTTCTTGGATAATTTTTACTTTCAGCAGTTAATTTTTCCATTAACTGAAGTTTAAATTTAGACTTTAGCCATGAGTGGATTCTTGCTACTACAGTGCATTGGGGCAGGGCCTAAAGAGAGACGGTAAGTCTACAGATTGAGTACACAACAGACTCACATTGCTTGGGCTCGCCAGTTACACTTCGAGTTCCAGGAATGGCCTGACCCTCAGCGTCAACACAGTAGCACTCTGAGTTGAAGCACTGGACAGGGAGGAAGTGTCCCTCACTGGTACAGGCAGGGACAAACAAGCTGGACCCAGCAGGCTGGCTACCCATGAAGCTTTGCATGCGAGCCCTTTGCTTTTCACATTCTGTGGGGCACCTCGGTCGTCCTCCTCTGACTCTTGAGCCAGGAAGTTCTTTGCCCCGGGAATCCACACACCAGCACTCTCCAAGGAAGCACTGGACTTCCTCATAGCTTCCTTCCATCGAGCATGACGGGACAAATAGCCTTCCGGGTGTCTGCTCACAGGTCTGGGAGCTGAGTGCCATGCCCATCACATCACCTAGATCCTTTGCTACCTCTTCTGGCACAGAAACAGCACGCTGCAAGAACAGAAGAAATTCTGGAAGCTCCAGAAGAGAAATAAGGAATTTTAGGGCATTTTGGTTCTCTTGTAAGTTAACTTCAAAGCCAAAGCTGCCCACAATTGGCTTATTCATAGCAACACCCTTCTCAGAGGCTTCAGGACTTTCCATGGAAGAATTTGAATCCAATCTCACAGAAAGCAGTTGGGCTGGTTCTTCTAGTCTCCTTCTGTTCTGGAAGCCTGGGAGACCAAGTTGCTGGAAAAACTGACTGAAGTTAAATGTGCCTCTTGTGCCAAGGGCTCCAGACATGTTAAACTGGCCAACATTCTCCAAAAATTTCCCTGCAAAGAGGTTTTGCTGGAGTTTCTTTGGATTGGTAGTAAACTGAAGAGCAAGTCGAGCCAGCTCTCGGGAGGGGAAAAGCACTCGCATGGCTTCTTGGAGGAGACTTTCTGAGGCGGAAAACGGTGGACCCTGCCCTTCCACCATTGGGCGGAGAAGCCCGGAGTTGACAAAGAGCTCCTTGACCGTCAGTGGGCAGGATGTGGCAAACCTGGCTCCTCTCTGAGAGCCTCGTCCTTCCTCAGAAGAGAACAGGTCTTGCTGGCTGAAGTAGCCTGAGGTCCCAAAGTAGAGTCTGGACAAGGCCTGCCGCCTTTCAGAGGCACAAGATTGGTCTTCAGCTGCACGAAACAAAGCCAAACAGGAAAAGTGACATTAACATCGTTAGCAGTCCTGAGGCAACTGCTCGGATCTTTCCAGTGGTAAGATGCTAAATCAGTTCAATCACGGACACCTACATTGGGGTGTCCTTTTATTTTTTCTGCATCCTTTTATTTTTTCCTTTCCCTCAAAGCCGCCTTGTAGAGGCCATATTTAGGGGTGTGTCTATTCCCCGTGGCATCTCTCAGCTTTCATTAGAGGTTGACTCTGTCTAAAACAAGTCTCACAGACACTGGCCTACTTTCCGAAAATCTGACCACATTCACCAACTGTACTGGGTTGAATAGTGTCCCTCCCCTCACATTCATGTCTACCTGGAACCTCAGAATGTGACCTATTTAGAAACAGGATCTTTGCAGGTGGAATCAAGTGAAAATGATGTCATACTGGATTGGGGTGAGCTCTAAATCCAGGGCCTGGTGTCCTTATTAGAAGATCATGTAAAGAAACAGAGAGACACACAAGGAAGAGGCTATGTGAGGATGGAGGCACAGATTAGAATGACGCAGCCACAAGCCCAGGAACACCAGGGATTGCCAGCAGCCACCAGAAGCTAGGAAGGAGCAAGGAAGGATACTTCCCTAGAGACTTTGGGGGAGAGTGGTCCTGCCAACACCTGGTGTTCAGACTTGCAGCCTCCAGAACTGTGAGAGAATAAATTTCTGCTGTTTTAAGCCACCTAGTTTGCGGTGATTTGCTATGGCAGCCAAGGAAACTAGTATGCCAACAAATTCCTATTTGTATGTAATGAAATGTTGTTTTAAAGCATTCCCTTATTGAAATTTTTAATGGACTATAATGCACCACTATATGCTTTCTGTGTGACTGCCTAATTCCTCCCCATGGATAGTCTTTTCCAGGCTACCTATGGTCTCCTTGAGGATAAGAACCATACTTTAGATGCTATTGGTGTTTCCCATAGTAAGAAATATTTTCCTCTATTATAACATAATATTTCCTATAATATAATACAGTAGTGCCCAGAAAACACACTTAGGACATTCTTCTGGGCTTCTTGACCTTCCTTGAAATTGCTAATTAAACAGTGATCAACTCAGTGAACTCCATGCATGGTCAGGTCATTCTATCTAAACAGCCTAGGTTGACTGTAATCATATTAAAGAAAAAAATATGTAAAATTCAAATGGCAAGTGGAGGCCTCAGTCACATAGGTAGAAGTAAGTAAGCTGCTTTTTTTCTCCATAAAATCACAAATCTTAGAGGACCTTTTAAACCACTCAACCCACCCCCAACTTTTAAAATAGTTTTTTCCTCTTGATGCACATGGATGCCAAAGAGGAAGTCAGCCAATTTCCTTCTGTAACCAGGCAACAGAGAAAGAACTGGAAAATGTGGTGAGAAGTGGGGGGAAAGAAGACTGGCAACATCATAGCATGTAACACATCCCCCACCAAGGCCATGGCCTCCTCTAATGGCTATTACAGGAAGGTATGGAAGGAATAAAGTTCACCGCTTATTCTCTTTCCAAATTCATAGCTTATCCCTTCCATCCATTTGTTATGTGGTGTTACCAAGGCAAAGAAATTCAGATATCATTTCCATGTGGCATTTGTTTCCACAGAAAGAGGACTGACATGCCATAGAGGAAAAGTAAAAATATATGAACCATCCATGCATTTGATAGAGCTATTTATTGTTTTTCATTTGGAAAGCCATAGTGCTTCATTTCCTCCTGGAAGTTAAAGGGCACCACACTCTCTAGGTTTTGATAGAACTGAAATGTGATTGTAAGTATTAATACCTTCAAGGCAGGACCTCCAAATTTTCATTTTCAACATTCTCATGCTCAGCAGATAGAGCACTACCAAACACCACATAGAATATTTAAAATGTTAGGTTGGAGAAATGGAGTGACTTAACAGGAATTACTGAGCGAATGTTAATACATATCTATTTTGAAGCTACAAAAAAACCCTGCATTCTTCTTCACTGTTGCAAACCTTTCTGAATCTACACAGCTTACCCAAGTCAGAAGCCTGTGAGTGCTCCTAGATTCTTATCCCTCCCTCTTCGCTAACATCCCTCAAACTCCCACTGGGAAGATCAAATAGGGTCTTGCTAGAATGCCTAGTGATAGTTCTCACTATCTGCCACTGCTTCTGCTTTAGGATTGGTCCCCATACTGTGTTGAATAGTGTCCCCCCAAAATTCAAGTTCTTCCCAGAACCACAGAACGTAACCTTATCTGCCAAAAGAGTCGTTGTAGATAAGAGTAGTTAAGATGAAGTCGTACTGGTTTAGGTGGGCCCTTAATCAACGTGACTGCTCTTCTTATAAGAAGAGGAGCAGAGACACAGAGACAGGTGCAAAGGGAAGACAGCCATTGTTGATGCTGCCACAAGCCAAAGAATGCTACCGGTTGCTGGCATCCACCACGAGCTAGAAAGAGACAGGAAAAGATCCACCCCTAGAGCCTGCAGAGAGAGTGTGGCCCTGCTGACACCTTGATTTTGGACTTCCAGCCTCCAGAACAGTGAGACAATAGATTCCTATTGTTCTAAGCTACCAAGTTTGTGGTGATGTATTGCAACAGCCCTAGAAAACTAATATAGACCCCATCGTCTTGGTTCGAAACATTGCAGTGACCTTCTAATTAGCCCCATTGCCTCTAGTCTAATGTTCCCATCAGCCCTTCCTCCAGAATTTCTTTGTCTTACACACAAAAGCTACCATAACACTCTCCAGCTTAAACCTCTCAATGTCTTCACTCCAGGATGAATATCTCACACCTTTGTTATGACAAGAAAGACCTCACCAACTTACTACTGCCTTTCCTACAAAATTTTTTTCTCTATCCTTCTTGCAGATTCAGTGATCATTAGCCTATCAATGCCTATTATTCCTGTCCTTACAACTTTGTTTCTTCTGCTTTCTCTATAGAAAACACCTTTCCTTATTTTCCTCCTTCAGGAAACATCTTCATTGTAGAAAACTCTGATCAAGTGTCACCTCTTCCACAAAGGCTCCCTAAATGCTCCCTGCTCACACGTGCTGCAAGATAGATTGGACCACATCCCATCCTACAACTATGCTCCTTTTGTTACCTGTACACACTTCTCTCACAGCACCTGGAAACTTAATTCTGTTCTCTTTTTCTTCACCTATGAGCCCCCCAATATTCCTTGAGCTCCCCGAGAAAGCAACTATATCTAACACAAGATAAGAAACATGTTGGAAGCTGCTGACGACAAACTGGTTTTCAGTCATGTCGCACTTGAAGGGTCTGTGGAGCAGTCAGTAGGCAGTTGAATTAATGAGGTCGAGAGAAGTTGGGCTGGGGGAATAGTTACAGTAGTACGATCTGAGGAGACCAAAAGAGGAAGCCCCCTGAGAGGAAACCCACCGCAAGATGGCGGCTCCCCTTGCCGCCGGGTTCCCTGGATCTCTTTCCCCCGGGCGTCCACACACCAGCACTGCCCGTCCTTCTGGCACTGCACCACCTGGTAGTCCCCATCTCGGCGGCAGCTTGGAACATGGGGGTGACCAAAGCTGGTTGCTGCAAACCGCTCCACTTCACATTTTGTGGGGCCTAGAAGAAATCCACGCAGGAAAGGAGAAGGCAGTGTGTAAGCAATGCTTCACATGTTTATAGCATGCATTGCTGTTTGCTGCTAAGATTTTTTTTTTTTTTAAATATCTGCACTCACTTTGATGGAACAGCCAAGGAAACTGTAGCCACCTTAAAACCCAAGTGGTTTCCCTCAGCAGAAACACACACATCTGTTGGCAGCTTGTTACTTACATCGGAATCTGCCGGAGATGACTAATTGAACTGCTAGGAACCGTCTCTGCAGGATCCGGTACAGGGTGGTTTCAGTGAAGGTGGAAGCAAGGTCCAGGCCAGCAAAAATGGTGTCATAAATTTCATCCAGTAACAACTCCACACCTGAGCAAAGACAGCAAGCATTTCAGGGATGGCCTCGTTTAGAAAGGAAGCCCTGACATTGCAATGCAAAGAGATATTAAGAGGGATAGAGCCTTCACCAGCATCATTATGCATCAGGTCTGAATAATACTTTAATAGTTTCCAAAGTCAGGGCTGGTGCATATGGTTGTGCAGGTTGTTCACAGCACAAAGGAGCACTGCCTAGAGAATAAGAGATTGAAATCCATACTGTGTTCCACTCACCAACCTCAGAGCTGCATCTGCCTGGGGTTGGGGGAGGGGTGCCACTTTCCAGTAAGCACAAAGGCACCATTTGGGCCAGCTGCATTCAAAGTACCACAGATGAAAGTTTGCTAAGACTGAGTCCTATTCAATACCCACAGTGGCCTGGCAGGGGAGCGGCAGTCATTACTAGTTCTGCTTTATGAGCAATGATACCAGGCTCTGGCACCTGATGAATTGCTCTCCCTCCCTTCAGTGAGCATTGCCTGAGGTGTGCTCACTCACCTGTCTCAGCCAGTTCCCGCCCTTGGCTGTCAGCACAGTGACAATACCCAGACACCTCGGGGAACCTTCTCCGGAAGGAGCTGAAGGTCACAAATGCATCTGGAAACCTGAGAGAGAATGAGATTTATGATCACCATTTTATAAAAGACAAGTCATCACTAGCTCTTCCTGTAGCAATAAATGTGGCCAAGTCCACACCGAGGGAAAAAGAATGTCTGCTTTTTTATCTCCTGACAGTTGTGCCATGCCTCCTTCAGTAAATGCATTTCTTTTCTAAATTAGTTTTACCTGGCTGGAACCAGGCTGGACCTTATAAAATAAAGCTGTGCTTAGCTGTTACCTACTAATTAGCTGTTTGCCTCACTTACGGCATTTGACCAGTTTATCCCACGCATGTGTCTCACAGGGACAGGCAGAAAACAAGTCATGAGCATCGCATTAACTGGTTACTTTACTGGACTATAGCTCTAGAGACTAAGGGCTAAGTTTGCTTTGCAAACATATGGTACATTGCAGATGATCTCATTTTGGAAGATCAAATGACTTCAGGGCCCTTTACAACTTTTCAAGAGCTTGAAAAGGAGCCAGATCCCACCATAGGAAACCCATAAGAAGGAAATTTTCCAGTTCTATAGTTGAAAAAACATGAATCAATATGACATCACTAACAAAGGCTATCCATCCCTTTCTGTAAATCGAGGAAAGATATTCCCTAATCATGTCTGGCTTGGCAATTGCTGTAAGGAGCTCATCAGCTGGGTTCCCCATCCTGGAAGTAACAGAAAAGGTATAAAGAGCCACGTTTTAGTTCTTCCCCTGTGCGATGATTTAGCAACCAGTGAGGAATTTTTCATCTTTTTACAACAGTGAGAGATTTGTTTTCATGCCTTATATGGCTGTACATGAGGTCCAAGCATAGTATGTTTCTACCTACATCTTGAAATATATCCTCAAACAATAAGTTAGTGGAAACAGCAGCTCTCTGCACTGACAGGTCTATTACTGTGTAATCTATTCTAGCAAAATATTGAAAACAACCTTAATATCCAATGATAGAAAAATTAAGAATTATAGTAAATCTCCTAAATGGAATAAAATGCTACAGTTGAGGATGATACTTCTAAACACTAGCCAAAAGGGAGCATGTATAACATTATATAAAAACAGTAGACTATAAAATGGAATGCATACACTGCAGTTACCACTATGTAAATGAGCTGGTGTTGGAAGACAATGTATGGCAGAGTAACTGCTCAGACCCCAAACATGTGGGTGCAACAAGTATTAGTTAATTTGAATAGAAATGAATATGCAAAACAAAATCTATGAAAGCACTATAGGATATGGATAAGGAGTTTTTTCCCACGTTGTTGGTCCACTATTGTGTGTATGTGGGTTAAATAAAGAATGTTATAGCAAGAGAATTGCACAATAGAAATTAAAAACCCACTTTGCCTAGTTGCCACTGACAGGGGGTGTATAATAAAAGGTCATTCATTGAAACCTGGGATAATTCAATTCTGAAAGTGTTGATAAGAGTATAATAATCACCTCCATTTATTGAGCACTACTTTGTAAAAAAAGTCTGCAAAATATTTAATAGACATTGACTCATTTAATCCACTTAACACTTCTGAAAAAAAAAAAGGAGTGTTAGAGATTAAGGTGAGGTATGTGGGCCACTATCTTCAACTAGTGGTGCAAACTCAGGTTCCAGCCCTGGTCTTGCCCCCACAGAAACCTCTCTCTGCCAGTGGTGCTATTCAGCATGTGTTTGGCTGCACCTGGTTCCTGTCCCACACCCTGCAAAGGCTGTGACTCTGCTCCATCACTGTGCTCCATATGCCAAGCAGTGAGCTTCTCCTGGCATCTGATAGATGCTAATGACACAGGTGCTGGCCCAAGTTGGCTTCTGAACCCCATTCCAGTGTGAGGCACAAGAAGTTGAAATCACTCTAGTCCCATGCTCTGTGATTCAACCCAGAGACCCACTTCAATTTCCTGGGCAGACATAACCTCTAGGGTCTCTGAGCCATCTTCATCCACCACTTTATGATCAGAGCCCCTGTCTTGTGGTTTCTGGCCCTATAAACTGCCCAGTACCCAGACTTACTTTTTGCATGGACCTCACTCTTGCTCTTGCTCTCCCCTTCCTGCATATTGGAGATGGCCCTGGCTTCAGCTGGAGAGAGGATCCTCCCCACTCCTGGTAAGACCATCCTAAGGCCAGCTGCTGCCACCTAGACTCTCTAGGGCTGTCCCCTATTGACCTCTGGGGCCAACACCCTGTGCTGCCATCTTTAATGCCTCCTGCTTATTCTGTGTGTGGTGAGAAGAGCTAATATGAGTGTCACTATTAATTACCACTCATAAAAATAATAACAGGTGATATGTATTGAACGATCAGACACTACTCCCAACACTCTCCATATTTTACCTCATTTAATTCTCATAACAACCCTTTAAAAATCTCCATTTCACAAATGAGATTCTGAGTGGTGACATGATTGGGTCAAAGTCACCTAGCCAAGACCAGGAGCCAGGTACCCTGAATTCACTTCCAGTGCAACCCAGGGGGCCAGAAGGTGAGACCACCACTTCAACAGAGCCCAGTCCTTTGGGGGCCCTGCCCTGCAATCAACAGTGAGTTCAAGCTCTAAATCTTCCTGATTTCCTGTGTTCCCACAATTCAGTTTGATACAATCTGATTTTTCTGGCTAATTTCTGACACAACATCACCATCTATGAATTTTGGATTCTTCCTGCAGCATAACATTTAGCACTGTTATAATGTTTAGTTGTCGCTTTTGCTGTTGTCTTTGGTGATTTGCTGTCACCAGGGCACAGGGCTTCTGCCGTGCTGTCAGCCTTCATATTAGATCCCTGCCCCACATCAACCAAGGAAAGTCAAACCACTGAAACCGAACTGAAAGTCTTGAAGAAAGCAGGACAGCCTAACTCCATCCTTACACTTGGGCCAGCGGGGTTTGGAACCTATCATGTGGCCAAAGAATGCTCCCAAAGGAGGTGAGTTTCAGTGCAATTCTAAAGCCAAGAATGGCAATTTGACCAGGAGCAAATGGAGAAGTGAACAGCATGTCTAGAAGAGTGATTAACGTGCCTCCAACTTCAAGGTGGGAGACTGGCAGTCACAGAGGGAGGTACGAGTCTGGTAGAAAATGCCAGGACCCAAGATCTCAGTCACTGAAATACAGCACGTGAAAACGTTGTGCCCGTCGCTTCTCACAGGCCCCAGCCTTAAGAAACTGACACTCTTTTTAGCAGCAGGAAATTGTCACGTCATGTAGGCCCCTCTGGCATGTGGAATTATCCCCTTTATGAGGACCAGAGGAACAAAGTCTCCTTCATCCTCAATAGAAGAAAAAGTTGTGTTTCCCTGAGAAACCAGCTTATTTTTATTTGGTAGAAACCAAATAACTTAGACTATTTTCTCTTTTCTCTGGTCATACAGGGAGTTCAGAGACAAACACGCAGCCTCACACATCTGTTATAACTTCATAGAATGGTTGACGTGGGCCTACCGTGGCCCTGCCTTATTCTTATTTTCTACCCTTATTTTGCCTTGGTCATGATTTCCTCTAATTTCCACGTTTATCCTACTCTGGGAAAATCAGAAGAAAGAAGGAACATAAAATCAATGCAATATTTAATAAAAATAAGACATGGTATGTATTTTATCTAGTGGAAAAGGATGCTTGCTTTTTCTTGAATAAAAAGCAAACTCTCAGGGTGATCATAGAAGTGTCCTCAAGAAAGAAAATGCGAGTGGAGGGGCAGGTGACAGCATTTCTGAGCTTGCACCCAGCCTACAAGCAGGGAAATTCCCGACAAGTCTGTGAAGCACTGGTCCCCCCCCAAGCATCTGGTCTTGTTCGTGTGCAGAGCAGGATTCATGTCTCTGGGCTCAGTCAGATCATCTAGCATCTCCATGGGCAGTCCCTCCAGAAATCTAATCGTTGGTTAATAAATTAGCCATGTATTTGATTTTCTCCTGCACTAGAGTGGGTACTCCTTTGTGGAGGGGCCATAGCCTAGCATGGTACCTGATTTCTCCATACAGCCCCTTCTATGTTGCACTTACAAGGCACCTTCACCAAGTATTATGATGCATCTGACCCTTCCCACGGGACAATCTGGGTAGCATGGGTGACTAAGGGGTTTGCGGTGAGACTGTTTACTAAAAAGTTTGAGTGAGTTTAGTCACTAAGGACAAGCGTTGATAAAGAAGCCAATTAACTGAATTTTAACTCAGATCACTAAAGTCTTCAGTAATGACAACAGTCCTGCTTGAAGGCTCCTAGGACTTTTACCTATAATCTGCTTGGCCAAAACCTGCGGCTGGAGATGGGACATGAGTTAGAAAGGACGAGCAAAGCCTACTCCCCATCATGACATAGTACTTTGAAAGTCACTAGCCAAACAGGTGTAGTGAGCAGTGGCGTTCTTCAAGGGCAAAGGGACCTACTTCAAATGCAAAAGCTCTATGGCCAAGTTCAAGTGCAAATCATCACCCAGCACATTAAGAACTCATAACGGGTTGGTAAATGAGCTGCCCATGGGCTTTCAGCCCAGGGAAGTAAGTCAACTGTCTTAGGCCACTTCCCCCTTTGAGTGTCTCAATTAAATACCCTCAGATTCAACATTCCAAAACCAACTTTGGGGCTTTTCCTTTCCAAACTCATCCTGGACCATCCATCTAGAACTGATGTGGGAGTCATCCTTGGCTCTCTCCTGCCCTCACCCTCCATATTTATTCCTTCACCAAGTTCTGTGGGTTCCACCGGGTAAATAATTCTCCCACCTCTCAGCTGTCCTCTCCATCATCTACTGCACATCACTGTCTCTCACCTGGACTAGCCTCCCAGTGCCCACCCACTCCGCTCCTCCCCCACCCCACTCCATTCTTTCGGAAATCCAAGTCTGAGGGTGATTAGGATGTACTTTACCCCCATCCCAGGCTTAAAATGCTTGGTGCAATATTGGGGAATTACCTACACTAAACAATTACTCTTTGATTATCTGAAATTCAAATGTAACTGGCTGTCCCATATTTTATCTGGCAACCCTAGGTGCTAAGCTTAGACTCTTCACGTGGCTCCTTCCACTTTGCCCAGAGGAGTCATTGGGCCTGAGACCACCCAGGTCTACATAAGCATCAGAAAATCCCTGATTACAGCTGGGCTTCCAAGAATCAACCATCCAACCCTTCCCATGATCTTCCTAAGCCAGAATTTGCTCTGAGACATGCTTGCTTACAAAAAAGAAAAGCATCCCATTTCAGGAGTAAATTTTTGTGTGTTTGTTTTAAACAATGGATGCTTAGTGCTAAACTTTTGCATTTAACTCTACTGCCCTCTGGTGGAAGTAGCTGTGAATTGTGCCTCCATCTCAACATGGCACCTGAAAAAGTTCTTAGATGCATTCACCTATTCTGTAAGTATTGATTGTAGACTTACTGGGTGCAAGTTCTGTACTATACACTGTATGGCAACAAAGATGAATCACAGTAGTGTAGTCTAGTAATAGGAGCCAGACAGTTCTAGCACCCACTATGCTTCCCAGGGTGAGTTCCTTAACCTCTGTGTTTCAGAGTCCTCGTATTTATACTAGAGACTACAGGTATCAAATTATTTCTGTAAGTATTCAAGTAAATAAAAGGATATAAAATTCCCTGTATATGATAAGCACTCAGCTGAACTCAAACTGAGAACACATTAGTTTGCATCGATGAGCATTCTGTGAATCCGGCTGTTGGAGATTTATATGTGTTTATAGACGGGCCATTTTCTAGGCCTGGGCAAGGGGGTGGGATCTAACCTACAACCTACATTTGCCAAAACTGGGCAATACATGAGAATTCCGTACAGATGTATAGTAATTTATAATTTTGTCAATTTGCAATGGTTTCATAGATGGGGTCTCACTGGATCTTCACTATGACCTAATGAGTGGACATTGTCCTCTATTTCCTAGACGGGAACACTGAGGCTCTGAGAAAGTAAGTGGCCAGGCCACCATGCTAAGTAGTGGCAGAGGTAGAATGCAGGTCACCAAGGTAAGTGGTACAGAACCGGGCAGGTAATGCAGATGGGTGGAGTGGGTAGGGGTATAACAACAGAGCACAGAGGGACCCGGAGCACAGACGGGTGTGCCCGTGGTCCAAAAGGGGCAGTGCAAGCCCAGTTTCTTAGTGCCATGGGTGAATGCATGCAGCCTCCCAACCTTGTTCTTTGAAATCAGGAATTCAGAATTTAGCGTTTTAGGTTGAACATATAAAACTACACATGTCCAACTATTTTTTTATCTGCAAAAAATAGGAATTTCACAGAGTATAACCTAATAAAAGGTCCCAGTTTTAAAAATATTATGCAGCTCAAACAAAACCTGTCTAAGAAACAGATCCTGTGTACAGGCTGCTAGTCTGAGACTCCTCCTGGCACAGCCCGTGAGAATTTCCTCTCTCACACAGGGAAAGAAACTCTAGTTGTTTTAGAAGCCAGCCACACAGAGGCTCAAGCTGTCCAAGAGAATTCATATGAGCATTTGTAGACTAGTATTCTTATTTCTGTTTACTCAGAATGGTTCAATTACAACTGAAGTCTGCATGAGCCCTTTATAATAATCAAGTGGCCGTCTTGGATAACCAGAAGCTACCCAGCTATTGGGGCCAAGATCTTTAATGCAACTCCCTTTCTAAATATTCTATTTAAATCTTTAAAGTTATTTATAAGTGCACACATACACACAGTTTACAAAACTTCATAAATATGATGACATCGATGCTTCTGGAGTGCTGTCTTTTGTCCCTTTCTGCTAACCCCTTTTTGCCCACTCTTCCTTCTGCAGAACAACCCTGACCCTCGAAGCAGCCCATCACAACGACACAGTATGTGCCACTTCACATTGGCCTTGAAGCCCACTTAGTCCTGTGCAGACACCAGCATCATCATATAATTGTATAGGCATATATAAAGGATATTTTCGCTTGTTTGTTCTTTAAAAAGTAAATCATATTATATTGTATCATCTGCACTTTGTATCTTGAATCATATTATCATAATATATTGTGGAGTCCTCTCCAAGTCAACTGTTCTAGCTCTAATGCATTCTTTTTAATGGCTGCATAAATATTTATGGTGATACACATTTATTCAGTTATCCACTTTTTCACAGTCACTTTGTTCCCCAGTTTTATGCTACAGTGAAAAATGATGCAGTAAACACCCGCATACATCTGTCTTCACATTGTGGTATTTTACATTTCCATGGACTGGCTGGGCCAGAGGGTACACATATTTTTAATTTAATAGCAATAGCCAGTTTGCTTTGTTAAAAATGGTGCAGTAATTCAGATGCCTAGCAGCAGCATATGAGAGTAAGGCAGCTCCTAATTTTTCATCGTGCCGTGTGTTTGACACACACAAGCCCCCAGCTCAGCATGTGAGCTCTGCAGCCTGGGTCCCCTCACCTGTTGTAGTTATGGACCAGATCAAAGATCATCATGTCCGTGGTGTTGACAAATTTGCACTGGACAGGCAGAAACTCTCCATCTGCAGAACACTGGGGTGGCGACTTGTCTCCCACCCCATGGAGAAGACGGCGGTTTCTTATTTCACAGCTCCTTGGACCTAAACATTTTAATGAAAAAAATTTAAATTCTTCTCTATGAGTGGGTGCACATGTTTCTGCAGTCAAGCTGTATACACAGTCATGCATTGCTTAACGACAGGGATATGCTCTGAGAAATGCATTATTAGGCAATTTCATCATTGTGTGAACATCGTAGAGTGTACCTAGGTGGTGCAGCCTACTACACACCCAGGCTATGTGGTGTAGCCGATTCCTCCTAGACTATACACTTGTACAGCATGTTACTGTACTGAGTGCTGTAGGCAGCTGTAACATAATGGTAAGTATTTGTGCATCTAAACATAGAAAAGGGACAGTAAAAATATTATGAGAGATTAAAAAAAACAGGTACACCTATATAGGACACTGAACATGAATGGAGCCTGCAGGATGGAAGTTGCTCTGGGTGGGTCAGTGAGTGAGTGGTGAGTGAATGTGAAGGCCTAGGACATTACTGTATAGTACTGCAGATTTTATAAATGCTGTATACTTAGGCTGCACTAAATTCATAAAAAATATTTTTCTTTCTTCAATAATAAATTAACTTTAGCTTATTGTAACTTAACTCTATAAACTTATTCTAACTTTCTGACTCTTTTATAATAGCTTAAAACACAAACATATTTTACAGCTGTACAAAAAATACTTTATATCCTTATTTTACAAGCTTTTTTCTATTTTTAGATTTTTTAATTTATTTACTTTTTAAACTCTTTTGTTAAAAACTAAGACTCAAACACACACCCCCTGTGTTGGCCTACACAGGTCAGGATCATGAAGACATCACTAGGCCCCAGGAATCTTTCAGCTTCATGTAAATCTTATGGGTTTATCACCCATACACCCAACTATGTTCACCGTCACATAGTTAGAGGCCCAAACAGTGACTAAGGTCTATAACAGGAGACCTGCAAACCCTCATTTAAATCCTGCTTATGCATCCGATGATCAGCCAGCACGTGTGGATTGTCTACCAAACGGAAATATTAGAAGTAATAAAACCTTCCGTCATAATGCTTTCATTTTCCCCATCGAGGGGCCAAGCTCTCCGCCCATGTTGTCAGGGGGCCCTGAATGCTTTGATTTACACAGTGAGGGAGGCTGCGCCCCTCCCCTCCTCTCAGGGCTGGTGCTCGGTGAAACTCACATCGCCTCGGCCTGCCCCGCTGGCGGGTCCCGTACACCTCCATGCCCTCTGCGTCCACACACCAGCACTGCTCCCGCCGCAGGTCGCACTGGACGGGCGTGTACTCCCCCGAATCCCGACACTGAGGGAGGTAGGACGTGGCCGTGCTGTTCAGGTAGCTGCTCAACAAGATCTGCTGTTTCTGCAGCTGACAAAATGACAGACCTGTGGGTACAAAGAGCAGTGTCAGGTGGTGCTGCCAGGAAACTTCCAGGGGCTGAACCCAAAGAGACTCGTGCTCCCTCCCCAAGGGACACAGCTGGGAGGGAAATGACCAGCCTGAAGACACTCAGTGAGTTGGTGGCAGTCTCAGGCCTTGCCTTCAGACTGTTTTAGCACCTCATGGACTGAGTCAGAGACGGCCAGATGTCACTGTGCCATGTCATCAGCCATACACCCCACAGCCCTGGCGCTGCAGAGGGGAGGTGGGAACAGAGTCCAGGCCTTGCCTTCCCAGAGCTTGTCTGTATCCAGACTTTTGCACGTGCTCGCTGCATAACCCGGGGAAGCTGCTGCACTGTGTGCGCCTTGCTCTCCTTCTCTGCAGTCGAGATACAGCTGCCTGCTTCCCGGTGCGCAAGTTAGGGATGTGGACTGCCACAGTTTGGATATTTGCCCCCTCCAAATCTCATATTCAAATTTGGTCCCCAATGTTGGAGGTGAGTTCTAATGAGAGGTGTTTGGGTCATGGGGACGGATCCTTCATGAATAGATGGATGCCCTCCCTCGGAGGCTAGTGAGGTCTCTATCAGCACCCAGGACAGGTGGTTGTTAAAAAGAGCCTGGCAGCCCTCCCTGTCTCTCTTGCTTCCTCTCCCTCCTTGTGATGTCCACATGCCAGCTCCCCTTGGCCTTCCTCGGTGAGTGGAAGCACCCTGAGTCCCCCACTAGGAGCAGATGCTGGTGCCCGTACTTCTCACACAGCCTGCAGAGCTGTGAGCCAAGTAAACCTCCTTTCTTTATGCATTTCTAAGCCTCAAGTATTCTTTTATAGCAACACAAAGAACTAAGACGTTAACAGCGATTGCGCCTATTGAATACTTACCATGTGCCTGGTGTTTATGTGGGTTTTGAATCCTCACAAGGTCACTATGAGGCAGATCCTATACTCATGTCACAGAGGAGGAACTGTAGCCCAGTGAGGGTGCATGACAGCCACAATCATGCAGCAGGAGAGCGTGGAGAGCCAGCCTGAGCCCTTGACAGCCACGCCGGCCACATAAAACCAGTGCCCAAAACTGAGCTTTTACCCATTAAAGGATACCTTTGGTTTTAGGCTCAATTTCATCATTTTAAGGTGATTGGCTTAAGTTGACCTTTGTTTTAGGGTTATGTCATGCTTTAAATAGGGACTGTATTTCTTTGACTACTCACCATAATAATTATTGTAACTGGATAGTTTTACCCAAGTCCCAAATGTTAGAAACTCTTCACACTGCAGGTAAGAAAGCATTTCCTGTTTCCATGGCCACTGTCTGATTTCAGGGGACTCTAATGTCCATTCACCACTGTTTTCTCAGCACCAGGCACAATGCCTGGCACGTGGGAGGGACTTGGTAGCTATTTGCTGCACAAATAACTCTATCATCTTATTTGATTTTGACAGAGGTCCTGTAGGAAATAGGGCCTTGCCTGGTCTTTAAGGACCATTCTCATTCAAAGAGAAGTCAGCCGCCCAGGGGAGACTTGACTGTCACCCACCCAAGCCCAGTGCTCATTTCCTGATGAGTCATCCTAGCAAGGCCCCTCCTGTCCCAGCTGGTGCCCCCTTCACACTTACAAGCCACTGGCCGTCCGGGCCGTCTGCTGCCCAGGACCTCCGTGCCGTCGGCACCCGAGCACCAGCAGGAGCTGCCATCGTTTTGGCACTGGACAGTCCTGAGGAGGAGAGACACACCCGGTGACACTGTGATAGGTTCCCAAAGCCACACCCTGGCTCCAGCCCAGGTCACCTTCCTTCTTCCTTTCCATTCTTCCAAGCTTTAGCTCATTTAAACTGGGGATAGAGTGGGGTGGAGGGGGCAGCTGACTTAGAAAGGAAAGACAGGATTTTCCGGCCTGGCCGACACCTGTACCTACTCCCACCTCGGCCACCCAGCCTGCCAGCCCCGAAGCAAGTACCCCACCTGGAACGCACGGCTTCAGCCACATCTACCGAGTGCCCTTGGTGGTTATGAGGCTGCAGGGGGCAAAGGCAGTGCCCTCAGTATGAGGATAGGGTGTGGGGGACCCAGCGAGGCCATGGGCAGCAGGTTATATTGGGAGGCATATGGGCGTGGATCAGGCCAGGCCGTGGAGTTAGTTCCCCAGGGGAAGTGATGGCTGCACTGAGACCTGCGGGATGGTCAGGGGGTGTATGAAGGTAAAAGGGGCTCCAGGCAAAAGGAACAGCATATGCAAAGCCTCCTGAGAGCTGGGCAGGCTTGACACCGCAAGTGGCTGGAATGAGAGACATGAAACTAGGAACCTAAATAAGGCTGGCACCCTCCTTAGCTCCTTCCTTGCTTCTCCCGAATCCCCAGAGATCCAAGCAGGGACTGGACGAGCAGCATCTCTTTGCGCTCCTGGGAGGTCGGGCATATGAGCGTATATAAGATAGCGGGGCGGTGTGAGGGGGTGTGTTTCATGGTTCTGTTTCCCAGAACAGTCATAAAGATGGAATTCCCCCTGGAATAGCATGGGGAAATTTCCACTGAAGGCACATTTCCAAGGATTCCTATCTATCCTCCAGGGGAGAGTTGTTTATATTATCACCACACTTTCTGCAGAGTCTCAGGACCCAAGTTTGTGTTAGGGCAGCTGGGAAACCCCTTTCAGAGAGGAGCTCACTGAGGAGCCAGCAGCCCAGCGGCCCAGACAGCTGGCCTGGGTGAGGGGCAGCAGACCGGAAAGGCTGCCTGCCTCTGCCTCCCTCCGCCCCAACTTCTCAAGAGGATACTAAGGGGAGGGGAGGTGCCAGGGCACAGACCGTTTGACCACTCCCCCACCACAGACACCTTTTATTAAAGCAGTCACAATCACAGTAACAGTGCTGGCAGGAAGAGAAGGCAGGGCAGTGGGCGGTGGGCAGGGCAGGTTGAAGTACGGCTTGGGGCTCGCTCAGGCAGATTGTCCAGTGCTCACTGGCCTGGGGAACTGAGAGGGGCACCTCCAAACGACAGTGGCCAGGTCTCATGTGCGCAGAGGGGTTGAAAGGGCTAGCTCAGGAAGAAGGGAGAAGGCACCTTGGCGCCTGAGGACCCTGAGAGTCCTCTGTGCCGTCAGACTTACTGGAAGCTGCCATCCTCGGAGCACTGGGGCACGTAGTCTGCTTGCTTCAGAAAGGCCCTTTCCCTCTGCAGCTCGCAGGGACGAAGTGGCTGGGCATCCACCTGGTACTCTGGGGAAGGGAGCGGCTCATCAGGGGAGCGTGTGGCCTGGGCCCCAGTGGCAGGGACAGGCTCTCGTGGGCACAGATGCCTTCCCAGCAGCATCTCATTACCTGTCACAGCCTAGCTTGAACTTGGCAGCCAGGCGCATTTTCTCCAAGTGTGACGTTAGCTCATTTAATGCTCAGCACTCCCCCAAGAGGTGACAGGTCATATTCCTATGTTACTCACATGGCACCAAGACACCGGTAGTGAAAGTAACTGCCCAAGGTCACACAGCTGGCAAGGGAAGGATTACAAATCCCACCCGGGGACGGCACAGCTCCCACTCCCTGTGGGCTACTGGATTAGGTCAGAACACCCTAAGGACGTTGTCCTTGAATATATCAAGCTACTCCTTGCAGTCGTGGCACCTTCCTGGCACACAGTAGGAATACAAATTACTTAATAATGTACTTGTGTTACATGGAGAACCCATGCAACATGCAAGATCTTACTCAGAAATCACAACCGAATCATGAGTAAGTGTTGTTTGCTTCCTTTTTAATGAAGAAACTGAAGCTTGGCACTTTGCTAAAAGTCACACAGGTAAGTGGCTAAGCCCAGGATAGAATTTAGGTCTATTTCACTGCACAGGCAGGTTTAGTTTTTTCTACTACCCGCTAGCTACTTCTTAAATACCTTGCATAGATAACATAGACTTTGGGATAGCTAGGCAGATAAAAAGCCATGGTACCAAAACCTGCTAACAGGGTGGGGTGAGGGGAACTAGGATTGAATTAGGAAGACTGGGTTTTCCATCTCTGCTCCACCAACCACTAGCTCTGTGACCTCAGGCAATTCAGTTCACCTCCCTGAGCCTCTGTCTCTTCATCTGAAGAGGAAAGAGCAAATAACCAAACATCTGGGCATTTGGGGGGCCAAATTAAATCGCACATGTTCAGAGGCCCCGGGGCAGAGCCTGGCTGACACTGGAGCTCCCTCCCCACCCCTGACTCCACGGCCTCAGAACTCACCAAAGATGTTGGCCGACACCGAGCAGGCTGAGCCCAGCAGGCTGAAGACCCACAGGACCAGGGCCATTTTCCTGGCCCCTTCCTGGGATGCAGGGGTAGATGCCACTGCCCTCCGGAGATGCTCTAGCCAGAGAGCCTTTATAGAGCTTCTGCTGGCACTGGCTTCCCCCCCACCCACGGGCACTTGCTGAGGCTGTGCCCCACCCTGTTTTCTCTGCTGGTCACAAGAAGTTCCCTCCACCTGCGTCTGCTCCCTCTGAGGACACTCGTGTGGCCAGTGGGGCAAAAGAATCTTTTCTAGACCATGGGGAGCATTGGGTGGGTGGCTTCAAATTCTTCTTTACAGACAAAGGTCAAAGCTTTATAGTTTTGGGGGTGATAGGCTCGGGCCTGCTGTGGGAGAAGAGCAATCCCTTCCTCTGTGCTTTCTCCCTCCCTCCATCCCTCCCTTCCTTTCTTCCTTTCTTTTCTTCCTTCCTTCCTTCCTGTCTCCAATATTTTTTTAGAGCCCAACAATAACAGGTGCCTATTTTAGACAATGAGGATATGGCGGAAAACAAAACAGGTAAAATCCTGCCTTCATTAATATAGAAAATAAGAATTTCAGCAAGAAAAGCCAAATACATGCACACAGGTTCATTCTCATATTTATATTCCTTTCTTCTCTGTCCCAGGACTTCAGACTTTGCCAACCCACAGAGAACAGGCACTGTGCCTTCCATGTAAAGCCTGCATAGCAGCACAGTTTCTCCCAGCAAACCCACTTCCTTCCTTCACTCCTGTTCCTGTGTGACCTGGGAAAACTCACCTAGTCTCCCTGAGCCCCACCCTCTCTCTCTAAAAGGCAAAGTTAAAAAGAGAAGGACAATGTGTCCCTACTCCTTACCGTGGCTGTAGCAGAACAAAGGAGACATTGAAGAGTACATGCCCATTACATGCTAGCAGTTATTATCATTATTGACTTTCATATTTTGCCAACGGCATCTTTCCAGGTAATGACAAGCATACAGAAAAACAACCCCGCAGGGCAGTGGCTGGTGACAGGTGGGGGAGGGGCTTGCAGGCAACCAGGACCTGTAGCTGAGTGTGGCAGGCAGGGGGTGGGGCACCTAAGAACCTGGAGGAATACTGCCCCAAGGAGAGGAGGAGGCAGGAGGACAGGCTAGGGGGGTGTGCTCCCCACCTGGGGGAGCCGAAGGGGCCAGTACAGCTGTTGCACAGTGGACTATACCGCCTACTACGAATGGGGTTGCTGTGACTATTAAATGTGTTAAAATATGTAAAGTGCTTAAAACGGTATTTGACATATTAATAATAATATCCAGTATTGGCTCCTGCATGAGTCTGCTCCGGCTGCCATCACAAAGTATTGCAGACTGGGGGACTAGAAAAACAGAAATTCATTTCTCACCGTTCTGGAGGTGGGAAGCCTAAGATCGACGTGTTGGCAGGGCTGGTGTCTTCTGAGGCCTCTCTCCTTGGCTTGTTGACGGCCGTCTTCTCCCTGTGTCCTCACATGGTCTTTCTTCTCTGTGTGTCTGTGTCCTAACTTCCTCTTCTAATAAAGACACCAGTCCTATGGGATTAGGGCCCACCCTAATGAACTCACTTTAGCTTAATTACCTCTTTAAAGTCCCTTTCTCCAAATACAGACACATTCTGAGGTCCTGGGAGTAGGAACTCAATATATGAATTTTGGAGGGACACAACTAAGCTGGTAACAGCTACTCTCATCATTATTAAGTTCATGATACAAACTATGAAAGTAAAACACAATAGTCATTTTAAGTGCCGGGGTGTGGGATTAGAGCCAGGCAAGAACCTCTGCTCTGCTCACCCTTCCTATGCATCACAAATCTCTCTCTAGCTCAGTCTTCAGCCAGACTTCTTCATGGAGCTCAGGACCATGCTGAGGACATTTCAAATTCAACACGTCCCAAACCAAGCTCATCCACACTTCTCTTGACTCTGATGTTCGGCTGTCTCTGTGCCAACAGCTCTGAGCACCTTCTATCTCTCCCCTCAAGTCCGCTCATTCTCATTTCTTGGGTTTGCCCCTCCCGCCTCCTCCAGGTCCCCGACTCTGGACTAGCCAACCACAGCGGCCTCCCTCCCCACTGACCCTCCCTGGGGCTTCTTCACCAGCCGCGGGGACAGTCCTCTGGAATACAGCCCACGCTGTGGGGATGGAGACTCACCATACAGGTGCTCCATGGGCAGAGGGATCAGTTCACCCTGGGGAGTAGGAGACAATAACTTAGATTAAGACTTAGATGTTAGGCAAAGATGGTTTAGGGAGACATGCTGGCGTTTACTGTAAAAGCAGGCACAGATGAAGAACTCTTCCTGCCTGACTGTCTGCTGCCCTGTTGCGTGGGCCAAGGTCACCCCATGCTGTGGAAACCCAGCAGCAGCCTCTCCACTCCAGGAACATAATAAACATAGCATGGTGCAGCCCCTTATTGTTTCTCCATTTCTAGGTTTCTAAAGCAAATTTGTCTTAGAAAAAGTGGAACATGGTTAAAGGTTTATTACAAATCCCGCTCTCTATGCTTCCCATTGCCCCCAAATACATGCACCCAGCTTGCCCAGGCTGGCTGGTGTGCTGAGTCATTCTTGCTGGCCTGGACCCTGGGAAGCAACCACCCATGCCCATGCTGAGAGCATCTCTGCTCCACTGGGTTTGTGCTTTAGGAACTCTGAGCTCAGGGTCCATGAAGCAGGCTAGGGTATCGCTGGAGTGAAGAGCACTTGGAGGGAGAGGAATGGCAGGCCCATGGCCTGACTCCACTTCAGACCCCACTGGAGAAGAGCAAGAAGTCCCCAGTGTGTGGAAGCAAGAGCACTCAGTAGGCCAGAACTGCACGAGCTTCTTTCGGAATCCATACAAAGAGCTTCCCTCCACACGCAAGAGGAGAGGTGCTTCTCCTCACCCCAGCAACAGAGCGGTGAGCTTTGAGAAAACCAAGCCAAGGTGTCGCCTCCTCCACCGCAGAACTCTCTTTCTCATAATGACTCAGCTACTTGTCCCTGCTTTCACTGCCTCTCTACTGAGCCCCGAGAACATGCAGGCTCCTGCAGTGACTCTACCTGGCAATGTCCTGCTCTGTCTTCAGCAGATGCTAATGGGTCAGGCCTCCATCACTCCAGCAGGCCCTTCATCACTGGCCTCACCACCTCTCTCACTCTCCCTGGCCCCAGACACAGCTGTATAACCTTCTTCATTTCCTTCATTCTGTACTACTAGGGTACTGTGTACAATCAGTGCTTACTAAAGATTTGGGAGGAAATGCAGAGTAATTGGAATACAGAGAAGGAAATGGCTTCAAACGAAACATCAGACACCACTGTTTCCAACATTCTTTCATCAGCTGTCACCCACCACAGGGAACTGCTTACCAGCGACTTCTCCCCAACTCCAGCCTGCCACCATATTGCTGCATCCCAAGCCACTGCTGGGGATAGCTTCTCCCCCTCTTCCACATACACAGTGAACCAAAGCTATATTCCTCCTTCTCCTGGGTTGCTAGGGCAATAATAAAAATTTCTGATACTTGATTTCCTTGTCCAGAAAGATGGAGTAAAAATACTTCTCACTGTCCCTCCTACTAAGTATAGTTAAAACCGTGGACACTGTATGTGAAACAAACATAAGAACATGTGAAAGGTGGAGAGAAGTCAGACTGGCTAGCAACCTCAGGATCAGAGGGATGACATGGTAGTGAGTCCCCTTCTCCTTGGCGAGGAATCTCGCATGGAATGTCCAAGCTCTGGGATCATCATGCATGTTCTCCCCACTATTCTGTGTTTGCTGCCATGCCTGGGCTCATGGGGGTGGAAAAGTCTCCAAGAATCTTGGTAGCCCACTGGTCACAGAAGCCACATGGGAGGGAGAGAGGGATCCACCCTTATCCCTTCAATGGGCTCCGAGCCTCTCTGGATTTGATCCTCACCCATATCCTTTTTCCTTTATCTTCTTCCTTCTCTGCTTCACAATGTTCCCGGCAGGCTCCAGCACCTCTATAATCTACACCTGAGCTGCGTCTTCTCTCCCCTGTGCTCTTGAGTTGCAATTTTTTTCCTTTGGGTACTTTGAAAATGTCATTCCATTTCCTCTTGGCTGTAGGGTTTCTGTTAAAAAGTCTGTTGCCAGATGAATTCGAGATCCTTTTTATGTTATTTGCTTCTTACCTCCTCTTGCTGCTTTTAGGATCTTCTCCTTGTTCTTGACCTTGGAGAGTTTGATTATTATATGCCTTGGAATATTCTTTTTTGGGTTGAATCTGCTTGGTGCTCAAAGACCTTCCAGTACCCAGATATTTATATCTTTCTCAAGTTTTGAGAAGTTTTCTGTTATTTCTTTGAATAAGTTTTCTACCCCTTGCTCTTGCTCATCTGAAATAATTCTTATATTTGGTCTTTTGAGGTAAATTTCTGTATCTTGTAAGTGGCCTTCATTCCTTTTCATTCTTTTCTCATTTATTTCTTCTAACTGTGTATTTTCAAATAGCCAGCCTTTGAGCTCACTGATTCTATCCTCTGCTTGGTTCATTCTGCTGTTGAGAGGCTCCAAAGAGTTTCTCAGTTCAGCAAACATGCTTCTCAGTTACAAGATTTGTCTGAATTTTTTATTATTTTGATCTCTTTGTTGAATTTCTTTGATAAATTTCTGAATTGTTTTTCTGTGTTATCTTGGAGATCACCGAGTTTCCCTAAAACTGGTATTTTGAATGCTTGGCTAGAGAACTAACAAATCGCCATCTCATTAGGGTCTGGGATTTCTTGCTTTGTCCTTTTGGAGAGGACATGGTTCCCTGTTTGCTGATGTTTCCTGTGGGTATATGAGGTCTGTCTGGAAAGTATCCAACCATGTAATATGAAAAATACAGACATTTATTGAAGAAGATACAAAATATAAGAATCATTGTACATAGGACAATGACACCTTACTTAATCCCCTTGTAAGTAGGCACCTTGGAACCTCAAACAGTTCTCCCAGCACCTCTTAACCTAATCCTTACATGTTCAACATTCTGAGGTGTTCTGCTTGTTGCAGGCCTTCCAGAATGTGGATCACTTTCAACAGATTCTCAACCATCTTTGAAGCATTTGTACCACACTTTTATTTGTGCCACACTCATTGGACTGTCCCCAAAAGCCTTCTGAATCATCCGAATAGTTTCCACAGAGGAATGTTCAAGCTTAAGGCAAAACCTGATACAAATTCGTTGCTCTTCTCGCTCAGTCATTTTGAATGTGACAGCCACACAGTACACATGCTCACTCAACAGCGTCTAGTGCTCCACTGACTAGTATAGTGAAGGCATCATTGTTCATGCACACGCATTCCAGTTCACTCTCTTTGGCTGCCAGGTTACATCAATGTCATGCAAACCATTCTCATTATGTTAACAATGGCTGGACACTTTCCGGACAGACCTTGTATATCTATGTCTTTCCATTGAAGGATTACTTATTTCCAGTTTTCTCTGTCCAGCTCACTTTGCTTTTTATTAAATATACTTGCTTAGTGACTCTTCACTGCTAGATCACTGCGTCCTTCTCAGCTCTAGGTGGCACATTAAGCTCAGGTGTACCTTGGCTCTAGTAAATGGTGGGAGCCCTGCCTGTCCTGGATGGGGGAGGTCCCAAAGTGATTATTCCAGCAGTATGGAATAACCCAACAGTGGCTAGGGGTTCATGTCGAGGGGACCCAGAGAATGTACCTCTTATAGTCACTCTTATTTGGTATGTTCTGTGGTTGAGATACAGAGCAGTTTCTGGACTAGAGATTGCAGTTTGGCCTCCCCTGTTTGTCTTTGCATGCCCTTTAAGATATTTCTTCTTTAAGGTAGTCAAGATGATACCCATGAGATAAGGCAAGGATAGGTCTCCTGCCAGGGAGCCAAAGAAGGTGGGGAAGCTGGTTGACCACATCAATTTTACTTTTTCCAGGGTAGGCACCAGGAGTTGAGAGGATATTTTCCACAGATTTGGTGCCTGGCAGAATGGGAAGGGAGAGGTGTTGTGGATGTGGAAGCCCAGTTTTCCTACCATCTGCTTGGAGATTTTCCACTTCTCTGCGGTCCTGGGAACTGTCTCATCCTTATACGTGAGCTCTGGGTTGTGATTTGAGAAGATTTTGGCAGTTTATATTTGTTTTTGATTTTTTGTCAAAGGGACAAAGGAGGAAAGGAGAGAAGCCAGCTTGTCTCTACACTGCTATTTTGGAACCAGAAGTCAGAAATTAAACATTTCTAAATAATCCGTGGTCAATAAAGAAACCACAGTGGAAACTGGAAAATATCTCAAACTGAATGAAAATGGAAACTATAACATATCAAAATATATGGTATACAGATAAGTCACTGACTATAGAGAAATTTATAGCTTTAAATACCTATATTTAAAAAAGCACTAAAATCAGCAATCATAATTTCTACCTCAAGAAGCTGAAAGAGCAAAACAATTCAAAGTAAGAAGAATGGAAACTCAGATCAGAGCAGAAATGAAGGAAACATAAAAGATAATAGAAAAAATTAATGAAAAAACAGTTAATTTCTTGAAAAAAATAACACAATTGACAAATCTCTAGGTAAACTGCTGAGTTTTGGGGCAGGGTGGAGGAAGAAGGGTAGGAAGGGAAGAAGAGACAGAGGAAGGATGGAAGGGAAGAAAGAAGGGAGGAAGGGAGAGAAGGAAGGAGAAGCAGCTAATTATAAAATCAAGAGTAAAAGAGACATCAATACAGATCATAAATTTAAAAAAATCATAAGGGACAATTATGAAAATCATCATGCTAACAAATTAGATAACTATATGAAATAGACAAATTCCTAGAAAGACACAAACTTCAAAAACAAACTCAAAGAAGAAATTGAAAATCTGATCACCTATATCAATTAAAACAATTGAATCAGTAATTTAAAATCTTCCCAAAATGACAAGGCCAATCCCAAATGGCTTCACTGATGAGCTGTACCAAAAATTTAAGGAAGAAATAATGCTAAGTTCACATAAAGTCTTTCAGAAATTAGAGGAAAAGAGAATACTTCCTAATTCATTTAATTAAGCCAGTATTACCCAAGTACCAAAGCCAGACAAAGATATTTCAAGAAAACTACAGAACAATATCCCTATGAAAATGATAAAAAATTCTTAGCAACATATTAGCAAGTCAAATCCAGCAATACAAACAATGGATTATACATCATGACTGGGGTGTGGGGGTATTATCTATTCTGGGAATGCAAGGTTGGTTTAACCTCCAAAACAATTAATTTAATAGACCAAATGAAAAAAAAATACAAGAGTTATATGACCATCTTAATAGAAACAAAAAAATAATTTGTCAAAATCCAAGACCCATTCATAATAAAAAACTGTCAACAAACTAAGAATGGAAGGTAACTTCTTCAATCTAATAAAAGACATGTACCCAAAACTTACAAATAACATCATCTTTAATGTTGAAAGACTGAATACTTTCCCCCAAGGGAACAGGGCAAGGATGTCCACTCTCACCACTTTTATTCACATTGTACCAAATGTTCTTGCCTGTGTAATAAGGCAATGAAAAATAATAAAACATATGCATATTAGTAAGAAATAAATGTCTTTATTCACAGAAAACAATATAGTATACAGAAAATCTTAGAGAATATATAAAAATTCTAGGACTAATGAGAGATTTGAGTAATGTCACAGGATACAAGATATAAACAATTTTGTTTCTCTACTCTAGTAATAAAACATATGAAAATGAAATTAAGAAAACAATTCTATTTAAAATATAATCAAGAATAATAAAATAGAAATAAATCTAACAAAATAAGTGCAAAATCTGACACTGAAAATTACAAGAAAGCTGCTGAGAAAAAATTCATAAATTCTAAGCAAATGGAGAAATACACCACGCTAATGGATCAGAAAATTCAATATTGCTAAGATGGCAATTAATCTATAGATTCAGTGTAATTCCTGTCAAAATCCCAGCAGTGTTTAAAAGAAGTTGATAATGGGATCCTAAAAATTTTATGGAAATACAAAAAACCTAGAATTGACAAAAAAAATTTTAAGAAGGAAGAACATAGTAAGAAAAATTATGCTACATGATTCCGAACCTTACTATAAAGCAATGGTAATGAAGATAGTTGGATATATGCATAAGGATAGACATTTGGATTAATGGAAAAAGAATATACAATGCATAAATAAACTGACATAATTATCATTAAATGATTTTCAATAAAGACATCTAGGTCCTTCAAAGGGAAAATAGTCTTTTGAACAAATGATGCTGGAGCAATTGGATATCCACATGCAAATTAAAATAAGATACCACTGCACATCTAAATGGCTAAACCCCAAAACACTGACACCACCAAATGCTGACAAAGATGTAGAGCAGCAGAATTTTCATTCAACTGACCATATATTTTAGATGTATTTCTGGATTCTCTATTCTGTACCATTGATCTACAACTCTTATCTTTATGACACTTCTACACTGTCTTGATTACTGTTGCTCTATAATAAGCCTCAAAATCAGAAATTGTATTACCTCCAACTTCGTTTTGCTCAAAATTTCCTTGACTATTCTAGGTCCTTTGCATTTCCATATGAATTTTAGAAGCGTTACGATAATTACTATTTCAAAAAGCTTTCTGGGATTTTAACTGGGATTGCATTATATTTATAGGTCAATTTTGGGAGCTGATTTTTGAGCAACACGAAGTCCTCCAATGCATGAGCCTGGTATACCTTTCCATTCATTTATGTCATCTTTAATTATTCTCAGCATTATTTTGTAGTTTTTTGAATACATCTTCCACATTTTTTCTCAATTTTATCCCTAGGTATTCATATTTTGATGCCATAGAAAATGATATATTTTTAAAACTTCCAATTTCTAATTGCTCATTGCTAATGCATAGAAATATTAGTTCTGGTTGCATTTTGGTATTAATAGATTTCATAGACTTATGTATACATGTCACCTGACAATATTTCTTCCTTTCCAATTGTTGTACCTTTCATTTCTTTTTCTTTATTGTCCGGTGACATAGTATACTGACAAGAACTCAGTGCTAGACAGAAGTGGTGATAGTGGACATCATTCTTGCCTATTGCTTGTCTTAGGGAAGAAAATATGAGTTTACCATTATGATATTAGATTGTTTCTTAGCAGACGTCCTTTATAAAATTATGTAAATTCTTTTCTATTCCTTGCTTTCTGATAACTTTTAATCATTAGTGGATATATAAATTTGTAAAATACTTTTTCATTAACATATAATTTTTATTTTTATGGATTTGGTATGTTACATTTTTTAATATTAAACCAACTTCATATTCCTGGGAAAACTCAACCTGACCTTGATATAGCATCCTCACTATAGGTTGCTAGATTAGGTCTGCTACTATTTTGTTAAGGATTTTATGTCTATGTTCAGGAGGAATATGAATTGGTCTGTCATTTTCTTTCCTTGTGATGTCTTTCTGTGGTTTTGGCATGAGGTCAAAGTTGGTCTCAAAAAATAAGATATTAAATGTTCTTTTCTTTTTCTTGCCAGTGTTTACATAAAATTGAGTTTACTTCTTCCTTAAATGTATAATAGAATTTACATTTAGGCCTGAAGTTTATGAAGAAAGATTTTTAATCATAAATTCAATGTTTTTAATCTTTTTTTTTTTTGGTAATTTGGGTCCTTTGAGAAATGTTTCCATGTCATCTCAGCTTTAAATTGATTGAAATGTAGTCATAATATTCCTTTTTAAAAATTACCTGTTGGATACATTGTAATGTTCCCTCCTCCATTCTAATTTTTGATCAGTCTACCTAGGAGTTTATGAATTTTAGCTCTGTTCAAAGAACCAGCTTTTTGGTTTATATTGATGTTTCCCTATTGTTTGTCCATTTAGTATTTCATTGGTTTCAACATACATCATTATTTCCTTCCTGCCCTGCTTATTTGGTTTTAATTTGCTTTTTCTTCTAGTTTCTTGAGATGAAATCTTGTATCAGTGATTGTGTCCCTTTCTTTTTAAATATAAGCATTTAAAGCTATAAATTTCTAACATTATTTGAGCTGTATTCCATAAATTTTAGCATGTTTTCAAATTCATATTCATATTTTAAAATATTTTCTAATTTTACTTATAACCTTTTATCTTGGGCTCATAAATTATTTAGAAGTTATGTTGTTTGATTTTTCCAGATAGCTTTCTAGCATTGATTCCCAGTTTTAATTCCATTGTGGTCAGAGAACATATTATGCATGATTTCAATTATTTGAGACTTGTTTTATGGTCTAGTATATAGTCTATCTTTTTGAGTGGTCCATATGCACTTGGAAAGGACATTAATTGTTCTTGTGTCGTTGGATAGAATGTTACATAAATGTCAATTAAGTTAGGTGATCATTTTTGTTCCAGTCTTCTATATTCTTACTGATTCTGTTTACTTGTTCTATCAATTAGCACTAAAGGAGGATTGAATCTTTAACCATAATTGTAGATTTTCCTATTTATCTATTCAGTGATATTAGTGTTTGCTTTGTGTGTTTTGATACTCTATTAAGAAATCTATAAATTTTAAAATTGCAATGCACTTTTTTTGTGGACAAAAATATGAGAGGATGATAAAGACCTTTAAGTATAGACTATAACATTCTGTGGGGAAGGCAGAAAAGAGAATATAAAATATGTAAAATTTCTAAATGTTAAAGAAGAGCTTGCTCATGTATTTTTAAAACAGATGTTGGTAAGCAGTAAAACTATATTCAGATTCTATTGTATACATTTTAAAATGATGTACCTGGTTAATTTTAACATCAATATTTACAAATTGGAAATTACAAATTCTTTGCAATTGTATAAATTTATGAACTTCAAGTGGAAGAATCAAAGCCCCATTGCTCATAGCAGTGTCCCCAATTATGCATATTTATATAGCTTTTTCCCTCCTTTTCCTTTTTCCTCACTCTGACTTCCTTGGATCATCTCTCGAATAAGCTAAGTGTACTCAAAGTCTCTTGTCTCTGGCTTTATTTTCAGGGTTACCCAAAAACAACAGGTACCAGGAGTCGACTGGAATTTTTCAAAATTCCTTTAGATGTCACAATCAAAAAACATGAGGAGACCACTGTTCTACTTAACATGCATTATCTATTTCCCCAAAGCCCCTTTGTCTATGAGTCTAGTTATCTTTCCTTTCTTTTGCCTCCTTGTACTCTTTAATAGCACCTATCTCATTGAAAAATGTTTTCTGTGTTCCATTAGCCTATACGCTGGTCTTACTAACATTAATTCCATAGCCATCCCAGCCTATTAACTTAATGGCTGGACATGGAAGACCCTCAATATGTCTACTGAATTTTCAATTTATTTAACAATAGCTTCTAGGTACTTTACTTGCTTTATTTAATTCTCAGAAAAAGGTTCTAAGTTAGGCATTATTCCCGTTTTATAGAAATGAAAACTAAAGCTCAGAGAAATTAGACCACTAGTAAATTGGCAGAGTCAAAGTTTGAGTCTAGGATTGCAAAGTAAATGCCTGTTCCACTCTACCAAATGATTATTCACTGATGTAGTTCCTCTATAGCTTGTTACAACGCAGGATATCATAAAAGGCCTTCAGTAATGGATTGCTTCTCATAGGAAGAGAAACTGAAGCTTGAAGGATTGTCTGGGTTTATAGAGACACAAGAAACAAAGGAGAATTTTCCGCAAGAGGGAAAAAAAATAAAGGCAAGAGATGGAAACAAGAATAGTTCACGTAACAGGCTATATTTAAATGAATTTGAAAATTGATTATGTAAACTGCAAAAGATCCAGATCATACAGACCTGACACAGTTTGTAATAGGGAGTCACTAAAAGTTTCAGAGCAGAAAACTGAAATGACAACAACAGTTGAAACATATATGCTAGAAAAAGAACATGACCTTGTACAAAATTTGAATGCTGAAACTGCTCCTTATATTTTCTTATTCAGGGTAAGTTTCTAAATGTCTCTAAACTTTAGCATCTTCACCTAGAAAATAATCACTTTACCTATCTTATGAACAAATTTGATACTGCAGGTAACATGTACAATGACTGGGACACAGCAGGCACTCATTAAGTGTAAATCCTCTAGTCTGGTAGTGACAATTTTGATGGATTCCAATGAAGACAAAGTTAGAATTCTAGAGGCCAGTGGTAATACCTCCATAACATTATTTTATTAAAAATATTAAACTTCCAGTGGGATTGAGAGGGAGGAAGACAACATCATCTATTTTGATGAAATGGATATGAGAGAGGACTCAGTGTTTCAAGCCTTGGCTCTTAGGGTACATTATTAAGAGACAGTGCAGTTGGCAGGAGATTCAGTTTATGGAGTGGGAATAGTATGCTTCAATTTGAACATGTGAAATACGAATATCAAAGAGGAAGTGAGTCAGTGGAAATAAGAAATAAGAGTGTTAAGAAAAGGGGCTTTACCTGAAATTAAAAGAATAACCAAGTTCCTTTAAGGAAAAAGTACATTACTCTTATATTTGAAAAGAAGTCAGTAGAACCACAAATCAGTAAGAGGAAGTACAAGTTATATTTATCAGTAACATACTAAGAGGGATCCCTCCCCACCAATGGGCATTCTATTCTGTTTGGGTGGCCAATAAAACATTGTCTTTTCAAGAAACACCCTCTCTGGTTTATTGCTTCTATTAAAATATATATATTGAAATTTTTAAAGACTGAAAGAAAAGAAAATCATCTCATCTGAAACTTCTCATAATGAATTGACTTTCCAGAAATGAATTCACTCTCTTAAAGAAGGAAAGGCTTCAGCCAATTGTTGATATACTCCATATTAAATGGATATGTACATAAAATAATTTGACATAGATTTATTTTAAAGATCTAAATTTAAAAATTCAGATTTACAGTTCATATACATATAAGCAGAGCAAAAATTTTAGTAATCTAATTATTAATGTAACTTCCAATTTGCAGGCTGCTAACAAATATAGTAATCTAATTTTAAGAAACTACAAGAACAAATGTGCAGTGTTCACCAGGGACTGAGAGGATGAATGCTACTGAGTGCAAAGCATCTTCTGTGTATGTGACAAGAATCTAGGCAACACCACTATTCATGGGTTAAGGATGCTATTTGCTCCATATCTGAAAAAAAGAAGATAAAATTCAATGTCTAGAATTTAGTAATGACAGAGAAAATATTAGACCCATTATTATAAAACACAAATGAAAGAGTGTCAATCTTGAAATATAGACATTAGCAAATTTACTCCACGCATGAAATACAGGCACTATTTTTTTTACTTTAATATGCAAATTTAAGCAACTAGCCCACAATATCACCTCTGCTAAAGCTTTTCATTTATCAGTGAGATCTTTCACACAGTTAAAGTATCACAAGTAAATACACAGGACTATATTTTATGTCTGTTGATCTTTGGCACATTCGTCAAATTGGAGAATCTCAAAAGGCAATAAAAATTTGACTATTTTGCACATTCTTTTAATCTTTACATTAAAATATAAGGCCGCAAAAAGGCAAGCTGAAATTTTAGGGTATGTGGAATCGTTTTAATAAGGAGTTTTACATACAGTACCCTTACATATAGAACAATGTGTTTGCAAATTTAAATAATATCTGAATGTACAGTGGCATGTATTTTTATCAAAGATAAATTCAAGTTAACTGTCTATCAGTTCTAAAATGCATTTATACAGATCTCTAGAACTGATAAACAGAATGAGGCATAAAATATTCAAGTGTTATATGTCATCAAATAGCCTCCTCTTAACAGTCTTTTTTCCCCTTTTTAGAAAAATTTCAAAACCTATACATACATTTTTAATTTTTAAAAACAGTCTATTAAAAGGTAACATCTCATGTTAACCACCAATTCGTATAGACTATGGTAATAAAACTAGATATGTGTGATATAAATATGTGTAGATTATGTACACGTGTACGTTGAGTGTCTGTTTAAAACAAGCATACACACTGACGCATACCTGCGTAGGCAGCACTGGGGCGCATACCACTCACATGAGCACTGACAGACAGTAGGACCTAGGCTCAAAATCCAGCAAGAGCTAGTACAGCAACTTAGTTGCCTTTGGTTTCAGAAATTTGTCCATTTGTGATCAAAGCTAAAAGTTTTGAGTGCGCGCATATTTTTTAAAAATAAAATTCATCTTCAGAAATGAAGCTTTTCCAGTATTCCACTACTAGCAGTTAAAAAAATCCATAGCCACAATCATTTTGATATTTTTGTCACTCCTCATCCCAGCTGAGGTTATTTACAATTTTTTTTTCTGAAGGCAAACATCAAGCATACTCAGGATCAAACTGTACGTTGAAGCCTGAATACTGCCATTCAATATATATGAGATATATATAACATACGTGATATATAGGTTTTAGATGGACTGATGGCATTATGTAAGACTCGGGGTGGGAGAACTCCCCATAATATTTAAAATCCTCTTTCCAGCAGTATCATCATCATTTGGCACATCAGACCCTTCTGCAAGCCAGTTTGTTTTTAATGAGCTTAATGCCTGCAATATATTCCAATTATTTGGTGTTTGTTTTTAAATACATTCATAATGAAGTAAGAATTTCACAATTGTTTTCCCCAGAAGTGAGACTTCTACTGTCAGTTTTCTGATTAAGGACATTCATCACCCAAGAAATAGCTCATGATCCTATAAAAGTTTAAATTTCTATAAAACCCTAAATTTCTGTGCAGCTGGATCAACTGCTGAGAATACAGCTCTTAGAGCAACCCTGTAGAATGCTCCGGAATTTAAATTGCCTTTACAATTTTGTTTTTGGCCAAATGCTGGTTTATAAACATGGCTCTTTCTACTAAAAACTATATTTCTTTCTACAGGTATCTTGAGCTTCATGTAAGCAACTATTCAAAAATTCTGCCAATTCAATTTCCTCAGTATAGATTATATTTTACTTCATTGATCCTTGGCATATAACACATTATCATCTGCAGCTTGCTCATAAATTTTTTTTAAATATTAGCTTCTTTGATAAAGTTGTTCTTCATTTTCCCTTCCAAGGTGTCATCCTACTGATGTCACAAATCAGTAAATGACCAGACATTACTAAGCTTTTTAATTATCCACTTAGTCATGTGGATTATTAAAAACGATTTGACTGAAGAAAGCCACATTCTTTGCATTAAGTGTTCACTGTTGTCATACAGAGCAAAGAGTTGCTATCTGTTGTACTTTGCCCATGTCAACCAGGAGCTGTTTTATGTGGCGTTTAAGTTGGGGCAGTCTTGCAAGAGGATCTGGTGGCTCCAACTCTCCTGTGAAATCAAGCCAGCTTTCCAGAACTAAAAAAGAGAAGAGAACAAACAAATTTAAATGGCAACTGGAAAAACAGAAAATGGCGTAATTAGAGGTTGGAACAGTGATAAAGAGAAGAGTTCACTTCTCTGTTTCTAGAAAGCCAATATACTGAAGCCATTTCTTAGAGGTTTAGCATCCTATGCACATCCTACTCCACAAGTTCTAGTCCCTCTTTATCTGTCATTTAGGATAATTTTCCATATATATGTATATATATAAACTAACTTCATTTTGAATGTCTCCTTTTACTCTCTTCTGGAACAGGAAACAACTATTCCCTATGCCTGCTCAAGCTTTCTATTAATTTAGACTTAAATCATCTCCATTTCATTTAAAACAAAACTTATTCTATAAACTTTTTAAAAAAAATCTAGAAGTTATTTTTAACAAAGGAAAGGAGGTAGCAATTCTCAGCATTCTTTTCAGTTCCACTATTTTATCATTGCTTTTTTAAAAACATGCAAGTGTATTAAAGTTCTAGGCAAAATACAATTAATTACCTCTACACTTTTTATTAATGTTTTCTTTGGAAATTTACTCCTATAATACAGGAGTGTCAAGTTGCATTTTCTTTTCTTCAAAAATCTACTCAAAACATTAAACTCTACAGTTGACTTACAACTAAGTGGAAGATGCTTCTGAAATGGGTTTCCATTTCTTCTTTCCTCAAGGGGAAAAAAAAGTAGTAGGTACTCTAACTTAGAGTAGTGGAGAAGTATCACATGCTTTTGCAAAATTAATAAAAAGTGTGTGTGGGGTGGCAGAATACAACCTATGAGGTTAGGAGGAAAAAGGAATGAGAAAGCATAGGAAGAACACTGGATTAGGAATTAGGTAATCTAAGTTATTCTAGTTTCTCAAATATAACAGACAGATAATATCTTTCCTGCCTACTCTTCAGGGCTCCTGTGTGATGATAAAATTTAAAAATAAAAGAGAAAACCATTTGAAAATTTGTAAGTAATCTTAAGGTTTGCCTACTTAACCTTGTAAAAGTTTTTTTTTTATTAATTTCACTCAACAAATACTAACCTAAGTAAAAATAAATATTCAAAATGCTTTTTCCCTCCTATTTCAAATATACTTAAACTTCTTATGCTTCTTAAACTTCTTATGCTTCCAAAGAAAGCATAGTTCAATAAAACTAATAAATACTGCATAAGTGGCAATGGGCAGTATTTAATAAATATCCATCTTGAAAAAAAAAAAACTTAAGATCATACCCATATTGTTTTGAGACTAAAAGGTCCTGTATGTGTTAAATACAATGTAAAGAGAGCAATAAAGCTCCAGCAATATGGAGAGCATCTGCAGTTTTCACTCTACAATTTAAAAAAATTTAAATCACTTCTTCATAATAATAATCAACATACTATAGTAACTGTATTTTAGTTCTTGCTTAAATTACCATCAACTTCTTTTTCTATTAGGTCCATCCTGCTGGTAACTTCATTCTGCACATTTTCTATGTGTGTGAGGAGATTGAGCTGCCACTGAAGATGTGAGTCTCCCGGGTCTTCAGTGCCCTTTTTATCATTATAAACAAATACTGTATTCCCTTCAGCTGGATTCTTCTCCAAAGGACCATTGGAAAATAAACATAAAGAAATGGATGAAATGCAATGTCATAAAGGAAAGATACATTAAACACCTCATCACCCACAATGACTGGTGAAATCCAATCTGACTCCTGGTATATCGTAAAGGCACATAATCAAATTCCACTTGGTGGTCCTTAAGAACAGATAGGCCCACTGTTTCCACCTCTCTCCATCTCTGCACTATGCCTAGCATAGTGCTACAGAGGGAAGAAGGCTTCAATAAAATGTGCTAAATAAATGAAGTCACTAATTCTATTCTGTAACTAAAATCCCCAGCTAATTTACAATGGCCCCTTCCTCAGTTAATCTCAACTGGTGACATAAGTGGAGTGAGGGCAAAGTAATAATGAAAAAAAAATCAAGAAAGTTTTCAAAGACCAGTATAAAGTCTAACTACAGATTGGTCTTTACTGTTGCAGTTAAATCAATGAGGTGAGGAAAAGGCAAAAAAATCTTTCAAAAACTTCAAAAGAGCAAACAGTTTAACATATACACAGAATCTGAACTTAGATTTGCCCAAGGTAACATTTCCCATGAGGGATACTAATTTGACAAAATAAATTAGCACAAATTTTATAAAATGTAAGTTTTCCAAATTTAGTTAAGTACTAATTCATACTTACAGTGATTACTTGATAGCCAGAAAAATAAAAAACTAATTTCAAAGTGGCCTTACTAATTGAAAATCAATAAAAAATGAAGGCACAACATCTCTAAGATAATCCCACTGAATAGGACATAAGTTTATAGCTGTTCAATGTACATAGATCTGTAAGAATCCAGCTTACTGCACTGCATAATGGGATCGCTATGCATTTACAAATATAGTAAAATTTTTAAAAAGACAAAATGCCACCTTTCAGCTAACACACATAAAAAAGGCAAATTATTACACCCACATATACTTTCAGGTTCTCACACACATTTTCATTTGAAATATAATATGGCTCAGTTTTTGGAGGCATTTAAATGTGCTTATAAAACTGAAACATTTGTTAGGGTAACAGTTTACTGAAATTACTAAAATTCTGAATTAGGGGATAATAAAATGTTCAAATGGCCAGTGTTTTTCTGTAGAGAAAACAAAAAATGTCCTTACCTTAACAAGGTATTTGTGAACTTGGAAATATAAGTAAAACCTGGGAATTCAGTATGTTTTATTTTACACAATTTTCCTTTGTTGTTCTATCATATTTTCGAGGCAAACACAAATGAACCAGTTTTACCTTTTCAGGCATTCCATGTTCTTTTGCTGAGCATTGTAAACGATTTTTATCTCCCATTTGGAATTCTTGTTCTTCTTCAAAACTACTAACATCATCATCATCTGAGCTCCCAGGGTCTGCAAGAGATTTGCAGTCCTGACCAAAACTTTGTGGTTTTTGATAGCTGTGCTCACTTGTTATATAAGTTCCTTCTGTTTTTAGGGGCAAACGAGGTGGTTCTTTATGGTTGTTTTGTACATATTTCCTTTCTTCTAGATTAACTGTGTCTTGCAGTGTTATTTTTTTCTCTACCCCAGCTATTACTTGATCTTGGTCTTTTTGCTTCCCAGAACAAGCCCAGAGATGAAGGTCAGGATGATGTTTATTCCTTAAAACAAAGTTACAGAAACAGCAGTTCAGATAAAAAAGAAAAATCTATTAACAAGTTGAATACCACAATAAATTTCAAAACCAGGTTAGGAGGAGGTCAGGGACTCAAGACAAAAGCAAAGGTATTCATTAGGTTAACTCAGCAGTCTCCAACCTTTTTTACACCAGGGACTGGTTTCATAGAAGACAGTATTTCCACTGACAGGGGTCGGGGTTGGGGGCAGAGCTCAGGCAGTGATGCGAATGATGGGGAGCAGCTGTAAATACAGATGAAACTTCACTTGCTTGCCTGCTGTTCACCTCCTCCTGTGCAGACCCCCAGTTTCATGGAAGACAATTTTTCCACAGACTGGGGGGCTGGTGTTAGCAGCAGCAGAGCCCAGAGGTTGGGGTCTGCAGGGTTAACTCATTCCACGATTTCATCCAAAACTTGAATTTTCTCAATTTTAAAAAAAACAATATCCATTTAAGTCTGTTGACAGTTCACATCATTTGACATATACATTTCTTTTTCTACTGATTTTTCATTATAGTTTTTTCATTGTACAATATGAAAAACTTTTATGTGGGCATATTTTAAAACTTTTACTCAGTGATAATTGTTAATGACAAAAAGATCCTGACTATAAACGTATATACAGTAAAAATCTCCTCCCCCATGACAATCATAAATGAGATATAATCTTCCAGATGTTTTCTATACACATAAAATTATTTTTTAAATGGATAAACATATGCTTTTTCTTTTTACACAACTGGGACTCAATAAAATTTGCCTTTTTTATACATAACACGCTATGGGCATCTTGCCATATCAGTACATACAGATTGCTCTTATTCTCATTCTAGTGGCTGAATAGTACTAATGCACCAATCTAGTCTAGCCAACCAATTCTCCACTGATAGATGTGTGTATATCTTTGCACATGAGTCAGAATATTTCAGTCAGATAACTTTCTAGAGATCGAATTGCTGGATAACATATGCACATTTTTACTTTGATAGGTACTGCCCAAGTGGCCTCTAAAGGGACTATACTGATTATAACCCCACCAATGGTCTATGATAATGCCCATTTACCCTATCCTCACTAAACATGTGAGCACGATATTGTATAGTCAGTAATTAAAGTTCTGCAGTAAGTAAAACAAGAATACAATCATTAGAGCTGAAGCGAAAGAAGGACATTTGGGAGACATAAATCTTTCAAAAAATTCAATTTCTTTGCAAATTAATAATTTCCAAATTAGATAAACACTAGGAGTCAAATAAGCTTTCCTCTCATAATACCCAAGTATTGCTTCTGATATTATAAATTGGATCCCTAATGATTTAATATCCAGAAAATACTAAAATTCTGAATCAGTAAAAGGCATAGTAGAAAGAAAGTTGGCTTTGTAGTCTGATAGTCCAAAAGGCTGGATTCTGCTGTGCCACTGAGGAACTTGGATAAGTTACATAACCACTGTCTTTGACTACCCATCTATAAAATGAGATAAGATCTATTTTTCAGGCTTATTGTAAGGACCAAATATCACATAAAAGCACCAATTTCTGGCATGTAGTAGACTTGTAATAAACAATAAATAATAGCAAATAATATTAAAATATTAACATAAAGAGGACCTATAGGCATATAATGCAGAAATGGCCCAATTAAAATAGTTGGCAAAATTATGATTGTAGATAAACTCATATTGATACCAAGAAGGAAAATCAGGTTTTAAAAAAAGGTCTAATAAATTAGACCCTCTTTTAAGTCTTAGCATTTACGCAGCCTTTTTATAAAGAAATACAGATTCCGGTTTATGACATACAACTGAAGCAAATTTTATTTAACAAATAGTTACTGAGTACTCATCCCTACACTACCAATTAGGGATAAAATGATGAGTAAGAAACAAGCCCTACTTTAAAGGAACCCATGGTTTAGTAAGAGGAGACAGACACAAAAAATTAAGTATACCAAAGTGCCTGACACCAGTATGCATGGAGTTTGCCAAGGAGGGCACAGTCAACCCTAATTGAGCAGGTAATCATGAAAAGGCATCTGCTAGGAGGACTAGTAGCAGAGGTTATTTTGGGTATGAGTAAAGTCCTAGAGCTATGAAAAAGCTTGCTTCATTCAGGGATTATGACTTGGTATAGCTGGAACATTTGGGGGGGAAAGTATAGGAGAGGGAAGATGTGGCAACAAAATGGTAGACAGAATTATGTGTCACAGAAGGACTCAGACTTTGTCCATTGGGCACCAGGAAGACACTATGGTACATTAAGCTGGAAGGAGACAAGCTTATATTTATCTCTTACTAAGAGCATGCTGGCAGCAGTCCAAAGGATGAACTGAAAGAGAACAAGACTGGAGCCACAGAGAAGTGAAAGGTATGGCAACCATTCATGTGAACTGTAACAGCCTGGCTGAGACAGTACCAGTGAGAAGGAAGAGGAGTAGACGGAACAATGTTTAGAGATTACAATGGATAGGACGTGGTAGACCCAGGGATGGGGTGGAAGGAGGGAAGGGGCAAGTTTCTGGCCAAGGCAAGTGTATCGAAATGAAGAAAATCTTGTGAAGAGCCAGTGAATCATCCTGTTTTTATATAGAGGTTTTTTTGTTGTTGATGTTGTTTGTTCTTTCAAAGAAAAATTCCAGTCAGGCATTAGAAAGCACTGAAACAAGGACTTCAAGAATATTCTGCTATGTTGTTTAGGGAGGGTCTGGGTTTTTTTTAAGGAAAAATTGTATGGGATGACTAAAACATATTTATTAATATTTGGTGCAGAGCAGAGAAGTGGATTCCACGATTTTTAGCTCCTTTCATGCCTTCTAAAGCAATCTTAAGGTAAACGAAAAATATAGTCATCTGCCTAGAATCTATTTCATATTGAGAGCATTCCTAAAGGAGGGCACAAAATATAGGGCTCACCACAGCATGAGCACTTAATTTTGTGCACCTAGTGAGACCAAAAGTTTTTTAAATAGTAGATGCTGTATCCACCTTTAATCACGCTTATCTATTCTAGGACAATAGGCAGAAAGCAGCTAGTTGTCCAAAAAGGTTATCAATCTTTTTTTATTTTTAAAAATGAAACTTTATTCAAATACCTGTTCTCTCTTCCAAACTGCTGCTCTGGACCTTCAAAGGGCCAAGAATGTTGGTTTTAATGAAAATGTGTATTGAAGTGTGACCCTCCCTTTGCCACCCTTCACTTACTTTAGTATTCCGATCTTCAGCTGTAACCCGTGTAGTACTTCTGTAACACCATAGACATCAGCAAGCAGATGGTGTGTGGAAACTATCTTTTTGGCATTGAGATGAGAATAATTTTCTTTTAAAAATGATAACCCGCACATTCTCCCATTATTCAACCAATCCTTATCATAACGATATTTTGCACTCCACCTCTGACCTGTAGATGAAGTTGACATTAAAGTCACAAAGGATTCCACTTATTCAGATTTCCCTTCACTGCTACCCTACTAACATAACTCATTAAGCAAGGCAAGCTCTCAAGCACTAAGAGCAGATTCAAAAGAAGAGTAAGACAGAGTTCTGAGGAGCTGGTGCAGAAAGAGCTCCTCTGCACCTTCAGGGTTCCTGCCCATCAAGGAGAAGAAACCCCATTAAGGATGTGGTCAGTGGCAGATGACAGTTGCAAAAGGAACCTTGAGTGTATTGCTTTCAATTTTTATGTAGCAGTCATAGGTCCTCTAAAAAAGGGTTAAAAGGCTAATAAAAACTAGACAGGGGTTCTTCTATCCCTCATTAGCCTTTGTTTTGAACTAGATGAAAAAAAGTTTCTAGTTGAGTGAATAGGGACCCCCTCCTCCATGTCTGTGCTTTCACAGAATTCCGTATAATCCTATCTCCTCAATGTTAACACAAATTAGATCCTATTACAATTAGATGCACATGTATCTGTGTCCCCTACTATATTATGAGATAGCTGAAGGCATGGTTTAATCACCTCACTGATGTTTGGCAAGTAGAAGGCATCCAATAAATGCTGCTGAATGAATAATAAATGTCTACATTTGCTACTGAATGAATCCAATGAATAACAAATATCTACATTCATATGGGTCAGAATAATTCTCTTGCTTCTTACTGTGACTTTCTTCTTTTCTTTTTTTCAATAGTCATGGGACCAATTCAACTTGCCTTTTATTTGAGAATACCTAGTTATTTCCTGCCTTGGAGGCTGATGAAATTATATTCAATATGCAGAACATGCTAGTTCCTCTAGCATAGAGGAAGGCACTATGTAGAAAGCACAAAAGGCACAGGTTTCATCTTAGTCTGCCATATCCTCAGTATTAAAGGGATCACAGGTGGTGATCTGAGACCCCATCTGCTCTAAGTGAGTTGGCTATGCAGCACTACCGGGTCAGGAGGAGTGCAAGTTCAGAATGGTGAACCACTCAAATTGCCACAAATAAGCATAGCTAGAAACTGATACATAGGAGCAGACAGAGGCTAATTCTTCTCCAGGGAAAAACCATACCTCTTTTCCTTTAGTAGAGTAGTAATTTTGTTAATAAGTTTATGCTAATATATTTGTCTAATTAATATGGAAAATTAAACTATAACAGTACAAAAATATATTAAAATTTTAATATGGAAGCAGAGCCTAACTGACCAAGAAGCATAGTAAGCCCTCAGTCCTCACTTAGTGTCATCAGTATAGGTTTTTGCGAACTGTGACTTCAAGTAAAACAATGTACTTGATAATGAAACCAATTTTACCACAAGCTAACTGATGTAAACAGGAGTTAAATTCCTATGGCATACAGTACGGTCATTTTGATTAAAGTTGCAGTTTTCAACTGCAATGACATTAAGGGAGGACTTAGAGTACAGGTGTTTTACACAGCTGATACACTCTGGAATCCGTGAGAAGACATGTAGGCATTGTGAGATCAGCACAGTGCAGAAAGTCTTACCCGGTGGGTCACGGCAGACGTAGCAGATGTACTGCTCTGGAATGCTCTCCTCCAGCAGCCCCATGCACACGCTGTGCTGCCAGCAGAGGCACTCTTCACACTGTGGGAAACAGGAGCACTGGAGTCACCTGCCACTCACTAGCAATAAGGGTACACACTCTTCCTTTGAATTTGCTGGCTTGGCTTCTTGCTGCCACTACCAGTCAATTCTTGGTCAACATAACAAAAGCAAGTCCTGATTTGAGATGAACTTTGCCTTTGAAATGTTCAAGTAGTTCAAACACTTTCTTTTCTTACACCTATTAAAATGTGCTTTGATAAATTATTTAAATCATTAAAAAATCATAATTTCCCTTATGTATTTCCCATTGGTTTTTAGATAATCACATCCTTAAAACTCTAAAAAGTAGCTGATTAAAATGCAGAAAAAAAGCAAGTTTGTAAGCAGTGCCTATAGCAATGATCTCTTAAAGCACTACTTGTGTGGGGAAGCTATAAATCTGTATATCCTTTATTTTAGAAAACCACTAGAAAAAGGGAGAGAAAAAGGAGATTACATTTTCTTCATTCTCATAACTAATGTCTCCAAATCTTTCATATGTCACCACAAAATATGGGTTATGTTTCCTTTTTCTTAAAGATATCCTTCCTACAGGGAGAGGTTGTTAACCCTTGCAACAGTTTTCCTTTCTTTCTTGAAAATATTGGTAGCTTTCATGTTTCAATTTCTGCCTACCAAAGGGTGACTATTTACTGTCAATTATTAAGCAACCTGGATCCAGACCAGTAAGGGAAGGGTGGCTGTGGCCTACCCTTCAATGTGGAGGCTTATCCACCCTGATGACTTTTAAAAAGTGTTTCAGCTTTGAAGGCCTCAGACTAAACACCCGAGTAAAGGGAGAGCAACCCTAAAATAAGAACATTGTCTACTTCACTTGATGAGAAGATCTCATCATTACTATTGGTATTTGAAACACAACAATAAGTTAGAAATCTCTGTCTTTGGTAAGATGGTTAGTAAAAAGAGAAAACACTCTGTTGCTGTGCACCTGAAATAATTTATTGCTGCAGGGAAGAGAGGTTAACCAATTACCTGAATCATGAAGCCATTCTCCTCATCCATTTCACAAATACATCGCACAATTTCATTAAGAGCATCATCTTCATCCTGAGATTCCTCAAAATTGGTTGAATCAAAGTCCTGATTGTATTCATCCCCACTCAGAAGCAAACTCTCCGTTGAAGAATCATCAAGGAATTCCACATCTGATAAGTCTAGAATATAAATAAAAAGTATACTCAGCATGTTTTTTCTATTTTTATGTCATTTTTCAGAAAGAAAGGAGGTAAGGGATGTGATTTTAAGCTATTAAGCATTTAAAAGAGGGGGAAAACAAATGGGAATAGAATACTGTACTTGTCTATGGTCACAGAAACAAATGATTTTTGAAGCTTAGGTAGTTATGACTGCTTTACATCTTAATGTATATACTATTATAAGTAACTCAAAGTATCCCATAGTCTTCATGCTTACAGAAGTTATGGCTAAAGTTGATATTCATAAGTTAAACTTCCATAGTTTCCATATACTTTCACAAACTTTATCCCTTTTGATCCTCATTAAAACTCTGGATGGTTTTATAGGTTTTATTATTTGTAGTATAAACAACTTCAGAGAGATTAAGCAGCTTGCCTAGGGTCTAATACCAATACTATTAGTAATAGTACCAGTAGCATCAACTACCACTGCACTTGATATGCACCAGGTACTATACCAAGCACTTTAAATATAAGATAAAACTTGCTTGAAGAATGCAGCCGGAAAGTGGTAAAGCTGACTGATTACCAGGACTGCTTGATTCTCAAGCCTGTGTTCTTAACCACTTCACCAATATTTCTTAAAATGGGACTATGAGTTCCCCAAGAAATTTTTTAAATATATTAACTTCATTTTGAAAAAAATCCTAAAAATTAAGCATATTCTAGAAACTGGATTATATGGATGACTACTACATACAACTTATTTAAATGCCAGGTTTTAGGTTTGTGTTTATAACAGTGTTAGTGCCAAAGCCTACCATTTTGCTCGGTCTATTACAAAATAAATTGAGATGAACATAAAGGAATCTTTATTTATGACAAATAGAAAGAAATGATGATAGAACACTAAAGAAGGTTTTGCAGTAGTTTAGATGGAGAAATGTTGGGAAAACTGAGTCACCATGGGGCACATGGTAGAAGACCACAGCACTCCTGCCAGCTCCTTGAATGGAGGCTGATGAGTGGAGTACCGCAAGGACAGAGGAGTCACCCTCCCACCTCACCATCCTAGTCCCCACATTCTGACTTATTCTTTCACCTGCTTCTATTTCCCCTTTCTAGAATGTCAGAATCCATGAGAGCAAGCACCTTGCACTGCTGACTGTTTTATCCCCAGTGTTTAGAATGAGATCTGATACATGTAGTAGCCACTCCAGACTGTGGAAGAGCTAAGAAGGAAGTCAACAGAGAGAAATTTTTCTTTTCAGACTTAACTGCACCAGATAGACGTTGGGTGGATTCAAACTAAAAAAATTTATGCTATTTATATTTTAAATATTTCATATGAGCTTCTTTTTATCAGTCTCTCATCTTAATTTTTCCCTGACTCAATGTTTTTGAATGTTTGTTTTTGATTTACTAAAGTTAATGTTTTATAGAAAAATAATGTTTTCTTCTCTTTGGGGTCTTAGGACATCTGGGAGGAAGTAAGGTCAGTAGAAACAAGATAATGATAGAGAATACCTGAAAATATTCATGGAGCAAGAAGTAAATCAATTAGATATGAAAAATCTAGTATTAACAACATAACTAGTTTTAAAACAACCTAAAGAAGAAAATTTTATCTATTCATTATCTTGATAGCTCAAATCCAAAATCAGTATTTTCTTTTGGCTTTCCCAAATACAAGTTCATGTTTCAAAAAGGCAGAGCAGAACATGGATAAACAGTTTCAAACACTGTTGCAGCACATACATGATATTAAACAGATGGCAATCATAACACAGTTAATAATGAATTTAATTGAAAACTGTGTCACTGAAAGGAATTAGTATATATCTCACATATACTTGCAGGGCCCAAATTGCCAGGTTTTATGGTGTTAGCATATAAATTTAATATATTCCCCAGAAAATCCAGTTTGAATAACTCCCCAGCATTAAAGATATGCTTGGCTGAATTTTGAAAGTTGAGCAAATGGGTCACTGAAGTTATATATAAAAAAGTAAATACAAGTTTACACTCAGATAGCTACGTGGACAATGGTTCCAACTGAGTGGCCACATGAACACCTGCTTCCTTCGAACCCCTACTCCTTGAGCTATCATTGCTATTTCCTGAGGCAGTATTTTCAAAATATGGGTCCCAGACCAGCGACATTATTATCACCTGGAAACTTGTTAGAAATCAGAAATTCTGAGGGTAAGGCACAGAAATGTGCTTTAGCACATTCTCCAGGTGGTTCTGACACACGTTAACATTTAAGAACCTCTGGCCTAAGACCTCTGCCCTTATTAACATTCCCTTCCTTTCTCCTAACTCAGTGCTTGATCATATGAAGGGCAGGACAGAGACAAGGCAGAACTGAGGGTGCACATTTGTGCTCTTTCCACCCTTTCTCAATTGTTCTTGTTCCAGCACCACTACCAGCCCAGATATAAACCCCTATGCTCCATCTCTCTCTGGAAAGAGATGATCTCCAGATCTTGATGGCTTGAAGCATGGGTATTCTTATGTGATTTTCAATACATGCTGCAACATGTAATCACCCAGAAACTGTATCTTGCTAGGATCCTTCCAGAAATCTCATTTAATTACGCTCTGTGGTAAGACCCTGGATCAGTGTATTTTAAAAGCCCCACAGCAATGACTGTAAGGTGCTCCTGGGGTTAAGAATCACTGGACCAGGGGAAAGGGGGAGCTTGTGTCTGCTGAAAAAGAGAGGCAGTGATTTTTCCTTAATCACCTCTCCCATCTCAAATTTTTAAAAATTACAATCTTACAAGTGTTATGTCCTTCTTTCACAGTAAAAGGAAGAAAATGCTTTCCTCAGAGTAAGCCAGAGAGTAGTAACACCTGGAAGAAAGCAGGTAGTAACAGTGCAAAAGAAAACACTTAATCTAGTATCCACTACCTAGGGTAACTGGAAGAAAGAAACACACAGGAAATGTGCTCATTCATAAGGCTCCTACCCCTTATTCCTCATCCCCTGACTCTGGTCCCTCCTGTTAGAGCTCTACTCTCATGCCAATGCCTTCAAAGTCTAGAGCTGGGACAGCCTCTCTTCCTATTGCTTATAATTTTGGAAGGAAGGTAAGGTATTCAACATCTTCCACTGTCAGGCCTGGACCTGCAGGAAAACTTGGACAGAATCTAGCTCCTGTGCTCTTTTCACCCCTGACATCGCCTTCTGCCTGCCTAAGAATGCTTAGTTCCCGAGTTTAAATCACTGACCTGACCACATTCCCAGACCTCTGGTTTACATATGTATCTGTCACCAGAAATTCAAAGTATAGTTGTAAGACTATAATAACTATTTAGTAGAAAAAGCATTATCTTTGGAGTTAAGATAGACCTTGGTTAGAGTTTTAATTCTAACACTAACTAGCTCATAAAGTTACATAACCTGTAAGTAGTCTCTGCTTGTTTATCTATAAAATGAGCATAACAATATCTACTTGGTAAGTTGGTAATGAATAATACGAAAATATATGTTAAAACCTACAGAAAGATCAGTATATAGCAGACACTAATATTAGTTTCCTTATCACCATCTCTTCCACTATAAAGCCAATTTTACTTTACATAAATTAAAAAGTAGCTCAAATTTCTAACGCTAAGACTTTTCATATTAGTTTATGTAACAACTTTCTACATTGTGTGCCCTGCATAAATAGACACTCAACAAAGTACATTTTATTCTCAGTTCCACATTTAGGAATCTTAAATCCTGTTTTAACCATTACATGGTAACACGTACTTTCACCACTAAGATCAACAGACAGAATTGCCCTTGGGTACTGATAGGTTGTAGTTTTCTCTGTAAACATGTTTCGCGAAGCAAGAGAACTCCCAGAAGATCGAGTTAGTGGAGAAGAGCACCTTTCCAAAAATTCTAGGGAACTGTCTTCATAGTCTGAATAGTCTGTAACATAAAATACATAAAGAAATATTAATAAAGTATCAGGTAATCAAGAATGGTCACTATAAAAATAACGAGAAAGTCATGTTTCAGGATACCTAAAATAATCATGCCACCACTTTCTCTTCTCATTCATGAACAGCTAGATTATTATAAATTGGGTTTAGCAAGAACACTTAGGAAATGCATGTACACAGAGGGATCAGCAGGTTCTAACTGGTATCAGTAAACTCTTGCGAAAGAGTCCAGAAGTGAAAAAGGACTATTTCTACACTGTTTTCCATTATTATCACAACTATGACTGCAGTTAGATGTTAAAGATGGAAATTAACCTTTTTTTTGATCTGTAAAGAGGTTTTCTTGATGTCTAGCACACTGATTATTGTAGTGAAAATCTGATCAATAAATCCTTCGAGCAAAAACCAAACTCTGAAGAAAACTGATTGGTTCTAGAAGAAATCTGTCAAAGTTCTGTTCCTCTCCACTTGAAATGAGTTCTCAAATGTCTACAAGGGGAGAGGCCATATGCAGCTTACCAGAAAGTAGGAGTTGTAGTGAGGGGAAGGAAAAACAGGGGAAAGTATGAGTCTAGGCATGTAGGAGGGCTCTGAAGCAGAAGAGAGTGTGGCTCATTTGGCAACTCTAAGACTGTGGCTGGAATACAGTGAGTGAGATGGATAAGAAATGAGCCCAGAGTGACAGGAGCCGTATCAGTTTAAAAATTTTTCTTAAGTTTTATCCTAATGCAATCAAAAGCCACTCAGCCGTTATACAGGGGAGCAGGATGTGACACAAGTCCAGTTCCATTTCTGTAGGATCATTTTAGTTGCAGAATGGAGGATGGAGTGCAAGAAGGCACACGGGCTGGGCGTGGTGGCTCACACCTGTAATCCTAGCACTCTGAGGCTCAGGTGGGAGGATCGCTTAAGGTCAGGAGTTCGAGACCAGACTAAGCAAGAGCAAAACCCTGTCTCTACTAAAAACATAAAAAATTAGCCAGGCATAGTGGCATGCACCTGTATTCCCAGCTACTTGGGAGGCTGAGGCAGGAGGATTGTTTGAGCCCAGGAGTTTGAGGTTGTTGTGAGCTAGGCTGACGCACGCCATGGCACTCTAGCCTGGGCAACAGAGCAAGACTCTGTCTCAGAAAAAAAAAAAAAGAATGCTCACAGAGAAGTAGGGAGACAGTTCAGAGGCTACAGCAGTAGTTCAGGCAAGAAATCCCAGTGGCTTGGAATGGGACAATAGCAACTAAGGGGAAGATTTAGAGGAAGACATAGTGCTGTTATAGACTGGAGGCCGAGAGCATCAAGATTGATTTCCAGGTTTCTGCTTCAGCAACTAGGTGGTAAAAATGGGTCTGAGAGGGGACTGAAGAGTAAACAGGAGGTGGAGGAATCAGAGAAGGCATACAAGTTTAGAGGGTGGGCTTCCTCAGAGGGGAGATCTGATACATCATCTACACGAACCTAAAGATGAGGGGGTGGGAGGATGATGGTGGTAAGAAATGCCAGGATTAAGAATCGAAAGACAGACATGTCCCCTATTTTAACAGAGGCAAAGAAGAACATAGATATATCCAGGTAAGTATGGAGAGGTAGTAGATAAAAGATGAGCAAGTTTCCACCTGATGGGAATTTACTCATCTATTTCTATTTCCTCAGCTGTGCGAGGCAAAGGATGTCAGTTGAGGCAGGTTAGGGAATAAAAGGTGGGAAAGAGTGGGAAAGTTGAGGAAAGGTAGAGAGTAGTAAAGCAAGTTTACAAGATAAGAGTAGTAATAACACTGTCTATACCAAGTATACATTTGAAGTTGGTGGTTGTGGGAGGCAGAATAATGGTTCCTCAAACATGTCTATGTCCTACTCCCTGGAATCTATAAATACACTAAGTTACGTAGCAAAGGGAATTAAGGTAGAAGATGGAATTAAGGTTGCTAGTCAGTTGACCTTAAAATAGGAAGAGTATCCCGGATTATCTGGGTAGACCCAGGGTAATCCTAAGGATCCTTAAAAGTGAAAGAGGGAGGCAGAAGAGTCTTGAGAAAGACTTGACTGGCTGCTGCTAGCTTTGAAGATGGGCGGGGGACATGAGCTGAGAAATGTGGCAGCCTCTAGACGCCAGAAAAGCAAGGAAATGGATTATCCCTGAGAGCTCCAGAAAGGAATGCAGCCTTGCCAATCCTTTAATTTTAGCCCAGCAAGATCCCTGTTGGACTTCTGACCTCCAGAACTTTAACATAATAAATATGTATTGTTTTAAACCACCGATATATAGTAATTTGTGACAGCAGCAATGGTAAACTTATATAGTGGTTATCATAAATTCTACAACACAGCCAACATTGATTGAGGGCTCTCAATGTGCCAAATACAATTTTAAGTTCTTTACCTGTATGAAGTCTTTTAATCCTCACAACCATCCAATAAGGGAGGTAAGACTGCTAGCACTATTTTAACTATTTTACAAATGAAAGAACTGTCCAAGGATATGCAATGGCAAAGACAACATTCAAACCCAGGGAGCCTGACTACAGAAGTGGCAGGCTCAAAGAACACGCACAATCAGTGGATTTCAACATTTAAAGTGTGTACCAGCTGGAAAGCTTGTTAAAACCCATGTTCCTGGGCCTCAGCCTTAGCAGATCAGGAGTGGGAACACTCAGATAATGTTGATGCTATTAGACAACAGAGTCATCTTTGGGTAGCACTGTGCTACTCTGTCTCTTGTGGCCTGCAAGTAACTGCAGTCTGTCTACTAACACCATGTTATTTAGGCACCGGCATGAAAAGAGCAATATTAAACACTAATTACTTTGTCAAGTACTTTACAATAATTATGTTATTTAATACTAGTAACAAATCTATGCAGTAGAAGCTATCATTACCATTTTAGAAGTTAAGAAATTGAGATTTAGAGAATTTAAATAATCTGTCAAAAGTTGTCCAGCTCTAAGTGTTATGAACAGGATTTGCTAAAACCCTATATTAAACTTTCAAAGCTGCCCTCTTATTGACTACATTCTATGTTATCTTCTCAGCAAAAGTAGAAGTAGAGTCTGACTGCAAAAATAATGAAAGAAATCTCAATTTGGTGCTAAAAATAAAACATTGCTGACATTTAATCTCTCTGTTTTATTAGCAAATGAATACAATTTCTTGGCATTCTACACCCTACCTGTATTCCTCACTCTAATCCCTTCTGGCTATTAAGAATAAAAGTTTACTGTTACGTTTCAAGGCTTAGATCAGAAGTAATCTCCTACATAAGGTGCTTTCCTTGATGACTCTAACTTTCCTAAGTTTCAAATAGATTTTGTACCACTCTTACCATACAAATCAGACCTTCCTGGTAGACACTGATATACGCTTCGCATCACTCTTACTACATACTTGTATGTCTGTCTACAAGCTCCATGAAGGAAATCTTTGTTTTTACTCCACAATGCTTTTGATTCTCATTGCCTTTCTACCTTTAATTCTTCTTAATCTCCATATGCCTTGTTTCCTCATATTTACAGACACATGAAAGACAGACAGGAAGTGACTTGCTCAAACTAACGAAGCTAAAAACTGGCAAAGGTATCACTCTTAAATCACAACATGGCAACTCCTCATATATACAGATTGAATACAACGTTAGTTTTATATCTTATAAACTACTTCTGTTTACCAAAACATACATTAACCCAATACCACAGGGAATAATCATAAAGAAGTATTTAACTAAATTATTACTTTTCATAAATTTATTTAAAACAACAAATAAGGATAAGAGCTTAGTGTGGTAACAAAGACAAGTAAAAACTTGTTGAAGGGAAGAATACATAGTCTTGTAAATAATCTTTAAGGTACAGGATATAAAATTAACAACATAGCATGGTGGTTAAAGTTAAAAATTCAAACTCTGAAGCCAGACTGCCTGGGTTTGAACCTGCTTTTCACCACTTGCTCGCTATGTCAGTTAAAAAACTCTCCTTACCTCTCTCTGTTGTTTAATTGTTTGTAATATTAACAGGTCCTACTGTAAAAGGTTAATGTGAGGCTCAAATAAACTAATACACATAAAATGCTTAGATAGTGTTTGGTCCATAAGTACCACAGCGTATGTAAAATAACATTATCTGGTGAATTAAAGGAAGAATTTTTAAAACTCCCTCATGGTGCTAATTATAGACTAAAACCCATATTATACTAGGAACCTCATTCAATAATAACGTGAATTCTTTAACATTATGAAGTCCTTAAAATTTTAAAGTTATTTAAAATCCTATATTTCCCACTTAAAGATCACTCTTCAATCATCTGGGAAAAGTGTCACTTCCAAAATGAATGTAAATAGCCCAGAATAAATTCTCCTCAAATGTAATAATTAATTACAAAGATGATGGTGATTACCACACTCAACACCTGCTGTTTATAAATAGCAATGCTTCTGTGCACCTTCAGTATTTACCAGGACTCTATTTATAAGGTTAAGATTTTAATTTATAGGCCTGATTTTAAAATGTAAATAAAGATATAATGTTCATTTTTTTTCATCAAATGGTAAAAATATCTAACATTTAAAGTGTTTTCCAAATGGCTCTTTATAAAGGGTTATCGTAGTTAAGGGCTGATCATAATTCTAAAGTATAAGTTTTCTTTGCAAGTTTTTTCTCTATTAATCCTAATGACATGTCTTTCTTTCAAGTTACCACTTACTGTATTCTCATAAGCTCTCCCTATCCCTCACTTTGCTACCAAGTGTGGCCCGCCTTCTTATTTTGTCTTATATTAATAGTTATCTTTTCCTGCACTTTCACAGGTTATTTTAGCATATTCTGTGTCTGTTGCTAAACAATGGAACAGACCTCTCAGTTCAATGATGTACCAGAAGATAACTTAAAATAGCTGGTTTCCTGCACTGACAAGCTGGTGTCTCCACTGGAACATCCGAGCTAGCCAAATCCCCTCAGAGCTTCTGGTCAGCTGGGAGTTCACAGAAGCACTGCTAGTTAGTTACATGCAGCAGGTGTTGAGTGTGGTAATCACCATCATCTTTGTAATTAATTATTACATTTGAGGAGAATTTATTCTGGGCTATTTACACTCATTTTGGCAGTTTTATCTGCAGTTTGAAGCTTCCTACTCCTGTATTATAATGTGTCACTCACAGGAGGTTATTCAGTAATCAAATGAATTTGTGGTTAATGATTTTTGTTTACAGGGCCCCAAAGCTCTCTTTGGAAAGTGGTTTCAAGCTTTTCAATCCCATTTTGATCCTATATCTTCAAATTTACTCTGGCAGCTTTAGAGTTAGAGAATGTAGAAACTTCACATCCTGTGGAAAAATTAGATGTTATTTTTGGACTATGGAGAGAGCTAAAATCTCAGGAATTTATCAACAATGACTACTGAATATGAAAGTGGTTTATATTTTTTAAAACTGGTTTTATTATTTAATGAATGATAAAAATATTGATAAAAGAATATCAATACCACAAAATATTTAGGTACCAATCATGTAATTTTCATTTTGAAGGTCCCTTTGTGCCACTTTCCAATTTGAACTGATAACAACTTTCCTTCCCCATCTTAGAGGTAACCACTATCCTGAATCTTTTGTTCATCATTCTCTTGCTTTTCTTACATATGTAGAATCCCTAAAAAAAATACTGTTTAGCATTAACAGTTTTTTGAACTTTACATAAAAGAAATCATACTACATTTTCTTCAGTGATTTAATTTTTAGCTTCACATTTTGTTCCTGAGGTTCTTGTAGCTATAATTCATTCATTTATTTACTTAGTGATACAGACGCCACTGAGGGAATATATCATTTCTGACAGAGCCGGGCTGCTTCTAGTGCTGCTATGAACCCTCTCCTATTTGCCTCTGTACGTATCCTGTGAGTTCCCTCCAGAATTCTGAGGCCACATGGCACACACATTGTCAAGCTTATCCCTGTCTTCCACTGTTTCCACGGCAGTTGCGCAGGGGTCTCCGTTTCCTCAGCAATACCTAATATTATCCACCTTGTCATTTTTGCTAATATGGCAGGTATGAAATAGACTTCACGAGGTTTTAAAAATTGTGTTTATGCAGCTTCTTGTAAGATTGAGCATTTTATTATATAGTCACCTTATCATATTAAGGTTTCTTCTTTTGTGAACTATCTGTTAAAGTCTTCTGCCCATTTTCATACTGTGTTATTTTCGTTTTTCTTTTTGATTTGTAAAAGTTTGAAATATATTCTAAATACTAATTTTCTGTCAGATATATGCGTTGTAATAATTTCTTGGGTTGTATCACTGCAATCTCTGCCTCCATCTTCATATGGCCTTCTCTCCTGTGTGCCTCAAATAAGACATCAGTCACTGGCTTTTGGGTCCATCCTAGATCCTGGAAAATCTCATTCTGAGATACTTTATCTAATCACATTGGCAAAGATCTTAATCCCAAATATAGTCACATTCACAGGTACCAGGGATTAGGACTTAAAATATGTATGTTTTTGGGAGACACTATTTACCCTACTGTAGGAGTGTTCTCGCTTTTGCTAAATTCCAAAAGAACTGGTGTAAGCTTGGAGTAATCTGTTCCTTTAATGTTTGGTAGAACTTGATAGCAAACTTTCTGGGCCTGGCCTTTTTATTTGTGGGGAGATTTTAAAATGCTGATTAAATTTATTTTAAGGTCTGGAGACTATTCAGGTTTTTACCTTCTTCTTGATTTTGATTTCTGGCTACTGTCCATAGTTTCATCTAACCTTTTATAATAAACCTTGGCATAAAGTTTTTTATACAGTCTTCTTGTCTGGAGCATGTATAGTTATGTTCTATTTATTCCTAATATTGTTTACTTATGCATTTTGTCTTTTATTCTTAATCAGTCTTCCCAGAGGTCTGATTTTTTTTTTTAGTTTTTTTCCCAAATAAATTTGGAAATTTAGAATTTCTCCTAGCATTTTTTTCAGTTCATTAATTTCTGCTCATATGTTTATCACTTACTTCTCTATTTTTATTAAATATATTTATTCTTATTCTTTTCTAACTTTCTATAGATACATAATTTTATATATTTATCAGGTACATGTTGAGTATTTATTACATGCATAGAATGTGTACTGATCAAGTCAGGGTATCTGGGGTATCCATCACCTTGAGTATTTACCATTCTACATGTAGGAAACATTTTAAGTCCTCTCTTCTAGTTACTTTGAAATGTATAATATATTGTTGCCAACTATAGCCACACTACTCTGCCATCAAGCATTAGTACTTATCTTCTATCTAATTATGTCTATACCCATTAACTAATCTCTCTTCAACCTCTCTCTCACCCATACAACCTTCCTTCCTAGCCTCTGGTATCTATCATTCTATTCTCTACTTCCATCAGATCAACATTTTTAGTTCCCACATATGAATGAGAACGTGTGATATTTGTCTTTTTGTGCCTGGCTTATTTCACTTAACTTAATGACCTCCAGTTCCATCTATGTTGCTGCAAGTGACATGATTTCATTCTTTATTATTAGCCAAATACTATTCCATTATGTATATACACCACATTTTCTTTATTCATTGATCTCCTAAGGGACACTTAAGTTGATTCTATATCTTTGCTATTGTGAATAGTGCTGCAATAAACATGTGAGTGCAGCTATCCCTATCAAATATTGATTTCTTTTCCTTTGGATAAATACCCAGTGGTGGGATTGCTGGATTATATATTAGTTCTATTTTATAGTTTTAATAATTTACATTCCTACCAACAGTACATGAGAGTTCCCTTTCCTCCTCATCTTCACTAAATGGTATTTTTTGTCTTTTTAATGATAGTCATTCTAACTGGGGTGAGATGATATCTCATTTTGGTTTTGATTTTCATTTCTCTGATGATCAGTGATACTGAGCATTTTTTCATATGCCTGTTGGCCATTTTTATGTCTTCTTTTTAGAAATGTCTATTCAGGTCCTTAGCCCACATTTTATTGGGAATATTTTTTGTTTTTAATATTTAAGTTCTTTGGATATTCTAAATATATTAGTTCCTTGTTGGATTAAAGCTTGAAAATATTTTCTCCCATTTGACAGGTTGTCTCTTCACTCTGCTGATTATTTACTTTCCTGTGCAAAAGCTTTTTAGTTTAATATAGTCCAACCTGTCTCTTTTTTGTTTTCGTTGTCCATGCTTTTGAAGACTTAGCCATAAAAATTTTTGCCTAGACCCATGTTCTAAAGTGTTTTCCCTATGTTTTCTTGCAGTAGTTTTATAGCTTCAGGTCTTATAAGTCTTTAATCCATCTTGAGTCAGTTTTTGCATATGGTGAGAGATAGAGGTCCAGTTTCGTTATTCCTCATATGGAAATCTAATTTTCCCAGCACCATTTCTTGAAGAGTGTTGCCCTTTCTGCAATGTATGCTGTTGGCATCTTTGTCAAAAATCAGTTGGCCGTAAATATGTAGATTTATTTCTGTATTCTGTCTCACTGGTCTGTGTGTCTGTTTTTATACCAATACCAATACCAGGCTGTTTTGGTTACTACACCCTTGTGATATATTTTGAAGTCAGGTAGTGTGATACCTCCAGCAATGTTCTTTTTGCTCAGGATTGCTTTGGTTATTTCAGGCTCTTTTATGGTTCCATACTAATTTTAGAATTTTTTTTTCCTAACTCTGTGAAAAATTATTTTGGTATTTTGATAACGATAATCCTGAATCTGTAAATTGCTTTGGACAATATGGTTGTTTTAATGATACTGATTCTTCCGATCCATGAGCAAAGAATATCTTTTCCATTTGCTTACATCCACTTCAATTTCCTTTATCAGTGCTTTATAGTTTTCCTTGTAGAGATCTTTCACCTTCTTTGTTAAATTTATTCCTATATACTTTTTGCTTTTGTAGTTATTTTAAATGTGATTGCTGTCTTGATTTCTTTCTCAGCAAGTTCATTATTGGTGTATAGAAATGCTATTGATTTTTGTTTGTTGATTTTGTATCCTGTGATTTTACTAAATTTACCAGATCTAAGAGTTTTTTGGTGGAGTCTTCAGAGTTTTTTTAGATATAAGATCATATCATCAGCAAAAAGTACATAATTTGAATTCCTCTCTTCCAATTTGAATGCCTTTTATTTCTTTCTCTTGCTTGACTGCTCTGGCTAGGACTTCCACTATTATGTTGAATAGAAGTGGTGAAAGTGGACATCTTTGTCTTGTTCCAGTTTTTAGAAGAAAGGCTTTTAGATTTTCCCCATTTAGTATGATGCCAGCTGTGGGTTTGGCATATATGGCCTTTATTATATTGAGGTAAGTCCCTTCTTTGTCTAGTTTGTTGAAAGTTTTTATCATGAAGGGATGCTGAATTTTATCAAATGCCTTATCTACATCTGTTGAGATGATCATATAGTTTTTGTCTTTCATTCTGTTGATATGATGCACCACCTTTCTTGATTTGCATATGTTGAACCATCCTTGGATTCCTGGGATAAATCCACTTTGTGGTGGTATATTATTTTTCTTTCTAATGTGCTGTTGGATGTATTTGCTAGTATTTTGTTGAAGATGTTAGTATCTATGTTGATCAGAGATATTGGCCCACAGTTTTCTCTTTTTGTTTTGTCCTTTTCTGGTTTTATAATAAGGGTAATGCTGGCCTTCTAAAATGAGTTAAGGAGAATTCCCCCTTCTTTAATTTTATAAAATAGTTTGAGGAGAATTTTGGTCTTAGAAGATACTTGATATTTCAATTTTTTAAAAATTTGTTGAGACTTATTTTGTGCCCTAACATATGATCTATCCTGGAGAATGTTCTATGTGCTAATGAAAAGAATGTATATTCTGTAGCTGTTGGATGAAATGTTCAGTAAATGTATAAAAGGTCCATTTGCTCTAAGAGGCAGTATAAATCCAATATTTCTTTGTTAATTTTCTGCCAAGATGATCTGCCTAATGCTGAGAGTGGGGTGTTTAAGTTCCTATTATTGTACTGGAGTCTATCTTTCCCTTTAAACTTAATATTTTCTTTCTATGTCTGGTAGTGTTGGGTGTATGTATGTTTAGAATTGTTATATCCTGTTGATGAATTGAATTCTTTATCATTATATAACCACTTTGTCCATTTTTACTGTTTTTGACCTAAAAGTCTATTTTATCTCATGTAAGTATAGCCGTTCTTGCTTGTTTTGGGTTTCCATAGCATATGGAGTATCTTTTCCCATTCCTTTACTTTTAGTCTTTATGTGTCTTTACAGATGAGGTGAGTTTCTTGCAGGTAGCAAATAGTTTGATCATGTTTTTTTAATCCATTCAACCAGTCTCTTTTAAGTTCAAAGTTTAATCTGTTCACATTCAAGGTTTTTATTCATATGTGAGGGCTTATTCCTGTAATTTTATTAATTGAATCCTGGTTGTTTTGCATATCCTTTTGTTCCTTTCTTTCTCTCTTATTGTTTGTCATTATGGTTTGGTGGTTTTCTATAGTGGTAACACTTGAGCCTTTTCCTATCCTTGTTTGTGTGTTTGCTCTACCATTAGAGTTTTTATATTTTTGTGTGTTTTCACAATGGTAGATATCATTCTTTCACTTGCAGGTAGAGGACTTATGCATTTCTTGTAGGGCCAGCCAAGTGGTGATGAATTCTCAGCTTTTGCTTGTCTGGGAAAGACTTTACTTCCCTTTCAAGTATGAAGGATAATTGTGCTGGGTATAGTATTCTTGACTGCTAGTTTTTTTTCTTTCAGTACTTTGAACATACCATTCCTTTCTCTTGGCCTGTAAGTTTTGTGCTGAGAAATCCACTGTTAGTCTGACGGTTGCTCCTTTAAAAGTGATTACCTGCTTTTCTCTTGCTGTTTTTAGAATTCTCCCTTTCTTTATCTTTGACTTTAGATAGCTTGACTATAATGTGCCATGGAGGAAACCTTTCTACATTGTATGTATATGGGGATCTCTGAGCCTCCTATAACTGCATGTCTAAATCTTTTGCTAGACTTGGGAAGTTTTCATCTATTATTTTGTTAAATAGGCTTTCTCATAATTTTGTTTTCTCTGTGCCCTCTGGGACTCCAAAACCTCAAATATTTGGTCAATTTATTTTGTGTTACTGTCATGTAGGCTTTATTCAATTCTTTTTAATTTTTGTCTGACTGGATTATTTTAAATCTGTCTTCATTTTGTATTTCATTCAATGAATTCATTTCAGGTATTTCTCTTTGGTTCATTTTTGTGATATATAGGTCTTTGATAAATTTTTCATTCATATCCTGAATGGTTTTTCTGATTTCTTTGCATAGTTTCCCAGTATTCTATTGTATCTCAATGAGCTTCTTTAAGAGCAATATTTGGTATTCTTTATTTGGTATTTAAAGGAATTCTTCATGATTGGGATCTGTTGGTGGAAAATTATCGTGGCCCTTTGTGTGTCATATTTTCTTATTTTTCATATTTCCCACATTCTTCCATGGATATCTGTGCATCTGATACAGCAGACACTTCTTCCAATTTTTTGAATTTGTTTTTATAGAGGAGGACTTTTTCCTGAAGATGTATCTATGGTGTTTGTTGGATAGGCAACTTTGGCTTTGATTTTGGTTGTATGTAGTAATGTAGTCTCTGTATGATCTCTTCAGCTGGAAACAGTGTCAGTGGTATCTGATTTCCTCAGTGGTTTAGGGTGTGGTTATTACTGGAGGTTGTAGTGAAGTTTTGCTGAGGATTGGGATGCCAGGGGTGGGGGTAGTTTTTAGGTTTCAATGGTAGCAGCAGTAGGCTGAGTGTGCTTGTCCTTGGGCCTCTGAGTAGCCTAATACACTGGCACCAGTGTTAGTGGGTCCTGGGGAGCTGATTCTTGGGCCTCCAGATGCCTTCCTTGGATGCTGGTAGTAGCAGTGGTACACGAGGTGAGTGGGTGTGTTCTCAGGCCCCCGGGCAGCAGATGTGGCATGGATGATGGCAACAGCAGTAGCAGAACAACCCTCAATGTCCCAAGCAGTATACACTGGTGTGGCAGTGGCTATTGATAGGCTGTGTGGGCCAATCTCTAGTCCCACAGATGGCACATGTAGGTAGGTGCCAGCTGTGGTGGTAGTGGCTGTGTGGGTAGACCCAACCTCCTGACTCCAAGAGGAGTGTTTAGGTGTCAACAGTGGTGGACTGGGCTTGGCGATCCATAGTCCTCTAGACTACGTGTTCTGGCAAGTGGAAGGGAGGCAAGATCAAAACCGGGCTGGGCAGGCTTATCCTAGGGCCTCTTGATGGTGCATGTAGGTGATGACTGTGGTAGGCAGGTGCAGGGTGATCCCAAGGCCCCTTGTGGAATTCTTGGGTAGTGGGCAGCAGCTATGCTGCCACCCTGCTCCTGGGGAAGGAGAGATTGCTTTCCGTGGCAGTAGCCTAAGCAGACAGGTAAGGAACATGTTTTGCTCACACTTCAGCAACAGTAGTGACAGCCTGTGCTTTGCTTGCACTTCAGTCCTGGTGACGGGAGCTCACACTTTGCTTGCACTTCAGCCCCGGTGACAGTAGTTGTGGGTGGGGTACTCTCTCTGGGTATATGAAAATGTATGGAGGATCCACTGCCAGAGGCAGCAGGTTTACTGCCAGTAGGCTATGCTTCAGCACCAGCAGCAGACAGCCACAGTAGTGGCTGTAGGCTAGGGACGTCAGTAGGGCTCCAGAGATATGGAGATGCAGGCTCTGTTGGTTCCAGGGAAGTGTGCAGTCTACTGGGCACTGAGCTCTCAAAATGGCACCTTGCTGTAAGGTGCTTAGGACTCAACAGCTACAGCAAGCATGTGTGTGGGACCCAGGGTGAACTCTCTCTCTGGAACAATGTCATTGTACAGTCTCCAGGCAGTTTCCTATATTAGTTTCAGGGCCAACAAGGGTCAAGAGGCTCTCCTGTGGCTATGATTGCAGGATTCCTGGTGAGAATGTGGACTGCTGGGGGTCTCTTGCTTACACTTTCCCTGCATTGGGAAGTTTCTCCATGCTTCCAGATGATTCTGGCTGAGCAGGCTGCCTCATTTCCCTCTCCTTCCTTGCTTTAGGTGTTTCCTGGCACTTCTCTTTTGAATTCCGGTGTGCTCTCTTAGATGATCTATTTGAAATGTGATTATCTACTCACTAACTTGGTTCTTCTTTGTGAAAGAGGCATGTAAGAAATGCCTCGAGTGAGCTATCTGGAAGCCCTCTCCTTTTCTGACTTCTTAAGCTGCAGACTTGGCAATTTTTCATCCTTTTCTAATATAAGCATGTATGGCAATACATTTTCATGTAAGTACCATTTTAACTACATTCACAAGTTTTGACATATAACATTTTTATCATCCTCCAGGTTCTTAACATCATTTTTACTTTTCCTTTGGACTTTTTCTTTGATCCGTAAGTTATGTAGAAGTGTGTTGCTTGATTTCTAAATATTCAGGGCTTTTCTACTTATACTTTTGATACTGGCTCTAGTTAATTATATTGTGGACAGAAACCAGGGGTCTGTATTACACCAATCATTACAACTTGTTGAGATTTGTTTAAAGCTGTATTATCACATAGTCAATTTTAAGAAATGTTTGTGTCTGGCTAAGGAAACTATATACTCTGTAGCTGCTGAGGAGTGTTCTGTATAGATCTATTTGATCAACTGTACTGCTTTCTTATCCTTACAGAATACCTTTTAGTTTTATTAATTTATTAATCACTAAGAAATATATGATGTTATTCAGTGATAAAATTTAGAAATTTTGTATCTAGGAAGATACAAAGTGAACTGAATCTTTATCATTATATGGTAACCTTCTTTCTCTAGGAATGATTTCTGCCTTAATGACTACTTTATCTGTTTTTAATATATCTAATCTAATTTTCCTTTTGGTTAGTACTTGCTTACCATATTTTTTCCATACTTTTATTTTCAACATTTCTCTATCCTTATATTTAGATATGTCTTTTATATGTAACACAGAACTCAATTTCAAAATCTTTATAACCTTTATAATATTGCTACAATTACTGACATGTGGGTTTATTTCTAATATTTTGTAATTTACATTTTTCTTTTTCTATGACTTCCTCTCTTCTTATTGCCTTCTTTAGATGGTTTATGCTCACTATATTTTTCCCCCTCTACTTCAGAGATTATACCCTATCCTTCTAATCTTTTAGTTCTTATGCTAGAATTTTTAAATACACATTTAATTTATTAAAGCCTAAAAAAGCAACAAATTCCTTTCATTCCTCCAGAACAATTCAAGGAGCTTAAAAACACTGAAATATAAGAATGCTCCTCCCAATATACAAGTTATCATTCTTTCAGATTTTTGTTCGCTATCATTTTGTTTTTCCCCACAAATCAAATTGTTTTATGTTGTCAGTGTTTAGATTTACCCACATATTTACACTTTGCTCATCATGTCTTCTGGCATCTCGAATCTTCCTTTTGTCATCATTTTCCTTCAGGCTTCAAGTTCACCCTTTAGGATTTCCTTTAGATATGGACTGTTGATAGCAAATTCTGTTGCTTTTTCAAGTTCTTCTAAAAATACCTTTATTTCACCCTCATTCTTGAAATCTAATTTAAGGAACTCTATGATTCTAGATTGAGAATAATTTCTTGAGCATGCTGAAGGGTGCTTGGTCAGAGCATCTAGTCCACCATAATGCTGGAAAGGAAAGTCTCTAATCAGTTGCAACGATTAACTTATAGACCATAGTAAAACAAAGTGGTATATTTTTTGAAATTACAAGACAAAGGAAAGCTATAAGAACTTCTCAGTTCTCAAGAAATGGGGACCCTGTCATACCTCCATTTTGGTAAAGGGGAGTCCAAGAAATATTAGAACTTTAAAAAATGGGAATAACCATCTTAATATACTTACCATGCTGTTTAGATTTCTTTTTCTTTTTTTTCTTCTTCTTCTGTTTGGGTTTGTAGTGATCTTTGTCTCTCTTCTCTTTTCTTTCCTTGTCCTTTTCTTTTCTTTTACCTAAGAGATTAAAAGTGAATACATCAGTAATCATGACTGATCCTGAGTTGTTCCTTTGCGGTTAACCTAAAAGTAGCATTTATGTTTTAATCAGCTATTCCAGTCACCTGCCCAGAGTGGATGGATTTAATTAAACTGTTCATGTCACGACTCTGGAACTGCTGATTAGCTTATTGGACTGTAAGAGGGATCTTCATTAGTAATGTTGAGAAATCCCAACCACTGATACCTTAAAGTTAATACAGACAGTAGTTAAAATCTATAAATGAGTAACACAGTCAATTTTCTGATGTGACAAGAAGTTAAACTCCATAATTTATAAAAGACTTGACTGAGGAGACTTTCATTTCCATATATAATTTAATGAGAAAATATAGTAGAAGATTAGAAAAAAACCTGATGGACTTTTCTTTGGAAAAATTAAAAAAAAAAATCCATAAATAATTCCTTCAGTCTTTCAACACTTTCCCTGTGTGTACAAGAATGAAGGCTAAGAACATGAAGGAAAAAAACTTATTTCATTAAGCTATTTTTTTCCCAAATTTTACAGCATTCTTTTTCCTAATCATATGTACTTAAAAAAAAAAAGATGTTAGAGCAGTATCCTAGAACATACTTCAAATTAAATCATTACATATATCCTAGTAGTTATTGTTTTAAGTCAGAATGGTTTAGCCTACAATTCATCAACCATATTTAACCAACTTTAAGTGACCCAAGCTCCCATTAGCCAATGTACTGAATATTTAAGACTATTATCCATTATCTCATTACTTTTAGTCATTATAGCACAAAGGATAGAAAAGATAGCAGAAAACTCAATAACTTTTTTATAAGGTATGTTGAAGAAGAAAGTCTGAAAAAAAATGACTATCTTAATGCACCCTAAGTCTCAACAATATTAGAGGCTCAGTTTTACATAGCTATAATTTTAGCTAGGGATGAGAAACACAAAAGTTCTCAAAGAAAGCCAGAGACTCCCTTTGCAGAAAATACATATAAAACAAGGTATGTATTTAGTAAGTCATGTATCTGGAGCTGACTAACACTAGTAAGTACTAAAACAGATGATCACTTACACCTAAAGAAGCATTAACAGGTAAAGAGTAAGGGGCAGACTATGTCCTCCCTCTCTGTCAAGCTTTATAGTCTTTTGCTTAAAGATTACTTTCTGTTCATACCAAATGCTGTTGAGCTTTTTTCTTCCAATTTCACTTTTTTTTCTGTTTTCGATATTCCTGTGGGTTAGGGGAAAAATATGTAAATTTAGTTAGAGTAAAAAGTATGGGACGATGTTTTAAATTACAATTGTCCAAAAAATGCTACATAAGACTCTGTTTCTCCTTAAGGTCTACATTATTTTACTGCCTGAACTAGTAACAAAGAAGTGGGATTTCTTACTTCAAAAAAGCAATAAATTAAAGATGATTTTTGTTCTTTCAGACTACCCAGGTTCAAATGCTGGTTCCACCATTACTAGCCATATGACCTTGAGAATGTCTTTGTGTTTCAGTTTCCTTATCTGTCAAATAGAAGTAAGTATATCTACCTCACATTGTTAAAAGGATTATGAGACAAAAATATGTAAAATACTTAGACCAGTGCTTGGTACATAAACAGTTTTTCTTATTTTCTTTTTTGTGGTAGGATAATAATTTGAGACCAACATTTCCAGAAATAGCATACATATATGTCTAACCATTAAAAAGAAGTTAAGATAACTGCACTAGGCTATCAGTTAGGATCTACTCTTAGCATCACCGCCTTTGGCACTCCAGAAGACATCAAAATACATTTGGGTATTAGGTCCATGCACTATTTCTGCTTCTGTGACAGTTGTGATATAAATGCTATTCAGATCATCCAAATGAAATATTAAACTCCATATGAAAATATACGGGTTTTCAACAACCTGTATAAAATTTTTAAACTAATATTTAACCTCTTGTTACCTAAAACAAACTTGTACTTTTGAATTCCAACATGAATGCATTGTTAGGTAATAATAATAGCCAAAATAGAATTATTCTGCAAACCATTTTTGGTCTATATATAAATGTAAAATACAAAGGCATATTTATAATCTTTATGCCACTGAGGTATTATTATTTAATAGTCCAAAATACATTTTCAAACCAATATTGTACCTCAACTACTGTGTAGCTAACTGACACAGATACATTTAATCAAGTTACTCAACTCATATTCAATCATTCCCAATGCTAATATCCATTTGTGGCTAGGGTTAATCTCAGAAAAATACTACAGTGCATTTAAAATATAATTATAGTATATTAAATTATGCTTTAATATCACCATTTACTACTTTTTGACTTTTTTAAATCACTCTATAATAGTATGGAAAAAGCTAGCATTTCATCCCTCTTATTTCAAACATTTTATATAATTTAAATTAAACATAACAAAAATAAAACAGTACCACTCACTCAAATCAAATGCCAATAAGGCTCTATGTAAGTTTCGAATTAAGTAAGAATATCTCCATTTGTTATAACAGAAAAAATAAAAGGAACACACCATAATGAATAGAAACATAATTAAATTTTCTTATTATCTACTGAACAAATGCATCACTTCCTTCTGTTTACTAAATATTGTACCATGAAAACCCTACAAATTTTATGCAATTTTCTTAAAGCCATAAAGCATTCACAATGCAAACAATGAGGAATGTGCTTTCTAAATCCTCAGTGGTATAGATATATTCAGAAGCAGCAGCTGACAATGAATATTCCCTCTTAGGTTCCTATTCCTCTGGAGCACTGAGTCTCCAGGGCAAAAATGGAACTATATTGCTCAGAATCTCCTGGAAGTAGGGCCACGGAGTCAGACTAAAGGAACTGCCTTATTGGGCTACCATTATTGATTGGAATGTGGGCTGCACCTCAAGGTACTTGGAAGACAAAGAAAATAATTATGAGCAATTGCTCTAGAACACAGAGGTTAGTACAGCAGAATGGTCAGTCATTGCCAGAGTGTTTTCAGGAGACTCAGTTCTAGATTCAGTTTTCACATGTTCTAGTGGTTCCCAAACCTTTAGATTTCGTAAATGGTAAAATTACAAAAGTAAAACTGGGGGACTGACAAATGATTGTCAACATTTTACACAAGTAAGGATATTAAAATAAATATTCATATATGCAACAATGGCAGGACTTTTAAAAATACTCTCACACAAATAGAATAACAACATAAACCTATTATAGAATTCAACAAAAGCATAAATTTAGTTTTACCAGAAGTTCACTATATTATCCCTGTTTCACCATGTACTAGAATTTGGAAACCAAAGAACTAGAATATTAGTTTATAGAATAATGATCTTTAAACTAAATTTTATCAACAGAACATTTTCTTCAAATAAAATAGTATATGGTGATCTAATGCATAATGCACAGACAAAGCCCAAAAAACAAATGGAGTTATTTTGATTAAAGTAAGAGAGGTAGATCTCTGAACCATGCCTGCTTGCACACAATTTAAAACTAGTAACGTAGAGTGTTTCCTAAACCTCTTTCTGGATTGCTAAATATTACAGATTCTTCTGCATAAAAAAGAGGCAATCCCTGAGACTCTCCATGGAAACCCTAGCCTCTGTAGAAGCCATGAACATTTGGTGTGGGGGTGGAGGTAGATTACAGAGTCTCCAGTTGTAGTTTTGTTTTGAACAACTCTGGAAAATAAATTGAAAAACAATTTAAAATAAAAAGGCTTTTAAATTATAAATGTAAAGTTTATATAAGATATTAGGATAAAATTGAAGCCCATTTCAAAACCAGCCACATTCAGATTAGGTAGAGTTTATGACATGCTTTTTTGCCCTACTATCTCAGACTAATCCCATGACCTACATCTGTTTTTTAATGGTGATAAATGTATTGTATTAATCAATCAATACTATAATTCATGGACTCTCTAGAGAGAATTCACTAAGGAGTCCAACTATCATAACTACAATGATAAATATATATAATATTTACTTACATATGCCCACATTTCATTCAAAAACTAATTTACAGTAAGACTTTGAATGACACTGAAGAAAAGCCTAATGAATCTCATCTAATGCTACCTTAAAACTCAGTCTTAAAACTCAGTGGCCTGCTAATGACCACCCTGACGTTATAAAGATTCAGTCTTCATGTCTATGTCAACCTAACCTTTCTATTCATACTAACTAAAATATTCTGCAGTGAAACAGAGATTGTAAATATTCCTTGATATTTTGTGCTAATATGCTCAAAAAAGAGAAAATGAAGATGTGTTACTGAAATTATTTCCTTCAACACAGAACTAACTAGAAAGGCTTAAAATTATATTCATATAATCTACTAATCCCAATTTTGTCTTTATAGGTGGTACTAAGAATAGAAGTTATCACTTCTAAGAGAATTTGAAAATTATAAATTGAAAATTAATAATCCTACCATTTCATGATCTTTTCTTTGGATCTTTTCTTTGGAATAAAGTTAGACTCTATCAGATGCATGATACAATAAATAAAACATCAAAATTTTAGAGCCAAAGGTGACCACAGACAGCATCTACTGAAGTCTCCCTACCACATAGATGAAGAACTAAATTTCAAGGAGGAAGGAAGAAAAGGAGGCAGGTGGGCTGCCCCCTAGTACTCCTAGGTCTTTGCAGGCGAAGACCACCTAAAAAGCCATCTCCTTCCCTACCTGAAGCCATGTTTTCTTCCTTTATACTCAAAAGCACTCCATATGCTTCTTCAGGCACTTATCTATTACATTAAAATAGTTATTTATATTTCAGTTACTAGCTTTGTGTCCCTTCTAGATTTTATGTTTCCTGAGGCAGTTCCCTATTTTAAGAGAGAATTCTGACAAGGGAACAATAGTTATCTCTTGGCCTAAGATACCTGAGAGCGCATGAGCACATCCTTCTTTACCAAAAGGATATGTTTTAAAAAATTTGATCCAATCTACCTTCCCAGATACTAACACAACTAAATTTTTCTGAGGCTGTATCCCTACCTAAAATTGGTTGGCTCCATGACATAAAGCATTCTGATAATAAAATAAAAACAAAGGCATCAATTTTTACAAAGGTGCCAATTACTTTTGTTGGTAATGTGGACAGCAATAGTATTCCTAACCTTGATTAGTTATGTTGGCATCCATCCCAGCGGAAGAATGTACATACGTTAGTGAAAGGTCATTATCTCTACTGGAAAACCAATGAAAAGCAAAATTTTAACCCATTAAGAACAGGTGTATATAATAATTGGAGCATTTGTATAATTTAATCAATCCTTTATTGTCACTGCTAAACTCACAAATGTGCCCATATCTTGCACATAAAAAAGTAAAAACCTAATTTTGTTAAACTATTTCATAATTAATGGCTAAAATCCTCCTCATTATAAATGCTCCAAGAGTTTTAATTTGACAAAAATAATCCAGAAAATGTCTTTGATACAAGTTCTGGTAAATGGTTTCTACAGAAGTTTTAAAATTCAACAGTAACAAAATTTACTCTTAGAATGAATATGGATACCAACCAACCAAAATATATATATGTATATATTATATATATAAAAGAAACATACAAAATATATATATATTATATATATAAAAGAAACAAAAACAAAACAAACACATAAAAACACTCTGACTATGGATGTAAGACAGACAACTTGGGGAGCAGACAAAAGTCCAATAAATACCACAAAACAGTGTACAGGTGGCGGATAACAGTAAGGTTAAAAGAGAAAAACATGCAGATCACTTAGAATTTCAATGCAAGTGAGACAAGAGCACAAGGTTTTAATCAAAAGGTGTTCAATTAGAATATGGCCTAAATTCCACTATTCCCTCAAAAAATTAAAAATTAAAAAGTGTCACAGAAACAAATTAGAATTTCACCTCCCCCCATTCAAATACTATGTTCAACCCTCTAACAAACTGACTTTCAGTAATTAATATTTAAAACTATGCATTTCTTTGATGTAAGCAATTAGAGTTGCCAGCCACTGTGCTATTAAGCTCACCATACCCAGATGATCCCTGCTCTTCCACAAATCTTCAAATTCATCAGTTATAAATCTAAACTCTCTACCTTTACTTTCCCAGAAAACAGTCTTACTATGTTTACTTTCCCAATAGTTACTGCCAATATTTAAAAAAGAAAAGAATATTGGTGTGCCTTCCCTCTAAGGCGATCAGCGGTTATCTCCACAAATACACTAGAAATTCTGAAAAAAAGACTAGGGTAATACTCTGGTTAGAAGCAAAATCATGTGAGTCAAGGATTTCCATGCATGATCACTACTTTGACATTTGAGGATACATAACCTGGTTAACACAACACTGTTAGTTATTACATAGATACTTATATTGGTCTATAATTCAGTCTTGTTATTACCATTAGAATAGATTCATTTTAAGGAAGATCTAGGTTCACATGCACATCTGAAAATAATTTTCCCGATGGCTACACTACATCATTATAACTTTAGCATATTTTTCACATATTCCATACAGTAACAAATTCCAGACTGTTAAAAACTACAGAAGACTTTTCTCAAGAAAAAATATCTCAAAGGGTCAATGATAATTCAGAAATCTTGTGGGAAAGGGGGAAAGCAAAATTAATTACTGTAAGGAAAGACTGGCCTTAGAGAGTCAAAAGATAATGGATCAAACTTGAGAAACTATAAAAAAAATGTTTCAAAATCTAAAAAGACTCAGATTTGGGCTTTTTTAAAAAAAAAAAATAAGGAAAGACTACCATGTGCAAAATAACTTCAACCTTAATAGGTACAATGGAATTGTAAAAATTGTATATTTAACATTAGTAACATTTTTACTTTGGAAAGAAAGAAGGTAAAGAAAGTAAACTAAAAAATAGGTATATGTTTCCTAAGTTACTTCAATCTTTTATTTCAATACATGCCACCACTGGAAAAGAGCAAATTCTTATTTTATGCTTCATCCAACAAGCAGATGAAGAGGTTTCAGGGAAGATGCTATTAAATACAATTATCCCCAATACACTTGGCTGCAATCTACAATCTGCTTTATGTTTTTCTCCACCTCAGAACTGACTCAATTCAGACTTCCTTCACCTATCTGATATTAAATTAGTAATGTACTAGAAAGCAACTGAATTAGTACTTGACTTTTTTTTCTTATAGGTACTCTTTGGATGAGGTTGTAATTCTATAAAACTTCTAAATAAAACAATGTGACCATATAAAGGAAATATGAATTAATGTTGTTAGATTTAAAATATCAACTTGATAAAATACCTCCAAATGCTTTCAGATTGCAGTGTCACAAAATCATCCAAAAAATGTATTATTAAACATGGTTGATTTTACATATTCAACTCCTCCAAATAACTTTACAACAAATTACATTCAATTTGGGGGATTCTGTCCCAAAATTTTGGATTATATTTAAGATACAGGTATATAGTTCAGGGCTTCTTAAATGCTAAATTCTATTAAAATCCCTAAACCTAAGCCTATAAATATTTTCTGGCTTCAAAAGTAAGAATTTTTGTAATTATTTAGCTCTAATATTTCTATTTAGTAGAAATGAGGATATAAAAAAGCAGCAGGGAAAAGGAAGTAGACTAAAGTGACAAGTATGTCCAGGGAAAAAGATCATAAAATGATCACACAAAAGAACTTTTAAATAGACAGAAAAGCTCTATCTTCCATAAATGTTACATAAAAGTATTTACGAAAAGCAACTATATAGGAATTACAATAATGCGGTTAAACATCAAAATGTTTATATCCAGTAACAGCCACCCTAGCTACCTGAGTCTTTTTACCTGTTGTTGGGGCTCCTCTTCCATCAGTCATTGCTTTGGAAGGAGGATTTGTAATCATCTGTGTATCTTCCTTTTCTGCCCTGGAACATTCATTATGATAAGAGGAATCTGGGGCTAGTGGTGCTGTAACTTCCGAACCACGACTTAAGTCAAGAGGGAGACAGGGTCCCAGCTTCTCAAGTGGCAAATGTGCAACATCAGGCACTACACAAAATAAAGAATGTAATATATTATCAACACAAATAAATAGCTCAGTTAATATCAACGTGGATTAAATAAAGTGTTACATAGGTTAAACTGTGCCTGGCACAAAGAAGGCACTCAATAAATAAACAAAGTGCTTCTAACTCAAAAAGATGCAAGATGTAAGGAGAAAAAAGCAGGAATTTCTTAATATACTAATAATCTTTATCTCTTAGTTTTTTCTTTAGCTTCCTTTATGTTTGGTTCTATAGGAAATCAATATACATTACCCTCTGGTACTGAAGACTCTTGCTGATTTTGAGAACTGATGGAGAATATTTTCCCATCAGTGGCTGGAGAGGGAGAAGAAACCTTTTCTACAGAATCATCAGGCATGGGTAAGGTGGCTAAACGCTGAGATCTTCTTCTCCGCTCGCTATGCTTGAAAGGTCTAGGGGGATTCACAGGCTGTGGAGAACCTAGAAAAAGATCTTCAATGTTCACGAAGCAGATACATACCAGGATCATCTTAAAATATTTAAGGAGATAAATGGGAAAAAGGATTCATATTCTGCCCTCTGATGTTGTTATACGATATCCACAAGGAATGGCATGTTCCAAAGGCAATAAAAGGCAAAAATTGTGCCCTCATTCAGAAAATGAATTAATCAAAAATTCTAAAACCTACTAGAACTCAAAGAAAATGACATGGAACATTAATTTCAAGTAGCTCCCCCAAGTGACAGACTATAGTTAACTCTCTAATTGCAGATTATTGTGTAAATTGCCACTTTTCCTTTGGGAAAATAGTATCTTTACAGCAAAAGATTTAAAAAGATATTTATATATATTCCTTTTGCTACATTACAAATCTAGAAACTCTAAGGAAATAAAAAAGGCAGGGGCATAGTGACATACATTATAGAGTTAGTGCTTAACTTTACTTGCCAAAGTAAAACTAATGCAAATAATTTTATCTCATCATCATTCCCCCAAATGGAGTCTTATAAACATATGTCTGGGCCTGATTCATTAAAAAAAATTGAATATACAACTTTATATACTTATTGTGAGCAAATAATGAGGATTTCTAAGATTATGACATTGCTCTTGCCCTCACGTGTTTTTTTGCTTTTTTAAAAATAACTAACTTGGTGAGTCATTTAAGAATCTTTTAACAATTTAACATAAACACTTGTAAATGTATGTCTTTTTCTTTTAACTTTTAGATTTCTTCTTTCTACATGGCACATAAACACGATCAACTATTTAGAACAGGCAGGATTCCATAGGCCAAAATATTCATATTAATTTAGAAAGAGAAAATAAGAGTTTTCTAAAGAAGTTGATATTTGGGTATTTCAGAGTAATTTTATAACAATCAAAATGAAAAGACATGGTGATAACTAAAAAAATGAAAGTATAAAATTTGTTATAATACTATGGTTATAGTACCAAGATATAAAACAATTTCAAAATAAAATGCTTATGTCATGTGACATTCCAGTGACTAATGACATTATTTCATGATAAATGCGGTAATGAAATGAAGCTCATGAGGAAACACTTGAGTTTTTGTGTTCCCATCCTTTCTATCAATTAAAAAGAACAAAACAAAAACAAAACTTGATCAAAAGTGAAAAAATATGGTTTAGTGGAAAATATGGCAACTGAATGGAAAAGAGGTTAATAGGTTTGATTAATAAAAGTCTTTTCAATGCCAGTATCTTTAACTATTCTGGAAGATATAATATGGAATAGTTCATAAGGAAACGTGTTATATTCATTTACTAATCATGCTATTATTTCATTTGTTGTATAAAGAGCAAAAGTATCATTTACCCAGTGACTTTCCAGATAACTTTTTCATATGTCTCTAACTTAGGATAATAAGTACTATTAGAAACTCAGGGTCAACACAAATCTTGTCTTATGCATATCTAAATCCATGTTGAAATGTTACATTTAAAAAGACTAAGTTAACTCTTGAAAAATTAGTTGTACTGAAACAGTAAAATCTTTAAAAATATAATCAAGGTGGTATTTTTCTTTCATCAATAGGATTAAACTGAAGTCTACACTAAATAATAGAATAAGAATGAATAAAATGTATCACAGAGGGAGATTCCAGATAAGTGGGGACAGTAAATCTATCTACAGGAATAGTTTTAGGAGTTAAGTAAAAAGATCTACCACAGATCTTTTCATATCTGTTTTTTTTTCTTTATTTATTTTTCTTTTTTTCTTCTTTTTTTTTCTTTTTTTTTTTTGTAATGAATCAGGCCTCTCATTGTGCTTGGATTATTAGTGGAGAAGAGTCAAACTATAGTGGAATTTATGTTATTAAATGGTAAGGTTTCTCACCCAGCAGTTGTTTCTGAACAATAAATCAGTAAGAAATGGTTTTTGCCTCTAAAATAGTTTCAAGCTTTCCCTATCATCTCCACTTAAGTTTGATTTTTAAAAAGCAAATTCATAAAAATACAATATAACTACAATCAAACTATTTTAATGTATCTTATAGGATAAGTAACTATTTTTTAAAAATCTGTGCTCACTAGTTTTATTTATCACTGAAGAAGAAAGCTGAGATACAAGCGTCAAATCCTCGACTTGTATTAATTCTGGGGAAAGTGGTGATTTAGAGGGTTTTATACACCCAGAAGAATCTCCAGATTCATGTTTGCATTTCTTGCTGCGAGCCTTCCCTGAAGACAAAGTTGAGGATAACAGTGCAGGTTTCTGAGTGTTGGCAGAACTGCTAATGTCAGCTTCATTTTTTTTCTGACTTTGAGGTTTAGGTGAAATCGCCTGAATAAATAATAAAAAATTGATATTTTTATTTTGGTTTCTTCATTTTTGTTCTTGTATTCTATTTTGATTGTTAAGCAACTTTAGTATCCAAAAACATTGTTAAGCCACATATAACATTTCTATTACAAATGAAAAACCAAAAAGAACCCCACAAATTATTAACTAAAAGTTGAATAGGCTGTCTTTAAAGGGATGCTGTCAACTTCCAGTCTAAATGTGTTTTCTTAAATGTTATCCATAATATTCTCAGAATATAAGATGTTAGTTTACTGGACAAATATTTTCATTTGTAAATTGTGATATACCCCTTTAGGAACCTTGTCAATGACATTAATAACAATTAGGTAAATAAACAGTATCTTCATGTTTTAGAGCATTAGAGGAATACATTGAAGCTTTTGACTTTCAACTGTTTTCTTATAAAATAATTTCCTTTATCAAGTTGAATTTGGAGGTCTAAGTAGACAGTTTCCCTTTAAAGAAAGATCTCAACAGGAAAACAATGACCAAATTAACGAAACATTATCTTTAACTCATTTTAGTGCTGAAAGCTAGACTTCATATGCATAATGCATCATGAAATCAGAGCCACCAGCAATACAGAGTTAAAAGACTAAAAAACAATACAAAACAAGCAACAAAAAAAACCAAAGAGATAAAGTGTAAGTTAAAAACATTGGATTTAAAAACAAAATACGTCGCATTCTTAGATGAGAGTTTTTACCTTCTTCCTGCCAACTGATACTTTTAAAAAAAAATTAGAACTCTGTCAGTTCTTTCATAAAGAATATTTTTATTCATTTGGCAGTAAAATTTTCTACATATGTAAAAATATGTATGAATGTGTCCATTGTTCAAAGACAACAGAAAATAGCCACATTGGATGAATTTGCAATCTATGGTGCTGGAATGCCTATATCTTTTTCTGATACATATATCTGAGAGCAAAATATATAATACACCTTTTTTCAAAATCTATACTATGATCGACCTCTACAAAGGAGTCAAACTGCTAGCACCATAAGCAACATGCTTGTCCCCAAGAAGCCTTTTTACTTCCATATCTTTGTGAGGGATGACCATCAGGTCTATGGTCTGCAGTTCTCTGGAATATGAAAGATCATTGTCTGGGGACCAAATAAATAAATAATTCTATTCCCACTAAAATACAAGGCATTCAAATTTTGGTGGGAAAAAAAAGTGTATCTTTGGTATTCAATGCACTACAAATGGCATGTTGGCCATACCACATCAAAGGCCAGGTGTCAAGTGTCCCATTCATTCAGCTGTCATCACTTCTACTCTTGAATCTACTCATTATAAATGTGTATAAGTGCGGATTAATTATTTGAAAGGTACTCCATAAATGGAAAGTATTCCTAAGCTTATCATAAAAGGTGTTGCCAGAAAAGTAATTAGAGCCATTACTTGTAAATAAACAATTTTATTGTTCATCTTCACATAAGTGAAAGACATCACTACAGCATCCATTACTCTCGAGTTACAAAGTTATAAAACAAGATTTTGAAACTTAAATTAATATCTTGATAAGGTGCTTAACTTCTAAACAAGGACAAATTAACATTTTTAAAAACCTACTGAATTATTATGCATCTAATGCAAGGTTTATCCAAAAGTAAATATAACATGACATTTCCCTAATACAATTAAATAATCTATAATTAATAAGCTGAGAGTTGGGGTTTAAGACCACAGAGTTTGAATTTTTAAAAAATATAAATAAATCCATTAGCACAGTAAGTTTGGCTGTAAGCCTATTATCAACGTATGTCATGACTGACATTATTTTAACTCATTAGGAAACAGAGGTTAGTGAGAATCAATACCTCTCCTTTATGTCTACTGTTGATACCAACTGAGATGTAATTAAGAGCTTTATAACTCGGCTTTTTAACTTTGAAGCAGGACTAACATGTAGAATAAAAATTAAGAGTTTGGTTACAAAACATTTTCACATTGAAATCAACCTAAATGACAAAAAATTAGGGAACAGCATGATGTTCCTAAAATCTAAAATAATTAACAAAATTTTCATTAATGATCATTGGTCTCTGTTACAAAACTGGCAAGGACTCTCAAAATTTTTTAAATTATGCAAATAGAAATAGCCGAGTTACACAATTTCCCTTTCTTTCATAAATTCAATTTCAAAATGTTTTCTGTACTTCTCTCTAAAGTGGGTACTGCCCTCTACACTAACTTCTACATATATAATAAGTACTTTTAACAATCACATCCACCTCAGCAAGATTGTGCGTAATAAAAGATTGACATTGTAATGAATTTTCCAGAAACATTTTATTACCCAAGTCCCTGATTTATCGCATTCTGAGAATACCATAAACAGTGGTGAAAATACAAAATACTGTTATATCTGGGACGTTGAATATAGTAATAATACACAGTAAAAAAGTCATTTAAAATTTGGTTGATATACTGACAATAACGGCAAAGACTTAACCGTTTGATGATCACAGAAAATCAGAAGGTATGATTCAATGACATATTAATCAATTTAAAAGACCATAGATTTAATACAACATTAATGGAGGCACCAAAACAATGCACTGTTATCAAACCAGGCCTAAAATAACCCTGAAAAACTCAATACAATATCAATTAAATTTGGACTATTTTTTAAAATGCATCTAAGAGCAAAAGATACTCATTTTAAAGTCTTCTTTATTAGACTACTAATAAAGAAAATTAAAATAATACAAAAAGGGTATTTTAAAACTACATTAAGGCTCAGATTTTAAAACAGGAGAACCAAAGAAATCCAGTTATGGCTATTATTATGTTCTTATAGTCTTACAGTGCCTACGAAGTTAAGCCCTTAGAGAATGTAAAAGCATGCACGTTCATTATGTACAGGTATTGTGGGAATCTGAAGGTAGCCAAGGCAAAATCCAAAATCTAGCAACTGCAACCTTCACTTTTAAATTCCTCTATTAGGTGGTTTAAAGACAGATCCTTAATAGTTTTCTAAACTCTTTTTTTTGTAGTTATTAAAATATACATCCTAGCAAAAATGTATGGCTCATTGATCAATTCATAAAACACAGTCTAACAACACCAATTGTTACAATATAAAAGAAACTTCTTACAAAAGAAGCTTTATTAGATGTCAAAAAACCCTGTTTTAACTCACAAATGAAAAGTATTTGTGTAAGGGTCTTTTTGTAAGCTAGTTAAAGGTGATCCAGCTGGAAGCTTATACCCTGGGATGCCTGTCTCCAGGCCTTCCAATTTTGGAGACAAAGGCTTTAAATGCCAGTCTATTGAAAACAAACACTAATAAAGTCTGTAGTTTATCTGTATAACTTGGAGAAGAGAGAATTAAAAATATATCATCAATTAATTAGCTTCCTATTCCCTTATCTGATCAAAAGGGCAATTTCAATTACGTAGATACTAGAGCTCCGTGATCATTCCAGTGGGAACCTCGAAAAAAATCAAATGCTACCATTTCATACCTGCTCCAGCATTGGAGCTGTTTCATTGTAGTCTTCCTTTTTTTCAGCACCATCCACCCCAACAGCTTTGGATGCCAACAAACCTTGAGAAAAATTGTACAGAAATTGCTTATTAGAAAAAATATTTATTTTCACCCAAATTAACTTCTCAAAAATCTTAGTAGTTGAAATATCCTCTACTTTTCAATATTTAGGAAGTTAATATCCTCAAATGTTTACTTTTTAAAAACACAAACACCCTGAAATAGTAAGGGACTGAATCAGAATTTGAGAGTTACTTACATAGTTGTGTGGGTTTTTTAAAATATTAGTCTTGATGAGATTCTTAAACACACATATACAGATACACACACATTTATTCTGTAAAAATTAAAAGTTCTATGGCTTAATGTCCATATTAAGATTGCTTCGATTGCTAACACTTATATTACAGGCTTTGTCTATACAAGTGAAATAAAATATAAAATTAAGATATGAGACATCTCTTCAAACATCTAGAATACAAAATAGGATTTTTTGTTGCATTATTAGCTAAAATAAAAGGTTCCCAATTTTTAATTTCACTTGGATCCTTTAACCTAAGCTTTATGTGTGTACCTCTGACCAGCTATACCTCATCTTCTTACACAAGTTCCAAAAACACTGATGGATCCATTTAAGTTAAAGGGGGAAAAAAGTGTGGGTCCTTCGTATAACATCTGAATTTAATATTAGGGCTTTATTCTACAAACGATGAAAAAACTTGGAAGTTCCAGTTTTCTCCAATGTATACCATTAATTGTTAATTTTAGAAGACAGTATTTTATCTTAAGTATATAGTTGTATAATTAATTTCACAAAACATTAAAATCCTGCTTTAATTAGTAAATTGTAGGCATTTATTTGGTTAAATTCTTTGCTAAGCCTGTCAGGTACCTTCAATAAAGCCAGGTTTATAAGCCTTGTATAGTAATAAGTATGTTTTTGTTTATGGCCACCCTGCTCATAAAGTCCACCAAAAATCATTTTTGTGTCATTTCAAAGTGGGCCACATAAAAGTTTGCTTCACAGAAAGCATGTTTAACAACCAATAGTAAACTTACCACAGCAATTATACCACCTATATTACTGAAGCTGTCTATAACACAAGTAATAGAAAAAAAGGCACTCCCCAAAGCTACATAAGGTAGAGCTATCCATGAGGCAACATGACTTGACTTAATCAAATAACCAAGGATGTTAAATGATCTAGGTATGAATTCACATATTAAAATTACATTCTTAAAGTAGTACTAAAGCCAAATGGTAACTTACACAAAAGGCACCTTTCCTTTCTTGGAAAGTTGAATATTTAGCACTTGGACTGTAATTTAAAATAAAAAAGGTTTGAGTATAAAACAATGATTTTGATATGCCAATGTCTGGTATTAAAACCAGCATTTAGCTCAGTTTGAGGTAAAAATCTACATAGTTTGTTCCAGTCTCACACTATATCAAGTGTAGACTCAAATGGGTAAGAAAAGTATATGACAATTTTACAAAAGTTTTTAAATCATAAATCCAATCCTAATTATATTCTAACCATATTTTTACATGACTGAAAAAGATGTAGTTTGGAGTCTGTAACATTTAAAACCACATTCCCTAGGTTTTTCTTCTGCTAATATTCTTAAGAATCAATGAACTATTGAAATAAAATTAATTAGGGAAATTTTTCTTTTGCAGATAGATGAGCAGAGGTTCTATTTCTAAGGGCTATTCAAATAGGACAAATATCTGCTATTCAATATATTAAATAACTATATCTTTTGTTTCCTTTCATATAGGTTACAGAAGTAGATTTTAATACTCATCAATAAATGGAATAGAGCACAAACCACAAAACTAAATTACCACAAGTTTTAAAAGAAACAAAATAATTAACCCAAAACCTGTGAATTTACTTTAGGATATTACAGACCCAATTAATTAAGAGCCATTCCCATTTAATAGTTTGGGAAGGAAAAATAAAGCTTTGTAATGTGTTGATAGAAAATAATGGGGCATTTAAGAGCAACCACTTAAAATTAGATTAAAAATTACAATACTTGGTACCTAGAAAAATTCAAAAGCCCAAGTATGATCAATAAAGTTTTTTATGCTTTATATTCACACCAACTTATAAAAGAGTTATTAAATATAAACAAAAATGAAGAAATAACAAAATAAGTACTTGAAGAGATGACTCTGGCTACTTCCACCTTAAGATAAGGCAGTCCAAAATCTATTATCTTAACCTGCTAATATTCTGGGAAGAAATGCAATATCCACAAAAAGTGAAAAGGAATTGGAAGAAAATAAAGATACAAATGAAATTAATTTTAGTTATCAGCAAATACTTACTATCAATATACTACTAATAGGCCCTCCTCTAGAAGAATATATCTATAGGATAAAATTATCCTATAACAATGCACTATGAAACTTCAAGAAATTACTTAAACATTAGGTGGAAAAACATCAAATCTCCATGAGTCCCACCACAAACTCACAACTTCACAAAATTCAACCTCAGCTATAAAACACACAGTTGGTCTCTCCCTGCCAATATGAATAAATGGAGCAGAGGCCAGAGCTCCCTGGAATGGCAAAGAGGAGCAAAGGAAGAACAAATAGTTGAATTCTTGGTCTACTTTTCATCCAGGCATTATAAAATACAATATTTTTGCTGGACCAAGAGTCAAATATTTTTGATATTATCAATAAACATATTACTGGTCAATTCAAACCTCGAGATTTTTTAAACTTTAAATTCCCTAAGTTGCACAAACATATCTAAATTGGCTAAACTTCCAGCAACTATTAGAAACAGACCATGCATCAACTCCTGATGTTTCTTCTTTCACTCCCTAGACAATCTGTATTTTTAAAATCTACTCAAATTCAGTTTGCTTGCAACTTTGTCACGAAAGTATGGACTCCTGATTTTCTGTGTAAAATTTATTTTAAGCCAGTATGCATAAAGCATGTAATAATATCAATAAGATTCTGGAAGAAAAAATATATATAGTAAATATATATGTACACATACACACACACACACACACACACACACACTATGCAACTACATTTTCAATGTGTATCTAATTTGGAAACTTTGAAAACAGCCATCCTTATATCATCCTCTATACAGAAATCAGGTTTAGAATCATTGTAGGCTACATATGTGGGGAACGGGATAGGAAGAGTGATAAATACATGAATTAAAATTATCTAGTGGCCGGTCTACTTATTTCAGCTATTAAGAGAACTATTTAAAAAATAGTAAAATGGAGTCGAGGGAAATACAGAAGAGCAGACTGCCATGATCCCAGCACCATTCCTCTCAGTAGTAAAAGGACAAAAGACACATACAGGTGAGCCTGATAAACTTAAAATATACCATAATTCCATATTATGGAAAACTGCTATTTTATATTAGTTCTAATTTCCTTTTAGAAACTATAAATGAAATTTACTATATAGGAGCAAGCCTGAGTTTCAACCATTGAAGACAATCTTATAATATCTATTGTTTTTCTGCATGACAGTTGTAACATGAAACCAGAAATAGATGAAGAGAGATAAACTATTAAAAGGATTATTATATACTTAAATCTTCTGAGTAAACAGAGAGAAGGGATCATAATGGTTTCACATTTGTAACATCTTATACAAAGCTATCACTTATTCATTTCTCATTCCCAAGGTAAAGTGAAGAGAAAGTTCCTCCACGAAAGGCACAGAGCATTACTAAACCACCAGTATTACAACTTGAGGCACATCGTAAATGGTTCTTCCCCACTCCCAGCCCCTACTGTCTTTTCAAGACCACACAGAGATAATGCATCATTGTTGATTCAATGTTTCTTTCTTTTTCTTCTTCTTTTTTTTTTTTTTACTCTTTAAATGATGAGTGTGAACCTCCCAGTAAGGCATACATAAGGGTATAATGACTGAAACCAAAACCAGGTTATCCAGATGGAAGGGAAAAAACATGATGCTGGTAAGCTGGCAGTCGTAGCATGTCAGAGTCATCTTCATCTTCCTTGATCTCCACTCCTCCAATAATGCTGTCTCAATCTTTGTATCACAGGAGGTAGAAATACTATTCCACTTCCACCCAGCACATAGCATTGGGTTCCGTACTTTAAGGCAAAACTAAAATCTCAAGTTGCCATCAGAACAATCACTTAGAGAACATTTTGGCATTCTCCAAGGCTAATAGTTTCTAGGGAAGAGGTATAATCTGTGAATTGATCTGAAATATTTCCTGTTCTGGCCAAATATAAAGAAAGGCATGAAAATAATATAAACAAATGGAAAGAGACTACGTATTTTCACCTGTTGAAACCAATTGCAATCACTTAATTTTGCAGTCCCCAACCCCTGCTACCAGTCCACAACCTGTTAGGGACTGGGCAGCAGAGCTCCACACCGTCTTGGGTCCCCGGTTCATGGAAAAATTGTCTTCCATGAAACCGGCCCCTGGTGCCAGAAAGGTTGGGGACCGCTGACTTAGATGAACACTATAATAAAACAGTAGTTCAAAAGAACCCTCAACTCCAGAGTCATCTTTCAGTGGACTCCTCTCTTCAGAAAATGGTTAAAATGTTTTAAACAATTTATTCCTAGATCTGACAAATGAAACTAAGCTTCTTCAAATTATTTAAATGAATGCCAACAAAGGTTTATACAGTTTTATTAGGCCAAAGGTGCTAAAAACCATCTCATCCTTATAATAGGAATGTAAGTATTTAAGCCCCCCTTTTAACTGTACTCAGAAAAATAAAATATGTTCATAATTTCTTTTAAAGACTAGAATTTCTCGGCTGAAAGTGCCTTGGAAGTGACAGGGCCTAGTAATACTGGCCCCAATTCTAATACTTCAATCCCCTCCTCTATGATCACTAACCAGTATAGAATTTTCAGTATTTTCCACAGCACTGCTACTTCCTAAATTACAAGAAAGAAAATGGAAACAAGCCCAGATTCTAGAGACCAACCTGAAGATAAGGGTGGAATTTTTTTTTAAAAAATAACTTATATTAATAGAAGTACTTTTACATCAGGAATTAACAGATTTAAGAAGTAAATTTAAGTAAGATATTCATCTTTCCAACCATATATAGTACCAACCTTAAATAAGCCTGGTCAAGTATAAGAATGTTTAAATATTTAGAATCTCAGAAATTATGTCACCATAGGTTGACAAAAGAAGATAATTCAATTCTTCTAGAAAATTACTCCTACCACCAAAGTGATTTGAAAACTATAGAATTTTTTAGAATTTGATCTTATCAATAATCCTCACAACATCCCTGTGAGGTAGGTGGAAGATACGTGGTATTTTTCACATTTGACAACAGAAAAAGCTAACAATGTTGAAAGAATTTGACCTTGAAGAACCAGAAGTAACTGTCTTTCTTATTAACCACTTCATGACACTGAACCCAAAATAAACTACTTTATTTTACTTTATTAAAAACAAACTACTCTAAAACCAAACCCTCCATTCCCCCAAAAAAGAATCATTGTAGTTTACCAGTAATCTTGTTAAGTCGAGCTCTCTTTGCCTGAAATGAGTTGCCTTGATTATTTTTCCTCTTGTTTGACAATGTGCTCTCTGGCTGTGGAAAGACCATCTTTGGAACGTTCTCTACATGAAGTCCTACTTTTAATAGAACACATATATGAGAGTTCATCTAGAATTCAAAATTAAAACACATGATTTTTTAAAAATAACAAAATAGTAAAAATGCTCTGTGCATAATTTTTAACATCTAGTGTTTGATATAGAACTTTAAAAAACACAAACCCCTCCAGATTGATACATTAGAAATAAATGACTACTAAGCAGTTATTCTTTTTTGTTTGTTTTTTTAGACAGAGTCTCGCTCTTTCACCCCAGCTTGAGCGCAGTGGCATCATCATAGCTCACTGCAACTTCAACTCCTGGGCTCAAGCAATCCTTCTGCCTCAGCCTCCCAAGTAGCTGAGACTACAGGTCCATGCCACTGTGCCCAGTTAACTTTTCTATTTTTAGTAGAGATAGGGTCTCACTCTTGCTCAGACTGATCTCAAACTCCTGAGCTCAAGCGATCCTCCTAGCCTCCCTTAGAGTGCTAGGATTACAGGTGTTAGCCACTGTGCCCGGCCTAGTTATTCTTTAAAAAAGAAAAAAGCAGGAAAAGAATGACTTACTGCTTTTTCCATATTGCATATTGAAATATATGCAGAAACTTTTAAAAGGTTGTAGAAAAAACATAAAATAAAAAACCTCAAATAAAAACCTATTACCAAGAAGTTACAAATCAAAATGTCAACTCATTTTTATTCCAGAACATTGAGGCATTCAGTATCAAACACTCATATTAGACTATTAATTTTCAGATCTATCTGTAAGATGCTAAATAAGTTAGCCATCATATTATGCAAGGGGAAAAAAGCCTAATAATATTATTATATTTTCAAAATTACAGGGAGCCAAGGGATTTGACTTATTCACTACATGAGTTTACCAGGGTTATAAGGAATGAACATAAGAACGTATTTTGTACCAAATGTTTCACTAGATGTAGGCAGATCTTCCTTCTTCTCAACTTCTGGTGTGGCTATACAAGTTGAAGTTTCTTCCTTCTTTGAAGGTACTTTAAACCATTTTCTTTCATCTTTATCTTTATTGCTGTTAGCGCTGGTTCGAGGTTTACTCCCTGTTTTATTCTTGGCTGCAGCTGCAGCAGCTGCTTTGACTAAAGCTATCCAATCCTCCAAAGGAAAAACACAAAACATGTGAAGTATTAAAAATTAATCAAAATGTAATTACACTAATGAATAAAGTATCACATTTTCAAAGCTACTCAAGAATATCGAGATAACTACATTTACATAATAGCTCATCAACATGGTAGATTATCAAATTTAATAATCTAATAGGTTAGCTGGATTATATAATCTTCCATAAAATAGGAAAAATATTCAGTAACAAGTATTCCTTTGAAATATTTTTACAGGAATAAAATCCAAACAGAAGAAACCTATGGCAAATATGGAATACTACATGACATTCTACCCTAGTATTTTAGGGTTTAAATGCTGCATTGTTTTTCTTTTCCATAATACAAAGCATCATAAAAGAAGAGAAAAATGCTATGCTGCAATTCTACAAAGTTAAAAAAATATATAATACCATTGACCAAATTAATATTCCTTATTAGGAAGAATACGCCATTCAAATTATAGTCAATTTCACAGAAATCAAGGAAGGTATAATTTTAATATTTTCTAAAACTTTTAAAGTTTGGATAGCAATTTATCACAAAAGCTTAATATTACTGAAGAAAAAAGCTATGTTGACTAGACCAAGGTAAAGCATACACTGTCAAACTCCAGATTAATTTCTCTCCCTATATAACTCCCTAGGTATGTCGTTTGTTACCATTTTTCTGAGGTGCCAATGTAACTTCCTAGGTCTGTATTTGTTAGCATTTTTCTGAGGTGTGAATATTTATTTTTCCTGTGTAAATTTTTTTAATGTGTTGCTAATTAAATTTTACTATTTTATTTTTAACTAAAAATGTTTATTGTAAAAATGTGGAAAGGTGCAAAAAAGTGTAAAGCGGTACTAACATTTTAATTTTCACAATCAGGAAGATTTTTTAAGACACATATTTGTAATATGTCTACAAAGTTAATCTTCCACTGAGGTGACTAAGCTCTGTCAAACAGACCACCAATTCAGATTCATCCAAAACACATTATACATTAAATACTTAATCCAAGCAACTAAAAACAATTTCACAACATCAAATGAATCTAATTCATGAGTTGCATTAACAAATTTCAGAAATATAGGTTAACAAAATTAAGCAATAAGCAATATAGGTTGGTAGCTCTTCAGTCTTGAAAATATACAGTGAAGACAATAAACCATTAAAAAAAACTATATATCTACTTCTCCCCAACATAATAGAAATTAACTGAAAACATCACACGATTCCACCAAACACATTCAATCACCAATTTTCTATTGAATACCCTGCCATATATGCCAGGAAACAGGATAAGCATTCAATTGATAAAAGACTGGTCCTGCCCATAAGAAATTCACAGGTAAATAAAATTAATTACATGACAATGTGACACACAAGACAGGAATAACCAAAATATTATAGGAGAACAGAAAAGAAAAGATTAATTTTAACTGAAGAGAAAGACTAGTGTTCAGGAAAAATGACAGATGACTTGAACCCTGAAGATAAGCAGAAATTTGCTAGGGAAAAGGGCAGTGGAAAAGGAGAAAAGGGCAACTCCAAGCAAAAGGAAAAACATTAGACAAAGGCTTGGAAGTCAAAGCACACCAGAATGGGAAAGAATGATGGAAGGTTCAAGGAGCAACGTGGGTAGCCAAAAGCACTATGGCTAAAATGAACCTTGAGACTAACATTTCAGTAGTAAGGAAAGAAAGCACCGTCAATGGGGAAAAAAATTGTAAGAGAGCAATCAACAAAATGGAAAGAGAAACAAGAGTAAGGACAACCAGACAAGCAAAGCAAAGTGTTAAATGCAGTAGAGAGCATATGTTTGCATACTTATGGAAAGTACAGCTTTTAATTCTGGGTCCCACATTGTGAACAAAATTTTAAGTTGATAGAGAAATGCTGGAAAATGTCAGGGGTAATTTCCATTCCAAGTTGATTTCTACCTCCAATAAAGAGAAAACTAGAAAAAGAATCATACTGCACCTTTAAAACTTTAAATTAGATATTTAAAAATTGCTTCTTAATCATATGACATGTTAATCATGGCAATCACTGCAGCCAGGTGATTAAATTCTTCCATGTTTTGCTCTTGTATTTATTTGTATGTTTTAGATTTTATTTTGATTGCCCTTAAAATTTTAAATAGGAAAGCATCACTGCCAAAAACAACTCAAGTGTGATGTTTCCATGAATCATAACTAATAATGATAAATTTCCAAGTTCTCTGTAGATAACATAATAGAGTACCGCACTAAAAAGAGCACTGTGTTTGAAATCAGAAGATCTAGGTGCAAGGAATCACTTTTCACAGAATAGTTGAATAAAATTTTAAGTCAGTCACTCAATTCTCTAAGTACTGAATTCCTCAACTGTGAAATAGAAATATCAGTCATACCTTTATCAAAGGATTTGCTATGAGAATCCAATCAAACAATGTACGCAAAAATGTTTTATAAATAGTAAAGGACTTTATAAGCCAACCTTTGACACAAGTGAGTTACAATGTAAATTTTGTATCATTAAACTCTGAGGAAGAAAAAAGGAGAGAAAAAGCAAGTACTTGCCTTGTTATAAGCCTCCAAATTAAAAATACAATGGCTCAATCTCTCACCCTATAATTACTACTGCTCTTATCAGGATGGAATATCAGAAGTAACAATAAGTAAGGTCTCATCAGATGAAGGAATCAATCCTTATTCTATAAATATGTCAGTTTTATAGCTATTTATGTATTAACACTATTACACCACTCAAAATTATGTAAAAGAAGGAAAAATGGTATGTAGGTAGGGAGAGAGAGGATCTTATTTTCTGCAGTCAACATGTTACCATTACCTTCTTTCCCAGTGAGAAATATGTCTACAGATACAGTGTAAGAAGGACTACAGCTCACACTGCACCCACTGTACTATGAGCAGCTCTGTAAAGTGCTCACGCTAACCTCTGAATGCAAGGAGAGGTTTACTAGTACTAACCAACTCCTTCAAAGTCAGAAATGATAGCATTAAGACTTTTATTTTGCCTTAGAAATATTAATTAATCTGGAGGTTTACATATAGAAAAGTGTTATTAATGTCACATTTTATACAGGTCCTACAGAAAGTTTAGGCAAGAGCAATTTCCACTGTGCATTTATTTGATGCATTATTCTTGGCTAGTTTAATAAAAGAAATTTTACTTTATAACTTTATACAGGAATTCTCAAAGTGCTCAAAAATTCCTGAACATAATATGTAAGACAGCATTCCTTTAGCCTTGCCCAAACAACATCTGATTTAGCCTATTTCCTACATGAAAACAAGTTAAAAACTTTTTGGAAAAAAACACTCATAAAATGGCAGTTTATAAAAAATAATTCTACAAACATGGTTAATGTGCTTGTAATTAGGAATTGTGAAGAAAAAATGAAAACTTAAAGGAAATATACCACCCAAATATTCTTTCAGTAGTTTTATTTCTTGGAACTGATTTGAATGTTAATATATATCATGGTGTGACTAAAACACTTATTAAAAATAAACATTTAAAACATCCAATAAATTTAACTTTTACAACCTACAATATTACGACAAAGCAAATTGGCTCAATGCCCCCCTTTGAAAAAAAGAAAGTTCTAAGGCAATAGTATTAGTGTCATTTGATGAACATCTGAATAAGCAGAATAACAAAATAATAATTTTAAAGCAAAAAAAAAAACTGAGACTTTTGTTTAAATGGGTATGTAACTAAACTAGGTTCCCAACTTTTTAATCAATCTTTCTGTGTAGTAACCAAAAAATCACACCATTGAATGTTTAAAAGAATATTTTATTTATACATACATGTGGCAAGATACAAAGCAATTTCCTGACCAACAGCATTTTCATTTTAAATTGCATTTACATGTTAATGGGGGAAAAACTCTGCTAGCTGATCATTTTGTAACTAAATTTTTGAAAACCAGGTTATTTAAAACCATCACACTTCTCAGATTTCTTCAGGAATAACTTTTTTTAAATCTACATTTCTAGATCATTAAATACTGATACTTGACTGAAGCTGACCAGGTGATTTCAACGTATTTCAGGATGACATTTTTCACTGCACAGTATGGAATAAATATGTAGCATATTTCCATATTAGACATTTTTATAGACTACTCTCAAGTTCTTAAAATTAATTGTAGGTCCAGGTGCTGAAAATCCCAAATAACAGCAGAACATAAAAGAAAATATTTTAAATTTCTAATGGCACCTTTTCTTTCCAGTATTCCAGAAAACAGTCAACAAATGGAATCTTGGTTTTTACTCCATCCCAGATCGTCCTTCAAATGCTTACCGTTCTTTCTTGCTTTGAGCAGTGACAAAGCATATAATACACTGCTTCCATCATATAACTCACAGAGCCCTGCCTGGAACAGCCTACAGAGTGTCAGGTAAGCGCCTTTTAAAGAAAGATGAATAACTATGATTTGTAGAAGGAAAGAAGAAGAAAAGAAACTCAATGTAAAATTTTATATAAAAATTAACTTTCTAAATGATATTATATACCAGGAAAAACAAAACAAAATTTGAAAAAAAAGGCACTTACCTCACTTCCCATAGACTGGTTACACGATCCAGCTGGGTCGATAGGACAACACCAGCTTAGTGGATGCTGGGATTTCACCTGGAACAGAAACTAGTGACCTATAACTTTAGCAGGTCTAAAACCAAAGAAGCACAAATCAAGTGTATAATTTATTTTACATTCTAAGCTTCTTTTTCTTGCTGCTATTTGGGGCTATCAGCACATAACCCTACAATTAGTTCACTTTTTAAAACATATATATATTTTGATCAGTCACCATTCAAGAAAATATCTCATTGAGTAGTCAGGAATACTGAACACTCTTACCTGCCCCTTAGCATCCTCGGGCATGGCTTTAATGTGCATTCTTTTTAAACAACGAATTACTCCATCATAAAACTGAACTGTAAATGTTCCTGAAATAGGAGCAAGTCACAATCATTAGAAAATATAATCAAACTTACAGCAACAAGTAGTGACCTGATATAAATAAATGCTTTGGACTGCAATAACTCCAAACATATACTTCTTTTAAGGACTCTTAAGTTTACTTTCTCTGGCCCTCTAAATATAAGTCTGAACTCATATTTCCCTTAAAAAGTACACAAATTAAGTCTTGATAAGTTAGTTGCATGTAATTCTGATTTTTAGTGGGAGACTTTATAATTTATTCTGTAATAAATGTTTAGATTTATAATATAGCTGAAAAAAATAAAATCCCTATTTAAAAAATGTATAATATTTCCATAGGAATTATCATTTGCTCTTTTTGAATATTTCTTTCAAAATAAGTAACATAGAGAAAGATCTAATACATGGAAAAGATCACTTTCTCAGGAAAGGATTGTTCCTTTTGCAATAGTAACCAACTGGCAAATAAGAATTACAGATTCCCAGACTTTTAAGCTAGAAAATACTTTACCAGTCATTTGGGTAAAAGTCTTCATATGCAGCTCAGGACACCGAACTCCAGAAAGGCTAAATGCTATATCCAGTGACATTCAACTATGCAGCAGCACAGCCATAACTAACACTCCCAATCTCATCTATACATCTATGCCTTTCGTACTAACTTACTCTATTTTTAGGACTCAATTTGTATGTCTATTACGAAGCATATTCACTTTTTGTTATAGACCCCATGCTTTCAAGTCAATATAAGGCAGTAATATTATAAAATATATAAATTATGTATGTTTTATCCTTACAAAAATTCAAATGCCTTTCTATCATTTCCCAGATAAATGTTTTTCTACCATTTCCCAAATGAGGACAGAGTGTCACTTTAGGTAAACAGATACTTGGCCTTTTACAAAGGAAGTATAAACAAGAAACATGACAACTGTTATTAATAGCTTTGGATTTGGCACCAAAGCCTATGGCATATATGTGCAAAGAGTTTTCTTCTATTGTAATTTGAATATTTACCATAATACTAAATATCAGATACAAAGATCTAAACTCAAGTTATGAGAACAGATCAGGTTAACAGCAAGGATGTAAAGACATTAGAAAAATACACCTTGCACTACCAAAATTCCTGCAACTGTCTGTCCTCTTCCTTCTTAAATATGGCATTCCAGACAAGCCCAGGATGCACACCAGGCTGTTCAGGCATTCATAACTCCCTGCCTTTGCTCATACTATTTCCTCTGTTGTGATACCTCCTCCTCTCTTTATATTTAACTCCAATCTACTCTTCAAGGACCACCCCAAGATGCAAACTTCTCTGATCTCGCCTTCACTCCAGTACACACTGGCCCCTTTTCTTCACTTCTATAAGCTGTATTAGAAATACTTAAATGTTCACATTTGTTAGTTTTGTTTTTACATGGAAGTGAGGGATTCCTTCGCCTTTTTTTTTCTTTTTTCTTTCTTTCTTTCTTTTTTTTTTGGAAGGGGTAGGCTCATCTACAATTTGGGGCATATAGAAATCACAAAATTAATACCTCTAGTGAAGATTTTTAAAAAACAAATAATATCTGCCAACAGTTCACTAAGGGCTCATTGAAACTACTCATAAAATGGCAGGGATCACAATCAGTATCATTACTCTTCCACTAATGCAAGGTTAATTTTCTATGTTAAATACTTATAAATAAAAGGGATAGGATAAAGAATGAGGGTGATTTTGTTTCCTGAGTATGTATTGTGCATATGCGTGTACGTACTTTCATTTGCATAAACTCAAGGAACTGTAATCATGGAAGAAAGGCCCAAAGCTCTCCACACTTAAAGATACTGTTATTAAATAGAAAGCACTGTTTTATTTTGCTTTGTTTTGTTTTGGGTGGATCAAAAAGAAAAAAAGGTTCATTACTTCTTCCTTTCCTTCCTTAAATCACCGCTGACTGTCTATTCTCTGTTAGGCTCTGGACTAGACACTCAGGGGCCAATCTGAGTAAGACTGAGCAATGTAAACTCCGTAACACAGCTCCATAGAAGAGAAGGAGCATAGCGAGATACAGGCCCCACCAGAAAAGAAGAAATAACTTCCGCACCTAACAACCAAGATGTCTCTCAATTCTTTCTATAGCAGGGTAACTAGTGGTAATAAAATCATAGCTATATTCATGATTTCAATTCATTAAAATAATACACTGGATTAAGGTATTTACACTTGATCTTAGCCAAAAGGCCAAGAAGTGGTAATACATTGGATTAAGGTCTTTGTAAAGTTATAGCATGATTTCTAGCTAGACTATTATGATTTACCTTTTCACACCTAACATTCTTTACTATATCTCTTTTTAAATGTTTTCCTCTTCTGTCTTCTCTTATCTCCTATTTTCTCTCAAGTTTGCTGTTAGTTTAAATCCTCAGCTTAAATCTCTCCCATGGTTCCCATCACCTCCAAATATAATTAAAATTCTTTAGCAAGATTATAAGACACTTCATGTACCAATTCAAATAAATAGCAGTTCCTTAAAATGGCATGGCATTCCTCTCTCACTTCTGTTTTCTTCTATATATCATTTCTTCTGCCAGAAAAGCCCTTTTAACACTTCTTTAGCAAACTTAGTGGTCTTTCTAGACTCAGTTTAAAGGAATTGTCCCCTTTACTTAGACTAAATGCCCTTCTTGCTAGGAACCTGTCAATATTTGTTTCTTTATTAAAAACAGTGAACACAGTAGTTCCCCACTTATCTGCAGTTTTGCTTTCCATGGTTGTGATCAACTGTGGTCTGAAAATGGGTAAGTACAGTACAAGGTATTTTGAGAGAGAGAGAAAGGAGGGGAGGGAGGATTCACATAACTTTTATTACAGTATAGTCTAATAATTGTTCTATTTATTATAGTTGTTAACTTCTTACTGTGCCTAATTTATAAATTAAACTTTATCATAGGTATGTATGTATGTACAGTAGAGGAAAAAACATAGTATATAAAGGGTTTGGTACTATCCGAGGTTTCGGGCATCCACTGAGGTCTTGAAATGTATCCCCTGCAAATAACGGGGAACTATTATAAGTGGTCAAGTTTAACAAATAGTTGTAATAGAAAACTAATGTATTACTGACTTGAAAAGTACCCTTGAAAGTACTTCACAACTTTTTTAAATTAGAAATTTAAAAAATAAAATATTTAAGTTTATTTTCAGTAATATTTAAATATGAATTCTCACATCTTTCCAAATTAATCAGTCTATGAGTTCTATTTTTTAAATTCATTACCTATCCAATAGATTTCCCAGCCTTATGCCATACTATTAATAATACACCTAATTTCCATTATTTTCAACATTTTTGATCACTTAAGTAACTATTGATCAGTATCTAATATTCTAACAATGTCCACAAAAGGTTATTAGGAAAATTAACTCAACTTGTAGAAATTAATGATAGGGGAGGGGAGAGAGACATATAAACGAAATCCTCAAACTCATAAAGTCCCATACCCTCTAATACAGTATGTATTTCACTTGTGAGTTGAACTGATTTGAATTCCCTTATATCTTTAACCTTTCTTCACACTCTGGTTGAGAGATTCATTTATATAACAGCCACAAATGAGAAACAGAAGTAGAAATAAAATGCATATAATATAATAGCCTGGGAATTGAAAGTTGAAAAATCTTAACCAACGACTTATCTCTACTAATTTAAACAGTTTATTTTGGCAATAAATTATGTGTGATTTTATTCTATAAGATATATAACAAATTAATGCTACCAAAAAAGAATACTAGCAGGAAATTCATTCAGTAAAATATAAAACAAAGAGAAGAGATATATGTAACAATTACATACACTAATTAAAATTAAAACATAGTAAAATTTTACTATCAATCCCATTTTAAGTGTCAGATCATTTCAAACACATACCTTCTTTGTTAATTGCTTCAATCTTGGCAGGGTAATAGCGACAGTCTGTCCAACGAGCCAGAACTTCTTCTCCAGCTTTAAAATCCTATTTCAAACAACATTTAAGATAAATTCCATGTATAATAAATAAGCATTTCCTTAACAAAAACAGGCTTCGGTAAAATTTAACAGAATACTTTTAAAATATGTCATTACATATCTACCCAATTAGCAAATGAAAAAAGCTTGCTACATACAAAGAAATCTTCTTCATCTTTTAGCCCTTCTTTTCTTAGTGCAGGTCTCTCGAGGGGTCGCAATCTATTACTATCCCAATAAATCCATTCATCATAACGATGACTCCAGCGCTCAAAATGGACCAACATCTTGCCCTCCTCATAGTCGATTTTTTCAATTCGAGATGGATACCTCAAAAATAAAAAGGCTTCATATCAATGAAAAATCCTTATACTTGTTTATAAAAAGTGTTAAATAGAAACATTTAACTAAAATATTGCTTACCATTAAACCCACAAAAATAACAGTATGTCCATATTTTTAAACTATCAAACCAACAAAGTTGTCTTTTTTTTTTTTTTTTAAGATTTAAAAGTTCTTTATTGGGTCATTGCCAAAAGATAGTCATATAAATGCACTCTTTATTTTCACATCATATATGCAATTTTCACATCTATGTCAACGAGGGTTATAACATTTTGCAAAAGGTAAAGAGACCATAAAGTTAATTATAGGGTATACTTTTAGAAATTATAGATGATTAGTAAACACAGATATTTTTCTCTTTGCTTTGTGTCTTCTATAGTTTTTATATCATTTATCCACCCATCCATCTAGCCAGCCAGCCAGTCAGCTAGCTAATATATATCTGAAGCATGTGCTAGGTTTACATAAACCTAAGTGAATTCATAGTGTAATAAAATTCCCTGTCTCTCAAAGTTGTCTTTTTTAAATGACTGTTTTCAAGATCTGAGGAAATAAACCCCTCGATAGGCTCTTAGTAGAAATATAAATGACAGCACTGTTTTGGGAAGTAATGTGGTAACATGCACTAAGAGCCTTAAACATATTCCTTCTTTTTGACCCAATAATTCCAATTCTGGAACTACGTACACAAAACAGTATTTGTAATAACAAAAAAATAGAAACCATGTAAAAATATGGATGGAAAAACTGAAGACTGTCTAGCATTATATTAACATAGTCACTGAATGGAATATTATGTAGTCTTTAAATATGGTGTTTACAAAGAACTTATAATGTGGAAAATGTAAAAAAGTACTATATTCAGTAGAAATTTAAAAACGTCGATTTTGTCTAAAGAAAAATACAAATACACCAACATATATTTGCCTCTATATGGCATAAGTGTATTTTGTTCTTCTTTTTTTTTTCCTTTATTTTCCAGGATTTTGTAATAATCATCAATAATGGTAAGAGAAAGCTCAGTAAAACCTTAAATTTAAAAATGTAAAATATTTCATTGTTCTGTATTCCTGTGTGATGATTCTCCTAGGATTAATTCCAAAATAGAAATTAGTTAACTTGAAGTTTTTTACAAGGAATATTGTTTCATCATTCCTACTGTACTTATGAAAATGTTCATGCACAACACAAATTTTTTAATAAGTATGATTAAATAACATTAAGAACTCAATAGCAGCACATGGTAAATGATTCAGCCATAACAGTTTATCTTACATTCTTGCTAGTTTTTGATAAATTTGAAGTCTTTTTTTTCCCTGCGGAAAACCAGCTTTAAATATAAAGCACAAGTGACATTATAAAACTTTGAAATTTAGGTTACTGCTTGCTTTATAAATCAATCATGCTATTCAAGATTTTTAATACATTGCAAGGGCCCTGACTGATTCTCTAGTATAGCTTCTTCCTTGACAGTCAATCCCACTTTGGGTAATTGATACTGAGCTACTTGGACTTTCAGCAAATACACCTTGCTCTGTCAAGCATTTGTGCTTTTGTACATTCTATTCTTTCTGCCTTGCCCTAAACTGCTCTTCTCTTCCCTTATAAACACGTGGTTCAAGATTTGGTTTAACATGAAACTGCTTGTGTGAAAACTTCCCTAACTCCCCTACCCCTGCTATTCTCATAGCACTCATCACATTATAAATATGTCTGCACAGGTTCCCAAACTAGGTGCTGAAGAGTATTTATATCCCTTGAGACATTGATTTGTGTGGCACAAAAACAGGGTCCTATGGTCAAATAAGCTAGAGTAATACTGGGTTACAGAAAGCTACACTGCTTACTTTACTGAAAGACTTCTTGGTAGTGTCAACAAGATGGGGATAAAGCATTCACTATTACCAAACTCAAGGAAATATGTAACCCCTTTTACTATGAAATATTTATTAACATTTCTCAAGACAATATAAGGAATATGAAGTTAGAAATGCTACTCTGGCCTGTAAGCTTCTGAGGATAAATGATTCATGTTCATCTTTGTAGCCACCAGTATTTAGCATAGTGATAGAACACACAACAGCCACTTAGGGAATGTTCTAAAGGACTAAGAAGTGATGTTAAAGAAAGGCAATCTGCACATTTTTTCAGAACTAAGAGGGCTGGTGACCCAATTACAATCTTAAGTTAGATTTTAGTCTTTTGGGGGAGTGGGTGAGAGAACACTGTATTAAAGAAAAGCATAAAAATAAGAAAACCTAGGAGATCAACATACTTCCTGACATGGAAACACCTATTCTACCCACTTAAAATCAATGCTATAATGCTTGTCTTTTGCAGTGTTGCTCTAGTTTTGTTTTTGCTGTTCTGGTTTTTAAAACATAAAAATTGTCAATAGCATTAAAGAAAGTCAGAACAAGGTTGTCCTTTATTGCTGAACATTCACTAGTCACTAAAGTACTTACTATAAAGAGATTGTCTATCAATTTTAAAAATTGATAAATTTCTTTTAAAACATAAAAACCCTTAACTTCACATGCTTAATTTATCATATCTTTTAAATCTTGAATAAAAAATAAGGTCTTTATTCTTGAGATTTCTTCAATTCTAAATATATATAACTCTATATAGTTGAAACATTTCTCAAAGTGAGAATAGTCCACAGTAACAGAGTTAAAAACACACTTTTATTTTCATGACATGATTCAATTCAGTAAAGAATCAGAATCTAAGTGAGTTCAAACAATTTAAATTTGGATTGTATTTTTAAGTAACTTACGGTTTTCCTAAAGTATTTCAAATTCTGTTGGCTGAGAAGATGCCTAATGCAACAACCAGATTAAAAATTGTATTTGGGGGATCCTCTTTAGGAGAAGTTACGTTACAGTATACACTCTACATAACTATCTAGAGACTGATGAGTACACTTGGGATGAAGCCCAAGAATTACATAAGTAACACAAATACCCAAGTTTAATATCTATTTTAATTTCTGTAGTGTTTACTAATCAAATTTTGAATCTTAAATAAAGTTACCAGAAATATTACCATTATCAAGAATGTCCAAATTTCTGTTCATTCATTCAACATATATCTGAACATCAATTAAGACTAATGTACTTGCTAGGCACAGTTGGTAGATAAAAAAGAAACACAATTCCTACCACCAATGAGCTTAGAGTCAGATAAGGAGAAAGGAGAGTCAGAACATTTACTGTCACAAGTATGTTAGGCTCTATGATTTTTACTGTCAACTGCTCTTTTTATACATTATCTCATTTGATCTTGATAACCATTCAAGGTATAGATAGCACAGTTTCCATTTAACAGATGAAGACCTGTCCAAGAATACACATGGTACAGCCAGTATTCTAAACCAAGACTGAGTGGCACAAAAGCCTATGCTCCATGCCAGTAGGAGAAATGGGATAAGGCCTCTATCTAAGTGAATATATCATACACAATAAAAGTGGTAGTATATACAAAAATTTTACATAAAATGCTTTAATAGTTCAGAGAAAGTTGAGAGTTACTTGAAGGTTCTTGGGAGATATTATGTTGGATTTGGTGGAGGACTTCTAGGATTTAGACTTAACGAACATAGTACAAATGGAGTTAAAGTGTATACACAGAGTATAATTTATTTGCTCAATGTTCACTGACTTAAAACTACCATGTGACTCTGGGTTAGGCAAGCAACCAATGAGGATTCAGACACAAATAGAATGTAGTATCTGTCCTCAAGGACCTCATGTTCAGAGATTGGGAGGGACATTTAAAGGAAACAGTAATATTCCCTTTGACTAGACTATATGGTAAGCAGTAAGGTAGATAAAGGAAAATAGTGAGACATCAGATTGGACTTTGTAGCTGTGTTCAAACTTGAAGGGCTTTGCAATGGCAAACTAGTGAAACGACCCTTTTTTCTACAGACAACAGGGAGTCACTTAGAGTTTGTATTTAATTTGGTTATTAGTTACACCTTAGGTGAAAAAAAACATCAAGATCTTTGTAATACATGCAAAATGCCCCCAAAATTGGCAATTTAACATATAGTTCTATACAGTGAAATGATTTCTCTATTCTAGCAGATGGCCCATAGTAATAATGTTTTGATACACACAGTGAAGGAAAAATATTGTTGAACAAATGTATTCACAAATGCTTCTCTATCTTGAACTAAAACAATATTTTGATGCACTATTTATGTTTCATTACAATTGTGAATTGAACATAAGATTTTTCTTATTGAATATGGAACAGACAGTGTTAATGTTTTTGTTTATCATTTTTTAGAAGGTTGAATCATAGAAAGCTATGAAAGTAAACAACAGTGATTATGCCCAGCCACAGACATTTATGAATGATTTGGGAAAAGATTCAAGAAGTGGAAGACTTGGGGTTTCAGAGTTTAAAGTGTGATAAATAAGACACCAATAACAATGATTAGGGACAAGAAGAAAAGAAAACAACTATAGTTGGCATCTCTCAAGGGTTTAACAGAGAGAGATGGAGAAAAGGTAACTTCACTAAAACTATGATTTCTCAATGCCAAAATTCTACATAGAGCTTTCTTATCCCTTATTATGTTACTGAAAAATACCTTAAAATTCCACTGTCTACCTTCCCTGCTATAATCCCACTTCGAAATGTATGCACTGAGTAAATGTTATTTACTTGTGCAGAAAATAAGGGATTGCCTCTACTGCTCTGGGTCTACCTGGCTCTTGTATGTTTTATATTTGAATCCTAGAGAACCAAGTTTAACCTTACAAAACTTAACAAGAAAAATAATTCATTCTAAAATGTGTTCCTTCCAGCTTTTTCGGTTAATGGAAATGAAAAACATTCCAAAATACTAAGAAGACTCTAAAATGATATTTGCTAAATTGTTATATATCCAATTCTATTAATCTCTCAATTGATTTTTTAGGACACTTTTTCAATCAGTGTGGGCCCTTTTTTGAATCAAAGTCCTCTAATGGTCAAGTAAAATTGTGGCCATAACTACAGAGTAGAACAAGGTCATCACCACAAATAAAAGTTATTTTCACCTTTTCTGAACTCTTACAACTTTTCATTGCCTTATCCAATATGTTGTCATTTTAACACTACGACTAGCCTCCCACTTGTACAAGACTATTCAGAGTGCAGCAATATCTATACATTCCAGACTAAACCCATAATCTAATAAGAACAGGCACTGACCAAAGAGCTATACTCTTAATAGACTGTATTGGCTCCTTATTATATGAACTCTGGAGTGTTGTCAAAACACAAAGAGAATATGAGAAATCCAAAATGGGAATAGCCATTACCAGTTAATTCCTATACTGGTTCACATTGTTAACTGTTTTACATGGGCAGGTCTTGACTCACCCATTCTGTCAGGAGACTGTGAATTCCCTGCAGCTGTAAGCAAAATGCTATGTACCTGGTGTAGATGTTTATGTATTCTTTTGAGGCAGGGACTCCCAAATTTAATCAGATTTTCAAAGGGGTCCATGTTCATAAAAAGAAAAGCTTCTGCGAAGGCAAGATCATCTATTAACTATTGGTGTTCCATTATCCTTGCATGAAAGAGAGAAGAAATGGCTTTTCATTTCAGTTATGTCAGAAATATAATCTGATGGACTGATAAAAAAAAATTCCTTTGTATTCAATGTAAAACAGTAAAACAATTAAACATTATTTGAATTTAAGGAGTTCATTCCAATTTGTCATCTAGTTTGATATATCTAGATTTTCATCCGTACTGATGAAGAGAGGCAACAATGACAAAATGACAAGGGAAATTCCTGATATATTTGTGGCCTAGAATCCCCTGCACTTAATCCGAAGCACAGAGCTGATAAATTCCTCATCAATAGGCTACAATGGACTCAGCAAGGCCAGAATATGATACCAAATGTCCTAAAGACCAACAGAATTCATGAGAGATTTGAGTAGAGATTTAACTAATAATTTGAATAAGTGCCATATCAATCAAAAAGGCAATGATATTTTTAAAAACCGCCCCAATAGTTATTCAAATTACATATTTTAAATAATAGTCATTTTCTTGTTTATATTGATGAGCCAAAATTTTTAATTTATGTAAATTTAGAAATTGACAGTTCCCCATTAATTTCATTTAATCAACAAAAAATGAGAATCAAATAAGTTAACATAATTATAATATAATGTAATGGCTAATGAAGACATTACACTAGCACACAGAAAGTATGTGAACAAGGGTGTTCTCTTGGACAAGGTAGCTCTTTACGTTTTAAAGAATGGTGTGTATGAAATACACTTAAAATAAGACTTAATCTAAATGTTAGCAGAATCCTAGGGAGTTAAGATTAACAATTCAAAATAATTTTGTGGATAAGAACTTTACAACAAGGTATTCATAAAAAAATCACTAAAACATTAGGAGAGCTAGAAACAGAAAGGTAAGAACTGCCTTACGTTCAATTGTCAGGGGGAGGATTATCTGCCAAATAATAAAAATTAATGTAGGATGTAATCCAAAGCAAACATAATATTCTTGTAACCTAGTAACCCTTTAAAATTTTTAGTTTCCTGGAAGTACTTTAAATTTACATTATGGTTTATAATTTTCAAAAGTGCTTTATCACCATTGATTATAACTGCAATAACAATGTCACCTATTATTGTTCTAGTATCTTAAAATTCAGTGCTTTCGGATACTGCATGTTAATTTGTGTCACACTTTAAACAAAACCCTTTGGATTAATTCAAACTTTATATTCCAAATAAAATGTAAATACAAAACAATCTAGAATTTCAAGAATATTCAGAGGAGAGCTTATAAGTCAATAACACATATTCTCCAACATCGAATTCTAAGCGTCTTGTCACATTACTTCTCAGGTATTCTTTTCAGACCCATACATCCCCATGATACATCCTGTTTCCTACTTGTCTACAACCTTTGCAGCAAAGAGAGGGTAAGAAGAGACTCAGCTATGTCTTTTCCTTTAGAACCTTGTGGCAGCCATCTTTCAAACTAATGTTTCATTTCAGATCACCGCATTGAAACTCCTGTTCCTTTACTCTCCTAGCACTTGGATCTCATATCATGTCTATATTCACTCACACTGTCAATTCTAACCAAATCAAAATTCCTGTGCCACGGCCTCTGTATTCAATACTATCTCCTACCACAAGAGTCCTTAGACCATCAGGAATTTCTTTCCTACTCTTCTAAAACATGCTCTTCCTGTCACCAGTATGTAACTCAAAGTTCATGTACTTTGTATAATTTTTAAGTGTACTACAACTAAACTCTTTGTTAATTATGCCAGCAAAACTCAAAATTCTAGCAGACTGCAGTTATCAGTTCTATTTCTTAATATTTAGCACTTAAAAAATTATTACTATAGATAGTCATTTATACTGTTTATATGTCTATTGACTAAAGTTTTAAGAATTTAATATGGTAGTAAAATTCAGTTGAAATCAAGCAGGTAGGAGTGGGGAGGAGAGGACGGGTAAATTCACATGTAACGGGTACAATGCATGCTATCTTGGTGATAGGCACACTTATAACTTTGACTCAAACGGCACAAAAGCAATTCATATAAACAAAACATTGTAGCCCCATAATACTCTGAAATAAAAAGACAAAAAATAAAAAGTTTTAAGAATTTACATTGATTCTTCTTCCACCTGACTCTATTTTCTTAAAATAACTAATGCTCGCGATATATTATTATTACTACAGCTAATGTTTAAGTGCCTACTATGTGGCAGAAACTGCTAAACTCTTGACATGCATTATCTTGCTTCAGTCAACAAAGAACCCTTTGAGTGAGGTGATATTACTACTCCCCGTTTTTAAAGGGAGGACACAAAGGCATCCTCCACAAAGGTTCAGTAACTTGCTCAAGTTAAAATAGGTAGTAAGTGGTGAATCCTTGAACTCAGGTATTCCTGTCCAGAGAGACTATGCATTCAATCATTACAGATTCTGTATCCTACAACTGATGACTTTCAACTTTTTCTTGACACTTAACAGCAGTGTTTCAATACAGGTGGCTCTTATCAAGAGGTACTGAAAACAGATAAAAACAATATGAAAATTGAATTATTTTCTCTATTTTTCTTGAAAATTTAATTTTAGTCTTTTGCTTTTTACACACACACACAAAACATGAATAAAGTTGTTTTTTGTCAGCTCAAAGAGCATGGAAAGTATTATACAAAATAAATACCTCCCATGCATAAAATGACTGAACAAATAAAAAAGGCTCTTCTGTTTTTTTATTAAAATTTCTCAAAACAAAAGGGACAACTATGCCTAAGTATGAAATATCATATTATTAAAATGAAACACTCAGAGAAAACAAAGTAGCTTAACTTTTATCATGTTTGAAAACTGTCATAATATAAATTTAAAAATTAGGAAATCTAGGATATTATATGTTACAGAACTAAGGAAAACATTATGTGACTTTAAAAGTGAAATTAAATTTGCTTATCTCAGCTGACAAATATCATCCTATGCTTAATTTTCAATTCATAAGTTACAATTCATTTGCAATAATTTTCTGTAGTGGTAACCAGATATTTCAAGATATTCCCCAAACTACTGTATTCATTCTTTATAAACCCACCAAAATTCAATAAACTTTGCTGGGTACCTTTTATGAGTAAGTTACTATGTTAGGCTTATATATAAATCATTTCATATAAGTAGCTTAACTAATCATGATATACTAAAAGCATATTCATTTTTAATTGAAAAGGGTTATTTTTTCTTTTTTGGTAATGAGAAAACAGACTTTTAAAGACACTCTGAATATTAAATAAGTATCTGTATTCTTCCTTCAACTTTACTGCAACAAATCTCTAAATGTTAATTATAATAACTGAAATAACATAATACTTGCATATCAATTTCTAACTTAAGAAGGGTCTTCTTATATGCTGACAATGATATGTGATAAGTGGTGATAAAGGTTGGTCCACAGTTCTTCAAAATATAAATTTATAGTAAAAATACTAAAAAATTGGGATCCTTTATGAAAAATAGCAAAACTAAGCTATCTTTTCAATATCCTGTTAATTTCTTTTAAAAATTATGCTACTGATATTTAAAACTTAAAACTAAAACTAGTATTTTCTCCTTCAGCTTGAAAAAAAGTCACTTAAAAACAAAATTAAAAACACTTTAGCTCTGCAGATGCCAGTTCTGTCTACTCAGCAAAACTAGAATTGCAAAACATTCTTTTTAGTAGAGTTAACCACTATAACAGATAAACTGTTTCCCAGCTAGTGGCTTTAATCAACCCCCCACCAAAGAAAAAAAAAACAACCTCTTTATCTAATGTGATGTGACAAGTGTGAAATCTCACAATAAATAATAGTAACACTGAGCAGGAATGAGGTAATGAATAAGGACTAGGATGTGTGTGATATGTGATGACTGGACTTCAACCAAATGTCAGATAAGCAAATATAACTGTCTTCTTTTGGTCCAACCGTTGCTGTTTCATGAACACATGCACACAAAACACAGCACAATAAGCCTGAGATTCCCGAACTTCACACAATTATAAATTTAGGAAGTCATCAGCCTGAAGGCTTGATTCTAAGGTAAGCTCAAGAGGAAGGCTCTCTAGGATAGACAGCTCTGAAATTTACCTGCCTTCTCCAAGCTCTCTAACTCCAAGGAACAACAGTGACATGGGCTTGCTGGACTTTCAGGGTCCTTCTAAATGCCAGACATAGACAGACCACCACTGGAGTAAATCAGGAATTAAGATGGCTTATGAACATTGAGCCCATTTAGTTAACTGAGGCTCAAAGCTTTAGGGAATCTATGAGACAATGGGTGGTAATGGAAAGATCATTATACTCAGACCTGAGAGGCTCCATGCCCAATATGACTACGACCCAAATACTTCAAATCTCCATATTTTTGTTCCAAGTTATATTCATCTTTCTGCACTTTTCTCAACTCATTTTCTTTTTTAGCGACTGGCAGTTTTGAACAAACTACATATGACTTCTTGTCTATTTTACTTCTTCCTCAGATTTGTTATTTACCCATCTGAAAGTAAGATTTAAAAAAAAAATCTGGCATCCCTGAATAGGTGAAATAGAGAAAATTTGAGTCTGGAATTCAACAGTATCTGATAAATCATTTAAAATGTAACACCTTCCATTGTAAGGACATTAAAGCAGAGAAATACCACTCCAGTGTCACATAGTTCATGGTAGAGGTGCACTTAGAACCTATATTTTCTGACTTCCAGTTAAATTTATTTTTTCCAATAATTCCTTTTTTCTTGCTTTCAAGAAAACTAAGATAAGCAGAAAAAGCTTATAAATCAGAAAAAGTGTAAAAAAAATTAATCAGCATAAAGAAAAGAAAAACACTAGTGCAAGAACAAGTACAGTGAGACCAGGTGTGTTTTAAAATAATTAAAAATATTCCATCCCTATTTCTAATCTTGCTTTTGATACCTTTTTTGGGGAGGCGAGGGGGACTTTCTTATCTTTAGCATTGTTAAAAGGAATTCTTGGGGTTTTCTTTTGCAAAACTTTTAAAAATTAAAGAACTAAAACATTTGTGTACTGGTAAAGACCCTCCTGATGATAAACTGAATGGTTCACTTAGACCTTGAGATCCAACATTTGTGACTATCTGAATGTAAAGTATCTCAAAATTTAAAAAAAAAAATCGTAGAGTTCAATCTGAATTCTCTGCAAAAAGGGTTCTTAGCCTCGAGTTCATGGATAATTTTTCTATGAACTTATGATCATAATACATAATTCAGTTATTTTTTGGTGTATACAGTAATTGTACATTTTCTCTGGGTCTATGGCTGAAATTGGTTTTCAAAGGTGGTGACTCAAAATAATAATCATTGCTTTTCATGTATCTTCAAATTTAGAAAAACCTAATATACAAAAACAAAAATTTTATTCATATTAGCCAAAAAATCTCTGTTTTAAACTATTAAAGTATTAAGCATTCACCTAATGTTCCTACAAAATTAAATTTGATCTACATACTACTTTTCAGGAGCATTCTCCTATCCTAAGTATAGATCACACAAATTATCCCTACTTTGATTTTCCTTTAAATAGTTAAATCCAATTAGGAAAAAAAGCAACTTTTTATTCAGAAAATAAGTACTTTTATTTAAATTAGAAAGTATTTGTACTTGCTACAATCTAAATTTCCTCAATTTTCCCACCTTATTAAAATTCTGTTCATGAACATCTTAAAAACTCACATTTGCAAATGTTCCATACAGATCAAAAAACTCCAAATGTGTGGAAACAGCATTTGCCAATTCAAATTTACACTGTTCTATTAAACTCTGATACTTAGAAACATCTCCAGATTTTTTAATCTTTCATTTTCCTTTTCTTTAGATCCAGAAGAGAATTAAATAGAAATATTCCAAAAGAAGTCAGAGGAGCATAACGCATCTGAATGTTTTAAATTGATTCTATATTTCAAATTTCCTTTAAGACTAACAGCAGAACATACCATGTGATCTGCTGTGTTTTCATAACTAATCACTTACTATAGAATAACTATTTTAATTTCAATCAAAAAACAGAAGTTAAATCAGTAGTCAAAACCAGTTTGATTTTATCACTTTTCTTACTAAACAATATTCAGAATGATTAGAAACTTTAATATTTGCAAGGGTGTTATATAAACTGTAAAACTCTGTGGAAATATGAGGATTTTATCATCGTCTCAAAAAGATAGCTTATTGCAATGATATGTTTTTCCTTCCATAATTCTAGGCCACTCTCATGCCAACACCAAAGCTACATTTAAAAACTTACACACTTAAGCCTTCAGATCCCCGCAGATTTATTTTTCAACTCTCCCTCTCCCCTTGCCTCAATGCTTTATAATTATGTATTAATTTGTAGAATTTAAAGCAAGTTTAAATAATTTTATCTGATCCTTAAAATCAAACTATAAATAAAAGCCAGTAACACTGCTTCCATTTTAATGATAAGCATACTAACTTAAAGGACTTACCCATATTTACAGCCTTAGTAACAGCCTGAATCCAAATCCAATCACTTACAGTGCCCCAATATAACTTCAACTCTGAACTTTCTCTTTCCCCAAATATGCCCCTGTATCAATACATCTATATCCATTTTTATTCTTATGCTGTTACTGCTTTCAAGAGATTATAAAACCCAATATCAAGATTTGGATGTCCAGAGATTGTAATGGAAAATACCATCAGGATAAGATAAAAATGGTTGACTGTGTTATCTGCAATTAGCATGTTGAAGTCTTTATGCAGATGACTGAGGAAGAAGTTAAAGAAAATGTTTTAAGTAAAATTACAAAATTTTCATAAATTTAAGAATTAGGTTTAGTCAGTATAAGACAGATCCAAATAGGCCAAGCGCGGTGGCTCACGCCTGTAATCCTAGCCCTCTGGTAGGCCAAGGCGGGTGGATCGCTCAAGGTCAGGAGTTCGAGACCAGCCTGAGTGAGACCCCGTCTCTCCTAAAAATAGAAAGAAATTATCTGGACAACTAAAAATATATATAGAAAAAATTAGCCAGGCATGGTGGCGCATGCCTGTAGTCCCAAGCTACTCAGGAGGCTGAGGCAGTAGGATCGCTTAAGCCCAGGAGTTTGAGGTTGTTGTGAGCTAGGCTGACGCCATGGCACTCACTCTAGCCCGGGCAACAAAGTGAGACTCTGTCTCAAAAAAAAAAAAAAAAAAGATCCAAATATCAAAAACATACTGGAACCGAATATGACTGACCTCTCAATGGCTTCTCAGGGCCTGTGTTGATTAGTATTGGTAAATAATCAACCATCAATGAGTTTTCTTAAGTAGCTGTAAAATTACTTTGAAAATAAAAAGTAATAAATCACTACTTAAAACTACTTAAAAATATAGAGTGTATTTTCAAGGATATTTTCTGAACTTTAAAAAATATGTGATACGGTTTGTTAAAGCAGTAATGCACTTTTCCTGAGAAAAATAGAGTCTTCCTATTAAATCAAATCTACCCCAAACCTAAAAGTAGGAGCTTAACTTCAGTTTATGTCTGCCCACTAAATTTTGAGTTTATCCTTGTATTTCGAGGCACATATGAAATATTATTTTCCTTTTTTATATATGAAGTATATTTTACATCTAAGGACAAATCGGCTTTTTGGTGATCCACTATCACCACTGTCCTTTTGCACTTCTCTGTAAAAGGTAATGCATCGACATGTGATAACTTAGTTTCTCAATAATAAATATACCGCTTATTGTAAATGTCTAGAGTACAGCGACAGTAAGCAAGATTTATATTCCTGCTCCTCCCTCCCTGTCCCATGCCTGTAATAGTTCAAACCACATTTATAGCAAATATGACTCAATACTTTTCAAACAGAATTGAATAAATTTGGAAAACTAAGCATTCAATATAAATGCAAAGACCAGAATATGAACAAAAGGAGGGAAGAAGAGAAGAAGGGAGGGAAGAGGGAGAAAAATATTTCAGTATAGTTTCAATGATTAACTATAGTATTTTGCTCCTTCACAAGAATGTCAAAATTTCTCAACAAATAATCCTTTACTTTAACCTAATGCTAAAGCAAAAATTTATAGAATGTCTATAAAATATAGAATGGTCATTTACAAATGGAATAATATGAAGAATAAAGTTTACTATCCCATTTAGAAATAAAATCTTTTAAGAGCATTAATCTCATAGAACTTTTGTGTCCCATATAAAATTTAACACATCTTAGCAATTACCTAGTTGTCATATGGTAAACCACTTAATAGTCAATTTAAGGGTCACCCAAGCCTATAATAGTTCTTGAGACTACTGACTTTAATAAACAAAGTCACAATAAGAAAATTATTTATTTGAATTACCTAGAATATGTATATATAATATTCTTAATTTTTTAAAATGAAGGAGCCACCTGAAGCAAAATGCTAAATATTTATATAAATGAGTTCATAAAAAATTAAAGTGATGACAAGCATCAGTGATGATTATATGTGATTATTCTGGCTAATATTTATTTACATTAAAGAGACAATTATACATTAAAGAGATCATTATTACTGAGACCATTAAAATTAAATCTAAACTTCATCAATGAGTACGTTTGCATCATATTAACCTAATAAGCACTTATGAATTTTGTGGTAAGAAGCTACAATTTTCATTTGTTCTCTGAAATTCCAAATACTCTAAAAGCACAGAATACTCTAAAAAGACATTCAAGCATTGTTTTAAAAGTAGTTCTTTTTTGTAATCTTTGTCTTCTAACTACTGGATCATAAATTTAACAGCTGTTAAATCAGAAAACATTTCACCACCAAAAGTAAATTTCTCACTAAAACCAAAGTTATGTTAATATCCCTGAAAACTACTAAGAGAACTAATGTGCTTCTCCAAAACTGGAAGCCAGTTCAATTGCAACACTGTCAGTTGGAAAGGCTGAGAGAATATATTAATACAAATTAACTAATTATTCACAAAGCCAGTAACTTAAAATAATAAATAAATAACTTAAGATAAACATCAAAGAAGTAACAAGTACTCTTACTCTTGTATTCTCATACTCTTATCACAGATTCAACAGTGTGCCTTCAGAGTAAAAAGTTCCTCTTGGTCAAATCAGAACCAAGATAGCCAATTACTGCCTAAACTAGCATCTTTTGTTGTGTGGTCTAATGGAGTGGTTCTTGACCTGGAGCATTTTTTAGTCAACAGTTTAGTCAGCATTTGACAATGTCTGGAGACATTTTTTATCACCACTACTGCTACTGCCAAGCCCCTCCTGAAAACTACCCTGTCAACTCTCCAACTTACAAGAGCAATAATTAAGCCCCCTAAAAAGAACTACCCGTAGAGATGCAGCTTAGGGTACGGGGCCAAATAAATGTGCTTCCCCACCTCAAAATGGAGTCCCAGTTGTCCCAAAGCAGACCCCAAGACAAAAGGCCACTGAGCTGGAGATCAGGGAAGTGTGTGCTAAGCTCTAACACCAGAGGACAAGAGACAGAAACCCCAGGCTAGGTTCAAGTCAAATATCATGACTAAACAAGATTTCTCTGCTTGCCGCTGCCAACTCTGGAAATTGACTTAATGCAGATCACTCAAAAGCAAATCTACAAAATTCCCACCATGATTTTAAGTGAAAGAAAATGTCAAAAAGTCTGAAAGATAAAGTCCAGGAGTTGCTAAACACCTTGACCCCTCATCAAAATAAATGAGCTTCAGGAAGACAAAGGCAACTCAACTCACGAAAGTAGAACCTCTCTAATGACCTTCTCAGGTTAGGAGCTTGAGAACTGCAACAAAAAGACATCTGCCAAGAGAATGTAACTAGGGGCCAACTAACCCAAGTGAGGAACACACTCTCTGGAAAGAGAGGGGATCCTCCTTACTTCTACCATGGCCCCTGTGTGTTGCTTCCCCTTCTCTCCTTCCCAGATGGTGGTTTTATACCAATTAATCAACTTTTCCTACACCACTATATATGTTGGGGGTGAGGGGCTAAAATTGCCACATACCACAAATGGCCAGAATAGGGGAAGAAATGGAATGTCTGAGAGAACTGCCCATTTAGTACTGGAGATAGTAACAACCTGTCTTTAGGTTACTGCCCTCTGAGAAAAGAGGACGTTAAGAGTGATTTTGGTTTTAGGTGAGACAGTAAATAATGAAGATACTTCCAAATGTGTACACTATGAAAAAATACTATGCTAACCATTAATATATTCTGCAGTTTGAAAGACCACCTCTGACATAGGCCAGGAAAACAGCTTTATATGAAAAGTTACCCAAAACTTGGGAAACTGGTTATCTGAATCAACCCCCTCTCTACCTCTACCAACATAAATCATGTTACATATATAAGAATACTAATACTTTCCATATACCTCATATTCTAGACAATTACTTTTAGTTCTAAAACACCTAAAATAATTATACTAAATAACTCTGGCTAAAAAGAGTTATTAACACTTAATGTTAACCCTGAAAAACCTGAAGAGTAGGAAAAGTAAAAATCATGTATATGTGCATTAAAAATGTGAATACATGCATGTTTCTGCTACCATCAGTAGAATTAATGGCAATTAATCAACATATGTAAGACTATGGATATTGTGCTTTAGGTCAGTTTTGTATTTTCCATACCATTTTTGTAAGTAGTCCAGTGCCTCCAAACGAGCACCAATCTCAAAAGTAATTCCAGGGCGATTTGGGGGTTTTTTACTCATCTTGAGATCCTATTCTTCAGTATTCTCTTTTCACTACCTCAAGAGAAAAAAAAAAAGTTAGATTCTAATGCATAAAATGCATAGGAAACATAATATAAGGGAATAGGCAAAATTAAAATTAAACAGAATTTCTAAAACAGCACATGAGAAGTTAAAATACTTGCCAAATTTGTAAGAAATTTGAATAATGATTACCATAATCTCTAGGTAAAGTACTATGCAACTTGCATGCAATCTTGATAATGAACTAAGAAAAAGGTCATAGAAAAGATAACTACTTAAAAAGAGTGAATAAATAGAACATTAAAACTTGAAAATGCCCAAGAAAATTCTCCACAAGGACAGCTGAAAATGCTTGCCCGTTTTTGAAAAATTAAGACAGCTGAGTGTTCTGGAATATGATTATTGAAATTATTGAGAAGTTAAACAAGTTTTTAATTTAGTTTCAACAAATATTTATTCAGTGCCTCATAATACAAAACACTAGATAAGACACAAAAACACACAAAGATGGACGAAACAGTAGACACACCCCTCCAAAAGTGAAGATATATTAATTCCCCTTGGGATTAGGATTTTTCATTACTTATGATCTCCTACTTGGGAATCAAATAATTCAATAATTTTAACATATAATGTTGCAAAGGAAATTTCTTTCTTATACTTTATGTTCACAAGCAATAATGATACGAATTTCCTTAACTCTGGGAATTTATTTCTACTATATTTCAATATGGACAGTGCCCACATTGATAATAAAACTGGTTGTAATGTTAAAATAAACAAAAAACTGCAATGGAGTCTAGATAATTCACATGCAAACTATTCCCTATCTTTTCTGGCCATACTGGCCACCTGGCACACTTGAAGTGGCCTCTTTTTCACTGAGTATTTGAAGAATATGAATATATTTTGAAATAGCCTAATCAAAATATAACAGATAACCAGGAAGGTAAATTTGTTGTTATTGGGAGAGACATTCCCTAAAATATTTTTTGATATTTAAGATTACTAGACTATTCTCCCTCCAGTTGAAAAAGGAAAAAAAACCCACACAACTGTAACACTTTTTAAAAATAATGGTTTGGTCACAATTCAAAATAGACAAAACAACTGCCAAGATAAAATTCCAACTGCCCCTTCCTCTCTCTTGAAAGACTCTATTGATAGGTCAAGGGAAAAAATAGCATCAACACTTGTCATGAAAATATGCGAAATCAAACATAAATCCTGATGGGGAGGGAGATACCCTCCTGGCATGGCATTAGCAAAAATTAGTGTATTAAGAAGTCAACAAGAAGTTTGGCCAGGATGTATTGGTGCAAAAGGAAGACACGTTTGAGTGTTTTTAATAGAGGTCTTGTGTGCAACATGTAAAGCAGTTACTTAAATGTTTGTGTAGAAACCTAATCAACCTTCTATGCTGTCCTTGATAAGAACTCAGTAAGGGGTAGTTCACCAGTTACACTAACATCTTCTATCATCAAATTAGAGCGCATAATAAGTGAAAGAGTGAATAAGTATAATCCCCTATTGACACTTAGAGATGAGGTACCAGAAAAGACAAGATTTCCTTTTTCTTGGGGCAAGAGGAAAGATGACGAGGGATTTGAAGGAACTTTTTATCAAGTAAGATAGTCTACTGGGGGGGGGACTAGAAAGAAGGGGGCAGAAAGCATGTAGAGGAGTAAAAACAGAAAGGACAGCAAGAAAGAATGGTAATAAATAGAAGGATGGTGGAAGTTTGGGGAGATGACAAGTGGGAGGGAAGAGAAAATTAGCAAGACAGACACAGAGAAAGTGAAGCAATGGTCAGAGAACGACCGCAAGGCCAAAAAAGGTAGGGAGGTGAGGCGGGACAGGGAGGGGGATGGCAAGAGACAGGCAGGAAGGCTGAGACAGGGCTGGCAGGCAGCCGGAGAAGCCTCCAGGTTTGACAGCCGTCCGGCCCTCCGCAGGGGGGAAGGAAGGGAGGGGTAGAGGGAGCGGCGGCGCCCAGACAATAGGGCCGGCGAGCTATGGGGAGGGAGGCGGGAGGGGAGCGGGCCGGGGACAGACACCAGAGCGGGGGCGTCCCGGGCGGCCAGGCGGGGGCCAGGCGGTCTCCAGGCCCCGCCGCCGCCTCTTACCGACTCGGCCTCCTCTCCGCACAGCAGCCGGGCAGTCCGGGGCCGAGCCGGGGCACGAGCAGGGCGGCCAGCCCGGGCCTCCGCCTCCGCCTCCGCCCAGGCAGCGGCTGAGGAGGGAGCAGGAGCGGAGCGAGCTGGGGCTGCAGCACCGGGTCGGCCCGAGGTTGCGTGGGAGCGAGCTGGGTCTGAGCCCTCAAGCGCGCTCAGAGTCCGCTGCCATCGCCGCTGCCGCCGCCTCTGCCGCCGGCCAGCACTGACGCGACGCCGGGCCCCGCGACGTCAGCCGCCCGCGACGTGCCGGAAGCGGGCCTGGCTGCATCACGTGACTCCCAAGGGTTGGGCCCGGGCCGCACAGCCGATTGGAGGGCCGCCCTGGGAGGCGGGGCTTTGAGGCATTGGCCGACGGCTAGCGGGAGGGGCCGTGGTTAGCAAAGGAATGAACGCGAGCTTTGGGTGCCCATTGGCAGCTGTATGAAGTCTTTGACATTTGAAAGAGACGACGAAGGCCATTGATTATTATTGTTTATTTGATGGGAAATAGGTTCCGTAAACCGCTCTCCACAGCACCCTAGGCAAACTTCTAATTGCACCACACACTTTCTTAGATATCCACCAATTATTTCACATTAAGAATAGAGCAGATGGTTACTGTTACGTGTCAATAAACGGTTCGTGAATGGGTACTTTGTGGCAGACACTATGATATAAATATATCACATGACAATCACAATTGTACGATTGTATTGCTCTCCAGTCTTGGAGCCCCTTACAATACACAAGACAAATACTAAGATATTGTGTGTGTGTGTGTGTGCACGCGCGCTTGCGTATGAATGTGTGCACTCATGCACACCTAAAAAAAAAACTATGGCTACATTGATGTCACTTTCCTATGACCACACAACTAGAGATAGCAGAACTACTTTTATTGACTACCTAACACGTCCTAAATTGTGTGCTAAGTGCAGGGGACAGTGCCCCTGCTGTGATGGGAAACCAACAAGTGAATACATTCAAAGTGATACTGAGATGAAACAACATCTTTTTTCTGTCTCTTTCCACTGTACCACTCTGGGTCTCAAGTTTTCTAAGTGCAACATTGCATACAAATGACACTTATATTTATCTTGCTTCACAGTGTGGAATTAAAATAGCAAAGTAACTCTCTTTAAGCTTTAATTATAGTGAGATTGGGTAAATTAAACAACCATATTCATATTCATTCTTTTATTCAACAAACATTCATTCAGCACCTACTATGTTATTAATAGCTACTGAGCTAGATTGAGCATGGTAAAACACAGAAAAGACAAAAATAAAACAATCTCTAGTGGATATTGGTTTTCTTGTGTTTTAGGTTGCACAACATCTGAACTCCTTTTCCATGTTTGGGAAATTTCCCACCATAGTTGTCATTAGTTAAGTACACCAAATATTTGTAGAGTCTTCCTTTGGACACATGACAGGATTATACCTTCTACCGTCCTTAGAATTACATGTGGCCATTTGACTTGCTTTGAATAATAAAATGTAATTAGAAGTCAGTTCTGTCATGGCCACTTGGTATCCTAAAAGCCAGCTCACCAAGCTTTCTGTTTCTGGCACATGGGATAGCAATGTTTGAGATGATAGCTGCTCCAGCAACCCAGAATCTAGACAGATTATGATGAACCCAAGACCCACTGAAACTCTACAACCAATATGCCGTATAAGAAAAAACAAATATTTATCATTTTAAACTGTTGAAATTTTGGGAGGAGTTTGTTTGTCAGTAGCATAACTTTACCCAAGTTGACTGATAAACCCACCTTATGAATCTTGAAGGCAGAGTCAACCACCTACTAAGTAAGATGAAAATGTCAGAAACTCATGTTCCCATTCTCCCTTGCAGCTAAAGTGCTGGCCTCAGCTATGCCAGTTAGACCCTTCTACTGGGGACGTTGTGTCAAAAGTTTCTAATGATGTTCAAAGTATGAAAAATTTTCTCCAACATCAGTGGCAGTACCAACAATCGTTTTTGACTTTCAGACTGGAGCTAAGTTTTACTGAACACTGGCAGAACCCCTGCTGACCCACAAGCTAGTAAGTGAGAAAAAATAAATATCTATTATTATACACCACTGAAAATTTGATATTGCTTGTAATTTAAATAAAATGACATTCATAAAGAATAACACAGATTCTATCTGTTCTCCACTATTTGCTGACAGTCCACCAGTCCATCCTGAAAAGATTCTTCTTTGGGACTTAGCAATAGATCCCTCCAATAATGCAACTTGAAATAAAGAAAATGGAAACAAGTTCTTATGTAAATGATTCCTGGCTGGAGTAGATTGTATAGGCTAGTGATCCTCTAAGGGGAGTTAATGCCATCCCCTAAAGGGGACTTCAGAAACGGGGGATGGTATTTTAGTTCTCACGTGATTAGGGTGGAGAGCACTGCTACTATTTAGTGGGAAGGCATCAGGGCTTCTAGACATGCTGAAATGCACAGTGCAGTCTCATACCTTGAAAAATTGCCCCAAGTCATGCATGACTTTTGAATGTTCCTCCAGACATTCACATAGGTAAAAACCCTGTTTATAATTGTGCCTAGAACTGAATTTCACATATAAGCACAAAATATTTTTGCAATGTTTTAATATACATTAAATTTCTAGGAATGAAACGACGATGTAATATAACCGAAGACTGTCCTTTTTTTCTGAACGGTACCAAGAGTTTACCCCATTTTGAAAAATTGTGTCACCAATGGCTAAGCTACTCATACTATTTGAGGCACTGATAGAATGCACCTATATCACTCTGTTTTTGTAGCTATTACATTCAGCGTAAATCTAAATTTAGGTTCAAGCACTTGACTACTTTATTATGTCTCTTTGGGAGTCATGGCTGAACATTATGTACTGAAATATATATTATTTTATTATGATTTGTTTCCATAAAGTTTGTTCTTATATTATTATTGTCATATTGATTTGTTTTTTTAAAAAAGAGCAAGTACATAGCTTGATCTATGAATTTAATTTCAGAAAAGTAGAAAGGGTGTTAACAAAATACTCTAAAAAGGAGGCATTAAGCCTAATAAAACTGACAAAAACCTCATGTAGGCTATCATTTATTCTTTTGACCACATAGAGTCAGAGGTCAGGATCAGGGCAGGGATACAGGACATAGAAAAGTCTAGCAGTGACTCCCCAGCCATATAGTGAAGCTATGCATTGCTGTGTCCCCTCTCCTCTCTTCCACCTAACACACCCCTCTTGCAGATGGTTGATGCCTAGCCACCAGTCACTCCGTCTCCAAATATAGAAAGAAAGAACTTACAGCTGTGTTTGAGGAAAACCAAACAAGCAGTGGGCAAATTATCTTGAAACAACAGTTGTTAGGCAGAAATCACTGAACTAAATTCTTCCAACATTAAAAATATGAATATGGAACCATAATATCTCCTGGAATATTTAACAACTGTATACCTATTTTAAGGGAGGAAAAGGTCACTACTAAATACCAGTTACTCCTTGATTACGTGTAAAACACAAGAAAGGCATTTTGTGTGTTTAATATTTGTAATTAGCATTAGTAAAGAAAATCAAAGAAATTCAAGATTTTTAAAAAATAGACTAGTTTAGTGGAAACCTAAACTGCTGGGATAGACACCTCTGACAAATCTCTCCATTCCAGGTGCTTAAAAATCTTTGACAATGACACTGACATCACTTCCTTTAACTGCTAAAGAGCTCACTCATCTTGTCTTTCTGTCACCATATCTCTTTATCAACTGGCCAGAAGTTATGGTTGTTCCAGAATTAATCCCTGGCAGTGTACCTCCAGGCTGTATACAAACTAGCAGAGATACCATTCCTCCCAAGGTTCATATAGCATTCTGTTCACATTTCTGATGTATTTCCCATTGTGATTCCCATTGTAGTTTTAGGTGCCACTTTCTTAGAATAAGCCAATCCTAATAATAATGGGATGTCACAGATGACTTTATAACATGACTATAAGTTCATATGGTACCCAGAGACACTTGTATTTCTGAGATTTTAAGACTTTTAGTCTTGGCAGTAACAATTTTAAGATATCAAAGTCTCTGCTATTAAAGGTCATAAAATAGAAAAAAATATGTTTGTTTCAGCAAATGCAGCAAGAAAGACAAAGAACTCCTTTTTGTGCAGATTGCCCTGAAGCAAGGGAGTGATCATAAAATTTATCATCCAACCCTGGATACTTTTGAGTATAGAAGTACTATTAATAATTATACCAGAATAACAGGTGGATCCCTGGGCAGTCCCAGACAAGCTGAGATATATGATCATGTCACATAAAGCATGAAGAAATATTAATAGTAATGGGAAATGAGTAAAGATTTTCTAAATACAAAATCATGGAATATGGAGTCCACTCCTGGTTCCTCAATGGATTTTCCCATTTGTGATACCAGAAAAAAACGATGGACTCTCCTTTCAGACCCTATGTGATACTTTGCACCTCCTCTGATTTTTGATGTTTTTGTTCACTACTATCACTTACATTCACTATGTCAGTGTTTCTCAAGCTTTGGTCCACTAATCATCTGCATTATGCAGGTGTGCATACAGTTCAGATGCACTATTTTAACAAAACTGTTAAAATGCAACAACTCTGTTAAAATGCAGGTTCCTGGGCCCTAATTTGTATCTTGAGTTTGGGGACTAGAGATTTGTATTTTCACAAGCCACTCTAAATGATTCTTATATACACACGAAAGCTTCAGACCTACAGTGTGTTAGGATTCTTTTGATTGCCAGTAACATAAAATTTAATGGAAACAAGATTAAGCATAAAAGGAATTTATTAGTTGGGGGAATTAATAAGAGATAAGGGATAAGTCTGCCTTCTGGATCAGTTTGATTTAGGAATCAAATTATAGCATCTTTCACTCTACTTCCTAGACATTGGCTTAATTTTTATGATCCACATCCTGGTCCCCAGCAGCTTCAGACTTGTTAAAACATCTTGGTGAAAATAACAACAAGTGCTAGAATTCATTCTCTCATTGGTCTAAATTAAGTTAGGTGGCCACGGGAATGACTTGTACTGATTTGGCTTAAACTGGGGTCCAATTCCCAATCAGGCAGGTAGGAGTGGAGACTGTCCCAAACATCATGGACTGAGAGGTGGGAATGAGTAGAGTTTTTAAATGCAAAATTTGGGTGCTGTTAGCTGAAAAAAAGAGAATGAAATTTGGACAACAAAATTAACTTGTGTTCAATGCAACTGGCTTATAATTAATGCAACTGTAACTCCAACTTACAAGTTACAGCCCTCCAACAAAGCTGAAAATGCTCTTCCTGGTTTGCAAAGTTAGAAAAACAAGCCAACTGAGAGGCAAATCTAGTGAGACATTGACCTAAAGGTCTTTGCCTTTAGAGGCAGTCTCAACAACATACAATTTCCATTGCTGAAGATTGTTAAAACTATGTAAAAACATAGCAACTATGCAAATTAACAGTAACCAAAAACTGTTTTAATCTCTTAGTGATCATTGCTTGCCTTGAAAACAGAGCTAGTAGCAATTCAGTGGCATCCTCAAATACAGCAGACAGCATGCATGCATCATTCATTTGTTTAATCAGTTAATGTCTTAGTCAGTTTGGGCTGCTATAACAAAAAAGCCATAGAATGAGAGGCTAAATTAATAGAAATTTATTTCTAACAGTTCTAGAAGCTGGGAAATCCAAGAGCAAGGTGGCAATTGGTTTGATTTCTTGGACTCTCTTCCTGGTTTGCACTTGATTGCCTTCTCACTATGTCCTCACATGGTAAAAAGAGATCATCTCTCTTGTGTCTTTTTTTATAAGGACACTAATCCCATTCATGAGGGCTCAACCCTCATGATATAATTACTTCCCAAAGACCCCACCCCCAAATACCATCACATTGGAAATTAGAGCTTCAATACATGAATTTAGGAGGGGTTGGGGGACACAAACATTAAGTCCATAGCACTCAACAAACTTTTATTGAATTCCTACCTAATGCTAGAAACTCGATGATGTAGCAGAGGTCCCCCAACCTTTTTTGGCACCAGGGACTGTTTTTATGGAAGACAATTTTTCCACGGACTGGGGGCAGGGCATAGGGGAGAGGGGGATGTTTTCAGGATGATTCAAGCACATTATATTTATTGTGCACGTTATTTCTATTATTATTACATTTCAATATAAAATGAAATAATTATATAACTCACCATAGGTTGGGGACCCCTGATAAAGAGTGAGGGACCGAAAGAAAAATAAAACTAGGTACCCATCCTAAGGTGACTTGCCATGATGGGGAAATGGGTACAGAAACAACCAAACACAATAAGAAACACAATATGCCTCAGTTTGAAATAGTGATACTATAGGAATATGTTCCTTCAGACTTGACAAATCACAGAAGACTGTGTAGAGGAAGCGACATTCGAAATATGCTTTGAAGGGTGAGTAAGGGTCAGATAAGAGTTCTATACAGACTCCATAATTATTGCTTTATAGTTCTTTGTAGTTTTGATTCACGTGCTTACAAATAAAAAGTATTGTTCTACTTCCATTTCTTTCCCACATGCATTTAGTGAACTTCGGCAATGTGCCAAGTACAGTGCTAGGTTCAAGGAGCATAAAGATGAAGAAGCTTAATTCCTGACCTTAAGTCACTTAACAGTGTAGCCAAGTAGACCAACACACAAACGGGTAATTTTGATAGTGTAAGTCATGGTTGCTATGGAGGAACCGCAAGATCAACATCTGTGCTCTAACTTGGTCACTTGCAATTTGTCTAAATGTCTGTCCTCATGGCCAGGAGCAGAAAACAATACCCACATCTCCAAGGTAACTGCTGGACATTCAAATGAAATAGTTCCTCCTCTGTGCAAGCGGAGGGAGGTGGGCAGAGGCAGGGCAGGGGCAGAGAATTTGTCAGCACAAGTATTGCCACAGCCCATGGTTTGCCTTAGCAAAGATATTGAGGTAACACAACCTTGTGGTCAGATATTGGATTACTTCCTCTTTTGTATTTTACAAAACATTAAACACAGCCAGTTTTATCAGGATGGGGGTAAATAACCTTTGGTTTTCTTTATTTTTTTCCCTTTTTTTTTTTTGAGAACAGTAAGTATCTAGAAGATCATAGGAGACTGTAAATTTGAAAGAAATCAATCCATTAACTTGCTTCTTGCTATTAGTCTTTTTAAAAAATAGCAACTTAAAATATTAAACCATATAAGAACAAGGGATTTGGAATAAGACCAGGAATTATATGTTAGACCTGACACATTACTGGTATGTTTGGGGACTAGATACTTCTCTGATTTACCTTTCCTCACATGTAAATGGAAATTTTAAACCTACTTTTCAGAGTTGTAATGAGGATTAAAATTAGGTAGAACAAGCCTTACATATTTTGCAAACTATAATTGATATTCAAATGCCAGGTGTTTCCTAGTATTCCTTTGTCACCCTTTTTAGAGACCCATATATCTAGACATTGTAATCTCTGAGAGCAGTCCAAGTTTTATTCTCTACAGTTCTGTGAAAACACACATTTTCTGAGGACTTACTTTTCATCAAGCCCTGTGTTTGCTGCTGGAGATTACAGAAATGAATAAAACACTGTTCTTGCCACTCAGAATGTAAGCTTTTGTTAAGGCTTTATTACAGGGTTTCCACTAGTTAATCAGTCTCTCTCAACACCCCACTTCCCTCCCCCCATTCTTTAGTCTGTCTCCCTCAGTCTCTGTCTCTCTCTCCTTGCCCCACTCTCTCTCTCTTAAAAAAAAATTACTGCAATTCAATTATGAACCCTGAACAGTAGGGATATTATCTATAGCATTTTTGAGAGACAGGAATTCTAGTTACAAGAAATACTGTATAAATCCGATAAAGACACACTAGCAACAAAGGAAGTTTGAGAACATTAATTACAAGAAAATCAAATCTAAACGCAAATAATGAAAGTACTGCAGTGAATTTAACTATGTAGTAATTGTGGACTCTACGGATCTGAAGAAACCATCAGAGATTTCATTCTTCTATCACTATCTGGACATGAGATACAACAGTGTTACTAGAAGGGAATCAGAGTGATCCAATTTAAATAAATCTAAATTAATCCTCACATATTTATCATTCACAACTAAATTATTCTTATGTTCTCCAAATATTTGTATATATAATCCCCATCACTATCCCTATATTACCTACAGGCAAGACAACCCCTTAGTGGCACTCTGACCTCACAGTCTGATCACTGCTCATATTGCCAACATAACCTACTTCTCATAAAGCCAAACAGTTTGAAATTTCTCAAAAACAGCACCCATGAATTATTCACATGACACATGACAGATACCTAAGCAATGGGATAAGTCTCAGTCTGATAAGTTCAAGGCACCATAAATTAAAAACAGAAGGTAGACATGTATTGAAAGAATTGTAGGTATGGATATTGGCACAGATTGCTGATTAGAATCAAATAGCCAAAGAGTTGTTTGCTATGTTCTTGATAGAATGTACAGCCAAAGATGCACCAGCTTGGTATCAAAGACATTATGATGATTCAAGGTTTCAAAGTGTCTTTCCATTTTCCAGGTTCTACAAATGGAAAGTAAGTTGAGAAAATCGCACAGCTCCCAAGGAAGGCATATTCTCTAGTCTTCAGAGGTGGCCAAAGAGAGCGATGGAAAAGGAATACTTTCCAAAGGGTGGAGCCAAGAGCCACAAACAGTTGCCTGAGTTGCTACACCTGAGGAGCAGAATTATCAAAGAACATTCCCTACTCACAGGATACAGGGCTCTTGTAACAGCTGATCATTGCATTTTAGAATGTCCATGCAATAGCCACTGCTGGGTATCTGCCATTACTCCTTTCTGAACGGGACAGTTTTGGTAGAAATTATTCTGTCTCTGTTCAAGTATCTAATGTTGGGCATAGCGGGTGGGATGTTTTAGAAGGAACCACATTGCTGTAGAGATTATTATGAGATCCTGGATGTGAAGTCATGATTGAATGGGATTTTGGGGTATCCTCTGGGGAGAGAAAGTGAATACAGTACTTTTTAAAGTAAAAGAGAGATATGTACATATTTGTGACCAATGTGGAGGACAGTAGTAGATTACATAATCATTCCCAGTTATTCCCTTTCCTCCCTGTATGCATCTACTATACATTCCCACCCATTGTCCTGTGACTTGCAGTGCTTTCTCTCAGGGGAATGTACTTCCCTTCCCCAAACTTGGCCACACGATATGCTTTGACCAAGGAAATATGAGTGGAAATCTCAGATACCAGTCCTGAAAAGCTTGAAAAGCCATATGTGTCTCTGCCAGCTCTCTTGTTCTTTTCCCTCTGCACCAAGAAGAGGATATCCCTCACAAGGCCTGATCCTCCAGCATGGCTTCTGGAATGATGGCACAAGGAGCAAAGTTACAGCCAACTTACAGCCAACTTGCAGCCAACCCAGGAAAAGTTGTATTAGTCAGATTCAAGCAGAGAAGCAGAACCATGAAGAATGATATAGAATGTGCAATTGTTTAAGACAGGGATTGAACCTTAATACAACTGTGGATACTGATAGGAGAGTTCAATTTGGCTTTTTCTTAGGAGGGGTGCTGAACCTGAAGTCACAGGCAGTAGGTTAGAATCAGAAGATGGGCAGGAAATAGGAGAGAGCAGGGAAAACTGGAATCCACAAAGAAGAAGCTAGAACACGCTCTTGTCTATCATTGAGAGCCACACTGGCCTCTTCCTATCTCTGAGCCTCCACCCTCATTGCCTGGGGTGCTTTACAGAGAAGCTGGTGCTCTTGCTGCAGAGCCAGACCCACTCCTGAACCAGGTTTTGTGAAGCTTAAGGAAGCAATCCTGGGGACTGGAGCTTTGGACTGAGTCCATACAGTGAGCCAGCAGATCTGGGAAAATGTGCATGACCTGCAACAAAGTCTGACCTACACGGACCTTCCAGGAACAAACTAGGCTCCTGTTCTGTCTACTTCTACCTTCCAAATCTTGCACACACTGCTCTTATGGCCCATCCCAACCAGGAGCATACAAGAAAAGACATTCTGGGAATGGAGTTCAGCTCTGGCATGTTGACATATTACAAACCACCATGTGGGAAAATAAAAGTTTATTGCCATAAGCCACTAAGATGTGGAGGTTGATTTTTACTAAGGCATAATTGTTGTGATAAAATGGCTAGCCTCCAACTCCTTCCAGATTATTAACCTGTCCAGGCTCTAGCCCATATATCCCCTTCTAGCCCCCATAAAGTTCTGTACCATGTGTGGCAAAGAGCCCAGACAGACTGAGATGATAGAAAATCCTATTCATGTATTATTAAGTGTCCACTGTGCACCTGACTCTATGCTAATCATAAAAACTGTAATAGCAAACTAGAAAAGCATGGTCCTCATTCTCCCAAAGCTCACAGGATAGGAGGGAAGATCAACATCGATCAAAACTTGGTTCATTAACTGCAATTGTGATGCATACTCTGAAGGAAAAGAGCTATGAGACCTATAACTTTTTCTGGGAGGGTCAGAGAGGCTTCCCAGGGAAAGAGATAAAGAGACCAAGGAATAGCAAAGGGCCTGCTGTGGGTCTGAGGTAGAGCAAGCTAGAGAAGCTAGAGGAAGGCCAATATGGTGGAATTCTAAAAGAAGGACGGGGCGAGTGAAAGGAATGGCAAGGCCGGAAAATAGGCAGGACCAGACCCCGTGGGCCTGGTGGGCCATGAAGAGGGTTGTGAACTTTCTGTGAGAGAGGAGCAAGGTCAGGCAACCAAAGGACTTAATCGGAGGAGAGACATAATTAGACATTCACGCTGAAAAGATTGCTCTGGCCATGGCTTGGTGGATGTATTGGAGAGAGGCCAAGTGACAGTGTGTTGGTACAGAAGTCCAGGCAAGAGAAAGTGGCAGCTGGAGCCCCAGAGGAGACAGTGGAGACAGAAAGAGTGTCACATTTGAGAGTTACATGGGGAGTAACCGTGATTTCTCCAGTTTTCTGGCATGAGCGATTGGGTGGAAGGGATGCTGTCCAAGGGGACACAAAGTCCCAGAGGAGGACGAAGTTTGGGTAGAAGGGAGAGCCTGAGTGCATGAGGGATTGAAGCAAGCATGTAGGTGTGTTTGCTTATTGCTTATAGTATTGTTAAATGAATTTGTCAAATTCGCCAAATTATGTCAGCATTTCCCAGAATGTGTTCTTTAGCATCCTGCCTGTCAAAAGAGTATCCTATGGGCCAGCAGTCAGCTTTCCCAAGGAGCAGGTCAGAAATGCTACCTCAGACCTACTTACGCCTACCAGGTCCTATGTGATTCACAGCACATTAAAGTTTGCAAAACTCAGCTTGGGATCACTGGTCTTAGGAGATGTTACGTGACTGAAAAGTTCCCAGGGCAAAAAATTTTGGGAAATGTTGAGACCATTTTCCTTACACATAGTCAGTTGTAAGTCCCAATATCATTGAAAAGGTTCCATAGTGACCTCCATTAAAGAGACTTATGTTTTCTAGGACTTTTTGTACTTAAATTTACCACTCATGTCCTTCTCCACCAACACACATAACCTCTGATAATAGCAGAGAATTGAGCATTCTGTGGAACGCACTTTTAGAAACACTCATTTATGACATGCAGAATTAAGGCTCTCAAGTCACCTGGATTTAATTCATTTATTTGTTGATTCTACAAATATTTAGTGATAACCTATTATATGGGAAGCACTGTTCTTAATACTGGGGCTGTAGAAATGAAAAAGAGACAATATTCGCTGCCCTTTTAAAGCTTATGTTATAGTTGAGGAGGATGTTTATCACTGTGAAGAATAAATTGCCTGGCGTGGTGAAAAGCACTAGGGGGAAGGGTAAAGCAGATACAGAATAGGGAGTGGTGTGGAGGGCTATTTAGTTAGCAGCAAGGCAATGGAAGAAGAAAGTCCTGTGGTCTTTACGGGACATTCTGGGGCAGAGGGAACACTAAGCTCAAAGATCCCAAAGTAGCCCCATGCTCAGTGTTTGAGACACAACAAGGAGACGAATGGACGTGAAGAGAGGAGAGTGAGGCAGAGCCGCAGACTTGGAATTCTAGCCCTGGCCCTTGTCAATGTTGAGAGATTTATGTAAACTCTCTAAACCTCTGTCCTGCACATGAATAATAATTGTGCTTATTTTCTAGGGCCATATGAGGTTGAAACAAGATCTTGTATGTACAATGTTTAGGGCAATGCCTGGATCATAGGAAATGCTTGAACACATTGGATATGATCATTTACTACTTACAGGTTAAAAATACAAACTCAGGAGCTGTCCTGGCAGCGTTGGAATCCCAACTCTAATGACTCATGGCTTACTGGCTCTGTGACTTGGGCAAGATATTTAACTCCCTGTGCCCCGATTTCCTCATCTGTAAAATGGGGGTAATGATAGAGCCTCTCTCCAGGGGTTGGTATGAGGATTAATGTACTGATATATGGAAAGGGCTTAGAAAAGTGCCTGGCACATAGTAAGAACTCCATAGAGTTAGGAATCATTATGACCATTAATAATGAGGTCCTAATATGTGTCAGACCTTTAAAGAGATAGACCAAAGTCTTTCTGATGTGAGCTCTTTGGGAAAGTGGATTTGTGGGTACAGAGAGAGCAGAGGGTCTTTAAAAAGTCAGAAGGAGTTTCTCAGTCATCTAGAAGAGATTAGCCATGGCTGGAAGGAGGAGGATGAGGAATAAGGAGTAGGGGAAACAGGAAGAAGAGAGGAAGCAGAGAGAGTGGTGAATTACTAGAAAGAGGACAGCAGACTCCCAGCAAGCTGTAGAAAAGAATGGCTATCCTACAAGTCCAGGCAGTTGTGCACAGAGGCAGACTTGAATCAACATGTGTCTGTTCTATGGGAGGCACTAAAGCAGCAGAGAACCACTGACCAGCGGTCAGATGGCTCAGGAGAGAGCATTTGTTAGGACTATATATTAGTTATTTACTGCTGTTCAACAAATTATCTCAAAACTTGGTGGCTTGAAGCACCATTTATTACCTCCCAGTTTATATGGGCCAGAAATCTGGGCAGAGTTAAGCTGGGTCCTCCGTTTCTGGGTCTTTCATAGGCTACAATCAGGTGTTGGCTGGAGCTGGAATCATCTCAAGGCTCGACTGGAGAAGCATCCACTTTCAAGCTCACACACGTGGGTCCTGGCTGGATTCCTGGTTACTGGACCGAGGGCATCAGTCCTTACTGGCTTTTGAGACAACCCTTGGTTCCTTGCCATGTGGGCTTCTCCGCCGTGGCAGCTGGCTTCCTCGAAGTGGGCAACCCAAGAAGGTAATAAAGAGAGTCCAGCAGAGCAGAAACCTAATCACAGAGTGGCAACCCAGCACCTATTTACAAGAAGCAGGTCATTAGCTTCAGCCCACACTCAAGGGGAAGGGATTAGACAAGGACATGAAGTTCAGGAGACAGGAAACCTTAAAATTACACTGGCCTCCCTCCTGATAGATTCTATCGCCTGGGATATGTTTTACAGAAGATCCTGCTATGCGGTATAATCTCAGGGGAGAAGGGAACCCCAAGAAAGGATGAGATTAACTTTTCTGCCATCCTGGCCAACTGGTGCCTCAGAAGAGAAATTGACTTACTGAAAACAAATAAGACTTACATCTTACATGTCTGTGCTGAGGATTCAATTCTTTCTCATTTCTTTTATTTCACTTAATTCTCCAAGCCATCCTGTGAAGTATATGTTATTACATTTATAACTGAGAAAATTGCAACTCAAAGTCACAAATCTGAGGTCACAATGCAGGATGGCTAACAGTTTGAATCTCAGTCTGTGTGACTCCAAAACCCATGCTCTTTTCACTACTCAGAGCTACCTCAGTGTTGCTGAAATTCATATTTCTTTTATCACTTAGAATAGCACAGATATGTAGGGAACCATGAATAGTATCAAGTCTTTCAGCTCTACTAAAATATAAATATAAAATGCAAAATACCATCTATAGTTTTCTGTAAAGCTCAACCTTCAGTTGCCTTCAGTGGATCAACATTTTGCCACTACAGAAATTTTCATAAGATCAGACTCCTGCTATTTAAAGGTATTCTGAATTTAATAGCATCAGTGCATCATCCTCAATAAATTTAAATGATTTTGGCAAAGAGCACTGCCATGTACAACTTATTTAATATAACCAAATGTGGCCAGAAGATGATGAGCAAGAAATGTCACCTGGCTGAAAATTATTCTCATGTTCTTGCAGATAGGGGTGACAAGTTAGTTCAGAAAAACATCTCTCGAGTGGCCATGGTGTCCCCAGCTGGCCTGACTCATGGGCTGTACATTCACTTCTCTTAGCCCAGGAGACTATCTTAAATCTTCACCACGCTCCTCAGCGCAAATGCCACTGATGTGAGCCCAGCAGGAAGTGTGACCTCATTCTGCTTCTCTGCCTCTGGTTACGCAGGCTGTTTTTGAAAGAAAACAAGAGGGGTTGCAAGGCTGACTTTCCCAGGAACTACATGCTCGTCTGTACCAGGAAACAGCCAAAAGAACAAGAGACTGCTGAAGACAGAACTTCTCTGCAAATGCCTGCACATGGCAATGTGTGCAGCCATCTACCAGAAGGGAAGGTGGGATTCCCATTATTAAGAGACTTCTGCACCTGTTGACATTCTGACATTTTGTTTTTCAGCTTCAGAACTGCTCAGTCCTTGATTTCTCTGCTGTCAACCACAAGAAGCTCTGTATTTCAGTTATTATTTTGTCATTTGTCAATTGGAAGAGACTGGGAACTCCCTTTGGAAGGAACATGTATAGGCAAATATGTTTTAGAACAGATGTATTGCTTTAATGGAACTGCTTGAGTCTGTTTCTTGAAAAGTTTTAGAGCTGTAACTAAAGTTTTTTTTTTTTCTCACTGTTTCTAATTTTCAATTAGCTGTCAGTGTACTGCCTGTAGACTGCTACAAGCATTTGTAATATGGAACAGTAAGACCTTGCTTTCTGCCACAGGATTTGTTGACTTAAAATTAAGCTTAATGCTTAGGAAAAACTAACACAGAGTAATTTGGGGTGGGCATGTTCATAGAATATTGATCGAAAATTAAAAGGACAAGTAACATACTAATATATACATATATTGAAAACAGTATTATTTTATATCCTAAACAAATGAAATCTATAAATGTGTGCTTTGATTTAGACATCTTCCAAGGAATGCCAGAAAGCTTCCTGACATCTTTAAAGGTCTCTATAAACCGGGTTCTAAATTTTCTAGCAGGGTTGGTTTATAATTTATTGAAATAATCTGGAGCTATAGAATTAGCCTGGTTTGATTGCATTACAGCTACAAAAACAATCGATTACTAGTTATTATCGTACAAGATGTGGATAGAGGTGGTGAATCACAAAATAATTTAGTCCTACCTTATAAAGCTATTACGATAATGATACTATACACAAAATTCAATAGTCAACAGAAAGTGGTTCAATTTGATAAGAAGTCAAGGATCAAAGTTCACATAATTTGCACATTTTGATACATGTTTGATTTGTAATTAAGAAAGTAAATTATATGTTCATGGGAACCAAGTTCTGAAATCTGGCCAGTGGTAAACTATTTTTAGTACAATGCTGTTTATGCTGTTTAGGAATGTTCAGGCTGGTAAAAGGCTGATAACAACTACAAAAAAGCATTCTCTGTGACTACCTGTCAATGGTTCAAGCAGTTGGGCAAAGAACAGGTACAAATCTCCAAGCACTGTCTGAAACTTGATAAGGAAATTAATTGCATTGACTGATTGAAATACAAAAAATGTTTGGGGGGCTCTAGAACCAGTCATTTTTCAGATGTTTTAATCAAATAACTCACTTTCATTATTTTATTTGGATTACAAATCAACCTTTGTAAGTCTAGCTTTTGCAAATAAAGTGTTGTTCTTATTTTCATAAAAAGATTATTTAGGTACACTAAATGAGACCATGGAAAATGTAACACAAAGTCATGGAGGCAGACGCAACCTTAGTGAAGTTGTGTCTTCAGTCTAGTCTCCTGCCTTCAATTCTTTATCTCTGTATTATTTCAGTAGACAAATCTGACTAGTGCAATTAGTAGATGCCATCTGTTTTGGCATAATTTTTCTATTTTTGATATATAGTCCACCTTTTTTTATCATCTTTTGCAGAGACTCTGTGAAGTTTGAACAAGCGGCCTTCCCAAGATGTACCGAATATCTCAACTGATGTCAACACCAGTAGCAAGTAAATGTAGGAGAACTGCTATACGCAATTATCTTTTGAACGATTAGACTCCTTTTAGCAATTTCCTTGCTTTGATTTTGCTGATACTCAGACCATTAACCATCTGTCAGTAGCTTGTGCTTCTTAAATGCCAGTGTTCACTTTGGCAATGATTTTGACTTCATTTCTTTCCTTGAGAGAAATGTGGTATTTTTCCTTTTAGTAGAAAAAAAAATTACCGGTTTTTTTTAGACGCCTGTGCATAAATGTGAAAGGAGATTGTTTATCAGCTACTATTAAGATGCAAAACTGTTTGTCTATAAAAAATGCTGAATGATTTTGATAGCTACTTGCAGAAAATAAGGGCGTTGTTAAAACGGTAGTGGTTTCAAGTTTCTTCCTTCCTCTTGTTATTTTCTTCCCAAACCCCATTTCTAACCCTCCCTCACACACCCACAATTTTCTCCTTACAAATCAACCCACTGAATCTGAAAGTCTACATTCCTTTCTTTGTCCTAGATATTGTCAGTAATGGAATCAAGTTTCACAGAGCCTGTCTATTAGAAGTATTGATAGCATCACTGTACATTATAAAATTCTGCTTTTGAGTTTAGAATATTAATCAACTGTAACTTTCCCCAAGTGAAGTCTGTTGCCATGCCTTTGGTTAAAATGGAATGCATGAATGGATGATTTTTTTTGATAATTAAGAATACTTACTCACAGGCTTCATACATTGGAAAGTCATATATAAAACAAAACAAAACCTTATTTTCCCCCACTAATGTCTTTTGCTCATTATTTTACAGTAGAAGTGTCTTAAAATGCACTAATGAGGGAGAATCTGGGATGATGATTGAATTCCTTAGACTACTGAGTAAGCTACAATAACCAACACATTGGATAATTGATTTGGGTTTTCTCCAGCTCGACACAAGGTGTTTTCTTTCTTCTTTTCATGAGCTCAGTTTGATGCTAATGATTTATTATTGTCTCATCCTGCACTAAGGAACTTCTAAAGGAGCGTTATGTGTGTGAAGGGACAGGAAATAGAAGCTCCTAGATTATTTCTTGCTTCCCGTGGAGCCCTGGTGACAAGTTGTATTAGACTGATGCAGTGGGCAGCTACTCTAGTTGGAGTCTTTCTGCAGAGGCTGGGGCACCCGCTCTTCCCACCCTCTTACATGCTCCACTGTTCGCAGTCATGCATGCTGGTGAGGTGTGCTAAATTTCTACTTCCCTCTCATGTGTTCATGCAGGTTCTTCTGGGTTGGAGAGAGAATATACCGGAGAGTTATCTGCCACATACATTTTCCCAAGGTATGGTATGGGGCTTTTCTCAAAAAGCAATCAAATTCTTTCCCTGTATGTCTCATTTTGTTGTATTCCTTGTTTAAAAATAGTATTTTAGCTATCATCCAGTTTTGGTATGGTTATATATTCTTAGTTCTATGCATACACAGAATGAAAACCTGCCTGATGTAACAATGATTGTGTGTGTGTGTGTGTGTGTGTGTGTGTGTGTTTGTGTGAGAGAAAGAGTGTGTGAGCAGGTGTGAATTGTTTTTCTGGTGAGTGACACAACCATTGAATACTGATGGATGGTTACGTTTTCTCAAATTGATGTTCTCTTAAATGTGCTTTCTGTCTTGTTTTACAAGAGCAACAGGATTCTATACTAATGCACAAGTTGACCAAATTTTATGCTCCACTAAGACATATAGATTCTACCATGTTGTTCAAGTATTGCAACGGAGTCTCTTTTCTTTTCCTTTCTTTTTTTCTGACTCTGTCTCTTATTCCTTATGCAGACATCAGTTGATGCTTCTGCTAGTATTTTAGGAAATGTTCCTGTAGTATAAAAGGATCATGCATTGAATTTAAGACCTGGTCCTTTTCTTGTAGATTCTAGGGCTCCTGATATTACCAAATGAATCAGCTAAAGATGAACAAACAGAACATGTGGAAAGAGCACATGTTTTAGAGTCAGATAGACTAGGGTTCATATCCTATCTCTGCCACTTACTAACTGTATAAAATATCCAAGTGATTTGCTCTTCTGCACCTCATTTTTTTCTTGCTACATTGAGGATAATAATGATATTTAGCTTTTAGAGAGATTTGTGAAGAATAAAGTACAAAGTGTGGGCCCAGACCCATGGTAAGTGCTCAATAAATAAAATTCATTTAAAATAGTATTTTAATACTAACTTGCATGCATATGTTAATTGCATGCAGGCTTTTAAATGAAAAAAATATCAGAAATTCAGTAGTGCAGGAGGGAGATATATAGAAGGACGAGAGACATTTTGCAACCTATCAATGTATAAATAATTATATAAAAATTTTTATAAGGTCCTAATGATATTTGTCCCTTCACCAACCAGTCTATTATAGCAGGCATGAGATGCAGACTTTTCCAAAGCCTAGTTAGCAGCCTCACAAGATGAGAAAGGCTTTGTCTTTGAGCAGTTGAGCAAGTGGCTGGGCTTTGGGTGGGGTTGCACTTCTGAAACCAATCGGGAAGGACCTACTCAAAAGAATCAGCTACTAGGATTATTATAGCAGAACGAAGCAAGAGTCAATATCTAGAGATAATTTTGGTATTCATTCTAAGAGTTTGAGATTGTAGAGAGGAATATCTTTTTAACTATAAGCCAAGTGTTGAAAAAGTGTCTTCATTTTGTTTATGACTAAGAGAGGAGGAACAAAGTTAGGGACATTAAAAAGGAATACTGCTAGGGGGTTAGGGAGGCTGCAGGTGATAATTGTTGGACGTTGAAACCTCAGAGACTGGAGTGCAGATAGAAATACAGGTGCAGAACTCTGTACCCTCCTAAGCATCCAGCACATTATATTTGCCCCATTACTTTTTGGGGACACAAAATGATGCAGAGGGAAAAAGTACTAGAGTAGAAGACAGAAGATTTGGATTCTCACCTTGCATCTCCCATTCATAAGCCTTGAGATCTTGAGCAATTAACATCCTACTGGAATCTCCATTTTCTTATCTGTTAGTAGGGTAACAATAACCAAAATGTGCTGATAAAGTAGGTCAGTACATGTCTGGAAAGTAGTCTCTTCTGATGTTGCCCAAATCTCAGATCTCTACTTGTACTATTCAATATTTTCATCAATGACTTAAATTAAGAAAACATAGCTTCCAGTGATAACATTTTTGGATGACATCATGTAAAGATATTAAAAATTTCATATAATGTAAATAAAATTCCTCAAAATTCTAAGAGTGCAATCCTATGGGCTCGTTCAAATTGTAGCCAACAGATTTAGCTTATAGCATGTAGGCTATGAAAGGCATACACGTTAATAACCTTCCATGAAATTATGACATTTATTATTTACATCAACCCTATGAGACTGGTTTTGGATAATACTTATTGTACTGATTCCCATTTATAAGAAACTAAGCCTTGGAGAGAATAAACGCTTAGCAAGAGGTAGAACCAGAATTGAAACCCAGGGTATAAACCTAGCTCTATCTAGGTGCAAAGTCTTTATTATACATTGACTTTCTAAGATAAAATTGGTTCAAAAGTCCAGAAGAGGGAAAGTATGACTAAATATGTGGGTAAAAGACTAAAAATTGGCAATCAATTCAGTACTGTAACAACATGTTGGTGACTGGGAGGAAAAAGAGAAAAGAATCAAGCTGACATGATTTAAGCATCATCCCTAAAGACATGGATTCTATAATGAAGGAGGTGATAGTCCCAATCTCCTCTTGACAGACACACACCTAAGAGCTTGGGCTCTATACTTGCCATGACATATTAAGGGGTGTTTTAAAAACTGGAAAATCCTCAGAGAAGAGTAGTCACACTATAATAGTGAAGGGATCAAAACCACATTGTGTCATACAAGGGTGAGTTAGATGAACTGGAAGACTTTCAGTATTGGTAAGAGAAGACCCAGAGAGGATGTGAAATGTCTCCTCAGATAGCTGAATAACTCTCAAATGCAAAATGGAAGGGTCAGAAAAGGAAGGGAAAGAAGGGATGGAAGGAAGTAATCATTTATTAAGCACATACTATATGCTAAGCACATTCTATTCATTTTCTTGTTTGATTGTCAAGACAACACCATAAAGGGAGATGATTGTATTTTATCATTTCACAGATAAAAATACAACCAGAGAGTCTAAATGACTGGATTAAGTTAACTCACCTAATCAATGACAGAGTTGAAATTATAGGCTTAGGGTGAAATGACTCTAAATTCCATGTTTTTTCCACTACACCACAGTCCATACTCAGTGAAGGGTAGGGTGGCTTAGTATGTGTGTGGTCCTTATCACTGAAGGTGTACAAGCAGAGATGGGACAGTGTTTGTCGGAAATACAGCAGATGGGACAAGCACAATTGGGTGGGTTTGGAGACATGACCATTAAAATTCCTCTGATTCTTAGAATCTATGATTCTCTGGAAACATATGCTCCTGATTTATATAATTGCATAGGATAAATGTATGCAGAATTTCTTTGAAAATATCAAGGTAAAGAGCATATGAGAGATATTACAGTACCAGTGGTATTGATTGATTGACAAAAAAAAAACACCCCAAGAATTTAAATATATTCACACACTATTTTTTAAAGACCAGATTTTCATAGCCTGTCATATGATTTAATGCAGCAACTACTATTGAATTTATTTATGTATTGAACATTTATTAGTCTCACAGCCCTGCCCTCCAGAAATGTATAAAATAATTATTGAGGCAGACATACATACACACAAATCACAGTGATAGTTAGGGTGTAGGGCAAAGAAAAATAATTTTTGTAGGAGAAGAGAGGGAAAAGCAAGTCATTTTGCCTGAGGAAATAACATATTCTTTTTTCCAATACAGTTCTATTACTGTTGTCACCAGGCTTTGACCAACCTCATCTCAAGAAATTTTAAATTTCTGAAATATCTTCATAATAATTTTAGTTGCCTTTCAATTATAGGGGTATGTGATTTTTTTAGAGATGGGATCTTGCTCTGTTGCCCAGGCTAGAGTGCAGTGGCTATTCATAGGCATGATCATAGGACACTGCAGCCTCAAACCTCCTGGGCTCAAGCAGCTCTCCTGCTTCAACTTCCTGAGTAAATGGGACTGCATGCACATGCCACAACACCCAACTCAATGTGATTGCTTTTTGAATCTAAGACACATACAGATTTACTCAAGGAATTATAAGACTTTCCTGGATACCAAATCAGGAAAGGAGACTATTTGTTTAGCCAACCTAGAAGGAAATTTGCAAAGGGTAAAAAGATCTCTTTGACTACATGTTGTTCCCCCAATACCTTAGATATTTCTGGTGACAGTATAGTTATAATTTCTCTATTACAGTGACAAGAATGAAGAGATAGAAATTGGAGGGCTATTCACAGTAAAAGGGTGGAGGGGATTATGAGATTCCAACATCTCAGAAAGGCTGCTTTACAATTTTTCCATCCAAGAAAATAGACTAATGTCAAGAGTGTGGGTTCATCATATGGTGAAACTGATTAACCATAGTGTTTTTGTCAAAGTTTTAAACAGAAAGAAGCACTAAAAGTCCTCTAGTTCAGTGCTTTCACAAGTGAGGAGATGAAGCCCAGAAGGTTAAGAGTGACATTCTTAATGGTGGCAGAAGTAATTGATAGTCATGAATGCAAAGTGGTTGTTTTCCTTCACAGTAAGGAGAGATGTGGTTTTCGTGTGACTGTATGTACTGGGTAGAGATTTAAAGGAGTTTCCTTTTTCCTTCTTTAGTTTTGCCTGTGATTTCCTGGATGGTGACAGTTCCTTTGAATGTTGCTCCATAGATCCCCTGACAGGCTCTCACTATACCTGTCGCCGAAGTCCCAGACTGCTCACCAACGGCTACTACATTTGGACAGAAGATAGTTTCCTCTGCGACAAAGATGGCAACATAACTCTGAACCCATCCCAGACCCGGGTTATGTACAAGGAGAACTTAGTCAGGTGAGTAGAGGATATTACATAAACGAATCTCAAGTCCAATCCATCCATTAGTTATTCATTCATTCATCTATTCATTTAACAATCATTTATAGGGAGGCCATTATTGCTTCAGACTGGAAATACAAAGGGAAATAAGGGGAAGGGATAGAAATATGAAAACAAACAAAATTAATGCAATGATTAGGGTGCTGGGATAGAAATCTGCATAGATGCTATGGTTGGGGGGGGAAGGAAGGGAGGCCTGTTTTACTTGAGGAATAGGTAAAAATAAGCTTCCTACAAATGGTGATGACTGATTTGAATCTTGAAAAATGTAGGATGTTAGTTAAAATAAAAGTAGGAAAGAGGTCTTCAGGAGAGAGGCCACAGGCATGGGGTTCTGAGAGACTCTGATACAACATGGGGAATGACAATTAGTTTGGTAGGGATACAACTTAGGGTGGGAAGGGGTGCTCTGTGAGAAAGAAGACTGAGATCAAAGGCAGGGGCTGGATGGAGGGGGTTAAATTTCAGGCTAAGGAGTTTGGGTATTATTCTGTAGATAAGGAGGAGCCACTGATAAATTATCAGATTTAGTCTTATAAAGATAATAGTAATTGCAATGTAGATGATGGATTGTTGGAAATGTGGATTTGTGAGTAGAGGGTGAAAAGAATGGGAAAACTGAAGGCTTTCCATCCATGGCTTGAAAGAAAGTCAGTAGCAAGGATAAAAGAGTTAGGGAAATGGATGAAAGGGACAGTAAAGATATAGGACTTGGTCATTGTTTGAATGTGGGAGGTCAGCAAAGGAAGGACACTTGCATGAAACCTGGGACTCTGGCTTTGTCAACTGGATGTCTAGCAGGACCATTTAATAAGATCAGAAATAGGGGAGGAACATGCTTGGAGGAAAGGAGATGAATGTGTTCAGTTTAGATCAGTGAATTTGGGCAATCATATTCATTTTCTTTTGCTTGAAAATCACCCACATGCTGACTATATCAGTCTGTCAGCTATTAACATAATAATGCTGTGTAACAAATAACTACAAACTTTCGGTGACATATAGCAATGAATGCACACATGTTTGGAAGTCAATTGGGGTAGGTTTATCTAGTCCGGACTAGGCTGAGCTTGGCTAAATGTCCCTAAATGAAGTATGTCCCATGTAAGTCTTTTTCTTGGGACCAGCGAACACGAAAAATGTTTTTCCCACTGTAATCACATAAATGCAAGAATACATGCCCCAACAGCAAGTACATGGCAAGTCTGTGTGTGTGTGTGTGTGTGTGTGTGTGTGTATATCAATCTGCTAACTTCCCACTGGTCAGTTCACGTCACATGGGCAAGCTGAAGTACGGGTAAAGAAAATACTCTCTAACCCTGCTGATGCATATTTCCTGAACAATAATTCAATTTACCACATTGGTGATCCCCAGACTTATACTAGGGGACTTCAGAAAGTTTGTGGAAAAATGGAATTAAAAGATAAAAATAAAAAATATAAACTTTATTTCTCAGCATATGCTCCATCAAGTTCAAGACACTTTTGTGAGTGATGATACCAGCCATTCGGTCCATCTCTAAAGAACCGAGTGTCTTAGAAATTTAACCACATCAATGCAGTCTTTCTTACATTATTAACTGAAGAAAAAAATGGGTCCCATCTAAAGATTTTTTGAGATTAGAAAGCAAAAAAGAAATTGGAAGGAGCCAAATCAGAACTCTAGGGTCCCATTCCCCCTCTGGGTTTGTAGCCTAGCTATGTCACTTACTAGCTGCATGACCTCAGCCAAGTAACTTAACCTCTCAGTGCCTGTTTCCTGATCTGAATAATGAAGGAATAATAGTATCTATCTTATAGAGCTGTTTTGATAGAATAATGTGAATTAATCCATGTAAAGCACTAAGAAGAATGCCTGGCACAGAATAAGCTCTATGAAAGCATTAACTTGTATCGGCATTATTCTTGTCTTTTTCCCATAATAGTTTGTGAACTTTTTGCACACAAAAGTTTCGTCTTTTATAAATCTCAGTATTCTTGACATTAATCCAAGGACCTTGCACACAGGAGGATTTTGAGAAATGTCTGTAGAATTAATGGAGTCAATGGACTTGGATTGTAGAGATGTACTCTGTGCACCAAGTCACTTTTGCTAGGTTCTGTTTTGAACCTGAGGTAACTGCAATTCATTGTTCACTGTGCTTTCACTTCTCTCCAGGATATTTAGAAAGAAAAAGAGAATCCGCCATTCTCTTCCTTCTCTCTTCAACCCCAGTGCCTCTCAATCCTGGCTGCATGGGAGTTTCTTTGGTGATGTTGACTCTTCCCCAAGTGAAGATGTCTGGTTGGAAGGGGTCAGAAGTGTGGATAGAGACCACTGCAATGGAAATGGTGAGTTTGAGCCTTCCTTTCCATAGTGAAATGTCATTTCCAAATGGGCAGTGACAACCATGTGGTTCTGGACCAATGTTAAATCCAGAGATGACAGCTATTTTGAGACAGAGATGGGCCATGTTTTTAAAATTCACCTAAAGTTCTTCCCACACTACTTGTGTGATCAAAGTGGATATGTGTCCATGTCATGCAAATTACCCTAATTTAAATGTTTAAATTATTAATTTGATTATACCAGAAAAATATTTGCACATCTCCAATGTATGTTCTCTGTACAGGATATAGCTGGAGAGAGGATTCTGGAATCAGATTTAGAAGATCTGTATTGGAGAGAGTGTGCTGGAGTCAGGGTTTAATTCCCAGTCTGGGCACACTTGGATAGTACTTACCTTTGCTAAGTCTTCATTTTTAAAACAAAATATATGTATATATATTTTATATGCATAATATACATTAAAAACTGTTGAAATATACCATATGTATATGTTAGATATATAATACATATTATGTGATGTATATTAAAATAAATATATATAAATGTGTATATACATATATGTATATAAACACATTGATGGGAACTCAAAACATGTTTTAAAGATTAAAATAGGAAAATGACTGTCAGGCATAGTTCAATGCCTGGTGCTCAATAAGTTGTAGTTATAATTATTTGTATTACTGCAATGGAAATAATAGATATTTACCAGGCACCTACCATTTCCCAGGCGTGTGCTAGGTCTGGGGATACAAAGGTGAATGCAAGCAATGTAACTCCTGTCTTCCTGGTTCTTAAGGTTTACTGGGGGTGGGCTTCAGCCTTTGGTCAAATAATTGTACAAGCATGATATAATAATTGTGGTAAGTGCCATGAAAAAATGTATATAACAGGGAATTTGACCCCTTTGGAAACTCAAGGAAGGCTTCTCTGTGGAAGTGGCAGTGGAGCCGAGAGCTAGACAAGGAGAGGGGCATTTTCTGGGCAAAGGGGGAAGGCAAGAACATTCTGGATTGTGGAGACAAAAAAGACTAGAGTCTGAGGAACCTAGTGAGCAGGTTTGCTGGGTGAGGGAAGACCACTGCATGTGTGGTTTGGAGCACGTTGAGTTTAAGCTCCTTTGGGACATCCAAGGGGCAATGTCAAGGTGGTGTGGATATTTGTAATCTGGAGCTCAGAGGAGGAATCTGAGTTAAAGTTATTCATCTGGGAGTTGTCTCAGTCTAGGTGATCACTGAAGCCTTGGAGTGGATGGGATGGATTAGGAAGAGGGCATAGAGTTGGCAGAAGAGAGAGCCTAGAATGGAACTCTGTGGACTCAAACATTGAGTGAGTGAATAGGGCAGAATAGCTTGCAGAAGAGATAGGAAGGAAGCATCTGCAGAGTGAGTGGAAAACCAAGAGTGTTGTGTAATGACAGTCCAGGAACAATAGTGGCTCAGGAGGGAGGTAGCACTGAACGGTGGCAAATCACACTGATAAGGTAAGTAGGATGGGGACTGAGAGTGTTTGTTCACTGGAGTCATTGACCTGGAGATTACTGATGGTGGAGTGAAGGTGGCAGAAGATAACCAGGAATAGGGTGAAGAGTGGGAGGTGAAAAAATAAAGACATGTTCTGTAGAAGACTCTTTGATGTCTGCTGGGAAGGAGGTAGAGGCAAGTGAGAAGATTGAGTGAGCTTCTGCCACCTCCTCTTCCTCTTTCTCCTCCTTCTATCATCAATGGGGAAAATTTGAGCACCTGACATTTCATCAACAGCAGGCCTAAAATAAAAGTAGGTTTATATTAATAGATCTACTTACTTTGACATGTTATTAATACACACTCATTTAATAGTCATTCTTTCATTTATTCATTCACTCATCAGACTCAGTGAGCACATGCTATGTGCCAGCCACTGTACTAATCACATGTTCTTCAAAGCTGAATAAGATATGACCCTAACCTTGAGAAGCCCTGGTTTAAAACAGGTAGATAAATAATATTTGCAAATAATTTGAGTATAATGCCTGAAGCTCTGTAAGAGATTTATGAGCAATGGGTGAAGAGAATGCCAGTGGGTTCCTCAGAGGAGGCAGTGTTAACTCTAGCTGGAGGAGGCTGGGAAGTCTTCAGGGGGAGGCAATATCTGAGGAGGTCTTAAAGGATGAGTAAGATTGCTAGGCAGAGATGACCGAGAGTGATATTCCCTGCTTCCCCAACCCATCTTCCAAACTGGGGGGAGGTGGGCTTTCTAAGACATAAATGTGGCCTTGTCATTCCTTAACAAAGCATACAAAGTCCTTTGAATATTTCTTACTTCAACCAGAACTGGCTGCATAGCTTACATGTCCAGTGCAAAATAAATTACAAGACCCCATGTTCAAAAATGTTTAAGAATTTCACGTGTCGACAGCAGAGCGTTAAACCAAACATGAGACCCTTCTGAGCGTGGGTCCCTGTGCATGGCACTTGTTGAATGCCCATGTTGCTGGTCTTGTCTTCAACTCCATCTTCTTCCTTTCCCTTATGTGCATTTCACTCTGATCACACTGATCTGCTCTCAGTTTTTTGAAAGGACCATGCTCTTCCACACAGCCATGGCTTTGCTAATGTTGCTCACTGTACTGGAATTCATTCATTCATTCATTTGGAAGATTTTTTGAGGATGAGCTCTGTGCCAGTCACCATTCTTTGCAGTGGACATAGTGGTGAATAAAACAGGCAAAACAACTTGTTCTCTTGGAACTCGCACTTTTCTAGGGGGAGATAGACAATGGATAAATTATATGGCACGTTAAAAAGTAACGAGTGGGATGAAGAACAATAGAGGGAATTGATGGGGATTGTAAGTTTCAATAAGGTGGTTAGGGAAGGCTTCCTGGAGAAGGACTTTTGAGCCTTGACTTTAAAGCAAGAACAGCACAGCTGTGCAGACATCTGGGGGAGGAACAGTCCAGGCAGGGGAAATGCTAGAGCAAAGGTTCTGGACTAGGAGCCTGCATGTGGCTGAGAGAGCAAGGAGGCCACAAGGGAAGCAGCTCAGAGATGTGGGTGTTGGGGAAGGTATAAGTGGGGAAGGACAAGGACAGCTGTGGGGCCATTTCAAAGATTTTGCCTTCTGCACAGAGAGAGAGGAGAAATCATTGGAGGATTTTAAGCTGAGGAAAATATGATTCAATGCACATTTGGAGAAGATAACTCTGGCTGCTGGGTTCAGATTAGATGTCAGGTACCAAGAACAGAAGCAAGAAACTGGTTTAGAGTCTGTTGGAATAATTCAGGTGGGAGATTAATGGTGACTCAAACTAAGGTGATAGCAGAATGGTGGTAGGAGGTGATAGGATTCTGGATTCCTTTCAAAAGTAGAGCCAACAGGATTTGCCCATGTGGGCTGTGAGAGAAAGAGAGGTCAAGGGTGCTTATTATATGTTGAACACTTTACATTCTGATTTTTAAAAATGTTACCTTGTTTACACACATTACCTTATTTAAATATCCCCAAAACTACTGGGAAGTAGATCATATTATTATATTTATTGTAATTATGATGAAACTGAGGTTCAGGGTTAAGTAAGTTGCCCAAGTTCATTTAGTTTATAAACAGCAGAGTTGCAATTCAACCTAGGTCTGTCTCATTTGAAAGTCCAGACTTTGCTCTACTGCCAGGAAGGGTTTTGTTCTCCTTTCCAAGGAGAAATCCAGCATGTGTCTCATAGCCCAGCCCCAAAGTGCAAGTTAAAGGCGTCACATAATGCAATAATCTTATAATTTAAATGTGTACTAATTATATGTCTGCTACTTTTATCAACCTGCTTCCTGGGAAGAAAACACAAATACTACATTTTTTTTCCGGTAGTGTGTAATACTAGATTAGTTTCAAAACTACAATAAGTGCTTGTTAAATGAGGAAACAATTCCTTATATGATTAATTAAATTGAGTGTATTTTAGTTCCCCACAATAACAAGGATGTATCAGCAGGATGAGGAAAGGAGAAAGAGACGGGAACAGAGGGGACAGAACTGGAAGGATAGACGGGAGATATTTGAAGAGCCTTCTGTGCCACGTTGAGGATTTTGGGTTTTATCTAACGATCTAAACAATCAAAAATGTTTAGCTAAAGCAGGGCAATAACAGAATCTGATTTTGATTTTCCAAATTACCTTTGCAGTAGCATGATGTGAGGACTGAATGAAGAGTAGTTCATGGAAACTTAGAGGCAATTAAAACCAACAAGCACCCTAAAGAAGTGGCTCTGGAAGTAAAGGGAGGGAGAAATTTAAGGAATATTTTTCAAGGTGGAATTGACAGGTTGGTGATAGATTGAATGGAGTAGTGAGAAAGGGGGAGGGGGATCAAAGAAAATAGAAGTGCTTAATTTGGAAGACTGCCTGAAAAATTCTGCCAATCACTAAGGGCTGGAAGATATTATGGCAGAGTGGGGAGGAGAATGGGCTTTTGAGCTGGATGAACCTTCGTTTAAGTCCTGGAACCACCTTTTCACATTTGAGTGTTCTTTGGCACGTTAATTAACCTCTCTGATCCTCCAGTTTTTCATATATAAAAGAAGAAAAATAGTTGCATATAGAATTGTTGTCAGGATGAAATGCAATAATTTATAAAAAGTGCCATATCAACACAGGGGCTGAGGTAAATTAGCTCTAAAAAGGTGAAGAAGAACAGGTTGGGGTCAGAGAAAGAGACAATGAATTCTATTTCACATGGGTTGAATTTGAGGTACCTATGGGAAATAGATGACCAATAGAGGTTAGGAAATGTGAGAAAGCAGTTCAGGAGTAAGGAAGGATCTAGAGGTGTCGATTTGGAAGCCAACCTGAGAAGCAGTAGAGTTCTTTGGAATAAAGGAGTCTACTTATGGAAAACAAGGAAATGAGCAGAAAGGAGAGTCAAGAAAGGAGTTCAGGAGGTTGAACAGAAGCCCCAGTAGTCTCAACCCCTAACAGCAGAGAGTGCCAGGGGCCAGCACACTTTCCACAAATCCACATGTCATGTCATCACTTCTCTCCAAACCCATTTTCCAGAAGTGGAAACTAAGGTGCATTAAGTACATTTTACGAGGCCACACACTTAGAGTAAGCAGCATAGCCAGGATTGAAAGCTCAGACTCTGAGTGTGCACTCTTAACCACTTGGTCACATGGAGGGGAAGGCTCTTTGGGGGAAAATTTCTCATTCAAGGAACCAGAAGAGTGTGGTGTTATGAAAGAAAAGAATATACAGAAATGGCTAATGGTATATAGCTTGATAAAGAAGTCAATCCAATTATTCTGTGGCCTTAAAGAAGTCTCTGGTAAGTGTGTTATGCATGGAAGCTTCACTCAGAAGGCAAAGGAGAGGACATCTCTCTCACTGTCCCTGATAGACTGGCACAAATACTGACAGTAATAAGGAGCTCCCATTACTTTTCAATTGAGATATAGTTCACATTCCATAAAATTTACCATTTTAATGTGTACAATTCAGTGATTTTTAGTACAGTCACAAGGTAGTTTACTTTCTAATTCCAGAACATTTTCATCACTCCGGAGAGAAATCCCATACTCATTAGCCATCATTCCTTATTTTCCACCAGCTCCTGACAACCATTAATCTATTTTCTGTCTCTGTGGATTTGCCTAGTTTGGACTCTCATTATTTTTATAAACAATTTTAATTAAGGTATTGTTGATAAAGTGGAAAATGTGATCTTTTGATATATGTATACATTGTGAAATGGTTAAATCAAGCTAATTGGCATATCCATCACCTCACACATTTACCATTTTTTTTTTTGTGGTGAGAACATCTGGGAACTACTCTCTTAGCAATTTTTGAGTATACAATCTATGGTCATTAACTATAGTTACCATGCCATACAATAGATCTCCAGAACTTTTTCATTCTGTCTGACTGAGACTTTATACCCTGTCACCAACATCTCCCCGTCCCTACTCTCTGAGGCTGCCTCGTCCTCTCAGTGGTTAATACTGCTTGCAGAAATGGCTTACTTCGGCTGACCTAGCATGTGCTCTTTCACGTTTCCATCCATTGATTTCAGACTGGTTTTGTGGAGCAAGGTGTCAAGTCTATTCCCAGTTCTCAAGCAATGTTTACCAAAGTGTGGGGTGGGCGAGGAAATGCCTCTAGGACACAGCAGAAATGAACAGGGAATCACACAATGAGAGAAAAGGTGTGGCTCCCTTTCCAATTCCCTTGCAATCCTGATAAAACCAAGAACATAAGCTAAGTTTAAGGCTTTGGGGGCTTTCAGACTCTCTAATACTTGCTACTTTTTCTTTTAACAAATCTCTTTTTAACAAAGAACAGTATCAGAGCTTTCTGCTACACTAGCATTTCACCCAAATTAAATAAAATTACATTTTCATTGTACTTATTTTTACATTCACTTTCTCTTTGGGGCATTTAAGTGATTGATACAAAGTTACCTGTAAAGTAACAATCTAAAGTGAGACAAGTTGAGGAAAATACTAAATGGCTAAGAGCAAGCAGTTTCCAAGATATGGCAAAAATCAAGAAAATGATGCTTGGATGACTAAAGTTTGGGAATCACTATTCTAAAGGCAGTTATTTCACTTTTTTTGGAAATTAATATCTAATTTTCCCGTAGCTGCCTCTTCAAAATATGTCCCATTTTATAGCAATTAGGCCACAGCAATGCTGCATGCGCATTAGGTATCTTATTAAAATTCTCATGGTTTCCAAATACTTTCTAAAAATAACAAATCAAACCAGCCCCCTCCAAAATCAGTAATTAGCCAACCTGGATGCACAGAGGACTTTGAACATCTCTCATCTCTACTGTCAATGGTAATCAAATGTTCCCCAGACTTCTTGTTTTCCGGATTTACTCAAGCAAGGCCCCATGACTTTTACCAGCAATTTATTTTTCTCTGGAAATGCCTAGTTAGAAGACTCCAGAAGAAATCAAAATTAAATTGTTTTGCTGTTTTCTCTCTATGCAATGGATGCAATCAAACGTTACTTCCCCTGATTTTCTCTTGCTTCATTTTTAGGCAAGAGAGGATTTTTGCCTGTTTTGTTTGTCCTTGGTTCACCCCTTCCCCAGCTGTGTTGACACCTTTCCTCATTAGTTGCAATTCATTCTTTAGCCATGGCATTTTGCAGCTCCCCAGACCCCAATACTGCAATTCAGGATGTGTTCCTAGAGCCTGTGAATCATACTGGAAGGGAATGAGCATTCACACAGGGAGGACTGAACAGGACTTTCTGGTTCTGTTTCTGCAGCCCTGGAAAAGGCAAGTGACCCCAGGCAAGTCACCTGAGCTTGAAGGCCTCAGTTTTCTCTAGAACTAATGCCTTGTCCATAAATATCTTTGGTGGCAACATCTGTATGTGACTTTGTGCTTCTCTCTGTAACAAATAATGCACATTTTACATGCAACGATATGGAAGAGGTGCTTGGACGATACAGAGTCTTCCCAATAGAAGTCAACTACCTTGAATTTAAAAAATCAGGCAAAACAGAATGAAATTAACTATTCAAATTGAACCCAATGAAAGCTATTTGCTAAAATGTTTTCTGCATCATAATTCTTTCATTTAGTATTAAGGTTGGAGGAAAAAATTAATGTCAGTTTGGAAAAGTGTGATTTGCAGGCAAATTAGGTCTTTTCAGAAATGAAAAAACTCTTTGATCATTTTTGTAAACCACTTTTTTTTTGTGGCTTCTCTGTTGAATGCTATCTTTTCTTTCAAAAATTCTGTGTAAAATTCCAGTATTCCACATAGGATACATTTTTTATTTCATCCAACTCCCAGTGGCAAAGCTTTAAGTTCAACCCGGCAGCCTTGGGAAACAGCACAGGGATCCTCTAAATGTTGTTGCAGTCTAGTCCACATCTCCCCGGATCATAGCTGAGAGCCACTCATGAATGAATAATTAGCCATGAAGGTTCCATGCTCTTTCTCACTTCCACATTAATTTGATCATTTAGCCTCCTTTTTCATTTAACAGCTCTACTGAGGCATAACTGATATACAAAGAACTGCACATTTCATGTATACAATTTGATGTGTTTGGACATAAGCAAACACTCATGCATGATAGCATCACCACAATCAAGGTAATAGACATATCTAACACCTCCGAAAGGTTCTTTGTGTCCCTTTGTGTATGTGTGTGTGCTGTAAGAACATTTAACATGAGAGCTACCTTCTTAATAAGTACCGTATTGTTAACTGTGGACACTATGTTGCACAGCAAATCTCTAGAACACATCCTTCCAGCATTACTGAAAACTATACCCATTGGACAGCAGCTCCTCATTTTCCCCACCCTCAGCACCTCACACCTTGGCAACTAGTATTTTTTTCTATGCTTCTATGAGTTTGCCTATTTTAGATGCCTCATAGAAGTGGAAGCATGTAGTATGTATTCTTCTGTGACTGGCTTGTTTCCCTTAGCACACTGTCCTCCGCGTTTATCCATGTTGTTGCAAAGGACATTATTTCCTTCCTTAAGACTGGGTAACATTCCATGGTACATATAATACCTCATTTTCATTATCCCATTCATCTGTAGATGGACGCTTGGGTTGTTTCCACATCGTGGCTCTTGTGCACAGTGCTGCAATGCACATGGTCCAGGACGTCCTCTGCAGCCTGGTCGTTCCTGGGGGATCTGTATGTTTCACGTTCTGCTCCTTCCTTTCTCCCTGGCGACCAGCAGGAATGCTACCACAGACTGCTTTGTCAAGTGGCCAAAAGTTAAGGGAAGGATGACCTGAGGAAACCTGCAGGGCTGTTGCAATTCCCCGGTCCAAAAGCGCTAGCTCAGTGGCTCAGACCATAGGCGGAGTTGGCCCACTGGCCTGGGCAAGGAGGCCACACTCCTCACCTGAAGTCTCAGTGTTAGGTTGGCCCCAGCCTTCATGGGGGTGAAAAGTGACCCACTGTCTCTATGGTTACTGGAGCCCTGTTATGACAGGTCCAGCTTAGATTTTGTGTATAGCAATGTCACATGTGTCAACCTCCCACCCTTCCCTGGAACTCTCCACTCATTAACACAATGAGACTTATTGAGTGCTAACTATGAGCTGGGTACTAACTGCTGGTGTCTGGGACAGATGAGGTGACCTTTTCCTCATGGAGCTCTTAGTCAAGTCAGGGAGGTGACATTAAGCAAAAATCATATAAATTACATATTCTATAGTCTGTGTTTATGTAATAATTATAAAATCATAAATTGCAATATGTCCTATGAAGGCAGAAGGCAGGTGTTTTGACAAGAGTAAACGCAGCCAGGAAAATGCAGACACATGATCCCTACTTTAAACACTTACCAGAGTCGTTGAAAGAAGTCCAGTGATCAAGACACTGTGTACATTTCGGTCTGCTCTCTCAATGACAAGGTTTCTCAACCTCAGCATTATCGATATTTTGGGCCAGATGATTTTTCGTTGTGGCAACTCTCTTGTACATTAGAGGATGTTTAGTAGCATCCCTGGCCTCTGTTCACTAGATGCCCGCAGTACCCCTCCCTCCACCCCAAGTTGTGACAACCAAATATGTCTCCAGATATTGCCAAATTTCCCCTGGAAGGAGAATCCTGCCCCCATTAAGAGCCACTGTTAATAAAGACCCCAAGTGTCGCTTGGAGTTCCACAGCTGCTCAGCTCCTGAAATGGAGAACTGGGAATTTCTCAAAGCTCTCACTGTAGAGTGAGAATTTTAGCACACAAAGCTTCTCATGTGACATTCATGGTCAAAATTCTTTAATGACTCCACATTGCCCACAAATCTTAGCTCCAGAGTGTGACATAAAGCCTTTCATGATTTGGCCTCTTTCCAATATTTCAGCCACAATCATCTCTTGGGACTCCCCAACACACGCTCCTGTCTAGCCATATTGGAGAACTCGCTCCCCCTCTCCTCGTTCTCTTCCTCCCCATCCTCCTCTTGCCACTGCCTGGCCTCTCCTCTTCCTGCTGCCTCTCTGGAAGAACTACTCACCCTTCAGGTTCTTACTTAAGTACTGCCTCCTCTGGAAAGCTTCCCTGGATTCCCTCAGACAGACTCAACCTCCTTCCTAGACTCCCACTAGGCAACTCATGCCAGCCTTGATCACCGCAATGACCTCACTGTATTCCAGTTGCTCACTTGCATGTCTGTCCCTCTTCAGACCACGAGTAGGGCACAGCAGTATCTAATTTGACTCAGTTCTTCCAGCTCCTTGCACAATGCAATGTGTGCGGTATATACAATAACTCTGCATTAAATGGATAAATATTAATAGATATATTAATAGATATATTAATGGATATAAGCCAGGCAGATTTTGTATACTCCTCTACTCTTGCTCCATTTCCCCACATCCTCTGGCATGGGGTCTTCTCTGGGGATGTTACCTGTGGGCTGCCTCAGTCATTCCTCCCAGCTGGTACCTTTCCTTAATCATTTTATGCTCCAGACATCCTGTGACAGAAATTAAAGCAGAGGAAGTCTTGCTATTTATCAACTGGGGCTGCTAAGATTCTCCTGCTTCTTTCTCTTGAAATTTCTCTTAAACAGTAAAAATAACATTGACTCCTTCTTTTCTTCTCCTCTGCTCTTTTGTCTTTGTCTCTAAACCCTCAGGAGCTGTGACTATTCCCCACCACAGGTCAAGTTTGTCTTTCCCGGAGACCCTGTTGCTATGTGTATTCAGCTCTGCAAAGGGGAAGGTGGCAGAGCCCACAGTCCTTTCACTCCCCTGGGGCACTGTCTAGAGGAAGGGACCTCGTTACATAGTGAAGCCAAGGGAATAAAGCAGCCATGTGGGATAAACACTGTGCCTAGAAATGTCTAGAAACAGATTAAGGAATACTTCACGGAATAGCAATTTTCTATATATCCAATTCAAAGTAAAAAGTTCCCTTTCCCAAGGTCAAGTAATAAGCTCCTTTTATTATAGGTTGTTAAATTCTTAAGAATCCCTTCCACCTTGAAACATGCCTTGATGACAGCTGGCACCCTCCCACCTCACCATGAAGTTGACTATCCATTTGGTCATAGAACTAGGGAGTATATCTATTATAATTCCTGTTCATGATAGACATCCCAGTTCCCTCCTTCTTTACTATGTGTCAGGATGTTTGCATTTTTTCCTTGTTGCTTGCAATTATCACAACACTATGACAGTAGACACCATTGTCCTATTTTACAGATGAAGAAACTCAGGGCCAGAAAAATGCAGCAAATTGCCTGCATTACTATTACAAGGATTCATGTTCCAATCTTTTTGAAGCCTAAGTCTTCAAAGTTTCCACCAAACTACATTTTATCTCTTTTTAACACATGATATCTGTTTACATGTATTCCGTATCCATGAGCAGTGTCCTCCTTACTGCCTCCTGCTGGTGGCTCGTGTGCATGCACAAACACCCACCCCCCTACACACACCCCCCGCTAGGATTTAACTTCATTTGAGGAACTGTTGGTGTCTTAATCTTTCATGTATCCCTCCCATCTAGCTAAGTGTCCTACAGTGTATGAGTCTGGTAAATATTTGTCCAGTTGATTTGAGTATTTTCCTTAGTCATGAAGGTAAGACTCATATGGGACATAGAAAGTAAAAACAAGGGGATAATATGGGCGGAAAAAAATTAAAGTTTACAGATCCCTTTCATAGTTACCCCAAAGTAAAGCAAATTAGAGAAATTTCCCCAAACACTATACTCACTACTCAATGCTTAAAGCCAGGCAGTACCCTCATGGCCACTGTATCATCTCCCAGGGAAGGATCATCCTTTCCGCAAACACCATATTTATTCTCCGTACCGTTGGAAGGTCATCTCCCTGCGTAATTTACAGCTGTGTAAGGTGAGCTCATGTCCCTTGGGCTTTATCTGAGGAAATCTGTGCAGATTGGGCTAAGAATGTGTTTCTGTACTGAGCTTTTTACATTGGCTTCCGGCAGACAGCACAGGGCTAGTACCAGCCCGAGACTTTTTAAAATATTAAGTTTTCAGATTAGTATACATTTTAACTTAAAACTTACTTATAAAATGTTAGAGGAGAACTTTTCCTCCCACTCACTGCCTAAGCCAAAACAGATAAGCTTTCATGCCCTCTCCCGGAAATAGCAGATTTTTTTCCCCCTAGCCTGTCTTTTCATTAGGGAAATAACATTTTGAATCCCTGCAGGGATTCAGTTTCAACTTTCTTCCTCTCTTGAGACCAAGGCCTTTTCTCTTTCCCTATAGTGCTATTTAAACCACAGCCCTCTGGTTACTATGGCTTCTCTAAGTCCCCCTCTCCACCCATCAGAGCAGCCCTAGCTACAGTTCATGTTTAAAGTTCTAGGTTTCCTAGCCATGGCCTCTGGGACTAGCCCTTTCTTTTGAGCTCAGCCACAGAGTTAAAAACCCTTTGATGGGTATGTGCCGTCTGTTAGACACCTATATCCCAAGGCAGGATTTCTAGCTACTCTTTCCGAGTAGCTTTGCCTCCAAGTCAGTGAGCTCTGAACTGGCTCAAATTCTTACCAAAGGGCACAGGAGCAAAGTTACACCTTGGGTGGATATCACACAGATCACCAAAGAGAACCAAGAGAATTTGTAGGCATGTTTATTCCAGATGAACCAAATGGGAGACTACCAGTGGTTGAGTCAAAGGTACAGTGCTTAACTTTCCCTGTGGTTGAAAGGCATTTTTAACAATTCGTCCTTTCCAAGGAAGCTTTGGCTTGGGGAGTTTTGGACCCTTTCATTCCTGACTCAAGTCAAGAATCAAGGATTAATTATCATTCTTTGGTGACCTCACATTGAAGACGTCAATTTTCACTAGGAGTTATCTTAGCATGTTTAAAACTTGATGTTGCATGCATGCTTTTGAGATGAACTCAACTTTTGTCTGGAGAGAATGTCAGGTTAATTTTAGGGCCGGTAAAATTATTTGTGTATGAGCCATCATAGAAGAAAATGGGCCCATGTTCTTGAAACTATGTATGTATAAAATAGCCTCTTTGAATGAAAAAAATACGTAAATGGATGCTTGCTATATTTTGTCTAGCATAGAGGAAGAATTTCCTTCATGACACTGATTACAAGATATTTTCTCCCCTGCCCCACCCCCACCAGAATGTAAACCACAGGAAAGCAGAGACCTCGGTCTAATCTGCCATTGTATCCCAGCAGCTAGATCAGTTTCTGATACATTGTCACATTCAATAAATATTGAATGAATGAATAAATGAATCAGAAGTAGAAGAAGGAATTGACTCTGCTCTAAGGTTTGGTGCTATAAAGAAATGAGGCTCATATACCCACTACGCATCCTTTAAATCCATTCAGACAACCCCAACATCACTTGGGGATGCCTCTGGCCTCTATTTCTGCATTGAAAATACTTCTCTTCAACCTTTAAAGACAAGGACAATTGAAATGTCATCTCAGCCAGACATCTTTCTCCCATCCTCCTCCAATAGTGTATCAGTGTTACTGTTGTTGTGGTTATTAGGGACCATGCATTGAACAGTCACCGAACACCGTGCATGCATGTGAGTGTGTATAAGCGTGTGCGCACACACACACATTATGAATCCTTCTACTTTTCCAGGAGGTGATGTTGACTGTCTTTCTCTGACTGATGCCTGGGAGCCAGAAATGCCGAATGCAGAGACTGCGGTAACCTTCTCCTCCAGCCACATCGTATCTCAGCCTCCCAGGGAAAAGTCCCACGATTCCTCGCTTCAGTCTGAGTTGGTGGCATCTGAACATTTCCAAGAGAACATTTGGGATCATTCAAGTGAGTCCAGGTTTTTTGTTTTGTTCTTTAATCTTTGCTACACCCAAAGAATCCTTCCTTTCAGGGCCCGAGGATGACTAATGTGCTCTTAGGAACTGGCATGAACCTGTGTGAGGAGGGGAGGACACGGGGCCTCTGCCAGACCCCATGTGCCACCTTCACAGCGGAGATGACTGCCTTTGGGTGTCATCTGTGCACTGGGTCTGTGGTGTTGTATTTTTTAGAAGCCCTGAAAACATTTGGTAAAATGTTAGGCTTTAATAAAGCAGAGTAGAGGGTACGTAGGTGTCTACTATTTTGCTCTTAATATTTAGCTGTGTGTTTCACATACTACATAAGAAGAAGAAAAAGAAAGAAGGCAAAGAAGAAAAGAACATCCTTTAATGCTATGCCTCTGGCAAGGAAAAGTCAAAAGATATAAAGATATTGGTATTTCCTGTGAGGAGTAAATCTGGAATGCGTTCAACAAGCATAGCCCATAATCTCTAGCTTGCTGACATTAGGTTAATCGTGTTCGGACGTGATGTTGCATCAGGTCGAAGTTCTGTCATCAGCTTGTCATCATCTGAGATTCAAAGCCCATCTCCCCACTCAATAGCTGTAACTCAAAAGCAGTTTACCAAACTCTCTCAAACTTAACATTTTCATCTCTACATGGAGATCTTCATAGCTTCTGTCTTGTAATGACAAAAATAACTCATGTAAAGCAGTTAGCATACTGCGTCATGTCTACTGAATACTCAGGAAATGTGAAGCTATTATTACATGAGATTGAGGTTAAATGGAAAAATAATCTTCTCTATTTATTTGCCTTCACAACGTCATGAATATTCACTTCACTGGCCATCACTCTTCTACCCCCAAAGACCAATATTCTCTGTATCATTTTTTCCCCCAGTATAGCTACTAGATAAATGTTAAAGGTTGATTTTTGTTTTGTTTTGTTTTTAGTTCCCTTTCCAGGTGTTGGGATGACAGAGAAAGCAGATTTTATTGTTTAGATAGTTTCTGGGTTATCAACGCCTATGATGGCTTGACAGCCACCTCCTCCAGGGAGCCCACCCTTCCTGGTGTTCTCTGGCTCTCAGGGCTTCTGTCTCTCACACCCACTGTCTGCACTGCTGTTGCATGTTTACCTCCATGTCTCTCCCATCAGGCCATGAGCTCCCTAAAAATGGGCACTATAGGGCAGTCATCTGTGAATTCCAAACTGCCACATAGACACAGAGCAGATTATTGGTGGAACAGTTAATAAGTGTGCTACCTCTGTTTTACAGAGAAGAATACTGAAATGCAGACAGGTCAAGTAAGCCTTTGTACTCTTTGCAAAGAGTTTTGTAAGAAGAAATACACGCTCTTTTCTGTGTCTGGAATGTTTCTCCCACCTACCTGCTATACCTGGATGGCCCCTACTCTTCCTCAAGGCCCAAATTAAATAGCACCACCTCTGTGGCCAGCTCTCTCCCATTCTGGCTGGTGGAGGCAGTATTTTACTTACCATGACTCCTTTGCACTCTGTATGTATCTCTATTGAAACTATTTCTTTTAGTCTTCCTCACAAGGCTATGAAGTCCTGAGTGGACAAGCTCTCCCTCTTCAGTTAAGTCCTTCACATGCAGATTTTGTGTGTGTATTCTGTTCCAGGTGATGTTTCAGGTGCTAAGCATATAGGCATGTATAACATCGTCTATATCAGGAATTTTTGAGTTCCAATGAATGGAAACTCATCTCAAAGTGGATTAATCAATAGCCAAATTTATTGACTCATATTAGTGAAAATTCCAGGTATAGAGTTCAGGGTCATGTCAGTCTGTTTTGTTGCCTTTTTTCTTATGTGTTATGTTGCTTTTTAAAAGGCTCTCTCTCCATGGTGGGTTCTGGTGGCTCTGTGCCTAAACTTTTCAGCCTTTCCAGTTTCCAGTTTAGCAGAAAGAGATTGTATCTGTCTAGACTTAAAATGAGAGGCCCAGAATTGAGATTCATTAGCTCTGGAAGTGCCCATTTATATCGACAAACCTTTGTCAATAAGAATGTGAAACTCCAAAAGGCTTGGAAGGAATCAAATGCTGGGAGGAAAACCAGAGAAATCAATCACTCCACCTAAACAGTGAACAGAGAAGGGAGAGAGGTGATTCCCCAAGGAACATATGGGCATTGCCCCCAGAGTACAAGAAATAGGTGGCTGTTTCCAACAAGCTTACTGTCTAGTAGGGGAATATAGAGAAACACAACAGAAATTTTAACAGTGTGAAAAGAGAGCTAAAGAAGACAGGAGCAAGGTACAATGACAGCACAGGGGAGGAGCAGTAAAGAGCTAGGGAGGAGCTGGAGGAATCACGGTAGGCTTCCTGAAGGAGGTTACACTTGAGCTGAGCCCAATAGGTCATAAATAAATGGCTACTGAAGGAAGGAATCAGCAAATAAGTCATCCAAAATCACACAACTCATTTCTTTGTAGAACTCAAATTTAAACCCATTCATCCTTCAGTATCCAAGTCTAGTGCTCTTTGCAATTTTTCAAGCTGGATTTGTTTCTGTGAGGAAATGTTTTCCAAATTCCACATGAAATTGAGAGAGGCTAAGAATAGACACATAGTTTAGAAGGGTGGTTTAGTGTTCAATTGAACTCACAATAACACACTTAGTTCACAGTGTACATGAAATACTGTACATTTGCAGTCACATAATTTACCACAGCAATGTTTTGAATTGCCAATCTTCGGTATTCCACCCGCATTGTGGGCTAAATAGGTTTTGTTCGCTGACTCAATCCTCATTCATAGCATAAATAGCAAAAATAAATGCATTCATAGCATAAAGTCATTCCAAGTTTTAAAGAACTGTTGCAAAATCGAGCGTTTGAAGCATTTGGCAAAAATTAAGTTGAGGTCTGTTTATACTCTTCTTTAGGTCTTTATGTGGTAATCCTTAAGCCAGCTCTGATTTCTTTGAGGTAATTAGAGCAATCCTCAGGTTCATGGTTGGTTTAAGTCTTACTTTTATAATTGCTGGAGGGTTTTTAGTTTCTACTGTAGCTTGACAGCACTGAAATATTTTACTGATTGCAAAGAGTTTTGCAAAGAGGAATATTTCATAATATATGCTCTCTTTTTTGGTCCTTAGAGACTTGTGGTATGCAAAGTTGAAATTGTCCATCCTTGCCCCACTTCAGAAAAAACATTATGTTCCATCTAGATGTGGTTTTTAAATCTTGGCTCTCACACCTCCTAGCTGTGTGACCTTAGACAATTTCATCATTTCTCTCAGTCTCAGTCTTCTCACAGTTGCAAAACTAAGAAAGTGGTACCTGCTTCACAGCATTGCTGTGCTGATTAAACGAACTCATGTATGAAAGCTCTTTGTGAATTATAAGGCACTCTACAAATTTTAGACATTATTGTCACTGTTATCATCTTCATCAGAGTTAGATTTCTGACATTAGCATAAACTCTACAAAGCTTTTCCCCCAACCCTAAAGCAAAAGGCAAGCCCCAAACTGTATAAATAGCATAGTCTTTACTTTATAGAAGAAATCGATAGAAATTGAGGAAATTTTCTGATGAATGACCTTGTATGACATTATGTGATATTATTTTTGTTATTTATGCCAAATTGCTTAAACTGAAGTACATTTGACAACTACTTTTTTGGTGTGTAGAAGATAAGTTTTAGTATTATTTTGTTATTCCAAGATTATTTAACCAGCAATGATTTCTAATTCATTTATTTTTGTCCTTTCTATTAGAAACCAGTTTGTTGCGAGAGCTCTCCTTTCAGGCAATCCTGCTTGTTGTGTGCTTAATCATTTTTGCATGTGCAAGGTAATTCATATTTTGTTTTCATGCAATGGGATTTCATACTTACCAAAGTTGTAATTGGTTGACAACTTCCTGGCATATTTCCACAGAAATTTTTAGGTAGCTCTGTTGTTAAGATTGGTTCATTTGTCTGTTCATGATAAGCACCTCTTTATCTCACACCAACCTCCTCCCATCTTCTCACAAAGCATACAAAAGCCAGTGCATCTTGCTTAAAATTGGATTTTACCATGTCTCATCCTTTGTGTAAAGCTTCAGTGACTCCTGTTATAGGTGCAGTCTAAGCACACCGCCTGGGGTTCAAGGGCACTTGGAGTCCCTCCTGAGACTCCACCTTTCCTGCTATATTTGCATATGCTAATGTAAAGTGTCTCTTCATGCCTTATTATAAGCATGTTTCTGCCTTTCCCTCTGTCCTGCATGTCCTGCATGTCCTTCTTCTGCCTTCTTGTCCTTTCCTTGCCCAAGTCTCCAGAGCAGTGATGATACTCCTTGGTGCTAAGCCCACTCGGGCCTCAGGGCCTTTGCACTTGCTGCATACTGTGCCTCATACAAGCCTTCTGCAGGTAGCCTCAAAACATGTGACCCTACTTCTTTCTGAAATCTGTCCAAATGTTACATCATCAGAGAGCCCTTCCCTGACAACTCTTCGTAAATAGCACACCACTCTTTGTCACACACACCTTGCTTTTCCTTTTTTCAGAGCACTTATCACCCCTAACCTGTTATCTGTTCGCTTGTTTAAACATCAGAGATCTATCTCTCCATTCAAGGATGTGAACTACCTGAGAGCAGAGACATTGTGTGTCTCCCTCACCGCTCTATCCTCAGTGCTGGGGTTCATTGATATTTGTTGCATCAATGAAACAATGCTAAGTAGTTCAGTCCGGAGGTCTTCATGGTTCTTGAACTCTCGCTAGCAAGTGCTACCTGCTCGAATCCCACCTTCTGGGGGTCAAATACCTCAGCACCACTTGGGGGTGTTGCTTTCTTAGATACAAAGTCCTAGATCCTATTTCTTGAGATACTAATTTAGATCTAGTGAGAATCGGTGCTTCAAAATAGCTTCCCAGATAATTATGGGGTTTGAAAAGCATTTTTAGATCACAATGGGACCAAAAGAACAAAAGGGGGGAGGTCCTATGGTTAAAAATAAATTTGCAAAATTCTGCATTCTATATTCCAAGCTGGACGATCATAATGTGCATTGATATAATAGAGGCTCAGTGAAAGAACGTAGTGAAGAAAATGTTCAGCTTTATTTCACTTAGTGTTTTCCAAACCTCCAAGTTGATCATGGACCCCTCTCTTATTTCACAGAACAATTAATGAAATGTTCCCCAGGTTAGTTTTTGTAAATACTCCCCCCTTAAGCAGTGGAGCTTAACTCTCAATCCCTTGAGTGTGAGCTGAATTTAGAAACTTTCTTCCAAAGAGTATGGAAACAGAGGGAAAAAGGTAAACTTACAGTGGAGAAACTGAGCAAATACTACCGCAGTGAGCAGGTCAGCATCAGCAGTGATAAGTTATGCTGACTGTGTTACCCTGGGTGTAACGAGGTGAGTATTGCACTTCACCTCTGTGGTCTTCCAAACCTCAGTCCAACAATGGTGAAAACAGCAGAAAAACTCACATGGAGGGGCATTCAACACGTTATCTGATTAGAGCTCCTCAAAACTGTCAAGAGCATCAAAACCAAGGAGAGGCTGACAAACTGCCATGGCCTAGAGGAATCTAAGGAGACATGATGACTAACTGTAGTGTGGTAGCCTGGGTGGGATCCTGGAACAGAAAAAGGAAAAAACTGAAAAAATCTAAATGAAATACAGAATTGAGATAACAGGAATGCACCAATGTTGTTTCCTTAATGATGACAAATGTCCCACAGTGATATAAGATGCTCATAGTAGAGGAAGCTGACTGAGGCCCACATGAGAACCCTCTGCACCATATTTTGCAATTTCTCTGCATATCTAAATTACTCTAAATAAAAAGTTATTTAGGTAAAAAAGATTATAAGAGCATGCAATTTTCTCACAGATATGTCAGTGACAGATGACAGACAGAAGGGTCTGTATGATTGATTGCACATAGAGGTTGTGTAGCCCTTACCTGAAATGCTGGGGACCAGAAATGTTTTGGATTTTGGATTTTTTTTTAATTTTAGAATGCTTACATATACATAATTTTATGTTTATGGGGACAGGACCCAAGTCTAAACACAAAATTCATTTATGTTTTGCATGTACCTTACACACTTAGCCTGAAGGTAATTTTACACAACATTTTAAATAATTCTGTGCACCCATCACATGAAGTCAAGTGTGGAACTTTCCACTTGTGGCATCATGTTGACACTCAAAGAGTTTTAAATTTTGGAGCATTTCAGATTTTCAGATTAGGGATGCTCCAAGAAAAGGTGAAACTAACCAGTTATCATAGGTATAAGAATAGTGGTTAATAGTGGTTAATTATAGGGGTATAGACTGGAAGAAATAACAAAGGAACAATATAGGGTGCTGGAAATATTCTATATCTTGATCTGGCAATTATGGGGGTTTATGTAAAAAATCAAAATATATGTACTTTATATACTTTATTGTACATATGTTAGAGCTCAATTTAGAAAAAGAATTTTAAAGCTGCATATAAAGAGATGTCTAAAAGGATATGCTTCAGATTTTAGTAATTACTGATTATGGATGGTGGGATTTCTTTACGATATTTTCCTTTCTCTTCTGTATTTATTTGTAATATCTTTCAATGATTCATATTTTGAAAATAAAAACACAAGAATGGAAGAATAGGCACCACATGTACTCACCATCAAATTGGCACTAACTGATCAACACTATGGTGCTCACATGGTAGTAACATTCTTCAGGGGTTGGGGGTTTGGGGGTGGGTAAACTCATAACTAATAGACACGGTGAGCATTGTAAGGGGGAAAGGGAATGCCTCAAATCATGGTTTGGGTGTGGCAAAGTCATAACATGTAACCAAAATGTTTGTACCCCCACAATATCCTGAAATTAAAAAAAAAAAAGAGTTGGCCAGTGGAGATAGGATCCTGATGGCCAACTAGACACAGGTACTGTGTGCCTCCTCCATGAAGAGGAAGCAGATTCTCACATTTAGAATAGATTATCCAGGAGAAAATGCTGGGATTCACCAGGGAAGCAATGGGAAGCACCAAAAGTGGGTCAGGAGAGGAAGAAGTAATTTCTGGGCTCATTTAGGCTGCTGGTAAAGTTCAGTTCCATGTGGTTGTGGGACTGTGGTCCCCGTTTTCTTGCTGTCTGTCATCCAAGAGTAGTTCTAAGCTTCCAGAGGCCACTGCATTTCTTGGCTCATGGCCCCCTTTAAAGCTAAGAATGACAGGTCAAGTTCCTCTCAGTGATTTGAATCTCATAGTTTTCTTTCCTGCTTCCCATCAATCATAAACTTCATGAGATCACTTTCTATGTTTTAGTCTTCTTTTTTTCTAAATACATTTATTTTTAACATATTATAACCAAATGATAACTGAATATAGATTCTAATAAAAAGAGCCCATAGGACCTAAAAAAAAAAAAAAAAGAAAAGAAAGGAAAAACAATAAAGATATTATTATTTTTTTGACATTATTTTTTTTTTTTAATTAATCTACCTTGTGGAGAAAATCCAAATATTTGGTAACACACTTTTTTCGGCAAGGTTATAAAGTAGCAGACATGTTCCTTCATTGCTGGTAAAATTTTTAAAAATTTATAATTAAGGTCCCTAGCTATGGAGATTTGACAATTTCTACTAAATTTAAAATTGCATGTCCTCTTTGACCCGGCCATACCCTTTCTAGGAATTCATCTTGCACATACACTAGCACATTTGTAAAATGACATGTAGAAGGTATTTGATGCATTTTAAAATATTTTCAAAAGATTATTTTTTAAAAGTGTACTTTTTAGTGGTTCTTAGTATATTCACAAAGCTGTGCAACTATCACCACTATAATTCCATAACAATTTCATCACTGAAAAAAGAAACCCCATACCCATTAGTACTTACTCTCCATTCCCTCTCATAACTCAACAAAAAACTCTGAAAACCACTAATCTACTTTCTGTCATACAGATTTGTCTATTCTGGACAGTTCACGTAAATGGAAGCATACAACTTGTGGTCTTTTGTGTCTAGTTTCAATCACTTAGCATGAAAAGATGGTCAACATCATTAGCCTCTAGAGAAATGCAAATTAAAACCACAGTGAGATAGGAACAATATAAGATGCTGGAAATATGCTATATTCACACCACACCCACTAGGACGGCTCTAACCAAAAAGATAGACAATAACAAGTGTTGTTAAGGATGAGGAGAATTGGGATCCCTCGTAAATTGTTGGTGGGAATGTAAAATGGTGCAGTCCTTTTAGAAAGCATTTCAGTAGTTCCTAAAAATGTTAAACAGAGAGTTACCGTATGCCCCAAAATTCCATTCCTAGGTATTTGCCCAAGAGAAATGAAAGCGTATGTTCACACAAAAGCTTGTACAACCGTGTTCATAGCAGCATTATTCATAATGGTCTGATAGTGGGAACAATGATTAACCAATGAATGAATAAATAAAATAGCAAAAACATGGTGCATCTATGCAATGGAATATTATTTAGCCATAAAAATGAAGTACTGATACATGCTACAATGTGGATGAACCTTAAAAACAATGTGGATATACCACAGTTTGTTTGTACATTCACCTATTGAAGGACATCTTGGTTGTTTCCAGTTTTTGAAAATTTTGGATAAGTCTTCCATGAAGAATCACATGCAGGTTTTTGTATAGACATAATGTTTCAACTCAGTTGGCTAAATACCAGGGAATTGCAATTGCTAGGTTGTATGGTAAGTTTATGTTTAACTTTGTAAGGAAGTGCCAAACTATCTTCCAAAATGTCTGCACAATTTTCACTCCTACCAGCAATGAATGAGAGTTCCTGTTGCTCTACATCTTCCCTAGCATTTGGGATTGTCAGCTTTTTGGGTTCACATTCTAATGGGTGTGTAATCATATCTCATTATTTTAGTTTGCACTAGTCTAATGATGAATAATGTTGAACATATGTTATTACACTTATTCACCATCTGTATACCTTCTTTGGTGAAGTACCTGTCTGTTGAGATCTTTTGCTCATTTTTTAAGCAGTTTGCTTATTTTCTTACTGTTGAGTTTTAAGAGTACTTTATGTATTCTGGATAGAAGTCCTTTATCAGACACATTATTTGCAAATATCTCGCAGACTATACCTTGTTTTTTCTTTCTCTCAGCAGTGTCTTTCACAGTGCAAATTTTTTAAAAATTTGATAAGGTTCAATTAATAAATTTTTTTCTTTCATGGATTGTGCATTCGGTGCTATATTTTAAAACTCATTGCCGAACACAAGGGCATGTAGATTTTCTCCTATGTTTTCTTCTAAAAGTTTTATACTTTCATGGTTTACATTTTGGTCTATGACTCATTTTCAGTTAAATTTTGTATAAGGCATGGTATATATGTGCAGGTTCATCCTTTTGCATGTGAATATCTGTTCCAATACCATTTGTCAAAAAAACTTTCCTTTCTCCTTTGAACTGCTCCCATACCTCTGTTAAAAATCAGTTTACTATGTCTGGGTGGGTCTATTTCTGGGCTATGTATTCTCCTCCATTTATCTGCATGTCTGTTATTTTGTCAATACCATACTACTTTTATTACTGCAGTTTTATAATAAACCTCGAAATCATAAGTCTATAGTAAGTCTAAAAGAACATTGCATGGATTAGAAATGCATCATTAGCATGCTAAACTTGAGCAATCCTGTTGTTTCAGATGGTTTATGGAAGGAAAATTAGCCAGCATCTTCATATGCTCATTGTTGATAACTATAGCTTGTAAGTAACTGTTTCCAAAAATATTGCTATGATTCCTGTATTTTGTTCCAATTTTGGTCATTTTAAAATAATTTTTAAATATTTTTTTTCTCACCTAAGATGCTATGAAATCATTGTTTCTCAGCCTTGCCAGCTATTTCGAAGCCACCACGTGTGTTCGGTAAGTGTTGCCTATGTTATCATCATTGTCTGGACAAGGATGACCATAATCTGATATCTGAGAATTGTTTCTGCTGCATAATAGATGGCAATGACTATATACAGGAAATGTCCTGATCATTCGTCCTGAAGACTACTTTCTGTTACTGCTAAAATCTAATAGTATTATCATGCTGCATCCTAAATTCTTACATCAAAATAGATAGAACTAATTACTAATTTTTAAGGCAGCAGGACTTAGAAAAGAAGTGTCCTTTCGAATCCTTTTAAATGGGCTTTTATAGATTCATAGCACTGCATTTCATAAATACCTCATATTAAGAAGACCTTTATGTTATAGTTTCCCAAATAGCTGGCAAACTGCCCATGAAATGATCTCAGTTACAAACTGTGATTTCTCTGCCCTCTCTTACTCATTTTATGATCCCTCTGGGTGCCGAGTGCCATGGTTCAGCATATTTCAAAGGGTTATTGAGGTCTGGGTGAGATGCTCACAGAATTTCAAACAGTCTGCAAGGCACCATCCTCTTGCAAGATGGACTGTGTTAATTACCTTCACTTCAATATGGCTTCCAGGGGCAAACTCCCTTGTCTTGAAAATCGAGGTCTATAATTCACTATGATGCTCTTGATACTCTGTTTCCCTGTTTATGAAATCTTTGTGTTAATTCTGAAATCACAATGGGGTTTAGTGAAGATTTGTTTTGTTTAGGACTCTAGTCAATATTGACTTACATTTTGAGTGATGTTTCCTGTAATTTCTACATATTCCAGCTTTCTGGTGATGGGCATTGATATAGCTAACTATTGTTTAACCTGATATTTAGAAAATTGGATCTTGGGGTAATCTGAGAAATCCTTATCCTTTGACCTTTGAAATTAATGACATTCATTTAAAACTCTTGTAAGATACCCACTTCCCTCCCTCCAGACACAGGATGCTCCCTAGGTCTATACAGAGGCTTAGAGGCATATTTTATGTAACATTACTACAGGTTTGCATGTGTGCTTAGCTTCATGGGCTGTGATAATATACTAGTCAGGACTGGATTAATAATGTAAAAGATTTCCATCCAAAGAGCCATTTTGTTACCCACCTTTCAGAAATGAAGACATTATTATGGTTTGTCAGGTAATGTGAATTACATAAATTCCTTCTCTCTGGGTTTTAAGATGGGCATATACAATTAATCAGAAATACAACCAGAGCAATCAGGCAAGAGAAAGAAATAAAGGGCATCCAAATCAGGAAAGAGGAGGTCAAACTATCACTTTTTGCTGACAATATGATCTCATATCTAGAAAACCCCAAAGACTCCATCAAGGGAGTAGAGTTGATAAACAAATTCAGCAAAGTATCAGGTTACAAAATCAATGTACACAAATCAGGAGGATTCTTATATGCCTATAACTGTCAAGCTGAGAATCAAATCAAAAACTCAATACCATTCACAATAGCCACAAAAAAATAAAATACCTAGGAATATACTTAACCAAGGAGGTGAAAGACCTCTAAAAAGAGAACTATGAAACACCGAGGAAAGAAAGCATAGATGACACAAACAGATGGAAAAACATATCATGCTCATAAATTGGTAGAATCAACATTGTTAAAATGTCCATACTACCCAAAGTGATTTACATATTCAATGCAATCGTCATCAAAATACCAACGGCATATTTCACATATCTAGAAAAAATAAGTCTATGCTTCATAGAAAAGAGCCTGAATAGCCAAGGCAATAAGCAAAAAGAACAAATCTGGAGGCATCACATTACCAGACTTCAAACTATACTACAAGGCTATAGTAACTAAAACAGCATGGTAGTGGCACAAAAATAGAGACATAGACCACTGGAACAGAGCAGACAACTCACATATAAAACCATCCACATACAGCCAACTGATCTTTGACAAAGCAGACAACAATATACACTGCATAAAAAAGCCCTATTCAATAAATGGTGCTGGGAGAATTGGATAGACACATGCAGAAGAATGCAACAAGATCCATAACTCTCTCCACTCACAAAAATTAATTCAAGATAGAAAAAAGACTTAAATGTAAGGCATGAAACCATAGGAATTTCATAAGAAAATGTTGGAAAAACTCTTCTAGATATTGGGCTAGGCAAAGAGTTTTTGAAGAAGACCCCAGTGTCAATCACAGCAACAACAAAAATAGACAAATGGGACTTGATTAAATTAAAAAGCTTCTGCACAGTTAAGGAAATAATCAACAAATCAAACAGACAACCTTTAGAATGGGAAAAAATATTTGCAAGCTATACATCTGATCAGGGGCTAATAACCAGAATCTACAAAGAACTCAAGTAAATCAGAAAGAAAAAAAACAAACAGCCCCATTAAAAAGTGAGTAAGAGTAACCTACCATAGTTTAGACACCCTTGCTAGGTGCCAGGGTGGCAATGCCAAGGCATGTCAAGTGTCTCCTTAGACCAACAGGTATGTAAAAGACAAGGTGAAGTTGCAGTTTAATATGATAAGTGCAAATACAGGGTTAGCATAGAGGCCAAGGGAACAACAGGAGAGACATTTCCCCAGACTAGGAGGGGTGGGGAGTGTGGGCAGGAAGGTCTCCCAAGAGCCAATATCTGACCTTCAGGGGTCATATCACCTGTTGTTTTTTTCAGCACCTCCTACTGTTCCGAGCTCATTGTTGTCTCCTAAATAAACACTCTCATATACCACCTCATTTACAGAGGAAAATTCCTTCTTTGATTTTTTTATGTACATACTTTAACTTGTCCTTCTCTTGTTCTCATTCCATTTTTCCTATTTTCTGCCCACCCAGTGTTATATACATACCCACACTTGCATTTAAGACCTGTGAAAACAAGGACAATTGACTTCATTTTTGTGAATGCCTTTCAATGCCTTGAAAATAGTAGGTATTTCATAAATATTCATTAAATTGAATATATTTGCTTCATCATTTCTTGAAGTACTTCCTTGATAGCCAGGAGCTCTGCCTGTATATTAAAGATTTTGCAACACTCTCCCTCTTATATAAACATATCCAGAAGCTAATAAGCCAAAGATAAGGTTATGCATCTCAAGAGTCAAGAATGACTCATAAGTCTCTTACAATCAATGATGAGATTCTAGGGAAGTGGAGGGCAGGCGCTGACTTCAGTTCAGCAAACATTAATGCAGCAGCCGCCCCCGCCCATCCTGTACTGTGCAAGGGTAGGTTAGATCAGGTGCCTCTTTAGCATTTCTTACTTCTCAAGTCATATCCCTTTTTCTAACGATGTAATTCTTCTTCAACTGTCTTCATTAAATTTGAAGTCTGTGAATATAGGGACTATCCAACCTTGTTCACTGTCACCCTGAATGCCCCTTGCAGATGAAGGTCACCACAAGTATCCTGTGCTGCCATCAGTAGTGCACATTTTGCACATGCATTGACTTCATAATAACAAAATGAGTAACACCTGTTCTCTCTACTCTTAGATGGAGGAATGGATGTTCATATACTTAGTGAATGAATGAATAAACTTTGGGGAATAAAAATATGGGGAAAACCAACGTGTTACCCAAAAGACTGTTAACCTTGGGGTGGTATAGAGGGGAAGAGAAAACAGTATGAAATGGTAGCTAACTAAGTACCAGAGGGTGCTGAGAGGTTAAAACCTCTAGAGCCTTTCAGATGAAAAAAGAGAGCACTAAGAACTGCTGGGGTAAAAACAAAAACAAAATTACTCTAGTTTGAAACTCCACTTTTCCTAGTTGTCATGATTTGAGCCAGTTGTGTGTGTGCATTTGTATGTGTGCATGCAGGTGCATGCAGTGATTAGACACTGCATTTCACATGTATGTGGATGAATTATGCATTTCTTTTCTCCTTCCTCTAATCTAGGTTAGCTAAAATTTGACAACCATTTAGCAATGCCTCTGATGAATGTCTTCAAGCTGAATATCCAGAAATTGTCGAACTTGCAGTCCACTTGGAATCAACTGCTTCACTGGAAGGGAATGAGCAACTGGATAATTGAGAAAAAAAATTTAATTCGACTATGTGATTTAAAAAAAAATCTCAATTTTTCCCTCATAATTGTAATATCCTCATGAAAATAATATTAATTTGCGTTTTTTTTTGCAAACACTAACAGTTGAAAGGGAAAGGCCTGGGGAATGGGATAGATCACCTGGAGTACATGTTCCTCTATTATTCTCTAAGGCAGTGGTTCTCAGACGTTAATTTTCATTAGAGAATTCTGCCAGGAATTTGTAACAGGGCAGATTCCTGGGCCTGCCCACATGCACCCTTCCCCTGCTGAACTGCTTTAATTGAACAATGAAAGCAAGTTTGTGTAATAGATATCAACTTGAATATGATTAAAGGCAGTTTGTACATAAAATATCATGTTGGAAAAGTTCATTATTTCCCCAAAAGTAGTGGCTCAATATCAGGTACTGACAGTGGGTGATGATTGATAGAAAATGGGCAGAAAAGAGTCGTTTTCTGGAAGGTATATTCTTCTTTTGAACCATTTTCTTTACCAAGTTTTTACCCTTCTTGGGGCTCATGATTCCTTTCATTCAAATTGCAATTAAAATAAAGATGGTAGTACAGGAAATGCTTTAAGGGCAAAATAAAGGCAAAACACCAGAGTGCTTTGAAATGCGTGAAAATGGTGCAGGTGTACGACTGACTGAAGGGTTGTAGATGGAGCTCTTTTTCCATCCCTCTCACTCGGCGTCGTTCACAAAGCAAATTCAGCCTGCAATTCAGATTTGCTCCATGTGGTATTCTCTGACTAGAAATTCTGCAAGGAGAAAATTATCTTTGCTTAAAATGGTAATCCCAAAATATCACTTTTTATATCATTTGTATCTAGTGCCTTTGGGTGTTGAAAGAAATTTTACTAATAAATAAATGGAGTCATCAGGAAATTATATATATATAAGCAATCACAGAGAAAGGTCATTAATTGAACACTGTATTATTTTCCTTAACAAATCACCACAAACCAGGTAGTTTACAACAACACAAAATTATTATTTACAGTTCTGGAGGTCAGAAGTCTAAAAGCAAGATGTCAGCAGAATTGTTTTCCTTCTGGAGGCTTCAGGGAAGAATCTGCTTTTTTGCCTTTTTCAGCTTCCAGTGGCTTGCCTGTATTCCTTGGCTCGTGGCCCCTTCCTCCTTTTTAAAGCACACAACTCCAATCCCTTACTTCCATCATCACATCCTCTCCTCTTCTGCAGTCGAATCTGCCCATCTCCTTCTTTAATGGACACTTGAGATTACATCTAGGGCCCACTCTCATAATCCAAGGTAATCTCCCCATCTAAAATCCTTGACTTAATCACTTGTGCAAAGCCCCTTTTGCCATATAAGTAACATTTACAGTTTCCTGTGATTAGAACCTGAGAATCTTCAGGGACCATTAGTAAGCCTACCACAGTCTTATTTGAAATAGATCTGTACAATGATTTAGTAGGTCTGGGATGTGTTCCATACATTTGCCTTTTAATAAGAGATCAGAAGAAGGTGACCCTCAATCCACACCTATAATTGCTTTGAAGAGGGGTTTGTTGGAGAACTAAATGCACAGAGAGCCTTTCATTTGGTCTCTATAAGGAGAGCTTTCATGGACAATTGCTATGTGTCCTGTGTGTTGCACACATTTTTCTACAGGGTCCCTTGATTTAAATGTCTTTTAAAGTAAGATGCTGAAATAATAATAATTGTTTATATGCATATGATAATTTATTGTGTGCAAGGATCTTTTCTCCATCCTCTGGGGAGGGGACAAGAGCTAGATATGGAGTTAATAATTGATCATGCTTGCACGATGGAGCTTTCATAAGAATTCCTAAGCTATGGGGTTTGAAGAGCTTCCAGTTTGGTGAACACATTCGCATGCTGAGAGGGTGGTATACCCCAACTCCACAGGGGCAGAAGCCTTCCAGACCTCACTTCATCTGCATGTTCATTTATACCCTTTATAATATCCCTTATCATAAAACTTGTAAATGTGACTGAAGTGTTTCCTTCAATTCTGTGAGCCATTATAGCAAATTACTGAACCTGCGGAGGGAGCTGTGGCAAGCCTCAATTTGCTGCTGAGTCAGACAGAAGTGTGGGTAACTGGGTAGCTACTTGCAACTGGCATCAGAGGTGGAGGACAGTCCTGTGGAACTGAGCTCTTACCTTGTGGGATCTGTGTGAACTCCAGGTAGTTAGTGCCAAAATGCAGCTAAATTGTAGGACACCTAGTAGGTGTCTACAGAGAATTGGAAAATTGCTTGGTGTGGAAAATGCACACATTTGGTGTCAGAAGCATTGTAAGTAGAGAAACACAATTTTCCTTTAGGATTTAAGATTCATTTAAAGCTTTGTGAAGAGGCATAATCCTGAGATAAAAAGAACATGGGCTTCGTGGAGACACAAAGCTAGAATTGAATCCTGCTCTCCACTTATTTGGTGACATTTGAGCCTCAGTTGCTTTAACTATAAAACAGACACAAAAATTTCTACTTTACAGAGTTTCACTGAGAATTATTGATAATGTATTTTTTGGGAAATGGCTTTAACCTCCTCCCCATAAGCACAAACTTAGCAGCTTAAAACAGCAAATTTATTATCTCACGGTTCTGTGAGTCAGCAGTCTGGACACACCTTAGTTGCATCCTCTATGAGGCTGCAATGGAGGTCAACCAGGACTGGGTTGTCATCATCTAAAACCTCAACTGGGGAAGGATGCACTTCCAAGCACACATGGTCGTTAGGATTCAGTTCTTGTGACCCAATGGCTAAGGCCTTCCCCAGTGGAGCCTTCAGATAAGAGCCCATCCCTGGACAATGCCTTGTTTTGCAGCTTTGCAGAGGCCCCAGTTAAACTGTGGTCCCAACCCACAGAAACTGTGAGATAATAAATGTGTGTTCTAAGCTCCTGGGCTGTGCTGATACTGTTACAACAGATAACAAACACAATATCCACGAATCCTCCATGATGTTACTTCATGAAGTGTGCTGCTGTGAAAAATGGTTTTAGGACTTGTCCCCTAGCAGTGGCTTCCAGCCAGATGGCTGCTCTGGAGCCCCACCACCTGGAGCAGCTATTATGACCTTCATCTTCTGCAGATCCACCTGTGACAGATTGCTTACATACCTGCAGCCAGGCAGACTGTGCATCACTGGATGCCATCACTCTGCCAATGGCCAGCCTGAAGCCTCGGAGAGTCCTATTTGTCTTTGCAGCCCTCTTAGCAGGCAACACCGGTATAAAGAAACTTGTCTGAAGGACACAAGAAATTCCCAATGATCTGGAGTTTGTAACTTCACTGAAGTTTATAGTAATAATTAGAATATGACAGTATGTGTGCATTTGATTCTACAGTTTCACTTATTAATTCATTTAGTAAATACATGTTTGGTCCAACCACATGCCAAGAACAAGTCTAGGCCCTGGAGATATGACAATGAAGAAAGAGGAGATTCCTGCACTTATGAGACATCATGTTTATGTAGACTTCTTTAACTCTGTGAAATAGGCAAAACAGCCGTTAAAAAAAAGCAAAACCTTTTATTGTTAAAATACCAAAAATACAGAAAATGATGTAAACAAATATGTAATTTAATACATTACTGTAAGGCAAATGCCCAATTTTGGTCTGTTTTGTGTTGCTACAACAGAATACCATAGACAGTGTAATTTATAAGGAAAAGAAATGTATTTGATCATATTTCTGGAGGCTGGGAAGTCCCATAACAAGGTGTCGGATCTGACAAGGGCCTTTCTTGCTGCATTATCCCACTGTCGAAGGTAAGAGGGTGAGAGAGAGAAGAAGGAGGCTGAACTCATCCTTCTATCAGGAACTCACTCCTGTGAAAACTAACCCAATCCCATGATAACAGTATTAAGATATTCATGAGGTCAGAGCCCTCATGAACTAATCACCTCTTAAAGACCCCACCTCTCAACACTGTTGCATCGGGGATTAAATTTCCAAAGCACGAACTTGGGGGAACACATTCAAACCAAAAAAGCATGTCTTTTTTAAGAACAAACATTAAAATAGAAAGACAAAATCTTGCTAGCTATACCAGGAGCCCTCCAAGTGCCCCTGCCAACTCTCCCACTCTCAGAATAACCACTCTCCTGATTTTATGATAATCACCTCTGTACCTTGCTTTGTAAATTTTTTTTTTACCAGTGTACATTCCTAAATACTATAGTATAGCTCTGCCTGTTTTTGTTTGTTTGTTTAATATGTCTTTGGGGTCTCTTTTAATGAATAGGTTCTTCATCCAACGTCCATCCCTGTCTGACTTTTCAAGTTTGTTTCTTTTAAAAACTGGATCATTTGTCTTGCAGAGTTTACTCAATCAGAATTTTGCTGATTGCATTCCTGTGGTAAAGTTTAATGTTTCCCTCAGTCTTCTGTATTTCCTGCCAACTGCTGGTAGATTATAGAGGCTTAATCATTTTTAGTTTTGAGCTTTATGAGGAATAACTGTTTCATGGGTGGTGTCATAGGCTTTGGACATAATATCTTTTTGTGTTGTCAGCAGCTATTTCTGCTCAATGCTTAGATTTTTAATTTAATAGGGGTTAAATAATGGTGATATTCCAATTTCATCATGTCATCATTTATTTGTTTGTACAGAGAAACATCTGCCACATGATTACCCAGTGGTTCCATTTTTATAGAAAAGGAAGGATGAATGCTAAAGTTTTTTCCTTTATTTATGAATTTTCAAAGCAAGGAGTTAGTTTATTCTTTCAAAGGTGGCCAAGATGCTATGTATCATCATCATTCTATATATATGAAGAAACTATGTTTCATACACAGATTTGCTCAGAAATCATACCTTCCAGCTCCCAAACTCTATGTACTTTGTATCTCACCAAGATGATGAAAAGATTGGGAAAGTAAGTTAAGTGTTGAAAAAATGCACAGAGAATAACTCAACTTTTAAAATTCAACGTGCATTTATTTTTTAACAGCATATTACCTGTAAGAACTGAGCCAGGTACAGATGTACTAGTATTTGGTGCTTTCCCTCAAGAAACTTGATCTCTAATAGGGGGAACAAAGCATCACCTAAAGCAAGAAGGGTGAGAACCACAAGACCAGTACTGATGGGAGGTGCTGAAGGAGGACAGAGGTTTCTCACTCACCCACTGTCGTAGTCAGCATGGGCTGATAGAATACTGTAGTTTTCTTGGCTTAAGTAATGCACATAATTTTTTTACAATTAAAAAAATTGAGGGCTGGGAAGTTCAAGATCAAAGCGCTGGCTGGTTCAGTGTCTGGTGAGGACCATTTTCCTGGTTTGCAGATGGCCGTCTTCCAGTTGTATCTTCACATGTAGGGGAGAGAGATCCAGTGTCTCCTCTTGTTTTTATAAGGATGTGATCCCATTCATGGGGCCCAACTTCATGGCCTAATTATTTCCCAAAGCCTCACCTCCAAATGCTGTCACACTGGGGATTAGGGCTTCAACATAGGAATTTGGGGGGGACACATTCAGTGCATAATACTCACACAAAATGTCCACTCAATACATGGTAGAGATTCAATATTTGCTGAATTGAACATCACCGTTTTGACTTGCAAGTCTTGTAAAGACTTTCATTAGAGATATTATTGTGTTGTTCTAGAAAGTACAAATAATTTATACTTATTGTAGCTCATCCATAACTGAGTCAATCATTACAATTATTGATCGCCTGATAATTACCTGGTACTTGCTAGGAACCAGGAATTTTTTTAAATGAAAGCAATAGTACAATCCTATTCTCAAGGAGCAGATGTCATGGCAGACTGAGAAATGGCTGAGCATGTAATTGCAAGTGTCAAATATACTTAAGAGCCAAAAAAAAATGCATTTCCTTGAAAACATTTACTAAGTCAGAATTTTCACTAATTTAGGTGAATTCTTTTTCTGGGTTTACAGGAATTGTGGTATTGTATTCTCTTCTTGACAACAGAAGATGAGGCATGAAAGAAAAAGACAAGTATCAAAAGCAGGGAGAGAGGAGAAGAAAATAGAAGAAATTAGCACAGTGGCAATAAGTGAACAGTAACAGGAAATACAGTCATTGGGAAACTTACCTGTTTGTATGCAATCCTGCCCTGTGAATTTCACATTGCAAGTTCTATTAAACTGCATAACAGCCCTTCTAGGCAGGTGTGATGGTTAATTTTATACATCAGCTTGGATATACTCTGGTGCCCAATTATTTAGTTAAACACTAGATGTTGCCGTGAAGGTTTTTTTTTTTTTTTTTGTAGATGTGATTAATGTTTACAAACAGTTGATATTAAATAAAACAGATTACCCTCCATAATGTGGGTGGGCCTCATCCAATCAGTTGAAAGCCGTAACAGCAAACATTAAGGTTGAACAAAGAAAAATGAATTCTGCCTCCAGACTACAACATAAACATTTTGCCTGAGTTTCCATCCTATGGACTCAAATCTATAACATCATCTCTTGCTGAATCTCCAGGCTGCCAGATTGCTCTACTGATTTTGGACTTGGCAGCCCCCACATTGTGTAAGTCAGTTCCTTAAAATCTCTCTCTCTCTACCCCCACCCTCTTTCTCTCTATATATATACACGGTATTAGTCAAGGTTCTCCAGAGAAACAGAACCAATAGGATATATGATATAATATAGATATATGTATATTATATATGTAATATACATAAAGCATATATTTGTAATACATTATATTAGAACCAATGGGATACATGATACGTTATAAATGTATCATACATATCCCACTGGGTCTGTGTCTCTGCAGAATCATGATTAATATAGCAGGTATGATAAATTCCATTTTGTATATCTAATAATAGATAACCTTCCAGAGTTTTAATAACTTTACCAAGGTAGTAAGTGGGAGATTCAGGCTTCAAAGCCTGGTCTGTTTAACCCACAGGCCTTGCTCTCCCACTATTGATTGCTCCTGAGGTTACAGGAGAGGGGCCTGGTGCTGTGAAGATAAAATGCTGCACAAATCACTCTTGCCAGAAATGGTTAACTCAGGGGAACATTTTTCATGAGGCAAAAGATCACATAAAAATGGCCATCTTTCAGGGACGATGGTGCCCTTTACCTTTTGTCTTATATCTCAAGGTTCTCAAGTCAAGTTTGTCAGAGATTTGGCAGGAGCAAGATGCAAAGTAAAAGAGGAATCATCTCACATTGTCCAGCCTGCTTTAGCATCTCTGCTTGTAGAGGCTTATGTAGCTACAGCAGCTCATAAAGAGAGCTGCCGTTTTGATGGAGCATCTACTACATGCCAGAGGTTTTATCTTCCTTGTCTGCAATTCTCACTATAATCTGACCAAAGATTAGTTTTGGTTTGGGTCAGCTGCTGCAATAGGCAAACCCACATAATATCTGATGGGACCAGATAGCCCTCCTTCATCTGTAATCGTGCCATCGGCTTGCCTGGTGTGCCCTCTCGTAACAGATTCAGACTGGGGAGTGTCATGTCTCTTTCCTTATAGGGTAGGTCACATGACCCCACTTTTGTAAGGCAGTGGGGAAAGTAGGTAAGCATGTGGATCTCTGGAGAGCTTTAGCAGCTCTTCCACACCCACCCCAATTTTAAAGACGAGGCAGGCAATCTCAGCAAGGATGCATAGCTTGCCCTAAGTCATACAACTCAAAAAAGGTGGAGCTGGGCTTTTCACCCCAGGTGTCTAAGGCCACTTCCACCCTGCCTCTACACCTCCGCTGCAATGATTCTCCAAGCAGATTACTGTAGTTACTGCAAAACAGCTCAGATGCAAAATGATCTGCCTGTGCTGCAGGGGGTGCCAACCACCACCCCCAGAAGGAATCCCAATGTTACTCACATGATGCAGCAGACACAGACACCTGCCAACTTGGCATACTTTGTATCAATGCCACATTTCCCTACCAGGCCTTGATGAAGGTCTGATCATGCATTTTTTAAAAAAAAATCTATCCCACTGTGCTGACTATATCCCCTCCATCTGTCCCATGCTGGGTGAAATCTGCTACAGCTGCAAGCTACACCTGCTAGAGAGCCAGACTGGCTACCTTGGGAGTGGGGGGCAATTTAGCAGGTGGATGCTAAAAGCTGGCAACCATTTTACAAAAATTTTCTAATCTTTTTGTAGCCTTAAATGAAATTTTAAGAAAAGAAAATAAAATGCAAAGGAAAAACAAAGCCTGGTGTATCAGGACTTGCAATATGACATTGCTCATTTGCATTGTGGAGAGAGCAGGCACCCGCATCCTCCAGCCCAATCCAAATTGAAACAGCATACCTTTGTGTGGGTGAAACTCATGTTCAGGCTGCAAGTGATCTGCTGTGGGGGAGATAGCTGAAACTCAGTGCCAGCAATTCCATTTTATTCCTTTTCTTCTTTTCTTTTTCAGTAAAAGAAAAAAAAAAATCAAGAACCACATTCTAGAGCCTTCCACCTTCCCCGTCTTCCTTGTTTCTTCTCCTCCTTTGAACACAAGCATAACAGTGGGGCATGATACTCCAGCTCTAGGGTCAGACTAGACCTGCGGCTAGGCTGTGACCCAGCTGCTTAACTGCTGAGTCACTTTGGATAAGCTATTTCACCTTTCTAAGCCTTAACTGCCTGATCTTCAAATTGAGATAAATATATTACTTAATTCATAGCATTTTTATGAAAACGAAATGAGTCCATACAAGCAAAGTGCTTAACACTTAACAGAGTACTATATTAATAGTAAGCTCTTCCAAAGTGAGAGCTGCCATTGTTATTATTATTATTACTATTTTTATCATTGCAGTAGTGGTAATAACAGTCGTAGTTACTATTCATGACTTCCAGGACACTGGGAATTTTTCAGTTACTGGGTGAGATGGTAGAAGGGAGAAACTAGCTGTGGGTTGAGGTTTGGCCAAGGCTGTGTTAATCTAGCTGAATATATACTTCTTTCAATATTTAACATAAGGCAGAGTGATATAAAGACAAAAACATGGATTTTTGAAGTCAGACAGACCTATAGACACAGACACAGATATAGACGTAGACATAGACATAGACATAGACTTCTGGCTGTTCTGCCATTTCTATCTTTGTGATATTGAACCTACCACCCAACTTCTTTAAACCTCATTTTTCTCATCTATAAAACAAGCATGGTTTCATATCTTGTGGCCTTCTCTGAAGTGCTAGCTACAGTATGGAGGCATCATAGAACTTTATTGTTATAGAGAAGACCAAATAAGAGACAGTGAGCATATATAGAGGCATGGAAAAGGATTGACTTTAAGAGTAACTTCTTTAATTCAATTTCCTTTATTTTGAAAGTGACTCGTCATCATTTTATTTACACAAAAAGAGAAAATTCAAATAAGCAAAGAGAAAGAATTACCCATCATCCCTCAACTCAAGGACAGTCACTGCCAACATCTTGGTGTTCATCCAGGAAAAGGGTCTTGGTTGTGAGGTTGATGAGATTTGAAAGCAGGCCGCCTAGAGAGAACTTTGGCCATAGGAGCATCCACCATCTGGGGTCAATCATGTGGCCATTCCCCTGTTGGAAGTGGGGGGGCTCTAGCAGATGACGGGCCCAGCCCCCTGCTAGGATTTATTGCAAGGGAAGTGCCATCAGCTGTCACACTGTGCCAGTGTCATCCTCCTCCCCACCCCCAACATGGGGGCAAGATGGACACACAGTGAAAGTTAGTTTTAAATACACTTTATCACACAGGAAGCAGGAAACAAACAAAAATCAAGTGCATTCAGTGTACCTCCCTCCCTCCTTTCCTTCCTTTCCTCTTTAGTCTCTAAGCCACTGTGTTATTAGTTCTGAGGTCCCTGGAGCTCAGGGGCTCACCATCTTAAGAGCAGGGTAGACAAAGAGGTAGTGACATCAGTGTGACAGGCAATAAGAAGGAGGCGACTTGAGGTGGCCATTTTTGCCTGTGCCTGGATAACCGAGAGGCAGGCAGAGAGGCTTCCCAGGCATCCTCTGTACCTCCCTGCACAGAGCTGAGCCTACTGGGCTAGGTCCAGTGTCTGTCTTTCCTCACGACTACAAGCTCCAGGAGAGCAGAGACCACTACAGTCGTGCTTGTCACTCTATCTCCAGTGCCCCTGGGGAGGTGCTCAGTAAATGTTGACCAGACGGATGCCACTGAAAAACTACGTGAACAGGGTGGTGTTTGTAGTGAACAGCTGTTGTCTTATTCTGTATTCCGATGTTATAGTTTGAATGTTTGTCCCCTCCAAAACTCATGTTGAAATTTAATTGCCATTTTAACAGTATTAAGAGGTGGGATGCTTAAAAGGGGATTAGATCTTGAGGACTCCACTCTCGGGGTGGAATTGGTGCCATAATAAAAGGGCAAGTTGGGCCGCCTGTTGCTTTTTCTTACCCTTCCACCTTCCTCCATGGATGACAGAGCAAGAAGGCCCTCGAAAGATCCCAGCCCCTCGATCCTGGACTTCCCAGCTTCAGAACTGGGAACCTATACATTACATGGTATGTAGTGTTCTGTCCGGCAGCACAAAACAGACAATGACACTCAGTATCCCTTCCTCCCCTATTCTGGTGCCTACAACACCCCTTTCTTTGGGCAATTACCCCTCCCTCAGTCCCTGGGTTTTAGTGGGGCTCCTGATCTCGAACTCAGCCCCCAAGTCCTGGGGACAATGGAGGCACAAGACCCAAGCTGGGCCAATCAGATTCTCTTTCCCCCAGGGACAGAAGGTGCTGGGAGGAAGGCTGTGAGTAAGCCCAGGGATTGAGCGCGGCCTCACTCCTACCGCTGGCTCCCCCAAAGCCTGGTTGTCCGGGTCTTTCATGGCATCTCTGAAGAACCTCAGTACTTTTCCAATAGGTTGCTCCTTTTAATGTAATTTAGTCAGAACACTAAATTTATCTTGCTTGCTATAAAAAAGAAAAAAAATTACAAGGACTGTCCAGAAAGTATCCATTCTTTGTTAATATAATGAGAATAGTTACATGACTGTATACTTTCTGGGCAGCCCTTGTATGTATATATATCTAGTATATTCCTTTTTCTTTAACAATTTTCATTGAGATCAAATTCACATGACATAGCACTAACCACTCAAAAATGTACAATTCAATGGCATATAGCACAGTTACAGTGCTGTACACCATTACCTCTCTCCAGTTCCAAAACATTGTCATCACCTGAAAAGAACACCCTGTACCCATTAAGCAGCGCTCTCCATTCCTTCCTTCTCCGGCCCCTGGCAACCACTAGTCTGTTTCCGTCTCTGTGGATTCACCTATTCTGGGTATTTCATATCATTGGAATCATACAATATCTGACCTTCCTTGTCTGGTTTCTTTCCCTCAACACAATGTTTTTAAGGTTCATCCACACCCTAGCATGTACCAGCACTTCATTCGTTTTTATGGCTCAAGGACATTCCACTGTAGGGATAAACCACATCTTATTTATTCTTTCATTCACTGATGGACACGTGGGCTGTTTCTACCTTTTGGCTATTGGGAATAGTTCTGAAATGCTCTTGAAGTATGAGTTTGGCAGGTAAAGAAAATGAAAAAAGACATTTAAGGAAAGGGAACAGCTTATTCCAGGGCAGAGAAATTTTCCTACCTGGGCTCTACTCTTAGCACTCTCCTCCAGGCTGCAGTCCGGTCTCTGCACAGGAACTAGAATGATCTTCCTAAAGCGCACATCAGGTCTCTTCACTTCCCTGCTAAGTACACTCCAACCCTCTACATTGCCTCTTGCTCACTGTGTCAAGGCCACAACGCTGCCCTCCTTTCTGTTCCTACAGTGCTCCAAGCTCGGCTCCACCTCAGGGCCTTCGCACCTGCGGGACACCCTGGTGGAAACACTCTTCTCCCTGAACTTACCAAGGCCACCTTCCTCTTACCGTGCAAGCGCTACCTCCACAGAGAGGCTGTTTCTACCACCTTAGGGACATTCACCGGCACCACCCCTGTCGTTCAACTATCTCATTATCAGAAATTACCCTTCTTGTTCATTTTCAGTGTGATTTTTGTTAGTTTGATTTAGTTTTTGCTTTTGGTTTCTCTCTGCTCTTCCCTCTTTTCTTCACCAGAACAGAAGCCCCAACAAATAAGTCCCCTAATGCCCAGAACAGTGCCTGGCATATAGAAAATACTCAATAAACAATTGTTTATGAGCCCATGGCTGGCATGGCCCACTGGAGAACTGGCAGGGAGTATGTGGTGTCTAGTGCAGGGAAAGAGAGCTTCAGGGGCACAGGGTGTGGTGCAAATGTCAACAGCGTCCAGATTTCCCAAGATGCCCTCATTATACCAGGCTCATCCTAATTTAGCTGTAGAAATTCTCCGGTGTGATTATTTTATAGCAGGAGTGCCCAACCTATGGTGAATTGTGTAATTATTTCATTATATATTACAATGTAATACCGATAGAAATAAAGTGCACAATAAATGTAATGCACTTGAATCATCCGCTTGAATCATCCTGGAACCACCCCCACCCCAATCCAGTCTGTGGAAAAATTGTCTTTTATGAAAACAGTCCCTGGTGCCAAAAATGTTGGGGACCGCTGTTTTATAGCACTGAAGGGAACTGAATACTTGCTTACTATTTCTGTCTCAAAGCAGCATAAAAACCCTCAGAAAGTTGTTCCTGAGAGGCAGTTTTGCAACAGGGAGGCAGCATCATTGCTGGGAGGAGTCAGAAGACCTGTGTTCTCCTTCAGTGCTGTGTGGCTTTGGGCAAATCACGTAAGTTCTCTGAAGTTCAGGTTTCTCATCCACATTGTATTGTGCTGTGAGGTTGGCAGGGATTATCACTCTCATTTGACAGTTGAGGATCCAAGAGGGTAAGTTTCTTGCCCAAGGTCACTTTTTAACCATTGGAGGAGACAAGATCCAAGGCCAGGGCATTTTCTGCTTGCACTTCCCTGCCTATTTGTGTTGAATAATTATAAACTATAAGCACATACATTCTGTATTCTCTCTCATACTCATTGTATCACTGGACCTGAAGGCAGGATTGGTGTCCTCCTTGCTTCTTGATATTTCTACTATTGGGTAAATTGTTCCTCTCTCCTTGCCTGAAACCTCCAGTTTTGGAGCTCATGACACCAGACTGTACCATCTGCTGCCACGTCTTGGTGTAGTCAACTACCATCTCATTTCTTGAAAGTTTTAGAACCTCCGTCATTGTCACTCTCTCCAGCACAACTCCTGTCATTCTTCTTGATGATCTCAACAATACTTTGGTCCATCAGTTTCTTTCTTTTATTTTTACTTTTGGATATATGTATTTTTACAGCTTTATTGAGTTATAATTTACATATGATAACATGCACTTGTTTCAAGTGTACAATTTGATGATATTTTAGATTTACGAAGTTATGCAGCCATTGCTACATTCCAATTTTAGAGCATTCATATTACCCTGAAAAGACCTCTCCTGCCATTTGCAGTCACTCCTCATTCCCATTCCTAAGCCTCAGGCAACCACTCGTCTACTTTCTGTCTGTGTAGATTTGCCTATTCTGGACATTTCACTTAAATATGTGGTCTTGTGTCTGACTTCTTTCATGATGTTTTTAAGGTTCACCCATGTTGTACCATGAATCACTACTTCATTCATTTCTATAGTAAAATAATATTCTGCTATATGGATATACCACATTTGTTTATCCATTCACCCATTGATGGACATTTGAGTTGTTTCAACTCTTTGGTTACTATGAAAAATGCTGGTATGAAATTTGCATACAAGACTTTGTGGAGACATATACTTTAATTTCTTTTGGGTAGCTACCCAGGAATGGATTTGCTAGATCAAATCCAAGTGGGTGTACCATTTTATATTCTCACCAGCAGTGCATGAGTGCTGAAGTTTCTCCAAATCCTCTCCAATGCTTGACAATGTCTATCTTTTTTATTATAGCCAGCTCCGCGTGGGTGTGAAGTGGTATTTCATTGTGGTTTTCGTTTGTATTTTCCTGGTGGCTAATGGGGTTGAGTAACTCTTCACATACTTCTGGTCTGGCCACCCACTTTCTTTACTCCTTTTCTGCTTACAATCTTGTCTTCCACTCTAAATTAAACATACACTCTCACAGTCAAACCCTGGACCTTGTCATTGCCAGTAACTGTACCTTCCCTGCACTGTCAATGTTGAACATTCCACTCTTAACCATCACCATCTTTCCAGCTCACTCCCTTTCCACCACCAACAATTTTCAACTACTGGGATCAATTCTATTGATCCAGACACGTTTTCACTCGTCCTGTATCATGTCTTCATTTGTGTTTTTATTCAGCTTAGGTTCTGTGGCAATCAATAAAATCATTCCCATGCACCTCTCTCCATTCATTGTGCTTTCCTAATAAAACTATAATTCTGGTGGAATCTAACATTATTTCTATTACACAACTTCACCCCCACACTGAACATGGCTTGAGAAAAAACACATATTCAAGCCTTCCTTTAAATTCATAACTGCAAGCTTCAAAATGTGTTTGGTGGTACATGGCAATCATCTTATCTAGTCCTATTTATTCATTTTACCATCCCCCAGGTGACTATCTCATACCTTGTCCTTTCTCCTCCAACCTTCAGTACATCCTCTCCCAGTACATTCTTAGCTGATGTCCTTCCTTCCAATTTTACTAAGAAAATAGAAGCAATTATGAAGACACAACTAGCTGTTGCTGCCACATATATCCCACCTACGGGCATCTGTTCCTACTCTGCCTTCCTTCCTGTTTCTATGGAAGGAGAATCTTTACTGCTGTCTAGGGCCAATTCACCACTCATGCATTGCAGCCCACCCTCTCTTCTCTACTTATAGAAATTGCTCCATGAATTGTCCCTTCTCTCCCACAGCAGTGGCCTGCCAGCACGCTGTAATAACACCTGTCTTAAATAAGAGTCTCTTTGGATTCCACATCACTTATAACTACTCCCCTTCTCCATTTCTCTGCTTATTATAACAGCAAAATTCCTCAGTGAATTTGTCTTCTACGCTTATTTGTCTCCAATTCTTTTTCTCCAAGTCTTTCTAAAACCCACCCCATCAGGATTTCACTCCTACCATCCACCAACATAGTCCATGTCAAAGATGCCAACAACTTTCAATGTTGTTAAGTCCAACAGTCCATTTTTAGTCTTCATTTGACCTGACCTGCAGCAGTACTTGATGTAGTTCATCACTCTTCCTTCTCGAAGCACTTTTCCTAGTTGGCTTTTTGGTTTACCTCATTGGTTTTATGTCTCCTTTGCTAAATCTTCCACATTTTCATCGATGTTGAAATTTTGGGGTATGCTAGGCCTCTCCTCTGTCTGCACTCACTCCTAGAGAGGTCTCATCCATGCTCATGAGTGTAAACATCATCCTCTGGAAATGCGATTTTATTTTTATACACACACATACACACATTCAGGTAGGTGAGATACAAGGCAGGTGGTAGATAAAAAATAGAGCTCCAAACAGACAATGTCAGTCCTCTTCATTCACGTAATCAAAGCCTTGAAAATACAACTTCTCTCTAAGCTAGAAGGGGCAATCATGAATTCTGAAAGATTTTGTGGGTAAGGCCGCTTTCTGGTTTTGGACAAATGTTACCCAGCAGAGCTGTGTGACAAAAAAGGTGAGATCATTTTCAGCAGCTGCCACCAAACTTGAAAAGGATTGATTGATATGACAAAGTCTTTTCACAAAGAACATAAATCAGAGACGATGACTGACAGTGAAGTAAACATTTTAGAACCAGAGTAATTAGGAATATGTTAGCAATTAAAATAAACTTATTATCATTAGCAAAATTGGCAGTTACTTGCAATTTCCCCAGAGGCTTCATTTCTAGTTTATCCTAGTAGATTATATTAGGAAGATTTAATGTTTCTGGAGACATGGTTTTAATTTTTGTGGATTTCATTTACTCATGTCTCTATCCATAGTAGAACCCAATGTGTCTCAAATAATAATCTTGTGGATACTAGGCTTTCTATGAGCTGGACTCAGGTGTTCTAACACTAAAACTGAATAAAGCCACTGTTTACTCAATTCTCAGAGAAAATCAAATTAGTGGATACATTTTTTAAGGTTTTTTTCTCTTATAATATTTTTTAGGCCTGCTGCACCTGCTACTACTTGTCTGCTAGGAAGTGTCAAAAAATGACAAAACTCCTGAAGCAAATAAATTAACCAAGGAAAACCCTTGGAAACCACCCTTCTCAGATCAATAGAGTCTTAAGAAACGTGTGCTGATGGGTAAGACTTCACCTGGCAACAGGGGCAGCATTGAATTCTCTATCTCCTTCACCCTGTGGTTCTACTCTTCCTCCTCCAATGGGGAGGGTATCTTTTAGCACCACAAGGCATCAATGTTTCATCAGTTAGGGTTCTTTGTTGCTAGTGATGAAAACAACCTTGGCAACAGAATCAAAAGGATTGGAAAAATACTGGGGAGAGCACAGGAATTATGAGACTCAGAGTAGGTGTGTAGTAAAGAATTTGGCCTTGACATGTCCTCAACTTTTGGGAGGTAATCTCTGGTGTTTTTATTTGTTCGGAAACATTGGATCACAGTGGTTAGTCTAACAATATGATTTAGAGCAGGGGCTGACTACCCCCATGTAGTCTTGGGGGGGGGCTGTCCATGCCAGAAAGACCAATACTGTAATTGGTGGGGGGCATGGGGACTCTGGGTCACATGGTATTAGTTGACCAGAGACTGTGATTAACCACATGGGCAATCAGTCAATCATGCCAACGTTATGAAGCCCCAGTAGCCCCAGTAAAAAGTCTGGACACCAAAGCTCAGGCAAGCTTTCTTGGTCGGCAGTACTCCGTACTTAAGTTATACATTGGTGCTGGGAGAGTAACATGCCCTGACTCCATGGGGAGAGAAAAACAAAAGCTTGTGGACTCTGCCATATGTGTCTCTTCCTTTGGCTGATCTTAAATTGCATCCTTTCCCTGTAATAAACTGTAACTGTGAGTATGACAGCTTTCAGTAAGTTCTGTGAGTCCTTCTCATGAATTGTTGAAACTGAGAGTGGTTTGGGGAACTCCCTGAACTTGCAGTTGGTGTCAGAAGTGAAGGCAGCCTTGTGTGGAGAAGGTTCCTTGTAAAAGTTTGTAGTTGGCCTTAACAATTTACCACAGAGTCACCAAAATTTGCAATGGGTGAGAACTGGAGCTACTTTAGAGTGCTAAGAAGCTAGAGGCAGGAAGCACGCAAACCACTCTCCAGGAAAAACGGTCCAGCCAGGACCATGGCGATGGCCTCCCCTGCTCTCTCTGTGCACAGGTGTGCCCTCAAGAGAAGGTCTATATGGACAAGTTTAGGTCATGTGTCCCCATATTGTTGTTGTTCTGGGGTGGAAGAAAAACAGTGGAGGTCACTTCCAGCTTCTGTAGTAGGAAACTGGTAACTGGAATTGCCCTCCAACAAGACACAGGGGAATAGATGTGGGGCATGGAAACATGGCAAATGTCCTCTTCAAAAGTAACACTGTGAGAAATGATCAACAAGAGCAAGAATCCATGCTGTGTTAGCTGTTCTCAGAAGAATCTGAAGACTTGATCTCCTCCCACTGAGGCTGGATAGGAGCCAGAACAGCCAATGCCTTGATCCCTGGGGGCACTGGTGGGGTGGAGCTGGGAGGCAGAGGAGAAGGCTGGGCTGACCAGCAAACAAAGAAACAGGTTGGGAGACCAAAAAGGAAGAGGGCATTCCAGGTGCCCATCCAAGAGAGTCTGACCTGATGGGAAGTGAAACATTTTGTCCCATCCCCTGGACCCTGGGTGCTTTAGAGATTTACCACTAGTAAGAGTTTGTACCTTTTGGCAATGATTAACTGGGTCTGAGTCTTTTCCCTGCAATGTTGTGGGGGTGTAATGGAGGATTTACTGAAACGGAAGTGTAATAATCTGCTTTGACAGTAAAGGGTTTAAGTTTAATTAATGGGATTCTAATTAATGGGATTTAATACAAACTCCAGTATTTTATGCTGTTCTGCTTTTCAGGTGATAACTATTGATTTAGTTAAGCAGGAAGAGAATCTATAGTTATGGAATTTTGGACAGAGAAGGGGCTCTGGGGACCACCTTGGGGGTCGGGGCATGCTGGCTGGTTGTCCTGGACACATAGAGAATGGGCTCAGTAGGCTCAGAGGGAGTCCGAGGGAGACGTTAGCTCAGTGGTTTTCAAGCCCTACTTTTGTGGAGTTCCCCATGAGCTGGGACCATGTGTTCTGCCTTCAACATCAAACAAAATCAAATTCATACCATTCTTTTCCCAGGTCTACATAGACAAATAATGGATTGGATTGTCTCAGCTCCCCTCAGGTTGGTGCTCAGGGTCATTGACATCTGCTTCAACCTGACAAGATCCTCTTTTTATGAGTCTTATGTATTAGAATTTGTACAGAAGTAGGTCAGGTGTGGTGGCTCACACCTGTAATAATAACACTCTGGGAGGCCAAGGTGGGATGACTGCTTGAGGCCAGGAGTTCATGATCAGCCTGAGCAAGAGCAAGCCCTCGTCTCTACAAAAAATAGAAAAATTAGCCAGGCATGGTCCCAGCTACTTGGGAGGCTAATGAAGGAGAATTGAGTTATTTGAGCCCAGGAGCTTAAGGTTGCAGTGAACTATGATCATGCCACTGAACTCTAGCCAGGGTGACAGGGCAAGACTGTGTCTTGGAAAAAAAAAAAAGAATTTTGTACAAAAAACTTCAACTGCTAAGATAAAGTTTAAAAACAACAGAATCTGAATCTGGCTTCCTACCTAAATGAGGCATCACTATCCTGCAGAGGTGATTCACTCCATTAAACACAGCAGTAAAAGGGACTTGTCCACTTCCCAACATCAGTCAGTTCTAACATTTTAGCTATCTTTTGCTGTATTAAAACTATCTGCAAATTTGAAACAAATATTTGAATATAGCTCATGATTTTGTGGGTCGGGAATTCTGGCAGGGATCAGCTGGGTGATCCATCCGTTTCATGAGGCATTGGTGGAGGTCAGTCATTTAGTGATATTCAGCTGATGGATGGGCTGGTTTAGAGGGTGCAAGACAGCTTCATTCCTGTGTCTGGTGCCTGTGCAGGTAGGGCTGGAAGGGGCTTGGCTGGAGGGAGCACCTACACTTGGCTTCTCCAGACACAGTGGCTCAGAGCCCCAAGAGCCAGTGTTCAGCAAAGCGGAGGCTGCAAGGATTTTATGAACTAGCTTTGCAAGTCACTCAGTGTTTCTTCCCTTGTATGCTATTGGTAAAAATGATCAGAAGCATTTATGGATTCAAGGAAAGGGGGATAGCTATAATCATTCAATTGAGTGGAATGTCAAATAATTTGTAGTCATGTTTTAAAACCTTCACATCTCAAACCAAGATGTATTAAACATTTATTATGGGCAAACACTTTATACATCATCTTTTTAAAACCTTGTTAAAATCTATTTTAATTGTTTCCATTCTACAGATTAGGAAACTGAGACACCATGAGGTTAAGTAATTTGCATAAGGCCCCTGTACTTGATCTCTCAGTGGTGGAGTGGGACATCCTAGTTACTCTCCTCTGAGTATATTCAAATTATAATAGTAAAAGTCCTTCCTAATATGACAACTTGTGCCTTTATTAAACTAATAGAGATGGGCAGAAATTTGGACACATGAATTAAAATAATCATTTAAAATTCATTTTACACTTGATTTTGAAATGTGTTTTTGTACTTCCATTTGATTATTAGGGTGTCTGATATTTGGAGAATTCTTATCTAACAACACAAATTCATTCCTATAGAAATGGGTCAAGAAAACTCTGGGAAAATTATCTAGTTTTCTTATTCTTAACTCTCTTCTCATTTTTTGTCATTACCAGATGGGATAAGAAGTCATTCTTCAGACGGATCCAACAGACCAACTTAAATGATGCTGTCCTACTCCAGTCTCCCCTGAGACAAGTAAAGCAGTCTAGTTTGATTTTTTCTAATCTTTTCCATTGGATTGCTACAAAGTAGAATTTTCTTACCTGTAAAATAGGGATACTAATGGTATCCACTTTTTAGGGTTACTATTTATGGAAGAGATTAGTTTGTTTTCAAAAATGAGTAGTTAGCTCATACTGAGCGCTTCCTACATGTCGAATACTCTTCTAAGGGTTTTATGTGTACTGTGTCAATTTGTCCTCACAGTGCCTAGTATATGGAAGACACTGGATACTTGCTGATGGATGGAAGGGAGGAAGGAAGGGAGGGAGGGAGGGAGATGGAAGAAATAAATTGACATTGTAGAGGTGCTGGTAAACTTGAGAGCTTGGTTTACTTGTCATAAAGTGACAATAAAGAAACCCTTCTAAAGGTAAATTAAGGCAAGTACAATGGAATTGTAACCTTAGTATTGGTTACACATCATAAAATACTAAATTTTATATAACAGTGAAAATAAAATGAACTAAATCGCTTTCTAAGTCAATGTCCCTGGAATTTATCCAGCACAAAAGACTATAAGAGGCCTATATTACTATTACTGGAACTAAAAAAAATTATCTTCAAGATTTATTTCTTCTACATATATACACAAAAATGTTGCAGCAGTTTGCTCAGGAAGCACTGCTCCTCTTGTTATAGTTCCAGGAGCTAAGGAAACAACTTTATTTGGAACAACGATTTGCATAAACAGACACACATCATAACACTTTAAACTACTTCATTCACTTTGAGTGAAATGAACTTGACTCTACTTGGAGTTGTCACATTGTGATTTATTTCCCAATTTTCCTTCCTGTCAGTGGACTGTAACAATCACAGCACATTGCACACATGTCCTTCATACCCCATGGGTGTTCTGTTTCTAAGAAACACGGTGATTGTGATGTTGGGTTAAGGAAGGACACAGTATAACCAGCCCAGCCTGGCCCCCGACAAATTATAAAGAAGATATTCCTGGTTTCTCCGCTTTATCATCCAAAGCTTTCCCCTGCTCCACCAGACGGCTGGGACAATCTGTCAAGACTCTGCCCCTGGAACCAGATCTGATCCGACATTTTGGTTCCTCCCAAGATGAGGAACTGTGCAATGACCAGAGGAATAGGACACCCTTCCTGGGGAGCCTGCCAGATCTCCTTACAACATGGACATCTCTGTGGTGACCCTACTGAGGTCACAAGATGTGGTCCTTACACATAGAGAGATTGGCTCACTGACTCATTCATCAATTGTTCAACAAATACTTATCGGGCAACCAATCAGCATCAGAAATTATGCTGAGAGCTAGGATTAAGAGATGGAAAAACAAAACAAAACAAAATCACTTCCCTCTCTGCCCTCAAGTAGCTATCAGTATAGAAAATGATACAGTGAAGAATTCAGGTTTGGGTACAAAATCCTGGCTCACTCTGCTCTAGTAATATAATCTCACTGGACTTCCGTTTCCTTATTGGTAATATGTTGATGATAACATGACCTGAAGGTTACTGTGAGAATTTAGTTTGCGGTTTCAAAGCATGTGTGCAGTGTTGAGCAAACCATGTTTAAAAACATCTTAGAGATTTTAACCCAGAAGAATGACAGCTTCATTGTTTGTTCACTTATGAATAAATGAATAGAATACTCTGGTCCCACAGATATTAAGTGTCATAGGAAAAATCCAAGGACCCTGTCCTACTTTGTGCTGTTATAACAAAATGCCTGACTGTGTAATTTATAAAGAACAGAAGTTTATGTCTCATAATCCTGGAGGCTAGAAGTCCAAAATCAAGGCACTGGCAGGTTCAGCACCTGGTAAGTCTTGTTTCTGCTTCTTAGATTGAACCTTGTTGCTGCTTTCTCCAGAAGGGAGGATTGCTGTGTCCTCACATGGAAGAAGGGGCAGAAGGGGCTAAAAGGGGCAAACTCCCTCAACCAAGCACTTTTACATGGGAGCCTAATTTCATTCGTGAGGGTGGAGCCCTCCAGACTCAATCATCTCCCAAAGACCACACCTCTTAGCACTGCTGCATTGGGGATTAAGTTTCAACATGAATTTTGGAGGGGATAAAAACATTCAAACCATAGCAGTCTCTTTGACAACTAGATAGTTTAAAAGTTAGGTTGAGAGTTCAAGAATGAGTAGGTATGAGGGGGAGGATAGAAGCTCAGAGCCAATCTATCAGACGCCTGGGTTGCAATTGTTCTTGAGCACTTTCTAGGGCCCTAGACTGCCTTCTTTGGTCTCTTCTGATCCAGAGGCTGAGATTCTTTATACCGGGATTGCCCACATGCCTCTGTCAACTTAGAAACTAACTTTTCTACCTGCAATACCCCCTGGTACCTGCTTCTTCCCAGAAGCTATGTCCTTTTTTAGTTTCAATGAACCCCCTTCTGTCAAAATGCAAAAGTTAAAGCACAGGCATATTTGCTAAACTCACCTGCTGTTCATGGCATTTACTCTCCCACCTGAATAATCAGACACTCGCATTCAGACCTTTTAGTGACATAGCAATAGATGTTTGTCCATATTGTCATCTTCATGTGGAAATGGAGAAGTTTCAGCTCTGAAAGGTGCAGTCATCTGTCTAAAGCCACACAGTAATAAATCTGTGTATTTGAACCACATTTCCAACGCCAGAGCTCCTACTCTTCACCCCACACTGTCCTGCTTTCAAAAAGAAAGTTAAATAGTGGATATCACTTAAGTTTATAGTTTGAGTGTCTTTGAAGAACTCCTTGGAACTCCAAATATTTCTCCCGCTATGGGGACACAGTGCCTGGAATTCCACCATTTCAGTTTAGTTCCTTCGGCCTGGCATTTAGGGCCTCCATTACCTGGATCTGATCTCTCAGACTTACTGCTGTTCAAAACTCTCTTCCATGCAGTTCTCTACACTGTCAAACTGATTAGCGTCCCCAGCCCCTTCTTCACTCTACTGTGTTTGACTTTCCTGCCTCTCTGCCTGAGTTCATGACCCTGTCTCCACCTGGCAAACCCTAATAATTGCCCACAGTAAATGTTTAACAGCTATCTGCTGAAAGAATTAATTTCTTTGCACTCAGCATTGCTCTATGAGTCTTCTTTTAAAATGCAAAGATAATACCGTACACATACGATAATAAGCATGCACTCCATACTGTTTATTATGACTGATGGGAGGAGGTTTTAGTTTTTACATATCACACTTTTTTTTTTTTTTACAAATGGGTAGAGAGTAATTACTTTTGTAATAAAAATACATCAAAAATTCTTGGGAGGTGTAATGCATTAAAGTGCTAACACCTTAACATCTGAGCTTGCTGATGTCCTTCCTAGTTTACAGAACCGGGGTAAGGTGTGTTGAACACCTTTGCAGAGGGGGCCGGGGAAATTCGCATGGAGTACGGGGGCTGTAGGAGATACACTTCCCATACTTTACAATTAGGACAGTGCTAGGTAGGGAAATTGGTGGAGGGGATAATGGGTGGTGACTTTACAAAACGTATTGGCAGGAAATTGACTGGTGTGGGGAGGTGACTTTAAAGAGATGGAATATAGTAATGACAACTACCCCTTTATACTGAGCCTGTGGTTTTCAAAGTCTTGCATGCATTCAAATGATCTCATTAAAGATTCACAACAATCCTCTGAGGTTATTATTACTCATCCTACAGATGTGGAAACTGAGGCTAAGGAAGTTTAAGGTCACACTGCTGGTAAATAGAGTGGGGGTCAAACGCCGATCTCCGGGCTCTGAAAGCCTTAGATAAAAAAACAAAGAGGAAAAACAAAGAGTAGAGGGCAGTCTGAAAGGCACGCTTAGGAAGCAGATGCCATCAGGAAGTAAGAGCGGCCCGTGATTTTGTTCAGTCTGGACCACGGATTTGGGGACGGGGAAGCAGTCTGCGGAAGGTGGAGGGTGGGGACGCCGACGAAGACTAGGTCTGGGTTGGGGGGAGCCACCTGTCTCCCCTCCAGAGCCCTCCACGGCAGTCTCACTGCCTCGCTTCTCCCGAGTTTAGGCAACGCGGCGCCTTCTGACCCTGCGCGGCCGCCTTAGAGTCCCCGTTGCCATGGCGCCCGAATTCCGACGGGGACGCTCGGAGGCGCGGCTGAGAAAGGCCTGAGGAGTCCTGTGGGGTCCGGTCCGGGTCGGACTTGAGGGGCCAGCAAACCCGAGAGACGCCATGGGCCGGAGTAAGCGTCCCCTCCCGCTTTCCGCCCTCGGTCATCCCCCCTGCGGGCGTCGCCCCGGGTCCTGGGACCCTCGCTGCGGGCACCAGACCACCGCCGCCCCTTCCCGCCCAGTCGTGCCCGGGCCTTCGCCCTCCGCGGACCCTCTGCAGCTCCTGCGCGGAGGAGCCTTTTCGAGGCTCAGGTCCCTCAGCTGTAAAATGGGCTGGAGGTCGGGGAGGAGGGGACAGAAAGGCCTTGGACTTGATGAAAAGTGGAAAGTGCGTGGGTTTGGCATCAGACGCACTGGGTTCCCGCCGCGCGGTCGTAGGCTGTCTCTATCTGGGCCGCCACCTGCAGGCTTGTCAGGAGGCGGTGTAGCCTGGCGACCGAGGGTGACACTCCAGAGGCAGGGTTTAAATCCTGCCGCCTCCACCCGCTAACTCTGTGACTTTGAGCTGAATGACGTCACGCCTTTGGGTCCTAGCTTCTTTATCTGGAAAATGAAGGCAATAGTAGCATTGTTTTAAGTGTTGTAAAAGTGTTTGTTTAAAAATATACTAAGAGACTGCAAGGTAATGCGACTAACATTTATATTCGATTGAACTGTTCAGATGTCAACAACGTTTTTGACCTCCCCAAATGGCAGTTTTGTACACTTCCACCGAGTTTATCACTTATCATTGTAAAAATGTCATAATTAATATTTTTCAATCACGAGACTATGTCAGATGATTGGAGTTCGGCCCTGGAAGACCTCACAGCCCCGGGTAGTCGGAGGGAAGCAGTGATTTGTAAATGTTAAAACTCCTTCCGAAAATAGTTACTTACATTTCCTGTCAAGACTTCTTCCCTATCCCCTGGTCTCACCCTAGTTTGTTTGTTTGTGTCTTTTAAAACTTCCTCTGTGGATTATCCTTCACCCTCTTTCTCTGCATCCTGCCCACTTTTTTTTTTTTTCCTCTTTGGCTGACTTACTAACTTATCAGAGTGCCTGTCCTGAGTCAGGCATGGAGAACACGGTGAGGAGCAAGACAGAGGTGGGTCAACCTCCCTAGTGAGAGAGAAGGGGAACACTTAGTATAGTGGTTACAGCCAGGTGGGAGAGGGGTGCCTGAACCCTGAGATGCAGGCAAGGGACTTAACCCCAGGATAGGTGGGGGCTTCTCTGAGGAAGAAGTGTTGTCTGGAAAGAAAACAGGAAGGCCTGTGAGTGCCCAGAGGTGAGAAAGAGCAGGAACCCTTGATGGCAAATTGTCACTAACTGGAGGAGGAGAGGGGCAGAAATAAGGGATGGAGGATGAAGAGAGAAGGAAGTCCTGAGAGACAAGTAGGCAGGGATCAGATCATACAGGTTTTGTACTAAGAATTTAGAAATCTGTCAAAAGAGCCATGGTGAAGCCAAAAGGGTTTGTTCACAGGCATGGCTTGGCCATGTAGGAGTTCAAGTGGAAGACAGCACCCTGAAACGAAGTTGCGGCAGCAGGATAAAGAAATAACAAGTACTTCTCCCGTGAGTAACTCTGATGTGCCAGGCCTGGTTAAAGTGCTTTACCTGCATTCTCTTGTTTAATCTTCCCCAGGCCTTTAAAGGCAGAGAGGGATTACTATTATCTGCATTTTTTAGGTGAGCTGACTGAGGCACAGAGAGTAAATCACACAGTAACTGTCAGGGCTGGGCACTGAAGCCGTGAAGATATCCACTGAATCCCACATTACACCGCACACTGCCTCCTTTGGGACCAAGGCAAAGTGGACAGATTTGAGAGATCTGGGGGGAGAAGAGGGTTCTCTCTTGCTAGGCCACAACCTTCTTACTGTCATAGGAAAAGAAGCCAAACTCTGTGGACTCACTGTCATTGGGTGGCAGTTTGGTTTTATACATTTCAGGGAGACAGGGGTTACCGGGAAAGTCATAAATCAATACACGGAAAGCATACATTGGTTTGGCCCGAAAAGGTGGGCCATCTCAAAGTGGGGGAGGGGGAGCAGGGTGGGAGGGGGTTACAGGTTATAGGTGGGTTTAAAGGTTCTTTGATTTGTAATTGGTTAAAGACATGAAACTTTGTCTAAAGGCTTGAAATGTTTTAAAGTAGGAGGTCTGTTAATCAGAGACAAGCTACTGAACATATTTGTTGGGGGCATGATGAGGCATGTCTGACCTCCCTCTTGCTGGCAGGCAATTTAGTTTTAGCATATCCCCTTGGCCAGGAGGGGGTCCATTGAGTCAATGGGAAGCCTTAAGATTTTATTTTAGTTCACATTACACATTCCCTCTCCTCCACACTTCCCCCAAAATGGCCTTCTGCCTCTTGCTAATATTTTCTAACTACTTTCCTGTGGTATTTGTTGCTGCCTTCCCTATATTATCCAGGAAAGGATGCAGGGATGTCATTAGTACAGGTTTTAGAAATAGACAGTGCTTGAGGGATCATCTAGCGTACCTGTTCATTTTAGAAATGAGGAGCAGGAACCCCAAAGGGGAGCAGTGATCCAGCCAATGTCATGCTCTGTGAGTCAGGAGAGAGTCAAGAAAGACTAGGATACAGGATTCCCAGCTTTCCCTGTGCTTTTCACCTTTCTGAACTCCCTACAGCTGAAGGAGAAATTTGGGCTGCTAAGAGAGCACAATAATGGCTTACACTTATTGAATCACTTAATTGTCTTCTAGTCAATGCTCTGAGTATTTCTGTGTGTTCACTCACTGAATTCTTACAAAAATCTTTTGAGGTGAACACTAGTGTCACCTGCATTTTGCATATGAGGAATCTGAAGCACAGAGAGGTTAAGCAGTGTGCTAAGTGTCACACAGTAAGTGGTATGTTTGGGATGTGAATCTAAGTAGAACTGCACTCTTGTGTGTGTTGATACATTGTTTCTTGGGAGTAGGAGAAGGTCTGGTGAGAAAAAGAGAGGTCATAGTGCAAATTCTCCTATTTAAAGTCAGAGACTACTTTTAGTGTCTGCTCAGGAGGAGCAGTGCCGAGCCTGGGGGCAGTGGCTAGGGGAAAATGAAAGAATTAGTTCCTTTCTGCACACTTAATCTGGTGTAGATTGTGACTTAGAGAAGACCTAGCTTCTTTATTTTTAAATTTTATATTACTGAATTCATTTTGTGTTATTGTGCCATGTTTGCCATCCATGTATTTTCTTTGGTGAAATGTCTGTTCAAATATTGTGCCCATTTTTAAAAATATGTTTTTCTTACAAACATTTTAAAAATGTTTTCTTATCATTGATTTTTAAGAGTTCTTATATATTCTGAATATAAGTCCTTTATCAGATATATGATTTGCAAGTGTTTTCTCCCCATCTATGGCTTATATATTCATTCTCTTAAGTAATTTTCAAAGAAGTTTTAAATTTTTGCTTTTGGTGTCATATTCAAGAAATCTTTGCCTAACCTAAGTTCACAGAGATTTTTCTCTTATTTTTTTTTCCTAGAAGTTTTATAATTTTAGGTTTTACATTATTCTATCATTCATTTAACTCAGTTTTTGTATATTATGTGAGATGTGGATTAAAGTTCTTTTTTTCTGAATGTGAAAATTCAGTAATACCAGCAACATTTGTCAATGGCTGCTTCTCCATTGAATTGCAATTTTGGATGACTCAGTTGCCCATAAATGTGTGTTCTGGACTATTTTTCCTGACTTATTTATTTATTTTTCTTTATGCTAGTATCATACTGTCTTGATTACTGTAGCTATGTAATATCTTGGAATCAGGTAGTCTTCCAAATTTATTTTTCTCTTTCAGAGTTGTTTTGGATTTTCTAGATCCTTTGCATTTCCATAAGAATTTTAGTATCATCTTGTACAAAAAAAGCGTGTTGGGACTTTGACTGGGATTGAGTTAAATCTGTAGTTCAATTTGAGGAGAATGTGCATCTTAACGATATTGAATGTTCTGACCCAAGAAGAAGGGGTGTGTGTGTGTATCCATTTATTTAGGCCTTGCAAAATATGACATAAGTATTTTTTGTAGTTTTCAAGTGGATAGGCCTTACATATATTTTTCATATTTATCCATAAGTATTTCATATTTTTGATGCAATTGTAAATAGTATAGTATGTAGAAATGTAATTGATTTTTTCACATAGATCTTATACCCTGAAAATTTGCTTAGCTTTCTTATTCTAGTAGCTTTTTAGGTGGAGTCCATTGGATGTTCCCCATAGATAGTCATATCATCTGCAAATAGAGATAATTGTACTGGATGCCTTTTATTTCTTTTTCTTGCCTTATTGCTAGAAATAGCAACTTCAGTACAGTGTTGAAGTGGTGAGAACAGATAGCCTTGCTTTTTTCCTAATCTTATGGGGAAAGCCTCCACTCAGTGTGATGTTGATTGTAGGTTTTTTGTGGATACTTCTTACCCAGTTAAGTTCTTGTTTCTATTTCCAGTTTGCAGTGTCGTTGTCTTTTCTTTTAAAACAGGAATTGATGTTGGCTTTTTGTCAAATGCATTTTCTACATCTACTGATATCATATTTTTTAGTTTATTAGTATTGTATGCTATATGGATTTCTGAATATTAAACCAACCTTGCATACACTGGATAAACTCCCCTTAGTTATGATGTATAATCCTTTTATTATATTGTTGGATTTGATTTGCTAAATTTTTTTTTAGGATTTTTGCATCTGTGTTCATGAGGGACATTCATCTGTAGTTTTCTTGTAATGTATTTGGCTGGTTTTGAAATCAGGCTAATGTTGGCCTTATAGAATATCTCAGAAAATATTCTTTCCTCTTCAATTTTCTAGGAGAGATTGTGTATACAGAATATTATTATTCCTTAAATGCATGGTAGAATTAATCAGCAGAGACATCTGTGTCATAGTTTTCTGTGTGGGAAGGTTTTTAACTATATGTGCAATTACTTTAGTAGAGATAAGGCTGTTTAGTTTATCTGTGTCTTGAGTGAACTTTGCATCTTTTAAGAGATTTACCCATTTAAATCTTGAATTTATTGGCATGATATTTATATTATTTCCTTATTACCCTTTTAATATCTGTGCAATATATCTGTATACTCTCCTTTCTAATATTGGAAGTTCATATCTTCTCTTTTGTTTACTGATATCTGGCTAGAAGTTTACTGATTTTATTTTTTTAAAGGACTAGCTTTAATTTTTATTGATTGACCTGATTTGTGGACATCTCTGCCTATTAGTTGAGATAAATCTTAAAGCAATAGGGACAGTCCCCATGTATGATATTTTAATCTCTTAATCTCTGCATTCCCTCTGTCTTTCTTTTAGAAAACTGTCATTGCAAACAACATTATCTCCTAGCAGAAACAGCAGAAAGTTCAGCTAACTGAACACCAGTGATCGAGTTTAAACATATTTTTACATTAAACAACAACAACAACAACAAAAAACAGGCAAACTCCACTTTTAAGGACGTGGCATAGAGGTGGGGCAGCCAAAGGTGCTGTGAAGAACTTTGTCTCAGGTAGTCTGCACATTCAGGAAGGCTGGAATAACAAAAGGCTCATATTTGTTCATTTGAGGCAGTATTGTATAGTGGTTATGAGCATGTGGTCTGGCACTGGACTGCAAATTTAAAACTTGGCTCTAGCACTTATTACTAAGACCCGGGCAAGTTATTTAAACTCTGTGTGCTTCAATGCCTTTTATGACAAATGTAAATAATAACTCTATGTATTCATGCATTAATACTTGCAAAGCAGTTAGAATAGTGCCTGACACTTTGTAAGTGACAATAAATAAGTCTTCATTATCTCCTGGGGTGTACATGCAGTATCTCCACCTTCTACATAAAATGTGAGGATGTAACTATATTAATAAAATTTTTAATAGGACTGGAAAATGCAGAGTTTCTCCTTTGTCATTACTTCTTGGATTTCAGTGCATCTTGTGAAGATGCTTCAAGATTTTGTTCTGGGCTCCAACCATGGACCACAGCATTGTGTCCAGTCTCCCGTGGTGCTGTTGTTATCACATATCACTGACCTTCTGTGTCAGGAGAGCCCACTGCTACACATTTCTCTTATCAGAGGGGTGGGAGCTCCCATTTCCCTCCACCTGTGAGCAGCTTTTTTTAATTCCTCCCGGAAACAAAGTAAGTGTTGACTGCTTTGTAAGATTGCCGTGCAAGATCTGAGGTGTTCCTTTCCCTTCTCTTATGCTTTAGTTAAATTAATAAATTGAGTTAAGTGAATGAATGAATGACATTTCCTATTGAATGGTGAGAGATGCTTCCATATTTCTGCCCTCTACCAGCCCAGCTGTGCCTCTCAGTAGCAAGTTGCTCTGTCCTAGATCAGTTAGTAGATCTCATTCATTTTGACATGGTACCACCACAGGATTCCGTATCAACATTCTCATAGCCATTAACTGTCAACTCTGTCTCCATCCATAAATCAAAATGTGTATAGACCTTACACATTCCAAGGCAAGTAAGACAGGACATCATCATATGTTCTTCTTCCTTTGGACTCACATCATGGTGTTTCAAAAACTCCAGGAGGGATTTCTATGATCTATTTCATTTTGAAAATCACTTGGGCCTGGAGAATTGACATTTAACATAAAAAAATTGCATTTATAAGGTAAACCTGATTTTGAACAATGGGTACAGAAATGTAATACGTAACAACTTTTCTTTCAGTCACAGAAGATCTTATTAGACGAAATGCTGAACACAATGACTGTATAATTTTTTCCCTGGAGGAACTCTCCTTGCATCAGCAAGAAATAGAAAAACTAGAACATATTGACAAATGGTGCCGGGATTTAAAAATTCTCTATCTTCAAAATAATCTTATTGGAAAAATCGGTAAGTTTCAGTACTTTGTTCTCCTAGTTTCTTTAACATTTTGAATAAGAGAACTTTGGAAAGTGCAGTGCTATTTTTAGAGGAAGGCAAACACTGAAAAAGAATTACATGGGAAAATAGATAGAAATGGCTATCTTTCAGTAGTTGTGTCTGGAACATTGCCCTGAACCTTTCCACATGTAGTGAGTCTCATTGCCCAAAAGAATCTCCATCAAGGAGTTGGGAGAGCAGGTGAAGGTGGTGAACACATTAATTGATCTGATTTTTGAAAACGTTTGAAAGGGAGGAGGATATAATCTAAGCATTTGTCATGGTTTCGTATCACTCTGTGAAACCGTAAGGATTATGTGGGAATTGAACAGATTATATTTCTTGTGAATATATGTGCAAGGCATTGTGCTCATTATTGGGTATTGAAGGGGTTCCAATTTGGAATGAAAATGAGGGTTAAATACAGGAGTTGGGTAGATGAAGATCAAAATATCAGCATTATAACTAATAAAGCTCTTTGAATTACATGGCTTAGACTTGCAGCCAAGTGGGCTCCCAGACTAAACCTATCCACCCAGTCACATGCAGAGCTGGACACAGTCGTGTTTCCCCTACCCAGGTGGGTCCTTGCTTTATGGCAGGAAGGGGTTGAGACCATGTGCTCTCTGCTGGCAGGAAGATCCCAGAAGCCAGGCAAGAAGGTGGGACTGGGCATGCTCAGTTTCTTCTCCCAATTAACCCATCAGATAAGTTGGTCCTTCCCTCACCTCCTGCTCCTCACTCCCCCTCCCCCCGCCCCCACAATTCATAAGAGTGATGAACCCAGGGACAGAGAGAAAGGTGGCATGTGGAGTCACTCTTATGGAAGTCCTGCCACTTGGAAACAGGAGAGTATCCCCAGTACTCAAAAATGCAACAGTGTAACTTAGTGGTAAGAGTAAACACAGGCTCTGGTGTCAGGTAGACCTCAGTTCAAACCCTGCCTCTGCCATTTATAAGCTGTGTAAAATTAGACACATTAACTTGTCTGAGTCTTAGTTTTGCCATTTGTAAAACAGCTAGCATACGAATTGGTATAAGGATTGCATGAAATCATGTGCTTAGCATTATGCTCACCATGAGATAAGTAATGATTAGAGGATAGCTGCTGTGCTGCTGCTGTTATTAGTTTGACCACGTGTCCCAGCTTGCCCCAGGCCAGCCAAATGAAGGTGGGAGCAGAAGGGACAAGAGAATGGGGCTGCAGGAAAAGGAATGGAGCCAGGGTTGATGAAGCACACAGTGCCAGCCCCTGTGTGCTCTGGAACTGGAGCCCAGAGGGCAGCTTTTAGGGTTATATTTAACCTTCCGTGGTGATGTGCAGTGGTTCCCAACAGGGTGCATTTGGCAATGTCTGGAGATGTTTTTGATGGTCACATGGGAGTGTGTGTGTGTGTGTGTGTGTGTGGCATCTAGTGTAGGGCCCAGGGATACTACTAACCATCCCATGGTGCACAGGATAGCCTCCCACAAGAAGGAATTATCCAGCTCAAAATGTTAGCATTGCTGAGACTGAGAAACCCTGGTGATGTGGTTGCCTCCAGTTTTGTAGATAATTGAAAATTGGCTTTAGGATTGTAAAAAGCCTAGATTTGCATCATTTTTTGAAGATTTACTAAAATTCTCTATATTTCTTCAGATAATTATTTTTGGCATCTTTTACTTTATCAGAAATTAGAAACTCTGGCACATTGTCCAATTAAAAAGGCTATTACAGAAAACCACCAGCTTTTATGCATGGGGGCATTAAAGAACAGTTCTAATTGTACAGATCTAAAAGAGTTCCCGAAATTTTAATCTCCACAGCTGGGTCCATCACAATTACTAATTAGTAGCATAGTATTTCAGTCCTTTTCAGTGCTGTGAGAAAGCTTAAATTTTTGCTTCCAAAGTATTCTTAAATTAAACACTCTTTTAAATCCTAATAATGGGATTTTCAGTGCTACTCCACCCATAGGCACTTAGGCACTTATTTTGCAAGTAAAACTACTTCTCTAGGATTCAGACTTGCTCTCGTGCCACTGAGGTGGACGTTCGTGTAACAGTTGCCTTTCCTAAAGCTCTTTTCCTCCCTGGGAGTACACATGGGCTATGGAGGAAGGCCCTGTTTAGTGTCGCTCCAGCGTGAGCTGAACACCGGCTGGGGTCCCTTCAAAGTGCAGATTCTGGGCCCCACATCAGACCCACTGGATCAGAACCTGTGGGGGTGGGGTCCAGGAATGGACCTTTCAATGGCTTCCCAATGGGCCTCAGGCCTGGAGGAAACTGAGGGTCACAGAGCTTCTTGAGCCTGAGAAGGGATTTGGTCCACAGCAAGTTTTTGGGTCTGCTTGTGGGAGTTGGTGAGAATTGCTTCCAGAATGGTCTGGGCTAGAACTCTGAGACTTCCTCCTTCCCACTGTCCAAGAGGTTCTGTCCAGAGCCTTTTTTTCTTCCCTCAATCAAGTTGACTCTGTTGTTCTTGAGGAGTTAATTTAGGAAACCCTCCATAAACAAATCTTACCTTTGTTCCTATCAGATGACTCTTTCAGCATGTAGAGGGCTGTACATACAACAAATATGGAGAAGGGAATTTTATGTTGAACAGATATTTTATTGTGGTCTGGAAATTTTAACAATGATAACTTTATTTTTGTGCAGGATGCAGACTAGACACTCTGTCTATCATAATTCTTGGCACGCAGAAACCTCCAAATCTGTTGACTATTGAATGCTCAGCTGTTGCTAGAGAAACTTTCGTAAACATTAGTATCACTTAGAATAATTTAATTGCTGTGAGAAACTTTAGTAATTTTTTCCAAAATCCTTATTTTAGAAAATGAGTAAACTGAGACTCGGAGTTTTTTTCTCAGGTCTATGGAAACAAATATATGATGTTTTGTAAATTTTAGATGCACTATTAATGGTGATAAGGCTGATGATTAAATTATATATCATCATGTTTGATCTTCATGTCGTCACTGAGGAATAGGCAGAGGAGGCATTAGTTAAGTAAGACTGCCCCAAATGCACATTCTTTGGCAGAGTTTTCTGCATCTGTGTCATCTTAGAAAGGACTGTTCTCTTAAGGTATAATATCATGATTTAGTACCAGGCTCTGGAGTCAAATTTCCTGGCTCTACCACTTAACCTTGGACAAGTGGATTAATTCTCTGTACCTTGATATTCTCATTTGTAAAAAGGAGACAATAGCTTTTAAATTCATAGGGCTATTAAATTAGATAATATATGCAAAATGCTTAGAACATTGTGTGATATATAATAAGCACTCAGCAATGTTAGCTATCATATTATTATCTGTTTTTTAAAGGCCTCATTCTACAGAGGTTCTGCAACTTGTTTATACTTGTTGTTTTGCCTATGTAGATTTTCATATTTATTAAAAAAGATAATCCTATATCAAGTTGATTTTGACTTCATGTCAGAGAAACCCAACTCAATTGTAGCAGAACAGTAAGGAAATCTATTTTCTCACCCAACTGTAAGTCTAGAGGTAGGACAGACTCCAAGGTCGGTTGATTCCCAACCTCTGCTCCAGTAGCCAGAGTGTGAGGTTCATCCTTCAGCTGTTGCCCTCATGATTGAGTATGAGTATCAGCAGGAATAGTACTTTCTTCCCTATTAACATCCAGCAGGAAAAAGAGATAAGAAATCCCCAAGCATGGAATATAGATCTTTCCCTTTCATATGATTGGGAGTACTTGCTATGCATGCCCTCTCCTGCACCACATGGCTGCAGGAGACTGCCATGAGCTGGTTGGCTTAGGCCTAAGTTCCTGAGCTGTCACTAGTAAGAGAGATTGGATTACTATGCACTGGTGCAGCTTGGCTAAACCTAACTGTCTGGAGTTTGGGCTGGGCAGGGACACGAGCAATATTGAATTCCATCTGGAAGGATAGAGGGAGAAATGGAAACTGCAGAGGCAACCACAATGTCTGATATACAGGTATAGATTTGAAAAAACAAAATGGTTTTGATAGCCAAAACAATAATCCTTAGATTCTCTTTATTATTTTCATAATAGATTATGTAAAAATGTCAAAATATTTTTTATCTTGAAAATTCATTAATTATATTATTTGCATATTTCAGAAAATGTTAGTAGACTGAAGAAACTTGAATATTTGAATTTAGCTTTAAACAACATTGAAAAAATAGAAAATTTGGAAGGTAAGAATTTTCCTCTTTTATTAGAAACTTAAATTTAAAATTAGATTTAAGCAGTATTACATAACAATAGGTATGCTTTTTAAATTAAGATTTTACAGAAATCTTATATTTATTCTTGTAAAAATTCAAACAATAAAGTGATATATAAATTCCAAAATAAAAGTTAATTTCACCCCTTCCTAACCTGGTCTCTTTCCCAGAGATAGCTGGAATTGACACTTTGGTGTATAGAAGGTAGTTTCATTTCATTTTTCTTTCTATCAATGAGATCATACTGTGAGTATTGTTTTGAAATTATTTTTTTCCCTGAAATTACCTTTCTCTTTGGATATCCAGGAACGGGAGCATGGGGCTATGTACTGGAATGGCTGTGGACTGATTTATCTAACCATCTGCCTGCAGATGGACATTTGGATGGGTTCCAGCATTTTGCTATAATAAGCATGGCTGCAATGAGCATCCTTCTGCGTTGTACTTTGTGTACATGTGCACAGTTTTTTTCTAGGATAGATACTTAGAAATGGAATTCCTGCATTTAAATAAGCATATTTTGAAAGATACTGCCAAATTGTTCTCCAAAAAAATTATATCAATTTATACTTGTACTGAGTCTATGTGAGTACCCATTTCTACACAACTTCACTAATACTTTCTATAAACAATGTTTTTTTTAAGATAGGAAGACATTTTTGTTTGTTTTTGTAGTAGACATTCCATCATAATGGATATGAAGTGGTATCTTCTTATGGTTCTGATTTGCAGTTACCTAATGACTAATGATGTTGAACATTTTTTATGCGCTTATTGTCCATTTGAATATCTTCTTTGGAGAAATGTTTATTCAAAACTTTGGCCTATTTTTTAATTAGGTCATATGCCTTTTTACTGTTGAGTTGTGAGAGTTCTTTAGATATTCTAGATTCTAGACCCTGATCAGATAATTGCAGATATATTCTCCCATTTTGTTGGTTTTCTTTTTAACTTTCTTGATGGTGACCTTTGAAGCACAATTATTCTTAATTTTGCTTGTAGTTTTTCTTTCTTGAGATATCTTTGGTTTTCTGTCATGATATTATGGGCCTTATAGAATGAATTGAGAATTAATTCTTATTTTATTTATTTATTTGGAGAGTTTGTAAAGAATTGGTGTTAATTCTTCTTCAAACATTTGTTAGAATACACCAGGAAGCCATTTGGTCCAGGACTTTTCTTTGTGGAAATTTTTTTGATTATTAATTTAATCTCTTTGCTAGTTATAGGCCTATTCAGGTTTTCTTTTTCTTCTTGAGTCAGTTTTGGTAGGGTATATCTAGAATTTGTCCATTTCACCTAGGTAATCTTATTCATTGCCGTATAATTGTTTTTACTACTCCCTTATAATCCTTTTTATTTCTTTAAGGTCAATACTAATTTCCCCCCTTTCATTTCTGATTTTAGTAAATTTGAGTCTTCTCTCTTTTTATCTTGATTAGTGTAGCTAAAAGTTTGTCAGTTTGGTTGATCTTTTCAGAGAACCAACTTTTGATTTTTGTTGATTTTTCTCTACCATTTTATATTCTCTATTTTGTTTATTTACACTCAAATCTTCATTATTTCTTTCCCTGTCTTTACTTTATGTAGAGTTTTCTCTTTTTTCCTAGCTTCTTAAGTTGGCAAGTTAGGTTATTGGTTTGAGATGTTTTTTTTTTTTTTTTATGTAGGCATTCACAGCTATGAAGTTTCCTCTGAGAACTACTTTTCTTGTATCTATTAAGTTTTGATATGTTGTGTTTTTGTTTTAATTCATCTCAAAGTATTTTCTAATTTCCCTTGTAATTTCTTCTTTGACCTATTGCTTATATAGGAGTGTTGTTTAATTTTTACATATTTATGAATTTTCCAATTTTTTTTCGTTTACTGATTTCTAGTTTCATTCTATTAGGGGTCAGAAAAGTACTTTCTATGATTTTAATCATTCCAAATTTATTGTTACTTGTTTTATAGCCCCAAATTTAGTGTATCCTAGAGGATGTTCTATATGCATTTGAGAATAATGTGTAGTCTGCTATTCTTGGGTGGAATGTCCCAAAGATGCCTGTTAAATCTACATGTTTTTTTCTTTTTCAGTGTTGTCCTACTCTTCTGTTTCCTTGCTAATATTCTGTCTAGTTGTTTTATCCATCTTTGAAAGCAGGTTATTGAAGTCTCCAACTATTTATTGTTGAATTGTCTATTTCTCCTTTCAACAGTGTCAGTTTTTGTTTTATGCATTTTGTTTTATGTATTATGTTTTACGCATGTTTTATGCATTTATAATTATAAACATAATTATATGTTTATAATTATTTTATCTTTCTGATGAATTGATCTTACTATTATTATAAGATGTCCTTTATTATTTCTAATAATAATCTGTGTCTTAAAGCTTATTTTGTTTGGTATCAATATAGCCACTCCAGCTCTTTTGTTTTGTTTTGTTTTGTTTACTATTTGCATGATACAACTTTTCCCATCCACTAACTTTACTACTATTTGTGTCTTTGAATCTAAAGTGATTTTCTTTAAACAGCATATAGATGGACCATGTTTTTATATTTAATCTATCCTGTCAATCTCTGCCTTTTAATTGGAGAGTTTAATTTACTTACATTTAATATAATTAGTGATAAGGTAGAATTTGTATTTACCATTTTGCTATGTTTTCTATATATCTTATGTCCACTTTGTTCCTCTGTTTTTATATTACTGCACTTATTTTTGTTAGATATGTGTGTGTATGTGAGTGTGTGTACCAATTTATTTCCCTGTTGTTTCTTTTACTATATATTTTTGAGTTGTTTTCTTAGCGGTTTTCCTGGGATTTACAATTAACATCTTAATTTATAACAGTCTAATTCTAATTAATAGCAACTCAATGTCAATAGTATATAAAACTTTGCTCCTATATAGTTTAGTTTCCCTCCCCTCCTTTATGCTGTTATTGTCACAAATTACGTCTTCATATATTATCTGCCCATCAACATGGATTTATTATTATTTCTTTTTACAGATATCTTTTAAATAAGTTAGGATAAAAAATAGTTTAAAAATACATTTATATTGCTTTTTCTATTTACCTATATAGTTGCTTTCATTGATTATCCTTATTTTTTCATATTAATTTGAGTTTCTCTCAAATGTCTTTTTATTTCAGCCTGAAAAATACCCTTTAGTATTTTTTGTACTGTCATGTGCAGACATTGCTAGTGCCAAACTTCAGTTTTTGTTTATCTAGAAATATCTTAATTTCTTTTTCATTTTTGAAGGATAGTTTTCCCAGATATAGAATTCTTGGTTGACACTTTTTCCCTCCCTCCCTGCCTCCCTCCCTGTCTCCCTCCCTGCCTCCTCCTCTCTTTCCTTCCTTTTTCCATCTATCGATTTATCATGTTTTCCAATGACTTTCTTTTCTGTTTTCTTTGATCTCCTCAAGAACTTCTTTTAATTCAATTTTTGTAATATTAGACTGATCTTCTGTGACTCTTAACCTGGATCTCTTATTTAAACCTCTTTGCCTTGTTATTCCACATTCTGGGATATTTCACCAGATTTAAATTCCAGAATGATATATTTTTATATTCATCTCTGCTCATTCTATAATTCAATTCATCTACAATCAACTCTTTGTTTTGGGTATAATTTTTATTCTTCTGAACTCAATCATGTGCTCTGATTGCTGCTTCCTGTGGTGTGTCTTGTTATTTTATGGATGATATATCTTCTAAAATCTCTTTGGAGATACTTGTTAAGACTTTTTGCTTTTGATTTCTTCCATTCCCTGAATTATCTCTCTTTGTCTGAGGCTGTCTATTTTATTTTGTTGCCTTCTATTTTGTGGTATTTTTCTCTCAATGTCTGGTAACACTTGGTCTCTGATTATAATCACAAAGGATTTGGTTTATTAGGGGCTGGTGTGGGCTTATTCTGTAGTTATGAGGTTCTGTTTCCTCATCCAGCCTCTCGCCTGGCTGGCAGAGCCACTGTGCACTCTGTGAGTGGGTGGGGCACGCTGACTGGCAGACTTTGCTTAAGAGTGCAGGGGCATGGAGCAGAGGCAGGCAAGCTGCTCTCCCCATCCCACTCCCATCTGCCAATAGCTAAAATTAGGACTTTACTTAGGTCATGGTGGACTTTAGCCTATTTGCTTGTGAGTGTAGAAATGGGAATTTCAGGGACTATGAAGGTTTTCTATCAACAATGACATAAATCTGCATCATAAGTTTTTAATTTTCATCCTAAAAACCTAGAAAATTACCACTAACAAAGCTCCCAAACCCAACATCAATGCTGGAATCAAGATTATCCTTTCCATCACTGACATTTTTCTGCATTAGAAATTGAGTCATAACTCTCCCCTAGCTAACACTCTACAGCCCTATTCTCTTGTGAACAAATGGAATAACAAAATCTACTCCATGTTTTGTGGTAGTGAAGTTTCAATCTCAAATGTCAGAGAAATAATTAAAACTCTCACTGTCTGTTGGGTTGTCCAGGGTTTATTATTTTTGTTGAAAAAGTATCATAGGATATGAAAAGTTCTGCTTTTGGGTATGTTTTATTTATCTGCCACTAGAGGACAGCATTGTCACTATTGTCTTTTTGAGCTTTGCAAACTACAGTCTGGAGTCCACCTCTAGCCTTGTACCTGGACACGTCTTCCTTTGGCGCTTTGCCCTCCAGCTCTAATATGGATGAAGTGGGTGGAGGGTAATTTGAGGATTGTTTGGTCAGGGGTGAGGACAGGAGAGAGGAGGATACATCTTATCTGCTGGCAAATATGTACTTTTTGTTTAATTTTAAGGGTTTGGGTGAGAGAGGAGGAAGATGGATATATACACTCAGCCACCCTGAGTTAATCTTGATATAATTTTAAAAATAAGTTGTTTTGTTTTTTGTTCTTTTCTTTTTTTCCCCTGGTTGGCAAGTATCCTTTTGCCTTTTTTCCCTGTTAAGGATTTACCAAGGTAGAACAAAATACCTTTTCCCCCATTCCTTACCTTCTCTAAGCTGGAAGGAGAGATGGGCTTTCTAATTGTGTAGCTCCTCCACTCTCTGCCTTGGGCAGTCAGCACTGTTGATGTCACTGAGTTTTAGACCCTGAAGGGTCACTGAGCAGGATGTTTGCAACACAGGAGATAGAGGCTAGGACTCAGCTGAAGGAACTGCCTGACTTCAAAGAGGACATTTTCTCAAGCTTGGCCAGTCAGCAAGAATTGTGCATCTTTAGGATGGCAAATGTGGTTTAATTTCTTATGTGTAGGCCAATTAAGATTTGTCACTTTGAAATATAATGAACATTTGGAGGGTTCTTCATCTACAAAATTACAACAAAATCCAAAAATGTATGAATTTTTCACCTCACTGGAGACTTTCAAATGTCAGCCTTTTCTTACATGAAAAAAAAAAAAATTAAATGTCTTCCAGAGCCTCCCAAAGTAAACTTAAGAAATACCATATAACCTGAATCTTAAATCTGAGTACCAAAATGTATCTTCCACATTTATAAATCCATCTAGCATTTTTGCCAATGTAAAACAAACATGCAGACATAGAAATAGACTTAGTTATATTTATATATAGTTTTATATTCATTCCTCATATAGTGGCTGAGTCCACATATTTATAATTTAACAATTGCATTATTACATGTATTGATGTGTTTTAAATAACTCATTGTTATTTGGTGCTTGAAGTGTTTTTAATTATGTTTGTCATGACTAGAACTGTTCTGAACAGCTTTGTACAAATTACCACTGTTTCCAGTTGAGGTATTTGATTGGGACCTTCCCCTCCCCACAGTGAAACTCTGGCTGTAGGGCGAAAAATGAATTTAAAAGCATATTTTATGTATTGAAAGATTGTGTGCTGAAAAATATAACTATTGTCTCCTAGGCTTGCTAATATTTTTTAAAAATTTTGTGTATAGTTTTATTAATTTAATAGCAATAGTGATTTTGTTGTCCTTTCTCATTTAAATAATTATTTTAGAAGATGTGAAGTTACTGAATTTCCCCAAGGTAGTAAAATCTGGAGTATATAAAAGCATTTATTCTTGTACATCTTGGATAGTCATCTTTTTAATAATTAATATTTTTACCATTGTCGTACAATAGATAGTTTAAAAGGTCAAAGTGCTGTACTTATGTTGAGAAACAGCAGTCTCTTGTCAATGTCCTCAGACCCCAAAGTCCTGCTCCCTAGAGGTGACCTCTCTCAATTGCCCTTGTTTCTTCTGCTACATGTGTCCAAATAATGTACTTATATCATGCTTGTCTCCATATTTCCAAGTATTCCATTTGTATTATGCTTATCTGTTATTTCTTGATGTTCTGATTTTATACATCATCTATTGACTTCCTGATATGGAAGATGCAGATGTTGTTCTCTCACACTGTCCACAAGGTTCTCAATTCCCTTCTACCTACTCTCCTTGTATTTTTTATATCACATTAACAGAATATCATAATGATATATGGGATATGGGCCCATTTATGGTGATTGGTCTTTTGAATTAACTCTTTGTTGAGAGAGGAGATTATATTCACTTTCCTTCTGACCTACTTTTAATCTCTGGCCTTTCTTATCCTACTTGGCTTCTCCTGCCTTGCTCCACGTTGGCCTGGCCTTCTTCTCTGCCTGTGTCATGAATTCCAGTCAAGTCCTGTCCTGTGCCACCCATCTGCTGGGTATGACAATTGCTTTTACCTACAGACTTAAATATGTGTTCAACAGAGTTTTAGCTTGAGAATTTTAAGGTGGTGGTGATGATGATGGTGATATTTTAATAATAAATAGTTAACATTGGCAAACAGGCCCTCTCATATACCAATTTAGAGAAGCTTTCCAGGTGGGCAGACCTGGGTTCAAATCCCAACACCTTCATTTAGGAACTGTGCAAACTTTGGCATTTCTTAGCTTATTTGCTTTACAGTTCCAATTATCTATTGCAAGAAAAAAAACTACCTCAATACCTAGTATCCTAAAACAACTCCTCCAACCCCTGCCACCCTATACACACAATCCTGTGGGTCAGCAATTCGGGAGGAGTTCGGCTGGATGCCTCCTCTCTGATCTGTGGCATCACTGGAGCGGCCATTGTTAGGGGATCCACCTCCAAGATGGCTTCTTTGCAGACAGTCTGACGCTGCGTCTTGGCCTGTCTCTTTCCACAGAGGCAGATTTTGTTCTCTCCCACTGCCTTCAAGGTTCTCCAGGTGGCTCGGTCTCACAGCATGGTGGACACAAGGTAGTCAGATATTTTATTGAGCTTCTAATATGTCCCAGAGTAATTTTTCCAAGAGCAAGCTTTCCAATGCAAGCCTTCCAAGACATCTAGGCAGCCTCAGAACTTCACTGTCACCACAGTCACAGGGCCAGCCCAGATATAGGGAGGGGAGAAGGAATAGATGCTATTTCTCCATGTGGAATAGCATGAGTGCACATGATGGCGACCATTCATGCAGCCAAGCGCCAGCCCACACATAGCTATCTGACCTAAAATTGGGATAATAATTGTGATATTTCTCTCGTAGGCATAGTGATAGGATTAAATAAGATACTGTTATGAAGAGCTTAATACACAGTAAGCACTGAATGAATATTAGCCATATAGTTAATAAAGATTTTATGTGCTTAGAAATCATAATTATGACATTTGAGAAAATTGTACTAATTATATCTTAGTTTTCTACCAGTTTCATGCATTTTTTGTGTGCATTTTAAAAGTCTCATATGTCATGTTGCAAAATTTAAAAAAATAGAGTAATGTTTACTCTTAATGCTACCGTTACTGTTATCATTTTGCTACCTTCATTTTTCCTGTCTTTTATGTTGTTGTGGTTATAGTGTATGGGCAATGTTTTCTCTTATTTTTTTCATTTTCATTATATCATAAGCTTTCCCACATGCTATGATATAGTTTTCACAACTAACATTTTTAAAGTTCTTATAATAGTACATTGTATAGATGTATTAGAGTTTGCATAACCATTTTTCTAAATTGGGCATGTGGATTTCTTTTCTTTCTACTGATTTATTTTATATCATGTAATTATATTTGCTAGAATTTAATGTCCAACTATAATAGTCACCTGGTGGTGACCTAAACTCAGTTTTGTTAATTCCATTTTATCCTCAGTTGCTCAATTATCTTTAAAGTTGAATTTCCTTTAGTTTTTACCTGAGCCAGCTAATCTCCCTGTTGACTAATCTGCTCCACTTATCTGTTTATCCTCTTTCTTTGTCTTTCTCCCTCATTCTTTTTTTTTTCTCCTTCCTTCTTTTTCTCCCTCCATCTCTCCTTTCATCCACAAGTATTTCTGGACCTCTTTTCTTATGCCAAGGAGTCTTTTATGCATAGGAAATAAAGTAATAAGCAAGACAATTTCCCAGTCTCCAAGGAGCTTATATTCTATTAATAATAGGGGAAGACGGGTCATAAGCAGTAAAACAAAATAAGAGAAATATCAGATATGACAAATGCTGCATACAGAGTTAAAATGAAATAATATGTGTGTTAGAGAGTGATTGTCATAGAAGGAACCAAAAGAAAGACAGTATCTACCAGGTTTCTCTACTGTAAAGTTCCTATATTTCACTTCTAACTAATGAGTTATTTGTGGGAAGATACTTTGACATTATGTAAATATCCTATTCCTCGTCATATCTTCATGTACTAGTTTTAGCATTATTAATGACTTTTCTAATTCTATCATTCTTTTTATATGGAAAGGAAAAACTTTGCCTTCTCCCGTGATTATTTATTCATATGCTTTAAATCAGTATGGACTCATAAATTCCTTTTTTATTCAATGGATTATGTTACTACTGTTATTGAGTTTGATGATCAAACTGTCCCAGGTTTGGCCAGAGGAGCTTTTTCAAGTAGATTCTTGTGTTTTGACATTTTCTTATCATTCGAGTACTTTCTTGCTTTGTGGCACATCAAGATGATCCAGGAATATCTTTTATTTTCTACTTTTTTTCATTCTTCCTTTCTGTCTAACTTTTTATATTCTTGAAATATGTAGATGATTTAGGAGATTATTACCATATTTCATGCCAAAGGTGATAAGAGCCTGGACTAGAGTATTGGCAATAGGATTATGATGGTCAGGAAGTATGTGAGAAAAAATGTAGTAGTTAAGATCTTCAGGGTTTGGCTGATGACCTGAAGGTGTTAGGAGAGTAATTTAGGTTAACTTTCAAGTTCATGACATGACCCTTGGTGTCACATTTACATCCAAAACCAAAATGGTGATAGTGTTAATAGAATTTAGACATAAAGAAGGAAGAGAAGCTAGGGTGAGGATTGGAGCACCAGAGGAAATATGGAGAATTCCATTTTGAACATGTTGAATGTGATATGTCTTGCAGGCATTTGGAAATAAGAGTATGATATTTAGTTGGAAGGGGGAAGGACTAAGGGGTCAAAAGTAAGGGGAGATGCAGATAGAAAAGTGAGTTAAAACTGAGCCTTTGAGTTGGTATTTCTGAAAAATCACTTCATGGTAAGCAGTGTAATTAATCAGCAGATTTAAAAATATTACAACTGTTACTTCTATTATGTTTTATTACACACATTTTTTTACCACTGTGATTTTTCTTTTTTTACTTTATTTTCTTTTTATTTTTCTCAACAGGATGTGAAAGGCTGACAAAACTTGACTTGACTGTAAATTTTATTGGAGAGCTGAGCAGCATTAAAACCCTGCAGCACAACATCCATCTGAAAGAGCTCTTTCTCATGGGTAACCCATGCACTGACTTTGATGGCTACAGGCAGTTCGTGGTGGCAACTCTTCAACAATTAAAAGTATGCTTATTTTAATGATGCAAAAACACAGAAAAATGAAATTGAGAAACTACAATAATTCCTGATTTATTCACAGTATTGTCATGGAACGTGTTGTCTTCAGAGAGTGGAATATTCCAGAGAATCAAAACTAATTCTTTGACTTTCTAAACCTTTAACATTGTTTTAATATATTTAATAAATCTTTGAAAAATAAATTGCATACTTTTCACCTTTCTCATTTTGAACACACAGAACTTAATTTAACTATTTCTTGATGAGTTCAATTCATCATTAGGAAGAGTATTCATCATTACTAATTATTATTATTCATTAGTAATAGCAAACCAGAAGCTTAGGGTTTAGAGGTAGCTACAGCTACATATCTTTGTATTACATAGTCTTAAACTACTGTGCTTTTATAATTATGACTTTTTATGATTGTTTTTTCTTAATTCATTTTCTGTGGCAATGCTTCTCTTTGGTGTGCATCAGAATACTTGGAAGGCTTTTTTTGAAACACAATTTGCTGTGTTCCAATTGCTGTGTGTCTGACATTTTTTTCTAACATAATCTCAGGCAATGCTGCTGCTGCTGGTGCAGGAACCTCATTCAAGAACCACTACTTTGTATGTTAATCTCTTATACCATATCCCCCCATCTAATAATTTTAGAACCTAGGAAAAATATGATTTCTAGAGAAATATTAAGTATTAAAACAGTAATGTTAATTTTCTTGTAATTCCAAGAGTTTTCAACCTGCGTGTGGCTCCATGCTTCTGCAGAGAGAATGCGTGGATACATTGGCTTTGTGATAGGCATTTTCTTAGTTTTCAGAGAATATTTGTTTCTTAGACTTCTGTGTTCTCTGTCGTTGAGAGATTGCTGACTGCTGGATTAATGGAACACATTTCTTTTAATGTAAAATTTCTTAGATTAAGAGAATGAGTGACTCAGGTAATGGGATCTAGAATGAATGATAAATTATCTGCAACGTAACCCAGACGGCTCATCGTTGTAAAATGACTTCCTAGAAAATGAACTGATGAGAACTAGAATATCATAGAAATAGATCCTGTATAGTAATGCTGCAAGACATTGCCCTGGAAGGGTTAATGGTCTGAAAGGCCTCATGGTCGCCTGTGTCAGTGCTGTAGTCTTCAAGCTAGAGATGTACGAGCCATCATATAGGTGCAACAGAGTCAGGGGTTGTGCCACGTACATTGTGCACAGCATCTCTGATCTTCCCAGACCTGTGCATTCAGAGATGAGGAAGCCAGGGCTCAGAGAACTGACACTCCTTGTTTAAACTGACAGTTGTGGCAAGTGGCACAGGTGGGATTTGGACCTACAAGTGTCTGACCCTGAAGCCACCACCATTTACACTATAACCACACTCACTGTTTCTGTTTGGGTTAGTGTACAAGTTTTGGATCAAACTGCCTATCTGTAGCAGCCATGTGAGTTCTTGTGACCAAAACATACTTGGATTTTTTTTCTGAACCTCCACACTATAATATTGATTCATAACTGGTCCTGATAGTTTTTAAATTTACATTTTACTAAAGCTTTGCATTTTTCCCTTTTATGTTTCCTACTGCTGCTATAGCACATTAACACAAACTTAGTAGCTTAAACCAGTACAAATTTATTATCTTACAGTTTTGGAGGTCAGAAGTCTGAAATGGTCTCACTGGACTAAAATCAAGGTGTTGGCAAGGATATTCCTTCTGGAGGCTCCAGGGGAGAATCCCTTTCCTTGCCTCTTTCAGTTTCTAGAAGGTGTCTGCATTTCTGGGCTCACCGCCTCTTCATTTTGAAAGCCAGCGGAGTAGCATCTCCACATCTCTTCACAACTCTGACCCTGACACTTCTGCCTGCCTCTTTTACTTCAAGGACCTCTGTGATTGTTATGAGGATTAATCTGATCATCCAAGATCCTTACCTTAGACACATCTGTAAAGTCCCCTTTGCCATGTAAGGTAACATTCACGGAGATTAGAACATGGACATTCTTAAAGAACCATTATCTGTCAACCACACCTTTATAAATACCTTACTGCATTTTGCAGAACGAGGGTGGGGGAGATAAATAGGTATCTTTAAACTGTTAGCTTTGGCATTTCAGATTTCAGTTGAAGTTTTTATTTTAATATTTTACTCTGGAAAATCTTTATGAAAATATCAGATCTGAATAGTGCAATTAATAACATATTCTGTTCATCTTGTTGTCTAGGATGGAACATGGGCTCATTTGTATTAGAGTGTAATTATGTGTAATATTCAAGGCCCTTTTTTATAGAGAGCATTTGGGAAGTGTCGTTGTTATACTTTGGAGCTATAATTTGACCTAAGTATTGAAATTCTTGATATAGTGAGCAGTTATAAATTCATATAAAATATTTTGAGAGATTTTTATTAATTATTGGTTTTGATAGAAGGCCTTACTTATTATTACCAATAAAGATACTTTGTAAAACTTTGTTAGTTGTGAGAAATATACATGGATTTCAATCAATGTTTCTGATATTTCCCATTAATTTGTTTGTTTCAGTTCTTATCACTATGATACATTATTATTTCTAAGTTTAAAAAATTCTTGATCAAAATCAATCTGGGGCTGATTCACACTGCTACTTTTGAATAATGAAACTATGTTGTTTTTTATTTAAGTGGTTGGATGGTAAAGAAATAGAGCGCTCAGAAAGGATTCAGGCATTGCAGAACTATCCAGTAATTGAACAACAAGTCAGAGAGCAGGAAAATGCTTACTGCCTCAAACGAGCCAAAGACAAAGAAGAGGCTCAGAGGAAACTTCAAGAAGAGCATGAAAATGAAGACAAGAGGAAGAGAAGTAACCCAGGCTTTGACGGACGTTGGTACACAGACATCAGTGCTACGCTGTATGTAAATTATTAGAGTTTATTTTCTAGTTAACTTTTGTTAAAAACAGCAAACTATGTTCTCTTCCTAAGGTGTTCACAGTATTACTTAAATCTCAGAAGATTAATTTGTAGAATAAATATGATGTGAATTTTTGAAGGAAGGATATGAGCAGCCCATTGTGTGTGACATTCTGTGAGGCTTTCATCCCTTAGAAAAAATGCCTTTACAAACTAGAACTTTAATTTGCATCTTAAATTATTCTCAGAGAAATCTCTATCAAAGATATCCAGGAAAGATGAATTAACAGGTGTACATTGATTTACTAAGTAGGAATATTTTAGAAAAGTTAAATGCAAATCACATTATTATAAATTGAATAATTCTAATTGTATCATAAAACATTCTATTTTGTAAATTATGTGCTGAATACATTTTTAATGTGATTAATAACTCTCTAATTGGTCTTTGTTACAAACCTGAATTTTTCATGCTTGTTTATTTATTTATATATAGTGAATTGCAACTGTAGTCAGTTGACTCAATTCCATACAGTGAAAGCTTTAAATATTTAGATAACAGAATCTCATAAACTTGAGAAAATATAATTATTGAGTATTTCAGACATACATAAATGTTTAAAAAAAGTTAAATAGACAGTTATAGTCCATATTTAATAAATGACAATAGTTTGTATATTTGCTTTGGATATTTTTTTAAATAAGAAATAAAACAAGGCCAGGTGTGGTGGCTCACATCTGTAATCCTAGCACTCTGGGAGGCCAAGGCCAGGAGGATCCCTTGAACTCAGGAGTTCAGAGACCAACCCTGAGCAAGAGAGAGACTCTGTCTCTACAAAAAATGGAAAAAAAAAATTAGCCAGGGGATTAAAAATAGAAAAAATTAGCCGTAGTCCCAGCTGCTTGGGAGGCTGAGGCAGAAGGATTGCTTGAATCTAGGAATTTGAAGTTGCTGTGAGTTAGGCACCATAGCACTCTATCCAGGGCGACAGAGTGCAACTCTGTCAAAACAAAGAAAGAAAGGAAGAAAGGAAGAAGGGAAGGGAAAGGAGGGAAGGAGGATGGAAGAAAGGAAGAAAGAAAACATCATCAAGATAATACAAGCCGCTATATACTTCCCCTTCATCCCATTGCTTGCTTCATCCCTGCTGGTGCTTGCCATCCTAGAACAGGTGTGTATTTGGTATATGTCAATCCCATCCATATGTTTCATACCTTTACTTCATAATTATGCCTCCTTAAACAAAAGTAGTTTGTGTGTGTGTGTGTTTAGCATGAGTGATTACTTTTCATTCAACATTATGTTTTTGAGATTTATGCATATGAAGACATGTAAAACTAACTCATTCATTTTAACTATAGAATAACATTCTATTGGATGAATAAATTACAATTTAACCCAGAAGTAATATTCGAAATATTTAACAGTGATTCATTGACCCTGACCAGTAGAATGTGCACTAGCTCTGACAACATGGGTAGCCCTGCCAGGGGGTGCCAGCTGATCAGTCCTGGTACAGCCATCCCTCTTTGGATGGCCATTTACATTGTTTTCTCTATTTTATTTTCTCAAACAATGTTGCACTGTCTTCCTCAGGTATGGAAGTTTCTCTAGGGTATTTGGCAGTGACATTGCTATATCATCCATATCATGTCTTTTCAACATAATATGTATTGCCAAATTGTTTTCTAAAGTAGTTGTATTAATTTGTACTCATGTATCAACAACATAGGAGATTTCTCAGTCTTTGCCAACACTAGATAATATGATAGTTTAAAATATTGGCCAATCAAGTTTGGTGTTAAGTAGCATCTAATTTTTTAATTTAATTTGCATTTCTGTAATTACTAGTGATTTTGGATATCTTAAATATCTTCTTATATGCTTATTTGTTATTCAGATTTTCCTCTATTCAGGTCCTTTGCTTATTACCAATAAATTATTGGTTTTTTCTTATTGCTTTATAGTTATTTTATATTCTGTGGAACTTTTATTGAAATTGCATTTAATTTATATGTTAATTGGGGGAAAGTTGACATCTTTGTGACATTGATTCTTTCCTTTCTGAACTTTGGAAGAGCTCTATTTATTTAGATCTTCTTCTGAGTCCTTCAATCAGGTTGTTAATTTTCCCTGTAAAGGTCTTTTACCATCTTTCCTTAGATTTATTTCTAAGTATCTTGTAGAATAAGATTTTAAAAATAGATAATGTAAATGATTTTTGCTGATAAAGAGATGAATGATTTCTGTATACTGGTATCGTATAATATTAATTTTGCCAACCTTTATAAAAGGTGCAATAGTCTGTAGATTATCTTGTGTTTTTTATTTGGAAAAACACATTGTTTGTAAGAAGCAACTTCAAAAAGTGTTTCCAATTCTTCTGCCTCCTCTTTATTTTCTTTATGTGCCTACAAAGGACTACAGTATAGGGTAGGATAGCAGCAGTAAGAATGGGTATCTGTATCTTGTTCCTAACTTTTAAGAGAATGTTTTCTGTTTCTCATCATTAAGTATAATGCTTGCTATGGGTTTTTGGTAATGTTAAGTAATTTTCCTTCTACTCTCAGTTGTTGAAGAGTTTTCATCATCACAGATATTGGATTTTTATTAAATGCTTTCCCTGAATCTATTGAGATAATTGTATTTTCTTACTAATGTGTTGAATCACATTAGTAGCTTTTCTAATATTAAACCATCTTTGAATTTCTAGAATAAACCTACTTTGTCTATGATATATTTATTAATGCATTGCTAATTCATTTTGCTAGTATTTTATGTTTAATATTTGAACCTATGCTCATAAGTGAGTTTATGCTGTAATATCCTTTTCTCATTATATTTTTTTCCTGGTGTTTTGCAACAAGGTTATAATAGGCATACATAATGTATTGAGGATCATTTGCTGTTCTTGGTTTATAAAAGTTTAAAATGATCTGTTCCTTGTATTTTAGTAGAAGCTTATAGTTAGGTTTCCTGCAGGTGCCAACTTGCCTCCCCCACAGGACTGGCTGGTCCTTCAGGCTTCACCACTATCACCCCATATACCTATATGAACAGAAACCTAGACATTCTGGAGGAGAGTCACTGAAATAGTGAACCATTGACTTAGTTGGGGAGGAGTAGGTGGATATTCCCCTTTCAAGGATGCAAGAAGAAACACCACAGAGAGTCTGAAGCTGCAAGAAAGAGAAGAGAGAGGCATCTTACCCCTTGCCTAGGTAGAACCTGCCTCCAGCCTGGAGAATTGAAGAGATAGGAAGTAGCCTGGAACAGCCTGAAGCAGAAGGATCTGGAAAGAGGGCGTAAATGGAAATAGCTCACACTTTAAGCGTTTTGCATGGCAAGGATTTGTGAATATCCCATAGGGCAAGTACGTATGGTAGAAGGAGCTGGACTTGAGCTGTCTTGAAGGTATGCCACCCAAGGGTGTGGCAGCAGTAAGAGACTGTGGGGTGGATTACTAGTGGGAAAAAGCTGAGGAGTTATCACAAAAGGACCAGGGAATGATACTCTCAGAGGGCTCTTGCAGTATCTCTAAGAATGACAAAGGTGCTCACAGGATGAGAAAGCCAGTATGTGGGCACTGGTCCCAGAGAGGGTAGCAACAGCCAGGTTATAAAGGCAGTGGTCACATGGGAGATGTTCACCTCCTTCTTCCCATCTGTCCTCCCAGGCCCCAAATTCTGAAGGCAGGAGGAATCTGAAGAGGCCCAGAGATATGGGGCAAGGAGTAGAGGAACAATGAAGGGTAGAGTGGGAGTGGAGGGTGTCCTTCTCCCCATGCCCAGCCCAATCTTGAGCAGGAAAAGGGGGGAGAGGGTTCAGAGAGAGAGAGAATGGCTTCAATTTGGTTGTAAGTATAAAGTGTTATTTAAACTGTAGACCTTTTAATACCTGAAAGTGAGCATTAGCTGAGTTGAAACTGTTCTCAAACGTGACTATAGGGCTATGGGATCTACTTGCTCACGGGCAGAAAGAGAGTTACAGAGAGCAGATTTGAGGTAGTGGTTGAAGAGAAATTTTTTTGTTCATACGCTAATGAGCACCTATTCCATCATCCAGCTATTAATGCTTGTATTTATATGCATTTTGCCTTTGGAGACTTATGTTATTTAGTTGATATTTCTAATAGTTTTTTGTAAATACTGTTATTTTGTGTTTATTATTACTATTTTAGATTGCAAAAGGTCAAAGTGAACCAATTAGTCACTTTCCAGGAAAAAAATCATTTAAATGAGAATAGAACCAATTGTTTTAGTGGCAATTAGCTAGAATATTATAGATCCCCTTTATAGATTGTTGTTTCAGTACCATAAAGAATTATAGCTATATGGCAAAGCATTTATTTTCAGTAATTTACATTGTTTTGCTTATTAAAATATCTAGTTGCATTTTCTATGTAAAGAATCTAAGCAGAATTTTATTCTATATTCTGTTTATACTATTTAAATTTCATATTCTAGTATTTTTGGTCCATCTCTTCAAAAAACATCTTATTTTAAGATTGACTGGATGAGCTTCTCTTCAACAAAACCAAACATTTATTGGATACTTACTATATGCTATACTTGGTACTAAAGGCTTCATATAATTTTTTCATTTCATGTCATTTTCTAAAAATGTATATATTCTAAGGGGAGGTGAGGAGAGAGACAGTATACCCAATGTTTATTGTTTGAATGATGTCGTTTTCTTTCCACTAGAATAGAATCTCCTGAAAGTAATATTGTGGTGTGTCTTGATCAGGATTGTATCTCTGGAGCCTGGCACACAGAAGATGCTCAATAAATATTTCTTAAATCCATGTTGAAAACATCTTGAATATCTCATATAATACCCATTTGATGACATTTAGAGACATTGTTTAATTCTCTGACAGTCCACAAAACATGAATGAAAGAAAACAGAACTGTTACAATATAAAGCTACATAATCATAAGTTGTCCACATAAAGCTATGTAGTCAAAGTTATCCATGAAAAATAAAGCAGACAGAAGCCACACCAGCGAAGTTCTCGTATGTTGCACAAGAGAATTTTGGAGGTAGAGAATCATTAAAGAACCTGGAAATAATATGATCCAGTTTGCCTGTGGGAAAGATCCCTCTAGGAGCAGTGTGGAGAGTGGAATTGATGGGTATGAGACTGGAGGTGGGGTGATGGCTAAGTCCCAGTGGTCCCCATGCTTGTCTGTTCATTAGAACTTCCTGCAAAATGTTGCAAAACAGATTCCCAGGCCCCACCCCACACCTACTGAACAGACTCTCTGATAGGAGCGCAGGAATTTGTACTTTTTATACGATTCCCCAGATGACTCATACCAGCCAGGTCTACGAGCCCTGGAATCACCTGATTACCATGGTATTTCTGATGATAGAGGATGAGGGCCTGCCCAAGTGCTGTGGCAGCAATGTCCTCCAGCATGGCTCTGATAGACTGTCTTTCAGAGTCACTTTCTCATTGAAAGGTAAAAAGATAAACATAAGAAAAGCATATAAGATACTAAGGATGAAACTCATATATCCATTTTTGGTCTTATGTGCTTTCTATTTGTTTTTCCTAGTCCATCTTCTTTAGAGAGCAATCACCTCCAGGCACCAGAAATACAAGAAGAAGAACACAACAAAAAGAAATTAGATGAAAATGAAGACGACCTGGAATTCTGGAATAAGCCCTCTTTGTTTACTCCTGAATCTAGATTGGAAACTCTTAGACATACAGAAAAGCAAAGAAAAAAACAAGAAAAATTAAGGTATTCCATGTTTTCCTAGAAGAATGAGGCAACACTCTCTTATGGACTGTATTTTCATGATTGCACGTTATTTCACCCATCCTCTGTGTTAAACCTTTGTTAGCCACCACGTATAGATTTTGCTTTTTCTAAGTGCAGCTTTTTGTTGAATTGTATCAGCTAACATTCATTAACATCAAAGTACCTTCTTTAGAACATTATGAATTAAGACATTTTAGGTAGGGTTTTGTTTGTATGCATTTAGCTGTTTAAGCACCTTAAATATGTCTAACAATAGCGTGGCCTAGGTTAGAAACACTAGTTATCATGTTACAAAGAAATCTGAGGTCATTTTGTGGGATGAATGAGCTCCTTTGAGTCTTTTCTATTAATTTGCAAAATGAAGAATTAGAAATTAGTTTCATTAGGCATTTTATTTTCCTAATACAACTCTCTTGGACATTTAACAGTACAATTTCACTTTCAAATTGTTTAGATGTAATTTGATGATTTGTTAGAAGCTAAGATGCTTAAGCTATTATTTTGAGAGTAGCTTTTTCAAAGATAGGCTCTATGTCATTTCATTTCATGTCATTGCTTAAGTCTAGTATGTAAAATGTATTACTTATGGGAATACTTATTCATGAGCTTGAGAATGTGATCAATTAGCTCTGAAATACAATAATCTGCATGACAATGACTCAAGTGAAACACAATATCTCTCCCTGTGATTATCAACTAAAAGCAAGAAACTAGAAGAGTAGAAAAACTATTTGAAATATCTGCTGCTTTCCTAAAATTTTCTTCATTAATTAGAAAGATAGGCAGGTAAAACAATCAAAAATCAAATTTTATCTAAAATAAACTTTTCATAAAATGTGGTTATTTTATACACTGAGAGGCCATATAGTGCTTTGGCAAAAGCATCGAATAGTATCAGAAACTACATGTTCATGTCTTGACTCTGCTGCTACTCTCTATGTGATATTGGCAAGTACCTAACTTTCCCTCAGCTGTTTTCTCATCTGTTAAACAGGGGTTATCATACCTGTTTTACCTCCCCCATTTTATTGTTAAGAAGGTTAGATGAGCCAATAAATGTAAAAGTGCTTTGCAGACTCAAGAGCCCTTTTGAAATGGAAATTCTACATATTTATAGAATATGTAATATTTCTAACATATATACCCATAAACACATATATATACATGTTATATTTATGTGTATATATGTATACATGAATAATACGTAATTTGTAACGTACTGAGCCTGAAACCAAGAGAAAAAAATATTTTTTCCTCTGACACCTGTAAACATGGGGCTGAATTAGATGGAAGTCTAAGTCACTGTTTTGTGTGTTATACTCTGCCCAAACCAATGTGTTCCTGAGATGTTTACCTCTTTGATTGGACAGCTGTTTTCATTAACTGGGAGAAAGCAGGGATAAGATCAATCTTTTGATCCTAACTCTGCTCTTATCTGCATTGAGTAGGTTGAAGCCAAGTAGTTCTAGATGCCCCTTAATTGTCCTGGGTCATTGAAATATTTATTTAATTGAATCTGGACACCCAATTTAAGATGCAGAAGAACATTTATGATTTTTTGAAAAAGAAAGTTAACTGATACAAAATCTATATTAAAAGTATAATAGAAATCCAAGGCAAAGAATTGCCTACAGCTTCATCATCTGAACAAGCTTGTCCATCTGGTTGTCTATATGTTTTCCATATAGGCCTATTTAAGTTTTTATATATTTTCAGTAATGTTTTAAATAGAATTTACACACTGCATTTTTATTTCACATTATTTCATGAATCTTCTCCTTTTTGCTCCCTTTCTTTTCCTCCTATCCAGCCCTTCAATGTAATGAGTGTTAACAGGCACCCACCATATAATTTTTACCCTTTACAATTGTATAAATTATCTCTGCAAATGTAGGACTTGGGGTCCTTTTTTAAAACAAAAATGGACTTATATTTTATATATTTGTTCTCACTGAATACATCATCAACCTTTTCTAGATCAGTAGGTAAAGAGCAAACACATTTTTAATAGCTACAAAATATTTTGTAGTGTGAATAAACCACAGTTGATCCAATCATCCCTCCATTGATGGACATTAACAACAGTTCCACTACAGACAATGGTGTAAGAAATATCCTTTTATATAGATCCTTATACACTGGTATTTTTATTTCTATTGAATAGATTCCACTTGGTATTTTAAAAATTGTAATTTTAACTAAAGCAGAAGCTCAATACACAAATGGAGAATTGACAGTTATCTGGGTAAATCATGCATAAAATAGACTTATTTAAATATTCATGGCTAGTTCATGAAAAGGAGTTTTTCTTCCCCCATTCAGATCATCTGGTAAATTGTCTTGGTTGCATTTTTGCTTTATAGATACAGATACAACCATATAAAAAAATCTGGCTTAATTATTAATTCCTAGCATAGAATTAAAGGAATGGGCTTCATAACAATGAATTGTTGATGTATTCACGGAAGTCTGATTGATATTTCTTAAGCTGTTGCACAAAAATATATTAACTACTTTTATATTCTGTTTGCATATTTTTCCCTCCCCCTGCTGCCCCTTGTTCTCACCCACCCCCAATCTTAAGTGAAAGAAAGAAGAAAGTGAAGCCACCTAGGATTTTGATCACAGAAGATGGGAAAGCCCTGAATGTAAATGAGCCCAAGTACGTGAGACCAAATAGAGACTTAAAGAAGCAAAATTCATGTTATTGGTCAATTGTTGTTTCAATTCCAGGTTTGCTCCACAAAGAATATACTGACTGCTCTTAAATTTGATGAGTCTAATAATAATGCCATTTTGTGCATATTTAAAAGCAAAACATCTATTATGTTTTCAAGTACATAATTTTCTTGGCATCCAGAAAATGATCTTGACATGTGAAAATATTATTTATGTAGCCCCTGAAACTTTGGACCATATACAGTTTTATGTTTGAAAATTGCCACTGCATTATTGTGTTTATGAATTTTTAAAACTTTGCCATGAAAGTGTGTTGAGGTGGTTGAGAATACTGAAACATCCCCTACACATCTCCTTTATACTCTGGAACATAGCTACAAAGCATTTGAGAGCTAAGGAAAGAGATTGATTTAATACTTCAATGAATTTATGAGACGAAAAATATTCAAACTGGAAATCCTCCAGTTTAGTAATATCTGATCTACCGTTTCTGTCTGTCTAATAGTTTAACTAGAAAGCAGACCAGAAAGGCCTTTTGCAGTCAAAATATAGACCAAAAAGTCTACAGACTAAATCTCATTCACATTGTTTTATTACTCAAACCTATTTACTTTCATCATTTCAGTTACTATGTCATTACTGTGGTAAAGGCACTGTCTTGAATTATTCCCAAGCATTTATTCATCTGCACAGCAATCACTGGTGGTGGGCGGTATTTCTTCTTTATAGGTCCAGAACGTGAGCCTGAAAGAGGTGAAGTGAATGCGCAGGGTCACATTGCTAATAGGTGATGTTTCTGACTTGCCCATGCTAACCCAGTTCTGGTGATTTCCATGATCAAGTCCATAATCTCACTCTCCAACACACACATACACACACACCATCTTTATCCAGCAGACAGGAATGCAGCACCAGACACTAGGCTTGGCTCTGGGGAGACACAACAGTAAAGCCCTCCTGAAGTTTAAAAATCTAGTGGGAAAACTGTCTCTCTTTAGCCTACAGCAGTGCACAAGGGAGACCGTCAGAGCTCCATGTGCCTCTGCTAAGACCACCCCTTCTCTCACCACACTGACCACCTCACCTGTGCCTAACACCAATTCCACTTCGGGAGATTCTTTGAAGAACTGACTGCCACTGCCTCCCCAACTGCCACCTCCTTTGGTCATGCCTCGGCTCTCCTTGCCCTCCAGGTCATCTGCCATCATCCAGAATTTTATTCCCATATGGCGCTAATCCAATTCATTCTTGCCCTTTCCCTGGACCCCTACCCCTTCCACTGTGCCCTCTGGAGCTTGAGTTGAGCTTGGTCAGCCAAACCCGGATCCTCCTCCTTCCCTTCTCTCACTAACTGAAGCTGAGGACCCACTCCTGCTGCTGCCTGCCCTTCTTCCTCACCACATGCATGGAAGGGCAGTTACATCCCTTGGCTACTTTTAGGCCATTTCTCCTATTCCTCTGTTGAAGTACAAGCCATCTAAATACATGACCCCAGCCCTTCTTCTTGTGGTCCCCTCCATCACCCTGGTCAGCCCTCAACCCTCTGCCCCTCCGTTCTTTGAAAGTCTTACCCCCAGATCAGTGTCTCTTTCTGCCTCTCCTGCCATTGTCAGCCTTGGTGACTTCATAAAACATGTTGGCAATCCACCCAAAGCCCTGGCCTCTCAGTTCCTCAACCAGCTCACTTCCAACCATCTTTTTCTCCATCTAAGCTCAGCCAGCCACACAATTTCATTTTCATTCCTAGATTAGCCACCATCAATATCTCTTCCACCTCTAGAATCTTCACCTCAAGTCTGTCACTGAGCACCATCTCCTATGTTCCTGGGGGACTATTTCCACTCCAACAATCACCTGCCCCCATTAAGACCAGGAATTCATTCATGTTCTTCATGGCCTCACCTTCTCTCACTCTGCTTTGGTTTTATGGTTCATCATGGAAATCAGTCCTTGGCAAACATCTTCCACTCTCTTGTCCTTTTCCCCTTCCATCATAAAATCCCAACCCTATTTAAATCTAGCACACTACCCACTCCTGGGCTGGCCCTCCCGCATGGCTGGAGGAAACTTTACCTCTACTCACTGGTTATACTGTAAATTAGTGACCACAGATCTCAAATGGACTCTGGCAATCTTCCTGTATTTTCTTGGGCAGTCCCTTCTCCCACTCTCCTGTAGGCTGCTGTCATACCTTTTCCTCTTTCCTTACCTCCAGCACCCCTGACCATTCTACGGTCTTAACTGAGGACTTTGTTTTTTATTTCATTGAGAAAACAGAAGCATTCAGGAGTTTTCCTTTTCCTCCCAACAGCAATTAACCACCATATCTGGGTATGACCCAAATACCCTCTTCTCTTCTGCTGCTCTGGGTGAACTTCTTATGAGAAGTCAGTCTTTGCTGGCATCCCAGTCCTGTTCCTTCTCCTATCAAGGACTTGGCTTCTCAGTTATCCTGGGTTTTCTGTATCGGTTCTCTTCACTGTGCTGGATTAATCTCACCTGCATACAAACAAACTATAATAACCTCCATCTTAAAAGAAATAAAAACAACAACCTTCCTTCCCTGGTTTCCCTTCCAACCTCAGCTCTATTTCCCTGCCCCCACTTAATAGCCAAAATTCTTAATGGAGTTGTCTGCATTTGGTTTCCAATTTCGTACTTCATGCTCCTTCTTGAAACCACTTCTTTGCATTCCATCATCCTGAAACTTACTTAGTCACATCATTTCTATATTCATTGTTCAAATCTCAGTCCCTGTCTTACTTGACTTGGCAGATTTGGATCCAATTGATCATTACCTTCCTTCTTAAAGCAGTGTCTTTCTTTTGCTTCTGATTTTTCTTCTACCTTATGGGCTGCTCATCTTTTTATACTTTGTTGGATCCTTTTTGTCTCCTGAGTACTCTAGAGCAAACTCCTCAGCTGTCTTCTCTTTTCACACTCACTCTTCAGGGATCTCACTGAGTCCCATGGCTTTAAACACTATCTTTACATCATTCACAACTGGATCCAACCTCTTCCCTGAGCTCAAGGCTTGTCTATTCAATTAGCTATTTGACATCACTGTGTGGATATAAAATGGTTACTGCAAACTTACCATGACTAAAATAGAACTCCTGATTTATTTCCCACTCTCCCCCATAGCATGCAGTATCTCAGTGTTCTCCATCTCAGTAACAAGTTATCTGCTCATTTGTTAAGACCAAAACCCTTGGATTCATTCTTGATTCTTCTCTCAATCATTTTATCAGTGAGCCCTATGAAATCCTCCTTCAATAGTACCAAAATCCAGCTACTTCTCATTAACTCCATCACCACCACCTTAGAGCTAGCCACCACTACCTCTTGCCTGGACAGTTGCAACAGCTTGTGAATTAGCCCCCGTGGTTCATCTTTTGGCCGCCTACAATCTGTTTTACTCAGCTGTATAAAGAGAAAGGAAGGAAAGAAAGGACAGACACACCCTTTTTAAAGGAAAATTCCTGGAATGTGCCATACAACACTTTCCCTCACATGACCTCACCTAGCTGCAAGGGAGGCTGAAAAATGTAGCGTTTATTCTACATAGCCATGTGCCTGGTCAAAAACATGGTTCCTATCACTGTGGATAAAGGGGAGCAGATAGTGGGCAATGCATAGCGGTCTCTGCCATAGAAAACCCCTCTGAAATTACCTTTCAAGTGATATACAAAGGGAGAATTCAAGTTGGCTGGCTGGAGAATTGGGAAGTAAGCAATCAAGGCAGAGGGGACAGCACATAAAAAGGTTCCGGAGATGAGATTTAGAAATGCACGGGTCATTTGAGACACTGAAAAAGTCCCACATGGCTGGATTATTGGGAGCATTGAGATAATGCCTGCCACAAGCAGACATACTGCTGACAGTCAATCTATCACTGATTTTACATTTTTCCAAAAAATTTAGATTATGTTCTTTAATATTCTTGGGTTATACATTTTGTATTAATAGAATAACATAGTAAGTGAAATGCTCAAATGAAATTGACCAGGTAATTCTGAGTAGTATGTTGCTGGTATGGAAGGTAGACCTAGGACTCAACCTCAGGGTACAGTTGAAAGACTTAGGACCTTGAAATCCTGCCTATCCAGCCTCATACAGCCTCTTTCCCAGATATGCCAACCTCTTTGAACTTCCATTTCTTCATCTATAAAACAGACGCAATGGGCAGTGTCTCAGCCTTTCCCAGGGTGATGGAAAGGTCCACAATGAAAGGAGAAGAACCAAGATGGCAAAAACAAGGAAGGAAGACAGGATTGTTTAAAACTTACAGAATAGAATGCTGGGTAAAGCGGAAGCAAATACAACCTTTAGCTCTCTGTAAATAATTCCAGTGTTTTATTAATAGTTTGCTTCTAGCAAACTCACATGAAATGGAAAGGAAAACTTTAGCCACCAGATGTCTCTATCTCTGCACCATAGCTAATTTTTTGTATGTAATTTACCTTATGATTCTCAGATTTAAACAATATAAACATAAATATTTTATTAATATGTTATAAATTTCTTTTAAAATTTTTAAATTAACATAGAAATTCTATTGTCCAACTACCAAAATAAGTTTGTCACTGGAGATTATTATATAACTATTATCAAATTTACTTTTGATTATGTGATGAGGTTCTCATTATAGTATCCTAAGAACATCTTTTTTTCCCCAATGTATTATTCCTAGACTTGAATTCTCTTTGAAAGATGATGAAAAACGTAACCAGATCATACTGGACCTTGCTGTCTACAGGTAAAGACATTTTATTATGTATTTATTTAATGGCATTTCTGTCTGTTTTCATTCTCAGTTGCAATCTTTTGAGTTCTGAAACATTTTGAAATGGAATTTGGTTTGCCATGTAGTTAAATGAAGAAGTTTATTTTTTAAGACAGAGAACTTACTGTAATTTTTTAAAACATGAAAATTGCATGGCTATGAACTCTGGAATAGCTAAGGCAGAGTTTAAATAATTCTCAGAGCCATGCTATTTTCTAATGCTGGTATCATAAGGACCCCCTCTGCTCTTTGCCCTTAAACTCCTCTGTTTTGCCAGTATGCTTTGCTGTACTAATAAGCATCACATGGGAAGCTCCCCTGCCCCAGTCCCATCGTAGAGACCTTGGGGTACACCTAGCAGCTGCTTTGTCACCAGCAGACGCTTTTTCCTGGCTGCTCTCTCACATCATCTTTACTCTAGTTGGGGGGAGTGGCAAAGGCATCCTGCTTACTCCTCAGCACCACAGCCAGACTATTGTCCCACTCTTCTCCCTAAAACTCCGCAGCTTTAACGCTCATACCCTCAGTCTATACCACTTTCTGTCTTTCATTGTGGGAGTCACCTGAAGACACCAGGTCACTCTGCCTCATTCCAAGATTTTAGGTTCTATCTCACTGTCCTGATATCATTCTGATGTTCTCGGGGTCCACTTGCAACATCTTGGGGACCACTTGCATGTGGTGCCCTCTGTCTGTATTGCTCTTACCCTAGATGTCTTTGTGGCTTGCTGCCTGTTGTCCTTCAGGCCGCTGTTCAGATGCCAACTAATTAAAGAAGGCTCTCTATGCCACAGTCAGACATAAAACAATTCCCAGCTCTGCCCCAGAACTTCCTTCTACCTCTCCTTGCTTTTTGGTTTCTCTCTGGCAAAGTATAAATTTACTTGTGTTCTTAAAATTTGTGGTCAAGGCAGAACTTTGTTTTGTTTGTTCTTCCCTCTCTATATCTCCAGCACTTAAAACAGTGCCTGGCACCTGTTGGATGCTCAGTCAATACAAGAATGAATGAATGAATGAACGAATGAATACTGACAGTGGGAGTATGACATTTTCATGCATGAATTATAATAAAAGCCTTTCTCTTTTTAATGGTTTTTTATGTGCTCTATTTTATTTAATCTATCAGTAACCCTGGGAGGTAGGAGGGGTTGTTTTCCTGTAATTGCCCAAGGAGGATAAATTTTCAGAGGATGAGTCTTGTCAAAGGAAACAGTGATTGGAGGAGCTAGAACATAAACCTTCAGGTCTTCATCCAACCTTGCTTTTTTAATTGTAATAAAATACAGGTAACTTAAAACTCAACATTTCAACTACTTCAAAGTGTACAACTCAGTAGCATTTCTTAAATTCAGTGTTGTGCAACCATTATCACTGTCTAGTTCCATAAAATTTTCATCATCCCAAAAGAAACCCCATATTCATTAAGCAGTTACTCCCCATTCTCCCTCCTGTGGCAACCATTAATTTGCTTTCTGTCTCTATAGATTTGCCTATTCTGGATATTTCATGTAAATGAACTCATTCAATAGGTGACCTTTGTGTCTGGCTTCCTTCATTTACTGTAATGTCTTCAAGGCTTTTCATATTGTAGCATGTGTCAGAATTCCTTTCCTTGATAAGACCAAATAATATTCTGTTGCGTGGATACACCAAATTTTATCTATCCGTTCACCAATTTATGGACATTTAAATTGTTTCCACCTTGGCTCTTGTGAATGGGGGCCAGTCCTGCTCTGGTCCCTTCCTCTCTACACCGAGCTGTCTCAGATGAGTTGTCTGCCACACCACACCTCAGGTCAATTCCTGTCCACTTGCTGTCAGGTCACCTGCCTTTAAAAAGCTTCTAGCTCCTCCCCAGCTAACTTCATGTCCTCTGTTCCTCCAGCTCCCCAAGCTCTCCTTTCTGTTGTTTTTTTTAGTTAAACATTCACTGTTTCATCCATTTAAGCCCTTTCCATTTTTAGGCTTTATTTCTGGAGTTTAATGAATGTGTGACCCTTTCAAATTCAGCTCTCTTGGCTGCTTCCTGTTCTGTCCTCAAATGGAAACTTTCCTCATCCCTACAGACACGAATTTTAAGGGGTAGTGATATTTCTCTTGTCTATATAATAAAATCCGTCCGTTCCCATGATTCTGTCTAAACAAATTAGGCTAAAATTCCTTGTTATTTTTATTGGCACATGGATGCATGCATGAAAGTTAAATTCATTCCTTCATGTATGTTTCTTGCCCTTTCTTTAGCAAATATCGATAGACTACCTACGATGTGCCAGTTACAGGGAGACTATAACCGGCATATTCTAAATACAGTCTTGTTCTCTTGTCACAGTCCCATGTGGGGACATATAATAAATAGCCAGGCCTCTAACTTGAATGAGTATTCACAAAGGGAGAAGAGTGCTGTCAAGGAAAGGCACAGCCTTCAGGGATGTGGAATAATGGTATGTGTGAGGTCTGGTTGGTGGTGTGAGGGTGGTCAGAGAAAGGAGGTGCCATGAGCAATGAAAATTGAAGGGTTGGAGTAGCTTGTTCTGCAGCAAACTGGCTGATTGTCTCAGGCAGAGAAGGGCCTTGCAGGTAAGGACAGATGGACACTTTAGGAGGCCTAAACATGTAAAAAAACATGTAATCCATTAAAGTGGTGGGTATTACACATGACATTTAGAAAACCTTGTCTCTATTTTTATTGTAAAAATTTTTATTAAATAACATATCATAATACTTTATTAACAATAATACTATGCATGTATCTTCATAGCAATCTTAGGGGTAGGCACTGTTATTATCCTTATTTTACAGATGAGGAAACTGAGGCTTAGAGAGGTTAAGGATTGCGGTCCCAAATAAAAAATCAGGAAGGGATAGAGACAGTTCCCCATATGTCTCTGTGACTTTAAAGCCTTTGCCTTTAACCCTCTCATTAGCTTATCTGCCTTAATGTTTGCCATTTTTGAATCAGCACTGCATTTTCTTCTGTTCACAATTAGTATTTTAAAAATATATAAAAATAATTATTTGGCTAAATGCCTGATTTTATTGAGTGATGTGAAATCTAAATCTTCTATTTGCTCATGAGTCAAGGAGAGCAATTGCCACCTGATCTTGGGGTCAGTGCCATAAATGGAAGTCTTGCTTGTTCAGCAGGACGTGTCTTCAGGCGAGGAGGGAAGCAAGCTAGTCTTCCAGGGGAGATGGTATCAGGGCAGCTGCAGAACAGCTGCAGGGGATCCAGAGCCGCCAAGGAAGCAGGAGCTGGTGGTTTCAGGCCTCTCGCAGAGTAGATTCAGCATTCCTGGCTATTCAAGTCTTAGGGGCTTAAAATAAAATATTCATGAAAGAACGTGGCAAGCTGTTTTTTGCAAACCTCTGGTGTTTCAGACCTCAGATATTTTTGGGTTAGGGGCAATCAATGCCAAGTGTACTTGTGGGTCTAAAAATGAAATTGCTGATATATTGAATTTCCTTTGGTCTGGGGATTAATTTAAGACCACTTTTTAAGACCTGTTTAGCATGGAAATTTTAAACTTTCTTCATTTAAAATGGTCATGTAAGTGTGAATTTGTATTTGTACTTCTTTAAACTTAATGCTGAAAATGATAATGCTGTGTGTGTTTAATTTTGAAGGTATATGGATACCTCTTTAATTGATGTCGATGTACAGCCAACGTATGTGCGAGTACTGGTCAAAGGCAAGGTAAGTGTAACCCTGTAGACTATTACAGTCTCAAAAGCTAACACTTGAACTAAGCTGTATTGCCTTGATTTTTTAAAAAGTATTATGAAAATAGAAAAAGAGAAACCCAATAAGAGTGCTGTTTTTTAGGCACATGGTTTTATGCCATGGAATGGTATACAGTAGACATGGCTCCTGACCGCTGTGTAGCTTGATAGAATTAATATTTTAAACCTGTGTCCAGCTGTTTCAAAGCTGATAACATGATCATATAGGTGGTAGCCTATGCATGAAGTTAAACAGGATACTCATTCTAAATTGTCAATGATTCCCTTCATGGCAGCTATAATTTTATCAGTTTTGAAACGGTATTTTTTGCTGATTCTGAGGATTCATATAGTTTAGCTTGAAGACTTATGGTAAATATGTTGATGTTTTATAATAAGTTTTATTTATATTACAAATTACTTTTTAGCTATAAACGGACCCATGAGTGTTTCACTGTTTGTAATTGATGACTGTTCTTTAGACTATTTGTTAGAACAGGTAAAATAGTTTGTAGATATCAAGCATAGCTCATATATCATTTTTTTCTTAATAATTCCAAACACATTTCTTAATTGAATGGTGTATCCTGAATTTGTAATGAAAATACCTCTTGAAGTAACCTTCTCTTGTAACATGTCCCCGCTCTTGATGACACCTCCTGCTTATTTTCAGCCGTTTCAGCTTGTCCTTCCTGCAGAAGTCAAACCTGATAGCAGCTCTGCTAAAAGATCTCAGACAACGGGGCATTTGGTAATCTGCATGCCCAAGGTAGGTAATGTCATTTGGCTCAATTTCAAGTCTGGATACGTTGGTTGCTGAAGGAACTTGATCTGTCAGGACTAATGATGACTTCTGATCAAGGTACTTTTTCAGTTGAGAGAACCAGAAAATCTGTTCACACCAGCTAAGGTAGGAGAACAAAGGCCTATGAGAGCAAAAAAATGAGACAAGGATGTGGTTGGGGTCTGAGGTGGCTTATGCTTCCCTGAGAGAACTTAAAGAAATTAAACTTTAAAACAATTATGGCTGGACACGGTGGCTCACACCTGTAATCCCAGCACTTTGAGAGGCTAAGGTGGGAGAAACACTTGAGGCCAGGAGTTTGAGACCAGCCTAAGCATCATAGTGAGACCTCATGTCTACAAAAAATATGAAAAATTAGCTGGGCATGGTGGCACATGCCTGTAGTCCTAGTTACTCAGGAGGCTGAGGTAGGAGGACTGCTTGAGCCCAGGAGTTTGAACTATGATCCAGCCACTGTACTCCAGCCTAGGCAACAGAGCGAGACCTTGTCTCTAAATAATAATAATGATAATAACAGTAATTTGTCTATAGGGAGTATCTGAATTCCTCATTACAGGCCATATGAATGAGTTAGGACTAGGATGTTTCCTATTGTAAGCTTCAGAAACACCAAATAAAACTTGCTTTAGCCATAAAGAAATGTTTCATTTCTTAAAACAAGATAGGAGAAGGTAGTGAGGGCCCCAGGCAGGTAGGGTCAGCGTCTTTCTAATATGTCAGCTTTGTCCTCAGATTGGCTTCTTTCTATGAGATGGGTACAAGTAGTAACTTGGGCAACATATTTTCGTGTTCTTACCTTGCATGAAAAGAAAGAGAATCAGAGAAAGAGGCACAGAGAGAGGATCTCTCCCATTACCGTGGAATAAAAGTTCCTCTGCACTGATTATTCCAATTTAGTTGAAGAGCTCATCAAGTCTTGACTAGCACAATCCTGAACAATTAAACCAATCTCTGGCCAAAGGGATGGTAGGACAGTAAGCCCTCTGTATCCCTGGGTTTCAACATCCACAGATTCAACCAAAATTACATCTGTACTGAACATGTACAGACTTTTTCCTTATTATGATTACCTAAACAAAACAGTATAACAATTACTTGCATAGCATTTACGTTATATTAGTTATTGTAAGAAATATAGAAATTACTTAAAGCATATGGGAGGCTGTGCATAGGTGATAAGCATTACTGCACCTATTTATATCAGGGACATGAGCACTGGTGGATCTTGGTATCTGTGAGAGGTCCTGGAACGATCCCCCGCAGATACTGAGAGATGACTATACTCTGATTGGTTTCTATTAATCAGAACTTATACCATGAGCTAAAGGTGGGGTCGATTTTGGCCAAGTCACTCAGATTTCAAAGGGGAAGACTAGATAAACCGGTAAAAATGAGGTTCAGCTGGTGGGGAATAAAAGGAAAATGGGGGTAGGAGTGTCTGCTACAAAAAGTATAAAGTTGATTAACCAGTAAGATTTTTGTAATGACTTAATAATCTTGCATTTTCCTATAGCCAATTTCCAACAGATCGATGATAATCAATTATGTATTTTTACTCTGAGATAATAAAACAGCAAATACAATTTGTTGTCAAGCAGTAAAATAACAAACACAACTGTAAGAACCTCATTGTCCTTGGTGACCACAACAAATTAAGGAAATACTTCCATAATAACTAGAATATCCTATAGGGAAATCTAAGTGATAACATAGTTAGTGAAGACATTTGCATGACACTATGATCAGCAGCCTTTTTTTGTTGTAACTTCTAATTGAATAGCTGAAGATTAAATAGGAACTCTGCTATTTCCTAAAGGGAAATCAAGACATATGACTTGTGTACCTTTTGCCGGATACCAGGTAATTGATTAGAAAACATCTATTGTCACTGCTTCTGAGTCTTAGATAAATGCAACATTCTATTTTCATTTTTCTTTTTGTTTTTATAGCTATCTAAATTTTTGCATTAAAAATACATGAAAACTTTAATAAATAGCTTATTAAGGAAAAAGCATTTTAGAAGTGCTTGGTTGAAGATGAGATAATTCATATAGAAGGACTGGGAATAGTTCTGTTTTTTTCTTCATTAATAAACTATAACTAACATTTTCCCTGGAGGGATATATTTTTTAAGATTTTAGACTACTATGTTAAAGTAACATTGACTTGTAAGTTCATCATCTTCTATCATTATTTCTTTTAAAAGGTAGATAGCGAAAACAAACTTTAGAAAATAATTTCTTGCCCAAAATTAGTTGGTTTTCATTCATAAGTAGTTATTTGAAAGGACCGTGAAACTCAAACAACAAAAGATTTTTCTTAAAAATCACCAAGTTAAAACACAAAACTCTAATTTCATTTATACTTACTATTAAAAATGTATATTATGGAAAACTAACACCTTCATAATTCCTATTGATTAAAACATTTTAAGTACTGAAGTTTAACCCACTGAGTATATTCTGTATTAGTCTAGACTTACTATGATAACTTACTGTGAATTCGTGCAAGTGTGGCCTACATTATAATTATTGACGAAAATTCTTGGAATTTTAAAGCATATTGTAAGAATAAACCTAAGATTCTGTCATCAGAAAAATTGATAAAGAATCTGGCATATATAGAATATTCTCATGTATAATATACACTATTATTATATGATGTATATCACATTTACATGTAATATGTATATATATATCACAGTTTATCAATTTTTATGTTATATATCAATTTTGCTGATATATATGTCTGTGATATGTGTGATGTTAACCAATTTTTCCAATAGATATATATGCATGCATGTACATATGCATATATGTACATGTGCATATATTATACATATATGTACATGTTCCTTTATACATATATATATAATGGAATATTATTCATCCCTAAAAATGAGTGAGATCTTTCCATTCGCCATAAAGTGGATGAGCCTTAATGACATTATGCTAAGTGAAATAAGCCAGATACAGAAAAAAAAATATTGCATGATGTCACTTATATGTAGAATCTTAAAAAGAAATTCAAATATACAGAGACAGAGAACAAAACAGTGTTTACCAGGGACAAGGGGGGGTGGGGGATGAAATGGGAAGATGTAGGTCAGAGGATACAAGCTGATATGTAGAATGAACAAGTCTAGAGATCTAATATAGACATGAGGACTATAGATCATAAAGTTTTCCTGTATTTAGGGTTCATGCTAAATGAATAGATTTTAGCTGTTCTGGCCACACACACACAAAATAGGTAACATGTGAGATGATGGATATGTTAATTTACTTCACTATAGTAACCTTTTTACTATCTATGTGTGTCCCAAAATATCATGCTGTATACCTTAACTATACACGATAAAATTTATTTTTTTAAAAAGAAAGGTATATAATTAGGATACCTTTGGCTCTGAATAACAGAAAACCCTGATTCAATGTGGTTTAAATGATAAAGGAAAATATATTACCTCACCTAAAAAAAGAATCAAGTAGACACTTAGGTATAATTTCCATTCATTCATAGTATGGTATTGTCAACAAGTCCCGTAATATTTAGTACTTCGAGCAATATCTATTAATAAAATAGTTTTTAGTAGTTTTTAATATCAGGATGCTCTAAACCAATTAAAAGAATATCAGATTTGTTGTTTAGAAGTTCCCTCTCTGTGACAGTATTTGTAAAGAATACTGTGAAGGGCTGACCTATTTGATTGTGCCTGTGCATGTGATGATTATGTTTATTTGCAGAAATTCGATGATGAACCTTGTATACATTTCCTAAGGACACAAAATTTGTCATTGAACTTACAAAAGGCTATGGTATTTCTTATTAGATACTTCATTCAGCATTTTTTCATGATGTCAAATTGATATTTTTCTGTTTTCTTATCCCTAATGAGGCTGGATCTATACAGACTTGGTGCTGACGAATAGTCAAGTTTTATCAGTCTAAATCTGTCCCCTGGCACATGGGTCATGGCTATATTTTATGCTGCTGCCATGTCAGTGGGTGCTTCTAGCTTAGCTCCTTTTTCTACGAGGCTTCACTTCATGCTAGCTTTGCAAACCTAGATGCTTCCCAACATCCACCACCGAGTGTGTGATATACAACGGACTTATGTGATATGCAAATATCACAATGCCTAGCATGCAGCTGGGACTCCTGTCTCCATTCACCATCTTTATAGCTTAATTTGTGGGTACCCACATTTCCCAGAAAGCCATCTCCCACTATACCTCATCTACCATTTTATCAGGGGCTACCTATGCTAGAAGTGGCAAATGGGGTAGTAGATGAAGAGGTACTCTGGCCATATCATAAAGGTAGCATCGGGCAATGGAAGTTCATAAAAAATGGTGCATCTACATAGGGCACTTGCCAAGAGTGGAGTTTGCAGGACTGGAAGTTGCTCTGGGTGAGTCAGTGAGTATGTGATAAGTGAATGTGAAGGCCAAGCACTACTGTACACTACTGTAGACTTTATAAACACTATACACTTAGGCTATACAAAATTTATTTTTTAAGTTTTTTTCTTCAATAACAAATAAACCTTAGCTTACTGTAACTTTTTTACTTTATAAACATTTCTATTTTTTTAACTTTTGATTCTTTCATAATAACATCAAGCTTAAACATATTGTACAGCTGTACAAAAATATTTTCTTTCTTTATATCCTTATTCTGTAAGCTTTTTTGTATTTTTAATTTTAATTATTTTTTTATTTTTTAAACTTCATTAAAAACTAAGACACAAACACACACATTAACCTAGAACTACACAGGGTCAGGACCATCAATATCACTGTCTTCCATCTCCACATCTGGTCCCACTGGAAGGTCTTCAGGGGCAATGACACTTATTGAGCTGTTATATCCTATTGTTTTTATAAGCGGAAGGAGTATACTCTAAAATAACGATAAAAAGCATGGTATAGTAAATACATAAACCAGTAACATAGTCATTTATTATCATCAAGTGTTATATACTATACATAATTGTATATGCTATACTTTTATATGACTGGCAGTGCAGTAGGTTTGTTTACGATGGCATCACGACAGACACTGAGTAATGTGTTGTGCTTCGTGACAGCTACAATTACCAGGCAATAGGAATTTTTCAACTCCATTATAATCTTATGGGATCACCATCGTATATGCAGTCCATTTTTGACCAAAACATCATTGTGTGGCACATGACTCTATGAGTACCAGACCAAGTCACTTTTCCCATTTCATTCAGAGTTAAAGTCCCCTGATAACCTGTCTCTCCACACTCCTGTTATCTCGCTGACATCATCTTCTACCACTTCACCCTCTATAGTCATTCCAGCCACATTGACCTCCTTGCTATTTCACAAACTTGATAAGCATCTTTCTACTCCAGGATCTTTGCAGCTGCTGTTCCCTCGACTGGAATGTCCTTCCCTGAGATGTCCTCATAATTTGCTCTCTTATCTCTTTCAGATTTCTGTTCAAGTGTCATATCAGTGAGGCCTTTCCTGACAAATGTATTTAAAAAACATCTCCTCCCCTATCCCAGCATTCTATATCCCCTGTTCCTGCTGTATTTTTCTTCATAGAACTTATCACCGCCAACAGTCTAAATATTTAATTGTTTGTTTCTTTTCCTATTCTCCCCAAGAAGAATGTAAGCTTCATGAGAACAGGGATTTTTGTCTATTCTTGTCACTGGCATCTAGAGCAGAGCCTAGAAAAGAGTGGGTGTTCAATAAACTTCTGTTGAATGAGTGAATACATTAAATGCATCTTTAAAATACTTTTTAATATTTACAACATGCATCTCCCTTAAATTATTCTCCCTCCCAACCATTGCCTGATTGTTTTTCCAAGTATATTATTCCAGGTTAATTTTAAAAAGAGTTTTTATCAAATTCTGCCTCAAAAAAGGACATTGGAATTTTTATTGCCATGAGTTTATAGACAGTGAAAAGAAATATTAATAATTAAGGGAATGGGCCCTGGAGCCAGTGAACCTGAGTTAAATCCCAATATTTCACTCAGCAGCTTTGTGACCTTGGCAAATTATTAATCTCTCTATGACTCAGATCCTTCATCCATAAATTTATATTAATAATAATTCAGACCTCAAAAAGTTGTTTTGATGATTATGTAAATTAATATCAATAAAGTATGTAGAACAGCTCTTGGGACATACTACATACTACATTAATATTTACTGTTAATTAATATTAGTCATTATTAGTAATTCATATTATTAAATAATACTAACTGGTACTCATTAATACTGTTTTATAAAAATTGAGATTATACTGAATTTATAGATTGTACTGGGAATGAATTATTTACATTATCAAAATTGGATATCCAGTAATGTGTTTTTCCATTATTACTTTTATTTTATGTCCCTCAGAGGGTTTTTTTTTTTTTGGTAGTTTTCTCTTTATAGTTGCTACACATTTTCTAAAGTTAATTTAGATATCATTTATTTGATTTCAGTTTCTATTTTGGGTGGGATTATTCCCTATCACATTTTCTAAGAGTTTACGCTTGGCCTTCAGTCTGTTTATTTAAATGTGTAATCAGACTAAGTTATATGTACATAAATAATCTCTTCATCATCATCCTGGAGATATTTGTCATATGATCTCACCACAGTCCAACTTAACAAGATTTAACTGAAATTTTGCATTCATTGAGAGGCTTGTTGACTTGCATCAAATCATTAAATTAAATTCCCATCTAGATTCTCAATTGACAAGTTACAGGAACACTCCAAGAATATGCTTCATGATTTCCTTTGGGTGTTCTTTCAGAATAATTAACTGAGATTAAGGAAGTTGACATCCAAACTGAACAGCAAAATATATTTATCACTTCAGTTGGTGAACATCTTGCTTGATTTGCTTATACTGAGCACAGGAGGTGAAGGTCACACATTAAGGTCAATAAAACAGACCATACTTTTTAAACAATGGTCTCAAACTCCCTTCTCCTTATTAGCTGGAAACACGTTTCACAGTACTTTCTCTCTGCTCAAACATACTTACGATATGCCTAACCCAAACTCACTTTTATTCTCTCCTTGTCAAGTGGGTCTAATGTGTTGTCAGATGGGTCTGTGGTGAAATCTTGCTAGGTTACCCTGTTCCATTCATACTTTCACTCTTGTATTGCTTATTATTAGCTCATTTCTAAAACTTCCAACACTGAAAAAAATGGAAGCTTCAAAAGATAATTTCCACATACTTTAGCCATCATATCTACTAATCTGCCTACATTGTGTTTCCTTGTTTTCCCTTCCTTCTTCCCTGAGTCTGCGAATGAACTGCCTGTGGTCTATGCAAACCCCGTAGATGTGTATTGGATCCTATTTCCACTTGCCTTTGAAAGACTTTTTTTTGCCTTTGGCAATTCTCTCCTCTCTGTACAACTTTGCTTAATCTCATCTCTCTGGATTTTACATTAGAAAATGTGCTGTTACATATAGGAATAACATTTATTGGGTGTCGGGCAGATGGGAGCGGGGAGGAGGGGATGGGTGTATACATACATGATGAGTGCAGTGTACACCGTCTGAGGGATGGACACGCTTGAAGCTCTGATTCAGGGAGGAGGAGGGGGCAAGGGCAATATACGTAACCTAAACATTTGTACCCCCATAATATGCTGAAATAAAAAAAAAAAAGAAAACGTTAGTTCACAGTAGCAAAGGTATAGAATCAACCTAAGTATCCACCAACTGATGAGTGAATATATATGGACTACATATAAATATCTCCCCTATTTGTTGGCCTGATCCACTTTATTGCAAAACTCTTAAAACAGACATCTATATTTGCTGTTTCACTGCTTTTCCTATAATCTCTAAAACCAATTCCAATTAGGCATTTTCTCCTTCCCAGCCCCCCTCCACTGCAGTATCTCTTTTTGAGGTCTCCAGTCATCTCCATATTACCAAATCCAGTGCTCATACCCCATCTTCCTCTTACTTGACCTTTCAGCAGACTTTTACACTTTTAATCAGTCCCTACATTTTTAGACTGTTGTTCACTTGGCTTTGGGTACATCACTTTCATTTAATTCTCCTTCTGTGTCACCAGATACTGCTATTCACTGGATGTCCTTTGCCACTGAGTGCTTCATTGCTGGTTCTTTCTCATATCCAGGCTTCTGAAAGTTGGCATGTGCAATCATTCAATTCTAAGACCCCCTACTCTTCTCTATTTATACTCATTCCCTACATAATCCCATCTAACCTCATGATTTTAAATAACATCTCTAGAGCTCCATCGTCTGCTAATTGCCAAGGAAATTGTACTGCATATTTTAAAAACATCTTAATAGTATCAGTACCTAACAAGGTAATGAACAGTTACTATCCACTGATCCAGAAGTACTGACTAAGAGGATAAACCATGCTTTCAGTGACCACACAGGTGTGGGAAGAAAAAGTTAAAGTCAGAGCCTGCCAAGGAGGGGACTCTAGTAAATCATTCTCATTTTGGGATGGCGACTCTGAAGGGTTGTAACCTAGGCTTGAGATGAATAAGAAGTAAGCCAATCCTTAGAAGGTCTTGCAGCCTGTCTTCACACTATCTAAATGGCCCCCAAACTGGGCCTTGAACTTGAGTGAAGGTAGTCTAAGATGAGTAGCACCCACACATACCTGGGAAAACCCAGCGAAAAGCCTTTCTAGTAAGAGTTGACATCATCCATGGACTCAAGTTATATGTAAAAACACTGCTTTAATTTGAGGTCTCTCAGAAGCAGAACCTTATGTAGGGATTTGAGTGCAATAGTTTATTTGGGAGGTAAGGGAGTGCTAGTAAGGAAGTAGGGAAGGGAAGGCAGCCAGTAGAGAGTGCTCTATTAAGCCAGCTACCCCAGTGGGGAAAGTATAGGAGATAGTGCAAAATACGTACCTTAGGATAACTCTACCTAAGGGGTGATGGAACTGGGATATTTGTATACCAACTCCAGAGAATCTTTACCTGATAACTGCTCTCTGTTGTGGGGTGGTAGTATGGAGTTGGTAGTATAAACTCCCCAGCACTTCTGAACTGCTGCTGACATAAACCACACAGTCCTGCATTGTTCTAGGAAAAAGGCTCCAGCCACAGATATTGGAAGATTGGCTGTTGGAAGTCTGCTAAAACATATTGAAAGGTTAGAGGTTTTGATACAAACATTGATGCTAATTATGTTAGGAGGAAAAAGTCAAGTATGAAATGTCTTATAAGGAACCAGAAGCTGATATAAAGTACTTGAAAAGGAACTAAATGAAAAACTCTAGAACTGAATACAATAAATTAGTTTTAAAATTTAATGAGTAGACTTAGGATATAGACACAGCTGAAAAGAGCACTGAGAAACTAGAAAATAGATTAGAAGATAATGTCCAGAATGAAGCACAGAGAAATAAAATTTTATCAGAGACACTAAAAGCATGTAGAATACAGTAAGAAGGTCTAACATATGTTTTATTTGATTAGTCCTATATGGAGAAGAATGGGACAGAGGTAATATTTTTTAAAATAATAGCTAACTGCAGGATTTATACTTAGGATTTTTGCATGGATACCCACTGCAGAAACTTAAAATGTATTATGTACCTTGTGAGACACTGTGATATGTTTTTGAGGAATAGAAAAATAATATAGGCTTGGCCCCTGCCCTGAAGGATTTTACCACACATCCAGACATATGATATATCCACATTTACTACATTTAGCAAATATCTTTTTTCTTCTTTTTTTATTTTTTAGTTTAATTTTATTTTTTTTTTAGAGATGGGGTCTCACTCTGCTCAGGCTGGTCTTGAACTCCTGAACTCAAGTGATCCTCCCACCTCAACCTCCCAGAGTGCTAGGATTACAGGCATGAGCCATCACAGCAAAAATCTTTTATGCTATGTGCTAAGCACTTCATACAACTAGATCTCTACAATAACTCCATAACCTAGGGATTTTTATTTTCTATATTTTTTCAATGAGGAAACCAAAGCTTGCTGGGGAACAGCCACATCTGAAAATAAATCCGTCAACTGCATCTTATCTTCTGTTTAATTTCCTTCTTCATCCTCTTGAGTCTGTATAAGGTTTTTTTGAGAAAATAAAAGATGAGGTAATCCAAAGTTAGCTTTCTACTATAAAGCGATGCCCCATTCCTGGCTGTGAAGACTCCAAAGGCTACCTTCCTGTGACTTGGTTTCATAGCATCTACAGAACTGCAAAGCTGCCACTCAACATGGGCTCTGTTCCTTTTTCTTACTGGCTGGTCAGGGTAGGTGACAGATCATTCTTCTACTTGACAGTAAATGAGGAGGAAAGGTGAGGTTGGACATCAATCCAAGGCAACTGGGAGACACCCTAGACGTTGTAATTACTTAACACATTGTCTGTCTTGAATCTGACATATCTCACCACAGTCCCTGGAGACTGGGAGCCATGCCAACACCTCAGTCACTCTGGATCCTTACCCGGGGCACAGGAGAGGGAGTGTTGCTTTTTTCCATTCCAGGGTTTCTGAAATTTAAGTTTTCTCCTAAGCAGTGAGGCTGGAGTATGCCAGGCAAGTCAGTCTGGATCTTCGCTCACATGATTTCCTAATGTGAATGCCACCACCATAAGTGGGAGAAGCCACAAATCATGGGGACTTAGCCTGTGGATGGGACAGAAGGGTTGACATCAGAACATCATTTTTGTGTATGGCATAAGACCCTCTCCAACACTTTCAGACATTTTCCCAAGGTGATGCTGATGTGACAGCTCAGGTCTTACTGTTGTTTACTATTTACTGCATACATTTGCATGTGGTTTTTCTCACACTAAAGTCTAGTTGCCAGAGCAACGAGGAGTGGCATCTTGGTGATGTGCCTCTGACTTCTATCACTCTCACCCTGTGAATAAGCTCAGGCAAATGGTCCCACAGTTCTGCCTGGCCCTCTCCTCCTGCCTTCCTCCTTCTCCTCCTCCTTTCCCCTGCTGAGGTCTCTCTCACAGCATCTCCTCAAGGTTGGGCTGACCGCCAGTATTTCCCAAAGTAATTCAACTGATTTCTCCAGTGCTTTTGGCTAGCCTTGGCCCTTCCCCTCTGTCCATGACTGTCCTCAGTGCAGGCTGTTCTCTGACCACCATTCGTCCACATCAAGTGAGCATCATTGGGCCACGTCACGTGTATATCACGAAGTCCTTTCCAACCTTGGTCTAACCCTCTTGGACTTCTGCATGTCCCATCCTGCCCACCGAGGCAGGGCCTACCGCCCGCCACCCCCCAGCCTAGGAGTTTTCTTCCTCAGAGGAAGGTGCCTACTTCTCTTTGACTTACTTGTTCCTAAGATATGCTGAGAATAGTGGAGCCTGGTATTTATTACTTACTGGCCTCCTTTTACTTCAGGAGAAAATAAGACTACTCCCTGCTACAAAGAAAAATATTTTCATAGCCACTTGACCTTTTCTTCAGGCATGTTTATAACAATATTTTTAGGAAAAGCATAAGAGACATTCCTCTCCATTTTTCCTCTTTGTATCTCTTACGAGGTAATCTCAAAGAGAAATATAAGAAATCTCCCATATAGGTGAAGAAAAAGAGCAGTCAGACAGGAAGCAGAGTGAAACAGTGGACTTGACTTGTTTATCTATCTTTCCAGATAGTTTGAAGGGGAGGGGAGGCAGCCCGTGGCAAGAACCTGGAGAGGAAGGAGCCGGGGGGGGGGGGGGGCGGGAATCAGGCTCCCCAGAATTCAGAAAGGAGCCAGCCTCGTGCTCCCAGAGGTTCCCTTTGTACACACCTGGGTAAAGCAGCTGTTCTCAGGGAGAAGAGAAGAGGGAGAGAGAGTGGGCAGACCAGGATGTGCCGTGGTGGTGACTGCAGTCAATTCAGAAATAGGGCTTGGCTGGCTCTCATTCCCCAGACAAACTGGAAGCATTTTTGCTATCCAGAAAGGTTGGCGGGAGTGTCTGAAAGAAAAACAAAGCTATGTTTCCCATTGTTTTAGAAATCACACAGAGTATGGGAGAGCCATCAGTAACAAAGAGAAAGCTTCAGGAGAGCCTTAGCTCTCCTGTCTCACTCCCTACATCTAACCCATCAGCAAACCCTGTGAGTCTGTCTCAGAATATGTCCAGAATGGCCACATCTCACCAGCTCTGCCTTGACCAGCCTCGTCCCGCCATCACCCCCTCTGTCTGGGGTTACTGTGAGAGCCTCCTTCCACTCCAGCCCTTTGCAGTGTTTTTTCAGCACTGCAGCCCAGGTGGCCTTGAAGCAGAAAGTAGATCATATCTGTGTCCCTCCTCTGCTCAGGATGCTCTGAGAGCTTCCCCTCGCTCCCAGAGCACAAGCCAGAGTCCTCCCCAGCGTTGCCTGCTGGCCCCTTCACTCCCTCCACCTGGTCTCCTGACCCTTTGCTGCTGTTCTGCACGCCATGCATCTCCCTCCCCAAGGCCTTTGCACTTGCTGTTCTCTGTTGGGAAACATCCACTCTGGGCCCTGAAGGGCTTGTTCTCTTACCCCCTTAAAGTCTTCTCCCAGTAAGGTGTTCCCTGACACCCTGTTTAATAGTGCACCCCACCTCTCCACCCACCAAGGCCGCTTTGCTGCCTGATTTCCATTCACAGCACTTGTGTGCCACGTGTATTTGTCTGTTTGCTGTATAAATTCGCCACCGCCACACACACACACTCTCGAATGTAAGCTCATGAGGGCAAGGATCTTTGTGAGTTTTATTCACTGCTGAATCCCCATGACCTAGAAAATTGCCTGGTGTGTAGTGGATGCTCCATAAATGTTAGTTGAATGAATGAATGATAAGCAAGAATAATAATGAACTTTTAAATGTAAGTGGAGGTTGTTTCCCGCTGAGACTATCTCTACCAAGATTGGAAAAGGATATTTTCTTTTCTTTTTAAACATCGTTATCATTCATGATGTTTGTCCTAACTTAATAAAATACCATTTTCAATTTTAGGCTGCAGTGTGTGGATGCTCTTCTCCAAGGAACTGTCAGATAGGTTCTTCACAAATATGAAAGAATTTCCAAGGAACCATTGATAGTTAGATTGTTCTACTTTTCTTCAAAGCCATATAACTGTCTCATGTAACTGTCAATATTGATTTTACATATACATATATGTATATATATATCAGGAATGACACCTTTTAAAATTTTCATTAGACAACTTGGTTATCCTTGGAATCAAAGCAGTACTCTTATCCTTCTTATTTTTCTGATCAGTTTTTCCAAAATTTAAATTTTCTTTGCTGCAATTATGCATTTATTTGGGATAGAATATACTACTTCAAAAATGTTTGACTTATACAGGTATTTTTATCTATTCAAAAATTTTTAAATAATGTGCCAATGGTAATTTACATATTTTCTAATATTATGGATAAGGACCTTTTTTGAAATAGAAAAAAGATCTTGTTTCCTTAAAGATGTTGTTTTTTAATAGGTTCAGTGAATTATGTATTTTTCTTATTAAAGTCAATCAGAACACAGTTAAGAAATAATATAGTCTGGGATTAAAATATCAGCAATAAATTTGGATATATATAAACCTCTTTTAGTGCCATGGGATAATAAAAAAATCCTATTGATTCTGAGGTTTTGTATTACTAATATTTCTTTCCAGGAGTCAGAACCTTGCACATTTAAATGTTCAACGCCAATATTATGGATGATTAACTAATTAATAAAAATACCAGGGATATGTAATAAGATGAACAACTTACAAAGGAATGGATTACTCTGAAGTTGACACAAAGATTTCCAGAAAATAGAAGTCTATATTAATTGTATGGCTGGGCCTCACTGCTCAGCACAACTGACATAGTCTGATTCATCTCTCCCCAAACCCCAAATCATATAATTGGCTGGATGGTACATATCTAAAGGACTTAGTTTGGAAGTTTTATGAAGAAAAAAATATGGGAAGGCATTTTTAAAAGTTGTTTATGAGGCATGGGTGTAGATGTTAAATGTATATACATAAGCAAAATGATGATGGGAAAAAGACATGCTACATACACAGATAAATTATATGGGGTTATTCATATCAGATGAGGGAATTACTTAGCAT